>NC_091790.1:172577500-173827500 GCF_041296235.1 Equus asinus
CACCTGCTTCTCATTAAAATTCAATTGATCTGAATTTTTTGCAAATAAGATTTGATTGCTTTCCATATCATAAAACAGCATAGGCTATATTGCTCTGAATCACCTATTGTGCAACATATGTGTCCAGTTCATCTGTATTACTTCAGTTTATGGCCGAGACCCACAGTTATCCTTTTTGTAAGTTTATAATAAGATTCTATAGATTTCCTCTTCGATCGTTTAATGATTGGAACATTTGGCTGAGCCGAGTGCCTTAATTCACTACAGGTCTTTTAGCTTTAAGAAACACAATTTCCTGATTAAAAATGTGGTATACATCCTGTTACAAATCGCACTACAGTTTCACACATTCTAAGTATGATGGCTGAATCCTATATTCCAGAAGTTAATGACTTTTTAAAAATACATTTTTAAGTATTTATCAAAGTTGAAGATGGCAGAGCTGTGGAATAGAGCATATTAATTCTTTTGCTCCAGGCAGGTATTAGGCACTTCTAAAGTCTCATATAGTGTCCTGGTAAGGCAACGTGTTATTCCTTTCCTACTGCTCTGAGAACGTTTCTGTCCTTCAGTCTGGTGAGAGCACCCCCTGTTGTCATCAGGAAATCACTTCAGTTCTCCGTGCATCTCTTGCATGGCTCTTTTATAGGTGAGACAAGCTAATAAGTGGCAATTTGCTGGCTGAGGTCCCTCGAAGTTGAAGAAACGAGGACTGGTGTCTCTATGCATTTCCTGTCAGGCTGATAACAGTGTTACAACATCATATGTTTAATCCACTTGGAACCCAAGTTTAAGTTGAAATGCTCAGTAAGGAATTCATTTTCCTAGCTGATTCAATAGCCATTTTTCATAGTGGGCTGAAGCAAAAACACAGTGGATTAGCTATCAATGTCAATCCACAAAATATGCAATAAAAATAATCCTTTTTGAGCATTGCAATTTATTAAAGCACACTAACATGCATACAACTAAAGCTACCCAATGCTTACAGTTAGACTGGCTGGATATTGGTAACATGACTTTTTCTCTGAAAGAAAACAATTTTGAGTTAACTGAATCACTTATCTTTTTGCCAAGACAGTTATTTTATCATGGGATAAGCAGCAGTGAATTTTTTTGTCTTTTGTCTCTTTTTTGCTTGTTTTTAAAAAAATTCTGGTTGCTGAAAGTGAAAAAATAAGATTCTCAGATGGTGTAAGTGTGTGCATTTTAAACTGGGCATCTAAACTCATTACTGTGTGAGTGCTAAAGATCTATGGCAAGAGAAGGAGCAGATATGGAAGGACCCACAGGAGACACACCCCAATCTTATTCTTTAAGTTTTAAATAACTCTGGTGCGTAGATATCCAGACATGAATGAGAAACAGCACACATCTCTGAAGAGTAAGCGGTAGGCAGGGCAGCTGAACTGGAGCAGGGCTTCCTGGTGCTAACGTACTTCTCATTTCGAAGTGGCTTTCTCCTACAGAGCTCCCTGCTTCCATTGCCAATAGTTATGTTCAGTTGGTAATGAAAGGCCTGCCTTGAATTGTAGTAAGAACAGAAACAGGTGTAGGCCCTAAGAATCCATTAATTACCTTAAGCAGCAGGGGCTGCCTAGCACCAAATCCCAGGACTGAACAATGGGAGGAGCGTTTTAATTTACAAGGCAGAACATAGCTTGGGGGAGGCGGAGAAGACAGAACTCTCATCCTCATTACAGCAAATACATATCAGGTTTTGTGTGGTCATTGCCAGGAAGACAAAACCAAGGGTCTGTGATTGTCTGAGACCACAGAATTAGAACAGGGTGTAGAGAGAGCAGGAGGAAGACAGGCCAGGATGCTGAATCAGGTGCATGGTGTTAAAAGGGTACTTACTTAGTGATCCACTAAAGTAGAAAGAGAACTGTGGCTTCCTAAGGCACCTTTAAGTAAATAATGGTCGAAATGAATAAAAGCTTGTATGTTAGGGGAAAAAATTTTTAAAGTGCAATGATTTAATGGAGACTTGAAAATAGATTCAATCCATATGCCAAAGTAGCTACTGCTCCAGAGCCAACATATAAGAGCTAGACTTTTTCCTCCAAATAGGAAGAATACTCATTAAATCCTCAACTGTTTCATGGAAATACTATGTGCAAATTATCATATTACATGTAGAGGGCCATATAAGTTTGAATTAAATAGAATCCTATTCCTGAGAAAACTTGCATCAAGCAAATGAGTAATATATGCATGAGCTAAGATGGGCAGAGCTAGGCAGGATTATTACACTATTACCAGAAAGAGGTAGGTCTGAAACGTGTAAATCAAAAGTCCTTTGGAGTTCAGAGTAGGGAGACAGAGACATCCACACACCCTCGGTAATGACTACAGAAGCCTTCATGAAGAAAGGCTTGTACTCTAGGTAGGCTTTCATTAGGTTTAATTGGCGGCAGGACAGTCTTGGTGGAATAAGCAAGACATTGGAGAAAGGTTTGAAGTCTAGTTTGGGCACTAGGTTTGGGAGGAGGGCAAGTCAAATGCATAACCATGAGAATGAGTACCACCTTAAACGTTATGCCCTTAGCACCTCACTTGCCTCACTCATAGAGCTTAATTAACTGATCTGTGCTCTTTCCAAAGCTCATACATTGTTCTATATTAAAATAAATGGTCCATCTAATTTAAAACTCATGCTTTTTCTGTGAAAACTTATGTCAACCTCAAAATACAAAGTTAATGTATGTGGTTTTGTTGAACTTCTCTAGTTGAAGTCAGCACAGGAGCCCAACCACACCAGCTTAAATTGTTTGTCCTATTCTCTAATACTTATCCACTCTGTCTCCTCATTTTCCACCCTATCTGTACCAATGGCGGAAGAACTTGAAGAAGCATCTTTGAAAAACTCTGCATCCTTTCATTAGTTTATTCAACAAAATTTGAGCCTCTAGAATGACCTAGGAAACGTACTATGTGGTGACGATAGAATGTTGACTACAGGAGACATGGCTCCTGCCTCATGGTGCTTACAGTCTAGCTACAAATAAAGATTAGGCAGGGCCTGGTGAAAGATGGAGACAGAAAGGAATTCCAGGGTCAGAGTAGGGGAGAATTTGAATACTAAGCTAGTTTGGTTTGTTTATGTCATTAGACTTCCTTTTTTCAAGACAGGAGTGATGGGCTCAAGCTACCACTTAGATATATTAATCTAGGAGAGATTATGGCGGGGGTGGGTAAAATCGAAAACTCTTGTAATTAAGAGAATATGACAACAATCCAAGTGTGATATGTCTACATCCAGATAGGAATACCAAGGAGGAAAAACAATGATGAATCTAAAGTATATTTGAGAAGGTGACTGTTTGCAATGATATCTAATTAGTAGTGACCGGATGTTGGGTTCAAAGAAAGAAGTGGATCCCAGGTCAAAGACAGAACTGTAAAAATAGAAAAGTCAAAAAGATAAAAGGAGGTAGTTTTTTTATTACATTTTATATTTAAGAAAGTTCTAAATATTTGCCCCTGTTTTTACAGACACATCCACTTCAGCTAACACGAGTTATAAACTTCAGTTCTGGAAACTCTCAGGTATTCCTCAATACTATCAAGGCGTCAGTTGTCAGAGCAGGCCATTCATTCAGCCAATACGAAATTACCCAGTACTTACTATGTTCCAGGCACTTTGCTCTGCTTTGATTGTCTTGTCCTTGAGTAGCACACAGTCCATTGGGGAAGAGAAGCAGTTAGCAAAGCCTTCTAGCGCAATGTGGAAAGTCTACAATAGAGACAGGAATAAAGTGTCGTGGCTACATTAAGGAAGAGAATACTAACCCTGCCTGAGGGAGCCCAGAAGGTCTTCACTGAGGGTATAACATATGCACCAGTCCTTGAAGGATGAGCAGTAGTTTACTGCGCAGAGAATCTCATAAAAACAAAACAAAACAAAGGCTTTCTATACATTGAAAGTGCAGCACCAAAATTATGGAAGCATAAAAGACTATCGCATGTTTGGAGATGTGTAAGTGATCTCGTGCAGCTCAAGTATAATACATATAGTGCAGAATCTTGGAGAAAAGCCTGGAAAATTCAGTTGGGGCCAGATCATAGAGGGCTTTGTGTGCTGTACTAAGGAGGGAATTTTTAAAATCCCTGTAAAAAGTAAAGAGTTAAACAAAGATTTTAGAGTAGGGTGTGATGATTAGATTTTTATATTAAAAAAAATCTGGCCATATTATGGAGAAAGAATTGAATGTAAAAATAGCCAGAAGCAGAGAGCTCAATAAAGTGCTATTATGGAGTTAAACCGAGAGAAGATGAGATTACTAACTAATACGAATGAATGTCAATATTCCAATCTCAATCCATGTAAACCAGGACTCGTGGTAGGTTTACCCTTCAAAGGAAGGGTGTATAGAGTACGGAAACGAGAAGTCTGAACACTGATTCTTGGTAATTTCAAAACATTTCAGTACAACTGAGGGAGAAGAGAATTGAAGAAGCACTTGAAGGGCCATTTAAAGAAAAAAAAAGAAAGTGAAAATAAATGTCACAGTGACCAAGAACAAAAGCATCTTTGAGAAGGAGAAAGCAGTAAATAACATTGAAGACCGAGATCAAGTTAAATTAAAACTAAAAATATTCACTGTATTTTTCTAGAATGAGTTTTTTTGATAATCATTTTCCAGAGTGCTTTTTGGGGAGTAGTCAAAAGGAAGTCATTTCTCAGAGGGTCGAAGAGTCAATGGGAAGTAACAAGCAGAAGCTTAACGCAGAGACCACCCTTTCAAGATGCTTTGAAGGCATGGGTAGCAGAATGGTAATGACTGACTCGGGGCATCTGGACCTAAGGGAAGTGATTTTTAATGTGGAAGAGACATGGATATGTCTGTAGGACAAAGTGAAAGAAAATGGAAAGGGGTGTTGAAAATACAAAAGAAAATATAATTTATTTTTAAAACTTCTTGAAGAAATGAAGATTCTTGGTGTGTGTAGGCAGGGAATCAAGAGTAAATGTAAAGGCCTGGAAGTCAGTCAATCAGCTTCTAGCACTGGCTTTGCCAGTATTTGTGATCCGGCCTTTGGTGGATTACCAAACCTTGTGGGACCTCAGTTTCTTTATTCTTAAAATCAGTCATTCTACTAGCTTGTCTTTAAGTGGCCTATTCATTCAGAAATTATATAGCAGGCTATCCATCTGTTTTTTAAAAAATCAGTCACAGTTGATTTTTCACCAGTTTCTTAAGGTTCTTGAGGACCTCATAAATATTGTCAGGTCCCATTTTAAAAATATCATACATGGCCTTTAAAACCTATGCTCCTTGAATTTTTTCAATTTTTCTCATTTTATATTTTGAAGCTATATTGTTAGCAATATAAAGGTTTTAAATTGTTATATCTTCCTGGTAAATTGAATCTTTTATTATTATTTATTGCTTCTCTTTGTTGCTAGCAATGCCTTTTTACCTAAAGTCTACATTGTGGGATAACAATACAGGATACTAATTTTCTTTTTGTTAGTAACTATTCGTTAATATTCTTTTGGTTACTTTTGTGTGTGTGTGTGTGTGTGAGGAAGACTGGCCCTGAGCTAACACCTGTTGCCAATCTTCCTCTTTTTGCTTTACGAAGATTGTCACTGAGCTAACGTCTGTGCCAATCTTCCTTCATTTTATGTGGGATGCCGCCACAGCATGACTTGATGAGTGGTGCTAGGTCCATGTATGGGATATAAACCAGTGAACCCTGGGCTGCCGAAGCGGAGTGTGCACTATACCAACCACTACACCACTGGACCAGCCACAGTTACTATTCATACAGTTGTATCTTTTAATTTGTTCTGATACTTGTCTTTTCATTTCAGTCCATTTATATTTATTCCATTTATATTTATTATAATAATTAATTTATATTTATATAAACATATTTATATAAATATATAGTTCATTTATATTTATTATTATAATAAATTTGAAATGGTTTATACCCTTTTATGTTGGGCTTTCTATTTTCTTTTTTTCTATATGCCATTTTTCTTTCTTATTTTTTTTTTTACACTGATATAGAGTATTTTTGTTATTGTTGTTTGCTTGCTTGTTTTTCCCCGCCTTACCAGCCCTGATATATTTCCATTCTATTAGTTCGGAAGTTACACACTCTACCTCTATTCTATTAGTAGTTACCCCAAAATGTTAGCATCCATATTTAACTTCACATGTCCACAGTTAAGGAATATCTACTCTCTCTTCCTAAACATTATGAAGACATTAGATTGTTTTATCTCCAAACATATTTTTATCCAGAATTCTAATTCTAATATTTTTTTTCTTCCCCAAATCCCCCCAGTACATAGTTGTATATTTTAGTTGTGAGTCCTTCCAGTTGTGGCATGTGGGATGCCACCTCAGCATGGCCTGACGAGCAGTGCCATGTCCGCGCCCAGGATCCAAACCAGTGAAACCCTGGGCTGCCGAAATGGAGTGCATGACCTTAACCACTCGGCCACAGGGCCAGCCCCTAATTCTAATATTTAATATTCGCAAGTTAGATATTGTTAGTTTTGTTTTATGCCATCAAATTTTGTTGGTATTAACCTTATGCTTACTATTTTCTCTGATTACCATTTCTCTATCACTCTGGGTCTTTCCTTCTTAAAGATTTTTAATTTCTTCATGAAGCTCATCCTCTAGTTCTTTAGAGAGATCTATTGGTAGTAAGCTCTCTCAATTTTCCTTATCCAAAAAAAGTATTTTACCCTTATTCTTGAAAAGTAATTTTACAGGATATATAATTCTATATTGGAAATTAGATTTTCTCAGAATTTTGAAGATATTATTCCACAGTTTTATGACTTCCATTGCTGGTCTACTGCAATGTCAGATATTAGTCTAATTGTTGCTCCTTTGTAATCAATCTTTGTTCTCAGTCAATATTTCTTGTCATTATAGTGAGTCATGGTGGGGATGCCTTTTGATTTCTCCTTCTTATAATGGTTGGTCTTCAAATATGGTAATTTCATAGTCATTATTATCTCATTGAATATTTCCTTTCTCTAATTCATTCTATTCTTTACTTATGGAACTCAAATTATGTACATATTATAACTTCTAACTCTATTCTTCATGTCTTCTAGCACATCTTTTGTATTTCCCACTTCTTTATTTCTTTATTTTGGTTTCAGGACAATTTCTCCAGTTCTATCTTCCAGTTTACTAATTCTCTCTTTGCTTGTGACTAATCTGCTGTTTAATTTTCCCAATGTTTTTAATTTCAGTTTTTATATTTTTATTTCTATAGCTTTCTTTTACAATAGTGTCTTGATAGTTGTGATAATGTCTTGCTCTTTAGTTACATTTTTCAGCTGTATTTTATTTCTTTAAACATTGACTAATTTTCTATTTTATATATGATAACTTCAATATTTGCAGGTTTTGTTGGTCTGATATTACTGTTATTGGCTCTACTAAATCTAATTCATGGTGCTTGTTTCTTTTTGTATGTGCTTTATGATTTTTTCCCTTAGTCTGAGTTCATTTTCTTTATATGTCTGGGTTTTTGTTTGTTCTAACAGATGCCTAGGGGTGCAACCAACATAAAACAACCTTTAATTAAATTATAAGCTTATATTTTTGATGATACAAAGATAATATAAATTAAGAATCCAAGCCCATGCTAATTGGAATTCTCAGTTCTCAGAATATAATTACCAATCCCTTGTGGACTAAGTCTATCTCTTGACTGATCAATCAATTGGCAGAAAGTTATTTTAAATTTTAAGATTACCCACCAATTGTATCTCAGTGTTATAGGCTTATATAGAGATTTAAAGTCTGACTTCTTATCTCACAGAGGTCCTAGTCTTTGCTTTCAGTCCTCCTCCCATGAGTCATTCAAACCAAAGTTTTAGGCTGCTGAAGATTGGGGAGTATTCCACAGCAGCCACAGGCCCTGGTACTGGTTTACTGGTTTACCTCCCTGGATTTGTAATTTCTCAATATTTTTGGCTTCTAATAATTTTCTTTTCTCTCTTGAAACCTCAGGTTGGCTTGATGGCTCATATCATTGTCTCCTTTTCTGTAAAAATCTGTTTTATTTTTGCTCCTTATAAAAATAAGACTTTACAAATACGTTAGTTTCTCCCACCATCTAAATCAGAGGTCAGCAAACTATGGCTTGTGGGTCAAATACAGCCTACTGTCTATTTTTGTAAATGAAATTTTATAGGAAAACAGCCATGATGATTCATTTATGTATTTCTATGGCTACTTTTGTGCTATAACATCAGAGTTGAGTAGTTGCCACAAAGACCATTTGACCCAAGAGAGCTTAAAATATTTACTGTCTGCCTTTTACAGAGGTTTTCTGACCCCTGATCTAAATCATCAGCAACTAATTTATCTTATAACAAATATCTTGAACTTAAAAAAACAGCAAAGTATTATTTAATCTGGGCATTCATTTACTTAATGTAAGAATGTGTTCAATATAGGTTTTTAACATCACTGCAGCAGACTAAACTTCTTTGATGGTGTGAGCTATATATCTAAAAGGTTTTAGTAGCAGATCCATCATAGAAATATACTTAATAAATGCCTTTGATGATGATGATGGTCATGACGATATCTTGAATTCCTATAATTTTCTAAGCCATGACAGATATAAGAACAGATATCATTTTAGAGAGTTAAATGTACTTGTCAAGTCATTTTGGAATGTGGTAAATCACCTTAATTGGGTACGTTTTGCCTCCAGGAATCTTAACTGCTTATGTTCTCTGACACTCTTACTGATAAAACTCATTGCCATAGATTAAAGCCATGAATGTTACTCACTTTCTAACATTATAGCTTTTATTACAGGGGAATATCTTTACTATTTGTATAATATCCCATGTTCTTCCACAAAAGAAAAAAATACACATTTGCATAGAAACAATGCAATATTCCAGTGACAGCTCTTCACTACCTATTTTTAGAATGTGGATAGCCTTAATTGTTCTGGTCCACACAGAAAAACAGATAATGATATACACTTTTAAAAAAGTTGTTCTTGAAAATGCTTTTGAAAGAAGATGGAGATGCAGCCTGCAAAAGTAAAAGAAATGGCCGATTAAAAAATATTGTCATAAGGGAAAAAGAGAAACATGTTAGAAAATATTATTCCTGCGATAAAGAATAGAGAACTTGGTGAGAGAAGCCAGAAGGAGTGAATGAATAAATGGTATTTGCTAGATAGAAGGAAGTGCCAAGTAAAATGTATATAGAATACTTTAAAATGTCCCTGATGGAGGGATAGTGTACTACATATAAGGGACAGCTGGCATTTGCTCAAACACATGAGTGACATATCCCAGAGAAAGAAGGGAAGTACTGGGCGTAATGGCAGCTAGTGTAGAGAGCAGGGACAGCAGGTTTTCGCAGAGCAGTGTTGTCCATGGCTGGTAGTGATCTGCAGAAAATGTAAGTGAACAGTTTTGACAGAGCAGCATGTGAAAGGGAATAAACTAACTAGAATATCTGGCTGCCATGCAACTGACTAAGGAAAAATTGTATGGGTACAAAATCAAGCTGTAATCTCTTTGGAAACCAGGCGGCAAATCTGAGAAAGGAAAAGAAGAAATATATTCTGAGACAGAAGCGAGCAGCATAACATTTCAATTCAATAGATTTGTATGACAATCTGGCATTTGTGTTTGGAAAAAAAGTGTGATAGAATGCTAATGAATAACTTACAAAAACTTAGAATGTGCAAAACTTTGTCATTTGCTTATTTCGCTGTTTAAACTATTTTCTCCTATTGGTGTGGCTGTTCTTAAATAAAGAAGATGTTCTGAAAGAGCCCCACACATAGAGCACATGGGGAGAGAGAGGAGCAGTGGAAGTGATTCTGATTGTGCGGATCAAGGTTCTAGTTCAAATAGAGCACAGACCACTGAAAACACACCACACTGAATGTATGCATAGTGGTCCCACATAGATAGATTTCCTAATGTTAACAGAAATATGTCAGAGGTCTGCTTTGCAAATGTTAAATGCCACATCAAGGTCAATATTGCTAAGAATATCCATGAATGCTGTTTTAAAGTGTCACTATAAAGCAAAGAAAGTGAAATAGCTCTGGGGTTATTCATAATAGCCTTAGGACTTGGATTCCATGGACAAGAAACATGAGATTTTCCCCCAAGAAATCACTATTTTAGGAATCTCATTTCTGTCCCAAACTCACCTATGTATATTGACCGTCAAACCTGGACACAAGGCCTAACTGTTTTAAATGGCCATTTCTAAGTGGTATGGAATGTTTGAAATATAATATCTTTGTTAGATCTGTTTGTGATTTGACGTTCTTATAATATATCTTATTACAGAGGCTATTATTTTCATAAATCTCATAAAACAATGAATAAATATTTGTTAGGAGGGATTAATACATAACATCAAAATGACTCAACAGAGAGTATTTATAAAAACTAGGGCAAGATGCACATGGAAGAGGCTCTCAGAAGTGCTGACAATACTACTAAGGCAGATTACCTTAAAAGAAAACACATATGGTTCCGTTTTATGCCTCTTGCTCAACTAAATCTGTTTAGAGGTACAAGCTTGCAACCTGCTGAGTGAATCCTATTTTATCCACATGTGGATTACAGAACTAAAGAGGAGACAGTTAAAATCATTATTCAGTTACTTTTTTATAATTCAAGATGAAAAACATGAGCAAATATTTGGGTCTCCCTTTTCCTCCTACGGGTTTAGGCCCCAGAATTAACTTCTTTTCCTTCAATGAACTACTCGTTGACACTCCTGCCTCCCCAATCTCTGTGACCTTCAGGCCTCTAAAAATCAGTCTCATTTTGTTTTACCGTAGGACATCTCTAAATTGGGAAAGAGGACATTTTGTGTGCAGACAAATGCAACAATAGCAAATTGTCACTTCACTTTCTATCTACATCAGCATACTCTAATTTTGTCCATTCTAAAACAAATAACTCAGCCCCACTTCTCACTTCGGTTACTGTCCTATCTTCTCTCTCCTTCACAGTCAAACTTTTTGAATGTGTTATTTACCCTCACTATCTCTATTAACTTCGCTACCCATCTTTCCTTAAAATACTCCAATCTAGCTTTTTCCCAAAACTATTTTGAAAAATAACTTTGATTTAGTCCTCAATAACTTTTAAATTTTTGTCATCTCAATCTCTTAATGTCTCAATTTTACTCAATACTGCTGCTTATTCCCTTGCTCCTGATATATTTCCCTAGCTTCTGTGACATAATTTCTTTTGTTTGTTTTACTTATACCAAAGTAAAGGTACTCTTTCAGCTCATCATTTAAGCTTAAAGGGTGGGATTTCTTAAAGCTCTAACCTAGGCTCTGCTATCTACTAACCCTGCATTCTTTTCAACGGTATCCTGACCATTATTCTGGCTTCAATTACCATCCATAGTAACACAATTTATGCATCTTAGGCTAGGCTTCTCTGAGCTATAGACCAATATAGCCCTCTGCCTATTGACATCTCCTCCTCCATGTCTCAAAAGAAACTTCAGGCAGAATGGATCTAAAAGCAACCTACGCATCATGGACCACCTCCTCCATCCCAATGTATGGCATCACCCTCCTTTCAGTTGTGCAAACCAGAAACATGGGAGTAAATCTTGACTCCTCCTGTCTCCAAATCCTTATCCAAAGAATCTTCAAGGTTTTTCAACTTTATCTCCTATATGTCTCGTGAATCCATCCATTTCTCTCCGGCTTCACTACCATTACTCAATCCTGGTTGTGTCACCTATCCTAGCTCAAAAATCTCTCTTGAATTCTGCCTGTCTTTCTCAAGACTCATCATCTTCTGTCATTAACGTGAACTACTGGGACAAGCACCTAACAAGACTCATTGCCACCAATTTTCCTCTAGTTAAGAGAATCATCTACAATGCTGTCAGAGTTAACTTCCTCAAAAAACTTTTTTAATTTTTACAAAAGATAAGAAAATTATTGCCTAATTAAGATATGTGTTTGATCCCTGCTACCAATAGGAAAACTTCAAATTCCTATCTTAGCTGTGACTTCCACAATTTATTCCCAACCTAGGTCTAATCCCATTTCAGAATATTCCCAAACTTCATCAATGCTATTTACTAGCCATAATGAAGTTCTTTGTCACCTTTCATTGGGCTCGCCTATTCTTTTTATGATTCTTCAGGCTTTTATACTTGATGATTTCTTTGTCTTGTATACTCCTCTCTATTCTTCCAGAAACAAGTCAAATATCACTTGAAGCTGTCTTTGACTGCCTCAGGTAGAATTCTTTGTTAGTCTTCTGTGCTTCTCTACCTTTTGATCCATATATCTGTTTTAGTATGTACCACACTGTATTTTCAATTATCTGTTTTTATGTGTACCCTCCCAGGAAGACTGAGTTTCATGATAGCAAGGGTTGTTTTAGTCACTTTTAAGTGCTTACTACACATAATAAATGCTTAAGAAAAGTTTTAAACAGAAGTATCAGAATATTTACAAATTCATAGCACACAAGTAAAGGTATAGAGCATATTTAAGTAGGAATATTGTTATTTATATATATATGTATAAGGCCTGGCTAAATTAAAACCAAGATCACATGGTGGGGAAATATAAAGAGAGGCCAAAACCAACACCATGAAGGAAAGGCAGGTTTAGGGGGTGATTAGCTTTAGACACCAAGTTAGCACAAAGAGAAAGGATGATTTGAGCATAGTATATTGGGAGTTACTCAGTGGTAAAAAAAGGAAAGCTAGTATATATACATGCTTGTTAAGGTACAGCATCTCAGTCATGGCATTTTACATACTTTGATCACTCAACGTACTGACCCTGCCCTCCTTTCCTTTGACATCACACTTCCCAGGTTTTTGACCTGCCAAGGTCATGGATATCACTGGCTTCCTGGCCTCTACTTTGATTTTATGATTGCTGGCTTGTCAGCTTGCTGCCAAGAACTGAGAGTCTACATTATTTGATTGCTGCCTTATCCTGGGGTCTTCTGGACCCTTGGCTAAATCCTGATTTACAGCCCATTCCAGTGAGCAATATTTTGGGGTGGCCACTTTTGAAAGTCCAGATCTATACCCTTCTGAACCCTTTACCTGGTTCCCGGTGACTTTAGTCAAGTGCTTCCACTGTTTCAGATCTCTAAGGTCCAGGGCACAGAATCCTTAGTGTCCTTTCATTTTTTTTTAATACCTATGGGTCTCCAATACTTCCTCCAGAGCCCAAGTGCCTCTTTCAGGCATATTAAACTGCTTGAATATCTCTTAATGCTCCATATTCTTTTCTTTCTCACATCTTCACTTCTTTTTTGCACATACTTTTCCTCTGCCTGAAATACTCTTCCTTCTTCCTCTTTCTTAGAATTGAAGCATCAATTTAGCTTCCTGCATCTCTAGAAACTTTCCATGATTTTGAAAATTAGGTTAGATGCCCTTTTATATATGACCAGAATAGTTGGTATGTCTTCACATCATAGCACATATTACATGACTGTGTAATTGCCTATTTACTTATCTGTATCCTTTCCTAGATTATAAATAGAAGAATGAGTACTATACGCCTTAATTGTAGTTGTCTTCCCAATACTTATAACCATCCCTGGCACTTAGTAGGAGTGCAATAAATGTGTGTTGAATGATTACCTAGCATCTGTCAGAGAACACCTTTGTCCATAATACTGTATTTTGTTAGGGACCTGTCATTTCTCCCTGCTTGTGCTAACAAGTACAAGGCCACATGCTGAGCAGGAAGAGGCCAGACATAATCTCATTCTGTTCTCTACATTTCATTATTGGGGCTGCTCTCTTACAAAACCAGACATCTCAGTCATGGCATTTTACATACTTTGATCACTCAAGTTACTGACCCTGCCCTCCTTTCCTTTGACATCACAATTCCCAGATTTTTGACCTGCCAAGGTCATGGATATCACTGGTTTCCTGGCCTCTGCTTTGATTTTGTGGTTGCTGGCTTGTCAGCCAAGAACTGAGAATCTACATTATTTGATTGCTGCCTTAACCTGGGGCCTTACGGATCCTTGGATAAATCCTGGTTTATAGCAACCTTAGGAAACTTCATTCCCAGTTTCATGATCTCAGACTCAGGTCTCAGTCCAGCTTCCTGTTGGTTCCAGTCCCTTGTCCAACTAAATCTGACCTAGGTCCTCTTGCAGAAATGACTCAAAAAACTGGTACCTATATATAATTAAGAAAATCTGGACTATATCAAAGGCTGAAGGGTGGCTTAAAATAAACATCTAAAGTAAAAAGTGTTAATAAGATGCTTATTAGTCTTCCATTAACATGTAAAATAGAACTAGAGCACATTAATATTTTGTTTTTCTACATATGATCTTATGAGAGACAAAAACATTTATTGTCAGAATTATATGAGTGTTAACAAAGGAAAGTATTACTAGTTTAATGATGAATATTTGATTAAGTTATTATTAGTAGTAGATTAAGTATATGTTCTAGTTGGTTTGGTATGAGTCTGTAGGTGGGATATATGACACCTATATGGAGGCATGTGTCCAGTGCGAAGGATGGTAGGTATTTTGTCCTGAGATTATGTACTCAAGTTTGCGAGCCCCAGTTGAAGCTGCTAAAAGGCTTACAAGTCAGCAAGGCATTGGCAAAATATATCTGGAGCCAGGAATAATCATGATAAATAAGAAGATATCATTCAAGATCAGGACAGAAACTGAGAGAAAGTCCCCAACCAACATCTAATAAAAGACAATGTTAATGTCCACTGAGAGAATTTCTACTCCCATAAGTAGAGTAACGAGAGTTTGTGCATTGGTCCTGTGAGGGGAGTTCTAAGAGAATACAACAGACAATAATATACAAGACTGGAGAGGAGTGCACACATTTGGTATTTCATGACAGGGGCAGTGAGAGAGAAAATAAATTGTTTGCATAGATCCTTTGCCTTAGGATTACAATTGCCTGTAGCAAGATTACAAAGCTGGCTCCCTTGCCAAGGAAAACAAATAGGAAAAAAAGGTTTTTTTACATTTCTTTTTTCCTGACAAAGCATTTCTACCATCGTTGTTTTTTTCTTTATACATTATCTTAACCTTTCGAGACACTGACTCCCTGGGAAAGTGGCCTGTGCTGTCTTCAACTTATGGCTAATTTTTATATTTCTTTTTGTCATGGAGAAATTTAGGGCTATGTCAAAAAAATTAGATAGCACATACTGAAGATGCATTGACATCTAGAATTTACAAAGTTGTAATACTTAGGAAGTGTTCAATAATGATATTGCTTTGGAAAAATTATATTGTGATACTTTGGAAGCCCCATTAAAATACATAAATATGAAATAAGTTTAATTGGTTATGCTAAACACTACTGCAGAAATTACCCAAAGCAGAAGAGTTCATCCAAAATCTGTTATTGTAAAGTAGGTGATAGGTGGACATTAACTCCCCAAGCCTCCATGTCAGTATGAATTGATGGCTCACAAATTGCATTTTAGGTATAATTGTTTGGCCATAATATAGATTTTCTTTGAACCAAAATATTAAGCACAGGATAAAGTCAGTCAGTACATTATTTCACAAGAAGGGCACTATTTCTGAGAGCCTTAAACTTCATATCCATTTGCATTTATAATTTCAGTGGTGCTTTTGGTACCTTCATAAAAAGACCTTTGTAAATATGTAAATTTGAACTTCTTAGTATAAAAATTATGTGTTTTTTCTTACTAAGTCATATAGTATTTCACTATAATCATATACTATAATCATATAGTATAAAAAAGACACTGACCTTTGACAGTGCTCAGAGTGCCAAATTAAGGTCGGGATTCCAATATAATTTTTGATATTTGCCCCTACTGCCAATGTATGCAAGAAAAGGACTTGAGCTTAATAAAAAATTTTTCCAACACCACCTTTTGTTTTTTTCTCCCCCAATCCCCCCAGTACACAGTTGTATATTGTAGTTGTGAGTCCTTCTAGTTGTGTCATGTGGGACGCCACCTCAGCATGGCCTGATGAGCGGTGCCATGTCCGCGCCCAGGATCCGAACCGGAAAAACCCTGGGCCGTGGAAGCGGAGTGGGCGAACTTACCCACTCCGCCACAGATCAACCCCTAAACACCACCTCTTTATATTCTCTTATTTCCAAAACTTCGACAGAAAACGAATGAATGAATGAATGAATGAATGAATACATACATACATACACACATACAATTAGAGCCCTTAAATGAATCACCTCCTTGTTGTGAGTTCCTTTGGGAAACACTCTGTGGACTTCTGAGGACTCATCACCCTCTCCAAAGTATACACATGCACAATTTCCCTACCCCAAAACACGCACGCACACACACACACATATATATATATACACCCTACTGTCCTATTTTTTTTCACAATTATTCAATCAGGAGTCTTTATGTATTTTTTATCATTTTATTTGTGTTCATTTTTCCCAGTAAGCCAAATAACCCTACTGAATTCTTCAAGATCTCTATTATCAAATGCATTTAGAAATTCAATAGAACACTTACAGCAAATTTTTATAAATATATATGTACAGTAGAACACGTGTAGCTACTTCTGTAAATACATATCAAAGCATATATACACCCACACCAGCATAGAAATAGTAGAGCTAATTAACATTGGTATATATTTAGAAAATTTCTACAAAATGTACAAAGATAGAGACTTCTGAAGTAACAATCACCTTTAAAATTAGTTAAGTTTATGCTGAATGAGTATACACTCAAGGCAAGGTTTTTGCAGCTGTAATTAGTAAATTATTGAGGATATAATCCACTTTCCAGAGTTAATATAGGCATTTTTAGTGACAGAGAATTGAAGCTCTTTCAGGGAAGTAACATATAGAAATTAAAGTAGGAGCTATAAACACTATAATCCAGAAACAATTAAACATATAATAATTAAGACTAAGTACAGTCCATATATATGGACTATATATATATATGAGTATGTAACTTGAAACACTGACAAAACCTTCTTTTCAAGTATTAAACTCTACTTAAAGTAGCCTATGATGAAAATAAATGAGTTACTGCATTTCTATTTGTCCTGGCAATGGAAAAGTTGTACAAGAATTGAGAGAGTTAACGGAAAATTAATAATAAAGAAGAAGGGCAAAGAATGATGCAAGTAGTGTGTTGGATGAGATATATATATAGGGACATAGACATTTATATAGTCAAGAGAGGAGAAGATTGAAGGGGATTTGATCACAGTCTATAAATACCTTACAAGTATCTGTATAAGTGAAAGAATGTGATTATTCAAAGCATCAGACGATGGAAGGACAAGGAGCACTGATCTGAAACTAAAGAAAAAACTGTTTCAGCCTTATATTATATTAAGAAATACTTTGCAATAGCAAGAGGATTTGGCATTAGAAATAAAAATCAAGGACAATACATAAAGTTTAGAGAAGGCCTGAAAATGATGTGCCTATGAGTACAGAGAATAAATCAGAAACGATGAAGGGAAGAATGGGAAACAGGGAAGTTCACAGGCTCAGAAGATACCCTTGTTCGGGATGTGTGAAATGTGTTAGCTGCTGATCTTTTTGTTATGTATGATTCTCCTGCAAGTCTCATCCTAGGAAACCATTCCAAAACTTGGAAAGCAGTTCAAATAAATGAAGAATGTTAGCCTATACTGTGACCAACTATTCTACTATACTCTGACACGCAATAATTTCCCGTTATTGGTTATATTCTTGTGTTTAATAAAGAGCAATGCATTTAAGTGCTGATAGCTGGAGTTTATCATAAGAGATTTATATACATTTCTTGACACATATAGGGAGATCTACACATAGCATACACTTTATAATTGCTTTAATCATACAGGTTCATACCCTCTTCTAAAGAAAATGTTAAATCATAGTACAATCATAATAAAGAGATCACGAAAAACAAATATATTTCTTTTTATAATACTTTTCCATCTTAGAAAAAAGGAAAACCCAGTAGTAAACTATATATTTCCTTTTCTTAAAAAGATAATAGTATAGAAATAAATGTTAATTCTCTAATTAAATAATGAAAAAATCATTGTTGCTTTCAGACTACTTTCAATCATTTGTTTTTTTCATTGTTCAAACTTCAGATTTTACCTGCTTCCTCTATTCTTTCTTCTTATGAGTGGACCTTCTATTGCCTATCAAAAGCTCTGGACTTTTTTAGTTTTAAAAGAGATGCTTTAAGGAGTAACAAAATGCCTGCTGCTCCCTTGGCCTATGGTGTAGTCAAAGATGAATGAGGGGATTATTGCAAACAACAAGGAGCTTAGCTGAAGTCAAATGAAAGAAATTTGCTGTGGACCCAATTCATTAATTCACTTACATTAAAACAGACAGAAAAGGAAATAAGAAATTAAAAGTTTTATAGTCACTTTCTATGTATTAAGAACTGAACTAAGTAGATTTAAGAGTATGAGAAAGTTCTAGCTACAGATGATTTTGATCCAATCCAGGTGTTCATCCTGGTTTGTTTTCAGTTCCCTAGTTTCCTCTACATATTTTACTTTACAATGATCAATATTTTGCACGTGGAGAAAGTGGAGATTTATCACAGGTGAAGACTGGTTATGTAGGAAGTTTTGATAGGGCAAGGAATCTCTAGGATGCTAGTCCTTATACTGTTGACAAGGAATCTCTAGGATGCTAGTCCTTATACTGTTGACAAGATTGACTATGTTTAAAGGCTGCGTAGGAAAGTAAGCGAAACCAGAAAGGATGATGTCCTTGGAGAAACTCAGAATATTTAATAAGACCACATGATAAGGAAAAAGCAGATTCGGGAGAAATTAAAAATTGGAGAAGATGGAAATCACAGAGATAACAGTCAGAAGGAAGGTTTTAGAAATTCAAAATTATAGAATTTATAATCTGAATCAGAATGGAGTGGTCACTGGTTGCCATCATGGAGTGGAGATGCAGGTGACTGTCAGCAGGGAAGCCCCAAGTTCTTCACTGGTGAAATAAAGTATTTTAATAAATGATACCTTAGAGTTATGTGGATGTTCTTATATACTTTAAGAATTGTAAACAAAACAGAATATATCGTAATAATTTAAGTGTCCAAGTGGAGTTATTTCATCTGAATTTATCTTAAGAGCATTAAAGCTCAAGTTAACCAAATTAAATGTAATTCATTCTTCTGTCAAATATTCTTCTGCAGCACGTGATTAGAACAACACTTGATTATGAATTTCACTGTCTTGGGCTTAACACCAAAACATGTAACAAATGTTTAAAAATGAATAAAAGAGCTGGAATCTAAAAAAGGATTCAGAATTTGTAATCTTACTATGCTTTACTTTAGCTCTATGACTTCTTTTTTGCTCCTACTAAAAAATATATATATATATTGCTTTGATGACTGATGAAACAGCACAACTGCAAATTCCTTCTCTTTCTTCCTCCTTTCTTCCATCTGTCCCCCCCATTTCTCTTAATCATCTAATTTGAAATGTTGCTTAATAAGTTTAAATCAATTATGTGTCCCACACTTAAGAGTGGCCTATAATATTATTTCTTAAATCACATATTTTAGAAGACTTCAGTGCCTAACTAATGGAATTCTTGAAAAACCTATCAAAGTGTTTCAGAACATAAGAAATATATCAATCGGACAGAAACAGTTCTTCATTATGCTTTACACACAATTTTGCTCAACTGCTTATTTTAATTAGAGCAGAACTCTAGCTTCTGCTCATTGGTTTAGCAGGAGCAATAAAATGAAGTTTATTTAATTTTCTAAAATAAGTAAAGCAGAGTAAAGTTAATTAAAAGTTAATTACAGAATAATGAATCATCTACCCTCGCTGTGCTGGTGTTGCCCAGATGATTAGATGCTGTCCTTCCTGAATACATTTCCATTCCCATAAGCTGGCTATTCGCTTTGCTCAATATAGGGATCTTCATTTGTGTACTTAAAAAGTTTATGCTGCTTTTTTCTGAAGGTGTCTTTTTCAGGAAATACACACAGACATAGAGGTCCATACACACACCTTCCCAGTTTCTCTCCTTTTATATGCTTTCCTTGGGCATAATTTTCATTTAGACTTCTGATTGCCTTTTAAATTTGACAGAATATACCTATAAAATTCGTTAGTAATTGTTTCATTTCCCAGCATGGCATGTGTAGTTAACCTTGAAAGACAGATTGGGCGTTAACTGTAGTGAACCCAACCTTTGCCAGTATCACAAAGGTCATGGATCTGTTCTCCCTGGTCCTGTGTCTTCAAATAGAAGGTTTTGTACATATTGGAATTAGAATGCTTTTACTGCTCATTAATTCATCATTAAAGTGATGTTAACTAATCATTCTCTATAAGACTCTGGTGTACAGATTTTCTGGCATGAACTGCTGTAGCTTGGCTCCCAGCCACTTACAACTTGCTGAAAACAACAGCGTTCATGCTTTTGGTAGATTTAAATCTTTTTGTAAAATTTTATTGTTAAGTAGCTGGTCTTATAAATTTTCATTGGGAATATAGTATGGCTTATACTGAGAGTATCTTAATTTTTATGAATGGATATATGTATGGAAATACTTGAATTTGAACTTCACAGGAGACTTCTTGTAGTATAAGAAATAATGTATAGTGAATATTACGTCCACACCTCAATCATGTGTCTTGCATGTTGACATCATAAATACTGAGGCATTATAACAAATACTGTTACTTAAAATAGGGAAAGAAAGCGAATTAGGGTGAGTTGGGGTATTTAAATTGATACAACTCATTTGCTTTAGGTTTTTTAGTCATTGATTATGTGTCCAGTCTATGTAAGAAGGTACAGACTATTGGTTTTGCAAAATTATATGAGATTCAACGGTACGAGTGTGTTATAAGTAGCAACTGAATTCCTGAATCGTTCTTTAAAAGTATATTCTATATTCCACATCCATAATTTTTCAATCTTCAGCTAAGGGATACACATAGAGCCATTTATTTGCCCCACATGGTAATCAGATGTTAAAAAAGAAGAAAACAGGTGAAAAAGATCTGAAAATAAAGTTTCCAGAGTATCTTTTAAACAGGGACTATGAGAAGTTGGAAGAGAGGGGGCAATCCTGTTTCACAACTTCTTACTTGCTGTTGTGTTCACTGTTATCTTCACCATTCTAACACTTTTCCTCATTCTTCTTGTACGATGTTTTTCCCTGTCTTTATATTTTAGTTATATGCGCAACTTCTTCATTATAATATTCTAATTTCCTGGTTCTCAATTTTCCAAACTTTAAAATGATGAGCATAGACACTCAGAAACTGCTTCAGTTTAGACATGCTGACTTCTATTTCAACTATCATTTTCGAATGTTGATTCAAAACTTCATATTCATATCCAACTTGCAAACACAGATATTAGCTGTTCTTTTTACTTGCCTATGAAAAATATGCCAAATTAGAAAAGTGTCATTTTGTAAGGGGGGCTGTTCATCATTTTTTTCTTGATATTACACTGTTTTAATGGTAATGCTATTTAGATCCATTGGTTCAGATGTCTCTCTGCCTGAAATTCTTGGTAGAGAAAAATAAAATAATTCAACCTATGCTTTAAAGTGAATTATTGGCAGTTTACCATAACTGAATAGAAGTAAATAGTGTCCACTGAATAATGGAAATTCTGTCTTTTAGCTTTTTGGTTAGAAAGGCAGATGGTCAAATGGATGCTAAATGTGCTGAGTTTTTATAAATGGCTTCCTATTGTCTTCGTTGCTGGAGTAGAGCTGGGTTTAAAAGTGTGTCTTTCTCCACAAAGACAAGTCTGTAATTAAACACGCCAATCTTAACATCCACAAAACATTTCTATGAGAACACAATGGAAAAATTGTTATATATCGTAAAGCATTCTGCATATATAAGGATCTATTTTTTTGTAGTATTACCTTTTATTATTACAAGCAATTTTTACATATATTTACAGTTCAAGTTTTATTACTTGTATGGGATTACTCCAGTTAATGAATAAACAAACATCCAGTTGATATATCAAGATCATCCAGTTAGTTTATACATTTAACACAAAATATGACTGGCACGTAGTGATACTATCAAACACTTAATTTCTCCTCATTGAACCACATGTGTCACCTATTTGGATAATAATACAGTATACAAATATGTTCATGAGAATTTTTAATACACTCAGCCAGTTATTTTCTAGTGTTTTTGAACACTTATTTACTGAACCAGAAGTTTAAACATTCTAAGAAGGGTAAAAATGGCAGTAACAAGTGTGGAAACAATGAGAAACCATAGATGAAATAATAATGCAACAAGTGCTCATATAAATAATGGGCCAGAGTGTGTTTCAAAAAATATATATATATATACATGTATTAAATAAATAAAATGTGTTAATATTACATTAATAATAATTAAGATGTACTACAACAGCTAGTTTACAGTAATTATTAACCATATAGAGTGAGGGAAGCAAGTAGATAAGTAACTGAATTCTAACCCACTTAGGACGGTGGGGCAGAATGTGTTTCATGTGTACGTAACACAAATGAATAATGGGAAACCAACAGACATAATATGTTTGTTAACATTTTTTTCTCTGCTTCACAGAAACTTACTGCTCAATATGCTGTAAGAAAACAAAAATTATGCAGAATTAGTCTCAAATGTCTTTAACTTTGCCAGCTAAATTAATCTCTGAAGGAAAATACAAATTCATAAACCATTGCCGATCTGTGAATGTTGTTTAGGGACGTGTAACACAGTAACACACTGAACAGACCGACAAAGCGGTTCTTCTCCAATATAGTATTTGCAGACAGAAAAAACTTTTGCTGGATTCATTACCCAATATTGACATTCCTGCTTTTAGAACCCAAATAAGAATCTGTACTGCCTTTTTCCAGGCATGATGATCTCCAACTCTGTGATCAGAGGGGCATGGCATGAGCACTTCTAAAAGGGAAATGGCAAACCGATGACAATTATAAGAAGAGCATGTTGCTACAAGTTGGTATACTTTCTAACCACCATCTCTTACTTCACTTAATGTCACTCACTCCCCTCTAGTCTCGTTGGTTTCCTCTCTACCCCTTAAACACACCCGTCATGGCCCTCGTGGCTGTTTCTTCTTTGTGGAACACTCACTTCCTGGATATGTGTATGTTCCCTCCTTTACCTCCTTCAGATCTTTGCTCAAATGTCAGCCTCTCAGTGAGACCTTCCTTGACGCCCTGCTTAAAACTGCAATCCCTCCTCAGCCCTTCCTATGGTCCTTCCCTGCTTTACTTTCTCCGTAGTGTGTATCACCATCTAAGATACTACATAATTTACCTATTTGTTTTATTTATTGCCTATCTCTAACCACTAGGATCTAAGCTCCCTGCAGACTGGGGTTTTTATCTCTTTTGTTTAGTGATGTATCCCCAGTTCTATAACACTGCCTGGTACTTATGAGAACTCAGTAAAACTTTTTTTTTTTTTTTTTTTTTGCTGAGGAAGATTCACCCTGAGCTAACATCCATGCCAATCTTCCTCTAGTTTGTATGTGGGACACTGCCACAGCATGGCTGATGACAAGTGGTGTAGGTTCACACCTGGGAACTGAATCTGGGCTGCCAAAGTGGAGCATGTTGAACTTAACCACAAGGCCATGGGAACGGCACCAAACCATTTTTTTTTTTTTTGAATAAATGGATGTGAATCATTAAGATATCTCATTGAAGGAAAAAGGAGAAATTCCTTCTCCCAAAAGAATAGCATGAATATAAAATATTCCTCTTACTATTAGTCTAAGTACTACACTTTGAAGCAAGCTAAGCCAAGCTCCTAGGTCATTTCTGAGTCTATCATTGACTCAGCCAGATACATTTTTCTCTATTTGCAGACCTTATAATCTCTTCTGCTCCAGTTCCATTCATCCTACACATCAAATACTACTCTGGTTGCCAACTAGAGCTCATCACTCACCTTCATAGTATTAAGACAATGGAGAAGAATTCAAGTGGGCATCCTTCCCTTTGATGATAAAATTAAAACACTAGGGGCTGGCCCCGTGGCCGAGTGGTTAAGTTCGCACGCTCCGCTGCAGGCGGCCCAGTGTTTCATCGGTTCGAATCCTGGGCGCGGACATGGCACTGCTCGTCAGACCACGCTGAGGCAGCGTCCCACATGCCACAACTAGAGGAACCCACAACGAAGAATACACAACTATGTACCGGGGGGCTTTGGGGAGAAAAAGGAAAAAATTAAAAAAAAAATCTTTAAAAAAAAAAAAAAATTAAAACACTAGCCTGTGTTTACCCGGCTGGCCACATCCCACACTTTTTCCATTCCCACACTCCTTAAACACCAGGGAACAGAAAAGAAGCAGGACAATTTTAAGTTTAATATTAATTAAAATGATTAACAAGCCCAAGAATTTCCTACAATAATTCTTCAAGTTTTATGTCGACAGATCCATACTGAAGGCAATTAAAGTCACATACCCTAACAAAACCTAGCCAAAGAAATTCTTAAACATTTCCTTTTTCATTCAAGTATGAAATTATTTATAGGCATTAGTTGACCCACAAAAAATGATCAAATGTGAAAAAAAATAGAGTTTACTAGTTTTATAAGCAGCTACCGCCACTTGCAATCTACCAGATTAGATGAGTTGAAGACCTTAGCTCTGTTCCATATAACAGACAGGTGTCCGCATCACAGGAAAAGCCACTGCTCTTGAAACATTTTGAAAGGCTCAGCAGAAACCAAAAGGCAGACTGACCTTCAGATTAAATTAGACATTGGGATAAAAAATGTGAACCATATCATATAGGAGCATATTACCTTCTTGTTGCAAATAACAGATCAAAAATTACTAGATCAGAAGAAATTAGACCTATATTTTTAAAAAGAGACAATGACATATATTTCCATTTCTGAAAGGAAATCCATTCAAATTAAAAATAACTTTAACTATTTTACCTTGCATTTTCATGTACCAATCAAAATACAGAATAACCCCCAATATTAAAAGTTATAGAGAATAATCTAATAAGTCTATGCCTTCTTAATGCTTTCACTATGCCAAAACAATGAACTTCGAAATTAATCCTGTGGAAGTAAATGAATCAGCTTTGCTTACCATTTTAAAGACATAAATGTCAGTCACTTGAGAGGAAGTGTCCAATATTGGTTAAGGATACGGTCATTGGAGCCATTTTCCCTGGGTTTAGATCCTGCTTCTGCTAACTGAAAGCTCTGTGACCTTGAGAGAGTTACTTAACATCTCTGTTCCTCAATATACTCTCTCAAGTGACAACAGCAATAGTACTTAATTCATAGACTTGATTGAGGATTAAATGATATAAAGCAAGGAGGGCTTGTGCTGATGTCTGGGAAATAGTAACTGTTCAGTGAATAAATTTTAGTTTTAGCCAGATAGAGTAGCAGGCAGAGGGGCAGGGCTCAGCATATCCTGAAAGTTGCCACAGATTACATTTCTTACTAAAAGGAGAGGAGGAAATCCATGTTTTTCTTAAAAGAACTTCCAGGAAGTCAGTACAGAAGTGATCTTAGGCCAGGTGTTGAGGGTTAAGGAGCCCAAATTACCCAGGATCATGGAGCCTCTATGCAACGTCCTCCTCCAAACCCTACAGGTCTGTCAGGGTAATGGATTATGGAGATAAAAGAAAAGCATTTTTAAAAATTATCCCTTAACCATGACTTTACAGGTTTTTATGTATGGATCACCTTATCCAAAATTTAGCTCAGGTTAACTTCACATCTCCTTTTAAAAATATATACATTCATTCTATATACTTACAAGCAAAGTTTTCAAATAAAATGAGAAAATTGCCTCTGTTTTCTATAGACCTCAGAGTCATATAGATGTCAACTCAATTATTACACACCAATTGACTTAATAGGAAATTTTACTTAAAACATATATGCATAAAGGTTGAGAAGTCAGCACTGTCCAGATGAAGATTTTCTCTTTCGTTTTATTACGTAAATTAAATTACAGAATACACATGACAACGTGACACTAGTGAACCTGGTAAAGTCTCTTTTAGTGGCGCTCACGCAACTGTTCAACAAATACCGCCAACTCTGTAAATATTTACTTTCTTATCATAATTGTGGAAAAGTTAACAATGCCAAAGTGGCTAAATTAATTTTCATTTAAGATATTTTAAGTTTTTAATTAAAGGCTCCATACTTCCAATGTGACATCTCATACTTAGCTGCAGATATAAACTTATTTATAGACATACAAAGTACACTGCCTATTTATAGGTGTTTCTATATATTTGGTATATATTGA
This sequence comes from Equus asinus, assembly GCF_041296235.1. Lineage (NCBI taxonomy): Eukaryota > Metazoa > Chordata > Mammalia > Perissodactyla > Equidae > Equus > Equus asinus. Next base: position 172,603,786 of record NC_091790.1, read on the forward strand.
ATGAAGGTCAAGGATAAAACCGCAAATGAGGTTTATGGGAGTGTTGTAAAGGTTCATGATTGTCATTGTGTGGGAAAGTATAATTTTCTTAAGAGAAATGATGACATATACATAATAAGGTCCCTGTCCGTGTCATGACAGCTCAAGAGCATGCCATCGTTACCACCTATGTCACACCGCAGGTGTGCCTGCTATATGGGTGACAGCCGCTGACTTCTCTGATCAACACATAATTATCTCTGAATAAAAATGCACGTTGAAGTTAGCTGGACATAACAGATTGAAGACCTGGGGCAAAATTATCTTTATCATGGCACACAGCACCACCTGGGGGTAGGAGAGGGCTAGAGAGAGGTGTTGGCAATGATGCAACCTTGAGAAGCCTGCTGTGGTGTGGGTACTTCTGGGGTGTTCATGTTTATCTGGTGTGTCTTCTTTTGGATAGAAGAGGTCACTCGGCTAATGGTTAGGATGCTCCTGGCAGAGAAAGGTCCCGCTGATCAGTGCTATTCTCCACTGATCTAACTGTATATCTCTCCCTCAGCATCTGGATAGTTTCCATTTGCAGAGTCCCCTTCCCCCATAAGATAATAAATATCATATCACAAGGATGGCAGTGCTCCTTCATGGAACACTGACTGTTTATTAGAGGCAAAAAAGTTTAAGAGAAATGCTAACAATGTTCATTAATGGCCCGCATCCAGGTTTAATGAGGCATGTCAATATGCGGACTGGGCAACATCAGTGGCATAATAGTGGTGGTAAATGGGAGTAATTGTATCCAATTGTACGGCACAGCTTCCAGGAATGAGCCCGAACTGCCAACTGACAATGACAGAGCAATTATGGGAAGGCAAGCGAGCTGTGTCAAATTAGCACTTGGTGAGAACTCATTTTTCAGAGCTGTGCTTGCTCTACACCACCACAAGTGATAGCTACTTTATTGTGAGTGATAGGAAGACCAGCACTTAGACTGATGTTCTGATTTGTCAATAGCTGTATTTGAAAGCTTAGTGTCACAAATATATAGAGATATTCAGGGAGAGAGGCACACTGCTCATGATCCGAAGGATAAGAACGTTGCCGAGAAGGTCATCTGTCAGTGTGAGCTGTCAGAGAGAGATCACACTCTATGAAAAGGGAACATTCAGCCGACTTAAGTAATTACCTTTGACTGAGATTTGAAGATGTCTTCTTTTGTTGGCCTACATTGACTGCATAATTTATAATTTACTGCAATCAGAAAAGAGCCAGGAATTGTAACTAAGAAAATTCTTATTTTATTTCCCATAATTACTTTTCTCTCTCTCCTTCTCTCTTTTTAACTCCTTTAGCACTTTAGAAGTGTAAGTGGGAAACTGACGAAATTGATTTTTTTCTTTCTTTCTTAACTGACTCAGTCTCGAGTACATCAGAAACAATATATTTACTTCCGACTGTTGCCTCACAGGGCCACAGCTCTCTACCATCACCCTATAAAAGGGAGAAAATACCCCGTCATCCTTGATGTATTTTTTCTTGCTTTGTGGGATTACTAGTTAAAGAGGATAAAGGAATAATTCAATTTTGTCTCTCTAGTGCAGAAGAATAAGACAGAAAAAAACAGATTTGGAGTACTGAGCACTGAAACTGTAATTCACATCCTTAGATAGTCATCAGTTTGATTGAGTTGTCAGAACTATAAAAAGATAAGTATTACAGCAAATATTTCAGAATTATGGATTAATAGAATTTTCAATTCTTGTTGTATTTCCCCGCCCCGGGACACATCACAAGATCAATGTTTGTAAAATAATTCCTTTGCCTTTAATAACCATATGAAAAAAAAATGTTTTGTGACCCCTTATATTCTGGAGTGAAATAAGCACTAAAATTTTATTTTTCATATTTCTAGAAAAAGTGATTACTTAATTTTCTTAGCTAAAATATAATAAGGAGTTGTTGACAGTGTAGATTTTGATTTTTTAATTCTCTGGATTAAAAGAACGACCTCTAAAGAAATATTAAATTTCTATTATTTGGCATTATCAAATTCTTGCTGCTTTGGTTTTCTTTTTCTAATAGTGACAAATTGATTAATGAATTGTAACTAAACATTACCAAGATTAGCCTGCCTTCTGGCAAACACTGTTGTTTAATTCTACGTGCATTGATTTACTGTAGAGATATTGACAAAAGAATTAATTTAAGTACTTTAAATCAATATTACTTTAGTGGAAATGCCTCCTTTTGGGTATAAAAAATACTCCTAGAACACTCTTATATGGTGTCAAATTACTGTCACATAATAAACATTCATTTCTTCCCATCTTAAAGTCTGCATAGGTTCCCATTGCTCTTTTTTTTTCCCCAAGACCCATCAAGCACTCATATTTGAAATCACTAATTGTGGGTTTTTGGGTGTTTGCTAATGTATTTAATGTTTCCTCTACACTAACAATTTTGCTAAAAAATATTTATTTTCCATGGTTTACCATTTACTACCTGAGATGATTTTAAATTATGTACTTGATGTATGTGAAACACAGTTTTTAATTATTTTTAAAAATATCTCAGAATTCTTTGGACCATTCAGTTTCCTCGTTGTAGAAAGCTGTTTAATTCATGATGCCTTGAGTACAGGCCCGTCATCTATTCTATAGTGACTGTGCCACTTAATAATGGAATAGTGCATCAAGGTGGCACTTAGGTCTCAAATTGTTATGTATGACTGTCAAAGCGGTAAGAAAAAAGGAATTAAAAAAGGAGGGGGGGTAGAAAAACCCTTGATTTGTCTTTACTACTGAAACGTGAATTTGTCAGCCAGGTTCAGAAATCACAACAGCATTGCATCCCCAGCGAGATGTTGAAAACTTGACAGGTACATATTTTTTCAACTACAAGCACTTCTATAATGTAAACTAAATACACAAATCTTATTTTATTTTATTTTTTGATCTTGACAGATAGTTGTTGCCAATGGGATTTAACGTTCAGGTTCAAGTTGTCAAGAGAAATAACCAATAAGCAATCCAAGGAGTCACCATACAGATATTCACCGGCAAAAAGCCAGGCCTCTGTGATACACTGAGAGAGTACCTGAGAGTATAATCAACCAAATCAGAACCACAGGCACTTAATCTTCCCCCGAATGGCAAGTAAAGCCCATCACAGCCTTTCTCGAGGGGACAAACTGTAACTTGTTTGGGAGTCACCAAAGCTTTTGATCATCATTGTTCTTTTTACTTCTTCATTTAAAGAGAGTTTGCTTTGGTCTGGCATTTTTTCATTTATCACTGCTTATTCTCAGAAAGAATAAAAGTGTAAACCATGATCCAGTATTGGAATTCTGTCATTCTAAGTATTCTTAAAATCTCCCTAAACACCCATATATCCAGAACAATCTACTTCTGAGTTTGATTCAGAGCATAGCCTGTACATACAATTTCTCTGGGTGTATTTTGTGCACACTGTAAGTCCCCTGACAAACAATATTAATATCCACAATGAAGCTCAATGTGTGGTGATTATTTACCTGCTGGCAGCTTAACTATACTACCAAAAACTTTATAGGTATGCCCGGATGTTCTGTGTAGAGAGAAGGGAGAAGACCTGCAGTTGTAGTGCTATTTCCTAGAAATTAGGAATTGCAACTGGTTGTCACCCACTGCTCTATATAGATCAGTCTTACACAATTGCATTCAACCATTTGCCTGGAGCAAATGATACTTTTGACAGGTGAGTGGAATTTTGCAAAGCTAGGCAACGCTACACAAACCACATATGAATAACTCTGAAAACTACAACTCCCATCATGCCTTGCAATTGAATATTAAATAATCATGATCTCGTCAAAAGTACTGTTTCGTGTTTTTTTTGAAGTTTTTTTTATTGTGGTAAGAATACTTAACATGAGATCCACTCTCTTAACAGGTTTTTTTAAGTGTACATATGGCAATATTATCTCCATGCACAATTATTACCTATAGGCACTATCTTATTGTACAGCAGATTTTTAGACATTATTCATCTTGCATAACTGAAATTTTATGCCCATTGATTAGCAATTTCCCTTTATCCCCTCCTCCTAGCCCCTGACAACCACCATACTATTTTTTGCTTCTAGGAGTTTGACTATTTTAGATACCTCACATAACTGAAATCATGTAGTATTTGTCCTTCTGTGACTGGCTTATTTCACTTGGCATAATGTCCTTCACTGTCAACCATGTTGTTGCATATTACAGGATTTTTTTTCTTTTTTAAGGATGAAAAATATTCCATTGCATGTATATATCATATTTTTTTATCCATTCATCCACTGATGGACATTTAGGTTGTTTCCATATCTTGGCTATTGTGAATAGTACTGCAATGAATATGGGAGTGCTAATATCTCTGTGAGATCAAGATTTCAATTCTTTTGTATAAATATCCAAAGGTGGAATTGCAGGATCATATATGGCAGTTCTATTTTTAAAGTTTTTGAGGAATCTTCATACTGTTTTCCATAGTGCAGCACCATTTTGCATTCCCACCAACAGTGTATAAGTTTTTCCACATCCTTGCCAACACTTGTCTTTTGTCTTTTTTAATAGCCATTCTAACAGGTGTGAGGTGATGTCTCACTGTGGTTTTTATTTTCATTTCTCTGATGATTAGTGATATTAAGTATCTTTTCACATAACTGTTGGCTATTTGTATATCTTCTTTGAAGAAATGTCTATGGAGTTTCTTTGTCCATTTTCTAATGGGTTATTTATTATTTTGCTATTGAGTTGTATGAGTTCTTTATATATTTTGGCTAATAACTCCTTATCAGATTATATGACTTGCAGATATTTTCTCCCATTCCATAGGTTGTCTTTTCATTCTGATGATTGTTTCTTTTGCTGTAAAGAAGCTTTTCAGTTTGATGTAGTCCCATACCACAGATGTTCAATAAATTGAAGCTGTATTGACTTGCTTGACTATTTCATTTCTGCATGTGCTTGCCTTCTCTCCCTAACAATGCCCAAGGTTGTTGTGACAAAGAACAGCGGTGTTCATACGACTGGAACCTTGTTTTGCTCATCAGCAGAGACAAAACCAAATTATAGACTGCTTGATTTAATGACTGATTGATTCCTTTCCTGATGTAGTCCCACCTGTCTACTTTTGCTTTTGTTGCCTGCGCTTTCAGTGTTATATCCAAGAATCACTTCCAAGACCAACGTCAAGAAGCTTTTCCTCTGTGTTTTCCTCCTGGAGTTTTACAGTTTCAGGTCTTAAGTTTAAATCTTTAACCAATTTTGAGTTTATTTTTGCACATGGAGTGAGATAAGGGTCCACTTTCATTATTTTGCATGTGGACATCCACTTTTTCCAGCACCATTTCTTGAAGAAACTATCCTTTCCTAATGCGTTGTCAAAAGATTAATATGGGCCTTTTTGAATCAGATCTCAACTCGCAGAAAAAGAATCAACATGACAGTCTTAGAAATGAATCTTAGTATAATTCAGCTCTTCAAATTATCCCAGAAGTTTCTATGTTCTCTTTCCCTTTTAGGAAGTAAAAATTAGTATGCTCCTGAAACTGTTTTCAAAAGACTAATGTAACTTTGAGTCATTTTAGTGTTTATGCTTTCAAACGTACACTGATATACTCATCTTTGATTTTTTTCTCTTTCCCTTATTGTTCATATGTAATTTATCAGCAACTCATTCTACGCCACTTTCAAAATCTCTCCAGGAATCTTTCCAGCTCCATCACCTGGATCACCATAATAACTCTTTAACCAGTCTCCCTGCGTTCACTAATGCCACTTCTGCAATTTGTTCTCCACGTGAGCTGGAGGGATTGTTTTAAAATAAAAATCAGCCACGATCATTTCAGCTGCTCCCATTATGCTTATGTGAAAATACCATCATAGGTCCTAACTGACTTGATGTTTACAGTAGAAAGATCAAATCACTTTAAAATTCTTGATAGTCCCTGCTTTTTCAGCTCCTTACTATTACGTGGCTGCTTTCTGTCTGATCCACAGTTCCACCAAACTAACTTCTCCTGCAATCCTCAATGTCAGTATTCCTCCTTTGAGGAAGATTTTACTTCCTTCTCCAACAATGTACACGAGCCCCCCGCAATGTATTGTTAGCACAGTGCCATATGTGTGCCTCTATCACAACATCTGTTATACTAAATTGAATTTTCTATTTGGGTGCCTCTCTCCCCAAAAGAATATGGTAATCTTGAGAACTGCCACTGAGTTTTATTCATAGTGTTTTCTTCTGAGACTGGCAGAATATTTGGCATTGCAGACACAATAAAATTGGCTGAATGAATGAATGAATGAATGAATCTTTCCCTGAGGCAGGAGCCATTATATTACATTTAATTGAGTAGAATTATAACATCTAAATTCAAGACCTATTTATATTACCTTGAGGAAAAAACTTTGGTTCTTGGCTTATCACTTAAAAATGGGGAAATGCCATTTGCATCACATCCCTCATAGAGTCTCATAAAGTTGTTTGGTGGTTAAATAAGACATTACAGAAAATCAAGTGCCTACTGCTCAGCAAGCCTTCAGTAATGTTTGCTTCATGTTGCTGCCTTCTCCCTTTTTTAACTGAACTCCTCTATTTAAAACTACATTTTCTATTAACTTATTGAGGAAGAATGGAACCGCTCATAGGACGATCATTGTGAAAAGAGTAGAGGACAGGAGGAAAGATATTTATTTAGTATTTAGTCTAAACATGACATAGCTGTGATTTTTTCTTATCCTATACATTTTAAATCAAATAAGTCTGATTTGTCCATATGTTTATAATAATCATGGCACTCAATTTTGACTGTTTCCTTAAAAGGCTTTAGTATTTGCTAATAAATGTAAGGTAGGGGCATTTCACTTGGCCACTTGAAATCTGAATAGCTCAAGGTTACAGGACCCAGAGAGGTAATGGGATGAGATTTGTGGTTTAGCAGGCAGCTTTCTAACATACTGTCATAAATGAACTGAATGAAATACTACTGGCTGTCTTCTTCTAAAAAAGAATCTTTCAGCTGATACTTATTTCAAAAAAGTTACAGACTTCTGAATATCCTATACATTAATGTATAAAGGTTTATAAGGGAAATCATGTGAACTAATCATTCTCACAAAGAAAATCCATGTTTATTTATCTGATAGTTTAAAGAAAATGACTCTACATTTTATTTGGGCAAATAAAAAGATAAGGAAATGATTTTCATTAAAAAGTCATATTTATACAATCTACAGAAATACATTAATATCAAAGCTATATTCTCAAAATCAGTCACTATAGGAAATTATAGTATGTTTGATCAACTGATGCCCAGTCTGGAAATTCTGCTTTTCTAACTCTTTATACAACTTGCAAGGTGTTTCAAGATTTGCAGTGCTATAAAATCTTAATGTATATGTATTTAACAAAAAATTGCACAGAATGCAAACCAGGTTAACAAGCGAGTATTTATGGCATTGTTTTTCTTGGTTTTCCTTGCAGGATTTACAATCACATATTAACCCAGTTCCTTAGGCACTCTTTCTTAAACTTGGAATGACTGTACAGAATATGGAAAACAGATTAGCATATTCAGAAATTAGCAGGTTATTTGGTCCTGTCAGATTAGCATAATCTGTAATACTATGGAATGTATTACTATAATGTAATACTATGGAAAAGTTTTCCTCACATCTTCCAACCTTCACCATTTCCATCTAGAAGGAATGTTGAACTAGGCAAAGCCACAAGTGAAAAAGTCCCTATAGATTTTTAATCCTACTAAGCTTCAGCAAAACCTTCTCTGGTTCAGAAGGTACATGAAATTAAGAAGCAATAATAATACATGGCTTGACTTATTTTTGTTTTATCTTTGATCTGGAAGACACAATTAGTCTGTCTGGTAACTGTGAAATAAATCAAATCTAGTGTGTTCACCACTTGAAGCCTAAAGTCAGTGCTTTAAAACAAACAAAAACCACAAATGTTAACAATGTTTTCCTTTTAATTCTGATACCAGTTTATTCATGGCTCTTGGAGATTAATCTCTGGGATGACAATGTCTGATGTGCCAATTTGACATCAGAGGAAGATTGAAACCAAAAGCAGGTGAACACCTATTATTTTTAAATGGTGTAATTTTTACTCAGGTAAGTTTTCCAATGTATTTAAGAGTTGACCTCTATCATGATTTTTTTCAAGAGCAAAGAGAAAATATCACAAAAATAGAAAATAAAGCTAGCCTTCATAAAGTAGAGCATGGACTTTTCAAACAGCAATTCTCTCACTTCCCTATGAACATCAATGGCATTGCAAACCAGACATATAACAAAAAAAGAGAAATACAATATACCCTGAAAGTAGAAAACAAGGTCAGAGGTGACCTTTAGCTAAAAGACTTTCTTTAGGCGACAGAGACAGCAAATCAAGCTTATGCTTTTTTTCTGTTCAAATCCTCATAAAAAAGCCTAATACCTCAGGTTTTTATTTTTAATTTTCCTTCCATGGAGTGCTATATTAACACTTTCCTGCATTGGTATTTGAAAACATATTATACATAAACCAGCAATGAAAAAGACTATTAATTAAATAAAAGGAAGAAAAGAAGGAAGAACAGAGGGCAAGAGGGCTAAAAGGAGGGAGAGAGGACAGAAGAGGGAAAGGGAAGGAGACAGAAGGGAAAAAAACAAAAAAGGAGAGGGAGGGACGTGGGTAGAGAGAGACAAGATAGAGAGAGGAGGAAGAAAAGGAAAAGGAAGGAAGAGAAGAAAAATTGGAGGGAGAGAAAGACATGTTTTATGTCAATCTGGTAAATCTGATTTGGGTAAGCAAGTCTATTAACAGAGAAATCTAAAAATGCTTCATGGCATAAGGCCACTCTAAATAATCTTACCAGGTATAGAGACCAAATTTCCATAGTTTTTCTCTTTTATCTACTTCATGATTTTGAAATTTATTATTCTTTTGTCCCTTTTATTAGATAATTCTCTCTCTTTCTCCTCCTAAGCTAAGACATCATCTTATGATAGTGATATGTGGTAATATTATTGGTTTTTTTTGTCTGGTCTTAAGGAATGGGCCAAAAGCAAAGTGGAATCACTAGGATAATAATCTATTTCAGTGCCCTGAATTAACCTTATTCAAAGCTCACCTCCAAAGGGTAGCTTGTTGTTTTATGGAAATAAATGTACTTATTCATAATCAATAATTGTGTAAATATTTTACAGTTAATCAAGAGTAATAGAGAGAGAATATAAAGCTTCTTAACTTTGATCTGTTAAGCTAATAAATAATAAATTATTTCAATCATTTGTGAGATTATTATTCACCTATGCAACTGCATCTGATTTTCACTGATTTTATTCTATTCTAAAATGTTACTAGCCAATAACAAAGGTATCTATTGTGTAGTAGCAATCTTTGTGGTGAGCATTTATTTGTATCTAAGAAATAGAGTGAAGGGATTGTGACAAAATTCATAGTAGGGGGAGGGGAGCAAATGGTTCTATTTGTAAAGAAGAGGGACACGGAACGCTGTACAACAATTCTTCCTGAAACATCTGAAAATTGATCTCAGTTTGAGCTGAAGTCCTTCCCAGCCTCACCTCAACAAAGTGCCCAAATGACTTTTTAAAAGGGTACAGCTCAAACCAGGGGAGAATGAGGGAAAGGGCAGGTTTGAAACTTACAGTGTTTCTATAATCAATACTCTGCTCCTGAACAAAAGTGTAAAGAGGCGCACAAATGTACTAAACCGCATTTCAAAAATGACATCGTAATTGCTGGCACTGCCCAGCCTACCCTGGCCTCAGCATTGCCAGGTTTTAAATTTATTTCAAACTGTTCTTCCCAAGTCTGCCTAATTTTTTTTTGTCCAAATAGCAGCAACTCGCAGTTAGTGAACAAAGCTTCAGGATTTTTTTTACTTACAGCTAAATTTAACTTTACCCATCCAATAAAAAAGAAATAAGGGAGCCTTTATTATCTCCCTGGATTTCTGGGTATGATACCACATCATAGAGAAGTGGTTATTAGAGACAATGGCCTACCAAGGTGAAGTTTGTAATAAAGCCTATTATGTGGTTTCACCATTGACACTAATGGAATGTAACAGTGATTTAGAATGATTTAATGGTTCCCAGGTTGTGCTCTAATAGTGCTCTTTATATTATGATGTATATCACAAAACCTAATGTGGCTGTTGTGATATATTGACAGTATTCATGCTGTTTCATTTTTTTAGGGGAATTTTAAAAACTGTCAAAGGGGAAAATTAATAGGCTGCAACTGCTTTATTTTCAAGGGGTTCTGTTTTTTAAATGTATGTGCATAAATTTCCATTTGGTGCCACTCTTAGGCTAATAAATTCATTTGCATTTTTATTCTGAGGTAATAAAGAAGTGTGCATGTGTGTACGTTTCTGTGTGTGTGTGTATTTACGCATTGTATAGCTATACATATATATTTGTGTTTGAAATCCAACTTGCAGAAGACTGCACTGTCATTTTACGATATGTTTACAAAATGGTTCTATTAGATTAAAATGCACCTGAAAGAATATTACAAAAGAAATCATAGTTTTATTATGTAAGATAAAATTATCTAGTTTGAATGTGAAACAAAAGGCTAGGATTTTAGTTCTAGCTCACTAACAACAAAAACCAAAACCCTTGGTTAGCTGTCATGTGAGCTCTTGGATTTCTGAGTAAAAGAAGAATAGAATTATTTGAAAAAGCAGAAGTGAGGCAGCAACTGTACTCTTGTAGCCTGTGAGCATCATGATGCCTGATCTTTAAGTATTGAGGCATATTTTGAACTTAAATAGAAGGTGGACAACATTGCAACATTTAAGCCTATTATTTGTTGAAAGTTGTAGAGCTGGAGAGTTGCAGATGAAAGGGAAAGAGGCAGGGCTTTCAAGAGCCTCCATATTCCACCTCTCAACATTTTGATCACTACTTCTTAATATCTGTTCAGTCTGTTCTCTTTCTTTGGAATGTTCTAAGTTCCCCATTTCCAGATAGTAGGCATTTCTTAAGAAATCTAAAAGACTTTCTATAAATCTTACTTAAGTTGTGAGATCATCGTCTTCCTTTCCAGCCCACAGCAATTTTCACGACTCTGATCTCCTTTTACAGTCAGTGAATAGCCAGTTCAGTCATTTGCTGTTTCATAAGTATATTTTAAGTAAACACATGATAAGAATTCAGCATATACTTTCTAGTTATTCGATGGATTGATGTAATCACATACAACTTCACCCAACGCTACTGCTATCCACCCAGACCATGCCTTCTTGTGGAAAAGGAGGCTACCTTACTATATTGGTTGGGTATGAGACCTTCAGACACTGGATTACTTCAACAAAAAATAACAACTTGAGCAGGACAAGAGCTTTTTTCTTAGAGGAAATATACTCCCAAACGCCATAATTAATTTACTATAAACTTGTACAACATAGAAAAAATATTACTTTTAATTCTTAATTGAGGTACTTAATTTTCATGTTGTTGTTGACATTGTATCTTAAATGTAATCACAGTTATATGTGAAGACATATATAACTTTTATTTTGAATCCCTCCCTCCACCTGTAGAAAGATCACCAGCTATGCAGACATCATATACACACAGGTATATATGCCCCTATGTATATAGGTTGATTTCTGGTGGGTCAGGAGCATTAACTACAAGAGAAACAGTGTGTTTTCATTTAATACATACAGAAAAACATATTTATACAAATACATGTATTAACTTCAGGGCATTTTAAAACTATAACATTTGTAAGTGTATGGCATTCAATAATGAGCTACTTATTAAATTGGACTTATCTTTAACTTTTCATTTGAAACCTAAAAGTTAGTGTATCCAACTGGCCATCTTAAGACCTCTTTGTCAAATTTGGCAAATAAAAAAAGTAAATAGAAAAGGAAAATGAAAAGAAATTTTTAATAAATGAAAAGACATCCTATTCTTGGCTGAGAACACTCAATATTGCAAAGATACCAATTTTCCCCAATGTTAATGTATAATATAAATTTAATATTACATGAATTTTGGTAAGAAGTCAACAAAATGATACTAAAGTTCATCCAGAAAAGTTAATGTAAAAAAGAATCTAGGAATATTTTGAAAGAAAAAGAAACTACTATCAAAACACATGAAAAAACAAATTTCATTATAATAGTTCATAATTAGCATCAGAACAGACAGAAAAATTTAACAAAGCAGAGTGTCCAGAAATAAGTTTAAGTATACAATGAATTTAGTGAATGACAAATGTACAATTCAAATCAGTAGAGAATAGATGTATTAATTGAGAAATGGTATTTGGACAACTAGCTAGCCATTTGGGGAATAAAAAATGGAACAATAAATAATTGCAGTATTTTTTACTCCAAAATAAATCCCCAGTAGATCAAAGATTTAAGTGTAAAAGTTGAAACCATAAGAAACCTAGAAGAGATCATCAGCTAATTAAAAAATAACAATAATTTGTGGTGATTTGAGTAGAGAAGGCCATCACAAGTATACATAAAACCCTAAAACCATACAGAAAAAAGATCAATAAATTTGGCTGAAGAAAAATGAAAAACTTTTGCATCACTAAAAAAGTATAAATCAGAGGGCAAACTAGAGAAAATAGTTGCCATAGACAGAAATCTTAGTAAATCCGTAATAATTTTTGGAAATCAAAAAAATAATCAACCCAATAAAAAACTGATCAAAGGACAGGCATATATATCACAAAAAAACGGCAAAAATGGTAAAAACTAAACATAGAACTATACTCAAAGTCAGTCATACAAAAGAAATGCATCACAGTAATAATGTGATTTTTTTCACTTGTTTGATACTTCCCAATGCTGTCAAAAGTGTGAGGAAATATGCATTCTCTATTGTTGATGATATTAGTGCAATTTTTTAAGGCCATTTGCAAATTTACCAATATTACCCAATAAACATGAAAATGTGCTTATCTTCATCAGTAATCATGGAAACACAAATTAAAACCAGATACCATTATATGCATCAAAGAATGGCTAAAATTAATAAGAGGCTTAACAACATCAATTATCAGTAGGGTATAAAACAGCTGAAACTCTCTTATACTGTTGGTGGAGGAATAAGTTGGTACAACTAGTTTGGAAAACTGGCATATTTTCTCGATTTGAACATATGCATAATTTATGACCCAGCAATTCAACTTCTAATTAAACACACAACTGAAAAACTTGCATATGTGCACTGTGTTTAGAACAGCATTATTTGTAATATCCCCAAACTGGAAACCCAAATGTTTTCATTGGACATAGAATGGATAAATTAATCAAGTGGTCATAAAATGAACACTGTATAATGATAAAAATGGCCCAACTACTGATATACACAACTACAATGAAGGATCTCTCAAATATAATGTTAAGTGAAAGAGGTCAGATACAAAATCGATTCCATGTATTTAAAGTATAAAAACCAAACAAAATGTAACTTTAAAGTTAGAAGTCAGAATAGTGCTTACCTTTGTGGGAGAAGAAGAAAAAAAGGCGGCAGTAGCAATTGTCAATGGTTCAAAGGTTGCTTTTGGATTGCTGTCAATTTTGTATTTCTTGACCTGCCTGGTGGTTATTCAGATGCTCACTTGTGCTTATTCTTTGAGCCTTATATTTATGTTTTATGCAAATGATCTGAATGTGCATTATACTTTACAATAAAAAGTTTGAGGAACAAGACAGGGCAGGTTAAAGAAAAGAGAAAGAATAAAGAGATACTATTCATAGTTTTTAATAATCAAAAAAAATGTTTTTGAGTATTATGTTGTCATAATGACCCTTAATAATAATAATAGCTTCTAGGCCAGTATTTTAAGAATAGAAATGTAAATATTGATATAACTAGTTAGTAGAGTAATCATCCATTGATTTTAACCATTTGGTACAATTCTGCCATTAAATGTGGAGTTACGAAATTCACAGAAAATGATACTTACTTTTTCATACACTTAAGTTTTCTGCCATCTTATCCTCATATTTTAATTTAAAAAATGGAAGAAACCATGATAAATACAAATAGGTTAAACATTTTGATGGCTAATAAGCTTAACGGCTTTTTACATCTTTGTACCTTGGTAAGATTATCTTCACTCTCTAGGAGTTGTGCTGGATGTTAATCTCTGAAGAAAATTCCAGGCCTGAGGAGAATAAAGATGTTTTGTAGACCCATTTAACCAGTTCAGTGTTTATTAAACTCCTGCTATATTCTGATTACAATAAGACACAGTTTTTGATCCCATGACCTTAGAGATCAATTTACTAAGAGAAGAGCCCACATAAAGATCACTTTGCTTGCACTGCACCACATGGTTGACCTTTGAAGTCTTACCTTTCCTTAAAATGAAAAATAGAATTTCAATTTGGAAGAGCATAGGCTAGCTTTCCTCACATGTGGGAATTATAGCATCATTGCTCCTCTTACAGAAAAGATGCAGTCTTGCTGGGAGAGCATAGGCCTCTGAGCCAGAAAGAACTTGTTTCAAATACAGTGCTGGCTTTGTAACAAGGTAACTTTTCTGAGCCTCAGTAAAGACAGCTTAACAAATGAAAATGAGTATCTCAGAATCCTGTGCCCATTAATTGGAGGTATTTAGGCTGACTGGCTAGCTGTAGGTGCTTAATAAACTTCAGTTACTTCTCCCCCTTCAACTGTGTGCTATAGTTATTTGTCTAGCGTCTCATCTCCCATATTGGTCTGTAAGCTTTTTGAAATTAGGGATCACATCTTATTCTTCTTTATACCCCTTATAGAGCTTGGCATAATGCCACGTACAGAGCTGAAATTCCATATTTACTGAAGGAATGAAATTTTTTCAACCACATATTGACTATGAGAAATGAAGATAAGATATATGTGCTTAATTCTGCTGAAGCTAAAGAAGAACCTACTCAACCCAAATCGAATGATTCTTTACTCACATTCATCTAGAGAAGACTAAATGTATGTTTAACAACTGTCATTAAGAACATGAGGTTATTATACAAAGACTAAGAAGTGACTCTCTGATTTTCGTAAGGAGATAGAAGAAAAAAGTTTCAACTCATTGAAGAAGGCTATAATACAACGTGTAGCTATAAAGACCGATTTTTTGTTTTGCTTGCAGAATCAAGTTATTACTTTAGAGTCATAATGCTTTTTGCAGATATACATGATGCTGAATTTTGGAATTCTGTATAAAATATATCCTCATCTGAAATAGCTTAGCTCTTTGATGCCAGGACATAGAAGGTGTAGACAAATTAACGTCCATGTCCTTTGAAGCCCTATGATTCTTTGACCTATTTGGTTTTCCCTTCTATTTCACCTCTTAGGAAAGCTTTGAAAACTTTAAACAGATAATTAGACAACTAGAGAAAGAACTCTAAAGCTATCCAACCATTCTTCTTATTCCAGAATGGTACATCATAATGAAGAGTACCAATGTTCTAGGTGACAAAGGTCACATATATATAAGATAGGTAATAATCATACCATTATGTGTTAATAGCACACTATATCCCATCCTACTGTATTTGAACTTCCTGTGAAAACAATAGCCTGTGGTGAAACAGCTTGTCATGGATACTAATGAAAAATTGCCCAAGATATCCTGATGGGAATCCTCCTGCATTCACTCTGCCCCCGAGGTCTGGGAATTCACTGAACACAAAAGTAAGACTTTCCTCTGTCTCTTATATTCTACCAAAAATTTTACACAAATTCAGAATATCTCAAGTGGGAAAAGTAGGTAACATGTGCAGAATGGTTTTAGAATAAATCATGCATTGCTTAATTATTTTAGAATGCTGAAGGACAAGAGGACGTGATGGAGGGGGAAAGTCATTTGTTTTTGACATCTATGTTATTTCAAACTTACAAGCAAATAGATGTTCACTTTTGTTTCTCATTTTGTATAGCACCTTCCCTGTAGAGAGCTGGGCAGATCCCTACAGAACAGAAAATAGGCAAAATTTCTCCCCTATGTAACTTGAATGTTCTCTGAAAATAATAGTGTATTATCATCATCGGAGCTTTCTCTTTCCAAAGATTCCATATACTAGGTTTGGAAAAGTAAACGGAGGAATGACTGAGAAATACAAAGACTCTTTGTAAGATAATAAAATAAGATTTGAATAATTATTATCTCATTTTGATTTTGCAACTATAGGGACTCTATATGGGGCAATTTTTAGTGCCTTAATTAGCAAAATCAAAATAACAAAAAATGGCAATTTCCTGTACTCTCTCTTAGGTTTTTTTCATTTGCAGCCTGTAGCAATAATTATATTTTCCAAATGCAAAACACCTCATTTAAAATGCAAGCTTCCCAGAAGTTGGCCAACTCTTACTGGCTCAAAGTGACAGAAACAAGTGAATCTTTTTTTCTGACATCTTCCCCTGTTAAAACTCCTTTTGGCATGCTTACTGAATATGAATCAGCCACCATGTAAATAAGTTTCTGTGTCAATATTTTGTATTGTAAAATATTTTGCCCATTGGAGTAAAAGAACAAGGGTTTGCAAATCAGATTACCAACACACTTCTAATTTATATCTTGCAAGGATAGCGTTTAAACCACAGTTGACCTCTTACTTTTTATATCTATATATTAGCTGGAAACAATTCATCAAATAAGATACTCCCTTTCCTTTCAAATCCACTTGTATTACTAAAAGGTTGAGTAAAGACCTCTGGGGAACAAGGGCAATTTTTGACATGGGTCTCAACAGATTAAACTATGCAGGGACAATATAGAATACATTGGAGCAATAACATTATCACATCATAGGCTGATTGAGAGGCATTTCCTTGCATTTCTGTCCTTTTACCATAAGCCAATAGTAGCCACAGGCATTTGACTGGAGAGCCTGGAGGATTGACAGGCCTGGCAGTCATTACACGCTGGATTGAATACTAGATTACTCCAAAGTGGCTGAGGGTCAGGGATCAGTGTGTTCCCTTTTGGCACTAAATGACTTTAATATCCTTACTGTATTAGTCAATTACTTTAAAGCTGCTGCTCTCTGAGCTCTCTCTGCCCCCCTGCAGTTTACTATGGACATTTGAATTGCTCCCATACTTAACCCCCACATCTGCTTTTAGCTGTCAAAAGAACAGTGCTATCAGTGGAGCTATTGACAATATGAAAAGAACTGAGATACTTGCTGGAGGTGTCAAGTGCCTCTTTCTTTTGGCTGCTTAGTTTAAAAAAATAAAAAAACTAAACTCAGTTATAAAGGTGGTCCTCAGAGAAAAGGAATTCAGAGTCTTTTCATCTATTGGCATGTAAAGTGACCAACAGGAAAAAAAATGGAGGAGTTGATTTTTTTTTTACCACTTACTTCCATAAACCATGCACCATCCATGTGGGTTTTCATTAATTTTTGTGAACACACACTTTGTACGTAACTGTGAAAGAGTGTGCACCTGAGTGAGGACCTATATCAAAGCCTTTATTTCTATTTCACAACGGTTCCGGTGATAGTGGAGAATTATGCTGCAATTCTCAATTTATTGGTGCAACACAGTGAACAATTTTATATCACAGCCACTGAACTTTAAAAGGGCTGGTGTGGCTTGGTGTTAAACCAACATGTCTAGATTAAATATGAACTAAGCTGATTTGAAATTTAAAACTACTTGAAAGTCATGCCTTCAGTGTTCCAGAAAAAGTGATATGATTCCCACACAAGAGCACAGCTGCTGAGTGGGCCCTGACGTTCTCGTGTGTTTACGTGTGTACAGAATCTGCTTGCTCGTGAGTGTCAGTGGGAGCGTGTGTAAGTCACAGTGCTACAGTGATAATAAAGAACACCACAGGAAATTGCTAAAAGATTCTTAAAAGCTATTTCATATAGAAATTTTTTAAAAAGGACAAGACAGATACTTACAGAAAGGTTAACACATTGCCACTAGCTTACTTATATCAGAATCTGAGAAAGTCACTGAATTCTTATTAAAGGGCCTCTTTTCAGTAAGATCTGATTATTTGATCAAAAAATACTCCTTACGTATTTTGCTTAAGTTTCCATTATTGATTTGACTTTTGTGTATAGTTATATATACATGTAAGCAATTCTTCACAACATACAATTTAAGCAAGAGCTTTATTTTTCTAAAACAAAGATTAAATTAACAAACAATGAAAACTTTTTACACTTGCTTCTAAAAATCTGAACCTATAAGCTATGATTTCAGGGACCATCCACCTCTCTTACTTTGAAAAGATTCTTCTCAGATATAAAAACATACCACAAATACAATGTCAGCAGAAATATGCTATAGCCAATCCAAGTCAAAAATCGTAAAGAAATTGTAAGCTTAGATTGTGCCAGTCATTAGAAACGACAGTTTTTGTCATCACAGTGGCATTTCCAAGGCAATTTTATGGGCTAACAGTAGAAAATCATAAGATTTGGCACTGTTCTAAATTATTTGCTAACCCTAAAGATTTTGATTTAATTGTTGAAAACAACATCGATCTGATTCTAAAAATTTAAAATATACCTTCAAACTTTGAAATAACACAGAACGGTTTCCAAATCTTATAATTTCAAGCCATTTTTCCTTTTAATTAAAATGTAGTTTTTTCATTAGTCTAGCTTTTATGAGTATAGAATCTAATAAGTAAACATGGAGTAAACTACATATTCTTGGGACTTTAAAAGCTGATACGACTCCTACCATAAGAAAGCAGACAGACCAGAAGACAATATATATTTCCTTTCAGTGGACATCTATTAAAAATATAAAGATCATTGCCTTGGGAAATAAATTTCATGATTTTGCTCATTTAAAAATTAGTCAGCAAAGGACCTTTAAAAACTTAATACCTCTTGGCAATCATGCGTCATTAGCACTTTCTATTCATTTATATTTTGTTGTGTTTGGGGAATTGCGTATTCTGGGGAAGAAAGGTAGTCTGAGAAGAAAGCGATTGAGTGAGCCCCCTTGATGGTTGGGATGACAGAAGGTGAAGGACAGTAGCTGCAGCTGACAACTTCTTTAATATGAATCACTTATAAATATTTACAATTCCTAATTCAACAACAACTCAATGGGTAGCACACAATCAGAAGCGTTTGATGATTTGCTTGGAATCCTGATCATTAATGTTTTAATAAGAGTGCGTTTCTATCAGGAAGTGTTTTTAACCAATTCATTTGGAAAAGTCTAGTCTTCCTATGTCTCATCTTCATTTCTAATAAATAGATAACTTCCTCTTGTAGTTTACTCATCACATTTTATTTTTGTAAGAAACATATAGTTAGCATTACCAAAGATTAACTTCCTCTTCCACTCTGTCACGACATTTAGGTGGATTCATTTAAATTATATTTTCACTGGAATATATTACAAAGTAAATGGAGTATGTTTTTGCAACAACATACACTAGTTATCTTTTAAACATAAGAATGACCATCATTGCAAAACCTGCAAAGTAAAATACTATGAATTGTCTTATGAAATACAAAAATCTACAGCAATCTGTTAGCGTAGCATCTAATTTTCATTTTCACACCTTTCATTATTGCTTCCCTAACATAACCAAGAGGTTTTAAATGACCAATGGGAGTGGATACTCCTTTCTTTCTGACCCAGTGAGTAATGAGGCAGACAACCCCCTAGCCCATTAGGCCTTCCTTGTGGAGTGGGAGTGCAGTTAGCTGGCATAGCGCAGAAAAAGGGTCATATCGCTTATGACAGCGAAAAATAAAACGTAGAATTATAATCTATGCACTGTAACAACTTTACTCAGGAATTACATAGAAAATTAACTAATAACCAGGGTCTTTAAGGGTTTCCTCTCTGTTGTAGTACAAAATGTGAATATTTTAGCGTAGTACATCATCCAATATTTTCTGATTTTAGAAAGAAGAAGGTTATAATTTCTGAAACAGAGAAAATAGTCACTAGAGGGTAATTGGTTTTAAAAACAGACTCCCTCCAAGCAGTGACAAAAGTTTACTTTATAAGTAGCATAAATAAGGATGGGAGAGCTTTTTGAAAATGTGATCTCTTCTTTAACAACTATGTCTGAATGCTTCCCTGATTTTCTTAGAAAATGTCTGTGCATGCATGTGTGTGTGCGTGCGTGTGTGTGTGTGTGCACATGTTTAGCAATTCTGGTATAAAGGAATTGACAGTTGTTTAGGGAAGTATCATTAGAATCATTTAAAATATCTACTTTCCTTTGAAGGTACTTCCTACCTCAAAAATAAAAAACTCCTCAGAACCTGCTTGTCATGTATCGTATTTCAGTATGTAAACAACTTACTAACTGGCTTTCCATGAGAGCAGGGCTCATAATTTTCAGTCTGAAAATGACATATACAAATAAAGGAACTAAAGCATGGAAAGTAACATATTTTGGTCTTGTGACTAATGGTAACCTGGTGCTACTGAATTACTGAACTGTGTCTGAGAACTAATGAGAAAATTTTCCCAGGGGAATCTTTATCCAGTGCACTTGGAGAGCACCTCGGGGACCTATTCCGAGTCTGTCACCTTCCCCGTCTCATTGACACTCCACTTCTTTACCACCATTACACTGTGCAACCATTTCACTTCACACCTCACGATTAGAATATTAAAAGGAGAGAATAGTATACGACTTGTTCCAGATAGCAGAGTTGTTTTTGACACTTAGAATAAAAATTGTCACCAGAATATCACAAAGACATGAGAGTCTCCAACTGAGTAGAACATTCTAAAGCTTAAAGCTGTTTTATTCCACAGCTAATGAAAACTTTCAAGAAACCTCTTAATGGCACATAAGTCATTTACTCAGAGTTACTTAAGGGCTGCATAATTTTAACCAAAAAGAATAATTGTACTTTTAAAGGTAGAAAAAATGAATCTGCCATAGAAATTTAGCTTGGGTCACTATTATATTGATCTTTTGTTGGTTATTGTTTGGTTTGATCTTATGTATACTTGGATAAAAGTATGTTCCTAGACAGAGGGTGGCATTCTTGCATTGGGCAGTGCTTAAGATCAACACTGTTACCACAGAGGTCTTACTGTAGTAACTAAGGACCGTGTTATTACTTCTAGAACTAATAGTGACACACTTTGTGGGATACTCCTACTTTCCGACACAAAGGAACTAAGAAAGGGGAAAGATGAGACCACTTAAAAATGTATTCCACTATTACAATGCTTTACATACACACACACACATATATACTTATACATATATATATTTGTTTTAGCAATGGATTATTAATTAAAGGATTCTCTTCTGATAACTGGGAGTTTTTATCAGAAGCAAAATCCCTGCCACTAAAAAGACAAAATTAATGTTGATCTGTTCTTTTATCCTTTTAAAAGGCATGATGACCACCTCTGTGGTTAGGCTTTGCTATACCCCTGCAGTGGAGTAAGCATTATTACTTCCATTGCTGAGGTCAAGCTCTTAAATTAAGACCATGGCACATTCCTGCAAAAGACCCCCCGTGCACATTTTGGATTGGAATTTATTAGTTCTACCAATGACCTTAGCAGTTAGCTGTGTATTTTGAAAAATATACTTTGCATAATAAATAAAATCCTCTTATTAATATCACTGCTACATTTATTTTTGCCCAAAATTAGACAATGTCCACTCTTAAGAATATACAAATTCATATACTCACATGGCCAAATGTACACAAATATTATTGGAGATAAAATTCTACAGAACAATCATCTTCCAAAGCCATTCTCCTTCCATAACAAAGTCTCTTTTTCCCATAGCTTATGATATTTCATTATAGGAACTTGTTTGGGCTAGACAAGAATGTAGTCCTGCTTTGTTCACTCAGGTTTCCACTATGAACATGCATGGGATTTGGTATTTTTTAAATTTTCATTCTACATTGACCTGCTATGTGGGTATTTCCCTGTAAGAACCTTATTGCAGAGCACAAGGGGATTAAAGCTAATTCTAAAGTTCCCTGGTTTCCTTCAGAACACCCTTAGAAAGATTTATCACTCTGCCAAAAGTAGGACTGAAAACGTTTCAGGTTCAGGAGTCAGTGGAAAGTTTAAATGCTTGGAATCCATTTGTAATAGTGGGCATTTTGGATGGAATTATCTGTGGCAAACTATCCACTTGAGGGAAGACTTGGGAAAAGTATTCATGTAAGTTTATCAGTCCAATACGGTAAGTCCAGGGAAAAGGAAAGGGATGCACTGTAATCAGCATCCTGGTGTCATTCATGCTTTCAGTGTTCACTGAACATCTATGTTTTTGCTACCTCTGATACATTTTATGTCATGGAATAAGACTTGATCTTATTCCTCTGTCTCATGGATCTTTCTTTCCATTGCAAAAAAACAAAAGAGCTGAATTCTGGCTCTTGTCCTCTGCTATGAATTAAAAAAAAATATTCGTTTGATATAAATATAGGTCTGTTACTATGTCTGTTAATTCAATGTGATAGAATCAAGAGAAAGAAGGCTAGAAAGCTCTAATTTCCGGTATAAAATTTGTATTTAGGTTCTCAAGTATTAAAGTGATATTTGCCTGGAGAGTTGACTTTAGAACGCTTTCCCACACAGGTGTCTTGAGCTTAAGCAGATGAAACCCTGTGACTCTTGAGTAGTAATGATTCAAAATATAATTCACATGAGGGAGTTAAACACACACTCATAATAAGCCTACATGAGCCGTCCATTACAAGGGTTTCCTTCATTTTCTATGCCAGAGTCACAAAATAACTTCAAACTTTGTCCCAGAGATGAAATCAAAAGTCCACCTCACACATGAAAAGGACATCTCTACGGATTTAAACCAAGACCTGATTATTCAGGAGCAGCTTATTTGGCTCGTGGCTAAGTCAAAGTTTGCTACTTCTGGGCATGTTTGACTATAGGGAACTCGCCCTCATTTTCATCCCCTAGCCTGTTCTGAAGGATGTAAAAAACACACAACTTTATTTTTACTCATGTGGTTTTGAATGGGCTCTTATTTGACTCATCTTCTTTAGAAGTGGAAAAAAAATAAGAAAGCTTCTGCATGTGCAGGGATTTGGGGATTTCTTCTCTTTCTTCTCTTTTCTACTTCTTTTTCCCCTTGACAGAATTTCTGGTCTTTAGGCATTTGTAAGGTCTCTGCTTCATTCTTTCAAACTAAATGCTGATATATGGGCGGGGAGATGGGGGATACAGGAAACAGGAAATGGTTTCCTATCCATAAGACAACTTTGAACCTTGGGGACTGCAGGTCACCACCTTGGGCAGAACCCTTCAGCTGAAAGTGTCTCAACACAGCTTAGGCTGACACAGAAGGGCAGCGTTCAAGGGGATGGGCCCTTTTTGATGCCAGTCATTGAGGTACACAAGCCCATCCTGGCACATGGCTCTACCTTGCATATTCTTTTAACTTACTGCACCTGAACCTCCTCCAGTCCATTTAAGATTTTAATTTTGGCACTAAACTAGCCATACGAATGAGAACTTTTAGGGTAAACAACAAACAAACAAAATGCACTCATCTCACCCAAGATCTAGATCAAGTCAGATGAACCACTCTCTTCAAAGGGAACAGAGCGAGAGAATTCCAGCGTTATGGAGCTCAGCAGAGTCAACTAGGAATGACTGCAAAATGGTTTCTAAAAGGATAAAATGAATGTGCCGGCAGAAAAGGTGTGTGAAAACTTTGAAAGCACTTTTGACTCAGGATTGAATTCATGCAAAAAGAGCTAATTTGAACTTCATTTATCAATCAGTTCAATTCATAGTAAGATAATATTATAAAAGGGAAGGTCATGTTTTTCATTGCTAAAGTTTTCTACATTAGTATGTTTGGTACTTTATTTTCAGTGTCAAAGAACCCAGCTGACAGTTTGAATCAGAGTCAATTTATTTCAGCAAATATCATAAATTGCTATCTGGTTTATATTTCTGTTGTTTTGATAATCCATGGCTGAACTGATTTCCCGAACTATACTCCTATAACTTGAAAGTGTCATTTGAGAAAAGAGGGATTTTATTTTCTCATGATCTTATGCAGTTGAAGAAAAAATTTCTTTGAGGTATTTTTGGAGAGATTTCCTTTTGGCTATGTCTATACAACGTCTAAATAAACAGTGAAAAGTTGAAAAGTTCAGTCAATTCCCTTTGTTATTGGCTTTCTAGACACCAAATAAGAGTTTAACTCAAAACGATATACTAACTTGTTCAATTAAAGTAACCTGTCAATTTACTCCAATTAGTCAAAACCTATGTGCACGTTGTTAAAGTCTTTGCTACTCCAAGAGTATAGCAAATTTACGCAGTTAAAGCCTCTGTACGAAATCTGAGCTCAGTACTACACAGGCCTCAGTCCAGTGTTTTTCACCTTTTTTATTTTCTTAGTTTTCTCCATAAAGTTCTAATACAAAATATAAAAATGGAGAGTAATTGGAACTTTCCCCCCACTCATTTTCCATGGAAGTCTAGATTTTGGGCGTTTTTCTGTTGGCAAATCACCAAATTTAGGAACTAATTGCTGAGAAATGCAGATAGATGAGAAACCATCTCTGCTTTCAAAAAGCTTTGCACTGAGGCCAGCCCTGTGGTGTAGTGATTGGGTTTGGCATGCTCTGCTTCGGCGGCCCAGGTTCATGGGTTCACGGCCCAGTCACGAACCTGTGCTTCTCATCAGCCATGCTGTGGCAGCGACCCACATACAACACAGAGGATGAATCGCACAGATGTTTGTTCAGGGCTCATCTTCCTAAAGCAAAAAAAAAAAAAAAAAAGAGGAAGACTGGCTACAGATGTTAGCTCAGGGTGAATCTTCCTCAGAAAAAAAAGAAAAAAAAAAAAGCTTTGCATTAGTGGGGGTAGATTGCCTCCAATTGACTTATGGAGTGTATGGAGGAATGAGCACTAGAGCCCAGATTTAAGGGATGAGATTTAAAATTTAGAGGAAGGGCATTTAGACTAAAGGAACAAGATGAGTAAAATATTAACTTCCATGAGCGTGAGGGTGAGTGAGTTTGTGTCCTAATGTAGATTGTGTGGAGAGATACAATATTTCAAAGGCTTGAAGGGGACAACACACACAATGATTAAAGCTGAAATTATTTACCTTGCTGGGAAGCAAGATATTTTATAATCTTTGGTTTAAAGCTAGCAGTGTGTGGCTAGTCAATTTAATTTGACTCTCAGGTATAATGAAGTGTTTGTGTGCTGTAAATCACTCATTGGGAATTAAATTTATCTGGCACATTATGGTGAAAAATTTTTAAGAAATGCCATAGCTGCAAAAAATTACATGTGTTAAAACTTAGTTGTTTTATATCTAAAGGGAGAAAATTTTCATTCCACCAAATATAGATATAGGTGCATTATCCATTACTCTTTTGACAGTAAAGATCAGAAAATGGATTTTCCACAGCTAAGGACTTCAGGGAGGAATCATTAAGGGATCTCACTATTCTCAAGGTGTTTTCCAATTCTCTGCGGCTCTGCTGGTGTTCTGGGAGCATTTGGCTGGACACACTGAAACTCTGTTTTGGCAATGCAAAGGCACAGTGCTTCCTGGATTCAGTCCACTTCTGAGAGTCAATGAGGAGAACCAAGGCACTTAATTTCAATCATGGAACATTAGCTAAATTGTGAAGTCTTTGTTTATATGATTCTGGGCATGTAGTCATAGACAAAGATGAAACTGAATCCTTCTCCAAAAGTCCATCAAAGCATTTCTTTCATCCATGTGTGCTGCTTTGTTGAGAAGAAGATTCCAACCACAAGGATCATACTACATACACTCTCTGCCAAACCATTTTGAGTAAGCAGCATCCAGCTCACGGGACTCAATGCTAAATTAATACTGAAGTTCCTCAAATTCATCATAATTGTTTTTAGATTTCAAGTTGCATTCTTTGGAACCTTCAATGAATTGGAGGGCTCTAGTGATGGGATTCCAAATACACTACTGTAGAAGCATCGCATCCTTCCAAGAGAGGGTACAAACTGTCCATCTTGTATGGGGACCCAGTTGTACGGTTAGAGTGGTAGAGAGTGCCGCACCAGGGACACAGGGTTGAAGCCACCTTCCGGGGAATACTAGAAGTTTCTATATGTTGGCTCTCACTTTTCCAGATTTGTTTTGTTTGTTTTTCAAATGTTTTTGGTAAGGACTTAAGAGCTTGGGTATTCACATACAAGAAACTAAAGTGTGACTTTTAAAAATCCCTTTTCTTAAAAGATACTTGACCCCCTGCCATAAGGATTTCCCACTTGCCCCTGTCCACAAGCTTCAATCTCCAATCACAGTGCTTCCCTCCTCATTCTCTTCTTTGCTTCAAATTTTTTCTATCCTGATTCATACCTTATATATATATATATATATACATATCACATTATGTATATGTTATATATATATATATATATATATATATATATATATATATATATACCCTTCAACACAGATACAGTTTTAAACAGAGAAGTTAAAAGAACTTTGTGTTTTGCTGTTCCAATCTGGATAATGACTACTTACGATATTCTCATTCCTTTTCAAATGGGTCCTTCAAACTCATTTCCTATCAACATAGTCTTCAAATATGTTTTGCTGATTTACCCCAAGAAGAACTGTAAAAAACTATGTACCACTTGGCAATTTTTAAGCTTTCATCTAAAACTTTTCATAATTTTCATAAGCTTAAGTAGTTATAAATTATGCAATTTCTAGCATATTCTAAATATCACAGTTTAAACAGCTTAAATCAATTTAAATTTGGAATAGAATAATTTATATTAGAAGTAAATTAAGAGAAGCACATTGGGAATGATGGGAAAAGAATGTCTGAAAAATCTGCTCCTCCACTGGCAAAAATGATCCAAATCAACTTTTCAGAACCATGCAAATTTAACCAAAGGCTTGCAACAATCCAAAGAGCAATTATGAAGAAAAACAGCTGAATTTCGATAAGAACAGAGAGCTCTGTGTCATTTTAATTTTCCCTATCACATTCTCCCCTCCCCAGGTCCACAGCACTCTTGAAAACCAACAGCTTCAATTATGGTGGCTCTAAAAATTAGCAACCTAGTAGCCACTGGAAATGGCAGATGGGTTTGAAGATCCTCAAAAGCCCTATTCCAAGAACAATTTGGAAGCTCCCTGAAAACCTCCATTCTCAAGGTTGACCTTATTTGATCCGACTCGGAGCTTGCTCTGTGTGAACAGTCATATTCCCAGAGCATTTCTTGAAAGTAATCACTGGTAATTACTTAACTTTAAAGCAGCCTGAGCTGGGATACTAGCTACTAAGAGGCTGACCAAAAATCTTAAAAGGGAAATCTGGGGGATGATATTTCCATAAGTGACTCTCTAAAGCTCTGATATATTCCTGAGAATCTAGGATGCCAAGCACATGTACAGAGCTGTGCACACCTTAAGGAAAGGCTGAGAACGCCCTAATTGCTCACCACTAGATCTTGAGGCTCTCCAAGAGCAGGAATAGAAGGCTAAGGCAGAGATGTAGACCGCCTGCTGGAGCATTGAAGTATGCCGTCAAACACACAGACAACCACTGGGCAAAGGCTGGGAGGATGATTAATTCAAGACATGTAAGATAATCTCTGTCTCATCATTAACTGACCCCTAAGCTTACTGAGCAGAGATTTCAATGCCTGCACACAACAAAAAATACAGACTTCACAAACCTAGTCCAGTTAAGTCACTAAACAACAAACAAGAGTGCCAAGCAAATTCAGTGAGGAAAGAACACTCTTTGACAACTGGTGCTGAGAAACTGGATATCCACATGCAAAAGAATGAAATTATACCCCTAAATCACACAATATGCAAAAATTAACTCAAAATATATCATTGACCTAAATGTAAACACTAACATTCTAAACTTAAGAGTAAATCTTTATGACCTTAGGTTTGGCAATGTTTTCTTAGATATGACACCAAAAAACACAGGTGACCAAAAGAAGAGATAAATTAGATTTCACCAGTTTCTTCACTTGTAAATAATAATAATAATGACTGATTATCTCAACCAATAAGATACTGTAAATCTTAAAAAAGCATGCATGCATATACATATATTACTTAACACAATGTCTACCCCAGAGTAAAGCACTTAAGAAAAGTTATATATTGTTTTTCAAATTTCTTAATTGAATTTACAAAATATTTTGGGGAATAGTTTTAGATTCAGTATGTTTCTACTTCAGGAAAACAATTATTGAAGTGTTCTTTTTCTTCTTTCCAAATCCTTACAGAGTTGTTTCAAACAAGTTTGGAACATATCTTCATCTTAAAATCATTTATAGGTTTTATATATTTTCATTGCTTTGTGAATGAGAAAATTTGCTATTGTATTGACTAAACTTTTATAGCGATATATTGCAAACATACTGATTTTCATAACTGATCACATTACTGATCCTCCTTATTAGGTCTGACACTTTTAATCAATTATTCTGAGTTTTCTAACCAATTTGTGTGATTTCTAGCAACGATAATTTTATCTCATTTCCAATATTAACATCTCATTTTTTTCCTCCCTGTATTGCATTCTTTAGAACTTTCAGAACCATCCTGAATAATAGTGATAATGGACATCTTCATGTTGTCTGGTTTCTAATTTTAATAAAAAAGTATTTAATGTTTCAAAATCAAGTAAAATGCTGGTTATTGTTGGAGTAAATTTTATCATAGAATTTTTTGCTTTTAGTTTGTGCCAATTTTTTTTAGAAAGGGATATTGTATTTCATGAAATCTTTTTTTGAAATATGACAAAATTATGATATTTCTTTTTCAGAATTATTGATTCAATGATTTACTCAAATTGATATCTCTATTTTGATGCATCCTTGCCTTCTTGGAAAAAAAACATTACAACATAAGTACTGAAACCAGACTCCCTATGTTTCCACACTGGCTCTGAAACTTACTAACTATATAATTTAGGGCCCATTAACCTCAGTTTCTTCAGCTATAAAAAGGGGATAATGTCACATTTCTCATGGGATTGTTTTGAAGCTTAAAGTGTTAATATATATCATGGTGGTTTATTTTTAATATTCTTTTGGGTATTCTCTGAAATTATTTAGTAACATTTGTATCTAGATTTGGAAGTGCATTATACCACATATTTTTGCATACTTCCCTGGCCAAGTTTTGGAACCATTTCAAGAGATTCTTGCATTCTTTCAAGTTTTCAAAGTATTAGCATTAAGCTGTATTTAGTGATCCACTAATTTTAATCCCACCCATACATATTGTTCTAGGTTCAGCCTTATCTTTAATTCTCCTTATGAGATTTTTTGTTTTCCTTTCTTTTTGTTTTAGCTGTATTAATTTCTATTGCCACTGTAACAAATCACCACAAGATTAGTGCCTTAAAGCAATATGATGTTATTATATAAAAACATGATTTTCATAAATTACATAATCTGTTATGTTTTATTATATACAATATATACTTTATTTTATGTACTATATATATGCATGTATATGAGATATAATTATATCAGAAGTCTAAAATGCGTCCACAGGGCTGTGCTCTTTTTGTAGAGGGCTCCAGGGGAGATCCCTTTCCTTGCCTTTCCCACTTCATAAGGCTGCTCCTATTCCTTAGCTCATGGCCCCTTCCTCCATCTTCAAAGCCAGCAGTGTAACATCTTTTCTCCTCTCTAACCTCTTTTTCAGTCCTTACATCTCTCTGACTCTCCTGCCTCCCTCTTACTGGGAATCTTGGGATCACATTGGGCCCACCTGGACAATTCAGGATAATCCCCCTTTCCAGATCCTTAACTTAATCACTTCTCCAAAGTCATTTTTACCACATAAGATAATATATTCACAGGTCTAGGGGTTAGGATGTGACATCTTCCGGAAGCCTACTGGATCGGCTATATTACAGATTTGCATATTTTTCTTTTCTTCAAAGAACATTATCTGGGAGAAATTATTTTTTTTTCATTATTTATTTTATATTTTTCGGCTTTTTCAACCCTGGTTACTTTCGTTTGTCCAACTGTTTAAGTTAATACTTATTTTTTTTCTTATTTTTAAATTTAAATTCTCTTTAAATTGTTTTAAACTTTAAATTCTCTGAATTTTTCTCTGATTACAGTTTTGGATGCACACTATACATTTTGTTTTGTGATACTCCCATTATTGTCATTTTAACAATTGATTGTTTCAGGCTTGACATTCTCCTTAATCTTAGCATTACTCAGGTGAGAACATTTTTTCTTTCTTTGTTTTTATTTGCTGAGGAGGATTAGCCCTGAGCTAACATCCACACCAATCTTCCGCTATTTTTTAGTATGTGGGCCACCAGCACAGCATGGCCGATAACAGTGCAGTGTAGGTCCATGCCTGGGAACCAAACCCAGGCCACCAAAGCAGAGTGTGCTGAACTTAACCACTATGTCACCAGGCCTGGCCCTGAGAATTGTTTTTTAATTGCATGTGACATTTTAAATTTGTACTTTGTTATTAATCATTGGTTTTATTGCATTGTGTTACGCATTTTGAATTTTTTTAGGTTTTATTTGCAGCCTAATTAGTGACCAGTTTATATAAATTCAATATTTACTTTTTGGTATGATATAGAATGTAATATCTAGATATTAATTAGCATATTAATTTTATTTTATATCCAGTGTAAGGTTATTTATCTTTGCCTAATTCATAGGCTTTTAAAAGTCCATTATACTGCCATGCATTAGGAAATACGGCCATACTATAGGAACACTGAGATGCTGTTTTCAGAGAAGTTTTTAATATTTTAGATAAAAATTGCAATAAATATAAAAATAGAAGAAAATAAAGTGTACAATTGTGGACAATAAAAATTTATTGCTTGTATGCTTACCTCACCGACTTTTTGCACATGTGCACACCAAAGCACATTTAGGGAAAGTAAAGCTTAAATTTAAAAGAGTAAATAGTTATTCTTTTTAAAACTACACCTATTTAATCTGTCTTGCTTTCTATCTATCTTCTGAAAAAGCTTTTGACTTTGCCCATCCATAGTGGCATTAGAAACACCAAACAGTGACACTTACGGCATTACGTAATATAAAATATGAGGAACTTACTTAACAACAGATAACTGCTATAACCACTATCCCAGCAAAAGCCCAATGTTGGTTTTAGCTAGCTTTTCTTTAACCTCTGGACTGCAGCAGAGAGCTGATACTGAAACCATGTCTGCAAGTTCTAAACTAAATGAGTTTGATGGTGTCAGCTTAACTGGAGCCAAAACAAGCCTACAGTATATGTTTATAGTCTCTGTTTTATACATGTCTGGAGCAGAGGAACCATTGAAGTTGAATTACTTCTCACCCCTGGAGAGGGTAGTCCTTCAATGTCATGACGAGGTCACTGACAGGTCATCATGGAGGAGCCAGCTTCTGGGTATCAGAGTACAGTTTCTAAAACCTGTCAATTCTTCACTTTCACAAAAAACAAATTGCAAAAATATTTTTGGAAGAAAAGGAACACACACATATATTTGTGCACATTTACATGTTCAAGTTTAAAATACTTATCTTCAATGTGTGTATGGAAAATTGTGAATTGTACCTGAGAGCTATTATTGTATTTTGAAGCAATTTTTACTTTGAATTCTATGGAACATTACTAAACATACGAAAATTTTCCTTACATATCAATGTCAAAAAAATCACAGCGTTGCCTAGGTTAACAGTGAGCTTGACTGATGGGTGCCAGAAGTTGGTGAATCAAGTGTGAGGAATATAATTCCCAGTTCAAAGGAACAGAACATTTTTCAAATCTTTCAGCATACATAAAGGACATTTATTTTTATATAAATTGGTCAATAATTTTAAATTTCATTTCTTATCTGCCTCTACTTTTTTAAGCAGAATGATACTACAAATGTTGATTTTCTTTAAATGTACATATTATAAAGACAAATTACTTAAAGGATGTTCTATCCTAATTATTAGAAATTTCATCTTAATGTTCAAGATGCTGGTATGTGTAAATAATAAGTACGTGATCTAATGGTCCACTTTCAGTATTGATCAACTTATCCATGTGATGTCTTGTTGCTGTTGCTATACTGACCTCTGCAGGCTCTAAAGTTGGGAACAATTGTTTACTTTGTGTATAGCGCTGCCAGCCGTGGTAGAGTAAACTGAAGGAGTTTGTAGTCACAAAGGACTTGCACATGTCAAGTTACTGATGAGGTAAGATTTCTTTTTATTCTGCCTTTGATAGAGAACTTTGTGTGTGTGTGTGTGTACATATATATATATATATATATATATATATATGTTTTGAAGAATGCTTTCAAAAGTAGTACTGGTCATTTTCAGCTACTAGAGAACTTTCTTGCCCAACATTTAAGTTGAAAAATCTCCCTTTAAAATTAACACTTAAAAAAATCCTTTTACCTTTAATAGAGGAAAAGATTATTGACGAGTCAGTAGGTGCAACCATTTATGTGAAAAAAAAATTTCCTTTGCAAATAAACTATATGTTGATCCTGATTTTATCAGATGCAATTTGGTTCTATTTTTCCACGTGTTTCTACTTAATCAGCACTTTCACTTGTAAGTTAGGGCACCGCTCGCAGACCTACTGAAGCTCAAATAATATCGTCTATAAATCCTGATATAAATATTACAAATAGGAAATGTATCTTCACTGAACTCATTTTATCGGGTAAAACTGTCTGTTCTTTCTAGCTTAAGTCTTCTTACTCTTCTGTAGTTTGTTTCCAACATTTGGTCATGCCCAACTATAACTTTCCAATTAGTCTCTGACACTTCTTTTATACATATATATATCATTTGTAACTCAGGGGCCAGTCTGGTAGACTTGCACAGCAGTGCCCCAAACTTTATTTATGTTAGCAACAAAAGCATGTTAAGTGCGGCTCTGTGTATGCCTATTTGTGATTTCACAAATGACAAAATACAGAATACTTAAAAATTTGGTCCTGGAAATGTATTTTGTCTGGTTTATGTTTTCCTTTGCTTTCTTTGCATTTACTGATTGTAGTAACTATTTCATCCATTTCCTCTAGCTACCTAAACTATTTTCTTACATAGATATAGGGAATATTCAAGCAGTTTTCAGCTCTCCATAAAGTAGTGAAGTCATTTATGAAATTAACTTTCACAAATGAATCTTTGAAATTGACTTGGGCTATGTTCTGCCAACTTTTCTCCATTTACAAAACTACTGATGACAGTGATTCTGAAGTAGCTCATCTCATTCTAGCTGTTGACAACTGAGGCCTGTGTCCTAGAATTTAAACAGTCCCAGACTTTCATTATAAGCCACTGTCATAGGAAACACCTATTGTTGTTAATCGTATTTTGATTAGTTCAGACAAAAAATGCACTTGTACATGAAACATACAGAAAAAAACAGGGCAAAAAAGTATCCTTAATATATTACCCTTATGAATTTTTGGAAGAATAATTGGGAAATTTTTAATATTGACTAGGTTTTGGAGAATCTTAAAGGATTACTGTTAATGTTTTATATGTGTTCCAGTTATCTTTTTTGATAAGGCCATATCTTATAGAGATACGCACTGAACTGTTTCCTGATGGAACTATATAATGTCTGGAATTTGCTTCAAAACATTCCAGTGGTGGTGTTGGGGTGGTGCAAGGAGTGGTTGGTAGAAATACAGATGAAACAACATTATTTTCAATAATCTGGGGGTGAATAATTGGAAGTTCACTATACTATTCTCCCTACTTTTTATGGGTTATTTTTTCCAATAAAAACTTGACAATAACAGTAATTAATTCATATCTTTTTTCACAATTATTCAACTAAACCATCATCTCAAACCTGGGTCCCTGAGGTTCTTCTTTATCCGTACTTTTCTAATACAAAAGACTATGCACAGTAGATCTGGCCAGTTGTACATTCACCAAGGACACTACCTACCCTTTCTTCTACTTACAATGCAGCATTTGATTTCCCAAATACACTGCTCTATTCTATACCATGCTGTTTCATGCCTAAAAACCTTTGCCTGTATTATTTCACCCACATGTGTCTACTCTTCTCCCTGTTCCTTCGAAATTGAAGTCAGATATCTCTTCTAGAAAATCTTTCATTTAGCTAAAATCTCAAAAAAAATAGCTACAGAGTTACACATTACATCCTCCTTCTGTTACAGCTCTACTTTGCACTTTTTTTATTGTATACTTAATTACACATTGTATTTTTATAAGTTTACACGCATCTTACCAAGTAGTTAAGATTTCATTGAATGCATATAATGCACAAATCTTATTTATAATTACGTTTTATGTGCCTACTCTTGTTTATTCTCCCCTTCATCATTCTTACCTGTTTTATAATCCTGTTATAATGTTACAATGGACTTTTTAAGGAAACCAAATTATTTTTGGTACATTTTGGAGCAAGCATAAATGAGCAAACAAATAATCTTCCTCACTAATTGTGAAACTTTTCAGGACCACTAATGCCTCTTGTTGACTTTT
This sequence comes from Equus asinus, assembly GCF_041296235.1. Classification (NCBI taxonomy): domain Eukaryota; kingdom Metazoa; phylum Chordata; class Mammalia; order Perissodactyla; family Equidae; genus Equus; species Equus asinus. The sequence continues at coordinate 172,638,255 of NC_091790.1, forward strand.
GTATACGCAGAAATAAACCGGTGTTCAACTGAACTGAAAAAACAAACAAAGAAAATTAAAAAGAATAGTTGGTAATGTGTTTACTGCAGAAGGAGAAGGAGCAGTGAGGGGATTGCTGGAATTACCCAATTTGTAAAATACTCTAAAATAAATTTCCAAAACTTAATTTTCCATTTTTTTAATGCATAAATTGGTACTTTTTGTTACATGGAAGTAGATGTACTTTGTTAATTTGGAGCCTAGTTATTGTCACCATTCATCAACTATTCGTTACAATTACGTAGTATTCTTTTTGTTGTTGTTTTGCTTTAGAAAAACAGCTATTTAATAGTTACAGTGGTAGACCAGAGTACATATTTCTTCACAGGTTCGTTTGTTTGTTTCTTGACAAATCACAAATTATCATGAGGATACATTTGTTCACATGCTAACTTACAAACACATTTACAAAGCTAGCTACAGTTTTCATCTTAAACAATTAAGTATTCTTTCAATTATGGGAAATTAATAATCAACATATAAAAAGTAATAGGAAAGCTGAAGATATAATTCTGCTCTTAAGTGTTTTTATATAATTTCAATTCCCTTTAAATAATATTCCTGGATTATGAACAATTATAACTGTGGGCTATAAAATCTAACCAACTTTATTAAAATTCATAAATTTCCAGAATAGGACAATGCCATATGCAAATATTTTTAATACAGTAGATCTTTACAGTAGTATTCTGTCTAAAATTCAGTAGAGCTATTAGATCACACTTAGTGTGTAAATTGTCACAGACACACTTGCATAAATACCAATTGGAACAGACAGAAACTTAGTTGTTTTAGGAAAGAATGGAGATATTACTGTAATCCTCCTGTCCATGAAATTTACTTTTATACTAACAGTTTTTAACATGACTATAAATAGAAGCAAAGGGTTCACTTTATCACCCGATGAGTTCAAGGCACCTTAGGACTAACACAACTGAAGACTGATTAAAACATGTGTGTCCATCAGCTGCCCCTTCTCTCCCTCACCACTGCTGCATAGGGACTGTGCTGTGGCTTTCAGATCAGTATTCAACAAAGGAAAACAGAAACTCCAGTATAAGAGATCATTTGGCAAATTCAAGCTTCTCTCTCAAAGCCTGCTTCCAACTCCTTCTGCAACATTATCAGGAAAGGGTATATGGGTGAGACCAGAGGGTCCCCTTGAATGCTCTCCTTCCCTCCTAAACTGGTTAGGAGTGGTGGGTAATAACAATAATAAGGACAATCATAACATTTATTCCCAGCTTATTGTTGCCAGACGCTCTGCTAAATTCAAGCTTCATAATCGTTTGATGGAAATAATTTGCATGATTTCAGATTGCAAGGCTTTATCTGAATCTTTGCCTCTTGACTTATTCATAATATTGTTTGGATTAATAACCTGGAGCTGGGCAATAAACAAAATAATTTGTTTTAATTTTCTAGGACAAATAACAGTTTCAGACAGGATAATATTCTTCTTCCACATTGAATCCAAAACTTAAGCCAAGACATTTTGAGGGTTAAAGCATTCTTTAATAATTCCTTTAAATTTTTATATCTGAGATGAGGTATGATTTTATAATCACAACCCCAGATGTGCAAAATTATATTATTCTTTATTTCTCTATAACTTAGCTGAGGGCCCTCCATTTTTACATAATCTTGTCATTTTAAGGTACATTCAGCTACTTTCGGTTTAAAGTTGACATTTCAAGATCATGTCACCTTTTCCCATTTTTCATCCTATCTCTGCATGATCAATCCAAATTTAAGGAGGTTGGGAGGAGCTAACTTGTCCATCACCATCCTCCAATTTCTCTAACTTATATAATTCCCATAAAGGCATTCATTTTCGGCACCCAGTCCTTCTGCATCCACACTCTCCAGTCATCAGGGTCTTGAATTCTCTTTCTTTAAATCCCAGTCCAAAAATCCTTTAAATTCATTGCCAATGCGCTACTTCTATGGTCCTTCCACACCTCACGAGCGGCCTAGAACCTTTAATATAACCTCCTGTGTACGGAATTGAATCCAAGAGATTTTGCATGCCTACCTAAGGCCAATCTAAAAGAGTAAAAAGAAACAGGTAAAGTTAATTGATAATATATTGTATTTAACTCATAGCTTCAAATACTAATAGAAAATTGACCTCAATTTTGAACAAAAATTCCAGAGCCAATAGAAGCTTTATGAAATCCCAAAGAAATTTTGTTTTTAGTAATTTTTTTTTGAGGAAGATTGTCTTGGAGCTAACATCTGTACCAATCTTCCTCTATTTTATGTGGGATGCCACCACAGCATGGCTTGATTAGTGGTGCTAAGTCTCTGCCTGGGATCCGAACCTGCAAAACCAAGGCCTGTGAAACAGAGCCCACAAACTTAACCACTACACCACTGGGCAAGCCCCTGTTTTTAGTAATTTTTATTCCAGCTTTAAGGATGGCTTTTATAAAGCTTGATAGACTTTTTTTTTAAAAAAATGCATGCTTTGGTAATTTATTAGGATCTCAATCACTCCTTCTATCCACCACCCACTAAAAAAAGAAAAAATCCTGTATTGTGCTTCATCTAGAGATAGTGTGGGCTACTCATACATGGATGCAATTAAAACCTCAAGAGATTATATCCTGAGGTCTTTATAAAGGCAATATGACTGTTAGGGATAAAATTAAGAAGTAATATTTATAAGGATTATGTTAACCTTACTGTGTGATGTTTGACTAATGTCCAGTATAGCCTACCACCTTAAACTTTTTTAGAAGTAAATAAGTAACTTTTATTTTATAATTATATTGCTTTAGATTCACTTGATAAGTTAAACTTCTTACAATTGTATTTATTCTATTTATGCTGAATCTGATTAGCCCACTTTTCAGGCTAATGCTAGATAGCAAGCTACTGTTGAGCAAGTTATCATTCTATTATAACTAGTTAACGGTATGGACAGCATACCAACAGAAGCAACTTCTCTGTTCCGTTTATAAGGTGTAGTGGGGGTCATCCTCAACCTATCTCCCTACCAATATGACCACCACTGCCACCATCTACACAGTGAACCACCTGTGTTAAGGGACCAGAATCTCAGGCATGTCATTTACTGTAAACGCAATGTACTTCTTTGTCCAATAAGAGATTAGAGCGTCATCCTGCTGATTCAACCTTAATGGAAATTTTATCCTACCAACACATGTAACTACTTAATTCTTTACCTTATTTCAACTAGGGTCAGAACAGCTTTACTAAATGATCAAATTTCTCTATGCTTTGGTCTAAAGTGTAAAAAAAAAAAAAAAAAAAAAAGATGGTCAAATAGCACACATCCAAAGTATTTTAAAATGTTGATAACTGTGCTTTAGAAACTGGATAATTTTATAAGTGAAAGGCTCTGTATTACTAAAACTTAAAACATCTTTATTAGGGAAGAAAATTTGCTGTTATACCCATTAGACCACATAAGTCAGCACAATATGCCTGTTTTCTTAGCTGATTTGAAACAATTCAGCTGTGTCAGATGGAAAGGTCATAAAAGAGTTTCAAATTCTGAGTGAATGTGTGATTGGTGAATTAAAAGAAAAAAGTGTGAGACTGACATTCACAATATGTTTTCACATTTATATTTTTGTCTTTTCCTAGTTCCTTTTTTCTGTTTCTTGTGCTTTATGACACAATGCAGAGTGGCAGGAAAAATGTCTATGAATCACAAGTCATGTGTTCTACCCACACCATTAACTAGTTGTCAAATTTGTGATAAGCCTATTAACTTCTTTGAGCTTCACTTCTCTTTGTGTTTAATTTAAAACATTAATAATATGTGTATTCCTTTAATATAATATACTTGACATCTTTGAGCTCTTGAATAAAAGGAAAGGACTATATTGAAAGAGTAGCCTCCAGGTTTAGAAGAATGGTCAGACAGTTCCTGGACCCAGTATCCACATCACAGGAGCAGATAAATAATAATCCTGATTTGTTAGTTGACTGAGTTAAATTACAGATTCAGCTCAGTAGAATGGTTCTCAACTTATAAAGACACAACTTGTGTACTCCCAGAAACTAAGGGATTCGGAAGATACTTGAACATTTATCTTAGATACCGCAATAAAGACTATATCTCAATAAATACTGTTGTTTCATATAACAAGGAGAAATTATAAAAGACATATTTGAAGTCAAATAGTTTCAGTTACATGCTACATAGGCAATGGGCCCTTTTTTTTCAGCTATAAATCTAGAAAAAAAAGCATTATCTGTCCAAATTTGTGTTTGATGAAACTTGAATCCATCTCATCTCTCTAATTTTACAGGGGAAACTCCTCCCTTCCCAACTAGAATAACGTAAAAAAAGCAGTGTCAGGGGCTGGCCCCGTGGTCGAGTGGTTAAGTTCGCGCGCTCCGCAGCAGGCGGCCCAGTGTTTCGTTGGTTCGAATTCTGGGCGCGGACATGGCACTGCTCATCAGACCACACTGAGGCAGCGTCCCACATTCCACAACTAGGTGGACCCACAACGAAGAATATACAACTATGTAACGGCGGGGGGCTTTGGGGAGAAAAAGGAAAAAAAAAAATCTTTAAAAAAAAAAAGCAGTGTCAAAGGATAAGAGGAGAAGCAGCAGTGGAACTGGTTTGGGCTAAAACAAAATAGTGGAAAACAGGACATCTCACTTAGGTGAGAGTTAGACTGGGTAGAGGTTGAGAAAAAAAAGCTCTACATAAAAGCTTGCCTAGAAGTTACTAGGTGTCAGGCACTGTTCTAAGCACTTTGCATATTAATTAATTAATTCTCACACTCAGTAAGATAGGTTGGATTACTATCCCCCATGAGGCACAGAGGCACCGAAGGGTTAAGTACTGTGCTACAAAACATCAATTTTTTTATCGGTTGCTCATTCCAAAACTACTGTATCTATCCTTTCAAACGTTTTTCACTTTTTTCTTCTTGTATCCCCATAGCAGCTTCTTATTATTATTTATAACACAAAGTTTTATAAATCATTGTATTTTAATTCTCCATATTTTACATATATATACATTCTTCTTAGAATTTCAGAGCTATTTTCTATTGAGTCACAAGTCTTTGTTCCATTGCAATCATAAGGATTGAAGTCATTTTAATGAACCTTGATCTCTAACTTCTAAAATGGACATCACATTTATAAGAATTTATGTCAAGAATCAGACTGGTGTAGAATGCCGTAATTAGGTGTATAATAAGAGCATCACAATTTGCAATGCATCCTACAGAGGAATAGCCGCCTACTATGATTTAACTAGGGTTGGGCAAATGTGCAGCCCTCAGTGCCATTTATGAATTAATCAGGTGCACAAGCACCTCTTAGGAGCCTTCACACCGAGTGAGGAAATCTCCTAAGGGACATCATATTAAAACAGCCCTACAAAACTCATTAGTAGAAACTGCATCTTCCTATTTTTAATTTAAATATATAATAGAAAAAGAAACAATCTCTTTCAATCTATCACTGGACCTGAATTAAGGTCATTGTAATGCAGAAATTACTAAAGTTTTTTGTTTAGTTTCTGAATAAATGCATATTTTATATCCATGCAATTTCAGAACTAAAAGAACTGTGAAAAAAAGGCATTTTTGATGTAACTAATAGTGTACCTAAACATATATACCTTACAAACTTGCAAACAGAGGCACACATGAATGCTTTAATTCATCCTGAAGGCAACACAAAATATATGTGGTTAAAACGATCCCCTTGCTTAATTCAAGCCAATGCCAATATCATTGACTTAACTATTATCAGCTTTGAAATTGAACCAAAAATAAGGCAAAGTTGTAAAACGTCACTCTTTTTTTTTTAGCCTAGCTATTACAGAAATACTTCTTAATGCTTTCAGGCAGAGCAGGTAATATAAAATTTCCAATACTGACTTCAACTTGAGACAAGGATACACTTTAGGAGTTATTAGCACTCTGTAAAGTGTGTTACGTCTGACATTCATGATGTCACGTTATTAAATAGATACTGGTACATACTGATTTTCTTATAAAACTTAATAATGATAATGACCTTTCCTTTAGGAATTGCGTTTCCATGCTGAAAACACACGTAGATATATAGAACTTGATGCCAGACACAGACTGTAGCAGGTTGTTGAGTTTTTATAAAGAGAGAAGTTAAAACACATTTTTCACTTTGGGCTTTGAATATTGGTGCGCCATCACGGCCATCAAATGTATATATTTCGGTTCATAGTGAATATAACTAGTGTTACACTCAATTTATTACCTGATTCATTGTTCTTATGCCCCATTGCATCATTCCACTGTAGTGATTTGCACACCAGAGAATCCTATTAATGGAAGAGCAGCTGATGGTACACATTTTTTTTATGTCACTTTGCTCTATTTAAAAAGCAATATTCAGCCAAATTTTTATGACCACACAGAGGTTAGTGACTTATAGATATGATGCCACAATCCTTAACCTTATTCACAATCCAAGATTAAAGCTTATTTCAATGACACAATTAACAATTTAGTGGTCCAATTAGTATTGTTTTCTCCAACTGCAGAAATTCTGACAATCAAAAACTAATCATATCATTAAATATTTCACTTAATTTTAAATGTGTGAAACAGCTATTAATGGCCACCATATATTTTGGGCCCTGATGTAGTGAATTGTTTTGTGATACATTAAGTTGTATGTTCAAGGCACAAAGGAAGGAAATCAATTGTAAAATATTCATATTTGTGCATATCAAGAATAGGGAGAAAATTTAACAGTCTCTTTGCATTCAAAAACATTTTCTCAGTATTGTAAAGTTTAGGCTCCTCTCTAAGCCTGTAATATTGCCCTGTGCTATATAGCTAATATTTTACCTTAACTCCAATCACTCGCACAAGTTGATTATATAATTAGCAGTCAAAAATAGACATCCACGTATCAATCATCTTGAAATTGTCTTAAATTTTGTAAACATAAGACAGATATCATATAATAATTCCTATTTTGTAAATGAGGAAAGCTAAGCACAGAGAGGTGAAGTTACGTGTCCAAGGTCACAGGGATAGTAACTGGTAGAACTAGAACTTGAACCCAAGATACTGACTCTAGAATCCATGTGCTTAATCCCTACATTGTTCTGCCTTAATTTTAAGACTTAAGTCTTAAAAAGGATATGAAAATTGAGTCCAACTAGCTCTGAACCGAACTCAAATCTTGGCTCTTGTTTATCACCTCTATTAATTCCCACAACCTCTTGAAGCCTGTTTTCCATTAACTGTAATGTTTTCAGTCCTACTAGTGTGTTTGTGCAGACATTCTGTACAGCATGAAATGTTGTGCAGACATATGCTATAATTTGAATGTCCATCCCTTTCCTAGATGCTGGGATCATCCTCTATCATTAGGGAAATTCACTTTCAAATATATTTTAAAACTGTGTTGACTCGGTCTTAGTTAGCTTGTGCATGGAAAGCCTACTCAACTGACAAGCAAATGAGAAAGCTAAAATTTATTTCTCCTTCCACATGAGCCATAATAATAGATTGGGAGGGAGAGGCATTTAAATATAGGAATATTGTCAGAAGATATATCTCTAAAGTGAGACACTGGGCTTACCTGGAAATTAAAGAGTAAAATATGTTTTCATCTTGCCCAATAAGGGCCCAAACATTTGGCACTTTGAGAGAGCCATGGGGGTGAGTGTGCTATGGACAAGGATCCTTGGTTTATAGTGTTTGCTGAAGACTAACAAGCTGTGTTACCTTAAAAGTGGACCATTTACCAACTCTAAGCCTCAGTTACCTCATCTGTAAAAGAATGCTATTGTAATCAAAAGAAGGGATTTTTAAACTTCTCTCTTTAGAAATTCGGGAGTCTATGGCATAACGCAGAGGCCTCTGAGAGAGGTAACCAAAGGTAGCATGGGCAAAGATCCAGGCCTTCTGCCTCATTTCAGTAACATCAATTTGTTACCTATTTCGAGATTCCCCATATGATTTCTTGCGGAAAAAAAAGAACAGTGGGGGAATGGTAATTCTGTTTAAAAAATCAAAACCACTGTTCCTACATGATCTCTAAGTTTCATTCACAGTTTAAAAATGCCATATTTTTTTTCAACATTGGAATAACCATCTCTTATCTGAAGAGTTATAAATCATCTCACCTAGTTACGTATTTACTTAAACACTTATATGATGATTCCCATGTGCCTGGTTCTATTTCGACCACTTTATAAATATTAATCAATCTACTCCTCATAACAACCTTGTAAGACAGATATGTATCATATAATGATCCCTATTTTGCAAATGAGGAAACTAAGGCACAGAGAGGCTAAGTTATGTGTCCAAGGTCACAGGATTAGTAACTGGTAGAACTGGGACTTGAACCCAGGCTACTGGCTCTAGAATCCATGTGCTTAATCCCTACATTGTTCTGCCTCTCATATATTTCAGATGTATTAGTCATATATTAATGATATAAATGTGGATTGCTGATTAAGATTCTTTAACAAGTCTTTAATGATCAAAAAGTCTAAGAGCTTTTTATCTCTTCCCAACAATGGTAAAATTTGACTTTTCTAATATAAAATAATGGCACAAAACCTTTGTAGAACTGTCAACTACAAGAACATATTCATCATTCAGTTTGACGCTCTCATGGTCAGATTAACATAAATGAGTAACTATTTATATGAATCACTTTTAGAGAAGATTTCTACTGGAAGAATGGGTTAGGAGCTGCTGTTATCAACCACAAACTATTCTTGGTAATTAACCCAAGGCATAATTTCCATTAGCACAAACAATGAGATTCACTGGTAATAAGTAATGTTTATTAATTATTATTCCAATTTTTCAATTCAAATTTACCATATTCGATTCTTAAGGCATTTTATAGTATATGCTTATGATCTGTAGGTGGGCTGTCTATATACAAATATAAATATGGAAGTAGATGAATTGATACAAAATGATGAACCATCCTCTTACTAGTAAAATATATATATGTATTTTGTCTTTTGACTACTTGTTTACTAATGGACTGATAAATAAATGTAAAGTACTCATGAAACTGAGGTTTACCAAATTTGCTGACAACGTTGAAGATTATACTTTGTGGAATATGGGTATATTGCTTAAAAATAGATGTTGAGTTTTGATACTCTCAATTCTTTAGTAAATGAAAACAGAGAAACATCTAATTCCATTGTTTTAAAAAAACTAGAGATAAACTACAGAAATATTATTTTGAGACGCCTTTTTAAATTGTGTATCTCTTAGGAGACATAATATCCTGTAGCAGATATTGAACGTTGCCAATTATTTTTAAAAATAGAGGTTTCCTCAATTGTAATATTAATACATGTTAGGAGAATATACTCACAAAGTGTGTCCTTTATTACTCTTCTCACAATTTTTTTTTAACTTTTTTGACAAATTGTGGCAAAATGTAAGCTTAGATTGAATCACTTAATCCATAAAATACTTTGAGTTGGTTAAGTGAGGAAGGTACATAAACTTTCACTTAGTTTGAAATTTGGTACAGCAACTCTTGATTATTTAGGATGGACCCAGAGATGTGGAAAGGAAGGCTGAACAACTCCAATGAGTAAATTAAGTAAAAATATTAAAATTATTGGTTATGACTAGATGTTGACTATTGATGATTTAATTATCCATACTATACTTGCTTTGTTATTACTAAGGAATAGCAAGAATTTTTTATGATATCATATATATTGGTGAATATTCACACAATAAAGAAGAGAGATATCTTAGAAGAGAGCATGTTAACATACATTTTGTAATTTTCTTACACTGTTATCATAAGTTGTTAAGCGTTAATTAATTATTCTGACATTTCAGGAAACCCTTCTACTTCATCTTTATAAAGAACATTTTTAAGTTAACATACAACACATTTAAAAGTTATGTTAATAAGGAGAACACACACCATCAAAGCATTTAATAATAATGTTATATTTTAAAGTCTCTACTAAAAAGATAACCTCTTATCTCTGGATCTTTCTTCCAGGATGACTTGTTTCAATTATTTGCTTACTCATTAATTCTTTTATTCATTTCCATTTTTTCCCCAAGAGGTTTCAAGACTCGTTACAAAAAGGATAAATCAAACAAAAGTAATATGGTAGAAATAAAAGGAGGAAACCAGGGCTAAAAACAGAAAAGCAAGCATTCCAACATCAAGGATCAATACTGTTGCTGTAACTGAGCATAAAAGCTGCATTAAGTTTCCTGGCAGGCAAGGTAAAAAGTACAAAGGAGCAAGTTACAAATCTCTCGGAGAAAGGAAAATATACCTATGATTTTCTCCTGAAAAACAAAGCTTTTCCTAGTGATAACCTACAAGAGAAGTGATGCACGTGAGGCAGTGTTTTGCAAATTGTAAGTCAGTCCATGAAATAACTTCACTGGGTCCTCACTAGAATTTGTTAAATTGAAATACAATACAGTTGATTTTTGTCATTCGCAGTGGTTATGTTCTATAGAAACCCTACAAACACTGACTCAGCAAATAATATATCACCGCCTCTCGGGGAAACACAAGATTAGATACCTACAAGGCTCTGGCACATTCCCCTAAACCTATCAATACATAACCTTGTTTTATGTCTGTTTCTGTTTAAAGACACTTTATTGAATACATATTGTTGATTCATTAGCATTGACCTCATAGCCAACAGCACTGTAACTCATGCCTGAACTAAGTTTATCTAATACACACATTTTGTCAGTAAGGCACATCGCAGCCTTCTTGTGCTTAGGAGCACTAGACAGTGATTCCGTACTATGCTGGGGGCCATTTAAAACAGAAAAATCACCAAAAAAAAGCACAAAAATGCAAAAATCTTTTACAGTATGAAAGTTCAAACAAAAAGGCAGTGCATCTCGCCCTGTTTGACCTCAAGTGCCTATCTGGTGACTCAAATTTTTCACCATGCTGCACATACACATGTCCACAAATGACTATGAATGTACTATGATTATTGACTTTAGGTGTACAAATTTTTCGGGTTAGGCAAATTTGCAAAGACAGAATCTACTAATAATGAAACTTGATTGTATATTAGAAAAGAATGCAGATGAATAAAGTAGAAAAAATATTAGAGCCCATCCCAGGCAGTAAGAATAAGCATTATTTCATGGAAGATTTTTCAGAGATAATATAGATACAGATGTATACATAAAAATGCATATTATAGATGCACCAAATCACAATGAAAAAATCCTCACTATTGAACTTTTTTTACATTTAGAAATCACTGAAATAGAGGATATGCAGTGATTCAATGGACAATTCATTAGCAAATTCTGAAACAACTCATTGACTAAGTTTTTTGGAGTTACTTATAAAGACCCATTAGGAAACATTTCAAGAATCCCTAGGTCTCTTCTAGGGTAGTGACAGTGGAAAAGAAAAGAACAAGGCAGATGTGAGACTAGTGATGAAACAGAAGAGCGCTTGTTAACTGCCTGAATGTGGAGTGGAGGAAGAGCGAAGAAGAGACAGGGATAATTCAGAAAGGGAAATCCAAGCTACCCAGAATCATAGTTCCACTTTGGAAGAAAGGAAACACATAAGTTAGAGCCAGGTTCTTTTCTTGTTGTTGTTTTAAGGAAAAGATATTAAGAAAATGAAAAAAATGAAGCAAAAGGTTAAGAAAGGATTAAATTAACATAGTTAAAATATTTTGATTTCTTTCACTGCCTCCTAAAAGAGCAAATAAAAATTAAGTAATAAATAATGTAACTTAAAAACATTCTAAATATTCTGATGGAAAACATTATTACTATAAAATGCCTAGCATGTTGCAATGACCTAAAGAGAGGTGAGTTACCTGTATAAAGAGGTACGCCAACCATGTCAAGGGTCATTCCAGGGTGGGGGGTTATATCACAAAAAAAAAAAAATCATGTCGGAGTTTAAAACAAGAGATAAAAATATTATTTCTCTTTTTTAGCTCAGAAGAAGTGAGGTACTGTGAGGAATGTTGAGAAAACTACAGAAATAAAATGGAGATAACCTGAGGCAATGGAAATCAACTTGCAGTTATACAATTAAGGAATCATCCATCTGTCCAAGGTCAAATCATATTGTTGCCTTCCTCAGAATACCCCAAGATGTTTTTAGAAATTATAAACCTTCAATGTAAGAAATTCTACCAGAATCAATGCATTTCTTTTATTTTATTTTTTTAAAATTTTTTTTTGAGGAAGATTAGCCCTGAGCTAACTGCTGCCAATCCTCCTCTTTTTGCTGAGGAAGACTGGCCCTGAGCTAACATCCATGCCCATCTACCTCTACTTCATATGTGGGATGCCTACCACAGCATGGCTTGCCAAGCGGTGCCATGTCTGCACCTGGGATCCAAACTGGCAAACCCCAGGCCACTGAAGTGGAACGTATACACGTAACCACTGCGCCACCGGGTCAGCCCCCGTGCATTTCTTTTCTTCCTTTCCTTTTTATTCCTTTATTTTTTCCTTCCTTCCTCCAAGACCAATTTGCTAATAGAAAATGGACAAAGTGTTGTAAGAACAAAAACATGTCGCTTTTCAGTGTCTAAATTCCCCACGTGTTATTTCATCATTCAACAACACGTTTTGGATTTGCTATGGGTGACCAGGGGTTCTCACTATCTATTATTTTCCCTTAGTTATTATGAGATTTCTGTCTACTAGGTGTCCCTTGGCATTGGTGTCTAACTTGCCTCAAAAAAGTGAACACATTCCCTCTGCCCACCAAAACCAACTTGATGACAAATGTCTAATGGGTACAACTACAGTTCTCCTGTTAAGACTTCCATGCATTTTTCGGATGTAAATACCAATCTCACATAGTTTCAGTTCGAAAGGCTCTTAAAATTTCCTAGAGTTTTGGTTTCAGTTAAACATACCCAAAACATGTTTCATACAACAGCGATAATATGGTGTTTAAAGCTAAATTATGAAACTATTACTAATTTAGAGCTACTGAATGTAAAAAGGTGCTGTGGAGATAATATTAGTAAGATTTTAAAATGTTTTCTCTTGGGATAAAGAACTTTATCAAATAAGGTAAACACAAAAATTCTGGGTTTACTGAGATTCACCATGAGTGTGAATTTTAGATCTATTAAAAAAGACAGCAATTTGTTCACTTGCTTATGATAATTTAAGAAAATACATGTATAAACTTACTTTAACATTTCAAAATCTGCATGAGAATTTTGTGACATACTGAATCATAGTAACAATATCCTTTGTTTTTACCATTTATAACTTTTACTATCAATCTTCACCATGTTATTAAAAACAAAAGATCTTATTTTCATATCACTAAAGAAAATCTATTGTTTCCATTCCATATTAAAAATATATTCAAATTTTATACCTCACTTTGTTGAAAATTCAGTTAAGCAAAGGGGAATTTAAGCAAAAATAAACCATCTTCCAATACAGAAATAAAGGGGGGTTTCATTTTTCATTTTTTCCTGTGCTCACGTCAGCCTTAACCAGTGCCCAACTCCCTCCCCACCATGACCCCAACCTTCTGCCCCCACCTCTAAGTACTAAGATTGGCTTTGTCTGTTCTTAACATTGAAATAGTGCCTTAATATTATTAGACAGATTTATTTAATAAAAACCACATTATTTCTAAAAGGCATTCACCCTCTCAGAAGTTTAAATAATCTGCCAGAAATTTACCCTAGCACTGACCCTGCTTTCTTTAGTAGAATACAAGCTTTCAATAAAACACTCTGACAATCAACAGCTAAAAGCTGTTTGTCTCACCTGAATATATAATAACAAGGATAAGTATCCTTTTACTACTCTATATGGACGTATTTAGATAAGCACATAGACTTTTGGGGTTGTCGGTTAGTACAAAACTACATATTCCAAATGCTCCTTACATTCAAATCCAGCTAGTTAGGGTTTGTTTGGATCTTTGAAAATGTGCTTGAAAATTTGAATGTATTTGTGAGCTTACTTCACATATTATATGCAGTTAAACTTTAATACCAACTGACTTTTCCCCTCTACATAGCCACTCTCCAACTGCTGTTCGTCAGCAGGCGCTCTGAATATCCAGACTCATGTTAACAGTGGCCTTTAAAAGGATGTGATTTCTACCCCATTCAGCTACAGAAAGCCCAGATTGTATGTCAAACCAAAAGCTTCTTTGGAGGTGATCCTTTATTCCCTACCTTTACTACTTACCAGCACAAGTAATCAATCTAAAAGGGAACTGGATATCCAACTTTAGATTTGGAACCAAAATGTGAGTGTTCGTTTCAACAAAGTGTATGTACGCTTGTATTCCCGAGAAATGCAGGAATGGGTGGGCACTTATGAAATCTCCTTCTAAGAAATCCTATGAAACTAAGAGATGGTTTAATTTGTTTCCCTCCAGAGAATGGATTATCCAATATCTAAGTTTCTCCTGGGCATATGTTTAGTTCATGAACTTAGTCTTATATTCGATGTCAAGGTGGCTTAAAATGGCATTGCATCCTTGCCCATTTGTTGAAGGCCTACCAACCTTTCAGGACTCAGCACAAACATTTGCTTTGAAACTTTCACTGACTCCGCCAAGCACATTTAGGTATTCCTCTATAATTCTCTGCTTTCAGAGAAGTGTTTCTTAAACTTCAATATTTATCTTTGTGGTCATGCACAGCATCTGGTATATATCTTTGAACGTATTGGGCACACAAAACAGAACTGTTTACTAACTGTTTTAAAATGACAATCTGCACTCATTGAAATGTAAATCCTATTCTATGCCACCCCTCTAGGAAATGTCACTTATCACCCAAGCCAAAATGGCTTCTTTCTTCTCTACATTCTTCGTTACACGTCCAACTCATCTGTTGTTCCCACTGTTTTATATTGTAGTTCTCTCTGCCCTCATAATTTTTACCAACAAGAATGAAAATTTCTGAAAGGCAAGAATAGTCTAGCACAATCCAGAGTCTAGTGTATTACACGTAGTAATGGTTCAGTGCACTGAGTAAAGAGTCAACCAAAATTTCTTAAGTAAATTCTAGCTATACTGACCTGATAGCAGGTGGCTTTATTTATTTTTTTAAACTTAATCTGGTATCAGCCTGATGTCTTTACTATCCTTGACTACTAGTGACCAGCTAGTTCATCAATGATCAAAACAATCTTCACCAAGGGGAAAATCTTTCTTCCAACTCACATCTTCTCTAAAAAGTCATAATGTCCCTACTGTGTTCATTTAATAGGTGCTTCCAATGTGAAGTTGAAGGTATGCCTTGCTTCCAGATGTCAAATCTTTAATAAACTAGCCAAAACTTTAAAACAGAAAAACAGGGAAATATAGGTTGTGGTTTATTTTGGAGGAATTGCTATTAGCCTGACTACAAGGCTAATCTTCAAACATGACACTAGAGAAAAGGTCAGCAGCCTGAACTCAAACAGGAATGGTTGTTAATAGATGAATGCAATGATGAGGGCTCTCGGGGGTGGGTCAGCTCAGTGACTTTTGACCACCTCAAAAACACAAGCTGTGAAAACACAAGCATTCCTTCATTTTACTTATCATTTCGATCCTAAGCTCCGATTCACTTTTTTCAAAACTTATTTTGGAGCCAACAGCGATTGGTAAGTGAAAGGCTACCTGGGGCTGATTGTCATCAGCAGCAGGGCCCCGCATCGAGGAGAATTATTGCCCTTGTTCACAAGAGTATGTTTATAATACATCTGAAATTGCCTGGCAGAGGGTCTTTGAGGAGACTGTGGAGCAAGGGTGGAAAGAGATAAGAACATAGCTTGAAAAAGACACTTTCGTGATTTAGAAAGTTCTTTGGGGGAATATTTTCCCTCTCTATTCAGTCTTTCCATTCTTTATCAACTCAGTTTTATTTAGTATCTGTGTATGAAGTTTAAAACTTGCTTTCTAATTTTTTTCTATCCAAACAACGGTGTGCAAGGCCTAGATGTTTCTTAGCAGATCACATACTCTGTGTTTAATACTCATTTAGTCACCTAAGAACAACTTGCCTTTAGACACCTGAACTTCATTTGCTAGCCCTTAGCAAGTCATTGCCTGCCCAGGCCTGAGGAGTGAGACAGTGTAGCAGGCTAAAGCAGACCTGGGTTGCTGTTCCTCAACTAACTGTGTGACCTTGGGAGGGACACTTATCATCTCTGAGTTAAAGTCAAAGTACTGGAAAAGAACTGGGAGAGATGAGTGTGACAAGTATTAAAATGCAAGTGCCACAAATTACATTTCACAACTAGTCTCACCAGAGAGCATCTTCACAATAGACAAATTTTTGACTCTCATGATGTGGACACTTACAAATGATTCTGTAGGAAAATCCTGTGGTTTTACTTAACAAAAGTGAAGATTACATATCATTCAACATATCATCACAAAGCTCTTTCTATTTGAAGGGGCCAAAGTCTAGATATAACTTGTAACCCCACTGAATTCTATGCCTGAGAACAAAGGGTAATTTCTACTCAGCAATCCTCAGTGGGTATGTAAATGTACGCTGCTGAAATATTCAGAAGCTGATACCAACACAAAGTGAAGTGTAATAATCTAAATGTGCAATTGCTTCCCCCTGCTACTAATTACTTGCTTTAGGCTTTTTTCACCAATATTTTGTCTCCTTGCCTTTCCTGTACAGACTGAATGGCCACCCAACTATATAGGATCACTACAATTTCTAACCACAACTTTCAAGTATTTTTATTTTATTGGCTTGGTTGCTGCCCTAGCTGTGACCAGTTAGCAGAGCTGGTTGAAGTGCAAAATGGCCAAAGTCCCAATTTGTATGGGCTAAGTTACTCTTTGTTCCATAAAAATAGAAATCACTCTGACAACGAGGAAAACATTCATTGTTTAAAAGGGAGATGAAAACTAGGGCACCTCAAAAGGTATGTTCACCCAAAGACTAACAGGTAGTGTCCTATTTTCATATAATGATAGCTCACAGGTAGCTGCCATACTCTTAAATAAAACTCTTAACGTAATGTGTGAATTTGTATTTTGTTTATACTTTCTTAGTCCCTTGAGAAAATGTCCCCTTCCTTAAGAATGGAGTCCCAAGAGGACTTCTGCTGTGTGTCCCAGAGCATGCCCTCTCATTCAGCATGTGCCAAATTCAGCACTTTGCTCATCTCTAGTCTCCATCAGCCACAGCCTGCCACCTCTATCTAGCAGCCTAACTGCTACTGATTTGCTAAAGATTTGGAGGACACAAAACGAAACTGAATTGTCTCGTCTTCAATGCAGTGAAGCTTGAAATAATTTCACTTTGCATGAAGTAATTCTTTCCATTGTTAATTACAGCCACTCTGCCTTTATCCCTGTTTCCTCAGAAGGACTCAGACTTGCTGATTAAACTGAAAGGCAAATCCAAAGGATATTTAAATGCTTACTGAGAGACAGTCTCTCCTTCTGGACACAAAGGACTTGTGTCTGGCAAAAGCTTGCTGGCTGGCTTTCCCTTCCATCAGGACAAGTTCTGTCCTTAAGAGGCTCTTCAAGCTCTCTGGAAAATTAGTTCCTGATGGACCCACTCCTCTAACACTAATTTAATAGGCATAAATCTAGAGGTTGATTCAGCTTATGCTCGAGCCATATTTGGAGCCATCAATCATTAACCTTAGGATAACTGAGAATAATTTTCCTGTTAACTATTTTATAGGGCTTTCAATATTGTTTTTATATCAAAATAATCCTTTTTCAGATGACTCCCACTACATAAAGTGACGGTAGGAGATGTGGATACGGAGATGTATGAAAAACCCAGAGCTGCCACCCCAACTTCTTTCCCCTACAACCACCTTCTCTTTCAACTCAAGGGAAAGTGGACTAAGTCATTCTGGTCATAGAATCACATTCTCTAAATCATGCACGAGTGTCAGGAATTAGAAGAACTAAAAGAATAAATAAAATTTGGGGAGGCATCTAAATATTATTATTAATTTATAATTTTTACTAAAATGAAGCAGCAGAATAATACTTACTAATATTATTAGTAATACTTACCATGTTTGCAACCATGCTAAACACATTACATACTTTTTCTCGTTTAATCCTAACAACTAACAATTGATAGATGCTATTATTATCCTCATCTTATAGTAGAGAAAAGTGAGTCTTAGGTAAATAATTAATCCAAAATCAATCAAGTAGTAAATGGAATAGCTAGGACTTGGATACAGGCCCCTATCCACTCCAAAGTTTTTTATCTCTATTCTCTATTGCCATTTTCATTCATTCATTTATTCTTTTTTTGCTCAAAAAATGTTTATCAAACATCTTCTAAGTGGAGGGTTGTAGAATTGATGTTATAAAGTATACCAGAAACTATAAGAGATAGCTTTTGTCTTTAAAGAATTTATAGTTATTTAGAGGTCATAGAGCGTTTAAAGGACTCAGAGTGTGTAACAAGTATATCTGAATAACTATATAATTATCCTGGGTTGCACAAATTTTTTTTTCCACTTTCCAGATACTAACATCTTGGAAGAGATCTGGAAGGGCTGGCAAAGATCCCACCAAAAAAGTATCATTCTGAGCATAGGTGCAAAGGGGGACTTGTGGGGAATTAATCCAGAATCAAATTGTGCCTGCCTGGAATGGCTGGATAAGTGCTCAACATTTCATGGAGCAGCCTCAGTTTTCCAGAAGGGAAATTCAGTATTTAATAACTTTAGCTAAAATATAAAGTAATTCAAACTTAGACTATTCTCTCTTTGTGAGGACATTGATGGGTGTGATTTAGGAGACAGGATGGTGTCAGAGAAAGAATATAAACTGTGGAGTCAAAAAGATCTGTTTGAATCCTGGTTCATCCGTGTTCTAAGCAAAATACTTAAATTCTCTGAAACTTCTCAGATCAGTAAACTAGAGATGATAATAATGGTATCCATCTTACAGGACTCTTGTAAAATAATAAATATAGTATATGAAACACTTTACATGAGGGAGATAATCAGTACATGGTATAGCTTTTACCGTTGCTTAACCTACACACTCTTATCATCAGGAATATCAGTATATATAGGTAGGTGCCCTCGTCTTCCCTCCCTACTGTGGTGAATTCCTCCTAAAATTGCATACTCAGTCAAATAAAAACAACTTTAAAAAAAATTTTTTTATTGTGGTAACATGATTTACAACATTATATAAACTTCAGGTGTACATCATTATATTTCAATTTCTGTGTAGATTACATCATGTTCACCACCCAAAGATTAATTATAATCCATCACTACACACACATGCCTAAAAACCCCTTTTGCCCTCCACCCTCCCCCTTTCCCCTCTGGTAACCACCAATCCAATCTCTGTCTCTATGTGATTGAAAAACAACTTTTTTATGATAAAATAAAATAGAATTAACTCTAGGGTACAGGAGGTATTAGTCCTCCCTGATGAACTTTTCAAACTCAAACTCAACTCCAAAACACCTCATTATCATACTCAGAAAATAGATTGTTTTCTTTTTCTTTTTTAAAATCAGGTTTATTGAGGTATAATTTAAAGTACAGTAAAATTTACCTTTTTTATTGTATAAGTCTATAAATCTTAACAAACACATATAGTCATGTAACCACCACCAAAATCAAAATATAAACAGTTTCATCACCCCTTAAATTTCCTCTTGCCTGTTTTTGGTCGATCCCTCACCACACCCAAAGCCCCTGGCAATTCTGATATGTTTTTTGTGCCCATACTTTCACCTTCCCAGAATGTCATAACAGAATCATCACGTATTATAAGGCAGTCTTTCGAATTTGGCTTCTTTCACTAAGCACAATGCATTGAGATTCATGCAGGCGGCTATATGTATCAGTAGCTCTCTCCTTCTTCTTTATGATATTTCGTTGTATGGATGCAACAGAGTTTGTCCAGTTGAAGGACACTTTGATTTTTACAGTGCGGGGCAATTATGAATAAAGCCACTATAAACTTTCACTTACAAGTATTTATGTGAATATAAGTTTTCGTTTCTCTTAGGTAAATATCTAAGATTAAAATTGCCAGACTGTATAGTAAAGGTAGGCTTAACTTTATGAGGAACTGCCAAACTGTTTTCCATAGTAACTGTACAATTTTGCATCTGCACCAGCAATATATGAGAATCTCAGTTGTTTCACATCCCCAATAGCACTTTTTAAAAACAGGCATTCTAATAGGTGCACAGTGGTATCTCATGATGGTTTTAATTTCCATTTCACAAATGATACACAGTGTAAGTCTGACTGCTTAATGCCCCTGCCTCACCTGTTGTGAAATGTTTTCCACATCACACCTTTATGCCTTACCATAACTTAAGGTAATGGAAAATATATTAAGATCATGTAAACCTTTGTTAGATAAACAATATCCCACTGCAGTACTCAACTATTCAATTGCACCTCAATACATGTGTGTATGATGTTGCTACAAAATTTTGCCATTAATTCTACATTGCCACGTAGTTTTCCTCTAATTTGTTTTTCATCTGGGAACATTATGTTTTCCCAACTAGACTTGAATCTTCAAAAAGACAGTGAATTAATGATATCTAGCTTAAATTTACATTATACTAAGAACCTTATTCCACAAGTGCTTGTGGAATGAATTGATAGCATTTAAGTCACAGCTTTCTCCTGTCCTTCTCCAAGCTAAATGTCACCAGTTGCTGAGGGTCAAAACTGAACAGAAAAGAAGACAGAGAAGGAAGTGTTAAGGGCATGAAAATATTTGATAGCCTACGTGGGGCTTGGATAGAACACTAAAGAAAGTTGAAGAGAAAGTGCAAAGTGAAGTATTACACAAAAAAAATAAAAGAGTCACAGGCAAAAGTAAGGAGCATTAGAAAATAAGCAAAGGGAATATCGAAAAATATAAGAAAAAGAAATAATTCATCATATAACAGGGTAGATCTGAAGAACAGAAATATATGCCAAAAATACCTGCACAGAAATACATCTAGTTTGTTGATAATACTTAATCCTTTTGGTCTATAAGTTAAATATTTTTAAGTTAAATCAACCCTTCTGATTGAGACGTAGAATGGTGGAGGAGTAATATATTATTGGATACATTTCTGGGGATAATGTTTAAACAGACCTTTTTTTCCTATTAACAAACCTCCTGAACTTTTATTAAAATTGAAAACATTAATATAGACTCTAAAACAGTCAAGATACTATCACGTGAGTAACTCTGGGGAGAATATGGAGGGAACATAGTGTTTCCCTGGTGACCAGCATCCTGGTACTGTGGCTTTAAATACTACTGAACACTGACAAGAACTCAACCACTATTCCAAACTCTGTGTATTCAACTGTTCACTCACTATTTCCACTGGAATATTTGATAGCATCTCAAATTCTGTCATGGTCAAAACAGAATTATTTATGTGCTCTTCACATATGCTCTAACTCCAGTTTCCTCCAACTGAGTAAATGGCAACTCCATTCTTCCATTTGACAAAACCTTAGAGTCATTCTTCACTCCTTTTTCTTACATGCCACTCTAATCCATCAACAAATTCAAATAACTGAACCTTCAAAATACACTGAGAATCCTACCACTTCTTATCACAGTAGTCAAAGCTACTGTCTTCTCTTATCTAAATTATTGTAACAACCCCCTATCTGGTCTCCGTATTTCACCTCTTGTTTCTCTGGGCTTAGCTCTTATCAATCCCTGCCTGGCTCATTCTTTTCTAGCCACACTGCCTTCCTTTTTCTCTTGGAACATGCCAAGCAAGCTCCTTCCATACGGCCTTGGTACTTTTTCTTCACTCTCTCTAAAATTTCCTCCCCCAGATATATACACACTTCTGTCCATACTTTCTTTCAATCTCTGCTCAAGGGGCATCTTTCTTCTCAGAAAGGACTTCCTGACCATTTAGCAGAAACAGCACTCTCCTCCATTTTTCCAAATTATTCTGATTTACTTTTCTTAAGAGCACTTGCCACCACCTAACATTTTATATGTTTGTTTGTTTACCATTTGTTTATTTTATCACCATTTGGATTCCCCCAGTAGACCCTAAGCTCTGTGAGGAATCTAGCCTACTTTGCTCACTATTGAATGCCCAATGTCTAGAAGAATGAGTGGTTCATAGAATGTGGCAATATGTATTTGTTTAATCAATGAATGAATGATTTAGGAGCCTGAAGTCAGGTCACATCAAGTGAGCATATGAACTCAGCACTTTGATTCCAGATCAGTGCTCTTAACCACTTTGTTTTACTGATCCTGAGAGAGCTATTGCAAGGATTAAAAGACATAATTTGGGTCAACTTTCCATCACAGCATTTGATACATGGTAATTACTGAATAAATTACAAATATAGTTTTATTTCCAAGACTTTTTCAACTTCAACCCCTCAATGGTTGGTAATAGATGAAATCTGTCAATAGTCATTGGTTGTTTAAACATCCAACTTGAAATCTACTTCATATTTGGCATAGCAGAGGATAAGGATGTGAATGTCCCTCAAATTTGAGTAAAATGGGGCTTCTGCCACATTATATGCAATTCCACAATATACATATAATGTCCCTCCCTGACTCTGTGGCCAACTTGACTTCTCTTCTAAAATTCTGAATAAAAAGAGGGCAGAGCATGAGAGAGTAACAGTATAGGACACACCAAGATAAAGTACAGCTAGAATACCCCATATACCCCATATATAGATAGAATATAGATAGAATGTACCAAGCATAGGCTGCAATCATTTGAACAAGCAACCTTCTGATTCCCTTGGCCTAACCTGAAGATTAAACAAAATTATATGCCCAGAGCCACAGCAACGTTGTCTTCAGCTCTGCCTCCTGCTTCAGCATCTCACTTCTTTCCTCATCCACACTATTGAGTATTTACTGAGGTCTAGTCAAAGTCAGCAGCAGATGGACATCTGGAACTTTGTGGAAATATTAACAATATGTAGGTTTTAATGCATAAGGAATTTTTTGAAAAACTAAATTTATGTTGCACTAGTACTGATCCACAACCTTCAAAATCCCAAATTAAAGCAGTGGGCCTCCATGTGTGTGCAGAACCTCTAAGTGTAGTATGAGTAATCTACTGGGTAGACAAGAAGAAAATACTAGAACTGCTATGTATTTTTATCTTTGTCTAACAAAAAGGAAAAAAAATGAGTTTCAGGGATAATTAATCCATGGTTTTAGGGTAGTAGTGTCCATAATTTATAAATAAATATACACATATTGGGGTGTAAGGTAAAATTATTTTACTGATCGCAGGATCATAACAGATTCGACCATATTAATTTTCTTTTTTCTGAGGAACAGATTACCACCAATTTAACAGCCTAAAACAACAGATAATTATCAGTTTTCATGGGTTCTGAGGACTTGTATGTTTTAGCTATGACCTCATTTGAAGTCTCGACTAGAGAAGAATCTGCTTGCAAGCTCATTGAAGGCTGTTGGAAGAATTTTTTTCCTTGCAGTTACACGACTGAAGCTCTCCCATCTTAGAAATCTTCCCGCCATGTGGCCCTCTCATAGGCAGTTCACAATATGGCTGCTTGCTTCTTCACAGCCAACAGGAGAATCTCTCTGGCTCTAGTCTACGAATGCAAAGTCTTGTATAACAAAATGTAATCACAAGAGTGACATTCTAATGTTTAGAAGCAAGTTAGAAGCTCCGTCTGCACTCAAGGTGAGAGGATTACACAACAGTATGGCTCATTGGGGGTTACCTTAGGGTGTGTCTTCAAAAGAGACCATTCTTCAAAAGGAAATCTAAAGGGCTTTTTACCTTCAAAAATTAGGATTAGTTTTAACTTTTAAAAATTCTAGCTAAAATACACCTTTTCTCCTGGAAAGTTTATTGTATAAGCCCAGCTCAACTCTGGTCACTGCCTACACTGGATTTCTTCAACAAGTATGTCTTGAGCTCAAACTGTATTAAGTTATACTGGTTAATGGATGCTAACAAGTGTGTTTATGAAGTTTGGGTCTCTCTAACAGATATACACCTCACAGATATGAACGTCTATTTCTCTTATAAATACTAATATTGCTATAATAATATTGTCATAGAGGGCAACATTTTTCATCCTCCCTTCCTGTGTTCACTAACATTCTCCAAGTCTGGAAATGGAAATTCCACATCTTGCATAAGACAAAATGGAGACAGAGGGGTAATGTAATGTGGTTGAAACACAAAGCAGTAGTCACTGACAGAGAAAGGATTAGACCTTAACGTTTGCAATCCTTTATTCTTTGTTCATTCCATTAGGTCACAGTGTTTCCAATTAACTAGGAGAAATCTTTAAAGGAAGAAATGATCTTCAAAATAAAAATGAAAGCCTTAAGAATGCAGTCAGCACTAAAAGTTTCCAATAAACCATCTGGATGAATAATTCCATCTGGAGAGGTGGGGCTTTTTTCATTTTTAAATTCTCAGGGCAGGTCATTAGACCACTTACCTTTGTATAACTGTGCATTAAAGAGTCTAACTCCTCTGGATCAGAATTCTCAAGAGAATGGGAAATCAAGTTCAGTTTACAAGTCAGTTCTATGCAGTTGTTTAAACCTCGAAAACAATTCCTTCAAGTTGACTCATTATTTGTTTTCAATCTAGTCTCAACAAGTAAAAAAATAAATTTTAGGTTATATATTAATGCAATTTGATCTGTAATTAATCCAATATAACTGAATTTATTTGGCAACAAAAGCAAATGAATTAATTCTATCCCATCAATTTCTTGACTTTTTTCCTTCATATAGTTGTAGGGGAAAACCCTGATTAAAAAATAATAAGCTGTATGCCACAGATAAGCAGGGCTTGTAACATGCCAAGACAAAAAAGGCAAGAGCAATTTATTGAATATGGTCCTTTTCCAGGACAAAAATAGATGAGTGCAAATGCTATGAGAATGTATTTCTGAGGCTTCAATAAAACGTCCACATTACTCAAGAAAAACAGTAAAATTGGTCCTAGCAGTGTCTTTTTGAATACCATATCCACTCAGGCAAGGGAAACAAAAGAAAAAATAAACAAATGCGACTACGTCAGACTAAAACGCTTCTGCATAGCAAAGGAAACCATCAACAAAATGAAAAGACAACCCACCAACAGGGAGAAAATATTTGTAAATCATATATCTGACAAGCAGTTAATTTCAAAATATATAAAGAACTCATACAACTCAACAACAACAAAAATGAACAACCTGATCAAAAAATGGGCAGAGGATATGAACAGACGTTTTTCCAAAGCAGATATACAGATGGCCAACAGGCACATGAAAAGATGTTCAACATCACTAACTATTAGAGAAATGCAAATAAAAACTACAATGAGACATCACCTCACATCTGTTAAAATGGCTATAATTAACAAGACAAGAAATAACAAGTGTTAGAGAGGATGTGGAGAGGAGGGTACCCTCATACACCACTGGTGGGAGTGCAAACTGGTGCAGCCACTAAGGAAAACAGTATGGAGATTTCTCAAAAAAATTAAAAATAGAAATACCATACGATCTAGCTAATCTACTACTGGGTATTTACCCACAGAACATGAAATCACTAATTCAAAAAGCTATATGCACCCCCATGTTCATTGCAGCATTATTCACAATAGCCAAGACTTGGAAGCAACCCAAGTGCCAACCAAAAGAAGAATGGATAGAGAAAATGTGGTGTGTGTGTATATATACACATAATGGAATACTACTTGGCCATAAAAAAGCAAAATTGTGCCATTTGCAACAACATGGGTGGACCTTGAGGTGTTATGCTAAGCAATATAAGTCACACAGGGAAAGACAAATACTGTATGATTTCCCTCAGATGTGGAAGATAAAAAAACAAACACGTAGATAAGGAGAACAGATTGGCAGTTACCAGACACAAAGGGGATACAGGGAGAGCAAAAGGGGTAAAGGGGCACATATGTATGGTAATGGATAAAAAACAGACTATTGGTAGTGAATACGATGCAGTCTACACAGAAGCTGAAATATAATAAAGGACACCTGAAATTTACACAATGTTATAAATCAATATGACCTCAATAAAATAATTTTTTAAAAAAATTCTATCATTGCCTCTGTAGCAGATTTTCCTAGGTCCTCAGTCATTGAGCTCTCATATCCACAAACATCTGCCTCTACTCCTAGTAGTTTCTCTCTGTGGTACGCAAAGAGCATGATGCAGGCTAGGCTGTGGGGATACAGGGATAACACAAATACTAGTAGATGCTGATCAATGAGAAAACAGTAAAATCCTTTACCTTCTTTCTCTTGTGTAGACAACAACAATACAAAGATAATGGCTATATTAGCTTTTGTTACAGGCAAATCTCTGACCTGCTGTTGCCACATTTGGGTCTGTTTTAAAACTTTTCGTCATTTCAATTCATATATAGCAAAGAATAAAAAGGAAGTTTGCCATTTCTCATTTGATCAGTTACCTAAGAACAAAGTGAATTTCTTCAGTATTGTAAGGTGCACATGGTGAGCACTAAGAGATCTTTTTAGGAAAACAGAGTGTTGGTTAAGTCCTTTGTTATATTATGAGCACATTTTAAATCGGTAAAAATGATCTTTAATCCTGATTTAACATAATTTCTAATAAATTCAAACATATATTTGCTCCTCATTGAATTTTAATGTCAGTATTTTGTAAATGAAATGCCACTATTTTTCTAATTGGTTCACAGCCAATTTTTTTAATCATCAACTCTATGATACATTTTGGGAGTTCAGCGTGGGGAGTACACACACATTGCATTCTGTCGGGTTTTTTTAAGTCCTCCTTAATGAATTCTTAATTACATTATTCAAAAGATCCATTATTCAGCATTCATCTCACTTCTAAATGAAAGTCTTTACCTGACATGTGAATGAAATGAGTCTAAATGCTTTCTATGCCACCTAGGGATTCTGAATAGACTTTTAGCTTCATGACAGCAATGGGCTTCATTTCTGTTTTAAATTTGTATGGATTGTTTTTAGAGATGGGTAGCTATGTAATAGTCTACCAATCTGAGCAGCATTTGACTTCCACTGTGTTGTCAGGCTTACCTTGGGCCAGAAAAACTGCAAGCAAGGTCAAGTGAGTGCTGAAAGTGGAAGAAATGCCATATGAGATTGATTTAACCCATATAAAGATTTTAGATGAATACATGCATCACCTACAACACTGACTAACTTCAGATGAGGAGAGTGAAATTCCTCAGAGCTCCTTGTAAACTTTCCCCTTGTCATTTCTCATCAGGAAAAAAAGTGCTAAGTAGTAGCAAGAGGAATTCAGAGACCCTTCAACAGATAACAAGGTCCTTTTTTTTTTTTTTTAACACACTCCCATTGCTTTCAATAGACTAATGCATAATGCTGGAGGTAAGAAAAAGTCTCAGCTTTATGTGCCTCTTACAGTCATATCTAAAAACGAGCCATAGTTACTAGTCTACTTGTCAAGCAATCCCCATATCTCCAAATGATACCCCCAGAAGGTATCTACCAAGAAGGTAAGCTGAATTATGCAACACTTCTGAGTGGGCTCTAGAACTCTCTCTGGTTTTACAGAATATAAGCAAATCTGCTGGAAATTGTACATTTAGGGAAAGCAAAATTCATATTCTAAAGAATCAAAAGCAACAAATTCAGACCCTTCACTCTCACTCTGCCCCCAGCTTTGGAAAAGAATTAGCAAGAGTATCTAACAAGACAAGCTTATTTGACTGGGTCTGATTTTGTTTTGATTTTCTAGTAAGAAACATAGCTGAAGACACTGTTGCTCGCTTTGCTAGGCTTGGGGTGTGTCTGTGTGAACGTGGGTACAAGTGCAAGCCCTATGTCACATTCAGCTCCGCATAGCTGATTGACTAAATGACTTCATACTCTTGCATCTAACATTGAGTCAACAAAAATATTAACGAAATCTTTTGGATCCCTAAGTCCATCTGAAAATATCATTCTTAGAGAAAGCGTAAGTTAATAGTTTATGATTCAGGGCTCTCTTTGAAGATAGGAGGAAATATATCTAGGCAGAAAAGCAATACATTTCTCTTGCAGGATTGTTTTTATAATAACCACCATTGTAGCCAAGCCTGGAGAACAAATTGTTCTGCAATTGCTGCACAGAGTGAAGAATCTACATGGAGGAGAGATTTCTGTATAAAATTACTCCAAATACAGAAGGGTTGCTATATCTTCAGGGGAAAATGTATTTTAATGTTGTCATACTAACATTAACTGAATATCTTGAAAATCAGTGATAAATATACACATTTTTAAAGTCAATGTCTACACAGTTTTAAAGAATACAGAAAAAATGACAGTCCATGATAAGATAAAGGATATGTCAAAGAAAGGGAAAATCATTAATTCAGTAGATGCCCTAAGTGGAGAAGATTTACTTCTTTCTCATTTCAATTAAAATCAAAATTTAAGATTTTGATTAAGATAATCAAAGTTTAAGATTACTGCATCAGTGGAGGGTTCAATCTTAAAATATATTTCTGAAGGGCCAGAGGTGACACTAAACGTGTGACCTCAGACTCAATCCCTGTCTGATTGGGAAGAGGAGTGAATGGTTAAGATCTCCTTGAGAATCAGCCTCATTGTGTACACTTCTTACCGGAACAGAATGCCCACTTTAAACTAGTCAGGCATTAGTTAATGAAACACTTGGTATTTTCTAGAAAGAATGCAATACCTCCTAGCTGCAAGAAAAGAAAGAAAAAAATCCATCCTTTAGAATACATATGAAATATCAGAGGAAAGCCCACATTAATCTTCTCCTCTGATGGGGAATGGGTGTGAGTGCAGCTCACGGGGCCTGCAGCCTCCCATCTCTACTCAATGAGTTGCACCAATTGGACATCCTCTGCTGAGGACCCCAGTCCACTCTAGCTCCTGGGGTTAGGAACTCTCAGAGCAAAGAGCTAAGTCAACATAAGACTTGAGTAAAGCTAGAAAACTTGAAAATTTATCAAATGAGTCTAATCAAAACAAACAAATTTACATAAGGATGAAAATAGCAAGTAATTTAATACAGCATTTGGGTACTCTCAGCTCCTGAGTCAATGAGATAAAGATTGGCACAAATGTTATTTTCAAAGTTGATGCTGCATATGTTAGAAAATAAGTTCCACGGTAAAAAATGTGATTCTCTGTCATGAGAATGATGGGTTTCAGGGCAGCAGCCCCAGAATACGCCCTTTCGGCACAAAGATTATTTTGAGCTGAAGACATTCAAGGCCCAAAAGACTCAGAAAGAGCTTTTTACCTCACTTTAAACTGCCTAAAATAATTTAGATAGACAGCCTGGTCCAGGAAGAGACCTACCACCAGATATAACTACAAAGAGTATGGGCTAGGTATGGTAATCTGGGGGGAGCTCAGCAGAGCCTGTCTGTTCAAATTCCTTTCTGTGTCCCATTGTCTCTTCATGGCATGACAAACATTGTTTACCAAACATTTGCTCTTCTCATCTTTCTATGAATTGTCTTCCTTCCCTTTGAAGCCCCAGACCTCTACTCCTTTCTCCTTGCCTCAGGATAGCATATAAGCCATATAAGCCTCAACTGCCTGACCGTTTTTGAAACTTTCATGTCTATGTGAGACTCCCACATGTACAAAATTAAATTTGTTTTTCTCCTGTTAATCTGTTTTACATCAATTTAATTAATAGACCAGCCAAAAGAACCTGGAAGGGTAGAGGAAAATTTTTCCTCCCCTACAAGAGCTTCTTTCATTTTACAGAAGAAAACAGATCAGACTTCTCTCCCAGGGAGGGCATGTCCCCACAGCCTGGCTAGACTGTTTTATGTCTTGCTGCCCCCATTCCAATGCAGGTGGAAATAGACTTTAAAATAAAAGAAGCAGACAAAGAACTTGCCAAGCTTCCACCCACGATATATGCAGGTTTGCAGAAAATAAAAGGTGTGTTTAGGGGGGAACATTGAGACTGCTTAAGTTAAGAGTGCTGAGGGAATGAGTAACCCCTGGCTTGGTGTCTGGCTCTACACAATTATTTTTTCATCTGTAGTGTAAAAATC
Organism: Equus asinus; assembly: GCF_041296235.1. Classification (NCBI taxonomy): domain Eukaryota; kingdom Metazoa; phylum Chordata; class Mammalia; order Perissodactyla; family Equidae; genus Equus; species Equus asinus. Next base: position 172,668,295 of record NC_091790.1, read on the forward strand.
CATATTTGTCTCTGCTACTGCCAGGAAAAAATATCCTAGTGAAGCTTATGAATAATATTTAAAAGTGACAGAAGCAACAACTATTTAATTATCTTGTTTCTTCTTATAGTTATAAAGGCCAATGTTACTTAAAATGCCAAAAGCTCCTTCCTTGCTTTCCCTCAGAGCCACTGTAAACATCAACTATTGTTTACCAGATGTAACTTATTACTTTGGAAATGTCATTCTATTATATTTAAACGAGGTAATTTGCAATTCCCTGTACCATTCATCGGTGTCTCTTTCTGAGCCCCTTTAAAAAGGAAATTCATGAAATAACACATGTGTTTTTATATGATAAATTCATTTATTTTAACCAATCTATGCTGCACTTTAACTTTTTGATTGTTTACCCTTTAAGTATTTATCAGATAGAGTAACTGCACTGTAGAATATTTTAACTTTCTATACTAATAATGATAAATAGGATTAAGAAAGAAAATGAGACTCCTTTGATAAAGGGCATTCCTTCACAATATGATTGTTTCCTTCCCTTAAAAATAACAGCCATTTCCTGTTTGTCCCTTTTCTTTTCAATTAAATAATTCTTACCGTTTCAAATGGAGAAAGGTTTCTTTCTTTTTTTTTTTTTTGCCACTAGCAAACCAGCATTTGAACTTCCTCCTAATTTGATAACACTGGCCTATAACATGCGAGTGTACAGCAAACTAATATCAAAGCCTGCTTCCTATTTTTGGTGGCAATTATTCTGAATTAACATATTCTTATATTTAGGGCAGTTAAAAAATTATCTCAAACAAGCTAAATATTTAATTAAATGATTTTCCAGATTATTTCTCAGCCCCAACCCCACCACTCTGTGTAGCATGAGGGGTATTTACAATCCTTTAAGAATTTCTGCTACTTTTTTTGAAGTTTTTGTGAAATCATAATGTAGGAGTGTGAGTTTCTCGCAGTCATTAATGTGTTACAGCAGATGTACACTAGAGGCGACCCTTACAGTTTAAACTTAGAATTACTGATAGCTATAAAAGCCCTGTTTCAAAACCACCTAACCTTCTTAGCTGGTTAGAAGAGCATGATCCTCTCAGTTATTAGACCTTTGAAGTGAAACACAGACACTCAGCCCTTCTGCCTGTGTTTAAATTCTCTTTGACTATAGACAAAAACCACAGGGCAGTGAGGGCTCAGCCCCATCTGTGTGGTGAGCAGCGAATTACTTTACTTGAACTTTGCTCCAATCAGGACATTTTAGGGCTTATAAATCTTGAATCCATCTAAGTTCACCTTAAATTAGCCTTGCAAAAACACACTCCAAACTCCAGTTGTCAGCCTGGTGGCTTTTGGCCAGATGCCACTCAGCAGCTGAAACACTGATTAATTGTCATCTCCTCTTTCTCTTCTTTTGTCTTAGACACAATATTTAAGGGAAAAACAAGAATATGAAAGCTAATACAATGTGGAGAACAACTATAGTTGAATAACGGTGCTGTTAGCAGGTACATTTTATATTTAAAATACATGTGTTGAAAACAGAGGGCTAGGCAGCCTAGCTGTGGATGCAATAATGCTATCTACTGCTCAAGAAATCTGGGGCTGGGCCAGGGGCTTGGCTGAGCCATGCCAAGATACAACAGATTTTTCAATTTTCCAGCAAATAGAAACAAAATACTTGTTTCAGAAGGTGTACTCAACAAACACTTCCCAATGTGTTTTTGATTTGTGGTCAGAATGTTTTTACTGCTGGTGCCCTGCACTTTTGAGACATTTATTTCCTAAAAGAAAGATTCCTTTCTATAAACCTCAACTGTCTGTTTTTCAAAGCAATTTAAAATCAAACACACAAATAAAATTCTTAACATATGGAAACCTTCATACAGGGCCTTACGTATTCAGAGTTAAAATTGTTTTATAAATTGTAATGCTTTGCAGATGAAAACACAGAGAGGATGACTGTTTTTAGCACTAATGCTTTTTGACAGCGTTAAACCTTGTTTTAGTAATTGACATCAAAATGTTTGGTGGTTTTAAATGGACCATTAATAAAAATGGCATGTTTTAAGTTTTTTAGAAATTGCGCTTAATACTGTGAAGTGGGATAAAATTGCAAATGTAATACTGTGTTTTTATTATTTAAAAAAAAATCCTTATAACAAAACAACCCTCTTTCTCCCATTATGTCTCTAGAGGAACTTCTGAAGCTCAAAGAGAGAAAAGACTTCGTCTTCATCCATCCTCCAAATCTCTACAGAAATGGATCTTTTGCTGGTTCCAGTTTGGAAAAAAGACAAAATAACAAAACAAACAAAACAAATTGGCATCTTCTGCCACGAGGACTCTAGAAGGCTGCTGAATCCAATCGGATCCCACGGAACCATGAAAATATAATCAAAGGTCTGCACCATGAATTGGGAAGTATATATCAGAAGATATGAATTTTAGCACCACCTCTGTCACAAATCATGTTGCATCCAGAAAACCACTCAAACTTCTCTGAGCCTCAACAAATTTATCTGCAAACTGAGAATGGTAATACTTACTCTGCCAAAGTAGAAAGACTATTGGGACAAGCTCATAAAATACTGTATGTGGAAAATCTTTGTAATGAAAGGCTAAATTATTCAGTTTCATTTAATTCAACAAGCATCCACTAAGTATCTATTATTTCTCATCCACAATGTATGGGAAAGAAGAAGTGGATATGAACATTATGGATATTATCCTTGTGAAAATTTTAAAGAATGAACTGAATGAAAGTAGACAATGGGATGAAGTTGTGGCTAAAGAGCCATTTGGTTCAGAGAGAAGAATTTGAGAATGGAAATGAGGGTAGAAAATATCACAGTGTGTTTCTGGAACTTCAAACGAGCCAGCATTGCAAAATGAGGATGAGCTGTTAAACAGGAACAAATATGTCTGGGCTTATACTATGTAAAGGAACACTGTAAAAGGTTATTATTCATTTGTTCATTCAACTAATATTTATTGAGGGCCTGACATGAGACAAGAACTGTATTATTCAGTCAGTAAACAGAGGTGAAATAGAGAGACCTATAGGACAGGCCCTAACTTCATTGTACTCATAGTCTAGAGTTAGAGACCTTGGACCTGACTAAGCAGGACACTGGCAAGTTGCAATTCACATTTCATAGAGACCACACCGCCAACAGTGTAGGGGGTGGGTTCTAGGGGATGAGAAGTGGAGATTTATGTTAGTTCATAGGCCTTTCTTTCCACTGCCTCTGGATCCCCCGCTGACCCCTTCCTGCTTGGTTCCTAAGCCTTTGAATATGTTAATAAGAATAATGAGGAGACAAATCTGCCATAGTGGATGTGATGAAGACAACAAAGAGGATTTACCAGCGAAATGAGCAGAACGATTAGGTATTCTATAGGAGGCAGGGAGAAGCAGAGGAGCTCAGAACCGCCAGGTTATATTTTGAGAAGTTTAAGCTAGAAATGGAGATACTGGGAAGGAAGAAATTTGAGGACGAGTAGCTGTCACCTATGGAAAGAATATTGAAGTATAAGAGATGAAAAAGAAATATTTAAATATTACAAAGAAGTGCAAAAAGTGGCCCTCATTATTTTTGAAATTTCACCAGAAAAACAAAGGAACGTGGTAGAGACAACGTTGAGGTTGGAACTGCAGTTTGGGGGAGAATGGACAGCTCAGGAATTACTGCTTCAGGCTGAGACCCAGACAAAGGTGTTCACTAAAATGAAAAAGAAGTATAAAAAATGTCCTTGGGAATTTACATCAGTCAATAAATACTGAGGTACTTTAGAAATACAAACAGAGATCCAACTCTCAAGGAGCCTGCGTTTTAACAGGACTGGGAGACGTAACATGTTTATAAAAATACAAAATCCTGGGGCTGGCCCCGTGGCCAAGTGGTTAAGTTCGCGCGCTCCGCTGCAAGTGGCCCAGTGTTTCGTTGGTTCGAATCCTGGGTGCGGACATGGCACTGCTCATCAGACCACGCTGAGGCGGCGTCCCACATGCCACAACTAGAAGGACCCACAACGAAGAATATACAACTATGTACCGGGGGCTTTGAGGAGAAAAAAAGGAAAAAAATAAAATCTTAAAAAAAAAAAAAATACAAAATCCTTTCAAGTACTATTAAGTAACCAAAACAGAAAAATATGGAGTCTTCTCTAGCTAAAGTAGTTGGAGAAGACTTCTCTAAAGATATGCTTTCTGAATTAAGTGTTGAACGAACAAGGAGGAGACAACAGCAAAATATCCCACATAGACGAGCAGGAGGACACAAGGCTGAGAGAGGAAAATGTTGGGATACTGAATACTCAGGAACACAAAGAAGGTGCCAATAAAAATATCTGGGATGCAAGAATTTAGTTAGGAAAACTCTGTTGCTCATGCAGTTTGCAAACCGGGGAGATGCAGCCTCCGAAACATAGAAAGTACGCTCGGGGCAGAATGTGGGAGGGTAGGCTTATGAAGGCAAAAACCGTAGACCACAGGGATTGTTTTGAAAGCCCTCTGATTCGTTGGTTCCCCTACAGATACTGATGTTCTAAAATCAGCTGTATCAGGCTTCTGGCCAGGCGTCAGGAAGGAACACTCAGGTTCAGGTACAAGTTGTGGTTTTTCTGAGAACAGAGTACGTGACTGCACCTCAGTCCTGGCATGGCCACTTGACTCTGTTTTTGTTTTAGGTCCTGGTTAGCCACACAGAATACAGTTTGTCTTTCTCTTTTAGTGGCCCTCTACCTTTTGTTATAATTCTACAAAGGCTTGTGTGGCCAGAATGTATTGAATAAGAGAGATAATAGAAGGAAATGAGGTCAAAGATACAGGCAACAGCCAGACAGCACAATCTCAAAGGCCACAGAAAAGAGTCTGGATTTACTTCTGGCTATAAGGTGAACCACTGGAAGGTTTTAGGTGAGAAATGACATCTATTTTATGTTTTAGAAACATAGCTCTTGCTGCTATGTGGATAAGCTTGTGGTGGTAGTGGTTGGGGTGGGGGGTAGGGGTTGTGAAGACAGAATAAACTGTTAGGAGGCCATCTGGGCAGTACAAGCTGCTGGTGGCTTGGGGGAGGAACATATGTTTGATGGGAGTGGGAAGGTGTGAGATAGGAAATCAAGAGCTCTGTGTTGGCCATGATAAACTTGTATGCCTGTTAGACACATAAATGAGGAGATGAGAACTAAAGTGAAAGGTCTGTGAGAGAGATATAAACTTGAACATCATCAGCACAGAGATTAGAAGCCAAGACTGTAGACAGAGAAAAGAGAAGGTAAAGAGCAGAGCCTTGGGCAACTCTAACATTTAGAAGTCTGGTGTAGAAAGAGAAACAAGGGAAGGAAATCGAGGAAAAGCCACCTTCAAATAGATAATGTACTAAGTGTAAAAGAGTGGTCAAATAGTTAATAAACTGGTGAGAGGTCAATAAAAATAAAAACAAAAAAATTATCATTAGTTTGGCAAGATGAAGAAAATTGGTGACCTTAATAAAACTCATTCAATATTGTGATGAGGGTGACTGAAGAGTTCTGACTGAATGGTAGAAGTAGTGACATTGAATATAGGCTCCTCGCCTGCCATTCTCTCAATAAAAGGGGTTTTACTCCATTCTAAGGGGAAATTCTTCCAGTCATGTGCCCTAGATGCCATCTCCTCTTATCTTCCCTTGGACTCTGCTCCTGTAGTATTCCCCTTTCACTCCTGGAACCTCACTCCTCATTGTTATAACTAAACCTTCCTATCAGCATAATATGGCTTAATTTTCACCAATCTGACAATATTTTCCTAAATCCTACCTCCCCATTCCAGCCATTGCCCAAATTTTCTGCTTTCCTTCATACCCAAATTATAAGCTGAAAATTGCTTTTTAAGCTACAACACATTTATTAAGAAATTAGAGTTATCCTTAGAAGGAGGACAGAAACATGATCTCCTGGAGACTCTCTATCCACCTGGGGGTCAGATAGGTTGCAGAATAACTGTAATAGATTAACTGTTACTATAAACATGGAATCAGGAATTCACAGGGATCGCCATGCCAGAGATCCAAGAAAAAACAATTTACTTCATGATGAGAACATATCGCTGAAATTTTGTGGGAATGGCAGGCATCAGAGGCAGAGGAATACTGACACCTGAAGGGCACATCCAAAGGACCCAGGACTGGAGATTACTCACGGACACAAGGCCACCAGAATCTCCATTTTGGTGGCAGATTGTCCTGTGGTAATTATAAATCAGGGTAGAGAATGTCTGAAACTCCTGTGTTAAATTCCTAACCATGCACTAATCAACAAGGAAAATGCTTCACCTTTTTTAAAAAATCAGTTTTGAAGGACAACCACAGTGGCCCATACACCAGGGAATCAGAACAGTCTGGAGCATGTCCTTCTGAAAAGATTTGCAGTAAACAATTGAACAGTCTATCTTTACTCTTAAAATCGAGCTAGCCCTAGTTTTCTCACTATTGGTGAAGTTCATTAATCAGCAGTAAGGAGGAAAAAAGACAGAGTTGCCCTCAAGAATGGAAATGGAATCCACGCAGTGTTTCAGGTATGCTTCAGCCTCTTGAAATAAGTCCCTGAGCAGGAGAATTTGCAGTAGGTATAGATAGGCAAGTGTCTTGGTCCTTTCGGGTGGCTATAACAAAGTACTATCAACTGAATGGGCTCATAAGCAGTAGAAATTCATTTCTCTCGTTCTGGAGACTGGAAGTGTAAGATCAGGGTGCCAGCATGGTTGGGTTCTGATGAGAACCATCTTCCAAATTTGCAGACTGTTGACTTCTTGTATCCTCACATGGTGGAAAGAAAGCAAGGAAGCTCTCTGGAGTCCTTTTATAAGGGCACTCATTCCATTCATGAGGGCTCCACATTCTTTACCCAATTACTCCCAAAGGCCCAACCTTCTAAAACCATCATTGGGGGTTAAGATTTCAACATATGAATTTAAGGACACAGACATTCAGTCCACTGCATCGGATTTTCCATTATCCACCAGGAAAACCCCCCAAAACAAACTACACCAAGTTTGGAGAATGAGCCTAACAATTTCCTTCTAGTGTGGCAGGGTAGGTCACAAGCAGGATGTCAATGACCACGAATCTAACTCTGGCCCTTGCCGACATGAGAAAGCCCATAGAGATGGCCCGTATTTACATCAGTTGTGGCAGAGGCACATTGCATGCCTAACTGAACGTTTAGAAAAAAATAACTTAATGAATCAGCCATAATCTTATCCCTCAGAGACCTAGTAAATCAAAACACTGGCATGTTAGCTGACTGGTGTACTAAGAAGAATTTGGAAGAATACAACCAGGTAGATGTAGGCAGTACCACCACAGACACCAAAACTAATGCAATTTGACCTAAGAGAAGGGAGTAGGCAGGATTTGTGTGGGGAATGAAAGGAAGCTGATGGGTGAGGAATGACATGAGCTTCCAAGTAGCAGGAAGAGGTGTCTGGCCCTTCATTAGTTCCCTAGAAGAAAATGTAGGAGCCTTAACAAACTAATACCTTCCTTGCTCTTCACGACTTCCCTATTTCTTCTTTTCTTCTCCAACTTCTAAGGAAGCGTTTGTGTCTTTCTGCACAGCACCATGGCTTTCTGACAGACAACCAGGATAACTGGGGAAAAAGACTGTGTCAGTAAAAGAGCTAGTTAAAGGGTTTATATTGGAAAAAAGGGAAAATCACAATCAGGAGAAAAGGATATACTAGAATTGAGCTTTGCATAGGGACGAAGTGTTTGGGAGAAGCAGCTGTCTGTCATCCACACGGAGGGTGGAGCACAGAGGCAGAGATGGGGTGGGGAGGCTTAAGTGCAACTGCAGTTTATTAGCAACGTACTTCCTCCCTCTCGGTATTTTCTAAGAGACAGTTTGGATTAGAGATTAGAATTTCTTTTGCTTCTGGTTTTTCTTTGGACTGCTGTTTCTTCAAATGTGATTTCTTGTGGGGGTTAAGGGTCCAACTTTATTTGGATTATATCCTTGATAATCCAAACAAGATAAAATAAGAGCATAACTAGGCTGCGGCCTTTGTGATTTTGAGAGTGGGACAGAATGAAGAAATATTTAGAATATATAATCAACTGGATAATTGCCTTGGACATTAAAGGGAGAAGAGGAAGAAATAGTCTAGGATGTTTACCAGCTTAGGTGATTAGTTCAGTGAGAATGCCAACAACTATGGGAGCTAGAGAAAAAAACAATAACCTATGCTGAAGATAACCAATAGGCAATGGGATATCAATGTTTGAAGCTCATGGCAGAGTTAGAGCCAGAGATAAACTCGTGGGAAGACATGAGACTCTCTAAGGCAGATAAATCAGTCAGGATCCCAATAGGAATTCAAAGGCATCCTGAGATTAACTGGCCAATTGTTCATCGAAAATCTAAAATGTTTGCCACAAATGATGTTCTTCAGATAATGTAGCAGTGCCAACATGCAGGGAAAGAATCAATTAATATCATGAATTGTAGCTGCTACACTCTTCACTTCTGCAGCAGGTCACAAGTTCTAAGCAACTCTACTATGATTCTGTATTCTCGCTGCCCTCTGCCAGCCCCTTCAGCTAGACAGGGTTTGGATCTGGCGGAATAAGTCATATCTTTATTCTTATAGATTCTGAGCCATTGGCGTCACGTCTTCCTCGGCTTAGCACAATTTTCTAATGCTCTCAGGCGAAAATGTAAGTATCAACTGGTACCCCAGTGATTCTCCTGAGTTCTGAACATGGTCCCTTTTCCTCTATTCTGTGACAATACATTAATTTCCTCCTGGTTGTGATAAATCACCCAGGGCAGTAGAGTGAGCTTCACGTTCTTTACCTGATGGCTCAGCAGCACGAGAAGCCCAAAATGTTCAGGGAGTAGTCTCAGCTTTCAATTTATTGAAAACATGTTGATGCTTCCTTGTGAAGCATAGCTTTCTTAGGCACTATGACTTTCAAATTCATTGAACCATACTCTTAGGGGCAGAAAGGAAAAATTCTTCTAGTGTATAATTAAGAGTAATTGCAAGAGGAGCCACTCCTACTTCTATGCCTTAACTCTCAGACTACACACCCCATCTATGGAGCCCATAATGGCATTGGCTGCTGGTTTAAGGCATACATCTCATCACTTAGAAATATCATTCTCTTCTCACAACGCGTTTTCTCTTTATTTGCACTACAACTGAGGCTTTAGCAGGCCATTTCACTGTTCTGTCAAGCCAGCTGCTTCTGGATGAGGTATGTGGTAAAGATTAGTGAATTCTGCAGTTGTGGGCTCACTGTCGTGAAATGTGATCCTAGTCAGACAAGATACATATGAAAAAAAAATGACAGTCGATAAGTCACTCTACAAATTCATGAACAATGCTGCTTGTGGAAGCATTGCAGGCCGTGAAAGCAAATTCCCACCAAGAATAAGTTGGACACTCAGCAGTGGCAGTAGCCAAATGAGCCTTGCCAGAAAACCCACGTGGAACCTCTATTCCTGGTGCTATAGTCATTTTAAACACAATACATTGAGTAAGCATGAAGCATCTAAAGAAAGGTGACTGTTATCCACTAGGTAGGTCATCTTACCTAACTAATTATTGGGAGCCTCTTCCACAATGGACTACCTCTGCTGAGCATTACATGAAATACAAATATTGCCACACTGTACCTTTCCACATACCCGTCCCCCGCATCTTTTTTCAATTTTTCATTTAAAATTTTTTTCTTTCAAAGTCCCTGATAGCCAAGTAACTTATTAGCCACTACCAACACTGCCAGTGTCGACCTGTTCCTCAAGCCATCTCTCCTTCCACGTGGAGTGGACAACTAGATGGACAGAACTAGGATGTCTTCACCCTGAGTGTGAATGTAGTACAATATCCACCCATTTCCTTCCATCTTTCTTGCTCTGGAAAATGGTGTCCCTGTGCATCAGAATTAGCAGGATGCCCATTATCCAGTCTCCTGAGACTAATATTACAAATAATATATTAAAACATTAGACATCTCTAAGCCAGTCATGGAATTATGTTTTTCTTGCCAGGATAAGTAATGAAATTTTAACTGAGACTTCAAAGAATTATGCTTAGGAACTTCTTGGAAATGAGTCCTTCTCCTACAAAGTTATGTGTAAAAGGAACAGATCTTTTTTACCTCTGAATATTGTTGTGTGCATGTGACATCTGAATTTAAAGCAAACACTTTGGGAAAAAGAGGGACATTAGCTTAAGAGTACAAGCTGACAACCTGAGGGTGGCACAGCGGAAAGAATCTGGTTCCTTGATAACGCTGTTGAGCCAACGAGTTAACCGAGTTAACCGTCCTTGGAACTGCTTTGCCTCTGGACTCGTTTGCAAGATAACTGATTCAAAAATTTGGAAATGACTGAATGAAAGAGGTAGGGCAAGGGCAGCGAGGATCTCACCTTTCCAATCTAGAAGTTTGGGAAACTTGAAGAGGCAGAGAAGGGAAAGATAATTAGGCATAAAATTAATAAAATTGGAGCCACTCGTTGAGTGCTTTCCAAAAAAGATAAAGGAGTCAAGGGGCACAAATGTAGGACTATGGGTAGCTCCTTCCACCCAAGTCTGTGGTTTAAAGCTCTCATGAAGAGGCCATTAAAACTGAGAACGGTGGAGTTGGGCAGAAAGGCTGAGAATTCTCTAAATGTAAAAACAACTCTAGGCTTTTTGCTATCACTACATCGGCATCATCAGGGAGTTTATTAGAATCACAGAATCTCAAGCTCCACCCGGTTCTACTTAACCAGAATCTGTATTTTAACAAGATTCTCAAGTGATTCATAAGCACGTGAAAATTTGAGAAACATTTTGCAAGACAAAATTTTGGGATGTACTTATTAGCACATGAAATTGACCAGAAGAAAAGAGACTGAAAGCTTATTAAGTTATTAAGGGAAATGTATTCCCATTGGGTTTTCTATTACTTGCTGCTTAAGGCAAACTCATTGATACAGAAGGGATAGTTTTTGAATGGTAGAGGCTTAAACATATTTATAACCTCTTTTTTTAGTATAATAAATATATTTGGATTATAAAGTACGGAAACTATAAGGAGCATTAGCATTTGAATTCTGACCATCGTAATTCTGTAAGATGAGGAAACAAGTGTAGAGGCTTTGAAACATACAATGTTTAAATAACTGTTTAAGACAATAAAGTAAATATCACATGAAAGCGGACATGATTAAAGAACAAATGAAAGCAATTCAGTGTTATAGCCAGGCACTATCTATGCACTAGGGATAAAATTATGAATGGCATAAACCTCGCCTTAAGGAAACACACAGTCTAAATCAAGCGTAAGCCAGGTCTCAGATCGAAATGAGTAGGACCAAACAAAGGATATGCTTTTGACAGTTTTTGGCATGTACATCTCCAAACAATAAGTAGAAGCCTCAGCACCACAAATTTCCTTTAAGGTGCCAGGCCTTCTCTATTTTCCATGCATGTGGTTCAAATTAAGCTACACCATTGCTCCAGGGTAGAAGCATGAGATATAGGTCTGACCAATCAGAACATGTACAATATATTATAGCATTATTTCCAGCTATCATCTCCACCCTACTCCCAACTCCCACAAGAAGAGTATACATGCCATAGTACTTGAGGGGTTGTCCTGCTCGTGGAATATAGTGGAGTGGAAGAAATCACTATCCAGAGTTGTAAGTCTGAGAAACTAGAAAAATGGTTCCATCTGTAGTGATAGAAATGTCAGTAAGTGACGAGCATTTGGGAAGGAAGACGAAGAATTCAATTTTAGATAATGAGATTTAATTTAAAATAATACTTATTATTTCTTTTTTATTAGAAAAGTAATGTCTGGTTTTATAGATAATTTTGAATATAGGGAAAGAAGGAAGGAAGACATTTAAAATAACCCTGTTAACATTTTGATTCACTTCCTTCCAAGCTTTTTTCCCCTCTCACACATAAATATATAAAACCAAAGTGGGATTAGATTTTATACACATTCTTGGATCCTGCTGTTTTCATTTAAGATTATGAGTATTCTGATGTAAAAAATAAAATAAAAAAATTAAAAACTTGACTATAGGACTTATAATGTCTACATATACATATATTTTTTTAACATTTATGTGACTTCACTTACTGACAGATTTCTAACTATTTTTATAATTACAAATGTAACTCTAATAAGAATACTTACATTGAAACCTGGATAGACCTCTAATAATTTCTTAGGATGAAATTCTAGAAATGGAATTATCAAGCCACAGAATATGAACTACTTTAAGGCAATGTAGAGATGCACAGTGATTTCCCAAGAAGCTTCTTCATGTAAAATGTCAACAAGAACATAGACGGTAATTCCTTATTCTCTCACACAAAATATTTTCACGAAAATGACATATATACACAGACACACGTGTGTGCATCAAATTGTTAAAAGAAACTGGGACACTCCATTAAATAGTCTCTAACATCATAGTATAAGGGTAAGCTTTCTGTCAGGAGGCACAAGCAGAAAATCAGCCTGAGGAGTTTTCTTCCTGGACCAGGCGGTACTTGTAAGCAGCCGGCCAGCATGGTGAGGTTTTGTAATGAGTAAGAAAACAGAAAAAAATTGCTCAATATATGTAGAGAAAATGTAGCCAGAAAAGGGGACATTGCTTTGAATACTTAAAGTAACCTTTCTCTCAGAAAAAAATTTACTCTTAAACCTAGGAGATAAAATATTCTTACGCAATTCTCAAGAGGCTATTACATCTACTAAACTATAGCATGCAGTTTGTGAAAAAGAAAGAACCTGAGTTTTGTGTAGACAGAGATTTTAAAACACACAACGACGATTTGCTCAATTAAAAACTATACTGGAAGGACTGAGCCTCAACATGTCGGACAGAGCACAAAGTCAAATTAATGAGATTAAACCCCAAGATAGCAATTTCAGATGGATAAGGAAACAAAAATCAAGACAATAAATCGTAGGAGCCCCTCACCAATCACTTGACGCGCGGTTTCCGCTCCACATCCCACAGACGCCGATCCCGCGGCGGGAGATGCCGGGCACCTACAGGCCCGGCCCGGGCTCCCATCACGGCGGCTCTCTGGGCTTCCTGTTTGCGGCCCTGGGCTGCCCTGCTTATCCTTGCGGCCGCGGTCTATGAAGGCCGAGTGGGCAAGTTTGGAGACAGCAGTATGTTGGGAAGTTCAAGTTTGCCTCCTTGGAATTTTCCTTTGGATCCAAAAGTTCATTGTGGCTACAAAGAAGAATGAGATTGGAGCATTAAGTACTCGGACTGGGAGATCTTGTGGTGCATGTTGACAAGGGCACGGCAGAAGGGACTGTGCACAAGATGCTACTTGACCGAGAGGATGCAATCACCGCGTCCAGTGGAGGCTGAATCATGCGTTCCTGGGAGACTAACATCAGCATCAGGGGCCTGAACTGGGAGATTGCCCTGGACAGTGGCAGTTTCCAGCTCTTGGACTACAGGCCTGAAGGAGTCAGTGAGGTGCATTGCGGTTCTGAAAAAGACCACTCTTGCCCTCCATCACCCCTCCTGCGGGCACCTGGAGTAAAAAAAGAAAAGGGGGAAAAAGGAAAGAAAATAAAAGAAGAGGGAGAGAGAGAAGAGAAAAAGTATTAGAGTCTCAGAGAACAGATCTAGATGATCCAATATTTATATAATAGGAATCTTAGATATGAGTAAACCAATAAAACGGCCCCTCCAGATCAAGAGGGCTCACTGGGAACCAGGAAAACCTTTATCAAACTTCACAGTTAAATGCATGGCGTGATACTGGATTGGATATTGAATTAGAAAAAAAAGTTGTAAAGGGCATTTTTTTTGTAAAATTAGCCTTTGAACTAAATGTTAGGTAATATTATTATATCAATATAAAATTGTCTGCATTTGATAATTTTATTGTGGAGATGTGAAAAGTCCTTATTTTTAGAAGACATGTACTGATATATTTAGGAGTGAAATATCATGATGTCTAACTTCCAAATGATTCAGAAAAAATAAACAATAGAGACAGCACACAAATGTGGCAGCATGTCAACTGACGAATTTAGCTGAAAGACATAAGGTTGTTTTCTGTAGTATTCTTGCAACTTTCTGTAGGTTAAAACTTTTTAAGATATTTTTAAAACATAAAAAAAAAATTCAAAGATAAAACTGAGATGCCAAGTGAAATATTTAACTCTAAAAGATAAAGAAAAAAGTTCTATAGATATCCAGGAGGAAAACAAGCAAACAAAAGGAAACTCATAAAGATTAACATCTTCAGTATACAAGCAAGAAAAAAATGGAGCAAGATCGAAGAATGTCATGTTAAGTAGACGTACAGAAACTTGGAAAATGTATCCTTCTGCAGGTGGAGGTAGGAATGTTTCCAGCCAAGTAAGAAATAAATGCATACAAAACAAGTCAAGTTTAAGAGAGTCAAATTATAGGGGAAAATACTTTTAAAAGAAAAGATAACTTTATATAAAACACGGTAAGAATCTATTGGTCTAGTCTGATTTTCTAATTCAGCTTGGTTCGGTATAATTAATATTTCCTGAAAACTACCTTTCCTTCCATATTTTAATTTTTGCTTAGAATCCATATCTGGTGCTATATCCCTCAAAGCATTCCCATTTTTTGTATTTGGGTTTTGTCTCTTTCTTTAATCTGTGAGAGATTCCTTAATTCTTGTTTTTTTTCAGATACTCCTATCTCCAGGATATGCTGAATAAAACTGGTAATGGGGGCACCATTATATTTTTCTGAACATCAAACATAATTTTACAATATTGGAACATTAAATATAGTGTTTAAGATAAAGTTTAAGAGCCTTTGCTTTTTCAGTTATAGGGGGTCCCTCTGTGAAATGAATGTTCAAGTCTATTACTCATTTTTCTATTGAATTATTTACCTCGTTCTTGTTCATTTCTAGGGGTTATTTAAATATTCTGGATACTAATCATTTCTCAGTAATATGGATTGGAAATATCTTCTCCCTGTTGGTAGCTTGGCTTTTTACTCTCTTGCTTGTATAATCTGATGAAAATAATGAGAATTTTAATGTAGTTTATCTTCATCTTTTAGTTTATGTTTTATACTTTTTATATCTTGCTTAAGCAATGCTTCCATAGCCAAGATCATCAGTTATTTTGCCCTATTGCCATAATTTTCATAGATTTGCCACTTAGATTTAACTGTTTAATCCAGTTGAAATCTATTTGCATATATCAGTGAGGTAATGATCAAATTTTATTCTTTCCAAATAAATAACCAATTGTCACAGAATCATTTATTGAAAACTAATTCTTTCCCCATTGATCTAAAAGGTCATTTTGCAATATTAAAACATTAAAATGCTAACATTTAACATTAAGTGCAGTTTCCTGTAGTTAATCTGATAAATATTCTTTATCAGAGTTAAGGAAATTTTCTCCTGTTTCTAGGTTACAACAGATCTATCATGAAAGTACTTTATTAAATACTTATTTTGGATCTCTTCAGGTTAACATATGGTTTTTCTCCTCTTAACGCGATCAATTGCAAAAATTGGTTTTTTTAGAATACGGAAAGCAACCTTGCATTTCTTGCCCAGATTCAACTTTGCCTTGCTCTCTCTATCTCTGTCTTTCTTTCTCTTTCCCATTCCTCTCTACTTCCTTCTGTTTGGTTACACATTTTGGATTTAATGCTTGATACTTTGTCTAGCAGTTTGGCATCTATGTTTACATGTGAAATTGGCTTATAATTTTCTTTCTCATCTTCATTGGGCTTTGCTATCAAAGTTAAATAAGCTTCATAAAATGAATTAAGAAATATATATATATTTTTTTAATATTCCTGTAAGAATTTGTGTAAAATTATTACATAAATTCATTGAATGTTTAGAAGAACTTAGTAAAATTGTTTAGGCTGACATTTTCCTTCTGGGAAAATTTTAAACTAAAAATGTAATCCTGTTAAAGGCTATAAAATTTTTCACCTATCCATTTCTATCTGTTCTCTTATCCAGACTCATCATTTACTTTGATGAGTTATATTTGTATAGAAATTTGTCCATCTAAGTTTTCAAATTTCTTGTCATAAATGTATTTCTATTATTTTTATTATCTTTTTATCACCCTATTTTTTGTATGTATGTCCCTTTTTATATTACTAAAGTTGTTTTTACTTTTCCCTTTTTATCGAGGGATTTTCCAGAGCTTTTGAACTTTGTAAATTTTTGTGGGGAAAAAAAGCAACATATGGCTTGGTTGATCCTTTTTATGTTTCTTTGGTTTCATTAATTTTTCTCCTATCTTTATTTTTTTCCTTGTTTCAGCTTACTTTAGGTTTATACTGCTCTTCCTTCTCTAACTTAAGTGGATAATTTGCTCCTTAATTATCAGCCTTTTTTCTTTTCTAATTTAAGCATTTTAAAGCTATGTTCCTCTAATTACTGCTTACTTGCATTCTATAAGTTTGATTAGTATTTTCATTATTATTCTTTTTCTAAATATTTTCTAATTTCCATTCTGATATTGCCTTTGATGTATAATTTATTTAGATATGCAATTTTTAATTTCATAGCATATTGGAGCTATTAAGTTATGTTTTCAGCACATACAAAAGCTAGTTTCTATGCCTGTTTCACATTCTAGTTTTCTGTCTTCCCTCAGTTTTTGGCCTGATATTTCTTTTCTGCCTTGCCAGCTCACTGAAACACCCAAGACAACTCTTCAAAATATTTTTTATCCAGAATTTTAGGTTGTTTTCAGAGGGATGGTCAACCAGATTGTACATTTCTCATTTTGTGGTTGTAGATACTTTACAATTTTTAAGTTATTTTCTGTGTTAGATGTGTATTTTGCGATAAGGTACTGGCACAGTTTGCTTAGTACTGTTGCTTTATTTTATAACTATCCCAAGAAAATAAGACATAAAGAAAATAGGAAAAATTTAGCAAATTTTCATTGTCTAATTAATGACAGATATTTTTAGGATATTGTATTTGATTAGTGATTCTAACGACTTGTTAGCTTTAAACAAAGATCATCCATTGTAGTAGAAAAATAAATTTCCACAAAAAATAAACCTGTTTAAATATAAAATCTTTACAAGGAATGTAGGTTTTAAGGCTACAGAAAATGGATTTTTAAAAACAGTTGGTATTGTTTTTAAGAGTGATGGCATGCTTAATATTAAAAACATCCATTTTAAATTAAAAAATATGAATGCAGCAAGAAAAATAAGAAATATTGAAATATTAATTTTTAATTTAAAATAACATTCAGAAAAGTGACAAAATATTTACATTAATGACACTCAAGTGTGAAGAAAATATTTTGAAGAATCAATATTCTGATATTATATAAGCCTATTTTATGATATAATAAATTCCAACTGTACCAGATAGAACATACCTAATGAAACAGAATTCAAGAGAGTGTCTAATCTGAAAATGTCATCAGTAGTACCTCACATTTCCAAATTATGGATATCAGGATCTTTAATGTCAGAAGCACTCTTTATGACATAAAATAAAATATCCAAGTAAGATAAAAAAAATACCAAAAACAAACTGTGCCGTGTTAACTGTAGAACTTTTCCTGGAAGAGAGTTTGCACACTTCTTAAATTTTCCTGTCGTAGGCAGAATGATGGTCTGCCAAAGATGTCCAGGATGGACCCTAATCCGTGGAGCCTGTGACTATGTTAGGTTACATAGCAAAGATGAATTAAGATTACAAATGGAATTAAGGTTGTTAATCAACTGACTGTAAAAAAGAGAGATCATCCTGGATTATCTGGATGGAGCCATTGTAATAATTGAGGCCCTGAAAACATGGAAGAGAAAATCAGAAAAGGGGCCGGAGTCAGAGGATGACTTGAAAATGCTAAACGGCTGGCTTTGAAGATGGCAAAAAGGGCCAGGAGCCAAGGAATGCTGGTGGCCTCTGGAATGTGGAAAAGTGAGAGAAATAGAGCTCCCCTATTGCCTCCAGAAGGAATGCAGCCTTGCTGACATCTTGATGTTAGCCATTTCTGACTTCTGACCTCCCTAACTATGTAAAAATTAGTTTGCATTGTTTAAGACACTAAAGTTTGTGATACATTTTTACAGCAGCCATAGGAAACTGATATAATTTAACTTCTTCAAATGTATTAAGATATCTTGTATTAAGAAATCTTAAGATATCTGAGAAGGTTATCATTAAAGACTTTAAAATTGGTAAATTTGTGCATATTGGAGGCATCAACTTTCTTCATTCCTAACAAATTTACTTGAAGCTCGATATTATTTTTATACTTGATCCACAAATTACTACCTAGGCTATGTTTCCATATGAAAATCTACTCAGGAAGATATAAGTTTTCAAGCTAATTCTTATGGGAACAGCTTCAACGGGTTGCTGCTGGTTAAATTGAACAGGAGCCTTTGAAAACAAGGTAAGAACAGTTCATCTAAAAAGCTATAATTTGGAGATTTCACTGTGGAAATTGTTGTCACCAATAATTCAAATAACACTTTTTTAATAATTAAAAAACTTCCCTTAATTTGACATTTCTGAGCCAGACACTTTACTATCCTCCCAGGTTAATGCTTTGAGAGGTCAAGAGATTATTTTAGAAAAGAGAGTAAACTGCTCAAAATTGTGTTTTAGGAAAATAAGTAGCAATGTAGGAAACAGTTTGGACTTCCAGCCAAGATGACTCTGTAAGTTCATGCTTTTGGGTAACTCTACGGTTCCAGTCATATACTGATGACATATAAAGTGAAAAAAAAAAAGAATAGAGATGTAACTTGGCACAAAAATAAGATAATCTTCCCCGTAGATCACACAAACCAAGGCAGAAGCAATTAGCCTGCTGAAGTCAAGGTCCAGAGAAAGCAGAGGTAGCTGGGATTCAGCTCATGTGGAGAAGTGGGATAGAAATGCTTCCTATTTGGTAGGAGAATTCCTTGGAAACAGAGGATAGCGTGGATTCCAAGATGCTGATGATACAGGAACTGAAACTGTGCCTTATTTAAAGCTTCAAACCTAGAGAAATAGGTGAAAATACACACAGCATCACAAGGAAACTGAGGAAAATGGTCTGGGGAGTGGTATGCAAGAGCCCCAGTGGTACCTTGGTGCAGAAGGCATTTCAGGATTTGCTTATAGATTTGGAATCACAGTAAATGAAAAACCGTTAGACAGAGATAATGAGGAAAGAAAAAGAGTGAAAGGGAATGGAGAGGGTGGGAGATGAAGAAGAGGAAAGGGAGAGAGGGAAGGAGAAGAAGAAGTGGTAGTGGAGGGGGAGAAAGGACGAAAAAGGCTAGAGGAGAGAAGAGAGAAAGAGAGAGAGAAAGGGAGACAGATGGTACAAAAACATTAGAAAGATAGCCAAAAGCATACAACCAAAGGTCAATTCATCCTAAACGAGATTAAAATAATAGAACAACATGAAAAGCATGTTTTTTTACATTTATTTTTATTAAAGTAATGTTGCTTTATAACGTTTACAACATAATTTAAATTTTAAATTAAAGGATGTTTTTTAGTTACTAAAATTTATAAAGTTCAGGTGTGCATCATTATATTTTGACTTCTGTATAGACTGCATCGTGCTCATCACCAGAAGTCTAGTTTCCATCCGTCACTGCGTAAATGGCCCCTATGCCCCTTTTATCCTTCCCTCACCCCCCTTCCCTTCTGGTAACCACTAATCTGCTCTCTGTATCTATGTGTTTGTGTGCTGTTGTTTTATCTTCCATGTTTGACTGAAATCATAGGTATTCGTCTTTCTCCATCTGACTTATTTTGCTTAGTATGATACCCTCAAGGTCCATCCATGTTGTCACAAGTGGCAAGATTTCATCTTTTTTATGGCTGACTAGTATTCCATTATATATATACCACATCTTCTTTATCCATTCATATGTCAATGGGCACTTAGGTTGTTTCCAAGTCTTGGCTACTGTACACAATGTTGTAACAAACATCGAGTGTATATATTTCAAAAAGCATGTTTAAAAAAATAAGTTTAGGATGCTAAAAATCTCATGAATATCCATGCAAAAATAATTAGCACAAGGCTATGAAAAGAGAAAATTGGAAACAAAGAAGAAAGAATATTGTAAGACGTGGAGAATAGATCAAGAGCCTCCAATAAGTAACTAACAGGTATTCCAGAATTACAAAGTGGTCCTGGGACTGATGGTGCCCCCAGAAGGCTAGCAAAAGCAGGTTCAAATACTTCTGGAGAAACCTATCTCCATCCCCATTCTCTCTGCACTACCACAGATAAAATTTCAAGGAAAATAAGCTTTTAGTCAAAATCTACAAAACAAACAAGGAAATAAGATACCATGAGCAGGAGGGAGCAGAAACAAAGATGCAACTGAATAAAATTCCAAGTCTTCAGCTATAGGAGTGACTGAGAAACAGAGTATAAGCAAGTTTAATGTGCTTAAATATATAAAAGGTATTGGAAATATGAACAAAGATTAAGAGACAAGAAAATTATCTAGGAAGGAAACAAAGTGAACTTCTAGAGAGGAAAAAACATATAATTATTTAAATGAAAAAATTAATGGGCAGGATTAACAGCAATTTAGGCACAGATAGATAAAAAGAAAATTAGTAAATGGAAAATACAGATGAAGAAATTACCCAGAATATGGCACAGAGAGTCAGAAGTAGAAAATATTAAAGAATGGTTAAGAGACACAAAAGATAAAGTGAGAAATAGGTATATATTTATAAATATAAATAAATATAATAAATTAAATATTATGTATAAATTGGTATATACATGTAATATACTATATATGCATAATAATATATGTGTAGTATATAAATGTAATATATATGTAATATACCAATTTAGAGATGGAGATAGCCCAACGAATTCCAAGGAGAGTAAACTTAAAAACATAAACGTTATAATTCATCATAGTGAAATGGCAGAAACTAATGACATAAAGAAAATCACCTAGAGAGAAAAGACAGATTATCCTCAGAGGAATGGCAAATAAAACTATACAGAACAATTTATATTAAAGTCTTGGGAAAACGTATGTCTCCCAAACACTAATGAAATAAACTGGTTTAGTAGTTTTTATACCAGACAAAATAGAATTTGGAGAAAAAGCAGGTATACAATGTCAGCACATAATAATAATAAAAAATCCATTGGGAGTTACAATAATCTCAAAACTATATAGAACTTACAAAGTGGATTTAAGAACAGATTGGAGAGGGGCCGGCCTCTCTGGTTGGATTCACGTGACCCACTTCAGTGGCCTGGGGTCCATGGTTTCAGATCCCAGGCATGGACCTACACACTGCTCATTGGGCCATGCTGTGGCAGCATTCCACATACAAACTAGAGGAACATTGGCACAGATGTTGCCCCAGGGACAATCTTCCTAAGGCAAAAATAGGAAGATTGGCAATGGATGTTAGTTCAGGGACAATCTTCCTCACCAAAAAAAAGAGAATAGATTGGAGAAGGAAAAGTGTTAGGTTTGATGAGGAAGATAAGGAAAGAAGATTGTCAGTTGAATGTGGTATTATGGAATTCAAGGATGATCTTCAAGAGAGCAGTGTTAGTGACTGATTAAAGAATGAAGCCGGGGTCAGCCCTGTTGCCTAGTGGTTAAGTTCAGCGGGCTCTGCTTTAGCCACCTCAGTTCAGTTCCTGGGTGCAGACCTACATCACTCGTCTATCAGTGGCCATGCTGTGGTGGTGACCCATATACAAAACAGAGGAAGATCAGCACAGATGTTAGCTCAGGGCAAACCTTCCTCAGCAAAAAAAAAAAAAAAAAAAAAGAGTGAACTGGATTGCAATAGGAGGAAGAATGAAGGAGAGGTAAGAAAGTGGAAACTTCAGAATTGTGTCTGGGATGTGAGACAGAAAGCTATTACAGAAGCCAGAGGGGTACATGGGGCTAAGAGGTGTATTTTTCTTTAACTTGAACATCTTTTCAACAAATGCTTAGGTTTTGTGATTTTTGCTTAGCAATGTGAAACATTATAATGTACTTTTCTTTCTTTGTCCTTTTCTCCTCTGTCCACACAGCTGGAGGAATCAGAAAAAGAAGTTCTTTGGGGTCAAGCCCTTGGGTCATGTGCCATCTTGTCAGTATGAGTGCAAAAGGAAAAGTCAAGAGGCTGTTGGAGAACCACACCCACATGCATGACCTCCTACTGCCCTACGATGCCATCTAGCAAAGGAGCTCCATCAGTGTCCTGGGAGCCAAGCAACCAGATAAGCAACTTGTCTTTCAAGGGAAGTGATGGTGAAGAAGTAAGTGAGAGGTTGTTATGGGCTAATTGTGCCCCCTCAAAATTCATACATTGAAGTCCTAACCCCCAGAACCTCAGAATGTCACTGTATTTAGAGATAGAGTCTTCAAAGAGGTAAGTTAAAATGAGGTCATTAGTGGGCGCCCTGATCCAACATGTTATAAGAAGATGAGATTAGGACACCAACACAGAGGGAAGACCTTGTGAAGACACAGGGAGACGATGCTCATCTGCAAGGCAAGCAGAGAAACCTCAGAAGAAACCAACCCTGCCGACACCCTGTCTTAGATTTCTATCCCTCGGAATTGTAAGAAAATAAATTTCTATAGTTTAGGCTTCCCAGTCTGTGGTCCTTTGCTGTGAAAGCCCTAGCAAATGAACACAGAGAGAAGGGACGAAAGGATGGAATCCTGGACTCAGCCCTACCTCAATGCCCCAAACTTATTGTTTTTATTTTTAAAATTTAAGATGTAATAGGACATTGCAGTCAAGCTCATGGTCAGCCCAGAGATCAGAATCAGAGATTCAGATCAGTAGATCAGAGAGGTTGGTCCTAAAGGTCCCAGATGGAAGTAAGCACAAAGTGACACTCGCCACCATGCTGAACAATTATCCCTTGTTCTATTTCTCATTCTTGAATTGTGTTTAAATAGGTTGTGCCACTCAATGCACCAGGAATGGAGTTTGTAATGCCCAGGTGACAATGTAGCCGAAATAATAAAACCCTAACAATTTTTAAGTTCTCGTGTTGATGAACAATAGCCCCATTCCATTGTTAAGAACCCACGTAAAATGCTCGTCCTCAAAGAAATTTCAGTCCACGTAGTGAAAACTCTCCCTTCTTGTTGTCACAGAGAAATATAAAATATTGTGTAAGTAAAAGCAATTAGAAAAATAAAGTCAAAATCCAAAAAGCTGTATCATTGTTTATTTGCTTAGAAATATTAAAGTCTAAAATATAAACTTCCCTTTAACAAAAGCCTTGTGAGATTTCCAATAGTTTCACATACATTTGGGGATAGGATTAAAATTAAAATAAATGAAAATAGCTTAGTAAACGGTCCCAGGCTTTGGAATTAAATCTCACGTGTTTGGGGCCAGCCCGGTGACGCAGCGGTTAAGTGTGCACGTTCTGCTTCTCGGCGGCCCAGGGTTCGCCAGTTCGGATCCCGGGTGTGGACATGGCACTGCTTGGCACACTATGCTGTGGTAGGCATCCCACAAATAAAGTAGAGGAAGATGGGCACGGATGTTAGCTCAGGGCCAGGCTTCCTCAGCAGAAAGAGGAGGACTGGCAGTAGTTAGCTCAGGGCTAATCTTCCTCAAAATAAAATAAAATAAATCTCATGTGTTAGAATCATGAACATGTGAGCTATTAATGGTGTAATATTTTGTGAAATACTTTAGTTCTCTGGCTTTCGGTGTTTTCATGTGCAAATAAGAATAATGCAAAGCATCCATGATGTTCAAAAGATCAAATAAGATAGTTTGTGAGAAACCATTCTGTTAACCATAAGGCACGCTGTTAGGAATATCATTCTGCTATTATTATTTTATATTTACCTTTGAGTAAGTAAAAAAGCAGCCTTAGGGAATTTTTCTTTCTGAAATAGTTTGATAAAACCTCTCTCATATAGAATCTAGAGTGTCATCTAGAATCTTATGAATTGGTCACTGTTAACTTTTGTCACATTATATTCTGAACATAGCTTGCTACCAAAATGTCATGAAACCCAATTTTCTCCATTTCCAGTGCCTCAGACTGTCCGTGTATTACTTCTTGCTGTATATTTTTTAAGTAGATAATAGGAAGCAATGGCCATCTTGCCTTGCTGCAGCCAGAATTGTACTGTTACAGACAGATGCTTCTGACACCCATCCCTCACAGGCCAATGCAAGGGAGCCCTGAAGATCAACCTTCCTCTCAAGGTGTGTGTCAAATGAAACACTGCAACAGGCCAATGGAACATAAAATGTCCTTTTGTGTTTTTTGAGGAAGATTGGCCCTGAACTAACATCTGTTGCCAATCTTCCTCTTTTTTCCTTTTTTCTCCCCAAAGCCCCAGTACATAGTTGGATATCCTAGTTGCAAGTCATTCCAATTCTATGTGGGATGCTGCCACAGTATGGCTTGATGAGTGGTGTGTAGGTCTGTGCCCAAGATCCGAACCAGCAAACCCTGAGTCGCTGAAGTGGAATGTGCACTTACCCACGCAGCCACACGGCCAGCCCCGAAATGTCCATTTTTAAAAAGAACCCAAGAATTTATCTTTGAATCCAAGAATGTGTGACAGTATGTTATAGATTGGAGGGGGGGATTTTAAAGTTGAAGCTCCAAGTACCCCCTCAAATTTGAAGCCTCTTATTCTTTTTTTTTTTTTAAAGATTTTATTTTTTTTCCTTTTTCTCCCCAAAGCCCCCCGGTACATAGTTGTGTATTCTTCGTTGTGGGTCCTTCTAGTTGTGGCATGTGGGACGCTGCC
Source organism: Equus asinus (assembly GCF_041296235.1). NCBI lineage: Eukaryota > Metazoa > Chordata > Mammalia > Perissodactyla > Equidae > Equus > Equus asinus. Next base: position 172,693,042 of record NC_091790.1, read on the forward strand.
TCAGCGTGGTTTGATGAGCAGTGCCATGTCCGCGCCCAGGATTCGAACCAACGAAACACTGGGCCGCCTGCAGCGGAGCGCGCGAACTCAACCACTCGGCCACGGGGCCAGCCCCAGAAGCCTCTTATTCTTTTGACGGTCAAGCAGATGTGGTATACTACTTCTCTGGAACTTAATGATCTAGCTTTTCTACCCTTTAATATTTATGATGCTATATAAAGGCTGTATGTACTTGACATTTCCAGGGCCATTTTTTGCAAATGGTCTTAACCCAGCCTCTAAATTTGCAAACACAAATTATTTGGGCAAATATTTCTGGTAGTTAGATGAAAATGCTGTGTTTGAGGATATCATTTGATACACACAATTTTAGAGGCCATCCTGGAAGAAGCCAAAGTAGTCTCCCTAAAAAAATCCTTGAAAACCAGGAAATATAGTCATATTCATAAAGTTTTTATCTAAAAGAGGAAAAAGTAGGATAGAACTGAGAAACAGTTTATAGAACACGTCAGATGACGTCAAATCTCCACTCGTGTCATTATTATTTGCAATTAGCTTCATAAAAGCAGACAGGTAGCATATACTTTTCTATTTTATTCCTGGGGATTTGACTCATCTCATCTCTCCCCTTACAGATAATACAGTAAAATACCAAAAATTAACTAAGAGATTACAGGCATCAAATAAGTAGAAAGGGATGCTTGCTTCCTTCCAGGTGCCTGAATGGAGGGCTCAGGGGACACTTTTCCATGATCAACTGGCCAAGGTTCTATTTGTCTCTATCAATGCACCCATTTCAACATCAGCTTAATATAGTCACCAGGCTTCTTTCCAAATTCTACTAATAAAATCAATATAAAATGGAATTTTCCAATCTACATTTAATTTAATTGTGATTTTCCTTTATTTGTGTTCTTAAAAAATCTTTTCTAAAGCTCCATAAGCAATCTGCCCAAAGTGTAAGTGCCTGATTGATTGACAGATTATTTTATAACTAGTACTTATTATTCCTTTTTATTAAGAGCTGAGTGGCTTTTAGAGTAAAAACAATAGGGTGAAAAAAAGGTCTTTGATTCACTTATTTCAAAGAGAAAATTGGAGTGAAAAGAGTTATAAAGTCAATGATTTTGACAGTATGTGCATTTCTTGCATTGTATATTAATTGACAGTCAGAAATTGTAACAGGTGGACATACAATGCAAAAGGGAAAAGGGAAAGATGTAGTGAGGAATTTTAAAGGTGCCATGCAGTAAATGGTAACTGATCCTCCCTTGGTTCTTATATAAGGGAGTTTTTAACTACAAAACTAAAATAAATAGTATGCGGGGATTATGACTTCAGTGTATATTTTATGAGATTACGAATTAGTTTATATGTAAAAGGCAGGTGCTGCCTTCTCCTTTATAATGTTTTTATTTTTCCTTTAAGGATAGTTGGATATTTTTTGAAACGAAAATAAAATGAGTGACTTTTCCAAAATTTTGTTGATATTCTTTGTCATATGATTATTTTCTATATTCCACATATAGCTTTCCTAGATTGCTTCATGTTTTATTTACCCTCAGTTGATATATGAAAAAAGAGGGGCTGGCCCAGTGGGATAGTGGTTAAGTTCACGCACTCCACTTTGGCAGCCAGGAGTTCGTGGGTTCAGGTCCCAGGTGCGGACCTAGCACATGCTCGTCCAGCCATGCTGTAGCTGCATCCCATATAAAATAGACAAAGACTGGCACAGACATTAGATCAGTGACAATCTTCCTTAAGCAAAAAGAGGACAATTGGCAACAGATGTTAGCTCAGGGCCAATCTTCTTCAGAATTAAAAAAAAAAAAAAAAGCAGTTTGGTAAGATTCTTATTTTAATCCCCCATGGACCCAGCAAAGCCTATCAGCTGCATTCTCTTCTTATTGGGCTAACTTTAAACAATTACATAGTATCTAAGAAGATAGAAACTTGGTATAACTTCTGATGAAAATAAACAAGACAAAAATTTAGCCAGTTTGAGCAAGATAGGCTTCTGGGTTAAACAAACTTTTCAAAAATCAATCCTTTGAAAAAATTTCAATTACCTGATACAGATAGTAAACTAGAACTAAACAATCAGATATATCTGGGCCATTGGTTTATGATGCTTCATGTATTTGATATATCTATCTGAAGCTTGCTAATCAGCAATGTATGAAACATAAGAGAGATGAATAAACTAAATACATTACCCTGCTATTTGCAGATCATTTGTATTTCTTGGTCATACATCACCATGGCCACTACTCCAAGAAGGCTATTCAAATAGCAAGACCTTCACACGAATGATCACTTCTTATATAGTGATGGCTGGAGAAAAGCTTACTGCAATTGCTGTTCATTATGCTCTAGTCTCATAAATGGGTTTTAAGAAATTCCTCAGGCAAGTGGGGTAGCTCATCGTAACAAGCGGGGTCTAAATTCCATGTCACCACATATGGCAAACTCTCCACAGGTGCAAAATGACATCCATGACCAAATTGAGCCAGTAGGCAAGAATAGGAAGTCAATAAGTACAGCTGAGTATTATTTATTTTTTAGAGTTGTTCAAAGAGTTATTTTTAAGCTCATGCTGCAAGTGTCTTTAAAATGCTTTTTTTGAGGGGGATGTGTGATTAATTTTAGCCTTGGGAGACCGATTTAGAGCTCCAGATTTAGGTGATACTGCTGAGCTCTTGAAATTGACTGAGGGAAGTTGTTGAATGTTTGGCCTAGAAACAGAAACATGTTACATAAAGAGAGGCCACAGCGCTGAGGCAGCAACGCGGGAGGCAAAACCAAAGCGAGCGCGCACCTCAGGAGTTCAGCACACGTGGGAGGAAAAGGCAGAGTAAATTATGTACTTAAACCAAAACCGGGTTAATGAATGAAAGAGTGATTGATGAACAAAAGCGGGGACGAAATTCACATTAGTCTATTAGCAAGTGAGGGAGGGAAAAATGATTCGTCCTAGGAAGTAGTTGTATAAAAGTATGATTTCTTGCTTGATTTTTTTTTTTTTTTTGTGAGGAAGATTAGCCCTGAGCTAACATCTGCCACCAATCCTCCTCTTTTCACTGAGGAAGACTGGCCCTGAGCTAACATCCGTGCCCATCTTCCTCTACTTTACATGTGGGACACCTACCACAGCATGGTGTGTCAAGCCGTGCCTTGTCCACACCCGGATCTGAACTGTCAAGCCCCTGCCTCCGAGAATCGGAAGTGCGAACTTAACCACTGCGCCACTGGGCCGGCCCCCATGCTTGATTTTTAAATGGAACTCATTTAGAGTAGGCAACTCGTGACTGCTCCCTGGCTGCCACTATTCCTTTGCTCAGTGTTTGCCCTGTCAACCAAAGTTTCTAGGCATTCACCTATTCTGGATGCCAGTCACCAACATGCCTCCATTGTTCTAGCCACATTCCTATTTGTCTTTGATGCCTCTTGCTCCCTTGTGCTTAGCTCTCCTTTTCCTTCTAAGGCATCTTGTTGGTTCATATTCCTTTTTATCTTTTCCTTATCAATAGCTGCGTTCAGCCCTTATTCTGGGAGCTATGATGGCCATTTCATGGTGAACTTATTTCTTTGGTTTGAAAGATCACCCTGTTAAAATTGGGTAGAGTGGACATACATTCAGTTATTAGGGGAATTTTTCCCAATAATTTCACATGCTGTTCCAAAATAGTCTTTTAGAAGGATTATACTTTCCCTTTTCTTGATTTTTGTATATCTATGAAAAATTAAACAAAAGACAGTTAAATAAAAGGAGGTAAATGTAGAGGGACTGAAGTTGCCGTTCACTGCTGATGGTGCAGACTGTAAAACGGCACCACTACTTTGGAAAACTGTTTGACAGGATTTAATCAATTTTAATATATGCCTACTCTATGATACAGCAACCGCACTGCTAGGTATATATCCCAAAGGAATGAGTGTTTATGTCCACAAAGAAAGATTTGTGCAAGAATGTTCATAGAAGCTATCCACATCCTAGGCAAAAAACCGGTAACAATCTAAATGTCCACCAATAGGAGAGTGAATAAACAAACCACAGATACACACAATACAGAGGAATCTCAAAACAACTATACTTAGTGAAAGAAGCCAGATATAAATGAGTACATAATGTATGTTTCCACTCGTGCGAAGTTTAGGAATAGGCATAAATTAATCAATGTGATAGAAATGAGGATAGAGCCCACTCCTGAAGGCAGATTATTACCTGGGAAAAAGTAAGAAGGTATCTTCTGGGGAATGAAAATATACTAGTCTGCTCTGAGTGATGGTAACTTGAGTGCAAATATACACTGAAATTTTCCAAGCTTTGACTTAAGATTTATGTATTTTACTGTATGAAAAATACACCTTATTTGAAAAGAAAAAGAAAAGGAGTAAAAGAAGATATGGTAAAAAGAACACAGATTTAGGAATAACACAGACCTGGATTCGGAATCATAGCTCTCATTGAATAATTCTATGATTTTGAACAACTTATTTAATCTCTTTGGACTTCCATTTCCTTATCTGTAAAATAAGGAAATATCACCTACCTCATAGATATTAACCACATTAAATTATTTAATGGCAGTCAATCAATAAATATTAGTTCCTTTCATGTCCCCTTCTTCCTTGTTTTGACTAACTATTAGCAGCAGCATGATTCCTAACTAGTATTCTTTTTACTATGCCACCAAATAGATTGGTATGCACATTTAGTTTGAAGAGCACTGCTTCTGAAGATTCCCAGTGTATATCAGCACATTCAAGGCTCTGATAAGTTATAGTGAAATGATAGTGTAGGGAAATCTGTTTAGCACTGCTTGAAACTATATCTTCCAATCTTATTAGATCAAAGAACTGACCCTTAAAACATATTTTTGGGGGGAAGGGAGGAAGAGATAACTATTACCCCACCACAAGATTTAGTTCTAAAGAAAACACCTTGAGAAATATGCGTGTAGCACATCTCCCCAGTTCTGAATAAAATTTTTGGGTATCCCCTGGCACATTCTGGAAATGTTGAGTTTAGGGTAAGTCTGCAGGGTACAACTACAACTCTTAGAGCCAATTAATTTGTCACTTTGACCCTATTAATACATATGTGCTTGGATAAATAACCTAAGTAAGTGATCCTCAAATGTGAATGAAGGGCATATCAGAATCCCCTGGTGAGTTTGTAAAAATATGCATTGATGTATCGCTGAGATTCTTCTTGGGAGAAACAGGAAAGGCAATATAATCTATAGGAACTTTTGAAAACACTGTTCCTGGTCCCCATCCCACATTCTGTGCATTGTGGAAGATATCTTCTAGTGATTACAATGTGCACCCCAACCCAGGTGAAAACTCTTGGTTTAAATAAATATTCCTTAACTCTGGTTGCACACTGGCATCACTCAAGCTTACAAACACCAGTTCCCAAGGTCTACCTCTAAGGACTAATTTAACTGGCCTGGGATTAGACTTGGGCACTGGCATGTTTTAAAGCTTCCCTGGGGACATTAATGTCTAACATGAGCTAAGAACCACTAGTCTAAGAAAAATAACAGTGTTCCCTTGACCCCATTGCAAAAAATGCCCATCATTTTGTTCTTAAGTAAAAAAAATAAAGTGATTTCATTGGTGGGTATTAGTCAAAAGAATGTCTATGCTGAAATTTCTGATTTAGGGGCCCTTGTCTCTAGATGGAGTACCAATGAACATCAAAGTGGTATTTCAGAAAGCAGAAGTCAGGGAGTTGGTTGAGAATTGCTGCTCCGGCTCATTACGATAATATGAGGATCTGGGCAGTTTGCACGCTGCCCTCCATCCATATTCATTCAGAGCTTGAAAACTGGATATTACATACCAGCAATTTGTAGACATCTGGGTATAGAAAAACCTCTAAAAGCCTTTTTTCATTGTCTTCAAAAATAATCATTTTATAATTTAACTTCATTTGAACAATTTTTAAGTAAGTGCGGTTACCAGAGAACTAGTTTTTCCCAAGTCACCTAATTCATACTAAGCAAAGGTCATAGCAAGGCTTTTAAAAATAGGCATCATCCTTCTTTCTGAGAAATAATCCATCATTAACAAAAATGTTTTTAAAGCTTCCATCATCTAATACCTTTAAGACTTCATTTCAATATTTATTATAAATTAAAACTGGTACTCAATTAAATGTGTAAGTAGTGAGTGATGAAAAAAAATAGGAATGCCTTATCTAAATTATAGCTTTTCAAGGGCATATTTCTTGTTTACTTGGCAACCTTGTGCATAAATATCCCACTTTTTTACCATTTGGGAAAAAAAGAGACTCATAGGTATAGATGAGAGTTTCTGTGAAAAAAGAAATATCTATTTACTTAAAATGTACCAATACTACCCAGTGGGGCAGGAAAAGCTTGAATAAGCCTCCTGGGAGATGACTTAATGTGAGTTTCTTAAACTATCCCTCCAAACTGTGTTGGCATGAACCTATTGGAAATCTGGGCATTGGCGTTTTGTGCAAAGAAAGGGTATGTCTTTACCTTGCTTAACTGGATTATTAAAACATACATGCACATGCAAAATTCCTCTAATTGTCAAACGATAGATAATAAATATTTATTGAAGTATGCAGTATAATGTTTTTTTAGTAATGGTAAGTATAAATTGAGACAGTCAGTTCTTTTATCAATTGAAGGCATCATAGCATTGCTATTGATAGAATTTTCTGGACTTTACCTTATATAATTTAAACGGTACTGGTCACCAAACCTTTACAAGGTTTAATTGCCCTTTAGGGGAACAGTGTGGAGCAATTATATGAATGATACCAGAGCTCAACGATTAAGTTATGTGAAAAGACTGGGAAAGTTGAGCAAATTCTCAGTGGAAAAGAAAAGACTTCATGTAACCCAATTGAAGTTTTAAAAATTATAAGGTGGATTGATAAAATTGATCCAAGCAAACTCTTTATGCTTCAAGACCAGAGAAGTGAGTAGATATGATCTGAAAATTAGAAAGTTGGGAACAAGGAAAGAAAGAAGAGGCAAAACTCTTTTGCTCAAAGGATAATAAGCATATGGAATAAATTACTATAAAGGGCCCCTGAAGCAAGGAGCATCATTGAATACAGGAGGGAATGAAATGAATTTCTAAATGAAAAGGGAAGTTAGAGAAGAACAGGAAGAAAATAGGCTAATGGAAATAAGGGAAACTAAAAAGCGGGTGTGATGAGCAGAGAAAACTTTCATTGGGATCCCTTCACTTCTTTCTCATAGTGCTGTTAAATGGCTTTTGGCATAGCCTGTAATCTAAAATAATGTCATAGCGTGGTGCTCCATGCTGTCACACTTAACCAAATGCAACATGGCATTTAACATTCGTCTATCTTCGGGGACGTCTAAATACAAATCTATGTAATGTAATTCTACTCTGCAAATAGATGATTTGGGAACACTACTCACCTTTGTGACCAATGAAGTTCAACTTTTCTACGGATGCTGCGTATTCAAGGAATTTTTCCTTAGTCTGTTGCTTTAAAAAATAAATTAAATATTGCCCATAAGCACCTATAATCTAGTGCATGTCTTAATAATAGATGAGATGATTTTCAACAGGACATGCACAAAATATGAAGGCGTATTAACCATTTGTAAACTGTTCATAATGGAACTGATTGTCTCTCCTTGAGCACACTGTCTTCCATTATATCTGAAAAGAACCCCCTGCCTTCTTAGCTAGAAGCATGAATCTTTTTTTAGGAATGTGTGCTGAGGCTGAATTCAGGATTTCAAATGATGGATGATTTGAAACATTAATATGTAAGGTATTGCTAGCTAATTATTCAGCGATTACTTCAGTGACTTAGATGGGGAATACGTTACCTTTGGGAGTCAGGATTCTGCTTTCAAGTGGCGCTAACTAAAGTATTATTATTAGAAGTTATATAGTACATGTTACTGCTAATTCTCTCCCAAAATGTATAGGCACACAGCTTCCTGGTCTAAAATATAATGTGCTTCATATAGGAATAGTCATCAAGTGCTTAGAAAGTATCTACTTGGTTAAAACAGACAAGAAAAGAGCTTTTTCTTTAATTTAGGCTTAATTATGAATTTTACATATGGCTTTCATAGGTATAGTTTTTTTCCAGACACTTGGACAAGACTCTCCTTCATCATTTTCTAAATACCAACAAAAAGCACCAGAAAACACAGAGCGGCGCAATGGTTTATTAATGACTAACCCAGAACTTTTCGAACTGCTGAATCGTAAGGGGGCATTTCCAAATGGAAAAGTTCATCAATAACTCATTAAGACCATTTTCAAAGTTTGTTGGCCTGAATGTCTGACTTTAAGATTCCGGTCAGACATGGGACACGCCATTATTCGCAGGCAGGGTTTGTGTAAAATAAATTAATAACAGATCACAATCTGCCAAAATGCCCAAAGCAGATTACAGTTTTAAGAATTAGAATCTAAGATGCCACAGTGAGTTGATCAAGCGAGGTTGACAGGTAAATGGGGAAGACAGGCTCCATTAGACTCCTAGATTTGGGCATGAATTCTCTAACCTATAAAAGAGTGACTGGCAACTGGCACAGAGAGTGAATTAGGTCTAACCATCTAGCACTTCATTCTGGGGCAGAATTGACAAAATCGTGGAGCTGGTCTCCCTACTCCCATTCATCCTTCCTTGAGTCTCACCTCACCCCAAGCCAAGCCAATGAAAGACCTTGCTAAATAATCAGGGCGTTCTTTCCCACAGAATTAACAAACTTTCTTAAAACTATCCTCCCAGGAGATCCTCACTGTCTTATCAGATTTGGCAGTGGAGATGAAACCTATTTGACAACCCTTGCACAGGTCTTTACGTAGATATAAACTCAGAATGGGGCCTGAAAAGAATGTCTATGGAAAGTATCAGGGCAACTTCGAGCAACAGAACAGGCCACTTTCTTACAAAAACGGTCTTTCCTTTCTCATCTATTTCGTAAAGAACAATAACGGGTGTGGAGGGAAAAGATGTTTTGTGTCAGAGGGCACCAAAAGTTAGTAAGACATATTTGTTTTGTGGAGACATAACCTCAGAATGGATTTTTGTTTTCTCAGTTGGGGCTTTTTGGCTTCACTTTCTGAAAAGTTAGATATAGACTAGTAGGCAGGTAAGTAGCTGGGGGGACATATGTTTACATAAGAAGATAATAGCACTGATTCATTTCAGATGACAATGCTTTGAGATATTTTGTTTTGCAAGCTGATTGTGTGTTAGAGAAATACATAGACAACAATACCACGAAGAAACATTTGTCCTGTGTTTGAATTTTAGGGGCACAAGATTTACAGTGTATAGTTACAGCAACACATACTAGTATATTGTGGATGCTGAGATTAATTTTCAATATGCAGTCTCCCTTGGGATATTTATATTCTTCCAATCAGCATGGAACTGTCCATCAAAACTAACATTATAAATTTTTTTTTAACTTGGCACTGCAAGTGTTTCAGGGCTTTCTTTAAAGAGCTCTAGACAGATTAGCAATCTTCCTGTAAAAATGACCTCTGTCATTTTCCCCAGTGCTGGCTAGTTATTTCAATGCTGTTGAATTCAGAGGAGGAGAGGTGTTTCCCCTCTTATGCTCCCTCTCCCTTTTAGACGATTTTAGAACCATTTGTTTAGGGTATAGAACTTATGGCTATTTCAAGAAAGTACTGATATTTACTTGAATGCAACGTACATTGTGGTTTAAAGTTTATTTCTAAATTAGATGAGAGCAAAATAGCTTCCAAAAGGGAAAACACATTTTTTCCCACAAATTGCTTGTATTATTTTTGAACCCTGCTAAGCATTTTTAATAGATATGTGCCCTTAGTTCATCTTTTGCATGCTAACAATTTAATCTGAATACCAATATAGACACAAAATAAACGATTGTTTCCTGCCAGAGGTATCTGCAGAAGAAATCTTGGAGTAAAACATTGTCTTTGCAGCTCATTGTGTCTCTAATTAGAGTGGAAGGAGGCAGAAGCTTGCTGGTGTCAGTCTGTGTTTAGCATGCCCTGGAGCCTCAAACTCCTGTGGGTATCAAAGTGCACTAATTAAATGAGGGGTCCACAATACGGCACTAAACATCAGAGTGCGAGAAAGAGTCCAGTGTCCTCAGTGCCTTTGAGAATCCATGGCCCACGCTAATTACCCATTGTTGAATTGACTTTCCATTCTGTGAGGAATGAATGGCTCCACTCTCCCTCCTCCCTCCACCCCCTCCCCCTTTCTATTTTACCATCTTTGCTTTGGCTGCCTAATTAATCTTATGGAAATCTCCCGAAGCCAGATTCCAGCAAGGTTGCCCCGATGTTTATAATTTGATTTGTGATGATAAAAGTGAAGGCACCCGGTGATGGAACAGTGTCATTTTCAACACTCTTGAGAATCGAAGAGGCTATCAATCTTTCCCACGTGCACGGCAAACTGATATCCTAGAAAATTAACTTCAATTAATAACAGAAATCCCTAGACACATGGGAAAGTGGAACTGCTTTGAAAGAGAACCTTCAAAGATGTCTCTGGACTGTCTTTTATATGCACACCCTTTTTTATATAAGAGATCCTCAGTGAGAAAATATATATATGTGTGTGTGTGTTTGTCCTTTTTTTTTCAATGTTAATTTCTGGAAGATATGGTATCATTCATATCTAGTGTAGAAAGAATTTAACCAAAGTTCTCTAAGTTTAATAACAAAGCATTCTTGTCTTTAAGCTCCAACATTTAGTATCATTTTTTTCTTTTGACTTGATGAGCAACGCAATTTTAAACATCACTTGAAAACTTTTCTCCTCATCCATAAAGACTTTATGTGGGAAATCAACATCTTAAATTCAATAACAAAGTATAAATGTGTGTCAAACATCCATAAACAGATGAAACTCATTGAAATGTATGGCAGGAAACTCTTCCACAGAACTTTTCCAATATATTAATAGCTGGATTGAATAAGGAATAAAAACCTCCTTTCCACAAAGTTTTAATATCAAATATTACTTGATTCAACATTAGTTTCTCTCCGTATGTCCAATTATATGCTCCAATTATGGATTGTACATTAAAAAAGAAAGAAAGGGCAATTATTCTTGGATAGCACTATTTCAGTTTATTGATTAAAAGATTTAAAATGTTCATAATATTTAATCACAACTAGGATGAATGCACCATCCAGAATAATCTCATAGATAAATGCCTAATTCCTTGTCTACTCCCCCCACCCTCTTCCTCTTCTGCTTCCTTTTCTGTTTATATTTCTACTTATTTTATTTCTTTTTAAAAGCTTTTACATTATTAAAGCATAATTATCAAAATATTAAAATAAACACAATTCTCACTAACAAATAGTGAATACCTGTCAATATTTTATTTAACTTATTAATAAGAGAAAGAGCAGGATGGCAAAACTAGTTTAAAAAAGATGAGAGGAACTAGGCTTGTATACAGCCATTGAAACAAAAATGGTGAAACAAGATTAGGAAATTACAAAATTGATTAATCCTATGGCTTAATGAATATGTAACCTTTAGAGTTAAATTTTCTACCAGACGAAAAGAAAATTACCACATCTTAGTTTCCTGAAAGTTGACTTTTAGCATTTCAGAGTTGTAAAATGCTCTAGTCAAGTGTGAATTCTAAATAAAACAAAGTTACATTCCTCAAGAAAATCAGACGATCCTCAGCCTCAGGCAATCTTGTTAGATAATTCTCTAGCATGACATTAAGGAAACAATTATTTTTCTGTTTTATTTCCAAAGTTTTGGATAATTCTCTTTGACAAGGTGAATACACTCACCAGTTTTGCAATTAAAATGGAGGACCAGGTTAACGCTGTTTTCACAAGTCAAAAGCAAGAAGACATGGAGATTCTAAATCGAACCAAAAAAACCCAAAAAAAAAAAAATCAAACACTTAAGTCCTTGTTTTAGTAATAAGATTGGGTGAGTTTGTAGAATTTCAAGTTCTTCTTGGAATTATTGCCACATGATCAAATTCATTTTGTATCATTTCTTGTTCCTTCAAGTCAACAACAGACATGGGAATCTATGGAATTAGCAGACATAGGAATCTCATGGAATCAATTTATTTTGTTTTTGTACCATTCTACCTTGATCATTTGCGTATCCTGTAGGTTGGAGGAACTTTACTAGCTAGGGTGACTTGTTTAAAAGGTGGAATTGCAATCTAAGTGAAACCCCACATATTAAAGTAGACAAATGACATATCATGTAAGTTTTCACTTGTCAAAGTTAATAGTCTGAAATCTCTAGCAAGCAATTAAAAATTACTTTTTCAAAAGGAAAGGAGTAATATCAACCTTCCTGTTTTTAGTTCCATGTATGAACTGCGTGTCTCTTAAGTCATAGCTGAATGCTGAATTAGGTATCAGGACTGACCATTTGTACAGCTTTTCATAAAAAAGTCTTATGTGCCAGAAGTCTGGAAATTCATTGACAAGTAAAGACATTCTTTATTATAATTTACTTATACTCAAGTTGTCTTTGGCGTGTATAACATCAGCAAGGATGATTTTCAGAAATGACTTAAACTAACCCTTAATTTACTTCTTATAAAATACAAGTCATTTTTTTGAGATATGCTTTCATTCTGAACAGACAGAAACATTATTTCCAGCATATTTTTATCATACATCATTCAATTATAAAACACTACTTAATCTGACACTATATAGTATGCTCATAATTACAAATAGGATTTTTTTCCCTATGAAATAAACATCTTCTCATTATGATTGGTTTTAATAAAGTAGAAAGACCTGAGACTGAGAATAAACCAGAAGTATCATGCAGATTCACGAATACTATTAACTTGATTATGCAAACTCTGCTCATGGACACCCTGACACAGAAAGAGACAATGAAATATAAGTGTTTATATACGTATTGTTCTGATTAGTACAAACTTTATCTGAGCAATTGTATTGTGAAAGTCTGAAGGTGATGTTTAAATTATCAAAGCTTTATACCAAACATCAAAAATGTGAGAACCAGAATTCAAGATGAATGTCAAAAGGGTGCTTACTCTGAGGGCTATTAGGTCGTGCGATGCCTACCATGTGCTAAGAAAAAACTCCCTTATGTACAGGGCGATGTTTTAAAACATCTTCACAAACCTACAACTTAAGTCATCTAGGATTTTTTACTATTTTTTTTTGAAGATTGATGTTTTGGGCTGCACTCATACTCCCCAAAAGCCAGTTAAAAATAGGATATATATTTTCACCAAATATTAAAAAAATCATGCAAACATTAATTCAGTTTTTGCAGAACTGTGTAAAAATTCTCACCCCACAGATAGGGCTGTATTATTTTACGGTATCTCCAGGTTAGTACTAAAAGGATCGTTGCTGATCCAGTGGGTTTCCCATTTTGCCAGCACTGGGCTACCTCCACATAGCATGATTAGCTCTCATCTTAGAAATTGTTTAACACTTTTCACGTTAAATAAAAAGGAACTGGATGATGTAATAAATGTTTTATATTCAATAAGATAATCATCATATTTCAGACATTCATTCTTACAGAGTACCTGTTTCCATCCTTCAGAAATGACCTGCAAGTAGCCTAGCAATCATGTTAACTCTATATGGGCTTTATTCTTTGCTCAGTTAATCACACATTCAATTTACCTATCTTCCTGCCCATGTGCATTATAATGCAAATCAATTCAAGTAGAGATGTGAGAGCTTAGGAAGCCTGGCCTGGCAAGCAAGCTTCCTTTATTTCTTGCCTTAGAGCTAGCCAAGCTCCAGAGATGAAGATGAGCTTAATTAGAATTATAGAAGGATTTAAAAGTCAGTTAAAAAAATAGAAAACTATCCAAGCTGAATATTCAATACGCAACAAAGTAGAAGAAAGTCTTAGTTCCCTATGTCCAAACATCTCAAACCTGAAAAGGTCAGAGGACAGTTGTTAAGGGAAAGCAGTTCTTGGCATTCACTGCAGCCTTCCCCTAGGAAGAAAGGTACTAAACAAGTTCCAGGCCATTGCCACATGGCAGTCAGGCTGGTGAACAGCTGGCAATGTTCACCTCTCTCATAGTTGCAGTTCTGTTTCCTTCAGGCCCAAGGTAACCCAGGGCTGTGACACACAACACTACAGGTTCTAAAGGTCCTGGAGTACCAGGAGATACAAGCACAGGTGCAGCAGAGTCAGAAAATTTTAGATCCAGCTAAAGAAAACAACTTCTAATCTGACAATGTTGAAATTTACTCAAGCCCTGTGCTCCTGGAAAGGAGTGAAGGATAAGAAATCCCGTCACTCTTTTGTGTTCTGGAGACTTAAATAGGACTCAGTGATGCCCTCCCCACCTTGTTTACCTGTAACGAGGCCAGACACAGACCCTCCAAATTCCAATTTTTGTTCAAAAGCGATTAGCTTGTTCCCATGAATCAATCAGCACAAAACGCTGGTTGATCAAACTTTGGTTAAGAGTCTCTCCTCTCAGGGTCCTGAATTTTGGCCCACTCTCCTCCTGAGCCAGCATACAACTCCCCACGAGAACAGGCTAGCCTCGTGGAAAAACATTCTCTGATTCCCTCTCAGATCCTGCCACTCTTTCATCCCACTTCCCCACACCCAGTGGTTTACCCCTCTCGACACAAAAGAAACTCCTTTTGTCAAATTCTTGAGATGCTTGTGGGTCTTACTGTCACCGTGTTCTCCCTATTGTAATAGTCCCTTTCCCTCCTCTTGCCATAATCATTTTGAATAAAGTCTTTCCTTAGTCCTGGATTTGTTTTTCATTTGACAAACCTTATCAATGTCCAGGGGCTTTGGAAAACTTTAGGTCTGCTTGTCACTCAGGGATTGGATTTTCCTAGATTCCCAGCAGTAAACCCCTAAAAGATCCTCTAGATCCGTGTTTCTAAAAATTGCACACACATTTCTGTAGGGTATGCTTTTTGTGGCCAACCCTTCTAAAGAATCGGTTTCATCAGTGATTTGGCAGGAGGGAGGGATTTTTTTTATGTGTTTTCCTTTTCACACAAGCAAAATCTACAGAATCCTAATCATGTAGGTCAGTCTTAAGAATTTCGGTAAACAATTTTAAAATTCTAAAATATTCTGTATGAATGGTCTGTCATGGTGGAAACCAATGATATAAGTATTGTAGTCACATCAAAGTAGGGGAGCATCAAAATGGAGGCAAATTCTACCAGGCTGATGTAAACTTCTCAAGATCTTCCTCAGCAGAGGAGCTGGAAGCTGGACCAGTCTGAGCAGTTGGTCTTTGATGACGGGGTAACTTGAGTTTGGGCTTGAGTTTGTAACTTTATAAACCAGTCATTTTATTCATTTGTTGTGTTTCCACCCGTAAATGCACACACACACACACAATCATTGTCTCCCATAAATTAGTTTAACTTCGGCCACGATTGTTCTGAAAACATAGGAATACAGTATCGAAGGCTCCATATATTTTTAACAGTACCAATAATTTGTTTATATAAAAGTACTTACATTGCTCTTTACTTACCCTATAAAAGGTGTGGTTATGCCTAAGTTAAATTTCCAACAGTGAACACATATGAATTCATAAAAACAGACAGAATATATGTTACGCTCAGTTTATTAAAATATAAAAAAGAATAAGAGAAATTTAAAACAACTGAAAATCTAGGGTCATATCAGATCAGATGCTTTCTCTCTCATCTCCCAAAAATGAACTTGGCAATGCAGATGAGGCTAAATTACCCAGATAATAATTTTAATTTATCAATAGAAAAGAGTTGCTTCCATTCAAAAAGGTGTAGGATGCACTTAGACTCCTATTTAACATATGTATTTTATCATCTAGAGGCTAACAGGGTGTAACTTTGGTATTTTTCGTGCAAAACTATCCTGAACACTAACTACATGGAAGCATTCCTCTTTTAAAGGATTTTCAAGTTTGGAAGAAAAATCACTATAATATTTTATGACAACAAAGAGGAAGCTTGTTGGGAGAAATGACATTGCAGCACAAAGACGCAGATAAAGCATTGCTTGACAACCTACAGGGAGAGAGTTTTAAGGACACATACTTAGGAGACTGGGAGGTACCTGCCGCAGCTGAGGAAGAGCAAGGAGAGCAGGGGAAAAGGCATACCCTTGAGACTCAGACCCCCTGTGCAGCGCAAAGATCTATGTTAGAAGATTAGGAAATGTCTCTCTCTCCCCTCACCCTACCACCAAGCTAATAGGACTTCAGTAACAATAACAGTAGAGCGCAGCTGGGAGGACCATGAGAAGCAGAATTTTTCTGAGGATCGGTACAAAAGGAAACACCAAAGACAAGCAGGGAGACAAAAATAAGACGACAGAGTGATGGCAGGAATTTGAAGGCTTTGGTGCCCAGAGTTACAAGAAACATCAAATACGCCACAATCGTTGGCCAGATTAACATAAATCTTCACACCAAACACCTATTTACCTTAGCTTCTGCTGCCTTATACAAAGTCTTTTGCTTTCCACAAAAAATTACATGGTATGCCAAAAGACAAGAAAAAACACAAGCTGAAGGGACAAAGCAATCATCAGAACCATGCTTAGATATGACATAGATGTTAAAATTAAAAATTTGAAGAGTTTATTTGAGCAAAAATCACTTCAAATAGGGAAGTGCCAAACCAAAAGTGGTTAGGATCGCTCCACAGATGGGTTCAGGAAGAGAAAAGGCAGAAGCAAAGCAAGGAAATTATTTAATTGACTGTGTTTGCCTTATTTGGAAAAGCCTCCTTAATTTAATTAATTTAACAGAAAAAAAGTAGAGAATAAGCAAGACTAGCTGGGCAATGTCAATAAGCCACAAGAAAGAGTCAAAAGTAAATGCCAGAAATCATAAATACAGAAGGAGAAGTGGAGAATGCCTTGGATAGCCACAACAGAGACTCAACACAGATGAGGAAACAATGAGCACGCTTTAAGACAGGTCAGGAGGTCTTACCCAAACTGAAGCACAAAGAGAAAAACAACAAAAATGAAAACAAGCGAACATGCCTTCAAAAACTGGTACAATACCAAATGTTGTAACGTTAGCACAATCGGAGTACCAGAAGAAGATGACAGAGAGAACAGGGCAGAAGAAATATTTGAAGAAGTGTAGCTGAAGACTTTCCAATGCAAGGGGTGCTAACTCAATCTAACTTGAAGGTTTCATCATCTAGGTTTTCGGCAGTTGCTTGGAAAGCTAGATGTCACACCTTCTGGTGTGGAAGGGAAACCTAGCCTATGTGAGGTGCTGACCAAGAGAAAGAAGGATGTGGTCAGGAAAATCTGAGAATGTGCTCAAGGTTTGCATCTCCAAATACTTAACTAATTTTTTAAAAAAAACCATTGATCATGCATCTGTGAGATGTAAGTTTTTAGTAAGTAAGGAATTGACTAGAAAAATGTAAGTACTGTCAAGAACTGTGAAGGGTCTAAGATTTGGCTCTATTTGCAAGTTAACCAGTTAGGCTGCCACAGTTTCACAGATGCTAGCAGAAGACACAGACCCCTGAATCACAGAAAAAAGATGTTATTACTCAAGGCTCACAAGCAGCATGAGCATCATCACAGGTGTATCAGCTTCCCTTGCCTCCCAAATCTCACGGAAGTGAAGGAAACACATCCAAGAGGATGCTGCATCTGCAGAGGGTTTGTGTTACAGCTCAGGAATCCTGACTTTAGGAGATCACAACCTTTTATAACAGTCTGCAAGGAAATGTGCCTGACCTTTTCCCAGAGTGTGGCATTATCTTTATTATAATGGACTGTAGACAAATCTACCCTTTGCTCTGATAGACACTATCTCTATTCTTTCAAGGTTGTTTATTTTACAAACATTCCAGAACAAAGGCTGTCAGTGGCTCTGCTCACAAGTTGTGCATAAAAATGAGAGACCTCTGGAGAATTGTCTCCCAACCGGGATCTATGTGTGCAAGAGATCAGATAAGTGGTAGGTCATAATCTAAAAGAAGGACATGGACCACTCTAAGGGCGCCAGTACCTTGATTCAAAGCGTTTTCATACTCACTCTTAGTGTGTTTAATGGAAAAGAGGTGTTGGTAGAAATAATTTTTAAAAAGTAGTTTAAATAGACATATTTATAAATGGTTTTAATGAAATGAGAATGACTTTGAAAGATTGTTTTAGAATTTTAGAAGTTAGAATTTCTTCATGGGGAAAAAAGAGGATGATGTGAAAAAATCCCTTGGTAAGGTGAGTGCATTTATTGTTTTCTTTACTCAATGAAGACTGTCTTTTAACGTCGCTTCTTTCACAGTTTTTAAGGCTAACCACTCTCGGTGCACAGCTAAATAGGAGAAAAAAACTCGAGTTTTATGTTCATAATTCAAATAAGAGCACATTTCGTCGTTGATCGAATAGAGTTTACCATGCAGATTGAGTCATTTAAAATCCTAGTTAATTTTTGTGGGATAAAAATTACAATATTTACAACAACAACAAAAAACATCAGCAGTCATTATTCTTCATGGAAGATGTCCTTTGGTCACTAGGGTATTAGAAACTCCTAATATGAGCAACTTAATCTAGCAATAAAAATCTAGATACCCAAATGTCCACCAATAGTAACTTGAAATAATTCCACGTGTCCCTTTGGATGCCAGCCCTGGTGGTCTAGTGGTTAAGATTCGGTGCTTTCACCACTGTAGCCTGGGATTCGTTTCCCAGTCAGGGAACCATATCACCTGTCTGTCAGTTGTCATACTGTGGTGGCTGCATGTTGCTGTGATGCTGAAAGCTATGCCACTGGTATTTCAAATAATACCAGCAGGGTCACCCATGGTGGACAGGCTTCAGTGGAGCTTCCAGACTAAGACAGACTAGGAAGAAGGACCTGGACACTCACTTCCGAAAAAATTGGCTACGAAAACCCTGTGTATAGCAGTGGAACATTGTCTGATACAGCACCAGAAGATGACAGGATGGCACAAAAAGACAGGGTAGGATTCTACTCTGTTGTACACAGAGGCTCTAGGAGTCAAAATTGACTTGACTGCATGAACAAAAATTCCTTTGGAGGCTCTCTTCTCAGTAATGCCCATTATTGTGGTAGACATCCACACACCGGTGGGAAGTCGGGTTCCCCATGTGTTTGATACCAAAACAAAGAAAAGAAATTGCCTGGATGCTGTATCTGACATATAATGTTAATTATCCATTTTCCAAAGTAAGAGCTTCCACTCTTCAAAATCTGTTGAAATCTGAAATTATTTAACCACAGCAAAAATGGTTTGAAGTCATATTCAGTCATACTACTTATCAAGGAAAGACTGTAAAAATTAAAACACTGACAATATCGCATTCAAATAAAAGTATAAATGGTGACAGCTGAGAAAACAATCAATATACATTTAGCAAGAACTAGCAGGTTGTGGGTACAATGCAAGGAGCTGAAGAAAAACTTTACACTAAAAAATTTACCATGTATGAAAGTTTCACTCAGTATCACTGAGATGCACTTTCCTGATCTGTAGAGCTCAAAACTAGAAAAATTGGTGTTATGCTTCTTCCACATCTAAGATTCTTTGCATCATGTACCTGCTTGGCCTGAGTTTATGAGCCATATTAGTCCTTCCAAACTATATGAAGTCATCAGCATTTGTATCTAGTATGCTTTCGCCTGCCACATTCTTCTCCCAGTCCCTTCTCTCTGAGCCCCAGGGCCAACGTGCTGTCTAGGTTATCTGTATTTCCTCAACCCTGTACAAGTCTCAGGACATTTCAGTTTCTGGACCTTTCTCATACTCACTTGCTTATTAAAATTTTAAATTTCCCTATATGTTGAATATTTTGTTTTCTATTGGCCAAAGTGATGAAAGATTATGAGGAAAATTAGTCCCGCTGTAAGTTTTAATATCTGATATGGGATTTATATATTGCATTTCCCAGGGGAATTTTTATTTTAACAATGAATTCTTGGAAATGTACTTTCTAACTTCAAAGGAATATGAGACATTTTATCCATTATTATCTTTTATCCGAACATAGAGGAAATTTATAACATGCCCAATAGAACAACGTAAAGAAAAGATGTGTTTGGTTTTTATAATGCAGGATCGAGTCATCCTGACATGATGATTTCTCCCACTAAGTAGACTTTGCTGGGAGCTGGCATTCATTTTATTTTATTTATTTATTTATTTATTGAGGAAGATTAGCCCTGAGCTAACTGCTGCCAATCCTCCTCTTTTTGCTGAGGAAGACTGGCCCTGAGCTAACATCCATGCCCACCTTCCTCTACTTTATATGTGGAATGCCTAGCACAGAATGGCTTTTGCCAAGCAGTGCCATGTCCACACCAGGGATCCGCACCAGTGAGCCCCGGGCTGCCAAAGCGGTATGTACGCAGTTAACTACTGCGCCACTGGGCCGGCCCCTGGCATTCATTTTAAGAAGTGGAATGAATCCTATTTAATTACAGGTAACAATAAATCCAGGCAATGTGCTAGTAGTAGAAAAAAAGCATGGAATTTGAAAAATAACATCAACAAACACCATTCACTATCAATTTTTCTTAAATCTTATTTGTTTTTACCCTTCTCCTTCCATTTCTCTCATCAGTAAGATTTATAAAGGAATAATATTTGACCTATTATGTGAATCAAATATGATTATCTGGTACACCATGCAAAAGTCCATGGACGTGAAGAATTGGATATTACTAAGGGGAAGAAATTTGGAGGATGAAAACACAGAGTATGGTAAAAAATAATAATAATAATAATAATAAAGACAAGAAAATGCTATAGGGAAGTAAAAAAAAAGAGGTGTTCCAAATTTATTTTCCCTAAAATAAAACAGTAGGGAAGCTCCACATTCTCATTCTAACTTCTCATTTTGGTGGTTCTTAACCAAAGGTGTCCCTCAGCATCACTTGGCAGTTTTTCCAAAATGCATACCCTGGTGAAACCCAGCCATGGCACATCATGAGTATTAACTCAAGAGTTGCTGCAGTATATGTATCTTCAGGGGTACCTGTTCCGTGCTGTATTCACGTGCCATGAGACTAGAGCAGTATTGGCAGCAACGTGGAATTTCAGTGAGGAACATTCCTAGCAAACTTTGAATCTGCTTCCCATGGATTAAATATGGTTCAAGTCACAATATATGTCAAAGGCCTGGGTGACTAACAGGCCATGAGTTATACACAGGGATTGGTGCTTCATTAAATAGAGTACAATAAATTTTAAAAATATATTTTTCAAATCTGGTTCCACTCCCTCCATCCAAACTAAATTTTTCATTGAAATATTGTTCCTACTGTGGAAAATCTTTGCTCTCAGGAATCATATCATGTGGGATATTAACTTCTTGTGGTTACCATTTACTAAGCCACTCAATTGCAGAAACTGTCACTTTACTGTCCAATGATCGTGGCTCTTCCTATTCAGCATACAGTTGATAGTTTACTTCCAGAATGTGAATTGTTCACCTTTTGTCTCCAGCAGCTAGAGCTGTTAAATTTTCCATTATAATCTAAACCTAAAGGACCAATTTTTAAGAAATTCTTAATATCCCAAAGCACCTTGCTTCTTTAGACATGAATATTAAATAGGGTGAAAGCTTAAAACACTTGATGGCAAGTCCCGTCAAGAGAGGCCACATGAGGACAGTCGAAATACAACTAGCCAACTCACATTCTATTGTGGGATTAATTAGCTGTGAGCTACAGAGTCAGCGTTGTAGTAAAGGTACTTTTCCATAGAGCTTTTGTCACATGCGTCTGCCAGGTCCATTTATTTTTTTCTCACTCTCAAGCCATAGTCTGAAGAAAAAGCAGCTGGACGTGCTGGAAGGAGCAGGAGACAGAGGAGGAGGGTTCTGGATGATCCCACTCTCTTTACATTACACTTTGCCCAAACAGCTACTGACTAGCTACTTCCTCTGAGAAAGTCTCTTTTTCCAGATTGACACCATTAGAGGAAGCTATTCTTAACCCCCGGATCAAGTAAGCTGGCTAAAAATGAAAGAGAAATCTTTTAAGTTAGAAAATTTTATATCATTGTCAGTTTGGTAGAAAGGAAAAAGAAAAAAAAACACTCTCCATCTAGCAGAGAGAAAAAAACTCCTTTTCAAACTCGTATGATCTTTTTTCAGTATGTTGCTCAGAATTGACGAAAGGGCCCATTTCTTGACTAACGCCATGATTTTCACTGAGATTTATATTCAAGGACACCTGAAGATTACACATAAACCCTGACACTATTGTAGGCTAGATCCTATTGCATGAACTATAAAAAACGATGATTGCAGATGCATCAGAGGGCTAATTGGAAAGTCTTTTTACCCCTCTGCCTGGCCTGCACTCGTGGTCTCAGTTGCTTTCTTTGGCGGCATGTCTTCCCTTTTTGTTCTAGACCTTTCTATAGTTTATAAAATTTTTAAACGCATTTTCTCCCAAATAAAACAATGTAATAAAAATGAGATGATTGAAGAACTATGTGTTTTGCTGAGCCACCAACTAGCATTATTATTTTTTAATTGGCACATTTCTATTTATATCAGACCATGCCAATTAGACCAATTGCACCATGTTTCAAAGCTTTTGGTAATACTATTTAATAGTTAAAACTTTTTCTTCTTTGGTTAAGAGATTGAAATTTATGGCTTTCGGGTTCCGGAAAACTCTACATGTTCTGACTTTGTTTGTTATAGAGTAGATTATTTCCCAGAAGTTTTTAAACATTGTCTGATTCATAAATGACTATACTAAGTACAGATTTTGTGGGGTTTTGTCATACCCTACTCAATTCATCTTTAAAAGCCACCTAGTTTCAAAAAACTACAGTGATGAGAATATATGATTAATTATGAGTTCCACTGACAAAGAATCAAGCCAAGCTACATTGTCATTTAATTGAGTGTACTATGATAGCTAAGTTATGGGCATCATGTAACATAAAATTATTGATTAAAATGCAATCACAATGATTGTGAAAACTGCCTTTTGCTTTTTGAAGTAATATCTTTTACTAAGACTAATGTGTTTAACTACTGGCATTAAAAGCTATCAGCTATTCTGTGAATATATGTACATTAACCCATTTTCTCTGTTGTACATGAATCACCATTATCTTCAAAATGCTCTCTTCCTCTGGTCTTTTGAAAGCATCTCAGGCTCTAATAATGAAGTGAATACTTCACTTTTGTGAAAGGAAGATTCAGAAGCAATGTAAAGTCAGAAAGAAAAGAAGTTGGTCTGTACAGAATTGAGACAGTCCAATTTGCCAAATAAAAAACACAAGAGGCATTTAAAGGAAACAAAAAGGCAAGGTGGGCAAGTGCACACTAATTCGTTGTTCAAAAAGGGACATATTTTCTCCTCATTATCGTATATACAAAAATAATGAAATATCCTCTGACAGCAGCAATGCAAAAGTCAGTGATAATGTTTTCATTATGGTAGCGGTAACTTGCAGGAAATGCTCAAGGTTTCATTTAATTTGAGGACTAGAGTTAGACAGCAATCCTTTTATTTTTTGTTATCTCAACGTGCAAAGTATGTGCTTTTTCTGAGTGTGGGATATGTTGCCTGTGTCTATGCACACTGCAGTAGGACCAAAGATCAACTTTTCTTCCAAGGTCTCTAATTGTAGGCAGATGTCTAGCCCTAAGGCATAGATATGACTACACACATTTTCTTAATTAATATAATTAATTTGATATTTTATTTGATCAGTTTTATTTATGGGAGTTAAAAAAGCGTAAATTAAGACATACAAACCTCCTTAATATCTGGCTTTAAAAATGGAACCATAGGATTCCAAGGCTTATGAGTTAATATCTATGTGGAGGATTTGTAAAAGCTCTAGGATTGTATTTTACTGTTACGTCTCAGAAATGTATTTTTGCTTTTATAAGCTTATATACTGAGATCAGGAGCCAAGAATCATCAAAATCACATCTACCAGGTTTTGTCTATAAAATCGATAACCTATAAAACATATGACCAATTCTTTCTTAAATATTCTCAAGTTTGTCAATATTCTTGATCTCTCTGTCAGAAAGTAACATTCTTGACTATCTGTGACTATGGGATTATATGTGTCACAGAACAAGATCAGGCCATTTTCTTGAGAGAAAATTATAGGCATAGTTTAACACCTGAAGCATAGCTCCCATTTCTTATAGAGGGATTGTCATACCTAATTAAACAAAATATTTGTCATGGTAGGGTTGTAAGTTTTTTAAACTTTTTTTTTTGAAAGAAGCAGAGTCTCACTGAACCTATGTAAATAACTGCACAGTCAGGAAAAGTATAGGAACTCGGTAAAGACACTTGGTATAAGATTTAACTATTGTTGGGGCTGGCTGGGTGATGCAGTGGTTAAGTTCACATGCTCCACTTTGGCAGCCTGGGGTTTGTGCATTCAGATCCCAGGTGTGGACCTACACACCACTCATCAAGCCATGCTGTGGTGCATCCCAGATACAAAATACAGGAAGATTGCCACAGCTGTTAGATAAGGACAACCTTCCTCAAGCAAAAAGAGGAAGATTGGCAACAGATGTTAGCTCAGGGCCAATCTTCCTTGCCAAAAAAAAAAAGGGGGATTTAACTATTGTTTTAAGTAATCCTGTAGACAGGACCCATTGATATGTCTTTGTTTCTTTTTGAGGTAATACACACACAATAAAGTGCTAAAAGCACTCTAATATTGTGTACATAATATGAATTTTTATGGAAGGATACCACGTAACCACCACTCAAATCAAGACGTGGACTATATCTAGCTCTTCAAAATTTCTCTCGTGTTTTATCTCAGTTAAGTCCTCCACCTAGAGGCAACGAGTGTTTTGACTTCTATTACTGTGAGTTAGGTTTGCATGTTCTTGAGCTTAATATAAGTAGATACATGGAGTGTAGGCATAAAGTTGTTCATGATTTCTCTTTATTATCCTTTTATTGTCTGTAGACTCTTCAATGTCTCCTTTTTATAGCTTTATGAAAATTTTTAAAAATCTTTTCCAGGAACCAACTTTCAGATGTAACAAGTTTCCCCATTATTTTTCTCCTTCATCGATGCCTTGTCGTATTCTTTCTTTCTTTCTACTTTTTAAAAATTTTTTTAATTTGCTTTTCTCTTCCAGGCTTTTTGGGCTGAGATAGTAAACAGCTGATTTCAAAATCTTTATTCTTCCCAAATTATCTAAAATTACAACATTCCCTCTTAGCTCTGCTTTAGCTGCACACCACAGACTTTCATATGTTGTGTTCTTCATTTTCATCTCTATCGGATTATAGTCTTCTTTTCTAAGTGATTCTTTTTAATCAATTCAACATTTAGATGTGTGTAACTTAATTTCCAGATATTCAGGGATTTTCAGATATCTTGTTACTAATGTCTAACTTAATTCAGTTGTGGTCAGAGAACACATATCTGAAAAATGCGTGGGTGAATATTCTTCGCAGGTGAGAGGTACAGATGAGAAACAGAATAATTGAAATGAACCCAGTGCTTTCAACAGGGTGACAAGAGTGAAAGACGCTAAGTAGTGGCATTTGTTTCTTCTGCCTTCTTTTGTTTCTGATTTTAGTTCTTTGAAATTTATTGAGACTTGTTTCATGGCCAGCACGTGGTATAGCTTGCTGATTATTCTACATGCCCTTGAAAAAATATTTATTTTGAAGTTGATTTGTGTAGCATTCTCTAAATGTCATTTGGTTAAGTTTGTTAATGTATTTGTTAAAACCTTCTATACTCTTTTTTTTTTTTAAAGATTTTATTTTATTTTATTTTTTTCCCCTAAAGCCCCCCGGTACATAGTTGTATATTCTTTGTTGTGGGTCCTTCTAGCTGTGGCATGTGGGACACTGCCTCAGCGTGGCTTGATGACCAGTGCCATGTCCTCGCCCAGGATTCGAACCAACGAAACACTGGGCCACCTGCAGCGGAGTGTGCGAACTTAACCACTCTGCCACGGGGCCAGCCCCAAAACTTTCTATACTCTTAATGACATTTTTTTCTCACATGTTTTGTAAATTACTGAGAATGGAGTGTTAAATTCTCCAAGTATGATTTTTGGGCTTATCTATTTCCCTTTTTATATCTGACTATCAGTGCTTCCATCTTACTCTTTGTCTACTGTTTTCTTCATCTTATTTGTTTCTCTTTTCCATTTCTCTTTTCCTACTTCCTTTTGTATTAAACTGTTTTAGTATTTATCTCTTATTTTGGATTTTTAGCAATAAGTCTGTTTTGTTGCTTTTAGTCTCTGGGGATAATAATGAACATCTTAATGTATTACAGTCTAACTTGAATTATGTTTATCCTAATTCACATTTAATATAAGAAACTTACAATACCCCTGGGAATCCTTATGTTATAAACTCCACCGTACACTGCTAGTATTTTACTTTAGAGAGTCAATATCCTTTTAAAAAATTAAGAAAAAGCTTTTATATATACTCACATATTTCTGGTACTCTTATTCTTTCTTGTAGATCAAGGTTTCTGCCTGGTGGTAGTTCCCTTGACCCTGTAGAATTTCCACGGTGTCATTGTTTTGGTTAACTATTGTTTTCATTTACTATTTCAGCATGATGAAGAAGCTCCAGCAGTTTCTACTTCCTATGATGAAGGTTCTGACTCTATGGGTCAAGGAGTCAGTGTGGGGCTTCTACCAATTTCTAATTGTACCTATTTCAATCTTACACTCAAGGGTGCAAAAAGTAACCACAGAGTGATGTCAAAGACCCACTGAAACAACTTTGAGATAAGCACAAAGCAAAACTCCATTTTTCATCTGACCCCCCCCACTCTGACCAGTGATGTTCTTTGTCTCCAAGGATTAATGCTAGTTCAGAGCCAATGTCCCATAATCCTGAAAGGTCTGGGTACTTTCCTTTACTCAGTGCTCAGTTACTCTGGTAAATAGCTGCAGGTAGGAGAAGATTTATGGTAATATATATATTTATAGGATCTTCCCCCAGTGGTATCTACTTTACCAGTAATGGGAATTGCATGGGGAATGTAACTCTCTTTCATGAAACTTAGGTCAAGGTTTTTTCACCAAACCTAAAGTTATATTTATTAAAAAGACCAAGAAGTGCCTCAGTGTACTTTTCATCTACTTCAGTCTTAGAGACCCCATGATTCCTTAGCCACTAGCAAAGATCCCCATGGATGAAACAATTCTCACTCCTGTTCCAAAATTGTGTCTGTCGTAGTAACTCTGCCTTCATTGTCTTTGGCAGTCAAACACTACCATAAGGATTTCATAATTCCTGTTGAAATGGGGGAGGAGAGGATAGGTAGAGGGTGAATGAGTAGATTGTACATGATTCATCTATTCCAACACCCCTATCGCCCCAGGTATTGGTTTCCTTCTTGTAGATAATATCAAGGAGTGTTCATTTCATCTAGTATAGACCACAGTTGAATTCTACTTTTAGTTAACCAACTAAGGAATCACTCTTAACTGCTAAAGCTAGCACACTGAATCTAGAATCTTTGGTAAATGACTCCTAGTGATAAATTTTGACTTATCTAAAAATGTGTTATTTTTCTCGATGGTCTATCTATCAGTGAAGACCCCACATACATATTCCCCAGGTTTTTGCCAATACAATTTAGCTCAGATTCGAATTCTTTTGACATGTAAGTTTTCTATTCTTGGTTTTACTTTGTAAATGGCTCCCTGGGACATACTGAGATCTGGCTCTGGCTAGAAGATTGGAGGTTATGGGGCATAGTAATGGTAGAGGATAAGGGTAATGAGCAATAACTCTCAGTGAAGTTATTTTAGGATCTCCAAACATGGTAAATCAGCCTTCAGACTGGAAGGTGGGGCTGCTTCTGCTCAGTGCAGTTTGGGGTTGGGATACTCAACCATCTGAATCTTTCCACATGTCACTACTCCAATTCTGAGAGCCTTGTATTTTTTTTTTTCTCCAAATTGAAGCCCTACCTTAAGATAAAAAAGTATGGCTGTAATTCAATCTATATCGTAGATTCTCCAACTTGTAGAATCAGATTCTGTGCATAAATTTGTGATACAAGAAATGAAATGTTCTTTTCCTCTGACGTTGCCCTCAGCTGAGAACCTAGAACCCTGAGCTTGTCATGTTCTTCCTTTAGCTCTCAAGTACAGTTAAACACAGTCAGGCTATCCAAAGTTTTTGTGTTT
This sequence comes from Equus asinus, assembly GCF_041296235.1. Lineage (NCBI taxonomy): Eukaryota > Metazoa > Chordata > Mammalia > Perissodactyla > Equidae > Equus > Equus asinus. The sequence goes on from NC_091790.1 coordinate 172,721,198, forward strand.
TTCACACACATCATTCTGTGATGTGGCAGTTGCCATGTGGTCTGCCAAAGTCGTGCCTTTAACAGACACTTTATGCCAGCCAGACATTTCTTCCTAAGGAAACGTTCTGCCATGGTAGACAAAGACTACTAGTATTCTATACTTTGCTTGTAACCAGATCCTCATGCCTTCAAATCCAATTAGGTCAAATGACCCATTTCAAACTCTACTGATCTTCTTTCTAAAAGTCTCTTGCCTCTAACATAACAAATATTATATCAATCAGAATTGAGTTGCAAAAATCAGAAAACAACTTATTTTTTTAAATCATAAGGAATTTACGAGAAATTAGGAATTTACAAAATTGATGAAAGTGTTAGAAGAATCTAGGCTAGATCTCCAGGAATTATTACTTGAAAAACACCACAGGATGGATCAAACCAAGAGACTTTTACCTGTGACACAGTCTGTAAGTTGAACCAGCTTGAAGATGTCACTGCGTCAGTTGCAATTCATGAAACAGAAAGCTGCCCCAGTCTGTTTCTACTAGGAGGACAATACCTTAGATGTGCTTAATGGATTCATTTGGAAGTTGCCACCAGAATTTTAGACTCCAGAGTTAGACTACATTTGCCGCATTTCTATGACAGAATAGGATTTCTTTGTTCCAGCTACCTCACCTCAGTTGAAAATCCACATCAGTATGAAAGCACATACTTTGTAAAATCTAAATCAGAAACCAGTCTGCATGGAATTCTGGGAAATATAGCATTTATCGTTACAGGCTCTATTGCACAGAAGGATACACTAGATGTTGAGCAAGCTGATCTAGCATATTTGGCAAAGTACCTTTCTGTTGTCCTCAGTGTTTGAACTGAGGATCACACCCTTCTCCTTGAAACATCATCCTGTCTTGTGTTCTATGCCACTACTATTTCAGGTTTCCTCTCACCTCTGAAATACGTCCTTTTCTTCTCCACTGCTGTGTCATTTTCCTCTGCTTACCACTAAATAATGGAAGTTTCACAGACGTCCATCTCAGTGGACCATTTCTTCTCTTTCTCCAGATAATTTCATTAATTTATCACAATTCCGTATGTCCAGCTCAGTAGACTATTGGAGCTTTAGTTTAGCATATCTAATCATCTGCCAGTTATCTCCAACTGCATGTCTCTTCAAGGTCCCTAAATTTGCTGCACAAAAGTGAGCTTTTGAATCTTCCCCTATCATACCCATCTTATTTAAAGCTATTCTACTTCGTGGTTATTACATTACAACAACTAGACCCTTCTTTCAGTTTCAAAACGGATCAAGCTCTTTTCCATCTCAGGGCCTTTTCCTATACTGTCCTGGATTTTTGCATGGCTGGTTCATTTATGTCTTTTTCGTCTCATCTAAACTTTCATTTTCTCTTTGAAGTCAAAGAAGATTCTAGCCAATTTAACTAAATGAGTAACTCCATTCTCTAACTCAGAAACTTTTGACTGCATTCATTTCCCTTATTTTGAGATTTTTACTTGTTTACAATGTGCCTCCCCCATTCTACTGCAAGGAATGGGTAACAAATTGATCCATTGTGTTCAATACTACAAACCTGGTACCAAACATAGCATGTGGAACACAGTTGAATTTTAATATTTGTTGGATAAATGAAAAACAATGAGAATAGAAAAGGTAAAGATTTCTCTAAACACCAAGTCTATCTTCTTCAAAGTAATACATTATTATAAAGTAAAAATGAAAATATTTGCTGCTTTTCCTTAAAAAAAGAACATTCATCCAATTTTCAAATGAGTCTTTCTAATAGTCTTTCTTCTCTTCCTACTTTATTCATTTTACATGCCAGGGCAGCCTATGCATCTCTATTCCTACCTGAGTCTAGGAGATTTATTTTATTGTCAGAATTATAGTTTTTACAATTGGATGTTTCTTCCTATGTATCTTTGTTCATCAAATCAATGCTATTAAAAAATTCTATCTGAACATGGAATTGTCAAAAACTGTGAAGGGTGTACGTATTCTCTCTACTTGCAAGGAGCAAGTTAGCCTGCCACAATTTCATAGGTGTTGGCAAAAGAACAAGACAACTGAGTTAGAGACAAAGAACAGGTTATTACTTACAGCTCTAGCAGTAGCCAGAATATCATCATTTTCTTATTCTGGTTTTCGAAGCCCAAATTCCCATAAGGCAATGCAATGAGGCCCGTGGATGCCTGCAGATGTAGTGGGTTACAGGAAAGAGACCCTGAACTCAGTAAACCTGATCTAAAATGGGCAATAAACAAGTTGCCTGACTTTTACCACAGAGGGAGACATTAGATATCCTGGATAGTAAACAAACCTGCCATTTTCTCCAGAGGGAGGCATTATCTCTGTCTTCCAAGGCTGCTCTGTGTACAAGCATCCTTGATAAGATTATTTGTGCTTCTGCTTCAAGATGTGAAGAAATGTGAGACGTATGGAGAATCATCAAACATTTAGTAATTATTGTAGGTAATTCTCTCATTAAACTGTAAAGTATAAACCATTCATTCATTCATCAAAATGTATTTATTGAGGATCTATTATGTTCCAGACATATAACCATAAAAAAAAGGGACATAGCCTCTGGCTTTATAGAACTTCCATTCTTTCATGGAATGTAGATATAACAAATATGTAACACAATACAATATGGCATGATAAGATATATATATTGGTGCGATGTAACGTAACATAATAAAACAGAGTATCAGGTAGTGTGATAATTAAATTTGCCCCTGGATCCATTTTCTATCTAAGGATATCAGGGATACTATTTTTTTTAATAGAAAAGATTCTTTCCAAGGCAAAGAAAATTCTAAAACTATACCTCCATTGTTGATCCTATGTGATTTACTCCCTTCTTTAAAAAACTGACATTTATAAATATTATTTCATATTTCATTAATTAAACTATTTTGTAGTAAACTTAAAGCACATTAGTGAGTTGTAATGTCAAACGACTAAGTGGAAAATAAATATGAAAAATCTAAAGTAAATTAATAATGTACCTCATTCCTTGTGAGCTTTAAACAGTTAATAATGCCTGACTGCCTCATATCAGAGTGCAGCCTCCTTTGCAAGGCTGGGCTGGTCATACCACCCACACGCTTTTGATCATTACCTAGATATGCAGTGGTCATGTCAGAAGCTAATTGCCCACGTTACCTTCTTCATTTTTCTTGTTAAAGAGAGATTTTTAAAATGAGTTCAATATATCAGCCTTTTTAACGGAATTATTAATAATATGTACACTCTCATTTGTTATTTGGTCATTTTTTTCCTGAGCTCTTCTTTCCCTGTGAAATCTGTAAAGCCTCTGGAAGATGTTAGAAGTCATTTTGCTCTCACTTCACCTTGTTGACGCTTTTACCTAAAATGACAACAAATAGAAGTCCTTACAGTTTATTCTTTCTTAGTTATTCTGGCCTGAAGTTGACCTCATTTGCCAAATATATTTATTTGAATTTTTAGCGTTATATTTTGACCACAAGCTGAATGAGATAAGACTATTTTAATGGGTAAATATGAAAAATGTGAAATAAAATCAGCAAAGCATAAGGATCAACAAAAACATGCAGTGATGTAAGTGGAAAGTTGGCTGTAAGTTCTTAGAAGCAAAGTTCAAGAAGGAAATATGAACTTTTTAAAAAAATCAATTTCATTATATTCCCCAAACAGTCATTTTTTTCCTGGTGCTAAAGTCTAAAAGAAATTTCCCCTTTAAATCATTATACAGGAACATTGAATAATATAAGTATGTGATTTTCACCAGTTACTTAACTTTCCTGCCTCATGTCCCTCACCTGCAAAATGGCTTACATGTTGTATATCTTGTATATCTTCCAAGGTTGGTGAGATAATGAATTACAAAACTGATTTTTTATTCAAGAAATATTTACCAAGTTGCTTGGTATTTCAGGCACAGTTCTAGGTACTGAAGATAAGCAGTGAACCAAAAATCAGTGTCTGCCATCATGAATTTATGTTCAACAGGAAAATGGAGAAAACAAGCAAATGAAAAGATCACAGCATGCCAGATAAAGGTAAGTGCTTTGGAGAAAAGTAGTGTGAGCTAAGGGCAAGATGGAAAGGTGTGAGTTTTGAATAAGCTGCTCAGGCAAAAACTCTAAGAAGGTGGCATTTGACCAGAGATTTGAATGAAGTAAGGGAGAGAGCCACATAAAGATCTAGAGAAAGAGGATTTCTGCAACAGAGAATGGAAAGAACAATGTCCTTGAAGTAAGAATGAAAACAGTAGATTTGGGCAATGGTGATAACGCTAGTTGGCCAAAAGAGAATAAATGAAGAGAAGAATGGACTAGAAGAAGTGATCAGAGACGTAGGCTGGGACTAAATAACGTAGACTCATTTTGTCTATGGTAAGGAGTTTGGATTTTATTCTGAATGGAATGGAAACCATTGGTGGAATTTGAGCTCTGATATGACTTCATTTCCTTTTTTAAAACAGGTCACTAGGATGGATTTGTTGGGAACTGACTGCAGCAGAGCAAGCATAGACCTGTGGAATATTGCTAATTACCTATTAGAGTAGCTCAAGAGACTTAGCCCAGGAAGGTTGCCTAAGATTGTGGGATGGCGTTGAGTTTATGCTATATTTTGAGTTTAAATGTGAGATCTGATGCTAATGGAGCAGATGTGGTGTATGATGGAGAGAGGATTCAAGTATGACTCCATGGAGAATCAGGTTTCCAGAAGGAAATCCACAGTTCTAGTTTAGACATTTTAACTTAGGCATAGCCATTATTCATTCAATTGGAAATGGCATGAAGGCAGTTGAATATACCAATCTGGACCTCAGGGAAGATTCAGGGCTATAGGTGGCACCTAAAGCCATAGGATTATTTATATCAGCTAATGAGTAAACATACATAAATAAAAGGATGAAGAACTTAGCATTGGGGCACTTCAACATTTAGCCTTGGGGCACAGGACAGAAAGAAGATGAGAAGCCTGAAAATGTGACCGGAAACTAGTATTCAGTATAATAAAAGGGAGTTTTATTTATAAAACCAAGGGAGTTAGGCATCCTAGAAGATGTGAAAAAACTTGTATCAGGAACAAAGAAGTGGCCATTGATGAATGTCAAGTGCTTTTGAGATTAAATAAATAAAGGCTAAGAACAGATCTTTGATTTGGTAGGATGGGAACCATTGGTGACCTTGATAGTAAAACGGTGAGGTTGAAAGCCTGAGTGAAGTAAGAGCAGGAGAACATGAGAGGTGAGGAAATGGAGACACCAAGTACACACAACTCTGATGAGTTTTGCTGGAAAGATCTTCACACTTCATTTACACTCTCATAGGTTTATCTACATGCCTTTTCCCAGACGCCCTTGTTCCTAATCTTCTAATCTTTCTCCTTCCCAGTCCCTGAACAACCACAGCCTGTGAATCTCTATATATACCCATCTCGATCACTTCACTTTCCATACAAAGCAGATAACCAGGAGCATCATCCCTAAAGCTCAGCCCGTTGGGAGGAGTTCCCCTCACCACTGTCTCTCAAGGTCACCCCTGAGTTGAGCAGCGGTCTCTTCATAAATTAACCATGAACTTTTTCCTCTTCTATCAACTGGTCACATGGGACCCTCTGCAGCCATAGGTATGAGCAATAGGTATGAACAAGAGGCACAGGTACAACATGGATGGATGACATGACAGTCTACCCTTTGGCCCCGCTTTCACCTAATGTACCACTTCCATGTTACAATAATTGCTTGGCCCACTAAACCTTATGCTTTGGGAAGACTAACAGAGCCCAGTTCGTGATGGTCAGCTCTGGCTGCAATTCAATTCATGTAACATGATGGGATACTCGTCCTCTACTGGAGCCCAGGAGCATGCCAGCTGCTATTTTTTGAGTGGTGTATAATTTTCTGCTAAAGATGTCATGGTTTTGCTCCAGAAATCAAGGGGTCTATATTATGATTATCCTCCTGGGGGCTTGCTATAAATTCCACATGACCTCTTTATCTGCCCCGGATATATCTAAAACCAAAGTCTGTAATCCCCATCTCAGAGGCTGCTTCCTGAAGAGCCCAGTTGCAACAGGTCTCTAATGTCTTTCATCTTTTAAGCAAATTTTAAAATAATAGATATGCTACAACAAAACCGTTATACTTTTACATGATAAAGACTAGACAAGAAGTTGAGAGAACTTATTGAGTCAAATATAAAGTTCATATAATGCACCTAACTATAAACTAGTATTGACCTGCTGTCCTTTATCAGAAAGATTCCACCACTGAGCCTTCATCAATATTTAGTGTTTTAGGGGTCTGAGTACATAGTTATCCTGACTAATGACAATGATGAACAATAATAAATAGTGAGGGTATACTCAGTTTAGGAGCACGACAGTCAGTTTTCAGAAATTTTTTTCCCATTAATTGCTGAGAAATAACCTAAAATATGGCAACTTGTGATTTGGAATTGAATCAGCCTTTCCATTTCTTTTTGTATTATTTTTTTTTTCCTGCTTTTTTCTCCCCAAATTCCCCCAGCACATAGTTGTATATTTTAGTTGTGGGTCCTTCCAGTTGTGGCATGTGGGATGCCACCTCAACGTGGCCTAATGAGCAGTGCCATGTCCGCACTCAGGATTTGAAGCCTGGGCTGCCGAAGCGGAGCACATGGACTTAACCACTCCGCCACGGGGCCGGCCCCCAGTCTTTCCATTTTTAGATTGCATAATCTCAAATCTAGAATCTGTCTGTCTGGTCAATGCAGAAAGAGAGTTCTAGAAGTTGGTCCCTCAACCTTGACATGGTTCATATATTTTCTTGATGGAAAACTACCCATCTTTAATTACATCTCAAGTCAATTTATTTAACATAATACTATTTTGCTGTAAAATTCATGCAACACAGAAGAAACATTTACAGAATAAAAGACAGTAGCTGAATGTTTAGTTATATTATCTCTAGAAAATATTGTAACTCCAACACACAGTTTTCAAGTCAAAAGTTTCCAGAAGAAAGGATGTTACATGAGCCCTAAACTGTAGAGCTGAACCTGTGAAGTCTCCCAGTTCAAGATAAAGAAAAATATTTCACTTCCAGTTAATCAGCAGATCATTGACAGTAAAATAGCTAATAATACGTTGAGCCCTAAAATTGGATTTCTTTATCTGCTACACCAACCAATGTTTGTCAAAATATGCTATAAGAGAAGGTGAAAATACATTGGTCAGGGTCAAATTCAATCCTATCCCTATGCCACCCTCTATAAACAAAACAACTCTGCTTTTGTCCACTTCATATTGTAGGCTCTTAAAAAAGCATACCTTTGGAAGATGATCTTGGAGAGCAAAGGTACAGCTTGCATACCTTGCCCTAAGCCTGTTGCACTGTATGTACAGCTGAGTTGATCTGTGCTAAAGCTGTAAATTTCTATAAACCTATTCTCCAAGGCCAAAAACCTGTATTAAAGATTTGAGAGTTATAATCAATATCTCTATGTTAGTTTACCCTCTTGATTATATTAATGAGAGTTTTTGGTGGAGCAAAAGAAGGGGCATCCAGAAGGTGAGTTTTGTATACACAAAAGACTATTCAGAATTTTGGTTTGGGAACTAAGAGTTATTATTCAATTTAATAAAGCTACACATTCAAAACTCCAGTTTTCCCCTAATCTTTAAGTTCAGCTTGCAAATTTTAATATTGTATTTGTAATTGTGCAGATTTTAATAAACATTTTTAAAAGGTCTTTGAATAATGTTTGTTTTCATTACACACAGATATATATAGACATATGTATCACATATTGCACATACATATGCAAAAATATACACAGATAGATATATTTATATATGTACATTATGTATATGTATACATCTATATAGACGTGTATACGTATTTATCTTCTGACATGTTTTAAATGGTTTTTATAAATTTAAATATTCTTTTTTATTTTTAAATACTTTAACTCAATTAATAAAACAGATCTTCCCAAATACTAAAATGATTTTATTATTCTAAAAATTAAACATAAAAATGTAGTGAACTCTAGATTTTCTTGGAAGTTCTAGTTCTGTAAAGAAACACAGTAAGATTTCTATTTAAAATTATTTCTAAATCAATTGCTCAATTACACATTTTAAGTTAAATTTATAAGGTTTTACTTTAAACAACAAGATTCTCTTAGATATCAGAGTAATAAAATGTCAGTCATACACAAATTCCTTCCTAACAAAATATTTACATTATGGTTTTCACTTCCTTTCATGGTAGATTCTGTGACGTGTTGCTGTGGCAGATTATATTATCCAATATTGGTCACAGCAATATTTCTGGTCATACCATCAAGTGGCAGGGTCTATTTCCCTACCTCCTAAACCTGGGCAAGATTTTGCCATTGCCTCAAAAAACAGAATGCAGAGGAAGTGGTTCTGCCACCATGTTGTGAAGCAGCCCAGGCCACAAAGAGAGGCTGACAGCCCAATCTCAGGTCTTGCCTGACAGCCAGCATCAACCACCATACATGCAAATGAGCAAGTCTTCAAATAATCTCAGCCCCCAGCCGTTAAGCTATTGCAATTGATTGTGTGGGACAGAAAAGAGTTATCGCCACTGAGCCCTTCCCAAATTGCAAATTTGTGAGCAGAATGCAATTTTCACTGTTTTAAACCACTAAATTTGGGGGAGGTTTGTTAAGCAGCAGTATCTAACTAATCCAGTTGCTCAGAAATCCCATTTAAGACTGTGGCACCCATTTCTCCAGCTGGTGGGAGTATGGGCAGCTGATGTCAGCGAAGTAACTTTCTGAAAATTGCCCTCAGCTAAAGAAGTTTGCCACACAATGCCCTAGGTAACTTGCCCTCCTGGAGTTCTCTCACATTAAATGACAGTTAATGTAGGAGTGTTAACTAACATCCTCTTGTCCTAAACGCCATCAAAGTGGAAGAATTTGAATTGCTCTCTCAGTTCCTGAGCTCTCTGTGAGACCCTATGAGACCTCCTTGGGATGCATTACACATCAACTCCTCTCTTTTCCCAGTGTGACTTTCTTCATTCCCCAACAAGTGTTGATTCTGAGAGCACTCTCCAAAAGAGTTCCTATTCACAAGTCTCCATCGCAGGCTCCCTTTCCCTGGAATCCAACCTAAGATGCTTTTTTATATTTAATTGAAAATCTTCCCAGAGTTAAAAGGTGCACTCTCACTAGTGAAGACATCTCTCTAAGCTTTTGAATGGGAGGCTGACTAGATTCTTGTTGGCTATCCTGATGTGATATACTGAGCCCTATTTATATTCACTGTGTCAATTACTCAAGGAGTAGTAGTAGATAGTACTACTCAAAGGAGATGATTATGATTCATTAGTCAAAGGAGACGATCATGTAGTCCCATTCCTTTGATTCAGTATTCAGAGAGGCCTACAAAACCTATGCAGGTACATCATTCATGGTCCAATCAAGAGACAGTAACCATAGAGTTTATTTAAATTTAATAAAAAGAATTTTAACTAGTAGAAGGTGGATAAAGGGTAAAAGAAGACTCAGAAGAAGCAGATACAAGAAATCAACTACTGCCTCTAAGTTGAAGGAGTGTGGACAATAAAACAAAAACAAAGCCAAACCAAACAAACAGAAAAATGAAAGACTAGGAAAACCCTGCCCTCAAGGTTGGGATTCTGTTCTCTTCCAATAGTTCAAACAGGGAGACTCCTGGTGACAAAGAAACTTCCCAGAGGTTGTGAAGGGGAGTTAGGCTGTAGAAGTGGCCTGCAGTTGCTGGAGCTGCTCAGAAGTAACCACCGATGGGGATATCATGACCAAAGGGCACAGCCGGATTGCTTCTGCAGGAGGCTCCTGGGCTCTCTCATTGACTAATAACAATGGAAGACCAGAACCCTAAAGGAGGTGTCTTCCTCTGTTATAGGCCTGTAGTATCTCTCCAGTGCCCTCTACTGATAATGCCTACCAATTTTGCCACTTGGAAGTATGTTAACAGGGTTTAGTTTCCTCATCATAAAGCAAGGGAAAGAGATGGGTTTGGAGCTGAAAGAAAATAATTGATTACTGACACACCAGGTTAATCACTTGATTGGATTCTGCATTTCTTTTGCTTTTTATACCTGCCTAACCAAAAGCTTAAAGACCTTTGAACTTTATAGAATTCTGCACAATTTCAAATGCTCAGCACCAAACAATCTCAACTGCATTTATAATGCTACCTGATTGAATTTTGGTTACCTCACATGTCTGTATATCTGATTTTTGCACTTTATAAAATCAATTTATGGTCATGCTGCATGGTACAGTTTCTGTTACCTCAATTAACAGGGAATTTATTTCAAGGAAGTACATGATAATAATTACTACAGGAATAGGAATCTTAGCCATGTGAGCAGTCTTCTTTATATGTGAGAAAAAGAGTCATGTAGTTATTTAGTTGTTTCTAAAACCAGAACACACTTCACGTGGCAAAAGAACCCAACGTTGAACTAGTGGACATACTACCTCATTGCCGCCTCAGCGGTAAGGTTGTAACTGATTCTTTCACAAAGTGGTCTCTCAGCTGATCTCTCTGTTTTCTTCTGTACCTACCGACCAAGTACCTTACTTTTCCTCTGTAATGATATTTCAAACTTCACAGCATATTCTAATTTAGGATTTATTCTTAACCATAGCTTTTCCCTTCTAGCATGTGCATGTGCCTTTTCTTTGTAGGTTCTTTAGCTTCTGTTTCTGCTACTATATGTTGATGTTTTCCCCATAGCTCCAGTTCACATAAAAAATAGACTCTGATTAGTTTAGTCTAGTAATATCTCTTCTTGAAAGTGACTAAATTTCAAGCTACCTCCTAAGTCCCTGGTCACCCTACAGATTGGTTCTCATTGAGTTAATGGTCAAACCATGATCCAATCAGCTGTAATCAGTGGTGTGAGTTCATGTAGTAGAGAATATGGTCACCATCTCTATGTTAGAAATAAATAGAGTTGCTTTTCTCAGCAAAGTGCTGTCCACATGAAAGGGATATATTTGAATGGTGGACCAGACCAGAGACTTTGAAAGGCTTTCCCTAGTACAACACTCAATCTAAAAATCCTGATTAATGGGAGTTCCCCAAAGAAGTTCCAGTCAATGGTTCCCAACAGTGACTTTTATCACTTTCTGTCAGCACCACGAGTTGCTTCTGTTGACTGTGCTGACTAACAATGATAGGGTCTCCCATGGGTTTCTCTTTTTGACGGTGCCCCGTGTGCCTTGCCAACAGCTTGCAAGCCTCTTGGAGAATGAAGAGTTCACAGTTGCTCTCTCAGCATAACTCACAACTGAGGCACTGCTGAGGAACAGCTTTTTTAAGGTTATTTTTTATAGCCACCTAATATTACAACTGGAATTGAGCTATTTCTCTGAAGCCTCCTTGGTTCATAGTCAGCTCACTGTCACAAAGTACAATATGCCCTTTTAGGGGGAGGGTTTTGTGATATGGAGCCCCTCCACACACGCAAATTATGAGGAATGAAATTTGGAGTGATGGGAGGAACATAGTGATTTAACTTAAATTCTACTACTGTGAATTTGGATTTGGCTTTAATTTTACTTTTGCATAAACTATTGATAGAAAGAGGCAAATTAAACATAGATGCTTGGAGTTTGAAGGGCCCCTTTGGATTCATGGTCAACACCCGTCATTTTACAGATAAAGGGAAAAAAAGCCAAAAAAAGGTTCAGAGGGTGATTTTCTTTGTCAATAGATAAATTGAGATTAGAACCCAGGCTACTGGAAACTAAATCCAGTCCTCTTTCTAGATACCATGCTGCCCCCTAGCGTTATCCAGATTCATAAGAACTAGTGATTTCATTCATAAGAATGAATTTCAATTAAAGATCTATTTGCAAACCAAGAATGATGAGGTAATTTAAAGTGTTCCAAAGAATATCTGATAGAAAATTCCATTTCACAGTATTTTGCCATTTGCTAGTATAACTGTGCATACTTAAAAATATGTTTGCCTTATCTTCTAAAATAATTCTTCTAAGATCAAATTAAGGCCCTAACAAGTAAAGAATAAAGTTGTGTAGTGGAGTGAGGGTGAGGAGGCAGGCTCACTTAAAACAATAATAATAATAACAACACTACAATTAATACTCAGTCTTTCTCAATAGATCCGTGAGTCCCTTTTCTGTAGCTATAGGTGGGGTTAATTGGTGTCCTGAGGCATCTTAGGGGTCTGTGAGAAAAATCACAAAATAAAAGGAATTAAAGAACTGCTTTTGTAATGGGAAGAATTAAACATTGTGAAAAATAAGAGAAAAAGTAAGCCAAATTAGAGTATCGTAGTCAGTTTTGCCATATATTTCCATTGATCTCCCTTCCAAAAAAGAACAGATATTTATAAAGAGAACAAAACAAATCAAATAGAAATAAGCAAACAAAACATACTGACTTCATACATTATAGGAAGAAAAAAATTAAAAAGTGTGTAACAGATATATCAGGGTGAAGACAGAAACAAAAGAGAAAATAGGGCAACTAACAAATGAGAGGAAGCAAAGAATTAATTATTACACTAAGAAGGCTGATATATTGAGCTCATTTTAAAAATGTCTTTAAAAAAGAATGAAGAAGAAAAATTTAAGTAAGGGGGAAGTAAGGAAGACAATGAAAATTGCTAATAAAAATGTTGAGAAGGGAAATGTGGAAGATATTGTAAAGTAGAGAATAGTGATTTAGAGGATCGTAGATAGCGTTATAGGATCTTTATAAAGAAAATACTTTGACCAATACACAGTCAAACATATGAGGCACTGTCTTGGATTAAATATATTTATTGAATTAACTGTGAAATTCTAAAAACATGTAAATCACACTTTAAAATATGTATTATTAAAGAAGGATCTCACAGGAGACGCAGAATCAGCACACTGGTCTCTATTGTCTTCCTTTTATTCTTACCTCCGGGTTGCTATCTGATCATCTTTCAAGAGATCTCTGGCATAAAATAGCAGTTGACCAGCACTCCCCAATGCAACTCATTCCAGCCCTATCACTAAATACCCAGGAAGACCAGAAAATAATGAAAACTTACAACACCAAAAACTAGTACTGATTAACAAACTACTGCGAGAAATGTTGAGAAATACCTAGCTAGACTTTGTGGCATAACTACCTTATGAAGTGGAGTTCATGTATTTAAACGATGGGAATATGTTTTATGCTTCTCCATTGTCTAATCCTTGAATCATGGGCTGTACCAATGCCAGAGCTTTCCATCCACTTCATTCTTCATGAGGAAGATGGCCACACCACCATTCTGTGCCCCATCCCCATTCCTCTTTTACATTCATTCGGAAATGACAAGTCTTGAGAAACCACAGAGCAAGAATGAATGAGGAGAATAGAGTAGAATTACAGTTAGAGGGCATTTAGTTCCCCATAAGCAAAGTATTGTTGGTGGAACCAGAAACTGAAAAAATCTTAGTGTCCTACATCTTGGGAGTTGTATCTATTCACTTAAACTATTGGTTTAAATTACCAGAGGCCCAGGAAATGAAAGTAGAAAATTCTACATCAATATATCAGTGCTACACAAGACAGGTAACTTCCAAATACTGAGAAATTAGGCTGAGCGCTTTGAACTTGAATCTTTATTAATGAAGAAAGAAATATAACCATTACTCAAGAAAATAGTGACTGAAACCAAGACATCAACAGGAAACTAAGGATGCGCAACCAATCTTAAAATACACTTTAATGCTGCATTAGTAGACTGAAAAGAAAAATCATATGATCATCTCAATAGATGCAGAAGCATGGCCACAGATGCTGGGCAGCCATGGAGCATATCTTACAGCCTGCCCAGGCAGGGAACCAAGCCAGCAACACTGCCCAACTGTTGAGCATAGTCCCTGGCCCCACATAACCAGGGAGCCTGAACATGGACTCTGAGCAACCTCAGAGGCTGGCTTATAACCCCACCCAGCAGCAGAGGCCAGCATACAGCCCTACCTGATTGCTGAACACAGCCTGCGACCTCATTCAGTCAGGACGCCCAGACAGTGACTCTACCCAATCACAAGGCACAGTATTAATGCACAAAATTGGGGTTCTCTGCACAATGTGCATAAGCAAGCCAATTAATTATGGCATCAGCCTTTGGGGGAGAAATCAGCTTTCATTCTGCCAGATTGATCTGCAAGGAGATGGGACATATGGCCTCAGATTTGTCTCCCCCATTCAGGATTTGGGACAAAATTTAAGAAATTAGGGAGAACAGTCTAGCATGCAGAAACTCTCACGGGGCAGGTTTTGGTTGGTGAGCTTCAAGCATTTATGGTAAGCTTTTAAACATTTATGACAGGGTTCTCAACATTTATGATGGGGTTCTAAACATTTTTGCATGAGGTGGGGGAGGAATTTTAACACCGGATCTTCCTGAATGAGGGACCCCTTGTTTCTGATACAAGTCAGACTTTCAAGTTCTGGTCGTGTCCTGGTCTTTAGGTTCCATGGGAAGAAGAATCTTTGGTTCCGAGGTCATTTTTGGGTCATGATTTTTTCTTTTGCACATGCCCTGGCTATGTGACTTTGCAGTTTTTCTGAGAGACAAACCTTAATTACTTTGTTAATAAGAGACAGAGTCTGTTCAAACTGGCTCTAAATGGGCCCCCATGGTTACATTAGCCTGAACACAAATCGAATTCAGCATCTCATTAAAAGAATCATACAAGATGATCAAGTGGGGTTCGTCCCTGGGACACAAGGATAGTACAAATTACAAATTAATAAACGTGATACATCATATTAATAGTATGAAAGATAAAAATAGTATGATTATCTCAATAGATGCAGAAAAAGCATTTAACAAAATTCAACATCCATTCATGATAAAAACTCTCAACAAATTAGGATCAGAAGGAACCTCAACATAATAAAGGCCATATATGACAAGCCCACAGCTAACATCATACTCAATGGTGAAAGGTTGAAAGCTTTTCCTCTAAGATCAAGAACAAGACAAGGGTGCCCATGCTTACAACTCCTGTTCAAAAAAGTACTGAAAGTCCTAGCTAGAGCAATCAGGCAACAAAAAGAAACAAAAGGTATCCAAATTAGAAATGAAAAAGTAATATTGTCTCTGTTTGCAGATGATATGATCTTACATATAGAAAACCCTAAAAACTCTGCCAAAAAACTGTTAGAACTAATAAACAAATTTAGCAAAATTATAGGATACAAAATCAGCATGCAAAATTCAGTTGTATTTCTATACACTAACAATAAGCTATCTGAAAAAGAAATAAAGAAAACAACCCCCTTTATAATAGCAACAAAACAATAAAATAATTAAGAAAAATTATACGCAATATATTGTAATTAAGAAAGACCTCTACATTGCAAACTATAAGAAATTGGTGAAAGAAATTGAGGAAGACACAAATAAATGGAAAGATGCCTTGTGTTCATAAATTGGAAGAATTAATATTGTTAAAATATCATACTACCCAAAGCCTTCTATGTATTCAATGCAATCCTTATCAAGATTCCAGTAATATTTTTTACATAGAAAAAAATCCTGAAATTCATATTCATAAAATTCACAAAACCCCAAATAGCCAAAGGAATCTTCAAAGAGAAGAACAAGTTGGAGGCATCACATTTTCTGATTTCAATCTGGATTACAAGGGTATAATAATAAAAACAGTATTGTAGTGGCATAAGAAGGGACACATAGACAAATGACACAGAACTGAGAACCCCAAAATAAACCCATGCACATACAGTCGTGCAATATTTGACAAGGAAGACAAGAATGCTCAATAGGGAAAAGATTGTGTTTTCAATAAATGGTGTTGGGGAAACAATAACCACATGAAAAAAGAATGAAACTGGACCCTTTTCTAACACAATTTACAAAAAAGATTTAAATGTAAGACCTGAAACTATAAAACTCCTAGAAGAAAACAGAGAGAAAAAGATCCTTGATTTTGGTCTTGGCAATGATTTTTTGGATATGACACCAAAAGCTCAAGCAACAGAAGCAAAAATAAAGTGGAACTATTATCAAACTAAAAAAGCTTCTGAACAGCAAAATAAATGATCAATAAAATGAAAAGTAACCTATGGAACAGAAGAAAATAGTTGCAAATCATATATCTGATAAGGGGTTAATATCCAAAATATATAAGGAACTCGTACAACTCAAGAGCAAAAAACCAAATAATCTGATTAAGAAATGGGCAAAGGATCTGAGTTGACGTTTTCCTAAAGAAGATATACAAACGTCCAACAGGTACATGAAAATGTGCTCAACAGTGAAATGCAAGTCAAAACCACAATGAGACATCATTTCACACCTGTTAGAATGGCTATTACCAAAAAGACAAGAGATAAGTGCTGGCAAGGATGGGGAGAAAAGGGAACCTCTGTGCAGTATTGATGGGAATGTAAATTGGTACAGCCATTATGGAAAACAGTATGGATTTTTCTCAAAAAATTAAAATTAGAACTACCATATGATTCAGCAAACATACTTTTGGGTATATATCTGAAGGAAATGAAATCACTATCTCAAAGACATATCCAGATCCCCCTGGTCACTGCAACATTATCTACAGTGTCCAACCTAAACTTAGGTTGATGAGAACAACCTAAGTGTCCATCTACAGATGACTAGATCAAGAAAATGTAGGATATATGTATAAAGGAATATTATTTCAAGAAAATGTAGGATATATATGCACAATGGACTTTTACTCAACCATAAAAGGAAGAAAATTCTGCCATTTATGTCACTTGAATCAAACTTGAGGGCATTATGCTGAGCAAAATAAGTCAGAGAAAGACAAATATTGTATGATCTCCCTTGTACGTGGAATCTAAAAAAAAACCAAGCTCATATAAACAGAGTAGATTGGTGGTTGCCAGGGGTGGAGGATGGGGTAGGGAAAATGGGTGAAGGTGGTTAAAGGTACACACTGCTAGATACAAGATGACTATGTTCTGGGGATGTAACGTACACCATATAACTATGGTTAACAATAGTCTATTGTATACTTGAAAGTTGCTGAGAGTATATCTTGAAAGTTCTCAACACACACACACAAAAATGGTGACTATGTGAGGTGATAGACGTGTTAACTGATCTTATCGTGGTCATCAGTTTACAATATGTACATATTTGAAGTTCTGTTGTACACTTTAAATATACGTAATGTTATATGTCAATCATATCTCAATAAAGCTGGAAAAAAGTAAAAAGAGGGAAGCTTATAAAAAATTATCACTCTCAAGGTCCTTTTGAAACAATACAAGAAGCATTCTCTATCAAAATTTCTAGTTAGGTTCTTAAGTGAAACATTCAATACTTTTAATGAAAATCTAAGTGAAATATGGTAGAGAAAAAAGAGGTAAGGAGTTAGGATGTTGAAAATTTTGGAAGTCATCACTGAATTTATTAGTGTGTGAGATGTGTGTGTGTGGGTGAGTGTGCATATGCAGGAATAGCAGAAAGGGGAAGTTTGAAGTAGGAAAAAATGGAGAATAATGTATATTTACTGAGCCAGAGTCTTTCTTAGGCCACATTCTCTAGCTGTCAGTCTTTCTCATTCAAGAAATAAGGGTTGGGGCAAATTAGATGATGGATCGGTTTCATAACACCTGTGCATCAGAAAACACAGTGATTATCTACTACTACTCAGGATCTGTTTCTCTTCTGAGGGCAGAATCATTGTTCTTCTGGGAAATACTTGGCCCATCCCTGAGTCCAACCTTGTGTTTTGAATGGGACATGACATGGTCTTACAGCCTTCATACCCCAAAGCGGAAATGAACACCTGACATAAGCTAGGCCAGTAGAGCCCTTCTCTGAATTTTTTACTTTGGACCATAGATAATCTAGTCAGTAATTTCTAGATGTGTGAGAAGTGTAACTTTGGAGTGGCTCATTACCGTGTTCCCGAACACCAGAAAGTCAGTTTGTGCCCAAGGAAGATAAGGCCAACATGAAGAGAGAAACAAAGACGATGAATGACTGACTGTCCTGGGGGTTAGCCCTGCACTTTCTCAGATTTGGTTATAAAAGATATCCTAGTGCCTTGCTAATATATTTTTTGTTGCATTTACACATATTCAAATGGGTTTCTCATACTTACAAACGAGAGCTCTGGTGAATACAGTGTAATAGTAGAATGTATGTTTTCAACAGTCAGACCAATTCCACTGAAACAATATAATGATCAGTGAATAATTGGTGTGGTCAATTTAGACTGGAATGACAGTCTAAACTGTGTGATCAGAGAGGAAAAAACACCTAGTAGGTTTATTAATTTAATGGAAGGAAAGGCAAGATGGGATCCTTTTTAGGGACAGTATTTCTCAAAATGCAGCCATCAATCTGCATCAGAATCATTTAGAGTTACTGCTAAAGTGCACATTCCTGGGCTCCAGCCTGGATGGAGGACATCAGAATCTCTGGGGAGTGAGAGGGACCTCCTCAAACAACATCCCAAGTGATTATAATGTGGGTTAGAGGTTGAGAGCCACTGCCTTAGAGGAACGGTTGTCATTACTAAGATGCTGATAAAACGCAGGTTTGAGAGGCAATGCATGCATCTGAAGCACCCGGTCGTGTAGAGTGCAGAAAAACAAGATTGGAGAAAAATGCAGACAGTATTTTGCTATTACTATTGTGTTACAGCACTTGGAAATGAAGAAAGTGCAGACAAAAGCAGAGGATCTCAGAACTACATATCAATAATAAAGTAGACTAAAAGTTTTTTATAAACGGAAAATGTTGATGAGGTTTTCTTATACATAACAAAGATGACTTCTGCATTCATTTGTTGCTGGTAGACAAATGTGTTTTACGCCACTGCAAATAGCCACCAATGCATGAAAAATGAAAAATCCATTTGAATCAATGAATTAGTGACCTATTGTAAAACAACCACCCAAAAAATGTCTGTTCAATTTCCCCTCAACCATGTCAAATAAATTTGTCACTGAAATGGTGATTTCAGATTCCATTAAGACTGCCCATCTGATTCAACCAAATTTTCTCACCTCAGAGATGAACTCATAATTTTATGGCTTCTGCTGATTTGAAGGATCTTAAATCAGAGACCCAAATCCAGACAATTTTCAGAGGAAAACTGTTTGTTCTGAGTAAATTCTAAAGCAAATGAATAAATGATCAAATGAAGAGCCATCACACGTATGATCATTTGCTCAGTGTAGTTCGTTTTGTATCTAGCCAGCAAGCACCTGTTTTTTACAAGAAATGCAGGAGTTAAACGCCTCTGAGAAGAACAGCCACAATCTAACCATCTTGTCAAATCCATTCCCTGGAACCTCAGGGGTAGAGCCTTCCTACCTGCTTCAGGGAGGCCGCATCAGCCTTTCTTTCCATTCCTCAATCTTCCACTGTCAGGCCATGTTGGTAATTGGTTTTTAATTGGTTCATTTACCCGAATGATTTATACTGCCTCAGGTAGACAAGATTTAATGACACCCATTATAGTGCTTTAGATTATCTCACAAATAGATATGCTGTTGTCCTTCAAGACTGAAGATCCATGCATATGAGTATTATCACTCACATATCTCTAATGTAAAAAAAGTCCAGTGCCTAGCTAACAGTGATAAAAATAATAGTTTATCAAGCATGAACTATGCTTGTACTTTCTATGCATTATCTCATTTAACAGGCATTTGCATAAGAACAGAAATAAGCAGAAACAATGTCCAAAGGGTTGCATTTGTTTTGAACAGAGACTGTTTACAACTGTTTGTCCTTAATTTTTCAGGTGATCGATTCCTTTGCTCAGACTAGTCCTTCCGCTTTGAGCGGTAATAATGTACTGGGAAAATCACTAGAGAGACTACATCAGAAATCTAGATTCATTCTTGATTCTGGTAATAATTGTGAGACCTTAACCCAGTTACTAAACCTTTGGGTTTACACCAGCTCTTGCAGTTCTGAAATAATGTGGCTCGCTACATATTCCTATTTCTCATTTTGATTGATTAGCTGCTTGGGGTGCTGTCAAATCTTCTATAGTATAACCTATGCTTGTACTTCAGTGTTCTCTTAAAATATAATTTCTGCCTAAATTGTTTAAAAACATTCGACTCATCATTCAGTTACTTAAGAATTACGTACTGTCACACAAATGCCTCATCCAAGTAAGGATACCTTCTCAGGAAATACATTGGCTGTGGGGCTGAAAGAGCAAGCGAAAATAGCAAGTGCATAGCTATAGAGTTATGAGAAAACTTAGGTAACTTCCAACAATAAACAGACTAATTTTTCTACTTCAATATGTCATATCTTTTAAGCAAATATCCTAGGAACATAGTAAAATATTTTTAATTGCAATTAATCATAATTAATTTGCATATACACACTATCATATATGTGAATGAAGAGACATTGATATATAGGAATGGATTCTAATGTTGTTTACATAAAAAAATTGAAATGGACTCTTCTGATTGAGTTTGATAAATTTAAAGAGGTACATTTTAGTTAGGATTGGGGCTTCATTAAAGTATAAAGAGTTGTACAGAAATCATAAAAGAAATAATTGGGCCTGGCGTAAACTGTCTTGCCTTAGCAAGACATAATCTTTGGCAAACCTAAACCTTTTCACAGAAATAATTTTTCTTACTTGGATTAAAATATTTTTAGTATTGATTTTATTCTTATGGTAATTAACAGACTTTTGTTGAATATCCACTCCTTCAACATATGCAATTTGTTAGGACAATGTTGCATTTTTCCAATATTTTCTCAGAGTGTCCCAAGTTTAGGGAAGCAGATTTACAAAGGTTTACTAAAGTATGTTGTGTCACAATTCTGGATTAGTGCAGGCATATTTAGACATGATCAGATCTTTACTTGTGCATAACATGTGCATGTCTTGATGCTTCAAATAAGTTCAACTCAGTCGTATAAGAATGTAGCTGGAAGGAAAATAAAGTGGAGCAGGCAGAGGGGAGTGTTTACCTCAGAATTTATCCGACCTAGGGAAGAGAAAAGTATTTGTTGTAAATGCATTATTTTTTGTACCCGGATGACGGGCATGCAGAAGCTGAAAGCTCTGTTGACTGGAAAGAATTTAGCAGAGGCAGACCTTTTATGTATTTAAAGATATCTGTACACATTTCTCTTCCTTATTTGAGCTCTGTGCTGTCCAATAAATGCAGTAGCCAATAGCCACTTGTGGCTACCAAACCCTTGAAATATGCTTAGCTTGAATTGAGAGGTACTGTAAATGTAAAATATACACCAGATTCTGAAGACAAAGAATGGACATTATACCATTAATAATTTTTATATGGGTCACATGTTGAAATCCTAAATTTTAGATGCATTGGGTTAAATAAATATATTATTAAACATCATTTGTTTCTTTTTACTTTTTTAAATGTAGCTTTCAAAAATTAAAATTATATGTGTGGGTCGAAGTATGTTTCTATTGGACAGTGCTGATCTAGATTAACACTGTATTGTCTCCGACAATCATTGGGATATGTGTATGTGTGGTTTTATGTGACTGTTATCTGCCAAATTATTAAGAATGACACATGGCTTTGAGTTGACCCAGACCAGGGGTGGTCAAACCTCCCCTGGATGGTCTTGCTGAAACCGTTCCTTGCCTTCAACCTCACCACCATCCTCTTCCCCACCCCTAATCACCACGGTATCATTCTAAACTTAATAATTTAGCCTTTGGGAAAATAAACAACACATCACATCACATCTACTACTACATGCCAGGCATAGGTCTCAACCCTTTGCAACTATCAGTTCCTTTAATTCTCATAGCAGTTCTATGAAGTAGGTTTTGTTATAAGCCTCATTTTACAGATGAGGAAACTGAGGTAGGGAAAAGCTAATACACTTGTCCCAAAGTCACACAGCTAGTGAAAAGTAAAAATGAGGCAGTCCAGAGCCAGAGTCTGAATCTGAGCAAACATTTTTTACTCTGTCGTTTTCATTAACCAATATCCCATATATTCCATCCCTACTCCATCCCAATTGCTGAGTTCGTCACACTTCTGGTACTCCCAGATCCCTCTTTTTTTCTCAGAAATTTCGCAATTTCTTCTTTTTCGTGTGGAGCAATTTAACATTCTCGGCCCTGCTCTATAGAATCCGGGCCTTCCCACACATGTTCTTAGGTTCATCGTTTTAAAACCAAATGGCAAAAGGGGAAACATTTTTTAAGGCAAAAAAACCCTATTCTCTTAAAAGATAACAGCATCTGTAGATGCTTGTGAATTTAAATAACATTTTCTCCCCATTACACTTGCAATGACTTAGTGTGAGAAATGTTGATATCATTACGCAAATTAGGAAACTGAGTCACAGAATGTAAATAACATTCCTAAGTTCACACAGCCATCAAGGGGCAGAAAAGGGATTCCTACCAGGCAGTCCACAGCTTACTATACTAGTAGTTCTGCATATCTACACATATCACTTGAGGTTCTTCTGAGGCTCTCTCCTGGGGCCTCACCTCTTACGGGAGCTCTCATGTCAATTAAGTGAGCTGGCCATAGTTCTGCCTGCTGTACACGAGCTATCACCAAACTGCTAGGATGTCTGAGCCAGCCACCCTTTCTGAGAGCTCAGCATTGTGTTGTCCACTAACTTTGAGAACACCCCTCCTCCAACCACCTATGTTATTGTCTTTCTCCAGATTGTGGGAAAGGAATCTGTAGTCATGTTTTTGTGAGCAAAAATAGTGTCTTTGGCCAAAAACCCATGTATCTTAGGAAAAAAGAAAAACTCTTTATAATTGTTATCACCACGTAGATAAATGGAAAATGAAGGTCAGGGAGTGTTAGTTTCCCTCTGCTAAAGAAGGAAATAATAAATGCTTTCCAGACATAGGAAGATGGAAAAATTGAAGCTATTAGAAAAGAAATTATTAGAGGATCAAAAATAGTTAAAAGAAATGTGAGTGTTCAGAACTTGACTGGAGAGAAAACTAATCAGCCAATGAAACCCTTTGAGTTAATAATGAATGTCTCATCTCAACTTGAAACAGATCTGTCTGCTCTATTGGAAACATATAATATCAAAGGAGAGGAAAGCTGTCCCATAAAGGCATGGTAGCATTTGAACATCAATTTGACAGGTAGTGTAATTTTCTTACTAAGGACCGTGAATATCATATTGAAGCCTACTACAGAAATACTACTCAAATTCTTCTCATAAGTCATCTGAATAGGAAAAGTTTCAGCAGAAGTCAGAGAAGATATAGGGAAAAAGGCTGAGGTTGATGAATTTCACTTATGACCAAAAAACCATGACCTTGACTTATTTCCATTTAATACTAATCTATTATCTCTAAACCAGGAACAAGTGGAACTGAAATCAGTCAGAAGCCAGAGTTATTTCTGCTCCAGATTTACTCTAAGTAGTGCTATGTCATCTGAATACATTTGTATGCAAGTGACAAGACTCAGAGAATGTTCAGTTCTGATCTGTGCTTTTTCTACTATTTTAAGTACCAGAGAAAGATGATAGTGATTTGAACTCCTGTGTTTCTAGCATATAGCACATGGCATGCATGTAGAAGATTAGAAAAACATTTTATTAACCTTCTTTCAGTGTTATCTTCTGTAATACATTCAGAAGGTAGCTTTTTATTACCCATGTAGGAAAAAGTTTTGAGAAATGTCAAGCTCAAATTTCAATTGTTTTAAAATATGTTTTTCCCTAGGCCCAGAATCCTGTCACTGTGCAGAGTCTGAAAAAGCTTTGACTAGTTATGTGGTTTCATTTCAACATGATTTACCAGAATAAAAGAAACATAACAGAAACTATGATGAAATCCCAACCCCCCTGCCCCCACCAGCGACCTCTAGATTCAGGATTGGTTACAGCCAAGTCATCAAACTTCTTTAAATATTTTCTGAATGGCCTTCAACTCCTGGGTAAAACTTTATTCTGGTGTGACTAACATATGAATGTACTATATGGAACTAAAGACCATTGTTGATTTTCATATACAATTAGACAGACTGCAAGTTCACAAAGAGAATCACTTAGCCATCAACTAGGGCTGTAGGTTATTAATTAAGTATCATGGGGTTTTTTTTTTAAGAGCGAATATTTTAAAATTAGACTATACATTGAAATCTGCATCTCTACCCTCCCTTGAAAACATTGAAGATATGACAACTAGGGACCCACACTTCCTCATGGCAATAGTTTGCAAGATCCAAGTGTCTGAAGCTCTTTTAAATCTCTAGTTCTTCACAACTCTATCCTCCCCAAGCAACCAATTGGCCAAGCTTCTCTAATTTCATTTACCTAACGAACTACTGTAAACTGTTGCAATCTTGGCCTAAAGAGTCTGGATCCAGGGGCTGGCCCCGTGGCCGAGTGGTTGGGTTTGCGCGCTCCGCTGCAGGCGGACCAGTGTTTTGTTGGTTCGGGTCCTGGGCACGGACATGGCACTGCTCGTTGGGCCACGCTGGGGCGGCGTCCCACGTGCCACGGTTGGAGGGACCCACAGCGAAGAATGTGCAACCATGTACGGGGGGACTTTGGGGAGAAAAAGGAAATAAAATAAAATCTTTAAAAAAAAAAAAAGGACAAAGAGTCTGGATCCATGAAAATCCCCCCACAGAGCAAAAGTGATTAAGTGCAACCTTCATGAGTGTGTTCTCTGCTCCTGCTCCCACAATGCCGAACACTGCTGCAGAAAAGGAGAGTTATGAAAACTGGTGCTACTGCTGAGTTTATAGTTTCCCGCCTCCACAGGGTCCAGCAATGTTTTTGCTTTCTCTAGAAAAGTCCCTTTCACACTTTCTAGAAAATCTATCCTAAAGTGTACTCTATTCTTTAATTCTCTTCTCCCATGTTCCAGTCTTTACTGAGAAAATAAAGTCCATGGAAGAACTCACTCAAATTACTGTCCTCCTACTGCTATACTTTCCTATTTCACCTCTGTCACTTCACTGCTGTGTGATCTTGGGCAACCTTTTGAAGATTTTTTTAGCTTCTAATTTCTTACCAGTCGTTGGAGCTCCTATGTCTATCTCCAAGTGTGACAAATATTAAATCAGATTAGCGATGTAATAATCAGTAAATGAGCACAGTGACTAACCAAGAAATATGTTTTCCTTCATGGTGCCTTCTCTGAACTTGCTTCAGAGGATGGAGGCATCTGATCCCAACCACCTTGACTCTTTCTAAACTTTTCTTCCCAAGTAATCTGTCTTTTTTGATCTGTCACCAGCTTGAACTCCTGAAATTTTGGTTATCCATAGGATTCTGTCTTTGATTCTTTTCTAATCTCATTCTACATGTTCTCCCAAGATCAGCCCAGCCATCCGCATGGATTCTAAACTGCTTCCTGTATGCTGATATCTCCATGTCTATATATCAAACTTCTTTTTTCATGCTGTGGTCATAAGCTTCTCACACTCCCATTCATCTTCCATTCTTCGGCCTAAGTAAGATTCCCCAAAAGGTAAGACTGATCTTGCCAAAAAAATCTCTTTTAGTTTTGGGCTAACATACAGGATAAATTCCAAGTTTTTAAGATCACCATACAAAGATCTTTACAAGAGGCACATAACCCATTTTCTGCATCATTTCTTATCACTTTGCCATCTCACACACTGTGCTGTACTGAATTTCTCACCTTTTCCCTGGTTATTTCAGTCCTCTTTTCAACTCTGCCTTTCACATGCTGTTCCTTCTTCCAGGTACATAATTCCTCCCCTTGCCCCCTGATATGAATAATCTCACTCTTTCTTTAACATCTAGGTCAAAACATACCTCTTTATGGCGACTTCTCCCTCTCCACAATTAATGTAGTTGCCCAGGCCTTTGGATTCCCAAAGAAATGATCAGTTTACTTACATCACAATACTGCCCCCCTTCTCTCCCAGACCCAAAATAAATAGACCCACAGGCTAGTTTTGAGATTTACTAAGGGTAGGAGTGGTGTTTCATATGTGAATCTTAAAGTCGTGGTACAGTACCTACCGTATGGTGGGACAAGATAGCGATAATTTAGTTCAACGAAATTTTATTTTGTCTTGACTTCATCGTGTTACTTCTCTCAATTCCCGCAACAAACAACATGAGTTAGGAATTATTAATTAAAGTAGAGAAAAATGAGTTTCAGTGAAGTTACGGGTTAAAGTTTCTAAGTGGTTGAACTGGAACATCAATCTCCAAACTCCAAGCTTTATCTGATATATACATCTTATAGATTCTTCAGTAAATGTTTGTTGAATTAGTGACTGATTCAATAAACCAGTATAGAGGGTCAGGTAAATCTTTGCCAATTTTCACATAGTTAACTATTAGGAGAGGATGCATATAATACTCTTCAAAAGTTTTAGATATTTTAGCATTAATTCATCACTACATCTAATTAAATTCATTATTCTTTACTCTACCAAATTAAATATGCCATGTCCCAGATATTACTTTCCAAAAAGTATGTGAAGTTTACCCATGGGACAACATATTTCATCCTATTTCTTCAATAACATACAAAGTTTCATCTGTACATGTTTAATATACTATGAAACTAAATATGAAATAATCCAATTTTAAAATTAATGCCAAGTAACATAAAGGCTTTTGATTGTTGTTCTGTGTGTCTCTTAAGATTATTGTTATAAGCTTAATTAAGTTTTAATTATTTTGTTGTAAAACGGGGTCATTGAGAATCCAAGCAATTATTAAAAATACTTTATGGGGGTTGCTTTTAACAAGAGAAACTCCATTAATGTACTATAGAATATCAAATGTGTTTTTAGTAATCATTCCATATTTTACTTAGTTGCCCGCATATTCCATTTTTAGCTGCATTATGAAATGCTAACGTACCATTAATTAATAATACATATTTATTGAAATTTAGTGACTTAAAAACCTACCTAGCTTTATATTTGTGTTGTCTTTTGGGACACATATTCCAGACCTAACGTCACATCAAGCTATAAATAGTGGGAATAAGATCATGTAGCCAGCCTAACTCTTTTATAGCAGAAAACGAAATCCAGAAGGTACACACATCCTTTGTCCAACAGGACCAAATCAGGAAGATGATCAAGGACTAGAACTCAGTCTTTAGACTCTTACCCCAGTAAATAATTTTTCTACTACATTTAAAGTCTATTTTCAAGATTGTAACGATACAACACCAATTTGATAAAGATAGTTTACTCTGCCCTAGACAAGGGAGCCACAGTCTGTGTTCCTTTCTAAAGTTACTTACCAGCCTTTACTATGCTAATGCC
The DNA here is from genome assembly GCF_041296235.1 of Equus asinus. Lineage (NCBI taxonomy): Eukaryota > Metazoa > Chordata > Mammalia > Perissodactyla > Equidae > Equus > Equus asinus. The sequence goes on from NC_091790.1 coordinate 172,748,453, forward strand.
ACATATACATCTATAAATTGATTTGTTTACTCAAATCTACTTAACTAATTAATTTGGCTAATTAAATGACTAAGTTCCTGGTTAACAAGAGTAGCTAGCAAATTCATGTTAAAATAACTAATCAAACTGGTTGTTTGTTTATAAATAAACACATTTACTGGGTGAGGAAGTATTTCATTCTTCATTCAATTGATTTGGTGCAGATTCAGCTTCTGAAAGAGGCCGTAGCCACTTGTTAAGGGTGTTGTAATAAACTCAAGACAATCTTTTTACACGACATCAAATGACCACTTTGATTCAATTTTCATCTTTCTCCTAGTAACTCTGGCATCATGTTTCCAAAGAAGACAGTGTGTTCTGGATTTCCTTTGTTCGTTTCTGGAAGTCATCACGAGGGGGGAGAGTTGGTATTGTTTGCCATCTGGGAACTCAGGACTGGAGGAGACAGAGGGAAATTGGGGCAATAACTCACAAGAAAAAGTAAACAGACAAAGAACAGATACAAAAAGGGTGAGAGAAAAAGTAAGAAAAGAGAATTTGGTGTATCACCGTTATATAATTTTAATAAAAATTTCACTCAGCTTTGCCGCTTTGCTCCAAACTTAGAAACAGTTTCAGCAACTGAAAGATAATCTTGCTCCCATTTAAATGTTGATCCAATTTTATCTGCATTAAAAGTGGCTATCATAAGAAGAAGTCAATGCCAAAACAAACATATGTGTTACAGAAACTAAACATATTGCTTCTAGCTAGTGCTTTACTGCTGAAAAATGTCCAGAAATTGTTAACAGTGAGTCGTCAATTCTCTATGCTCCTCTAAGGGGCTGCAGCTCCCCACTTTATTTCAAGTGCTCACTTCTCTGGAGACTATGTGACAAATGAGGTTGGGGTGGATGAGAAGTGATTTAGCCACCACTAAAGATTATTTTCTCTGGTGCATCCAAATTGTCTCAAATAATTTTTTCCTAGGAAATAATTTGGGTTTATTTTATACAGAGGAGGAAATTCTGAAAAAAAAAAAAGAGAGGAGAAAAAAGAAGCACATGTCAAAAGATAAAATAGTGCAGCAGAAGGATTCATTGCCTAGGTAACTTTTTTCTTCTCTCATTTTACTTTGCGATAAGTTCTCAATGGACTGATTCATTTAAGCTATGATTTTTATTCATATTTTTAAGCTGTTGGGCCTGATGTTGAAATCTCCCTTGTCACCAGTTAGACTTACTAGTTTTAATGATTTGGGTTTTAAATGAAGGTCATTATATAATATCCTGCATTGCATGCAGATTATAAAGTTCCTGCCGGCTTTGCCTTTTAATTAAATTATTCTTTCAAGTGGAATATAGGAGTAGAAAAGTCCATCTTATTTTTATATTGAAGGGACTCTATAGCCAAACTTTTATGCTTTATTACTAATGAATATTTAAAATAATGTTCTTGAATAAACGTTGATTGGGTCTAAGAGAATTATTTGTTTAATAAATCTTTTCCCCACCCCAATTCAATCACCCACATTCTACAGATAATGTAATCCAACATATTACTCTCTCTGTCTCTCTCTCTCTCTGTATATATAGAGAGATAGATAGATCTCTCTATATATACATAATCTATATATATATATCTCTCTATAGAGAGAGAAAGAGAGAGAGAGAGAGATCTATATCTCTCCTCCATCTTGTCCTTGATTTTCAGGCATTTCCAGCACACAGCTAAACAAAAAAAGAATCAAGAAAGATAAGACTTAATAATGAACCCATTGATTAACACTCCAGAAAAAGTGACTAACCAAAAGTGAGGGAAAAAGGAAGAGATAAGTTTACTAGAAGGAGCAGAGTGATGGGAGAAGCTCTGTGGGGAAAGGTCCACTGCTCTGGGTTAGGAAGACTGGCATATTCCATCCAGCAATTCAGCTCTCTAAGATGGGCATCCGCCATGAAGGGAGAAGGGGAGAAAGTCACTGACTCTGGTTGGAAGGAGAGCCCCTCCAGTATCTGGAGCAGAATCTGCTGGTCAGCGTGCTAAGGCATGGAGTGCAACACTGACAGCCGACTTACCAGGGGCATGAAATATTTCTGGGCCATGACAACAACATTCCCAATCCAGATTTGATTATAACTGTTAGCACCACCTCAGCAGACTGGGAGACCAAGACGCCATGTATGAAATAGAAGAAATTTACAATTCTTGGGAAAGAAAGTGAACATAAAAAGTCAAACACTGAATTGTGATACCAGGAATAATCTATCCAGGAAGTCACATTTCAGGGCCAAAGAGTTAAAAATCACCCTGAATAGACCCATTGTCTTAGAAAAGTTGAAGGAAGACTAAAAGGAGAGTTAGAAAAGTGAATTTCTGGAGGAAAGAAAGTACAGCAGGAAAAATTGGTCGTTTTCTTTCTTATCTGTTGCCACCTTGAACTGTCTGATAAATGTTGACCAGAAATGTCAGTAGATGACATCTGAATGCTTTTAAAATCTTCCATTTCTGAAAGTTAGTGCTCTTACCTCTCTGGATGGTCTCTGCTATCTGGAATAATAAACAGTTGTTGGGTGGCACCAATAAGTCAGTGGCCTGATTAGACTATCAACTTGCAACGTCCCTGCATGCAACTTTCTTAACTAACACTAACTGCTGAACTGCAGATTGACAATCTGGGCTTCAGTCTAGAAATTGGGAACCTCTGCATCCATTTGATGACTAATGATGCAGGGCCCCTTGTTTATTTGCTTTCTCTGAAACCTGATCCTGTTTTTCGGTGCTCCTTTCTAGGTCTGATATAGAACTAATTGTTGGCAGATGTGGCAAGTATTTTGAGCCAAGATATGGTATTTGTTTGCACTGTCTGAGTTTTCAGTCTTAACCAATGTCAGGTCATTGCAGCTGGTTTCTATCAAGGCTCTGTATACCATAGACCATCCACCTGACAAAACAAGGTTTGCTCATGTGACCCTCATTTGGAAGTTTTAAATATGAGAATTCCACCAAAGTACTAGAGAAATTTTGTTGGAAATTCCTAATCAAATTAATGAATGGCTTAATTTAATTTTTATTTACATGTAAATGACTACCTTGTAATATGAAGGTAAAATGTGTCCTTTCAAAACAATTCAGTAAGATTTATGGTTTTAGCTCATCATGAATTTTAATTTTAGGCTTAAAAATTATATTAAATCCTTACCCTCTATATAGGCATCCCTCTTAAAATGAAGCTTACAAACCACTTTTCAGCCTTAGTGAAAAAAAGTGATCTCACAGTCAAAAGTACAGTAAACAGCATGAGTTGGATCCAGCACACTCATTTTGTATTAACATTCCTTTCTTTACTGACAAGGCCTTCGCTTTCGCCTGACATGCCAGAATCAGTACGGTGAATTATTTTCATGACCTTCCTCGTTGTTTTAAATAAATAGAAGATTAGCATTTCAGCCACCCTGTTTACATTAAACTACAAATTCCATAAGCCACAGTAGTGTTTGTGTTTTCAACTTTCATGCATTTTTTTCCATGGGTGCATGAGTTCATTTGATTTGTTTCAACTACCCAAAATATTTTAAGAGTACCGCACTGTGGAGAAGTATTTATTTGAAGTAGCTGTGGATAATTTGCAAACTGTCTGATAATACAGTGGTCTTTACTAATGAAACAGAAAGGCTTTTATTCTGTAGTCTCCCTGACACTGCGGGAAATAAAATCTCAAAGAGACCTAAGCTTTTATTAAGATCTTAGTTTTGGGTTATATCTACTCCTCGGGTTGTAGTGCATCTAACATAATGTGATTCAAAGGCAATTTTATCTGTTTTTATGCCATCTACGCAGTTACAAGATACTTTACAGTGCTGTGGAATAAAAGTTGTCTGAATCTGAAAGCCTTACTAAACAATACATAAAAATGGTATATGGTTAGAAAAGCACAAAGTAAAAGGAATCTCACTTTCAGTATTGGAAAATGTTGAAAATAAATTTATCTGGGAAAGTTTAAAATATCATACACTACCATACGTAAGGTGATCATGAAATGAGGCAACTCCCCACTTTTCCAATGAGAAGATTCAATTAAAGATTTTTTTCCGTCAATTTGAACATACAGATACTTAGGGATGCACATGAGGTAGTCAAATGTCTACTTGTGATATTTACAATAATTACCTTCCTGGGGCTGCCCGGTGGCGCAGAGGTTAAGTGCGCACGTTCCGCTTCGGCGGCCTGGGGTTCGCCAGTTCGGATCCTGGGTGCAGACATGGCACCGCTTGGCAAGCCATGCTGTGGTAGGCATCCCACGTATAAGGTAGAGGAAGATGGGCACGGATGTTAGCTCAGGGCCAGTCTTCCTCAGCAAAAAGAGGAGTATGGGCAGCAGATGCTAGCTCAGGGCTAATCTTCCTGGAAAAAAAAATACTTAAAAAAAATAAAATAAAATAACCTTTTTTACACATATTTAAAATTTTATATTATATAAAATATTTCATGATTTTTTTTTCAATTCTTCACTTACGTATTTGCCCTCAGTCTCAGAAAGTTTTAGTTTTTCAAAATTTTTCCGGTGAATATAATTTTCATATTCACCTAAGATTTCTTGCATTATAGCACTCTTTTCATTCTTAAGTGAATAGTCTCTGGTAAGTATATCCCAAAAGACAAGAACTCCTGAGCTTAGTGTTAGGACATATTTTTCATTGTTGTTTTGATCTCCAAACCATAAAATAAAACATCATTTTTTAACTGAATCCAATACTTATTGAGAAATAAAACTCTATTAAATTCCTTTTTCTTCTTTTATAACAATCCTATCAGGTCATGCAAAGCTAGCATTGATCTTAAAGCTAATAAAGCAACATGTTAAACAGAACGCTGATGTTCAAAATAAGGTAACTGGGAAAGCATCTATATTGTGAGATATTTTGTAAGGGGCCGAATGTAAATCAACTAATTCTTCCCTTTTAAAAGATAATAGGGAGATAGGAATCTCTTCTTATATTCAGCAATGCACAGTAGCTTCTTCTTCCAAATCATTTAATTATCTAAGTACTATTTTAGCTGCCTAATTACTGCCAAGATGAGTTACTTCAAATTTTGTTTAAATATATGTTTATTAAATAGGCAACACATTCTTATATTCAATACTCAAAAGATCTTGAAGATAGATAGTGAAAAGTCTACCTGTTACTCCACCTACCCCTTATCCAGTTCCCTGTCCTAGAAACAGCCAACGTGATCAATGTTTGTGTATCATTTCAGAGGTATTTTATGTACATATGAACCAGTATGTATATATACATTATTTTCTGTCCTTTTAAATACAAATTGTCACAGTCTCTGCATATTAGTGTATATCTTACTTTTTTACATAAAATTGTATTTTGGAAATAATTCCATTTTATAGCTTGTTGCTAATATCTTGCTCTCACAGATGATACCGCAACTAAAAATGAGACAACAATCTTCTACACATGTCATTTTGCAGATAAGTGTGTATACCCATGGCATAAATTCTTGGGGGTGGAAATCCTGTGTTGGCAAGTAAGAACATTTGAAAATTTGGTAGAAAGTGACATAATTCCTTCCCAATAAAGGTTTTCCCCAGTAAACATTCCCATCAACAATTTTAGTGCCTTTCCTCTCTCCATAGTAGAGTTAAAAAGGATTAAATGGTAGCAGTTATGTTATTAATAAAATTAAATATAGTTAAATCATAAAGGTGAAATTGGAATAAGGCAACCAGAAAAGAAAACACTACTTCTTTGAATATTTAATAGTTAAGAAATAGCTGGAAATTATAAGACAGCCATGAGATTGTCAAGGGGTTCTATGAGCATTGGCCAATAGGCTTCTGGTCAACAGTTTACATATAGGGGGAAACATTACTTTGGAAATTTGAGTCAGAAAGTGACTGAAGTATCACAAGTAGATAACCAGCACTCCCCAGACTTCAAATCTTACTTAATCATTCAGTATAATTTTAGAGTTTTCATGTAGGCGACGTCATGCATTTTCATTGATACAATCTCTGAAAGGCTTATCAAAGCAATATTTAAGTGACTAAAAATGTAAAGTGGCTAATAGCACGAAAAAATTGGAAATATCACTAATTAGAATGTTATTTACATCATCAGTTTGTTATAATTCCTACTGCTAAAGGTATCCCGTTTGATTTTCTACAAGTGTTTTAGTTTTTCTTAATATTATAGTTTAATAGTACAGCTCACATATAATTACATCCTGATAACCGCAATCAAGTGATAGAAACTTACATAGCTACTTATTGTTTTGTTTTCTTTTCAAGGTAAACATAAATTAAAATCCAAACAAGTTTCTAATAATTCTTCCTACTGTGCATATTACTTTAGCTCTATGTTGAACAATAATGTTTATATATATTTGCTGATTCAATGAATAAATTTAAACTAGCAGTTGATCAGTTAAATCTGTCATCATACACAAACTGTAAGAGTTTAAGATGTTTCTCTAGTCAAGATGGTCTATCTGTATGGAGACAGTGAGTAAAAGGGGGTAAATATACTGTTCATTTGTTGAACAAATAAGCAGTTAATTGACATTCATCTTTTATCCAGTTGGGGTAATAAAGATACTATTTCAAAACACGTACACTTTGAAATCAGATCTTCTTGTTACAATAGTAATAAATGGTCATTGCAGATACTTTAAGAAACACAGACACAAGCAAGAAAGTATAGATCCTGAGCAACCCCACTCAACACATTCACTGCTGAGCAGTCTGTGGATATCATGGTATATCTCTAGTCCTCCACTGTTTACTTGGCTCAAAGAGCCTTTGGTCCTGTTCCTGGTCTGCTAAGTAAATGGTGCATCAAGGTCCCTGACAAGTTCAATGGAACCTCCAACTTACCAACTTCCACTGCCACTTGCTATGGCTCCGTCTTAGCTCTCAGCAACAAAGACTTACTATCTGAAATCTCAAACTGCACCCTTTCTCTTCCAGGTATCCACTCTGAACCTTGTAGGTCCTTCCCACTAGTGAGAGGGATCTGAACTTGTACCCAGAACATCTAAGTGGGCTATGGGCTATATCTTTCCTTCTGGCCCAGGACCAATGGTGGCTGGTCCTCCTGACCTAGTCCCTGGTTCTGACTCTATTCCAATTGTCTGCTGGGGCTGTTGCTTCTGCAGTTGTTCCTCAGGCCCTTGCCAGATCCTTTAAGTTCTGGCTCTGGATCTTATCTTTGAAATCCTTCATATAACCTTAGATGGACTTTGTTCTGTGACCTGTTCACTCATGTAATGTTGAGACTTCTTGCCACTGCCTAGAAATCACACTGATATGACCCAATGAGTGATTTTGGGTTGGCAAGACTCTTCAATGTCAGCCCACTTTGAACTTGAATTTTTCTCCATTAATTTTAACTTGTGGTTTGAACTGTCCCGACACCTTGTGTCTGTTGGATTCCCCCAATGCCTGGTTGTAATAATCTCAGGCAATCTCTTTCTTCTATCCCTGATTTCCTATTTTATCTCTTTTAGACAAATTCACTTTTGCCGGGTAGCCATGACAGCAAAAAATACTAGTGAGCATCATGGTCCCTGCCTAGTTATTTACAGCTATAGCTCATGGTCTCCCACACTGATCAGGCATAGAATACAATCTATCTTAGAAAGTAAACATTGTGTATATGCATCCCAGTTAATCTGTTTGTTCTAATGCTGGAAGCTAATAACTCCAATTTGGGGGTCACTGTGGAGGGTTCCTACATGGGTAAATGTCCCAATTTCTGGAGCTATACTCCAAAGGACAATTCTAGAGTTTAAGAACCTAGCCCCCAGGGATGTTCCTAGTTTGCAGAGGAAGTGGAATGACCTCTGAAGAGAGAGGCATAAAATTCCTGGACTGAAGAATACACATCACAGAACTCTGTAAGATCAGAATGGACAAATTTGAGAGGACAGTTGAGAGGCTGTTAAAGGAATTCCTCAGCCATCTTGCTAAAGATAATGTTGGGGGAGAAGCCTCTGTTAGCATAGTTAGCCCATTGGGAAATGTCTTCACCTTTGCTCTCAGTTTGATCCTTTACATTTATTCTCTTCTTCTTAGGTACCACCCTCAGTCAGACCAACATCCCAGTTCTCTTTCTTCTATCCCTGATTTCCTATTTTATCTCTTTTAGACAAATTCTGCTTATTATTTTTTTCTTTTGTCAGTAGCCTCTGCATAGCCATACACAGCTAAAAATGCAGTTTCTACCTCTGGTTGCCTGGCTAAGTCTTAACCTAACCCACTGCTTCTGACTGTGTAATTGCAACACTCACAACAGACCTTGGCTATGCCCCTCACATCAACTCTGACTTGGCCAAAACTTTCTGTGCATTCAGGGTAGCAGAGACGTATTCAGAGTCCTGGCTGTCTATATTTGGAAGTGATTTAACCTACTGATGGCAATGCATATTGGAAGGAAAATAAAATTCTGTCAAAAATCTGAGGGTTTTTTTAGACTCACATTTTGTTCTGAAGATTTCTTAGTTTAAGTTTTTTCAAATTAATAACTCTCTTAGCCAACCATATTATCTTAATGCAGCAGAAGTCATAGCTGCCAGATGTGAAACAGTGATGTGAAACAAAGTTCTGTAGAAACATCAAACATTTTGATTATTTTTCATAAATGTGTAGAGAATGTAAGGCTTAGACTTTAAGAAACAAAATGTAGAGATGTTTCTATAGCAATCAATAGAAATTAAGAATTCTCAACCTTTTTCTTTCCCCTTCTCTTTGATGAAATTTTGCTGGGTTAGAAGTTCCACTATGAATAAGAAGACATTCTGAGCATTCAGAGGACTGACCTGCTAGATCATTTTTTCCTTTGCTGTTTGGTCCAGGGGCCATAAAAAATTGATGTTCTCTTCTCAGGTAACATGCTTATTTTTATCTACATGAAACTCATTGATCTCCTTCCAATTTGGTGTTAGCCTCTTCATTCCACTATCATTCCCGAGGTAACGAATGATATTTTCATAGGCATGGCTCGTAATCAATATAGACAAGCTCTGCTCATTGATCTGAGGAAGACCTTTGATCTGGAAAATCACCAATTATGGCTATTTAAAGTAGATTCAATTGGATTAGGTAGAACAGAAAAGAACTGGTATCTCTAGTATTCTTTAAGTTTTAAAACCTAGAAAGACAAAGTTAAATATAAGGCCTCTTAAAGAATAAGGGTTAATTTTCATTCTTTCAATTTTAAATGAAGATTTTCCTGCACATTCTACTTTATTTCTGAATTTTTTATGGCTGTGTAATGTGATACCCTTATAAGGGACATCCCAGGTACAAGGTAATTGACGATCTGCAGTGAGTTTCTGACAACCTTCAAATCCTAATTAATAAAAATAGATTCAGCTTAAATATTGATATGCTAAGCATTAGTCTTATTTTAACCGAAAAAGGTGGACTCCTGGTCCCAGCAAATTAAGTCTTTAATGGTATGCAGGCTACCTGGTTGATTGATCTATTACATTTTTGAGTGGAATTTCTAGTTACTGTTATTTTCAGGCTATGACCAGATTTGAATTAGAAATGAGAATGTGGATTGTTTCTTGCCTACGTGAGACTAATTATTCCCCAGAGTACAATCTATATTACTTAATGTGAAATGGTCTATACTGCTTCTGAAGACTATGAATCATGAAATATACTGGAGAAAAAAGGTAGAGAGCCCAACTATGTTTTTCTCCTATCTTTTCTCTGTATCCAAAGAGTCCTGAATTTTAGCAGATTTATAGTCCTAAAAACTGTTTGATTTGTGGTTTACAGTGCAGGTTATGGAGTAGAGAAACCTGGATTCAGATCCCAACTCAACTCAATTCCCTACTATGCTAATAGAAAGTTTATTTAATTTCATTTTCTCTAGTTTCCTTGTGAATAATAATAGTACCTACCTCATAGGTTGCAAGGCTTAAAGAAATTAGTAATAACAACAACAATACTTAATACTTATAATTCTTATTTGCTCAGCAATGACTATGAGATAAGTAATGTTCTAAACACTTCAAACTATTTAGTCCTTGCAACAACCCCAGAAATTACCTACTCTTTCTCTCCCCATTTTGTAGATAAGGAGCTAACCATAGAGAGTTTAAAGTTATCCTCCAGAAGCCAGAAGCTAGTAAATTATAGAGTGAATATTCAACCACAAATAGCCTCATTTCAGAGCCCTGCCCTCCTAATCATTCCTAGGCTCATGCCAAACATTTAACATAGAAACTGACACATATTAAGCCTTAGTAAGTTATATTGAATGCTAACAAATGTAAACAATAAATTCTCATAATTCCAGGAACTATTCCAACTTTTAGATGTAAAGAAAAGTATCATACCTGGCCTCAAAACAATAGCTTATTTCTGTAGGTTTAGAACCCTGCAGAATAGTCCAAAGCCTTCTCTCCTTTCAGTGCTTACCTCAGGCCAATTGGTAAGGTAGGTACTTTGCCTCTGATGCTCTTACCTATCTCCATCAGCATCCACCTCTTCTTTAGCTTCTTTCTCCCCTAAACACCTACCTTCTTTCTAATCTTTGCTTTAGCTACAGATCAGATAATTTTTGATAAAGTGTTAGGGGGCATCCATTCATTTTTATCCCCAGCATTCATTCAACTTCTTTTGGAAACCTTGACTAAACTTCCTTCTGCGAGAATATCTTCTCACCCTCTTACTTTGTTGGCTTGTCTAGTTGGGTTGACTACCCTCCAGGTTCCTGGCATGACTATGTGACATGTCAGAGCAGACACATTACCTAGGACAACGAGAGGTTCGGGGACGGGTATGTGAGCTAGTCACAGCTGATTGGGTTTGCTGGAATATCCACAAACAAATCAATTTGTTTTTGTTTTTATTGGCCTTAAAGTTCTGACCTCGTAACATCTGGAGCTTCTATGCCATGTGCAACCATCAGAGAGGAGGTGACTTTGTGAGCTTGAAGGCAATACAGAAAAAGTAGAACTAGATGAACTGGGTCCTGGTGGTATCATTTAAGCCTTCGCCTCAAGCTGTACTTAGTGTCATTTCTCCTATAGACATTTCCATTACGTAATCCAATAAGTTCTTTTGCTTAAGCCAGTTGGGTTAAGATTTCTTTCACTTACAGCTGAAGGAGTTTTGCTTGAGACAGTTTATTTATGCTTTAATAGAATATTCTTTAAGACTCAAAAGGATGAAATTATAATATTTGTGTATTAGTACCGGGTTTAGATAGTTTTGTTGGGGTGCATGTGGGAGTCCTATAGGATAATTGTATAGATAATGATAGTAGCTAATGAAATCATGGGTTTCTTTCTCCATCTTTCTTCTGCTCAGAAACGTTTTCAAGAATTTCTCCATACCAATAAGTAATCCCAGGGGCTTCTATACGGCTTCTTGTTGTTGTTCCCTTACGAGTTCAAGTGGTAGTAAAAGAAACATAGTTTTATCCTTGGAGATTTTACATCTTGCTCATTCCCAGGGCTGACACTTTTAAATGAATATCTCTCAATTATATCAAATGTCCCTCTTGATGCTACAGGTTACCCATTATCTAGAAAACTTCATGCCTTTAAGCCCAGACAGTTTTCTTCCTGGCTATACTCCTTGGGCCTAGAACACAGGATTATTTAGAAATTCTGCAGCTACTTTAGGACACATATGGGCACATGCAGAAAGACAATAAAGTCAAGAGTCCCATAATAGAAGGTCAAAGATCTTGGTGTTGCTAGTCAAATCAAAGAGAAAAGAAAGCTATACAAAATGCAACAATGATGTGTTTTGCAAATGGCAAAAAGTCAGAGTTCCGCCAGAGTTGTTTGGTATCACCCCTTCAAAGACCCTCTCAGTGTCTCATTCCCACTTCTCTCCTCTTACATATCACACTTATTAGATCACTATCTTTGGTCTCCCTAACATAATGAAATTTACAGTGTATTGCCACATATACGCCCAACAGTGACCCACAGGTACACAGGCAAGTTACTGACTTTAAAGGGAAATCTCAGCCATCTGGGCATATACGGAAGCTACACAATGACTCGAAGTCATTATATAGGAAGATAACCAAAAGTAAGATGGAAATTATATAGACAAAGTGAAAAATTGCTTCATACCTAGAGAATGCTGAGCAAAAGGACCAGCTCCTGAGAGGCTAGCTCCCAGATAGCACTTTCTACTAGAAATGTGCAATTATAATAGATTATTTTAAATTAAGGTTAAGATTAGGGTTAGGGTTAGGGTTAGTGCTATTCTTCATCTCAGACCTGTAGATCTTTCAAACAGTATGCTCAAATATTTACCTTGATGTACAATTCCCTTACCAACTTTGGCCTAAGCTATTTACCAGCACCATGAATATTTCCATATACCAACCTTTCTCACACCATATACTAGCCAACATGTTTTTGTCATTTCCACACGTGTTTACAAAACTCCAAGCTTTCCCCTGTTATGCCTTACACAGTTGGTGGTTTTCTTGACAGTTATAACTTCCTGCGTCCTTGTTAACAGAACCCTGATTAGTTCAGAAGCCAGGCAGGCATATGCTTCGCTTGAGGTTGTGCCTTCTCAGGTCCCAGTGAGAAAAATACATTGATTACAACGGTGTCTTCACGGGACAGGTTTTGCAAGATGATTTCAGTTTGTCCTTGCCTGCATAACCTCCACCTCTTTCTCTGATCATCCCAGAGATTTCAAGACCCATCCATTCTCGATTGCTTTCTCTTAAATCTGCTAGAGTTGATTTCCATCGTGTACAACTAAGAACCTTCTGTGATACAGAGAGATTAGTTATTAGTTAGGAAGAGTGGCCCTGAGCTAACATCCGTGCCCATCTTCCTCTATTTTATATGTGAGATGCCTACCGCAGCATGGCTTGACAAGCAGTTCATAGGTCCACACCCAGGATCTGAATGGGTGAACCCCAGGTCACCAAAGCGGAGTGTATGAATTTAACTTCTGGGCCACTGGGCCGGCTCCTTTTAATTGTTTTTTTATTATTAAGCAGTTGGATTACTATTATTTTTGCAGCTAAATAAAGTTTCCAAGTTTATCAACTAATATCTAAACAAGTACAAGTCTCTAGTATCTACAAGGCGCATGCTGTTGCATGACCAAGAATCAAAGACAGAATTCCTGTTGTGAAAACAAACTTTCTAGTTTTGGTAGCATAAAAACATAGAGTGATTACTAATTTCTCTACACAGATTTACTTACATGATAGTATCTTAGGCAGAAATCCTAATATACTTCCTGATACTATGGAAGAGTTATTTATCATCACCTTCTTTCAAAGTCTCGTCTAACTAAGACTAAATGCTCCTGGTTATAATATATCTTTAATGAGTTCTTTTATTTTATTCTAATTTTGAGACACTGCGCTCCCTGACTTAACCTAGGGCTAAAATTGAATATGGAAATCCCATTGTGGTTTCTGGTTCATCAAAAAAACACACGGCACTCCCCCAAAAGGCTTATTTCTCTACGTTTATACCAGAGAAGTGAGTGAATCCAGGATAAGTAATGCTTTCTGGTCTCTTTTAATTATTAGAATGCTGAGTCTAGGTTTGATGATGACATTGCACAGCTGATGCAACAGTAGAGGTCTAAGGGCCAGGACTTACGGCAGCAGTGAAGAAGACAGCATTTGCCATGCTCTTCACACTATCAATCGCACTGCTCTTTTCCTCGAGCCTCACAATTCTAGCTCTTCTTGTTAACACACCCTTTCCTGACACAGAGATGCTCTATCTATCTTATCTTATTCTTTCTCTATATTGTAACTCAGTTGCCCTGGTCATGTGGCTTGGAAGTCATGCGATATAGTGACCTTTCACCACTTTGTCCAGAGGCTTTTGTCTGGTATTTTCTGACAAAAGATGCAGCTGGATAAATCAGTTAACTACCTTCATTGGATTCAACTCACTGTTTGTGCTGTAAAAATGTTTTTCTAGAACATATTTCTCCAAATTCAGAACTATACACTTCTTGCAGATGGGGAGCTCTTTTTGAAATTTGTATGAGCCTTATTTTCTCTAAAAGAAATAGTGCTTGGGACCACCTTGTCCCTATTCTTTCCCTTTATGGGTTGCTGCAATTTCAGAAGTGTTACTTACAGTTGTAAATTAGGATGCATATTAATCTTCTCAAGAGGGCTACAATTTCTAGTCAAATGTTTATAGTTAATAATATAATAGTAATTATTATTAATAAAACTGAGGTACAGAATTTCCTCCTTCACTGTCACTTTTTTCTAAGATAAGTTCTTTTATTATTTATTACCCAGGAAAAGGCCAGGAAAAATGGTAAATACAGTAATGTGAAATGAAGAAAAGATCTTGCCTTCTTTTAGAGCTACATTGATTTAAAATGCATCATTGACAATATCACCATTATTCAAAGTACTGTACTTTATTCAGGTGGCAGGTACTATTTGCAAATGCAGAGCTCATTAGAAAGGGCTTCTTTTTTTTTTTCTTTCAGTCCCACAAAACTCTTCTATGCCATTAAAACAATGAATTAGAAAAATTATGAAAAGCAGCCTGAAGCTGCCTCTTTTGTGCTTTAACATACAGTACTTCTATTGAGGGTTTCAAATGGAATTTCTTCATATGTCAGATACATGGGGTTGGACTAGCCTCATTTAGAGAGGTTATATATTCCTCATCACTCTTCCGCCCATATTTCCGAATCCTTTAACTGGTACATTGCGTAGACTATATTGGATGGTATCTGATCAAAGTAGTTCTAATTCATAACTTTCAGTTTCTTTCTCATATTCCGGCTGGTTTCACGATGAGCTTCTATATTCATCCTAGGCAATTCTGATTAAGGTTAAAAAAAAGGATTTTTGCCTTCCTCCTTGTGCTGTTTATTCATGTAAATTTAATGAAAATAAAAGAGATAAAGAGATGAGTTCCTTGAAATGAAGTAGTTATGATGTTAGAAGGCATACATTTATAAAATATTTCTTCTGATTCTAAGAAATTCCTCTATAAAAGTTTAAATATAATTTATAGCTTATACATATAATCAACGCACACGCATAGTAAAGGTAAAAGAATTATGTATTATATACTTACCTTAGAGAAGTAAAAAACAAAATAATACATCCTTATTTAACATTTTAATGAAAAAGATAAAGGTGTAAGTTATTACTTCATTACATAAAAATGGTGTTATCCAGTACAGAGGTTGCAGAGTAAGGCCCATAGGCTTGCTACCTGTTTTTGTAAATGCCGTCTTACTGAACACAGCTGTGCCCATTTGCTCACACATTGTCTATGGCTGAATTCTGTTGCAATGGCAGAATTGAGTAGTTGCAACAGAGACCATAAGGTCTGCAAACCTCAAAATATTTACTATCTGTCCATTTAAAGGAAAATTTTGCTGACCTCTGATTTAGTACGTATAAAGGTCAATCAATATTCCCCAAATTTAGAAGTTGAATGTGGTTGTTTTCATATTTTCTAAGGGTAAATAACAAATGTATATTTTTTTTCAGATAACCAGGCATGAGACTCTGGAACTAGAGCCAACATGTAAAAGAAAGGAACATTATATCTCAAAATGCTCAACGTCCCTGGTATAACCTATACCACTTGAGATATATTATAGAAAACTTTCTATTAGACACTGAAGGAGCTATTCATCATCTCTACAAAAGATCTTCCTTCAGACAATAGAAAGCACACAGTATCAGCCATTACACCAAGAACCCTATTTTAACGTAAAATGGCAACAAGACCTGTGCAAGCTAATGGAGGTGTACAGCCTGCTCTTTCACAAAACTGTTGTTCACTGGAGGGATGAATCCAGAGAACCAAGGAAAATTGGGGACATTTTTCAGTTAGCCTGCTGTTTCCCTTCAGATCTTGCTTTGGTTCTGTTTTCATCCCATGACGTTTGGTTTTGTTTTTATTTTTAATTCAAGAGTTGTATATAGCACCATTAAAATAATCTTTTAGTATTTAGCTTTCCTGCAAATAACTTCCTCACTCCTTGAGAAACCAGATCCATTCACTATTATTTTATGTTTGCTTTTCTATCACTAATCATTTGAAATATAATCACTCACTATTTCCATCTCTTTTCATGCAATGTTTTGGACTTCATTGTTTGGAATTGTTCAGATATGTTTTTATCCTAATTGCCATTGATCTTTATATGGGCTACTTAATAGCTCTTAATGAACACAGTTGCTCTTTTTTTAAAAAAAAATCTTCCTTCTGTTAGGTGTCTATGTCTCCGATGAGAGCATGAAATTTGCAAAATATGATATTGCTATTTTTAATATGTAACAGTCTGCCATGGTTAAAGATCTAATCTCTATGTTTCTTTGACCTCATGACCTTTTACCTCAACTTTGAGTCTGTGTTCCATTTAAAAATGTAAATATTATTAGTGCATATAGGAAAGATCATCTCTGTTTGAAAATTGCATATAAATAACTCCAGAGGACTGGAAAGAAGCCTAGGCTAGAATCATTGCATGAGGATTAGGTCTGTATTACATTAACTGCAGAAAGAGGGAATTTCACATATTAACATATAGAGAACTAGTGAGGAGGTTTGAGCTAAAATTTATAAACAACACAGAAGTGAGGCAGTCAATGAAGCTCACGTTGAAAGATCTCTTCTCCACTATTGTCTCTCTGAATTTTAAGTATCCTACTAGTTATTAAGTATCAATACAGCCAAGTGATTAAAACAAAATGAAGTTTCTGCTTATGCTCTGGAATACTGAGAAAGCTGATGACTTGAGTCCAAGGGTCTAATTTCCATCCTGTTATATGTCTCCTGAAATGACCAAAGGAATATAAAAATAGACACTAATCTGCATCAGTTAAAGGACCAGAGAAGGGTTATCATTTCCATTGTCAGAAATAGCAATGCACTTCTGCTAGATTTAGTGCAGACGAAATGACAAGGCACTGAAGGCTGGTTCAAAATTCCCCTCTGGAGAAAGCAGTTCAGACTCTCAGGAAGCAATCAAAGGATGGGCTGGCAGACCCCTGACACCTTTTTAATTGGAAGCATGAACATTAGAGGCAAGGAGAATCTGTGGGGCAGATGGGGAGCTTAAATTTGGGATCACTTTTACTGCTATAGATGAAGAGTATTTTGTTACAGATGAAGGGTATTTTCAACCAGTTGTTTGAGGGAGGCTCTGGCATTTCCTTGTTTTCCCAACAGAAATAATGACAATGCTTAATAGTTTACAGAGTGTAATATGTGCCAGATACTCTTCTAAATGCTTAGCATGAATTATCACACTTAATGCTCCTATTGACCCAGGAAGTAGGCACACTTATTAGATCAATTTCACAGGTAAGTAAACTAAAGCACAGAAAGCTCAAGTGACTTATCTAAGCTCAAATAATAAGTGAAGCAACCAAGATTTACACTCTGGCAATGTGACTCGAGATGACACTCTCAGATACAATTCTATATGGCCTCCTAGAAAGTCAACAGTGCCACCAGTTATCTTGGCTCCTCAACGATACACAGGGAACTCCAGTGGGCACAGTATGGCTAGTTTTGCCAAATGCACCAAATAAAAATATAGGATGTCCAGGAACATTTGTATTTCAGATAAACAATGAAAAGAAATTTTACTGCAATTGCATTAATCCATGCAATTTAGTACATACTTAAACTAAAATGTATTTATTGTTTATCTGAAATTAAAATTTAACTGGGCATTCTGTATCTTATCTGTCAGCCCTAGGCGTGGCTCCTTCATGATAAGGAGGCTGCCGTGCCAGCAGGAGGCACAGGAACAGCTTCACAATATACCGGGCCCAGTTGTTGGGCAGAGACCAGAGCACTTCCTCCTGGTGCACCAGCTTCTCCAAATACAGAAGAAACTGCCTAAAGAACTATTTCTTCTGCTGGGAAAGTTCTGTATTTGAGCCTGCCCTTTGCTTCTCTCAGGAAGCTGGGTTTCTACATTGCTAATGTAAATTTGCATTTACCAGCCCTCCAGCTGAATATCTTAATGCAGAATTCTGAGAACAACTGAGAAAATAAGGTGGGAACACAAAAGAAGTGATGTTTATGGGCAGACTTCCAGCTGGATTTATCTTTCTTCTTCCAAAAATAAGTGAATAAATAAAAACCCAAGTGAACATTGTGAAGAGATTCTGCCATATGAAAGAAAGCATCCATTAGGAAGCATCTACTTTTATTTTAAAAAATCTAGAGAAAGTAGAAGTAAATGTTTGACAGTGTCCATTTTGGACTATCAAAAATTCAATAAAACCATGTATTAATTGATCACCTACTACGGACATGACATGCTTTGGTGACACGGACCGAAACATAGGCCCAGCTGTCAAAGGAAGTTTTGTAAAATAGATTCTAGTAAAGGAAATTAATGTCAGGTACTGACAAGTGTTATGGAATGAATCAATCGGTCAATCAATTCATCAATTAACCTGTAGAACCACTGGAATGGAGAAAGAGTGACTATGTAGGAAGGATGAATTGGCATTCTATCTCTATTCCAAACACCTCTGCTGTGTCTAGATAGCTGAAAACAAGATTTCCCCAACTGTTTTCAGTTTAAATTCTGGCGATGATTTAGGCTTCACCAATTGAATGGCACTAGGTAAGATTTAAAGGCAAAAATGTGACAGTTGCCTCAATTCTACTGCAGGGAAGTCCGTAATAGATTGTTTTTTTTTTAGGCAGCAGCATTAGCAGGCACCCTCGTCTCTGGATAATATCTTTGCAGATGTTGAGAGGCAAGGGGTGGTACATTCATTTTCTTCAGGCCTTCCAACAGTTCTATGAGCCACTTAAGACCCTGTAATAAATTCCTTTGGCTTTAACTATATTCAATGCTACTCTATTCTCCATGCTCTTCCATGATGGATGCAGTCACTGGTACAGGAAACACTCTCAGAAAATGAGAATACATGATTCGTTTCCTGAAATAGTTTCATTTGAAGGCAGCAATGATCTTTTTAGCCTTAGAAGGTAGACATGTAGTGGCAAAGAGTTACTTTAATTATCACCATCATCAAGGAAAAACATGAGTCTCTGCTGCTGGTTATGGGCACTCAGTAACCTACAGCACGACTGCCAGGGCAGCCCAGGCAGCAATTGGGACAGGTTGATTACTTTGGATTCCTCCTATATGGAAGAGGAATTGAGTGTACTGACTAGTGAGGGTGCTGGGTTATGTTGGATACAGATTTGCCTTCGCTGCCTATTTTGTAAAGCAGCATTTTTGGACTTACTGAATGGTTTATTTTTTTTTATCATGGTATTACCATACAACACAACTCCTAACTGATCATGAAATTCATTATATGGAGGAAATAGGAGAGAAAATGGACTGACTTCCAAGGAATTAATTATTCTTAGCATGTACTCAGAAACAACGGGCCTTTTGTAAAGACAGAAAAGACTAGTGCTATAAGTCAATACCTGGCTAGAATAGAATGTTCCCGTACAGAACGGTACATGCTTTCAGCCAGCAAATGATGTTTAGTTCTTTTCCTCTCATACTTGGAACACGCTGGTCTAGGCACTAACAGGTGGAAGTACTAATGGATTCTGCTTTAGTACATTTGATGACCCACTCACAATATTTTTGTTTCTCACTTCTGTGACTTTGGTGGCTTACAGGTCTTGGTACAGAAGAGATGGATGCTTCCACCATGAACATGTCACTGGTTCTTTGAATTGAAAGTTGAGACTGCCACCTTTCTTATTGGGCTACTCATGCCACTGACAGAAAGGGGATTATTGTGTTTTCTGGGGTGATTGATCCTGATTAGTAAGGGGAAATAAGGTTACGGCTATTGTGTGTGACAGGGAGAAGAATATCTAAAACTCAGAAACCTTCTAGAACACATCCTGGCTCTGCCGTGTCCTGTTATAAAACTTAATGGAATAGCACACAGGATCAATAAAGGCTCAGACACTTCAGGTGTGAAGGTTTGGATCTCTCCACCAGGTAAAACTCCCAGCTCATTTTATATGTTGCCCAAGGAGAAAGAGACCTGGGGAAGAGTTTTGAGAGACAGGAAGTTATAGACAACAATTACGATCTCGTGATCAATTGCGGAAATAAGAACTAAAATAGCTACTCATATTGTCTTCCTTGTGCATTTATATCTATCGCACTTTTGCTAAACAATTTTATTTCCTCATTTTCTCCTGTCAGTTTACACAGGGCATGTTGGTGTTAGTTTACTTTGCAATTTTGTCCATAAGTTAAAGAATATCAAGATGAGACTACAATTGAACATGAGAAATGAATATCACCAACCTGTGGGTGTGGTAACTAGTGGGATTTCAGGCCTCCTTTTTTAGAAAGAAGGTGAAAGCATTTTCACTGTACATTGAAAGCTGCTTTGTTGCAGGATGTATTTTCCTATTCTATTGCTGTCATCTGAAAAGTTACAATTGGACAGAAGGACTTGTTCGAAGTTGAGTGTCCAAAGCAGTAGATTGAGATAGATATGGTGGCTTGGTACTCAACATCCATCTAAATTCCTCTCAAAGTGGCTTCTAATATTGCAGATGCTAGAAAACTAAAAGCCACATTTTTTTTCCAGACTCTACTATCGCTAAAGTTCCAGATGTGAATAAAGTTCCACCACTCAGATACACTCTAATGAGATTTAAAAAAGGGAAGTGAAACAAAAGGCTTTTCTATTTCTACTGGCAATCACAGTCAAAGAGGTGCTTTCTTTTCTGGTGCACCACTGGCAGAGGTCTCACTGTCTGGTCACCAGATTCGTGGAAATCAAGGCAAGATGTGTAGCATCTGTTTTGCTATACATGTTGCAATAGGTATAGCACTGATATCAAGACAATTTCCTGATAGTGGTGACTTACTGATGATCACAGTGGCTTCTGGATTGTTGTAGTGGGAGCATGGTTCTGGAGCCTACAGCAGCCATGTTCTACTTTGGAAGTTGGCTTTCTGATCAAAAAGGAAACATCTCCCATGGTGACCTCGTTCTGCAATGTGGCTATAGGAGTCATTCCTGAAATCTCTACCTACAGTTTGTATCTTCAGATATTCTGGCAATTCTGTAAAGCCAGGCATTCTGTAATGCATCCATTTCAACTAAAATTAGGTAGAGTGAATTCTGTTTTGTATGACAGAAGTCTAAGCACACAAAAGGCTTGACCACAGAGATGTAGATGAGAAGCAAGGAGGCATAAGAACAGGCTGAAAAAAGACGTGCAGAGAAAATTAGGAATACAAGATTAAAAATGAAATGTAAAAATTTGTTTTCATTAAGTGCAGTAAAAATTAGAAAAGACACTGCAGGAAACGGAATAGGGATGTGACAGAAAAACTTAAGAAGCTGTCCTAAAAACAGGGAAAAGACCAATACAGGAAAACAACAAAACAATGCGTAGACTTTGACGTCAGGAGATATTACATATATGGATATTAGGTATTACATAAAGAGAAATCATAACTAAAGATAGACAGTAATTACCATAACTGGGAAGAGAGAGGACAGACAAAAGAATAGTAAATTTAACTCGGAAAACTATAGACCTGGGGGTATAGAACACAAGGTCTCCTCCAGAGGTTCAGGTAAAATTTCCTGACGACATGTTTGTATTTAAAAATGAATAAACACTATGCAAGCATCCAAGCTCAAACAAAAACGATCTCCCAAACACCCTAAAAGGAATAAACCCTAGTTTACATAAGAAGACAGAAAAAAAGTCTTTTGCTCTACAACATCCAGTAACAACACAGGAAGAGATAATGTATACAAAACTCTGAGGGAAAATTTTTTATGATCTGAGAACTATGAACCTAGCCAAATTGTGTGATGTCAATAAAAGGAGCTCATGCTAGGTAAGAACTCAGAGAGCATGCCACCCACAGACCCTTCCTGAAAGCAATCGTTCAATAAGCAATGGCGGTCAACCAAGATGAATCAAAGTAAATAAATGAAGACTATGGTAGGTGTAACATAAAGGATGGGGTAATAAGCATCAAAACTCTGGTTACAAAATAGAAATTAAAGTTATAAAGGCCTCTTGAAAGCAAAGATAAATAATGTAAAATTACAGCTTAATTGTAATAAATTTGGCTTTTATGTGTCCATAGAGTATTTGTTAAATGGATCATATATTAGAATACAAAGTTGGGCTCAATACATTCCAAAAAAACACCTTTATTAGACCACACTGCCATATATTAAAAACTAACTACTTTGACTTGAAAAGAGAGGAAATACTGCTAAATAACTCCTTGTACAGAGAGAAAATTAAAAGTTAAATTATATAATATTCAGGGGAAAAAAGAAAACATTGCAAACTAAAACATATGTGGCCAATAATATTAGTAGAAGTAAATTCATCTCTTAAAAAGCTTTAATTATTTAGCAAGAAGAATAAAATAAATAAACTGAATTTTTTTTCCCAGAGGTTACATGAAATAAAATCAAAGCTAAGGAAAGCAGAAGAGTTGAGCTAAAAAGTATAAAAGCAAAAATTATAAATTCACAAATGAAAAAACAGTAGAACTGCTGCCCATGAGTTGGCTTTAAAAATAAAGCACATATTCACAATAAAATATGTTTATTTTAATCAAAGAAGATGACATGATAGAATAAGAATGTGTAAGTCACAAATCTAGAGATTGGAAAGACAAAAACTTATGAAGTATCATCCTATTCCAACAAATGTGGCAGTTTCTAAACGAAATGATTTTCAAGTAAAGAACTGTCAAAAATTACACAAAAAGAATATCTGAACAAATAAAGAGCTATGAAAAAGTAAAAAAAGAAATGTTAATACCTCTAGCAATATTGACATAAAGCTGCATGACTGAATTTTCTGTAATTTTCAGGGGATTGACCACAAATTCCAAAGCTGCATTAATTATTCAAAAAAAGCACTGTAAAATGGAAACATACCAATTCACTGACCAACCTAGCATACTCTTGATATCAAAACCTGAGAAAGCACATTTAACAGGAACTATGGACTAATCCAATTTGTGAATAGAAATATGCAAATCCTAATAGAATTAAGCAGTGCCTTGTCAAGTATTTTATCAACTTTTTCAAGTACTTATTAAATACACTTATTGACAAATATTTATCAATTATTATCTTTCTATGTATGTATGTAAGATACAAATACCTTCTTTTGTGATCTAAGAATCTTTTCTATGACCAAAATGTAAATAACTTATTAAGTATGAATAGTCTATTTTAAAAGCAATTTATTTAAAAAGCCATATTAAAGCTTTTTTATTTAATCTACTTAAAAACCAATCTCTAGTCACTATACTCAACACTAAAATAAAATTGGAAAGATATATAAACTATGACAAAAAAACTTTCGAGCTTTAATAAATTGTATTCCAAAAAATTGGAATAAATGGAAAGATAAACCATATTCCTGGGTAAAAAGACACACAACTGGAAAAATTATAGTCTTCCGTAAATTAATTAATTAAATTAACTTAAAATTAAAATATCAATTTTCATGTGGGATTCTAACATTTTGTCAAGAAAAATCAAGTAAAACTATACAAGATTTTTAAATGAAGACTAATAAAGGGTCTAAAGTGCATTGTGGGCAGAATATGTATGAATGTAAGACATCAATATATATTACAGATGAAGTATAAGCTTTTTACAAAACCAAGCGTTAAGCGGGTGGAGAAACAAGCAGCATCACACACTGTGAATTGGTGCAACATTTTTGAGGACTATCTGGTAAAAATATATATTTAAAAATTGCATATTTATCACAGAAATTTTATGACTAGAATTAAAGGATATACTTATTATATCACCAATAATAATATACTTATTATTACACCAATACATGTGTATACAGAGTTGCTCATTACTGTATCATTAGTAACGACAAAATTATAGGGGAATAAGTAATACAAAGTAAATATAAGTAGAATTGCAAAGGAAATAAGTAATAGTAAATACATTTGTAGGGAATTGTTTAAATAAATTCTACTTTATCCATACAAAGGAGTATAACATAGCCATTTTAAAAATTAAGCTGAACTATCTGTGCTGATGAGAAAAAAATCTTTGCTATGCATTATGAAGTGGAACCTACCATTAGTTTGAATAGTTCACTTTGTGGATTCCTTAGGGTTTTTTAAATGCAAGATCATGTCATCCGCAAATAGAAATAATATGACTTCTTCCTTTCTAATCTTGATGCCCTTTTTTCATTATTTTTGTTGCTGAGTTGTTCTGGCTAGAATCATCAGTGCAACATGGAATACAAGTGGCCAAAGCAGATAGCGTTCAGTCTTTAACCATTAACTGTGGGTCTTGTAGACGGCCTTTATCAGGTTGAGGAAGATCCCTTCCATTTCTAGTCTATTAAGTGTTTTTACCACGAAAGGGTTTTGGATTTTGTCAAATGCTTCATTCTGCATCGGTCAAGAAGATCTTGTGTTTTTTTATTAATATAGTGCATTGCATAAATTGATTCTCAAATGTTAAACCAACCATGCATTCCCAAGACAAATTCCACATAATTGTGGTATATAATCTTTTTTATGTATTGCTGGATTCAATATCCCGGTGTGTTGTTGAAAAATTTTTCATCTATATTCATAAGATATTTTGGTCTGGGGTTTTATTTTCTTGTGATGTTCTTGTATTGTTTTGGCAACACAATAATATGGTCTTCATAAAATGATTTGGGAAGTCCCTTCTATTTCCTTTTTTAGAAGAGTTTGTAGGTGATTAGTATTAATTATTTAAATATTTGGTAGCATTCTAAAGGAAAGCCTTCTGGATCTGGGTTTTCTTTGTGAAAATTTTTTAAAATTGCTAATCCAGTCCCAATTACTTGTTTTAAATAATTCAGATTTTCCTATTTCTTCTTGAGTCTTCTTGAGTTTTTATAGATTGTGCCTTTCTAGGAATTTGTCCATTTTATCATTTTGCCTAATTTGTAGGACTACACTTGTTTATTATATTCCCTTAATGTAATTTTTTATTTCTTTTAAAGTCACTAGTGATGACTATGTCTCTTTCACTTCTGATTTTAATAATTTGAGTCTTCTCTCTATTTTTCTTGGTCAGTCTAGCTGAAGATTTGCCAATTTTTTTCATATTCTTAAAGAACAAACTCCTGGTTTTATTCATTTCTTCTATTGCTTTTCTATTCTATATTTCATTTATTTCTGCTCTAACATTTATTATTTCCTTCTTTTTGGTTGCTTTGAGTTCAGTTTGTCCTTTTTCTGATTTTTTAAGGTGGAAGGTAAGATTTTTGGTTTGAGATATTTTTTCTTTAATCTAGGCTTTCCAGTTTTAAATTTCCTTCTAAGTGGGGCTTTAGCTGCATCCCATATGTTTTGGTATGGTATGTTTTCATTTCATTCATCTCAAAGTGTTTTCTAATTTTCGTCTTCATTTCTTCTTTGATCCATTAATGATTTAGGAGCATCGCTTAATTTCCACATATTTGTGAAAATCTCAATTTTCCTTGTGTTATTGATTTCTAATTTAATTCCATTATGTTCTGAGAACATCCTTTTTATGATTTTAAACTTTTTAAATTTATTGAGTCTGTGTATGGCCTAACATATGGTCCATTCTGGAGAATGTCCCATGTGCATTTGAGAAGAATGTGTATTTTACTGTGCTTGAGTGGAGTGTTCAATAGATGTTTATTAGGTTTAGTTGATTGATAATGTTCTTTATGTCTTCTGTATTCTTGTTGATCTTCTACATATTTGTTCAATCTGTAATTAAAAATGGGATATTGAAGTCTTCAACAATCACTATTGAGTTGTCTATTTGTCCTCTTAGTTCTGTCAGTCTTTCTTCATGTATTTTGGGACTCTGTTGTAAGGTGCATATATGGATATCACTATTATAGCTTCCTGATAGATTGAGACTTTTATCATTATAAAATATCCCTCTTCCTCTTTAGTAACATTTGTTTGTTATTTTAAAGTTAATTTTGTCTGATATTAGTGTAGCCGTTCCAGCTCTATTATGGTTGCTGTTTGCATGGTATATATATTTTCATCCTTTTACATTCACTCCATTTGTATTTTTGAACCTGAAGTATGTCTCCTATAGACAGCATGTAGTTAAATGTTGTTTCATTTTAAATCCAATCTGTCTCTGCCATTTGATTAGATTATTTAATTCATTTAAAGTTACTGTTACTATTGATAAGCTTGGTTATTTCTGGCATTTTGCTATTTGTTTGCCTTCTATCTCATGTCTTTTTTGTTTCTCTTTCTTCTTTTTCAGTCTTCTCCTGCATTAATTGAAAATTTCCTTGTGTAATATTTTTAATTTCTTTAGAAATTTTTCAACTATAAGTTTTCAATTATTTTCTTAATGGCTCCTCTAGAGTTTCCAACATACACTTAACTTAATAGAATCTTCTTCATATTTAAACTAAATTAATTCCAGTGTGATATAGAAGCATTACTCTTCTATAGCTCTCTCCCTTTTTCCCCTTTTTGTGTTATTAACAAGCATTTTACATTTATGTACATTGCAAACACAATAAACATTGTGATAAGTATTACTTTATGAAACTTTTGTCTATTAGAAAACTGAGAGAAGAAAAGAGAACAAGCATATACTTGTAGAGTTTTGTATATTAGCTTTCTGGTTCTCTCCATTTGTTCCTGCAGATTCAAATTACCATTTGGTTTCATTTTCTTATTCCAATATAGCTTTGTTCCCACTAAGTTTTTTTGTGCTATTATTGTCAAATATTCCATTTCTACATGTTTTAATCTCATGATGAAATTATATAAATATCATTTTATGTAGTTTTCAAATCAGTTACAAGAAGAAATTGCATTTATATTACCATTTTAAATTACCTAAATATTTACCTTTACTGGTGATCTTTGTTGTGTGTGGACCTAATACATTATTAAATGAGAAATTACCACAGTATATCGAAGACTCTCCAGTTTATATTTATGAATAAGATAATTTGGAATAAAATGTGTCATAACATCAATCACTATTTCTGATTTATATCAATATCAAAGTCTTTTCATCACATTTATTTGTGCTTTAATTTGTTTTCTAATTTCTATAAAATGAACATATGATATTTTATAATAACTAAGTGTGCTTTAAAATACAGATTCTAAGGTGACACATTCTTTCTCTTTTGTCTTTCTTTCTTTCTCTTTTTTTCTTTTGCTAAGGAAGATTCGCCCTGAGCTAACATCTGTGCCAATCTTCCTCTATATTTTATATGGGTCTCTGACGCAGCCTGGCCGCCAACAAGTGGTGTAGGTCCCCGCCTAGGAACCAAACCTGGCAGCTGAAGTGGAGCCTGTTGAACTTAACCACTAGGCCACAGGGCCAACCCTCTTCTTTTTTTTAATGCCTTTTAAGTTTTCTCTGAATATGCCATTCTACTCACTTAACTTCAGGAATATTGGTGAAAGCTGAGATGTCTCTGGACCATTGTGGAATGTGCACAGGACACTACAAAAATTTCATCATTTGTAATTATCCCTGTCAAAGAATTACTTTCCTCAAAGAAAATTGTTGCCTCTTGTCAAGAAGAAAAAGTTCTCCAAACAATGTGTAAATAGGAGAACAACCTAAATTAAGACATCTTCTCATATAAACAGAATTTTGAAAAATTTTTCTTCTCATTCTTGAAATTTTAGTCATAAAGAAGTCTTATTTGTAAAAAGCAAAAGTGAAAATGTGTTGTGCAGTTGAGCTGACATCCTCATGAGTAAATGCCTCCGATGATGCTAAGGCAGCTGACCCAAACCACTTCACTGCACCCCACTCGGAGCCTCCCTCACGTCTCCTCCCAGGGAGATAAATAAATGCAACTGAACACAGTGCCCTCATGGGCATAGAAGTTACCTGAACCACTCTATGTCCAACTTATTTTTTCAAGTGACAGTTTAGACCTTTACCGTTCATTGAACTTTCATTCTTCGGCGTCCCAACACATTTTTGTCTGTGTTGTTTTGATGCACTGCAAGGACTTTTAAACAGGTCTCATTTGTGGATGATCTTTTCTTCACGCATCATGTTTTCATTCATTTCTTAAATACACTACTGCAGTTCTGTTTCAGCAAAGACAAGTTAATAACAATTAACTGCCTTAATTATATTTCATCTCTTTTTTGGTGGTTTTAATATGCCAAATGAGTTAAATAATAAGCTAACCATGATACTTAGACCTTGAAATGAGAACCCTGTTAATTAGAGGCTGCTAACAGTATAGTAACAATAGGAGGACTGTTAAAGATGGTATAAGTAGGTACCCAATCATGGGTGCTATTTTTAAGAAAAATGACTTTGGTAGAAGATAAACCAGAATCTCTCTTCAGACTTCAAGGAAAAGTAGGCAACTTTAAAAAGATGGTAAATGGAGTGAAAGTTAAGCATTTTACTTTACAAAATACGAACTTAGTAATAGGTAATAACTTCATTGCTCTCTGATTATTGGCAAAGGCAAGATGCACATGTTCTCTTGTTGAACACCGTATTAATGAAATTGGAGGTTGTGTGCTTTATGCAACGTATGTTCTGCAACATTTTGAAAGCTTAGCCGGGAATCCCTGTGGTGCTGACTGAAGGAAAAAAGGAAGCAAAGTCCTCTCCAGTTTTTAAAAACCAGAAGTATTTTTCAGAAGCCGTGTATGAAATAAACTGCTTACGAGAAAATGACTGTAATGCTGCCTCAGTTTTCAGCGATAGAGGGATCTGTTTAAAACACTCTGACATAAAAAATAAATCAGCTTTAACTTCAATTATTAAGTGCAAAAGTAGCATTCTTTGATAGAAAGGGGGGGGTTTCTGGCATTTCAGTGATAAATATGTATGAAAAGAGTTGTGTCACCATGGAAACCAAAACCTCACCATATTTTTTTAGACAAGGCAAATAGTATAATAGAAACTAGGGATCTCTAAAAACAAGGTTGAAGAGCAATCATCGTTAGGGCATGGTTTTGTATTCTTAAGTTTTAGCATTCATCTAAAGTTTGGAAGAATATTTTGAGATTTTCATCAAGTCATTTTGAAATTTCAAGCGTTATGATGAATATTTCTAAAGAAGCATTAAGGCAACCATCTACATGGCTGCACATTAACCAATGTGTTTTACAAACTGAACTGCGTCCCTCTGAAGGAAACAAATGTGTGACTCTCAGTGTAACAGTCTTTCTTATAGGCATTGAGGCAGATAAACCTTTTCTTTTTCTCCTTCAGTTTTTCTTTCCTATGAGTGAATTCTGGACTAGAAGTGATGAAGATAATATCTGAATCTAGAGATATTTTTCCTGTGACAAATTTTATAAATACTTCCTGAAGTTTCTGATAGAGTGCCCCCTGGCTCTTACCGTTGGGACTATCTCCTGCTAGGAGCCAATACATTTCATATTCCCTCTTTCCCTGAAAGTACAGAGTTCAGTTATTTTTAATGACTTAGTATTAAATATATGTATATTTAAAAGAAAACTATGAAAGGCAATTCAAATATACCTTCTCATGTAAGAGGTGCCATTGGTGACGGAAGAGCACTGGTCCAAGACATCCAAATGTCTAACCCTAGTTCTATTTTTTTAATAGCCATTTGGCCTTGGAAAAGCCGTTTCATCTCTCTGAGCCCTGATTTCCATGTTTATAAAGTGATACTCATTTATATGCACAGAACCAGGATTATTTTGAGAATCATCATTTATTTGAAAAATCTTTAAAAAACCTATAAATTATATTTCAAATATAAGGTGAAAGTAAGTTTCATTGCAGCTAAAAAAGCACCTAGGCTAAATCTTGCTTAATACTAATGTATGATAAACTAAATTACATTTATAGCTCACAAAGTACATCTAGGCTCTGCTGATGCGACATCAAAATATCCGATTCAAAAGTGACAATTCCTATTGGGTGTATTTTCAAATAAAATTTCCCCTGCTAACCCACTTTCTGTATTTATTTTGTCAGCCATCAGAATTATTAGTGATTATGTAGTTATTATCGAGCAGGTGAGTAGACACCTTCAAAATTAAAATCATTGTGATAAGCTCTAACCACAGAGAGACGTCATCAACTTTGATATATTTACCTGACTAATAACTATGCTACTTCCATGAGCCATGACAAATATTTGATAGAGTAGGACACTGGATTTTCTAACCCATAAGCTAAATGTATATAAGTGATAATGAACAACAAAAAATACTGCAATCGTGTAGAGCATCACTCTACCAATCGGTTTTTTCTACAGAGGTTCCCACCTCTTCCACAGCATTCTCCTCATTCTCTAAAATTCCACAGTCCCGGGCTGCTGCACACACAGCAACCCTGCTGTGGCCCCCAGAGTTGGCACCACACATTCAGTGCCGTGCCCAATGTTGCTTTGTAAGAGTTACCTAATCCTCGTGAGGTTGCAAAGCCTCTCCAATTCTAGGTGAGCTCTTATGGTCAGGAAGCATCTGCCTCGGCTTGCTGCACACCCCACAGTGCACAGGAATGCTGTCACACTTTCTTACTTAAAGGCACATTAAGACATAGCACAAGACAATACATTGCTTACCCTATTAGCAACTGCTTTTCTTTTTTATGCATGAAGAAATTTTTCTCCCACATAGCATTAAAAATAATTCTCTTATTATCATAGTACCAAGTCTGACTGAGTTCTTGAAAAGTCAGAGTTATAACACGGTTAAGAAGGACTAATTAGGTCTGATTCACAATCTCAGTGACCACTGAAAAATACTCATGAAAGAATGTGACAAGAAATATGCCCATCTCCAAATGGAATAACTAATCTTATAATACTCATTTTTCATTTATTCTTATTTATTTCAATGGGGAGTACATATTTAATAATTTCTTTTTATTGGACAGATTTATATGTTCTTAAGTTCCTTACATCTTAAATAAGTCACAAAATTTCTGGTTTCATAGATAAGCTTACAGATTTTATGGAAAATGGACATTTATCTTCAAAATAAATTTTCCTCTGTATTTCCTGGGATCAGCACCTATTGTAAGCAAAGCCATGGATTATTAGGAATACTTGAAAACAAGAACTGATATAGAAGCTTTTCTGTTAAAAGAATACATTGTTATAAAAATTTATATCTATAACTACACATTTATATCTTTAAATATTGTCCTTATTTATTATAAAAATTTAAATCTCAGTGACTTTTAATGGCAAAAAATAAGGAGCTGCTTGGGCACGTTCATTTATTTTTACTATAACAGACTGGAATATTGAGGTCAATGTATACACAGAAGTATTTTTGAATATACACAAAAGTATTTCATCATTGAGATGAAACAAAAACAAATCAAAATCATTCCAAATCCAGATTATTTCCTCCACAGTTACTAATATCTTGAACTTTCTAATTATCTTGACTTTTTTTACTAATACCATCAAATATCATACAGATACGGCAGTCTCTTAGTAATTTCCTACAAAGAGCGTCACTATGCGCCACACTTTATAAATCAATTTCCTACTGGGCAGGAAAGAGATGTATTTCTGCTTTCTTTGCCCCCCCAACAAGTACCTATTTTAAGGCTTTCTTTAAAAGTCACATAAAAATCTTTGGCGTCTTATATGGACAAATAAAGCACTAACATTTCTTATCAGGTTTATCAAAACCATGTTTTTAAACGAAGTTCTAACGATGATTTTTATAGCTATTTTGTAGCATTAATTTATTTAAGTAAACATATGAGGTTTTAGCTGGTGGAAATATCAGAAGGTAAGAAAGGGCTAATAGCAAAAGTAAGGTTAAAGAACTTTACATAGACCGATTTACTGACTTTTTAAAAGTGATGACATTAAGTAGTGTGGGACTTATAAAATAGCAAGACTTTTTCAAAAGAAACAGTTTCAACATGCTGTTAAGCTAAAAAGAAAACTTCATGTGCATATAATAAATAACCAACAATCTATTTTACCTCAAAATGCCCTCCTCCCTACCTCTTTATCTAGCTGTGTGTCTTGCGTGCACAGTTCATCACAAGAGGCGAAAGATAAGAGATAATAAGTGACAGCGAAAATCTATCACAAGAGAACACTTCTTCTTAGAAGCATCTTAGAAGAATCTTCTAAGAATCTTTTCTTTCAAAGAAGAAAAAACATTCAAAATATACCACAAGATTTTGGTATCTAAGTATGCCAGCTACCTTTAGACATTAATAGAAGAAAAAGGGACGTGAACTCTAATTATGAAATTATTACCTATTTATAAATTATTAGCTATATCTTCCAAAGCCGCATTTTAAAAATACTATACTACTTATCATTATTATTGATAATTTAAGAAACATAGAATTAAATGACTCAAATGGAGATCTAGCTTTTTATATTGCATTTATTTGAAGAAAAACGCCACCCACAAAGGTATGCAAACTGAGATCAAAGGCATTAATGTCTGAGTAAATAATCTGGTGTGAATTTAGGGACATGCGGTAGGTAAAATATTTCTAAAGTGTCAACGGTACATCTTTGTACTACTTTATTTAACAGTTTAGTGGCCATTATAATGTTTTGAGAACAGTGTGGAAAGAGTGAACAGAGTGGGGAAAAATTATGTAAAGAGGTAAAGAAAGCATAAGAATGCTTAGGACCTCAAGTTGAAAGAAGAATATAGAAGAGGAATCTGAGGTCCTTGAAAACAAATGTTGCTCCTTCAATCTCTAGACTGACTGTCTCCTTCCTTCTCCTTCAAGAACTCATCTACGCCCTTCTTGGCATTGCACATGTCAATTTACCTTCAAAAAATGTGGTTTATCTCAACATACATGGAATAACAACCACAGGCATACTCTCTCACATGCATGAGTTGTCAACCAATCACACTTTGGAATTTTTTTTTTCTGCTTTATTTCCCCCAACCCCCCCGCCCCCCCCCCCCTCTGGACACAGTATATCTTAGTTGCAGGTCCTTCTAGTTGTGGGATATGGGACGCCGCCTCAACGAGGCCCGATGAGCGGTGCCATGTCCGCGCCCAGGGTCTGAATCCTGGGCTGCTGCAGCGCAGCGCGAGAACTCAACCACTCTGCCACGGAGCCAGCCCCTGAAATTTTGACTTGAAAATTAAGAAAGAGAAGACTAACCAAAAAGACATTTTCTGATACTACGTCCACAGGGAACGAAAAGCAGAGGAGCAGTATAAACAGTAATACAAACAAGCAATTTTAATGAAAACTTTTTTACAGGAATTGACCTATAAAACTCCCACTGTTAGATAACATTTAGTGACTATGCTTGATTTTTTAATTCAATTTTATTATTATTATTTGTGTATTTGAAACCAACATATTCCTTTCCATTCTTTTTTTTCTTTTCCGGATATTTTTTTCTTCATTTATGAAACTTTCTAGGACACAAAATGCTACTTGTAAATAATTCCGGCTTGGCAAGCACTCATTTTCACTCGCGGATTACATACTGTTCTAATTAGGCACACTAAACATGCTACTCAATATGTAGACATGTTTCAACTCATGATGACAGCTGAAGTATGATTCACTATGCTGACTGCTCAAGGCATTTAGACTGGTTCAATATTTATATTTATTTATGTCAAAATTTTGTTGTAAACAAAGCAGTGGAAATGATGTAACAGATGGCTACTGACAAAGAGTTTTTTAAAACTACTCACTTATGCTTTAAAGGAAAAAATCACACAAATATGTCAAAGTCCTATGAAAATAAAGTAGGCTCTTTTAAAAGTAAAATAAAGCCAACGACATTGCATTATATGTTTCCTGTGCCATTTTAGTTATCCGCCAAACTGCAAGAACTGTCAACAAGATGGTTTGAACGTGGTTTGAACATTATTCAGAAAAATAATCTTTCTCCATTAAGAAAAAGTCCTTAAAAGAAAGAGAAGCCAAATTCTTCTTTTAAGTTCACCCAATTTGGAGCTAAATCCTGGTCCCTGTTGCTGCTCCATGCGCAAACTTCTGCCTGATTGAATCGGTGAACAGTCAATGCACAGGCAGGATAACGTGCTATTTCACCTTAACAACCAGCTGTAAATCACTCCATCAAGGGAAACACTTGTTAAAAGCTTAATGGTCAGAGAAAAAAACACGCAAATTTCCAAAAGGAAAACAAGAACCTATTTCTGGGTTTGTTTCATAAATTGCACCCACACCCTGACTGGCCACACAGGAAGAAGGCTCAGCTTATTGCTTAGGCAATAAACTGAATCTTCTCAGTGGAGGGAGAACACACTGTTGATCCATATCTTCTTGGCATTTTTATCTCCCGTCAGAGATTACTACAATCTATGATTTAATACTGAGAACAGATACCTGAATAGTTCTATTCCCAAGGTGGACTAAAAGAAGAAAAAAGAATCTATGTATACATATGAATTAAGAAGCACATCCTTTAAAAATCACTAAAACGAATTTACATTGTCTTCTAAATGGTTTTCATTGACCTCATGAAACTCATCCAGGATTTAAAATGGAAGTGGGAACAAAAGTTAAGCAAATAACTTTCTAAAATGTCACAGGAGAATGAAGGAGAAAGGGATTTAAAAAAGGATTAAAAGACAGAGGGAGAAATAATGAAAAAGGGGAAGAAATGAGAAAAGCTTTTGGGGGGTTTCTAGGTTTTTTCCCTCACTCCAAAATATGTTAAAAGTAAAGCCCTCCAATTTTTAAGACTGCATAGAAGTCTGAACCAATCTGATTGAAGCCAATTGCATTTCTTTATAATTTCCGAGTAACTAATAGAATAAACACATTATTTTTACCTAAAGGATCAGTAAGAAAAAAAAGTGTAATGTGACTTTTTAAAGTTTGGAAAGTGCTTATAATACTTTTTTTTTCCCATCGTATGTTCAATGTCAATAATTTGTCTGAATAAAAGTAATTTGATAAACACACAGGAATATAGTTATCAACTACCCTGCTTATGTAGAGATGTAGAAAACAGATCTCATAAAGATGCACTAACATATTCTTTTCAAGGAAAAAGCAAGCTTTGTTCCTTCACTTCTACTTTCTCCTGTAGAGATTTTCAGCTTCCATATTTCAATGATAACTTATTTTATCATCCCTTTTTCAAAATTGTACTTTGAAATGCACAAGTTTGACTATGGACTAATTTCAGTGACAAACTGCCTTAGAAAGAAAAAAGAAAAATTACAACTTACATAGAACCCTCTTCATTGCTCTAATTTGGTTAATTTTGTTGTTGGTCCGATTGGGTGTGGCTGCTTGGGTCCATCTATCCTCTTATTAATTAGAATATTCTGAATTAAATAAAAATAATAAGAACTGCCTGAAACCAGAGATAATAGTTCATAAGTTAGGAACAGAAACATGAAGGAAACATACCTGTAGGGGCGTAGTGTCCTCTGATAGATAAAAAACCCTCCTGCATTGAATGCCTATCCTGAAAAACCATCTTTCTTAAAGATAGCGCTTATTTTACATTCCACTAAAATGAGCCAATTAATATTCGAAAATGTTTTTCCATAATAAAATGATATTAATATGTCCTCAGCTCTCCAAGCTTTTAGAATCTATCTCTGTGGTGTTACTCTCTGTTTATAATGATACCAAGTGGCTCTTTGTTTGCTTGTTTGTTTTTAAACAATTGGGTCTTTTTCTCAACTAGCAGAATAATCCAGTTAAAAAGAGGTCCTACAGTAGTCACTTAACCTCTTTGAAAGTCTCTTCAACTTTAAAATGAAAAAATTGGTCTCTAAGACTCCTTCCCGAGCTAAAAATCCCAAGAGCCTGTCATGCTTGTGCTGTTACTTCAGCCATTTGAACAGCTCACATCACCTGCATGCGCCTTTTTCGAGGGTGTGGGGGGTGCTGTCAGGGACACAAAGAGATCAGAACTTTGTAAAAACATCTACTCCATCTAGTCACTCAAGTTTAAAAATATGCCAGTCAATCTAATATTCAATTTCACTGACTTTTGTTGTTGTTAATTGACCAGTAATTCAGTTAAAGTAGTTGAAACAGTTGAATGTGTAGATTTAGCTCCAGTCACCAAATATACGGATACATCTGAATTGGTGTTGAAAGAAAACATGTACTTAACTGCTTAGTAAATTACAGTTAGAAGAAGAGGTATCGGGTAAACTCTTTGGGTAATAGAATAAAATTTCAGTAATGTAAATATGCATTATCTATTTTCTGCTTCCATTACGGTATCCTTTCTGATTCTCAGAACTGTTGCCTGACAGGTCTGTGTTCTCCTGGCCAGGTGGTGGTACATTTTTCAGCTTGTCAAATTTCCTCGCGCCCTTTTTCATTATACAGTATTGCTCTGTGCTTAGCCACTGTATCCGTTCATGCAGACATACTCTCCCTTCAGTATAACACTAAAATTGATTTGCTAGGCGCCCCTTTGCTTCTTCACATTTCACATCTTCCCATTGAATTTCTTGTGTCAGGAGCACAGCCCTGTCTTTCTACTTCTATCCTCGGAAATCCGAACAGTCTTTGGGTTTTCTGAATATTTAAATGTCTTTGTGACTGATATCATGTGTTTCATTCTATAGTACTTTGTTCAAAGCAATTTTGTATTATTCTTTGAGAGTATTCAGTGCTTGTTTTCATTTTGGATTCTTTCCATTTTAACGTTATTGAAACTTACCGGTCCTTTTGCATGAGTTAATGGCAAGAGACATTTTTGGAGTAAAAAGCAAAGTTCCTAATTAATATCTCCCCCAGAAAACATACATTAAAAACAAAAAGCTCTATAACATAATATGGTTTTGTTTGAAATTAATACTTTATTTTCTATAAAAGAAAGATGAAAGGAAACAGTAAAAACTAAATACCCCTACACAAATAAGAAAATATGTTTCTTTTCTTGTAAAAGTGGGAGAAACAAATGTAAAATGGTTCAGGCTTGCGATTATAGGATCTAAGTTGGCACCAGATCTTGCTGTTCTCCTGAGAATTCAAAGCTTGACTGTTTAGTGCTCGTTGATAAGGCATATTTATTGTAGCATATCGTTTTAGCTGGTCAAATGTTGAGACTTTTGGAAGCAGAGGTGAAAGTTCAAACTTCTTTACTAAAGTGTAGCCATTGTGTAATAAAATACCCAAGATGATTCATTCAGTCAACCTAATATCTACTCATCAAGGAGGAGAACAAGCTAAGGAGGTATTATATCTTTCTCTAGCATAACATGTTAAGCGCAGCATTCCAATCTAAAAGGTAGAATTGTTCCTTTGAGTAAAATAATTAATGATCCCAACAAAAGGAAAGCTGTTACGAGAGAGACCTCTAGTGGAAAAAGATGCAAGCGCCTGCGAGAGGGGTTTTATTGTTTATGCTTTATCCGAAAAACGGAACTTGCATATGCTGTTTAAAGCAGCGTCCACATAACAGCAAACTGAATTCCTCTATAACGCTTAGTCCATGCAATTTGTTTAAGCAAATAATAAATTCAGAGCGCAGCCAACAAAGTGCTTGAGGGAGACTTAACTTCTTAGACATGAGATTTTAAAAAACAAGTTACAGGTATCTAAGAAGAAAGACAGGAAGATTTGTAAAAGAGGGCAAACAGAATTTGGAGGCACTGCCGAATCTAGCGAATATCGCCTTATTTGTTGAATCAGTACTTTAATTGTAGGTCATTTTTGGACATATAAAAATATCAAAGCACTTCCTATGTGTGGAGGGTGATACAGGGATTAGGGGCCTTTTCCAGTTTTAAACAAACCATAACATTTTATAATGTAACCTATTAAAATATTAACTAAAGGTTATTTTTTAAGAGAAACAGCAAAGTTTGGTGTTATGCAGAGTAGGGTACCCAAGCAGAGGTTATTTCAAGAATATCGTTGCCTCTAGTATAGAGTATTTCGTTGGACTAATGCTCCTTAGCTTTAAGATTATTTTTCCTCTGTTCTTCATACAATTGCATTTAATTCACCCTCTGATATATAACTAATTTTAACTACTTATTAAAATTTTCCACTTTAAACATTAATGACAAATATGAAAATTAGATCGTGTTTTCTGGTTAGAGATTTAGCAGTAAATCTCAGAGAAATCTGAGTCTACTCACTGTGTTTACCAACTAGGTAGTAATATAACTTCTAATTTAAATTAGAACATCCGCTTCAGTTCAGAGAAATGCCGTGACCCAGAGCTACATAATTTAAGAAAGTGCTCCAGGCGTTAAGGAAGAAAGAGCAAGAAGTTGATAATCCAAAGGTGTAGTATTAACACAGGAGTGAAATATGGTCACAATTTTTAAGGAAAGTATTATAGCTGTGGGAAGCAGTTGCTTATAGTAACAATTTCTGAAATTCTTTTCTACAATAATGTAATAATTGTTATATACACCTTTTAAAAACTTATCCACAATAGAGCTTCAGTTTTTGTTATTGTTCCAAAGTATCGTGTAAATTTAGGAAAGGAGTATTTTGGGAGGTTATTTTTATTTTCTGTCTTAGCCCCTAGTTTTCCTATTCATTTTTAATTCTGCCGATTGTCTTTAATAAAAGGCTCTTCAATTTCTCCTCACGATGATGAAATTTTTGAGCCTATTTGTAAGGCAGGTTATTCACAGTGCTTACATTCCTCAAATTAATATATCTTAGTTGTTGCTGAAGAGGATCTATCTTTCCACCACTTAAATGAGAATTGACAGTGGTATGTGTATGGGGGTTGGGGGGCAGTGGATAGAGAGTGTCACACAAATTTTATTTCTCTGACTTTGTTTCCACTTTAGAACAGAATTTCTTCAGAGAATGAAAAAGTAGCTTCAAATTTTAGAGGCTTTGAATGAGATTTAAAAAAAATAATTATAATGGCTAAAAGAAATTATCCAAAGATAGAAAAGCTTAAAGCAGCATATTTGTCTGGCCTCCTTTCTGATTCTTTCTTCTTTAAAAGAAAACTATCACATTCTTAGGTTGCCATGTGTTCTTTAAATAAAACTACACCTTTCAGTTTATAACTATTTCTCCTAACAACGTTGAACCCTGTCTCTGCTGGCGTGCGCACCTCTTGAATGGTTTCCTTGCACTCTTGCAGATCTTAATAGGTCTCACCACTCATGCGCCAGAAAAAAAGTAATTTCCATAAGCACCTTAGGACGTGAGAGAGAGTGAAGGTGGAAACAAAAGTCTTCAGAGTGTGCCAGAAATCTCTCTAGAAAAGGAAAAGTCACAAGTCAGTCTACCCAAGGAGCTGAAATGCAAACGGTTCCTCACTCACCACCTGGTGCCTTGTTTGAGAGCCTCATTCACACACACACACACTTCACACACACGTACGTTAGCAACAGGAAAGAACTCCGCAAATGCAATTTCATTCTTATTTTAAGTATGCTGCAGACCCCTATCTTAATTATTAATAATTGTACACAGACTATTGCCCTTTTTGCTTCTCTTTTGGGTGCAAACAATGGGGAAAAAATAAAGAAAAGAAGAAGGAAAATCAGAGTCCTTTCTGCACTAAAAGTGTGCATTATTTTTCATTTCGCTTTTTAGTTCAGGGCTAGGATTTTATGCACGCTTCTTTCAGGCTGCAACAAATTAGTTCAAAATTTATCATTTCCCACCATTCAATGTCATCCTCACCCTTATACCCATTCCAATAGCATGAACCACCAAGTCAGCACAAGATGTGCTATGACAAAGAAGCATTCTAGCAAAAAACAGCCACCACTGGAACAGCGCTCAATTGACCTGAGCATCCTCATTTCTGCAGCACTGGATTATTGTCTCTGCTCTGCCGCTAAATAGGTCACCTTAGTAGGTCTCTAAGTCTTCTGTGCTTTGGTTTCTCTATCCACAACATGAAGATATCACTGTTTCTCATAATCAAATGTTGATGTAAAGATAAAGTGCTTTGAAGAAATACAAATACAAAGTAACATAATGCATCTGAAAATGAAGGAAGCTGTTAGGAGAATTCCTCTGCTTAACAGAATTGATGGCTATACTTGAAATCCCCCTGGCTTATATCCTGTGCCCATTGCTTTGGGACCCCACTATAGTCACACAAATGATTGACGCTGAATTGTGGGACAGACTCAGCCAAACCCTGAATTGACCTGTGTGTGTTTCCCTCCCTTTGCCAACTCAGCAGCTGTGGCCAATTAGTGTTCAATACCATCTTCCAACTGATAAGTGATTTTAGGTTCCAAATGCAATTGCACCAAAGAGCGTTAGGGTATCTAACCTTCAATTGTTCTAGGCTTTTCATCCTCAAGGAATTTCAGAGGGAAGACGGAACTGTAAGGTCATCTGGTGCATTCATGCAACAGGAATTGTTTAAACATCCCCTAATAAGCAGATCTTTCTCTAGTTTGTCAACAAGAACATTTCTGGTAAGTTATTATAACTGACATCTTAATCAATTCAAGATTTTTTCACTAAAGTTAAATATTAGGCTTACTTTCCCATTCTCATGAGAAATCACACAGGTCAGTCAGTATGGATTTTCTGGAAGACCATTGTTCCCACATCAAATATAGGGAAATTTGTAAATGGGTGTTGTTCCTCTCTCTTCTTTAAGTGAATATCCAAATAATATGGGCTTACTCCCTCACTAGACATGTTATCTAAAGGATCTCTTCCAACCCTAAAAACTCTGATTTTATTTTCCTCTGTTCATATGGTAAAATTCATAGAAATTTAAAACGAGCACATATCAGTGTGAGCTTGAATTTGCATTTGTATATTGTTCTTCAGATATTTGCACATAGAAAAGGAGGAATAGAGAAATTACTAGATAGGTGATTAACATAACACTACTGAGATTGCGCAGGTGTAATTTTAAATTGTGTTATAGTACATTGTACATATATCCATCTTCTATACTTGATTATGAGTTTTCTGAGGGCAAGGATCATATTAATCTTTGTAGCTCTAATATCCTGAATTAATTCATGCATTCATCCTACATTTACTGAGCACATGCTATGTTCCAGGAATATTGTTAAGTGTAGAAATTTTAATGAAGATGCACACAACATGATCCTAGCCCTAAAAGAGGTCACAAGTCTAATGGAAATAATATTATATTATATAG
This sequence comes from Equus asinus, assembly GCF_041296235.1. Classification (NCBI taxonomy): domain Eukaryota; kingdom Metazoa; phylum Chordata; class Mammalia; order Perissodactyla; family Equidae; genus Equus; species Equus asinus. The sequence goes on from NC_091790.1 coordinate 172,789,437, forward strand.
TTTTAGCAACTATACAGTTTGAAAAGCGCATTTCCTTCCACGATATCCTTTGAATCTTAACAACCATGTGAGATTGGTATAATTAGCCCCATTTTTACAGACGAGGAAAGTGAGTTTCACAGAGGTTAATTATGTTGTTCAGGTCATTCAGCTAATCAATGGCAGATTATGGGCTCCAGGCTTTTTATTCCAAATCCTGTGGGTGCTTAACAAATACTACTACTAATCCAACAATACAAGATTGGACTGTTGGATTATTAATATTGTTGGATTATTAGCTGTCTTCTTCTTCTGATCAAATGAAAATATTTATAAAACATCTTTCTAAACTTCTGTCTTAAATCCATTCCATAAGTAAGTTACATGGAATCAAAACTGAAACTCCTGATCTGACCAGACGAATTGTGAACATAGACTCTTTCAAAGTAAATCAAAATATTCACATACCCTCACAAATTTAGTACCACAAATCTGATTCAGTCCATTTCAACAGCCAAAAAACCTGCTTTTGTGCATAAGGCGTTGCATGCAATAGAAGGATACGTTACTACTTGCCCTCATGGTTCCAGTTCAAAGAATTACTGTGCCAGAAGTCGTTTCCTCTGTTACGGGTCCAGGACAATCTGATTCTTGTTAGCATCACTTCCTATACACAGGGCGAGTGGGGTACGCTGCTTTGACTCAATGCACTCTATGGAGAGCTCTGTGCCTGCCAGGCTGGATTTGTATTAAGAGGAGAGAAAAGAACATGTTACTCAAAAAGCTTCTGTGTTACAACCAGAGGGGTGGTGGGGTAGCAGGCGGGGTGACAGTGACATCCTGTGTGCACTGAAGAAATATTGTAAAGAATCATTGAAAACAATCAGACTATATGAAATGCATGTTAATTAAAATAAACAATAGATCAAACCAGATATAAATTGCATAAGAAATTAACAGTTGAGGAATCATCTAAACAAAGTGTGAAATGTTCTAAAAGTCAATATGACACATCTTGATTAGCAACAGATGCAGAAAGTTCTGTGGATCTCATCTTAACTTTGGGTGCATTTTATTCTCAAAGTATAGCTACACCACTAGCAGGGACATCTCTGACCCATATTTGAATCATAAGCTCCCCTTCTGCCTTTTTCTCTTAAATTTGCACAAACCAATTTTTGGGATACAATAGTGTTTAAGATGATTAAAAATACCAAATAGGGGGTGTTTGCATTTCTCAGATTGAATACCAGCAAGCTGCAGATCACAAATCAGGTATAATTCTGCTGCTATGCAACCTGTTCATTCATTCATTCATTTATTCTACAAATTTTTATTGAACATCTACCCTGGGGTTATAGAAATAGTGAAGCATAGTTCTTTCCCTGTAGAAATCCACAGCTTGGTGAGGTAAGAAAGACAAATGCAACTCTCTCTTTCAGTGACAGTATATCGGTTAATACTGAAGATGAGAGTCAAAACGAAGATAAAGAAAGTCAAGTCATTTGATGCAGGTACAAGACCAAGAAGATTATGAGGCCTTTAAAGGAGGCACTGCATGGTTCATCTTTCTCCCCTGCAATGCCTCACAGAGTTGCTGATATATGGAAGAAAACAAATGTTGAGTAAGTGAATGAAGGAATGAATGAAATGAACATTGAAGGTTCTCAAAGAATCCAAAAAAGGTTTGGCTTCAGTTTTCTTGGCTCCAGTGAAAAAATAAACGTTAAACTAAAGGTGAATGAAATAAGTGCTGCCGGCCTGACACTCAAAATATCTAGGAAAACCCAGTTCTCTTGGCTCAGTGACTTGACCCCACACTGCATTGCTTTTGCCACCCAACAACTTGCTCATTTCATAAAATGGACAGAGTGAGAAAGGAGAATAAGTTGACCATGTGACAGGTAAGGCACACCTTGGTTTTCACAGGGGCCCAGCCTGCTAGATACAGTCCACATAATCTCAATGTAATATTTTGGTTTTAGGGGTCCTAGTGAGCTCTCAGCTTTTTTTAGCCACATACCGAAAACATCATCTGTTTTAGTGTTCTGCGTATGACATCACTCTGACATACTGTTAACATGATAGCATACTTTATGGCACTGGAAAAATAAGCAAGAAAAGGAAATATCCTTCCTCATGCTTTGGTCAGATATACTTTGTAGTTAGCTAAACTTAGCACACATGAGGTTTCCAGAAATCTTCAGAAATGAACTTTTTAATTTGAATAAATTTGTTGAACGAATGCAACTATTTACAGAAAGACTGAGAGATTCCTTGAAAATGTATTATTTGCTCTTTCAAAGATGTGTTAGAGTCTCTACGAAAAAGTCTACTGTAATTCTAGTTCGAGGTCACCATCATTGAAAGGCTTATGGCTCACTGTCAAGCTCTCAGAATGCAAATAAAGGACGGAAATCTGAAGGTTTCAATTGATTTTAAGTTGGTCTTTGGTCCCCCTACCTAGCAGAATCACAGCCATGGTCTCGAGCTCATTTTTATTGAACAGTCATCAGACAAAAAAGAGAGAATAAAATGGAAGGAATTAAATTCAAGTAGAGGACATATATAGAGAGAAAAGAGGGATAGGAAGCGAACAGAACCGATGCATTGAAAACGGATCAGCTGTAAGCTTCCTCTCCAGCAGAAGGCCATGTTGGGTCCAAGCTCTTAGTACCTACCAACTGTCCTGATAGTTTCAAAGCCAGGCCTTCTCTTCATATTTGAAAGGCAAGAGGGCAGGTGGCTTATCTTGTGGATTATTCAAAATTATATAAAAAAGTAGTATGTAGTCATTTCTTCAAGTATTATTCAAAAGCTCAGTTTATAGCATTCTAATTTTGCCTCAAATTATTTCTTAACTTTCAAATTCCCTGAAAACAGGCAATTGAAAGCATCCATTGGTAGGTATTGCTTAAATACATAGCCCCAACTTATCCTATTACTGGAAGGCATCTCAGCAGTAAAGATTAGGTATGAAAATAGTTTATCATTAGGTTTTAATTTGTGATTCATCTTAGATATGTTAATAGGATAAGACATTTGGCTGATTTGTTTTCAAAAAGTTAAGGAAAAAAAGCATATAAAAAGTTCAACTAGTCCAGTATTCCCTAAAGATTTAAAAAATCAAGTTCGTATGTTTACATGTAAAAAAATGACAAAATAATTCTACTGCCTAGAAAAAAAAAGCATAACTGGTTTGCTATCTGTATTCCAGCTGACCCACACAGAGGAGTTCTGTTCCATTATCTTAATGAAGTAAACTGCTACTTGTAACATTATAAGCATAAGTTTCCTTTTTTTTGTTCCAGCATTTACTAAGGATGTTTAAAATAATCTTGAGCTACTTCAGCAGCTATTTATTGACGCATTTTATGCCTTTTGTTAGCTATCTTCTTAGTCATTTTAGTACATCAAGCCCTAATCTTCAAGTCTGTCAGTCCCATTTTGCATTACAAATCATTTGTAGTTTTATAACTGTCATTTCCAAGGACATCTGGAAAAGATGGATTTATGAAAGGTTACCATGCATTCTAAGAGGACCGAGAATTAGCATGACTTTGTAAAGGTTCTTATAAATTGAGCAGCAGCCATCACTGACAATAAGGTGTTTTCTGCTTTTGTCAAGTATCTCTATTTAAATATTAAGGGAGCGATATGACCTTTGGCCTTGGAGATCCCTGTGACATGGCAATGGCCCAGTGTAATAGCTGTCAGTGGAGTGCTATGGCCTGACTCTCTCAAGGCCCCTATTTGTGGACAGTGTTATAATAACCCTTCCATTAGGCATCCCCAAGGCAAATAACCTCAGCTTTAACAGAGTCAGTTTAAAATTCCTTAGAGTAACATTAAGAGACTATCTGGTTTGTGTCAGTTTAAGATCAACTACTCCCTGCATAGGTTCAATTCTGTAAATTTTAAGTAGCCACAGTTATTTTAGAATTATTTCATATATGCCTGCAGGTAAATATTAGACACATAGAATGTAGAAATAACCCCATATACTTCTTTGATTTCTGAACCAGCCTCTTTAGAGATTAACTGAATGGAAATGGACTTGAGAGTCTATTTTTTAAATGACTCTTTTTCATCTGTATACCTATCTTTTGTTGATAAAAATTTCACACAGTTGCTGCTTATGGTATGAACAGGATTTGGAGACATCAAATCACAAATGTAAGAGACAAGATAATATTCATTAGAAAGCAGGCCTACCTCCTTATGCATGTGCTAGGGGTAAGTAATGATTATAAGACCGAAAGTGTTTGTTTTTTTCTGGCTTTTCATTCTGATTTTGTCTGCCTCTTACACTATTTTACCCCCCAGGTACGTAAATCTGGTTATGCTCAGATGAAATGCTTGCATTTGAATCACAAATTATTACTGCTCTTATCTCTAACTACTTATTACTAGGCTCAGACTTTGTGGGAAAATCTGAGACCAAAAGACATCTTTATTCTGTGAAAAATCAAGGTCAAGCTACCCTCAAATGCTTTGAGAAACCACAGTTGTCATCCTAAATCTTAAAATAAATCACTAAAGATGATATGAACACTTCAAATATTTGGCCATGAAATGAATTTAGTGTCTGCTCTGAATCCAACTTTTGTGTTTGGGTGTCCGTGTCTTCACTTGTTAAAATATATCAACCAAATTAAAAAATAAACAAATTCTTTGGTGACTAAAGATGGCTTCTCATGTGTAACCTTTGTTGTTTTATATTCTTAGTTAAATACAAATTAATAAATTAGTTTGATTTGGAAATTTTATTTTTAGAACTAATGGGAAAGTCAACAAATGTTTATAGATTGCCACACTGTGTACACAACATTGGGATAGCCATACACATCTTTCAATATTCTTTCCGTTCTTACAATAAAAACCCAGCCAAGTTTTTAAAGAACAGACTAATTTTTAGGAAAATAAATTATACATTTAGTACTTACCTTTACTTATTGATGCCAAAGACGTTAAAGTATAAATAATTGTTGATCGAATTAAATTTTGTCTCACATCAGGTTAACTGCTATAAGAAAGAAAAAAAAAATGAAATGATATCATGTGCTAAAACCCCGGTGCTCATAAACAACACTTAGCTTTTGATTTACGGTGAAATCACAATTCTCCATTTCTTTTTCCCTCTGTCTCTGACATTGCATGTGAGACCATAGGGCAATACATGCCCTACGACATAATATAGGATGTAATTTAAAGGGTTCTATTGATGCTGTAAATCACAAGTAGTTCTGCTGAAGCAGTTTATGAATGGCAGTAAAACACCAAGACTGGATTATATCATTAGAATTATGTACCACATGCAGGTATTATTATTTGTAATTGGGGATAAAGTATTACAAAACATGCATATGGAAATGTCATTTTTCTTGGTATTTACAGGGTTTTTTAATGAAAGAAGATGTGTTTTGGGGTAAAAGAAGAAATCCAGTGTTGTAGAATATATGCCGTTCTTGAGAAAGCATTTGTATGCTCTGAGAGTAGACCGTAATAGTTAGAACATATTCTGACGGATCATACATAACCCAATTGCTAGAAGCACAAAAGACTATCTGCATATGGGCTACCAGCAAATGTAATAAGGCTTATTAGTACACAACCAAAGAGATGTAACATCACAATGACTATGAGAGTGTGATGCTCTAAATATGAGTCGAACAGTGTAAAAGATCAATCAACCTATTAGTCCTCTCTACAAGAAAATTATAAATATGATGGACTTATTTTTCCACCGACCTGATTGGTTTTTTAGATATATAGCCATTCTGAAGCTCTGAAATAATCTGTAATTACAAGTTTCTTTTCTGGGAAGATAAAATGACAATGGCAGTTCTTCAACTATTCTGGGCACATCTTTGATGATGAAGAGCAATTCCAGTCTTCTAGCCTGTTTAGTTGTATCCTTCCGCTATTATAAGTAAATTGTCCTAGTAGGTGTGTCTTTGCGAGTAACCAGATGGCCTAGATCGATACCAAACAGTTCTTCCATATGCTATTTTAATTTTTTTCTCAAAGAAACTAAAGTAACGTATAGTGGGACATCACAAGTCATTTCAGAATATTTTAGGTAGGTCTTTGGGTTCTTTAGATTAATTTCCCCAAATAAGGTCAATCCCAAGTAATATTCTAAAATAGGTCAAGATTCAAGCATCTCCTACCTCTCTCTCCCATTCATTGACTAGAAATGGCCATCACCCCCCCCCCAAGTTTAATCCTAGTTTCCCAGGAATCAAACAGGACATTCCAGAATTATTCATTTGGATTAGCATCTGTCAGAGCCATGTCCTATCATTTTAGGCTTGTTGCTGCCATATTTCCCTTTCCACAGAAACAAATTTATTCTAATTTTATCCCTTCAGGACAAGGATGATAATTAATTGCCCAATAAACTAGCTGCATTTGCCAAGGCAGAGATTACTATAAATAAATTATTTCCAAGTGACTTTCTGGGAATAACTCTAGAGTCAATTAATCCAAAAATTAAACACGAAGGCAAGTAGAATGGGCAGTTGATACTGTGGCAAGCCAGTGATATCACTTAATTTGACTTGGTTGGCCATTGAAGTCCATTCTTTCTAAATATAACATATATTTATATTATATTATATGTATATACACACATACCACCCACCCCCAACACACATATCCATATAAATATAAATACTAATGTTTATATGTATGTAATTCACCCCCAAACCTTAATTCCACTCAGATAAAAGAATTTTCGTAGCCACTGATTCCCAGAGTCATACAACATTTCAGAAGACTTAAGGAAAACTTATAGCTCTGTAATATAACTAAGAGCAAGATTTTGTGAATCAGACGACCTGGGTTCCAATCCTTACTAGCAGTGTGACTTTGATCAAGCTCCTTAACTTCTCCATGCCTAAATTTTCTCATTGGGTTAATTGAGAAGAGTTAGTAATTAAATTTATATAAAGTACCTCCAGCAATGACTAACAAGTGAAAAGCATCATATGTATGTTTGTCATTGATAGTAAATTGTTCCTTGAGAAAGATAGAGCTTATTTAGCCAATATCCTGAAATAAGTACACAAATTTTAACACAGTAAATTCTGGATTATTGAATTATTGGTTTTGATTGTTATCTATCTTTTCATAAATTTATTCATTCAACAGATTTTTTAAACAACCGTATGCTAAGCACTAAAGTAGATGTTACGAAATACACAAAAAGTTTTAAAAGATCCTTTTTCTCAGTGAACTTAAATTCTATTACCCATTGAATCATAGGATATACATAAGTAGTTATAATCCAAGATGGAAAGTGATAAGGCCATAAAGAGGGTAGAGATCATGTGCTATGACAGTTTAGACATGGTAAGAATGACTTCCAGCTAGAGGTTCTATGGAAAGCTTTTTGGAGGAGGTAAAATTTGAATTGATTCATGAAGATTAATCAGCATGCAGAGATAAGAAGGATGACCATTCTGAAGGAGCTTAGTCAAGGCACAAGGACAGGAAGTCAGAAATTCTGAGTGTGTAGAAGACAGGAGTATGATACACCCTGTCACTGTGGGAATGTTGGGAAACACAGAACCAAGTACACCGGAAAATAATAACTTTGAATTATAGCCTTGCAGCCAATAATAATCAATATTAATATTGTTACACATTTTTCTAGTTTTATGATATAATTTTTAAAAATAATTGAGACTGTACTGTATATATGATAGATATGATTATATACATATATGCAAGTGTATATATGTATGTCATATGCATATATGATTATATATTATCTATTTTTAAATAATTAAGCAAATATTTAAATGGCTGTATACTTTTTCATAATAAGGATGAATAATTAATTAATCATTCAACTTTATAGGAAATGTAAGTGCTTCTCACATTTTGCTATTGTTAATAGGGTTAGAATAAACACACTTACAGATTAACCCTTGTCTGTACTTAGAATTGTTTTCCTAATATATGTTCCTAGAAAGGAAATTAGTGTTAAATACATTAAGGATTTTAAGGTTTCTGATATATAAGGCCATGTTGTTGAATATATACACTTTAAACTCTCCAAGTAGTAATAGAGTGTCATCTTAATAATTATTTTCATCTTTCTTAATTTTATAGGCATAAAATTGTATTTTATTTATTTTTTAGTTAGCAACTTTAACAAGGATAATGCATTACTTAACTTTACGATATTTCACCTTTTTATTTCCTTACACTCATCTTCTTCCTGCTCTTACTAGGTCATTCATTTACCTATGAGAATGTTAGAATTGTTACCATAGAAAGAGAGAAAGAAACAAAGGTTCTTAATTAACTTCTAAATTCAAAATAAGGTTTTTTTCAGAAGTAAAAATATTTGGAAAGTTAAGTTATTTTTGAAGTCATTTTCTGCTAAATCCAATATCTGGGTTATCTCTGGATTTGCTCCTATTGACTTTAAAAAAAAAAAATCTCTTGTTTATTAGTAACTTTTTCCTCCTTCTTCACATATCTAGTGATATTGGATTATATTCCAAGCCTTGTAAAAATTATAGTAGAGAAACTCTGGATTATGTTGTTTTTCTCTGGAGAGCATAAAATTTTCTTTTGGCAAAATATTAAATTATTGGAGGGTGAAGTGCAGTTGTCAAGACTTGGTTTAGGCTTTATTAAAGTGAATATCACTTAGCTTTGCTGTTACTCCAAGTGCAGATCCATTACTCTTAAGAGCATAATCCTTGCTCCTAGGGCATAGACTTTCTCAACTAAAAGCCTAAGATATTTACCAAGGACTCATCACTTTAATCAGGTTTGAACTTTAAGTTATTTATGGCAATTTCTGCATTGTGAAACAGATCGGAAAAAACTCATTCGTCACAGGGTTTGCGTGGAGTACCGGAATAGTTAGGAAATATTTAGCCTAGATTGAATACTTCTCTAGACTCCCGAAAAGCATAAAGTAAGACCCAAAAGGATCAAACTATTTCCAAGTATCTCAACTGCATTCCAGAACAAACATCCAGGTGAGTGAGCTAGGAAGTGGCTCTTTCCCAGCGGAATCCTGAGATGACTGCAGCCTTGTAGAGGCTCAGAGTCAAAAGATATTGCCAAGCCACATCTGGTTTCCTGACCCATAGACACTGTAGGATAATACATGTTGTTGTCTTAAACCATTAAGCCTTGGTATAATTTTTTAGGTAGCAATAGATAACAAATACAGAAGGAAACTTCCACAACTTGATAAGGGGCATATGAAACACCTCAGCAAATATATTTAATGGTGAAATAATGAATATTTTCTCCCCAAAAGATCAGGAGCATACAAGGATGTCTGCTCTCACTACTTTCATTCAACTCGTACTGTGGGTTCTAGCCAATGAACCAGTCAAGCAAGAAAAAGAGATAAAAGGGATCCACACTGGAAAAGAATAAGTAAAACGTCTTTATTCACAGACAACATGATCACCTATATGGAACATCTGATGGACTCTACAAAGTAAAATACTATGTCTAATAAGTGAGATTAGCAAATTTGTTTGATACAAGATAAATTTACAAAAATTATATTTCCATATATTGGAAACAAAAAATCAGAGATTAAAATTTAAAATACCATTCACAATAGCATCAAAATATGAAATAATTAAGAATAAATAAGGAAAAACAATGTGTAAGATTTATAAATTGAAAACTATAAAACTGAGAAATTAAATAGGACCTAAATAAATGGAGGGATGTACCATTTTCATGGGTCGGAAGGCTTGATATTGTTAAGATTTATTAACAAAGTTATTTTAAATTGATTTATAGATTCAAAATAGACCTATTGATTCAAAACAACTCCAATTAAAATTTCAGCTATTTGCAAACATTGACAAGCTGATTCTAAAATTCATATGGAAATGTAAAGGATCTTGAAAAAGAAGAAAAAAATCCTCGAAACTACACTACGAGCTTTCAAGTTATGTTATAAAGGTACAGTAATCCAGACAGTGTGCCATTGACATGAATTAGTGAAAGAAGTCAATGGAACAGAATAAAGAGTCCAGAAAAACACCTACCAATATATGGACAGTTGATTTTCAACAAAGGTGCAAAAGACATTTCGGTGCAGGAAGGATAGTCTTTTCAACAAATGGTACAGGAAAAATTGAATAACCATATGCGTAAAATAAAAAGAAGAAAGAAAAAACTAAACTAAACTAAAAAGAACTAAGGACAAATACCCCCCTACCCACACACACACAAATATGAAGAGGTTGAACTTCCTAGACCGATAAAAACAATTTACTAAAAACTTACAGCAAACTTCGTATTTATTGCTAAAAAAAGTATAAACATTTCCATTGCTGAAACATAGTTTTAAAAAGTTAAAACATAACTCTCATACAAACATAAAATGAACTTGTATTAAAATCAGTTGTATGATTATCAGACAAAATTCCTTTGCATTGCTATGGGCGAGGATCACTTGCTTTTCTATAATATAAAAATAATCTACATTGCAATCAATTTCACATCTACCTCCTCAGAGCTGTAAAATCATTTAGTCAATAAAAAGTGAATCAAATTTTCAAGGCCTGGAAAAGCACGTGGTATTCCCTTTTACACTTTTGCAATTTTGAATATTTTTTCTTGATAGGATAATTTTTATTGACACCACTGAAGTCAGGAAGCCCCTACCATTGCTGGTTTAACACTGTGCTAGTGATAGAAGTCAATAAAGTAATATTTGTAAAATGAGCTAAAAGATATAACCGTTACAAAGGTTGCAAAAGTTTTCAGAGATTGCCTACATAGAAAATCCAAGAATATCTACAAATGTATTATTATAGCTAACAAAAAAAAATCCAGCAAGATTTCTGGATTAAATGTCAACATACAAAGATCAATAGCTTAGACTGACCAAAAAAAAAAAAAAGAGAGAAAACTCAAATTACTAAACTCAGGAACAAAAGAGAACTTCACTACCAATCTCACAAAAATAAAACAGATTAAAAGGAAATACTATGAATAGTTGCCTGCTAACAAATTAGAAAACTTAGATGAAATGGACAAATTCCTAGAAATACAAAAATTAATAATTTTCTTCTACCCCAAATGTAAGCATAGAAAAATTTTAATGTTAAAAAATTGCATCTGTAACAGAAGAAAAAGTTTAAAAACAGAGGTGTAAACCTCATTAAAGATGTGCAAGATCTTAGAAAAAAATTACAAAACACTATTAGGCATGCAAAACTTGACATAGAGGGAAAGTCTTGATATATTAAAAAAGTAAATTTCTCCCAAATTAATCTTTAAATTAAGTGCAATTTAAAAAATATGCACATGATTCACAAAACTAGAAAATTCTTTTCATATTCACCTGAAGACCTGTAAACAGCAAAGGAAATTTTGAAGGAAGGGAGTAGGAGCATCTTCTCCTGTATATTAACGCTGATTAGAAAACTACAGTATTAAAGCAGTGAGCAACTGGCAAAAGGATATTTGACAGAAGAACAAAACCAATAAGAGAACACAGAAAAATATCCAGTATACATCATAATATAGTATATTATAAATGTACATTGCAATCATTTTAGGAAGGAGAGATTACTTAGTAAATGATATTGGAATAAGTTGGGAAAGAATGCCTCACAAGATATACAAGAATCATCTCCAGAAGAATTTGACTCAAATGCGTAAAATAAAAATCTTAAACAATTGCTAAGTTAATATATGGAGTATCTTCAATTAACAAAGGTACAAAAAAATTTCCTAGATAATATATGAAATACAACTCAGAAAGGATGCCTGAAAAATCCGACTACATCAAAGTTTAAAATTTCCGTTTCATGGGCCGGCTCCGTGACCGAGTGGTTAAGTTCGCGCGCTCCACTGCGGCGGCCCAGGGTTTGGATCCTGGGCACGGACGTGGCACCGCTCGTCAGGCCATGTTGAAGCAGCGTCCCGCATCCCACAACTAGAAGGACCTGCAACTAAGATATAGAGCTGTGTACAGGGGGGGGTTTGGGGAGATAAAGCAGAAAAAAAAAAAATTTTCCGTTTCAAAGGAAGTATCATAAGCAAAGATAAAAAAAACACTACCCACAGATTATAGCAAAACATATCTACAAAAGTATAACCAATAAGAGTTGGCATCCAGAATATATTTAAAATTCTTATAATCAGTTAAAAAATAGTTTCAGACAACAAACAATACAGAAAAAGAGGCAAAGAATAAAAAGAGAATACTCACAAAGAAACCCAAATACCGAAAATATTTTTTTTTTAAAGATTTTATTTTTTCCTTTTTCTCCCCAAAGCCCCCCGGTACATAGTTGTATATTCTTCGTTGTGGGTCCTTCTAGTTGTGGCATGTGGGACGCCGCCTCAGCGTGGTCTGATGAGCAGTGCCATGTCTGCGCCCAGGATTCGAACCAACGAAACACTGGGCCGCCTGCAGCGGAGTGCGCGAACTTAACCACTCGGCCACAGGGCCAGCCCCCGAAAATATTTTTTAACATTTATTCTTAGCAGGAGTTAGTGAAATGTAATATAAGGCAAAACAATAACTTTTATCCCATAAAGCTGATAGAAATAAAAGAGAAGACAAAATCAAGTGTTGTGTCGCAGCCACAGGGAATGATCAAATGCTTCCAGGTGGGATAAAAGAATGCTGCTACTTTGGAGGATATCATCCTATGTTTTAGCTATTATTTTTCCAGATATGTGCCCTAGAGAAAAAGTTGCACATGTATGTTAAGAGACACACCCATGCAGATTCATTCATTGTGTGCAAAAGTGAAAAGCTGAAGTCCATCAAGAGAGGATGGTTAAAGCAAATCAGTTACATGTTTACAATGTAATCTGACGAAGCCATTATAACAAGGTAGAGGAATATTCCAGGATGAGATAAACATTCCTAACACAATAAGTGAAAAAAGTAAAGCAGAATATAACCTTGCTTTTGCCAAAACAAATCTTGTACTTATGTACACTGAGTCATGTGTTCACACACATGCACTCACATGCACAAACACACACACATCGACAAACTTGAAGAAGGTAAGATAAAAATCAATAGAAATCCTTCTTTACATAGTGGGAATAGGAGTGTTCATATCTAAATTTTCTTTTATATATTTTGACTAATAAATCATATTTATATATTATTTTAGATGTTTGGACTATTATATATAACTGTATATTTATCTTTGTATATGCCATATTGTTTATATTATTTTATATATTTAGCTATTAACTGTTTCTTTTAAAAATGATAAATATCAATTTACTTTAAAACACAAAAGAAATAATTTACAGTAGTCCTCCCCTTATCCACGGGGGATATGTTCCAAGACCCCCAGGGGATGCCTAAAACCAGTTAATACTGAACCCTATCTGTATTATGTTTTTTCCTATACATACATACCTGTGATAAAGTTTAGTTTGTAAATTAGGCACAGTAAGAGATTAGCAACAGTAACTGATAATAAAATAGAACAATTATAACGATATACTGTCATAAAAGTTACCATAGATCTTAGCAACTTCAGCACATGACTTTTTTCTTTCTCTTATTCAGTCAAAAACTTTCACCTTTTCACTTAAAGGAAGTACTTTACAGCTTCTCTTTGGTGTATCAGTATTGCCAGCATCAATACTCTTGCCCTTTGGGGCACCTATTAAGTAAAATAGGGGTTTCTTGAACATGAGCACTGTGATACTGGGACAGCCGATCTGATAACCAAGATGGTTACTAAGTGACTAACAGGCCTGAAGCACAGCGTGGATACTGGGGACAAAGGGATGATTCACGTCCTGGGTGTGAGGGACAGAGCAGGACAGCGCAAGATTTCATCATGCTACTCGTAACAGTGCACAACTTAAAACTTATGAATTGCTTACTTCTGGAATTTTCCTTTTAATATTTTCAGACCAGGATTGACCACAGGTAACTGAAGCCATAGAAAGCGAAACCCTGGATAAGGCGGAACAACTGTACTCAAAATTTTAAGAAATCTGCTTATAGCAACATGGAATAGCAGAACTCGTGACAAACTAAGGGCAGAAGACACTTCCTTCAAGAATCCTCTCCTGAGGTTAGTGTCTGGGTTACTTGGGCCTCCTATGTGGTCCTCTGTTTAATTTGTGTAAACTGGTCCTTTCTCCACCACTGAGTTCCTTAAGAACGGGAACTAAGGAAATCTTATCTCTGTCAACCACTGATGGTAAGATAGCGGCACCTGGCAGGAAATCAAGATATGTTGGATAAATGGATAAATGGGTGAATGGAAGAAGCTACATTTTCACAGTGATCCTGTCCATTTTGCATTCAGGATTACTTGCATTTCTGTGAATTTCAAGAGAATGACTTTCTTTTTTTTTTTTTTAAAGATTTTATTTTTTTCCTTTTTCTCCCCAAAGCCCCCCAGTACATATATTCTTCGTTGTGGGTCCATCTAGTTGTGGCATGTGGGACGCTGCCTCAGCGTGGTTTGATGAGTAGTGCCATGTCCACGCCCAGGATTCGAACCAACGAAACACTGGGCCGCCTGCAGCGGAGCGCGCGAACTTAACCACTCGGCCACGGGGCCAGCCCCAAGAGAATGACTTTCTAAATGATATAAACCAACTTATTTTCACCAGTAGGAGAATCTAGTCACATTAAGGGTGATGAAAAAAGAATTGTGACCAAGCTCTGCTCTATTTGAAAGGGGAAAAGAGCTGGCTCTCTGACACCTAAATTTCTTCTTGCACAGATCTCAAGCCAGAGGAAATTAACACATTGGACGTGTCCCTAAGACATGGAAATAGGGAGTTTTAATATGTGAATGGTCCTATACTGTCTGCAAAGAGCTCAGATGGAGAATCCAGCTCCTGCTCCCGTCTTAAGAAATGAGAGTCATGCTCTACTGCTCTGCAGGTGACCAGGTCTCACACACACAGTGCTGTCAGAAGATTAGGCAATATTCTCTTATTTCTGGTGTACTTATCAGCGTGTTTTCATTTGCCAGTAACAGAAATTCCCACTCAAACTGGCTGCCACATTAAAGGAGACTTTTTTTAACCACAGAACTTAAAAACCATGTGATAGGGTAGGATTTAGGTGGGATTCAATTAGGGCTCCTGTCGTGTCTCCCTGGAATTCTCAAAGCTCCTCTAGCCCCACATATGTCAGCTTTGTCCCCAGTCTGACTTTTCTCCAGATAAGGAGATGGCTGCCAGCATTAACTTCTCCTACATGCTGCCCTGCTCACAAACAGGGAGCCATCACAGGATAATCACTTGGCAAGACCATTAAACAGAAGTTCTGAGCTTCCTGAACTTTACCACCCTTGAACCAATCATGTTGCCAAGGAAAAGCCATGGACCAATTGTTGCATGACTGGGTTACCTGAACCAATCCCCATTGCAAGAACGCACACTTGAACTCAGGATGGAATCGGTGCCCCCAAAGCGACACAGCTGCTTCCAGTGAGGGATGGGCTAGAATGGATGGTGATCTGTACCATTTCCATAGTGTTGAAGAAGGCCCTAAATGCCCCTGCCACCATTCAAATGTTTTAGAGTATGCTTTTGACGTGTTTGTAGGATTAATGCCCTCTCATACTCTTGAGTCATCTCGATCTGCAAAATATTTGGCAGACAAGGACATTCAGTACTACAACTGACTGACTCAAGAAATATCCTAGGAAGCAGAATACTAACCACACTACTCCAATTAGTGTTGTAAAATAGAAGTAATGGTAAATAACTTGCTTATGTCCCAACAGGTAATAATCTAGTTATGGTAAAATTGGAGAATAAAAAGCTTAATACTGCCAGACACATATGGCCATAATTCTAGCCCATGAGTAAATCCAAACAGACTGGCCTATTAGGTGATGCGTTTGGAAGATGAAGTAGCAGGAAGACATACAGGTGATACAGCAGAACTAGAAGACTCTACCTATATCTACGCCCACATCTCCTAACACATTCTTCCTCTTTCTCTACTTCACAGCACACTGGCCATACCATTCCTCAGACAAGCCAGGTTGTCTCCACGCTGACGCCTTTTTAGCATTTGCTCTCTCTTCTCTCTGGCCTGGTCCTTTTCACAGCTTGCATACTCATAGCTTTGTGATCTCTGTTCAAATTTCACCTAACCTGTGATGTTCTCCCAGTTCACATATTCAAAGCAGTTATCTCCACTTTCATTACTGTCTATCATATTATCAGCCTTTATTTTCTTCATAAGACTAACGGTATTTCAGAGTATTACATACATCTTTTACTAATTTTCAATATTTATTATTTTTTTAAATTTGTGAATGACCTATGTTTCCTATTTGAATATAAGCTAAATGAAGGCAGGGTCTTGGTCTTACTTACTATAATGTCCCAGTGTCCACAGCAATGCCCAACAGAGTACAAACACCACCTTTTGTGGTGAAAAGTGAAAATAACTTAGAGTGAAAAGCTATGATCTGGGTTATGTGATGTGAGGCCAGTCATTCCACACGTTTGTGCAGAGACTTCGGTTGCTTATGATGTGTAGATGAGCTGTTGTATGGGAAAGCACCTTGAAAATTATGAAATCCTATGCACTTTAAATTCTTTCTGTAATAAAGAAGTGATTGGATAGATGGATAGATAGGAAGAAATGCTAGAAAGTGTAATAAAAACTACGATAGTAGTATGCCACCAAGTAGCTTACCTAAAAATTAAATAAATAAAAATTTGTTAAGAAAAAACAATAGAAACACCTCATCTTTGATAATAGTTATCATAGCTATCATTTACTGGGTGCTAATTAAACATATGCAAGAAATATGCTAAATTCTTTATGCACTTTCTCTCACTTAATCCCAACTAACAACTTAATATGGCGGTTCTTAAATTTGTTCCCATTTTCCACCTGAGGAGACTGATGTACAGAGAGATTACTTGAATCCTCAAGGTCATGCAGCCCTTAAACTGCAGGTCAGGGACCTCGACCAATTTTGTCTGATAACAAAGACTGTGGGGCTCTCAAATATTACAAATATCTCATACATTGTGTACTGTCTCAGAATGTAATCTGGAAGTCTCCAGGACCCTTTGCATTCTTATCTGTTAAATGAATGTGATCCACCTGGAAAAATACCTAAAGGGAGCAGGGTTTCTCAAAAGAGTTGCTGAAAACAACAGGATCTAGAGTGGAGAATACAATTTGAATAGCAAAAAGTCATTCAAAACCTCAACCTTCCTCCTTTCCTTTTATGAGTAATTAAACAAACCAAGGCTTTTTCCATTGAACTGATTCATCTTCGTGTCCTCCTCCCCTTCATCGTCTTCTTCCTCCTCCTCCTCCTCCTTTTCCCCTTCTTCCCTTTTTGCCTTCCTTCTTCTCCTTCCTTCTCCCTCCTCTTCTACTCTCTTTTGTTCTTGGCCCCTCCATCTTTTTCTGCTCTTGCCTTTTCTGAGACCCCACCCATACTCACGGTTTTGAATACCGAATCTCCTTTATGCTGCCTTCAGTGAGCCACAAAAACAACCACTACTCCACCACGCCATCTAATAAACTACGCATTTTACCCACACCACTCTAAATTGGCTGCTTTTGAAGCCCCAGTCTATACAGGTATTATGATTTTTCTAATCGTTCAGGTCTTAAATCTTGAACTAATTCTTTACTGGGTGCTTCTCCATCTACTGACAACTTCTAAGTCCTATTCATCCAGTAAATCATTATTGAATAAATAACTGTATTGCAAGCACTATATCAGCTGCTTCTGTAGCTAGACAGGAGGTCCTACAATCTGGGTAACAGCATATTGGTCTGAAACCAGTTGATTTGAATTATAATCCTAGGTCTAGTTCTGGGATGGCGACAAGTTACACAGCTTCTTCTATCTCCGTTGAGTATTGGATATCAAGAAAATGATAAAGCCACATCTCCTTCTGACCACAGCAGGTGAAGGTTCTCTGCTTTTAAGGATCCATATGATTAGATTGGGCCCATATAGATAATCTCCCATTTAAGATCCTTAATTTAACCACGTCTGCAAAGTCCCTTTTGCCAGTAAGGTAATCATAGGCTCCTGGGATTAGGCTGTGGACTCCTTGGGAGCCCGTTATTCTGCCTACCGCAGGGCTCTTAAAGTTAATGTTTGTATCGGGGTGAAGATCTCGTTACTTCTAAGAATCTCCCCCAAAATAAGTGCAAATACTCCACTTCTGTCTTGCTTCATCTGTCTCTCTTGTCTTCAAACAAGGAACTTAGAACTGTCACTGGCCAAAGGGACTTGAAAACTTTGATTGCAGAAAGCACTATGGGTGAAGAAAGAGAATGGAAATGGAGACCACTGGAGCAATAACATACCATGCGTCTCAATTTTTCTTTAAATAAATACAGTTATATGCCTCGAAAATTAGAAAAAAAGAATAAAAAGATATGTAGTAAAATATTCTCACATCTGCTCCCCCTTAACACAGTTATTAGCTTCTTGTATATCCTTCCACAGTTCATTTTCTTTGTGTATACAGCAAATAAAAATACATATTCCTATCTTTCTCTTTGCCAGCCAAAAGAGAACATCCTATACATGCAATTCTCTACCATATATTACTAAGTAACAAACTGTGCACAGCAACTTTCCATATCAGAGCACAGAGTGGTTTTGTTCATTTCTCGTGGCAGAGACACAGTATTCCATTTTATGAATGTACAGTAATCCTCACATGGAGGGGATTTGGTATAATTCCAACACCATTTATAGGATCGTTTCTTCTCTGTTGATTTGCAACACTTCCTTTGTGTTTAGTTCCAGTATGTAGTCAGGCTTATTTCTGTTCTTTGGACTGTCCGTTTGTTTATATCCCATACCACAGAGTTTTAATTAGAGAGACTTTAAGATACATTTTAAATCTGGTAGCTCTTATCTTCCCTCATTGCTCATTTTTTTCACACTTCCTTTCGTTTCTTGTTTACCTTTCCTTATAAAGTTTAACATCAATCTGTCTGGTTTACAAAAACCTATTGGTATCGATAAAATTTATAAGTAAGTTTAGGGAAAATTGAAACCTTTATTACATTGAGTTTTCCCATCCAAGGATATAGTATACCTTTCTACTTAGTCAGTTCTCTTTTCACACTAGGTTTCTTAAATAAAATATTGTGGATTATTAATTTAAAAAGGCAAGGCATTATTGGGACTGTTGAGCATTCATAGACAGTGTGGGCAAGTTACTTAAAGGGGGCAGTGTACTGCTAACTGTAAGCATAGAGTTTGCTAGATGCTTAAGAAGAAGAAGAAAAAGAGCAGCCTACTCCCCTGTCTGGGAAGGAGAGGTGAGCAGTGGTGGAGCTATTACAGAACAGTATACCTCGGTTCACCGCATCAGTACACTTCCTCCTCTTCCTCCACCTCCTCTTCCTGTACACACACACACACACACACACACTGAAATCCATGCTTTCTTACTCCCGGCCTAGGAGGAGTTACACAAGGGTCCTCTGACCAAGTGCCTGAATAACCTGATTCTGTGTGATAAATATGTGAGATTTTAAGACTAATTACTCCAAATAAATCCACATTATCTGACCCCAAAGAATTACATTCCATGTATTGAAAGTATTGACAAGCCCTCTGAATTAGCAATAGTAGTCTGACAGGTTGCCTCTGCTTAAAGAACCCTCCTCCTTCTCTCTCTCACCACCCCTCCTTGCGCCAGGTTGGCCCCCAACTCTGCCTGTAGGTCTCAGTTTCCCTGAGACAGGTCCAGATGCCCTGATCTGTAATTCTATAGCACCCTTAATTCTGCCAGCATAGCACTTAACAACACTTTACTGAAAGATCTCAGTTTCTTTCATCTTTTATAGTACCCTCAGCAATGACCATTGTTCTTTGGGGGATGCTTATTAAAGGAGCAGTGAATGAATTAATGGATGACTTCTAGAATAGAAGATTTATCTATATCCATTGTTGCAAAATTTGATATTTTTATTTCTGGAACTCACCTTTTAGATAAGCCAAAAGAAGACACAAATATTATCTCATTGCAACAGAAAGAACTGACAAAGAGAGACTGGAAGAGATTCATTTCAATGAATGGTCACAGCTTTGAGTGAGCATTATTTCATTATCTGAAGAATTTGACACTTGCACACTTCCCTTACTTACAATTAACCATCACTTACTCATTTATTAAGGAAACAGCATTATTAAGCAAGACACCGTGTTAAGTAATGTGGAATATAGAGAGAGCCAAGGCATAATTTTTGTTTCCAATGCCCATCCATCTAGTGAGGAAGCTAATCTATGCACGTCTATTATAAACAGCAACACAAAGATCAAGTTTAAGTAGCACCTAGCTGCTATAGCCAGCAAGAAACATGAAGATGACAACTGTTGACTGGGCAGGTAAAGAAGAGCCTGCAAAGCAGGAGAATCTTGAAGTGGCCTTGTTAGATTGAAGAATAGAAGACCAGACTAAGATGGAAGTTGCAAGAACTGACTACTTTTACTGATTTGAGTACTTGTGTGGAAATGGCAACTCATTTATATCTCAAATCTACTTTTTATATTTACCAACAAATAAATAGAAATTTCATGCTAGAATGAATAAAGTCTCAGGTATCCCCCTCTTCTTGTCCTTGGGAATATCAGAATGGTTTTTACATAACTACATACTGTTTCTAACGTTGTTAGAGTGATTGTAAAGACTTGAAGGACTTAGAAACCTACTTGTTCCATGTAATTATACTAAATAAGTATTTTTGAAGGGATAACTACATAACTCTAACACTATTTTTCTTGACAGATACGCACAACATCACCTTTCACTTGTGTAAGCAAATAAATTGTAATCTTGACTATAGTATTGTTTGCAGCAATTTAATTTTTTCTGAACATAGCTCTTATTCTATTAGAATGCATGAATGATTCGCAAGCAATGTTTCCAATCCACTTTTCCTGGCTTGTGAAACTTTTTAATGAAATGTTAGCATTTGCAGACACCAGATGTTTTGACATACGGAGAAGCAATATGTAAATTTTAATCCATGCTAGGAACAATAGCCTGCAGGCACCTTTTTCTTATTACGTGAATCATATACTTAACCACAATGTGGTCGGTCCTATCAAAATCATCCCCATCTAGAATGTTGTACTCTTGTCTTATGTTGCCAATTAACAAAACTGATGTATATTTAACATGATGGATATCCATTACTTAACCAATAAGCCTTATTGTATTTTACCACATAACCACCCCAAAGCTACCACTCTGCAGATTATAATAATAACAACAACATTTTAGATGATTTTAATGTTCCCTCTGATGATCAATAAAATCAATGCTTGCATTATATCTAAACGGCTTACAGCTGCATATATCACATAATTTACCAAAAATATTAAAACCTGTTACAACTTTCTTCATCTTTTTGACCCAACTCAAAATAAGATATGTGTGTGTACGTGTACATTTCTAATAAAAGAGATTTGGGGATAGCTTCAAATGTTGCCTACACGTAGATTCCAATAAAGAACAACATATTCTTATGTGTAGAGTCCTTTCTAAAATCAAGAGGCCAGAAAACTTTTTTATAAGCTCCCACATGGGCACACATATATCTATACCCAAATACACCACATATGTACATACACACACAATAAACAATCAAGCATAAAATCCATTGTTATCCATCTTTTCAGTCTATATAGTGTCAAAAAATAATCCTGACTTATTTTCATCTGTATTAGATTGGTTATTCCTTTCCACACAGAAATCATTATATTGATCAGTATTTTTTGGCATTGATAATGCTTTAAGAAAAATATTCATATAGTATAAACCGTTTTAAAAAGCAATGAACCGAGGGGGCTGGCCCCGTGGCCGAGTGGTTAAGTTCGCGCGCTCCGCTGCAGGCGGCCCAGTGTTTCGTTGGTTCGAATCCTGGGCGCGGACATGGCACTGCTCCTCGGACCACGCTGGGGCGGCGTCCCACATGCCACAACTAGAGGAACCCACAACGAAGAATACACAACTATGTACCGGGGGGCTTTGGGGAGAAAAAGGAAAAAATTTAAAAAAAATCTTTAAAAAAAAAAAAAGCAATGAACCGATATTTGAACATAGAATACCATCTTTTATAGTCAACTCAGAGCAGTCTTGTTTTATTATTTTTGAAGCAGTTATGTAGAAAAGAAAATTCATAAACACGGTATTAAATATTAGAAAGTCTTAACATTTAACTGAAATACTTATTCATTTCATTATCAAGGGATAGGTCCAGTCAATACCAATTAGCAGCTTTAAAATGTTTTACATATTAAAATACAGTATCCTATTTATCCTAGATTGTCTGGGGACCATCTATTATATTAAAAGACTTTGCAGAGTTTCTTAGTGATTTCACTGCTACAATTATGCCTGTTAGCAATTTTGCAATATTTTGATAAATATTTTCCATAAATCAAAACCATAACAGCATGGAGAAGCAGATGGCAGGAGGCTATTCAAGAAGGTGACAAGTTATTTTTGTTAAAAGGGAAATATCGGAACATCGTTTTCAGCATGGACTATGTAGTGAGCAGTTGTCAGTTGTGAAGTCTCATGGCTGTTAAGTATCTTTTCAGATGATTAACCCACATTTTGTATTTTCCAGTGCAGTCTATATACAAAGGCAGAACAAAAAGTCTATTAAAGCATTTAATGATTCTATGCTTTCATTTAATATACGCAGAGAAAATATTGGTACATTTTTTAAAGAATGTGTACGACGATTCATGTATGTATTAGAGTACACCACTGTTCTTCATTTTCTTAGAAAATAAGACACATTACTTTGTTATTAAAAATGAAAAATAGCAATAATTACAAATTCTACAGTCTTATTAAACTAACAATGTTTTCTTGATCTAACCAATGTTAGATTAAAATTATAGGAATATTACTTCAGCTATTCATACATATAAAATGCTATTAAAGTCAATGATTTTAACTACATTGTTATTATTAAGATTAAATAGCTGAATTAATTTTAGCCTTGTATGCCATAAGCAACTACAATGCTGTTAGATAAGATCCTTGAATTTAGTTAGCTTTTAAACTTTAGTAGTCATGTATTAAAGAATAATATAGTATGTAGCTTCCTGATTGTATATCATTCCTTCAGCAAAATGATAGTCTCCCCTTTCTTTTGCTTATTTTCTATTTTGTTTGTTATATATAACCTCCAGCCTTAAATAACACACAAATAAAATTTATTTCTGTTGAAAAAACAACGTTGAAAATACAGAAGTTTTAAAATCAAGTGGTAATGCAGGAATGGGAGAGGTAGCATTGCAAACACAAAAGTCTTTAACTTTGTTCTTGAAGCCTGTTGGATAAATGTAGGAAAAAGACATTTTACTGCAGATTTCATCAGTAAAAAACAACAGAAATCATTTGAGTATAGAGAAATACGTACACAAATCCCTTTACAAGAAGAAGATAAAAAGTTCCCTTTTATGTACAAAGCAGCAGATTTTCATCAGCAGTATTTCATCATCAAATTGGTTGAATCCAGTGGGAGCTTTTTTTTAATCAAAATAACTATTTCCTGATAATCTCCTATACACTCAAATTCTCTATGAACCTCATAGAAAAAAATATGTAGCAGAGAAAAATTTTAAGAAAACTATTTTTATCAGCTTTTGAATAGTTTCTTTGTTTACAAATTAAAAATCATATACATGGTAAAATATGGGTGTATGCAATAAATAGTGATTTTAAGAAGGTCATGTGACACTCTAAAAGTCTTTAGTATTTATTCAGTAAATATAATGAAATCTTTGTGTATGCAACTTACACTAACTCAGACTGACATCTTATACTTAACATGCGGGGCACTGGAAGGGCAAATGATGTAATTCCATGTAGCATATATAGACTGTGCCATTATTAATACTGAAGAAAAATTCAATCCTTCAGGTGTTTTCAAGAAACCCAGATGGTTGATCTAGCGCTGATAACACAGCAAAGTGATTAATTGATTCCAGTTTTCATCCATGTTTTACATATAACAAGGTCAGTAAATATCAGCCTGGAGATATTGTAAAAACATTGAAACAGTTCTAACAATTATTTATTTAAATATTAAAATTATACAATATCAGAACAACAAAAAAGCATTTTCATCATACCTTGAAGTATAAGAAAATTCCAATGCGACTCAATCTATTGAAACAAAGAAAAAGTGTATTCTTTCTTTACTTTTAAAACCTAACTTCTCCCCTGACATGAAGGTAAATGAGCATGCCAAATCAAGAAACTCATTCTATCTAATTTTTTTAAATAAGAGCTATTAAATATTTTATTTACAGTCATGTAAGTGAAAAAAAATGAATTCAAAAAGAGGGAGGAGGAAGGCTATTTCTCAATGTCCCCAGCTCATCTGGTGATTTATAATTTAGAGGTTTTATACCCACATAAAGAAGGCTCTAGTCACTGATACCATGTAAACTGAGGAAATACCGTCTTTATACATATATTCTCCAGTTATGGGAAAAGTTCGAGAAGAAAGAACACTAAAAAACTTATGAAGCGCTATATCTACTCATAGGAGGCGCTCGTTATTTTAAGATAATTGGGAGATGGAAAGGTTACTTAATGTGAATCCATGAAAAGGCCAATATTTTACAATAAAGAGAGAAAAGAGATTGGATGGTACATTATCTTGAAAAGATAACTAAAAATAACAAAAATTAAATTATTTTATTTTTTTAATAAATGCAATCATGCATCAGTTCTTTGCGTGAACAAGGCCTGGTTAATCGTATGTTGGTCATCCAATGATAGTTGATGCTTTTTGTGACAAAATTCTTTGATAAACAATATGCCTCTTTTACTTATGTCTCATTTTTGCAAAAATATTCCAGACATCCATCAATTTTCCCAAGGATTTCTCTTGATTCTTAGATATTCAGCTCGCTTTTGAATTTACATTATTTTTACTTTGATATTTATATGTGCATCATTTAAAATGTTAATGTCAGATGTTTACAACATCCAATCATCATAGAGAAACTTACCCTTAAATATACAACATAAGTATAGAACTGGAGGCATATATATAACAGGGGATGTTTAAAAAGGGATTACTTTGTAAGTCAACAACTTCCTTAGTGAATAGTTTAGTGTTTGGTACACTTTCACTTTCTTATGCAACCTCATCACTACTGGGGTTGGGATAATGATATTTAGATAACCGGGGTTCCCTCCTCCATCATTGTATATGACATTAACTATATACTTGGCTCTTGATAAATACATAGCTATAATGCTATCTATTAAAGTAACAGACCTGATGCAGGAATTCTTCACCTGGGATTCAAGGAGACATTCAGAAGGTCCCTAAAACCTCTTGGTGCATGCAAATTTGGGGCTGTATAAACAACTCTGTATTTTTCTGGGAAGGGGCTCTATAACTTTTACTAGATTCTCAAGGCCTTAAAAAGTTCAGAACTACTGACTAAAATTAATTTTTTAATCTATTTCAGTCGACTGTGACACAGCACCACTCTTCACTCTGTCTTTAAAAACACATTACCCATTTTACAATCCCCCTATAGCTATTATAATCTGAAAGTAGCAGCAAATATTAGTACTCTATCCAGACTCCACCATCCTGTGTCAAGGCCTCACATTTGCTGAGATTATGAGGAATGGGTTTCAGGGCTGGGCAGTAGTATTTTAACAGAATGGAAAATGATGACAAAGTAATGACATCATCATGCAAGTTTCTCAGAATATGAAGAAATGAGAATGATGGATAAAATGTGAACAGAATTAGCCTCTATCCAAAATTATGTGTTTTCCGTGGACCCAAAAAGATATTCCTTCTCCATGATTTGCAATGTTAAACTAAATTACTGCCTCAGATATTAAAGTGGAATTTTGTCATAAAGTTAAAACTATATAATATTCTTTTAAAAATTCTTGAGGAAGTGTATCTTATTGCTCTCTTTCACATGGCATATTTTGGGTAAATTTATTTCTCTGGCTTTAATGACTATCCCCATAAATTAAAAATTATTTTTTCCATGTTAAGCAATGAAAATTATTTTAATTCTCCGAACTCTGAGATAACACTGTAAGCTAAGCCTGAGATAATTATTATACCATAAGGATTTAATATTTTCCCACTTTCTTTATCACTAGAATCTCAAATTTTGCGACGATGTATTTTCCGTGTGAGTAGTATCTGAAATACACTTTCAAAAATTTATCCCAAAGTTAATATTCATGAAAGATTAGATCTCAATCATGTTAGCAATATATAGTAGCATTTTAATTTTTATGCTTCCCTCTCCTAGTAAAAAAAAAATTATTTCTACTATATCATTTCATTCTAGTTTTCAAGAACTTCTACAACCTGTTACCAACACAACTTTTCAGGACTCCCAACTGGCATCTTCTAGGGTGGCTAGATCTTTCTAAAGAATGTCCCACGAAGACACTTCCCCAACATATTCCTACTTTTCTCATTTGATTTATATTATTCCCCTAAATGCCTTCTCCTTCACCAAATTTACGCTTTTAAAAGAAGTTCAATTTTGCTTTTTCCATAGATTTTCATGATTCTCCAACCTTCATTCATTTTCATTTTCTCTGACCTTCTGTATTTACAACTTATGCTGCACCATGCAAACTTTCATTCTACATGTCTTCTATCTTTTGTTGCTCCTCACGTAGTCTTGTTAACTCCCTAAGCAGTGAGACCGTATCTTGCTCATCTGTTCTACATTTCACAGGACTCACTGGAGTTCTGAGTATCCCTCCCTAAATATTCATTGATCAGATGGTCATTGATGGAGGCCCAGCACAGGTGACTTGCTTGATAAGTCAAATCTCAATCCTAAACCAAGCTCAAGAGAGAAAAATTTGAGTAAAGCCTCCTAGACATAAATACTCATAATAAAATGCTTACAAAGCTGGCAAAGATCATAGTGTATTCTAGGTGCTTATGGGAACAGAACTTTATCCTCCACTCAAAGCTGAATGTAACAAGGAGTTTCTATTTTACTAATTATTTTGTCAGTTGGCAATCCAATTTTCAATATTTTGTCAGTTTGGAGAAAAGCTGTATCACCTAACTAATTTATATCCAATTTTGGAGACAGTGATAAACTTTAAATACCTGACAAATTGTCCTAGTAGGGGGACTTTTTATATTTTATTTACTGAAACTGATCATCCAATATCTCTTCTTGACAAAGAAAAGAGGATTTGAAATGTGATTTCTGAACCTGATTAGAAAATCAGAAGCGTGAAGGAGAAAAAAGAACATACGCTACCTGCGTTGTGTCTGGGAGGTGGTTATGTTTGTGTGAAGGAATGAAATTCTAGCCCATATTCCTGAGGGAAGTATTCAATGTGTTCCTTTTTCTGAACAGAGCACGTCTCCATAAATACGCAAAGTTGCTTTTAGAATTAGTGTAATTCAACAGACTAAGGGTATTAGGGTCTAATTTTAGAAACCAAAGTTTTTATAAATTTTCTGTTTGTGAAAAATTCTACTGTTTATTGTAGATTCACTTTTCAATTACAAGTGACAGAATCTGTCTTCTGATTATTTCCCCTATAAGGCTTGAGCTTTAGACAGCATGTCCACCAGACAGTGGAGAAAGGCAATGGACCACCAGATCTGTTGATCTTCATTCTTGAAAACTAATGTTGTAAGAGTTGAATAAGAAAGAGATGGAAGTGAACAACTTAGAAAAGGTTTGTATATTTCAGTGGGTTTACTCTTCACAGTCTGTTAGCTCCAACAGTACATCACCAAGTCACTACTTTTAAAACATCAGTAAAGAGCTATTTCTTCTGTTGTACCTCCTTCCAGGAAAACAAAATATAAGTAGATTTGGACTCTGGAGTCAAAGAGGGAGAAATCTCTTTTAGCTCTCAATTGTTCTTCAATACCATCTTTCTTCCTCCTGTGAATTCTTCTGTTGTTTCTAATCAGTTTTTTATGAACAATGTATTCCTTCCAGAAAACTTAAGCCAAAGACATATATAAAGCGCAGGTCATAAATGTATAGCACCGACATAGAATTGCTTCCCAGTTGATGAATTGAGCCTGTTTATTTTTTATAATTCATCACCGTCATCTGAGCTAAAACTACTTCTCCTACTGCTCTCTTTGGAAACTGCAGGGGAAGTGGCAGACAGCAGAGGATCTGTTCCAAATGGAGATATTGTGTCATCCAGTAGCATATCATCCAATCTTTGTTCCTCTTTCAAAGCGGCACTAAATGATAAATCCGTGAAATGTGACAAAGGATCAGAGAAGGCCATAGCTTGATCACTGAGCTCAGGGCTTGTCCCCTGAGATATAGTCAATTGCTGGCAATAGTCTACGGAATTCTGTTCAAGATGAGTCTGTTGTTTAGTGACTTGAGCGCCTAAATCAACTGTGCCAAGGGAAGCCAGGGTAGGAAGACCATGAGCACGAGCCTGTATTTCTAGTTCCTGCAATTTCAAACAAAAATAATTAAATAATGACTCTGAAAGTGGACTTAACTCTAGAGAATAAGCTATAATTAGAACCAATATATTGAGAAACATTGAGAATGGAGAGCAATACATATTATAAATATTGTTTGCAAATAACAGAATGTGATATATTTCTAATGCCTGAAAACTAACCCTGAGGAAAGCACTCCGATTTTTTAAAAAGTCTCCTCCCATTGTTCTTTAAAGGAACACACGACATATAATGGTCCCGTAGTGGTTCTGACTACAATACAGATATTTGGAAATTGGGGAAAATCTTCCATTTATTCTTACTGATTAATTTCTCACTATAGGACCATTTCCCAGTGCTTTACCTGGCGCTAAGTGTGCTCATATAAAGAAAAAGAAACTTGAGAGTTATGAAAACCCGTATTTTGACATTTTGTGTCATGTGAACAGAGGAGGAGTGACTGAATAGAAACTGGCGCAATATGCTTAGAGGCAGTGAAATCCACAGCCGTTACTGAAGAAATAAAAGGTGAGGGGAAGAGTTTAGTGTCCAATATTATCTAGAGAAACAAATATTCTACTTATTTTTTGGCTGGGATAGTGTTGTGTGTTTTTATAAAACTGATTCTGTTTTCTGCATTTTGCAATGAGTTGTCATTCATTACATATTTTTAAAGTCATCTTGATCCTGGATTTCTAAGCAAAACCTAACCAATTCATGAACTTTTAAAAGGTAATAAAATTATCCTTTGGAAGGAAAAATAATTGTTAATAAGAAGGAAATAAATGAGACCAATGAATAAAACTGAAGATGGCTAAGTCTTATATAAGCTACATGGTTCATGGCAACATTCTTGTAAAAACCTGAATCCGGAGTAGAAGCCGCCTGTTAGCCTGCTCTAATTTCCTCTGTCTGTGTTCTAATTCTCGAGCTCTCTGTTGTTCTTTTTGTAGCCACTTGATGTACTCCACTGATGCTTTCAGAATGGTTCCTTTGTTCCAGCGCATATCACTGTAGAACGGAGAGATAACCTTTTCACAATTGTGCATGTCAGCAGAATTCATAAGAACTTACAAAATCTTTTACATTAATATGAAATAATGATTTACATGACTATTATTCACTCTTAGATATTATTGCTTCTGAATAGAAATTTTAATAGAATAGTTAAGAAGCCCTTATATAGTAAAATTAATCCCAGAATGAAAATAAGTGTCAAAAGAAAGTAATAAAGTGACTTTTTGTGGGAGAGCTAAATGCAATATCATGATTCTACCATTACAGTTTTTATATTTTTAGTGAAAATTGCTTTTATTATTAACTCTGAGATTAAAATCTATGTGTGGTATTTCTACATTAATGAACTAGGAAATGTACGTTACTGAAGACTTAAGCCTAAATTTTTTAAGATCATTTCAAATGCACCAATCTTTTAACTTACTTTCTAATAAGGTTGCTTTTATGCTTCTAAGACAAAAATAAAATAAAGTCCCTCCTGAATGGTGATCTTGAGTGATTGTGAAACGAATCAGAGTTTGGCAACATCACTTTATGCAACAGAGCAAAACTTTCTAGAATCATTAGGCAAATTTTCCTGCACAAAAAGCATCAATACTTTTTTAAAAAGCTGGATATCTCTTTTTAAATAAGTTTAAGATAAGTAATAAAATTAAACATTACCGGATAACCTTTCAGTCCACAGCATAGAAAAAATATTTTATTAAAACTTATTTTTAATGCAGGAGAAATAATAAATCTGGAATTATGGAACAGGCTACCAATTTTAATATCTGAAAGCACACATCAATGAATTTAATGCTGTATGAGAATTGGCAGTATGTGTAGAGAACGAAGCCAAACTAATTGCCAAAAGTTAATCAGAACTCTTGGAAAACCTTGGTGACTTTTCAATTTAGAATCATGAGATTTTTTAAAATACAGCATAAAGTAAGCATCTAGGGAAATTTTAAAAAGACATTACATTACATGTATGTTTAGTTTATGTGAGCTACATGAAATGTATTGAACTTAGTATGTATTTATTAAGTGAACAGAAGTGGAAAATATAGTTTATGAAAAATCTAACTTGCAAATGCCTCATTGGGAATTCAGGTTAGACGACGATTCCATTAGCTGTAACAAATTAAAAGAAGATAAGTTTTTCTACAAACAGGTGAAAACACTTATTAGGGCCTAGATAAGCCATATTCTACTAAAGGGCACCAAACCATTATCAGAGTCTGTCTCAAGTTTTAAAATGCTTTGTTAGCTCTCTAGGACTATAACAGCTGTTGGTCTCATTCTACTCACAGTCATTTATGGTGGGGGGAAGGCCAGGGAAATAGAGGCTCCTTTGTCAGCAAACCAAGAAGGTATCTGTACCCGAAGAGTGCAGTGAACTCCTGAATTAAAACACTGAGTGGCAGCAGGAGCCTTATGGCCTAATTGTGTTTCTTCTCATGGGAAGAAACACTTGAAGGACAGAAGGAATAAAATTAAAAGGAAACTCTAGTCAACTTTGAAGTGTAAGGTACTGTTTATTTAGATCTAAGGTAAACCTTCAAACCAGTGGTAGAAACCACACAATGGGTCTTCCTATAATTTCTACCTGATGTCATTTGCACTATATTTTAAAAGTTCACTCTATTTTAAAGCCATTTTAATATATGAGGTTTCTTCTTAAAATATTTTGTTTTCCAAATTTATTACGGAGATATTTTCCTTTTTCCCCAGATAATTTCAAGCAGGTAGGCATCATATATGACAGTAACACCAAGATCTATAAAGGCATGCCTAAAGAATGAATGTTGATACTGGCTTTTCATTTTCTACAAAATAATTTTCTTTGAAGAGCTTAAAACTTTTGGGGAGTTAAAAGATTGAATGCATTTAAGGCTAAAGCAATAGAAATATGTACATTGAAGTAGGAATGCAGCCATGCAAAACTATGGAAGACACAGTCTGTTGTCATTTCAGGAGTACACATGCACTTCAAAGCATTAAAACAGAGAGAAGACACCATGACAGGTTTTCTTGCTTCAATCAACTTCCTATTTAAAAAGTCTTGTTAAGAATCCACCAGAAAACTATTGGAAATAATCATCGACTGCAACAAAGCTGCAGGGTACAAAATCAATTTTAAAAAATCAGTTGCATTCCCATACACTAAAAATGAACTAGCAGAAAACTAAATCAAGAATACAATCCCATTTACAATCACAACAAAGAGAATAAAATATCTAGGAATAAACTTAACCAAAGAGGTGAAAGACCTATACCCTGAAAATTATAAGACATTATTGAAAGAAATTGAAGAAGACATAAAGAAATGGAAAGATATTCCAGGGGCCAGCCTGGTGGTGCAGCAGTTAAGTTCGCACGTTCCACTTCTCTGCAGCCTAGGGTTCGCTGGTTCTGATCCTGGGTGGGGACATGGTACGGCTTGGCAAAAGCCATGCTGTGGTAGGCGTCCCACATATAAAGTAGAGGAAGATGGGCACGGATGTTAGCTCAGGGCCAGTCTTCCTCAGCAAAAAGAGGAGGATTGGCAACAGATGTTAGCTCAGGGCTAATCTTCCTCAAAAAAAAAAAAAAAAGAAAGAAAGATATTCCACGTTCATGGGGTCAGAAGGATAAACATAGTTAAAATGTCCATATTACCTAAAGCAATCTAAAGATTCAGTGCAATCCCAATCAGAATCACAATGCCATTCTTCACAGAAATAGAACAAAGAATCCAAAAATTTACATGGAACAACAAAAGACCCCAAATACCCAAAGCAATCCTGAGAAAAAAAGAACAAAGCTGGCGGCATGACAACCCCTGACTTCAAAACATACCTCAAAGCTATAGTAATCAAAACAGCATGGAACTGGCACAAAAACAGACAAACAAATCAATGGATCAGAATATAAAGCCCAGAAATAAAACCACACATCTATGGACAGTTAACATTTGACAAAAGAACCCAGAACATACAATGGAGAAAGGAAAGTCTCTTCAATAAATGGTGTTGGGAAAACTGGACAGCTACATGCAAAAGAATGAAAATAGACCATTATCTTGCACCATACACAAAAATGAACTCTAAATCTATTAAAGATTTGAATGTAAGAACCGAAACCATAAAAATCCTAGAAGAAAATATAGGCAGTACACTCTTCAACATTTATCTTAGCCACATCTTTTCGAATACCATGTCTGCTCGGGTAAGGGAAACAAAAGTTAACAAATGGGACTATATCAGACTAAAAAGCCTCTGCAAAGCAAAGGGAACCATGAACAAAATGGAAAGACAACCCACCAACTGGGAGAAAATATTTGCAAATCATTTATCAGACAAGGGATTGATCTGCAAAGAACAACACAGGGTTAATATCTAAAATATGTGAAGAACTCATACAGCTCAACAACAAAAAAAACCAAACAACCAGATCAAAAGATGGGCAGAGGATATGAACAGATATTTTTCCAAGGAAGATATACAGATGGCCAACAGACACATAAAAAGACGCTCAACATCACTAATCATTAGGGAAATGCAAATCAAAACTATAATGAGATATCACCTTACATGAGTCAGAATGGCTATAATTACCAAGACGAAAAACAACAAATGTTGGAGAGGATGTGGAAAAAAGGGAACCTTCATACACTGCTGGTGGGAAGGCAAACTGGTGCATCCACTATGGAAACAGTATGGAGATTCCTCAAAAAACTAAAAATAGAACTATTATATGGCCCAGCTATCCCACTAACGGGTATCTGCCTAAACAACTTGAAATCAACAATCCAAAGTAACATATGCACCTGTATGTTCATTGCAGCACTATTCACAATAGCCAAGAGATGGAAACAATCCAAGTGCTCAATGACCAATGATTAGATAAAGAAGATGTGGTATATATATACAATGGCAAACTACTCAGCCATAAAAAAAGACAAAATCATTCCATTTGCAACAACGTCGATGGACCTGGAGGGAATTATGCTAAGCAAAATAAGCCAGACTGTTAAAGATAAACACCATATGATTTCACTCATCTGTGGAACATAAAAAAACACATGGACAAAGAAAACAGTTCAGTGGTTACCAGGGGAAGGGGGGTGAGGGGTGGGCATAGTGGGTGAAGGGGAGCACTTATGTGGTGACACTCAAGAAACACAGTACAACTGAAATTTCACAATGATGTAAACTATTATGAATTCAATAAAAAAATAAATTAAAAAAAGAAAGAGAGAAACTGAAAAAATAAATAAATAAAAAGTCTTGTTAGGTCTCATTTACTACCTCAGCTGCCATTCTTACACAAAAGGAGGAGAAAATTCTGAGCATAGAGTAAAAAACAGATCAACTTAGAAAAAAACAATAATCTATTTTATAAATAAAAAAGTAGAAAAACAACAGTAATTTGATAGCACCAATAGAATAATTCATACTCTCATAAAATTTTTTATTTTTAGTAATATAATTTTTTTGTAAAAAGGAGCCATAAAAAGCACACATGAAGTAGACCACTACCACACATCCACAGAAGCTCTTTGCTGTTCGTGTTTATTAGTTTTGACCTAGAAATACAAATTTCTGAATGTTTTCAAAACATAAAAATGGCAGCTTCATAGAATTCAAAAGTCTTTGGTGTTAGCTTTGATTTCCTAAGCCAATTCCTTTTATTCTAATCATAAGCTGGAAAGGTTCTCAGAGGTCAACGACTTCACAGTTCCTGCTATTTGTCCAAGAACCTGTGGTGTTTAGAATATGAGCCCCAGGTCTCCTCACTCAATTCAGCACTCTTTCTGCAAATCTGTGGCTTTTCTGCTTTTTCAAATGCATCTACCATAAGAAATATGTTTTCTATTGTGACCCAGTGCACTCATTGCATAAAACAGCAACAAAGGTTTCACGAGGCATTACTATCCTCCTTCTGTGTCATATGCAATACTCTTTGATATTTTCAATCCTATTCTTCCTTCTTTCTTTAAAAATGCTGGATCTGCCCCATTTGATTGATTTCATGATCCATTAATAGGTTATGACACAATTTGAAAAATCTCACACTAGATAATTTTGTGATCTATTTTATTTTTAAAAATAGGGACTGATATTATTCATTTTAATGGTTGTAGTCACCCATTCAACAAATCAGTATGAAACTTGTTAAACTCAAACTAAAATTGTTTGACTCTTTTTAGATCCACTGTTTGTTAACTTCATCATTGCCCTAACTTGGTAATAGCAGTTCTTCCTTTATTTTCCATTTTCAAAGTGAGGCTTCTCTCCTCTGTTTTATCTCCACACTCTTTCTCCATTAATTTCATTATCTGTAACTTTTAGATTATCCATCATAGCATCTGAAAATTCAACGAATGAATCCAAAATAATTTCATAGAGATGATGGTTACTCCTTAAGCCCATGGAACCAGACTCTATTTCTAAGGGGCTGAATCCTGTGTCCAACCATGGGACTCACATTGGTAAACCCTAAAAGGAGGCACCAGAGTAGCTGATGAGGCCAGAACCATCCAAGAGATAAGATGCGTTGAAACAGAATTTGTCTTGAGATGTCTGGAATGCCACAGATGGCAATGAAATGTCTTTTCTGCCTCTGCTATGCAGGCAGATCCACATATAGACATATTCAACATCTGACTTATTAACGTGTTTTCAATTAGACTCAAAATAAATGTAATTTGCCTACATATAACATAATACGATTAAAATAAATAATAGTCCTCCTTTCTGAGATCCATAAAGAAGAGAAAGATACTGAAGAGTGCTTACAATGAAGTCTTCCCAGTTATGGTCCCGTTTGGATTCGATCCTGTGATAAACTGATTTTCCGTATTCTAGATCAAGGGCAGACAAGCTACAGCCCACAGCCTATTTTAGTCAATAAAGTGTCATTGGACACAGTCATGCTTATTTACGTACATGTTGTCTCTGTCTGCTTTCGTGTTATGATGGCAGAGTTGAATAATTGCAACAGAGACCATAAGACCCACAAAGCTTGAAATATTTACTATCTGGCCCTTTACAGGAGAAGTTTGCCATCTTCTGTTCTAGACAATGATTAGAACTAGAAAGGAGCCTTTTTATAACCAAAGCTTCTATAAAAATGTAGAGTAATAACAATCCCTCACACAGCTTTATAATATGTAAAGTATTCTCATACATATTATTTGATTTTGTTTTTATAAAACCCCAGTCACACAACTGGTGCCTTCCAGGCATGGTGACATCTGAAGATGTTTAGTCAGGCTTCAGCGTCTAATCTTACAGGCTCATCTGCTTTCTGCATACAGCCTTGCCCCAGCACTGGGGGTTAGTTCCACCAATTACAAAAGAAGCTCGCTTAACTGACCTTTATCTAATCACTTTCAGGATTAATTAATGTTCTCCACTCCCTTTGTGGCACCTACGGACTGTTGTCAGCAGAAAGCAGATAGTAGAGGCCACTAGGCTACCTTCTGATACACCCAGGTACATCTGTTATCCTTGTGGTGGCATGTGCTTACTGAGAGGCTGTTAAATTAATGCTCATTGCACTTACCATTATTATAATAGTATAATTAAATTGTATGCACATTAACTAATGAAATATGAATGCAAAAAGAGAAAGAGCATTTGTAAAATAGGTACTGTTTTTAGGAAAATTATATTAAAAGCTTTGGAACAATTCAATTAAAATGTCAGTAAAGGTAGGTTGCTAAAAAAATGCTGTAATAAATTGGGGTGTAAACATTTTTAAAATCCATCTATACTTAGGTTATCGAAGTTTTTGTTTTATTTCAAAGAAATTGAAATAGACTATATATTTTAGTGCAGTTTATTAAGAAAGAAAAATTGAAACACATGTTCAAACAAAACGGTCTTGGCCTGACATCAAATGTTTGGTGAATAAATGTACATTTACATTTTAAGTTTTAAAAAAAAGTCCTATCAGGAAAATGGATATTCTCTTCTGCTAATAGAAAGAGTTGTGTGTTTAGCAAGTTTAAAAGATTTAAAGAGTTGTCAGTAGGGCCTAGACTAAGACTAAGCAATTCAGACTCTCCATCCAGTGCTCCTTCTGCCATTTACTCTGTATGTTCACTATCTAGTCTGTTCACGAGGATAAATATGACATTCCCTTCTATTACAAATGACTGCATTGTCTGAGTGAATTAGCACATTTGGATTTAGGGAGAGGTGCTTCCAAATTCCACAAATATCACTTTATCACATATCATCATTTTTGAATAATGGACAATTGACAGTATTTGGAGAGGCCAGTTCTTAGTGTGAAGAAAACATTTTTTCAAGTCATTATTAATGCCACAGATAGAGTTTTTATGTTTTTGGAGAAACATTCAACATTCTAAATTGATACTTTGATTAATCAAGTATTTCTTGAAATTTACAACCTCAAACATCTTGTTTAACTGACTTTGTGTGTATACGACACCAAAACCTGGTTGAAAATTTAATTACAATAACTGATTATTGGTTGGCATCAATCAGTATGTTTTTACAATTCCAATTTTTACTTGCATATCTCCAGAATTTTGGAACCCCTGAAAGTCCAATAATTCAATTTTCAGGTACATACAAATCTTAAGTTAGAAGAATAGCTATAACAGCTACAACCATAAATGGAGTATTTACCAGGCAGCATCATCGACAGCATTCGACACTAGTACTAAACTTGCTAATACTGGTGCCGTACAGAAAGATCCGCTAGGAACTGAGAAGAAATGATTTACTTGTTTCCTATAGCTCAAAAGGGCAACTGTTAGTAACAACTTCGATGTTTAATAACTATCAGCCTTGAACAGAAATTTAAAAATGAGACCAGCAGTAGCCTTATCTTTGCCATAAGCTACTTAGTTTTCTAGCCACTGGTTCTCCCCTCCCCATCTTCCCTCCCACCCATTTTGGGGGGTATTGAAACCATAACATTATTATAGAAATGATTGTTGAACTCACGGATCATTAGACTTTGGAATAAGAGTGCCAAGCTCCTTGATTCGGTAATTAATATTATACCTTCTTCTTCTTTCAACTATTAAAAAAGAAATATTATTGATTATTCTCATTTAAGCACAATTCACTTTTGATCAGCTGTAAACTTTCTTAATAATCTTTAAAAAAACAACGAGTAAAAACTTTCCATTCAGTCAAAACAGTACTCTCAAAGTAAAATAAAAATTCAAACCTATTTTATTCTAAAAGTAAAAATAACGGTATTTGAATTGTGATTCTATTATTCACAATGCTTTAAAAACATTTTCTCTCAAAAACTTCAATTTTTTCATTCTTTGAAATGCTATAATATTATTCGTACTGAAATATGTATACCCTATTTGATCATTATTTCACACACATGCATTTTGTTAGTCCATCTGGATTATAATCTTTTGAGGTCTGCACCACACTTTTCTCTTCTCATATACTCCCCAGAAGGCCTAACACCAAGTTTGGCACATAGTAGGTGTGTGTGCTC
Source organism: Equus asinus (assembly GCF_041296235.1). NCBI lineage: Eukaryota > Metazoa > Chordata > Mammalia > Perissodactyla > Equidae > Equus > Equus asinus. The sequence continues at coordinate 172,827,343 of NC_091790.1, forward strand.
AACTAGATTATCACCCCCTTGAGGGCAGGGACCGTTTCTTCCTCATTTTTGTATCCCCAAAGGGCTTGGCATATAGGAGGTGCTAAATAAGTGTATCTCAATTAGACTTTAAATATATTTTTCTAATTCCAAAATTTTTAATAATATATAGAGCAGTGGTTTTCAAACTTTGGCATGCATCAGACATACGTGGAGCGATTATTAAAATAGATTTATACCCCACACCTAGAGACCTACCCCCACAGCTAAAGACCCAGTAGATCTGGATTGGAGCCCAAAAATCTGCATTTCTAAAAGGTTCCCAGGTGATGCTGACGCTGTTTGTCTAGGCCACACACCTTGAGAACTACTGATCTAGTTTCTTGTTCAGAGATTGTTTTATCTATTTGCATTTCTGTGAATTTATTGCTTAGGGAAATTTTATGATACAGTAAATGTTCAATAAATGTCAGATATACAAATAAGCAGAGTTTCCCATCTTAACCCTTACCTAGAGCAGTCTTATAGAGAATAGTCTTATAGTCTATTCTACATTCCTAGAATCAAGAACCACAGTATATGCTTATATATAATATTTTTTCAATAAATAACATTTTTAAAGCTTTCCAGAGAAATGAAGAAAAAGTTCACAAAGAAGAAAATCATGTATCAAAAACATCAGAAAATATCTCAACAATACATGCTTGAAAATTAAGATCTGCTACTGGAAACATGGAAAGTCACGAAAGAATATCAATTGTCTTGGTGAACCTACACTACAAAGTTATTTACCATGAATGGATTTGACCTTGAGGAATAATACATCATGATTCCTCTAAAATTCGGATATAACTGATTCTTGAGAGAGTTTATTTTCCCTCTTTACCAATCCTGTTTTCCTTGTGCATATGATTCAAAAGACAATGACACCACATAAAAAAACTGAAAATAAACAAAGGTAAAGCTGATAGAAATACACATATATTTCACAGTGAGAATTTATTAATAATTCTACGTTCACACATACTCATTCCTATATTATAAAACAGACTTTTAAATGTAAGATGAAGAACAGCTATGAAGGATGTTCACAGATTTATCTCAAAATAGGGGACTGATTTAGTCCTATAATATTTCTCCAAAATCTATTATTTAAAGGTACCTTATGTAAAATATCAGAAGTTTTTATCTATTCTTATATTGTGCTCGATAAGTTTTTTAACGGCTAATTATAATGAGAACTTTGGTTCCTCAATGTTTTCATATCTAGTACTAGTTATTTGTAAAGCAGTCAAGTTTTAAGAAATTAAGTTATTTCATGCCATGTGTGGCTTCACTCTTCACAAAGTTTTTGATATATTCATTCATTCATTCTTGTCCTTAGATCCAGGCAAAAAGAGACCCTATCCCAGATCCCATACTTAAGAGAAGCCCCTTTGCCCTTCTCTCACCACACCCTTCCCCGCTGAGTAAGGCAGCCACAGGACCAGGGGAGCCCCTTCTAAACTACACTCTGGGTAATTTACTCCAGCAACATCCTCCCAAGTTCCCTGAGCCCACTTCCAGAGCCTGTGCAGGCCACTTTCCAGGTCTATCCTCCTGAGGGAGGACCATGACACCAGTGTGCTCACCCTCAGACCCAAGATGTGGACAAGGGGAATTTGTTTGCAGAGATGTATATTGTTGAATGTACAGGACAAAATCTTTGCATTCGTGTCTGAGGCAACTTGCAGCACAGAATGGAATTGGGTGTAGGGGGAAACGAGAGATGGGCTGCTGGCTTAGGGCTGGCACTGTATCACCCTGACATTCCCGTTCAGAACTCCAAGGACTTGAGAATTCTAATTCACACCTGGCCTTTCAGTCTTTAGGAAGGATGAAGCATACTTAACGAAGCACTTTCGAGCTTGAGCTATAAATTTGGATATTTAGACATCGGATAATTGAGACTCCATTTGCCCTCTTGCCATGATCCTAACAAGTTTTAGGAGTTTCCTAGCTTCATCACACTTAAAATGTGATCTTAATTTTTTTTTAACATTGATTTCTCCAAAAAGTAAGGTCATTCAGTAAGGGAATCCAGATTAGAAAACATTTTGATAGTAGACATACCAGGCACCTATCATACTTTCATTAAATGACCTGTTGTTTAAGCTGCAGACATAGAGGAGAGAAGAAAGAGGAAGGAGAGTAACAGTGAGTTTAAAACTGAGAAACTGTAGTTGCTTGAAGTATTAATTCCTTCTGTCAACAATTAGCTCTCACTCTTGTGTTATACTTGTCTCATATTCTAGACCAAAGCTTATCTGCTCCACCATCAAGGGCGATCAAAATCAGATCATTCTCGTCTCCATGACTACCTAAGAACTGATACAGCCATGTGTCAGTTCTTTCCTCACAGTCACATAGTCAGCAAAGTCTGATCCCTCTGTGACATAGGCAGGTGCATTATGAATAGACAGATGCAGGTTTCACAGGCACATGTAGAATCAATTTCAGCTAATCAAATGTAAAGAAATTTACTGGTTCCTTTTAGAGCTTTCAAGTTTTTGTTTATTTTTATTCTATTTTATTCTTTTCTCATTTTTTTATTTGGTTCCAAGAGCAAAAAGTCTTCACACTCAATTATTCAAGCTCACTTGAGACAGTTAAGCACTTAAAACATGACCAAGCACTTTCAAGCTCAACCTTGCAGCTAAACTATTTCACTTGCCTGCATTTTTTCATCTCATGTGACCCGTTACCAGAGTCAAATTAACTCCAGGAAGACATCAGAGCGATTTTTTTTGCGGAGGTGGAATTGAGCAATACAATATAGCCAACACATTTCTGATAACTTATGGTTAGGAGGAGAGGAGCAGATTGACACAAAGCTGAGAACCTGGAGTTATGTTTCTTGCTACGTAAATGGTGTACATTTTCTAAAGTCACTTTTATCTCTTTAAAACTTTGAGTCGATGAGTCACAACAGAGTTCAAAACTGGCCAAAGGAACTCATCTTAGTCACATGCAGTCTTCTTGAGAGAGAGTGAGTAAGGAGAATATTTGAGATGTTTCACTTCGTAAAAATGTATAGCTCTTCTGAAAGTTCAAATCATTTAAATTTCCAAAAATAATTCAACTAGCTAGCGTGTACTATTAATTTTAATCATCTGACCTCAAAATACTTATCGAGTGACAATAAAAGACCACATATTTTAACCTCTGTGCATTTCCCCTGGCATTAACTAATTTTGTAAAACAGGAAAATATACTCACTGAGGTTGTGGTTGTCCTTTTTTTGTCTCTCTTTTGCCAAAGCTCGAGTATCAGTTTCTGCTCAAAAGGAGGAGAATTGAAACAGCACTTAGTTTTACTTTACAACCCCTCCAGTCAACCTAATTCAGAAATACCAGTGAAAATACAATATTACTTGCTCCAAATGGTGTGATAATATTTTTATGCAAATATTTAGAAATTTAGAGCAGAGGACTCTAGTAAGAGACAATGGCAAACCCTTTAGGCCTTGAGTAGTAAAACCTAGATTTGTATTCTGGGCCTCCATTTCATCACCATGAAATTTATTACCTAAATTACCTGAATTCTCTGTGTCTCAAGCTCCTTAACTGTAAAACTGGTACAATATAATACCTGCCTGATAATCATTGTAATGATTAAAAGAGGTTCAGCACACAGCAAATATTAAACTGCTTAATCATTATTATTTTCAGAATTTTAAGATTATTCAAAATTATTCCAACCTAAATTTTTCTTTTTGAAACTTACATTTTTTCATAAAAATTTATGATTTCTACATCCCAAGAATTGGAACTAACTACATTTCTCAGATATTCCTATCAAACAATTCCACATTTCCAGTAAACGACGTACTCTCTATGCTGCATGGTTGTGTTTGAGGTAGTCAGTCTCTAACACGGCCCACAATGATCCTCACTCATTATATTCCCACCCTTGGTAGTTCCCTCCCACGGTGACTAGAGCCGACCTGTGAAACCAATAGAATATTGTGGAAATAACTAGTGTGGTTTCCAAAACTAGGTCACAAAAGACGTTTTCAGATTCCATTTCGGTGTCTCTTGGATCACCAGTTGTCATGTCATGAGGACACTTGAGCAGCCCTGTGGAGAGGTCCACATGGTAAAGAACCAAGGCCTCTTGCCAACCAGCAGCACTAACTTGCAAGACCTGTGAGTGAGCCACCTTGGGAGCACATCCTCCAGCCTGTCAAGTCTCAGATGTCTGTATCTCTGGCTGATGTCTTGACTGCAATCTCATGAGAGACTTTGAGCCAAAACTAATAATCTAAACCACCCTTGGATTTCCGACTCATAGAGATTGTAGGAGATAATAAATGCTTATTATGTCAAGATGTTAGGTTTTAGGGATAATTTGTTATATAGCAATTGATAATATAGTGTTCTTGAATTATTCTAGTTTTTAAAATAGATGATATAGGAGTACATTTATTCAAATTCATTTATTTAAAACTATATTCATTAATTTTAATCTAAATAATTTGAATGCATAGACAATTTTGAGTTATTAATTAGACTCCAAGAATGGACATATTGTATTTATTGAAAGTGTTAACATTAACTGTGTAAAACTTATTAAATATCAATGTTTGGTCTCCAAACTAAAAAATTATCACAGCAATTTCAACTCAATTTTATTTTATTCTCACAGAGGAACTACTACTGGACTTGTAAGTCAGGAAATCCTTGCTTTGGTTCACTTCTGCCTGCAATCCTCTGTACGACTTTGAGAAAATAACTCCTCCAACCCTTGACCTCTTCACGTACATATTAAAGGAACTTGACAGTGCCCCTATAATACTTTTGGGTTGTAACAATTTTGAAATGCACTATTGAAAAATAAGGGGTTTTTATCTACTTGAGAAAGTTAAATGATGAGCCTATTATGAAATTCATAAAACAAAGCTAAAAAGAGAAAAATCTAATTGTTCTATATCAAATTCTGCATAAGCAAAACTAATTTTCCCTAATCTATTATCTTGCAACCATGTTAATAAATTGCATCTGTTCAATATTAAAATGAACCTATGTTAAGTGAAGAACTTAGTCAAGCTGCCTATATATGTGTATAGAGAACATGTGAATGTTTGCCCAATTCCTAAAATGATGAATCAATTGAGTTGAACTGTAAATTATATTACCTTAATGCTTGGTTGTCACAGCAAAAAAAATGATGGATTTACTTTCTAAATGTCTCCCACTTTAACTATTTTGGTAATATTTTTAAAATTTCATTTAGCTTGGTAATATATGTCACTCATATCTTATGCAGTTGATTAAAAAAAAAGAACGAAACTATAAACACAACATTACCTGTAATTTCTCTTTTCATTGGTAGATTACCTGGACAGGAAGCACTTGTAAGTCCCATGTTAACTGGTGAAATTCCCTGCTCACCACCATACACGTCCAAAATACTTCCAGATAACTTCAGAGGAAGAAGGAAGAAAAGATCAATCACACCTTCTGTGGACACTGATATATTTCATTGTATATTTTAGATTCATCATTTTATTAATGATAATTTGTAATACATAGCATTTTAATTTTAAACAAGAGATGAGTACGCATTGACTTTTTAAAATCATTGTGCAATGCTTGTGTATAAGATATGTTGAAAAAAGCTATTTGTATTTAAGCAAAAAGAGAAATTAGTTCACTCATGAAGGAAAATTGTGATCAATATTTACAAAGTTATGGAAGTTTGATCCAGCACATTACCTGATTATAAATGAATAATATTAAAAATATCTTTTGGACAAAAATCCATGTATGTATCTGCAAAGCTGGAAAGTTCATTGCATATCATAAGTTAGGTAATGGTTGAACATTTCGGAAGCTTTCTTAATATCATCAACTCACAGTCAAGAGGTGTTTTACACTGTTAATTAAGTGAGAAACTTTCTTTCCTCCCTGGAAGGGATACTTTTTCTCACTGTAGACTTAATGTTCTAGATTATTATAAATAGCCTAACTGGTAACCAAAAGTAGTCTAAAACTACTTTTGCCTCTAGTGGATATAGGGTACATCTAATTATAGCAATACTGCAATTCTTAAAGTACTTCTTGGGAACAGTTTTTCAGAAAGTTAAGATGCTTCATTCACAACTCAAAATTGTACCAATTTGTTATTTAAAATGTGCTATTGATTTATCGCCCAAGAAAATTAATTTAAATATTTATAATTCGAGTTAATGTTCATTATTCCAGAACAAGCTATATACAAAATGTAGGATTTGAACATTTAAAATATTTCCAGTCGAAATATCTTTATTTCATTTCTGGGCAGTAAACCAAGAACTGAATAAGCAGCAACTTTTTCTTTCCTTGAGAACTAGAAACAATACAAGCAATCAAACAAAGTCATAGCCAGATTGTTACAGAGACTCTAACTCCTTATTCGTACTTTTTGTAAAACTCCAACTCAAACTGGGGGAATTTTTTTGATACTTATAAAATCAGACTGGAAATAAATGTGAAGAAAGGACATTTGAAGACCAAAATTAGATTCTGACATGATAATCCATTAAACTATAGGTAATAAATTTTGTATATTTCTGAGAGAAAAAGCTTTAAAAATACAGTGGAAATCAGGCTAATATATAAGTGTATGTCCACACCATTAATGTCATTATAGACTGCATGTGATATTCTGCTGTATGTTATCACATAAAAGTTCTTTCCTATTTACTCTACTAGGACTCCTCATCTTTATTTTATATAAACTCATTGCTTTAAAAAGTATTTTTACTTCTTGGATCTTGGAGGGGAGCTAAAGTCAGGGATTTATTCCTCTCGATTTCCTCATCTGAAAAATAGAGACAAAGTTGATCAAATTGAATGGATGATGAGTGTTAGTATCAGAACAATACAATTAGGAAGAAATCCTCAATGTAGATATTTCCCTGTGAGTCACTTAGTCATATTTGTAAAAGTAAAAACTTTCCAAGATCTTTTTGAAAATCCCGTTGGTTGTAAACTGAGGCGTCACTAACAGGAATTGTACATTTCCACTGTGCCTTTGAGAAACACAATGGACATGCTGAGCAAAAGACAGGGAGTGAGGGAGATGGAAGGGAGAAGGGACTTGGGAAAGGGCACTTTTCTCCAAAGAGCTAGAATTCAGGTGGATTTCAAGGCAGCAGTGACAAATTGCAGAAATGTTTAAAAAGGAGCCATATTATATATACTTTACAACAATAAAGTGATGGGTTCCTAACTATAACTTTTCACTGAGTCCATATTACCTAGTCAGACTATACCCAATGCATTTTTCCTTAGAAATAAGCCTGGTAATGAATCTAATCGTGCTTAACTATAGCTATATTATATCTTCTCCTGACCTTGGTTATTGCCTAGTCTATGCCCTCAAGCACAATGATTAATATCCTATTTAATTTTATGCTGTAGGTATTACTTTATTTCATGTAAGTGGCTAATCACTTTTTGAATATCATTAGACAATTGGCTTCAATTTCAAAGTATGTAAGGCATCTCATGTAATCTAAAGTGCCTTTTCTCCATTAAAAGATAGAAGAGTACAATGTTAGTGAAAATTTACAGATTACATACACATCTGAGAGGGCTTACAAACCAAAATTATATCTATTTTAGTCAAAGGTATAAGTTACTTAAATAATAAGGTCTAAGTCTATTTTGTAGATTAGTAAGAACTAGATGGATATTATATGAAGATATATTTATTATTCTGGTTAAAAGGACAGATTACTTTTTCAGAAAAGCAAAATTTTTGATATAATAATAGAGGAACAAATTATTAACAACAAACTCACAAATTTTAAAGGCATATAATAAAGAATTTATCATAAAATCTTTCCAGCAAGGTAGAACATACTCCTTAAGACACCACTTCTTTCTGGTAGAAAAACGTGCACTCCTGATCTGAGAAGTTGCTTTGAGGTGAAGAGAGATCAACAGTGGCCCTGGTGTCTGAAGTTCTCTACCCTAGATTTACTCTCATCTCCACTACTAAGATCACAGAGACTGAAACGGAGTGGGATCTGATCCTCCCACTTATATACAGCCTTTCACAGTAGCCAATATTCACTGAAGAAAACAAGCTCACAGATCAAAATATCAAAACATTTGAGGGAAATGACTATTTTAAGAGTAAAATAAGATGCAGTGTTAGAAGTAACATCAAATGTAAAAATAAAAAATGAAAGATCACATGAAAACAAGTTTCTTAAATTAGTCTAATGTACATTCTAAAAGAAATAAAGGAAGATATTTGTAATAATTTGTAATACTAAATAAGAACCAGTAAACATAGAAATGGCCAAAGTGATCAGGCAGAAATAGTAAGTATGAAAATGTAATACTTGAAAAAAAGAAAACTCTAGAATGGAAAAATGGCATAACGGATACACTGAGAAAGGAATAAAGAATTAGTAAATTATAAACCAAATTTAAGTAATCTCTCAGGAGGATGAATAAAAGAACCAAGAAATAGAGCATATGAAAGAAAATCTAATCAGTATGGAGGGTAGAATCATTACAACTAAATACAAATATTAGGAGTCTCAGAGAGGGAGAAAAATAAAATTGGAAGAAAGAAAATATTTTAAGAAATAATGAGCATACATTCCCAGGAATTAACACTACATAAAAAATTAAATTATTTTATTTTATCTCATCTTATCACTATTTTATTTTGTTTAAAAATCAAAGGCCTATAGAACGCCAAAGAAGAAAGATAGGAAAAACCTACACCCAAGACGTTATAGTGAAATTTAAGAATATACGTTGACAAAGAGAAAAATCTGAAAGCCTAAAGAGAAAAAGAGATTATGTCCAAAGGAAGAAGAATCTGATTAACATAATATTTTTCAGTAGCAAAATTGGATGAAAGAAGAAAATGAATTAGTATTTTTTAAATGTTAAACGAAAAGAACTTAAAACACAAAGTTTTATACCCCGCCCAAACGTCATTCACATATGAGGCCATGATAAAAATATTCTTACAGGCATAAAATGCTTAAGAAGGTTTATCAACATTGAAAACACCTTTGGATGAAGTGCCTAAATAGAATGAGATATTTAAAAGATATGCTTCAAAAATAATAAAATAGAAACAATCAAATATCTTGATAAAGTGGTTGTACTCTAAAAAAGAAGAGGGGAATCGAGATCAAAGATAAAGTGAAATACATAACCATTTAACTCAGTGTTAAAGACCAGATAATATCAGTATGTTTGGGTTTCTATAGTAAAGAAGCCAAAAGATGTGAAAGTAGTAAAAAAATGTATTAAGGAGAAACATATTAAAATATGGGACATATTTAAGAAATTAAGATGAGAGAAACAAGTGAAAATATATCAATAATAATAATCAATGGAAATAGGTCAAACTCCTCAGCTAAAAGCTTGACAGTTTGAGTAAGAACACAGTATTTAGATATATTTAGCTTACAAGAGACACACCTATATAGTGAAAGGACACACAAAGTTGCAAGTTAAATGATAGAAAAAATATACCAAGCAAATGACAACCATAGGAAAACTGATGTAACTATATTGTTAGAGAAAATAGGCTTTAAAATAGAAAAATGATTAGGGATAGAGAGAGTCACTATATAATAATCTCCAAAAAGGGACTGAAATTGTGAACATGCATGTACCTAATAAAACAACTTCAAAATAAGTGAAACAAAATATTTTGAACTACAAGGAGAAATTAATAAATCTATCAATGTAGTGCAAGATTTCAACACATTTCTCTTAATCTTTGAAAAGTCAAGCAGAAATAAAAATAATCAGTAATGTTATAAATTTTAATAATAAAACTAAAATCTTGGCATAATAGACATGTACAAAGTTCTACATCTAAAAATGAGAGAAGCCACTGCTTTCCCAAGTATATATGGAACACAGACAAATATTGATTATGCACTCAGCCAAAAAATACCCAAAAACAAACCTTCAACACACTTCATAGAGTCTCTGATTTCCTAAATATTTGGAAATTTTTAAATGACTCAAGAGTAAAGACAAAATCATACTGGAATTTAAAAATAAATGAAAGCTCCTGAAACACATAAAGAAATTTCTGGGATATGGCAAAGCGATGCTTTGAAGAAAATTTACACACTTAAATATTAACATGAGAAAAATAGATAAAATTTTTAAATTTGATAAAATAAGTATAATTCTCAAGAAGTTAGAAAAATAACCAAATAAACCCAAAGAAAGTAGAACAGATAAAATCATAAATCAGTGAAAAACAAAACAGTAGAAGAATAGATCCACAAGGAAAAGTTCTGTTTTGCTTTTTAATCAACAAACTTGACATGCTTCTGGCAAGACCTTAAAAAGAATGAATACTAAATAAAAGAGATTTTAAATTAAAGGAGTATATAACTACAGTACAAGTTGAGATTTAAAAGATAATAAGCTTGTCCCCCTAGGATCAGGAACAAACAAGCCAGGATACCTCCTTTTGCCACTTTATTCGACATACTATTGGAAGTTCTAGCCAGAGTAACTAGTCAAGAAAAAGCAAGAAAATTTATCCAAACTGGAAAAGAATAAATAAAAGGATCTCTGTTCACAGATGACATGATGTTATATTTAGAAGCATGAGATTACACATACACAAAGCTATTAGATCTAATCAATAAATTCATCAGAGGCCGGCTCCGTGGCTGAGTGGTTAAGTTCTTGCGCTCTGCTGCGGCGGCCCAGAGTTTGGATCCTGGGCGCAGACATGGCACCACTCGTCAGGCCACGTTGAGGCGGTGTCCCATATCCCACAACTAGAAGAACCTACAACTAAGATATACAACTGTGTACGGGGTAGGGGTTGGGGAGATAAAGCGGAAAAAAATAAAAAAGATTGGCAACAGTTGTTAGCCCAGGCATCAATACTTTAAAAACAAAAAAAGAAGATTGGCAACAGGTGTTAGCCTAGGTGCCAATCTTTAAAAAAAATGATAAAAAATAAAAAATAAATTAAAAAAATAAATTCATCAAAGTTGCAGACTACAAAATCAACATGCAAAAGTAAGTTGCATCTTTATACACTGAAAATGAACAATCTGAAAAGGAAATTAAGAAACTAATTCCATTTACAAAAATATCAAAAAGAATAAAATAAAAATAAATTTACCCAAGGAGGAAAAGACTTGTACACTGAAAACTAAAAAATATTGCTTAAAGAAATTAAAGAAGACATAAATAAATGGAAGACATCCCATGTTATTTTACGACATGACTTAATATTGTTAAGATGGCAGTACTATCTAAAGCAATCTGCAGATTCAACTCAATCTCTATTAAAATCCTAACAGTGATTTTTGCAGCAATAGAGAAATCCACACTAAAATTCATATGGAGTCTAAAGGGACCCTAAGTAGCAAATAATCTTGAAAAAGAAGAACAAAGCTGGAGGACTCAAATTTCCAGATTTCAAAAATTACTACAAAGCAACAGTAATCAAAACAATATGGTACTGGCATAAAAACAGACATACAGAGTAAGAGAGTGGAATAGAGAGTCCAGAAATTTAACCCTCAAATATATGGTCAAATGATTTTTGACAAAGGTGCCAAGACCATTCAACCAAGAAAGGATCATTTTTTCAACAAATGTTCTTGGGAAAACTGGATATCCACATGCAAAAGAATGAAGTTGGACCCTTTTCTTATACCATACACAAAAATTACTCAAAATGGATCAAAAGCCTAAACATAAAAGCTAAAACTATAGCACTCCTAGAAGAAAATACAGGGGGAAATCTCCATAGGATTGGGTTTGGCGATGATTTTTTGGGGTATGATACAAAAAGCACAGGCAATAACAACAACAAAACAGGTAAATTTGACTTCATCAAAATTTAAAACTTTTGTGCATCAAAGGATGCCACCAAGAGAGTCAAAGGACAACCCACAGGATGGGAGAAAATATTTGCAAATCATACATCTATTAAGAGATTAATATCCAGACTATTTTTTAAAAACTCAGTAACAACAACAACAAAAACAATTAAAAAATGGGCAAAGGACTTGAATAGATATTTCTCAAAAAAAGATATACAAATGGCTAATAAGGACATGAAAAGATGCCCATATCACTAATCAATAGGGAAATATAAATCAAAACCACAATGTGATACCACTTCATACTCATTAAGATGACTATTATCAAAAGAAAGAAAAAGAATTGTTGGTGAGGATGTGGAGAAATTGGAGCCCTGGTGCATTGCTGTGAGAATGTAAAATGGTGCAGCCATCGTGGAAAATAACTATGACAGTTCCTGAAAAGTTAAACATTAAATTACCATATGACCAGCAATTCCCCGCCTCTAGGTATATACCAAAAAGAATTGAAAGCAGAGACTCAAACAGATACTCGCACACCAATGTTCATAGAAGTATTATTCACAATAGCCAAAAGGTGGAAACAACTCAATATGTCCAGCTACAGATAAACAGGTAAATAAAATGCAGAATATACATATAGTGGAATATTATTCAGCCTTAAAAAGGAATAAAATTCTGATACATGTTATGACGTGTACGAATCTTTTAAATGTTATGCTAAGTGAAATAACCCAGACAGAAAAGGGCAAATACTGTATGATTCCATTTATATGAGGTACATAGAGTAGTCAAATTCATACAGACAGAAAGGAGAATAGGAGGTACTGGGGACTGGAGGGCAGGGGAAAACGGGTAGCTATTGTTTAATGAGTGCAGAGTTTCTCCTTGAGATGATGAAAAAGCTCTGGAAATGGATGGGTGATGGTTACACAATACTGTAAATCTACACAATACCACTGAATTGTACACTTTAAAATGTTTAGAATGGTGAATTTTATGTTATGTATACTTTACCACAATGAAAAAGGTAGTGAGAGGTATTAGCTTTCATTATTTGCCAATGATTGTGAATGCTTAGACAAAATGCATAAATTTCTAGAAAAATGTTCTTGAGGAGAACTGACTAAAAAGGTAAATAATAGCTTGAACAGTCCTATGATACTGAAGATATCAAAACAAACTTTAAACATATTCCACAAAAAAAATATCTGGACTAGATGGTTTTATGAGCAAAAGTGTCACATTTTCAAGAAATGTATCATCTCAATTTTGTACAAACATTTCCAGACAATAGAGACAAGAGAGAATATGTCCCATTCACTGAGACTGAAACAATACAAAGACGATATGAGAAAGAAAAATCATAAGCCAATTTCATTCACGCCTATAAATCTTAAGCAAACTATTATTAGCAATTTGAGGCCAGGAGAATATAAACAAGACAATTTGCCATATCCAGGTGCGTTTCCCATAAATAGTTTTACGACATTAAAACAGAAAAAGAAACCTATGATCACCTGAGTAGTTTCAGAAAAAGTAGCTGATAAAATTCAATCACATTTGATGATAAAATTCTTAGTTTTTGAGAAGATAATAACTTTCCATGACCCTAGAAAAATGTAGCTTTGCCTGTGTTTAAAATCAGTGCTGCCCTATGAGAAAATAAAATCTGGGACAAAATTATTGTAGAAACATCTAAGTAAGCTGTGAAAATGTTCATATATCCATTTATTCTTATCAGACCACACATAGTAAAAGACAATATAAATAATCTGACCTAAATTCCATGTGTTTTTTCTGTTTTGGCCTCTTCCCTCTCCATATACTATGTCCAATCTATCACCCAGTTATGACACTTTTTCCTTTAAATCCCTTCTCACTTTAAATTTTCTTCTCTGTTATCTCAAGATTCTCAAGACCCTAGACCTAAACTATGTCCCCCCAGCCCTCTCAGATAATTCCCAACTGCTCCTCTCAGACCAACTCATGTTTTAAAAATACAACTGTCTTCTGATCTCCTCCAACTCAAAACTCTAAAATCTCAAATCTCTCCCCTTTAACTCGTATATTAAGCTCAAATTCTTGTGTCTACCTTTCAAAATCTCATTAAATGGCGTCACGTTATCTAGTCAACGTTAGTTACCACTACTCTCAAGTTCTGAAATATTTCTCATCGCCACATACACACATACAATGCCACGGCTTCCAAAAATAGATTTCAGACTCCAGTGAAAGGGAGAAGGTGGGGGGAAGAGTGTTGCCACAAGGAACCTATGAATCCATATATGGGGAATTTTTTTAAAACGATAATAAAATGCAAGCATTATCGTAACATATACACTATGTCATGGATAGTTGTTTATTTACTATATGCCAGATATTAAGCTAAACAGGTTTCATAATCATAACCAATAACAGTATCTCAAGTAATCTTTACAACACCTCAGTGGGGTAAGTATCATAATTCCCATTGTAAATATAAAATAATTAAAACTGAAAAATTACGTAATTATCTCAAGATCATATAGTTGTATAAACAGAGGGCTTGGGATTCAAACCTGGGTCTGTCTAACACAAAGTCTGGATGCCTTCCTACCTAACCTGTTGTGGAAGGGTCTTTGCCTTAACATACTTAACGGTAAGAAGTGTTTTGAATACTCAAAAAAGTTGGAAGCCCTTGGACTATATTTTTCTGTTTCATTCTGTCGCATTGCTGTTTTCTACACCTCAAATGTCCTCACTCCGTTAAGCATCAGAAATCAACCTACTCTCAACTTAAGTTCCAAACCATCTCCAACACTCTCCCTCGTGACAGTCTTGTTTATTTTTCTCTTCACCAAAACACAAAAGGACTAATAAACTTGGCCAGAAATTTAATAATTTAATTTATATTTATGTTTTCATACCTGTCTCCATTTATATTTACTCAGCAAGAGATGGGGCATCATAGTATATACTTACTATGTTCCTGAAAATTGATTATTTATCTAAAACCCTGAGAATTTTCTGGAGATATGCATCTGTGTGTATATATGTACACATATATATAATATGCATGTATATATTTATATACTTTATGTATTATATATATTATATGTGTGTGCGGTGTGTGTATTTGTGATATATCTATCTCCTAGAAAATCTCATTATAAATACAAAAAAGGCAAGAAAATATTTTATTTTTATGTGTATGTAGTTACATATTATATTTCTAGATAATTTTTCAGTATAAAGACTAAAAGGAAAAAAACCCTAAACCCTTACATATATATGTATACGTGTGACATCTATATATCTATATCACATATTAGTGTGAGTTTCATGGGAAACTAGGGGAAAATTTTGAGTTATTCGGATCCTCTATTTTGCTTTTTTGTGAAGACTTTCACTGTGAACCTAAAATGGCAACGGTGAACGTGAGACTGTTAGAATAACTGCAGACATGAAAAGAAGACCAACTTCAGCATAAAGAGTGAGCGCTGCCAGGGAACAGAAACCACGAAACGTATGCATACACAAAAAAGTGGCATTTCCAAGATTATTTCCTTTCCTTTTGTGTGTTTATTCATTTAAATGAAGTAAACTAGATTTTTCCGGTTTTAGGACACACACAGTCGATCTCCCTCTAACTTTATTTTATTTGCTAAAGCAGGGCTCTGAGTTTTGAATGACAAACACTGAACAGAAAAGTCCGTCTGAGTTATTATTATTGATGTTGTTGTTTTTGTTCTATTATGAGTGAATAAAAATAATGTATTGGGCGGGAGTGAGAGATCCTTTGTCCTTGGGGAGCTGGCTTATAACTCGAGTAGAAAAGATAATATACAAAGCATAGAATGGCAACTTATAAATACTTGTGCATCATACACTTTATATGCATATGATCTATTTAGTATTAATTAATAAAAACAGTTATTAATTTAGTGTAAACATTGCAACAAATAACTAGTGGAACCCTCACTTTTTGATTAAAAAAATCACAATACGACATTATTTTTAACAATTTTTTACTAAATAGACTATAAAAATATTTTTACTGTAGCCAGAGCACTAAAAACTATCTTGTAGGTAAAAATCTGTCAATATAGCAGATAATATATTACGCATTTCAAAGCTCTATTTCTACATACCTTATTTTATTGACTACTAGTTTATAAAGCTTACATTCAGCATTTAAGGTGGTTTCATCTCCAAACATTGAAAGAATTCCAAAATGCACTTGCTCACCAGTTTTAACTTTGAAGTGTCTATAACCTTCACAATAGCAATGGTTTTCTCTTTCTCCTTCATCATTTTCTTTTCCTTAAACTTGCAAACAATAACCAGGACAGCCGTGCAGAAACTTCTGCACTAAGGTGAACTTTGGTTCTTCCTTGGACTTTAAGACTAATCTGGTCTAGACTGTGATTGACAAAAGCTTACTTGTTGTGTTATGCAGTCCTTTCAAGTTCCAACCAAGCACAGGGGTTTGTTAATATTTACACAGTCCTTGTCTCTGGAATGGTCTTGAACTATAATAGTTTACTGAGGTTGCCAAATGCCACTAGCATTTATACACCTGGTTGAAAAATACCCGTATATGATAAAAGAAATGAGTTACTATGCACAACCAGAGTTCTGAAAGGAAGGGGTGAAACTAAACCAATGAGTGGAAATTATACGGAGACAGAAGCAAACTCAGAGGCTGATCAGTTATTCGGCTGGAGTGTGGCAGAGGATCGGTCTAAGGTCCCTTCAAATTCCAAGATTCTGCAGTTCTATGAAACGGCTTCCTTCTGAGGCTGCTGGCACAACAGAGTGGGTAGGCTGGTTGCATTTGGTGTCATACAGGACTGGATTCAAACTCCTACCCTGCCATTCACTACTGCCTGTATGAACTTGAGTGAGTTACTGAACTTTACTAAGCCTCTTTCCTCATTTGTAAACTGATAACAGGTAATAATAGTCTCTATCTCATAGGTTAGTTGCGGTGATTAAATTTTTCATGAAAAGTGTTTTGCACAATCTTTGTTATATAGTAAGTACCCAAAGCATAGTAGCTACTATTGTTGTCGTTATCTTTATTGCTGCTGCTTTTTTGACATTAAAAAATTCCTAAATAGTAATTCGCCATTTGTGAATTTTAGAATATTTCTTTAATATGCAATTGCTGAGCACCCATGATGTACTAGATATTGTACTGGGTGCTGAGAAGAAAATAATCAACAAGTAGCTGTTCTAGGCTCCAGGACACAGCAGTGAACAAGACAGACAAAATCACTTCTTCAAGGAGTTTATATTCTAGGAGTGGAAGTACACAATAAATAGGCATGTAAAATAATAAATAAGATAATTTTTGTTACTCTTATCATAAGATATTGATTTAGGGAGTAATGGGATGGGGTCTTTTAGTAAGGGAGACTGTGGAAGGCTCTCGAGTGACAAGGTGATATTGACTAAAGGTCTGAAGCATAAAGAGGCAGTCATGCCAAGTTCTGAGGCAAAAGTATTCCAAGCCAAAAAATGGAAGTTCAATGGTCGTAAGATGATAATACGTGTGTCATGTTCAAGGAGCAGGAAGAAGGCCATTGAGACCAGAGCGTAAAACTAAAGGGAAGTGCTGACTATGGTAAAGTGCCTGAATCATATTCTGAGGATTTCAAGAAGTTAATAGAATGTTAAGCAAGGAGAAAGACGATCTGATTTTTGCTTTGTGAAGATCATTTCATGGCTGTGTGAAGAACAGCTGTAAGGGGCAAGAAGTAGCAGGGAGGTTAGATAGGAGTCTGTTTCTGAAGTTCAATCAAAGAACATGGTAGCCTGGAAAAGTGTTTTAGTAGAGGAGCTGATAAGAAGCTGCAAGATTCAGGAAGTCTTGGAGGCTGATTAGAAGGACATACTGATAGATGTGGGGTATGGGAGTAAGAGAGAGAAGAGAAAAATGACCTTTTTTGGCTTTAGATGAACTAAAAGCAGATTTGGGGGGCACAAAAGCTTCTTTTTAGTCATACTAAGTTTGAGGTGTTTGTTAAAGTCACAAAAGATGCCAACTAAACAGCAAGATATATGAGTCTAGCATATAGTGGAGACATCTAGGCTGGAGATGGGTTGAGATCATCTACAAAGTGTATAGATATATGAGAAAAGACGGCCTAAGACTGAGCCTTGGGACACTAGCATCTAGATGTCCATTAAAGGACAAAGAACCAGCAAGATGGGTGGAAAACCAGAAAATATGGTGCCATGGAATCCCATGTAGTACTTTAACCATGGCAAATGCCACTAAGAAAACACGTCAGATAAGAATGGAGAATTTACTATTGGCTTCTGCACTGGCTGGTTTTAAGAGCTCTTTTAGAATTGTGAGGACAGAAGCTCTGTTGAAGAATAGAGAATGGCAGGTGAGGAAAAGGAGGTAGGGTGAAAATGGAAGCAGTGAGTTTTGTGGGAGAAAGGGAGTTGTGAAAAGACATGATAGCTAGAAAGGAAATGTGTTCAAAAGGAGTTGTTTGGTTTGGTTTGATTTTTAGGGAGTGTTATTAAAGACTAGTGTAATGCTGATATTAATAATCCAACAGATCAGAATACATTGATGATATAAGAAAAGGAAGAGCTATTTAGAGAAGGAAAGTCCTTGGAGGAGTAGGAATGAGTGGGATCCAGAACACAAGTGGTGAGGCTGGCTTTAAACTGTGAACTGGGACGATTATTCTATTACAACAGAAGGGATGGCAGAAAAAAAAGAAAATAGATGCACGTGGTTTAGTAGAATTGGTGATGCAAAGCTAATGCGTAAATTCTAATCTGATTGCATATATTTTTCCTCTAAAATATGCTGTGAAAGAGAAATCAGCTGAAAAATGGAGAAGGGACAGGGAATTGTGAAATTTGAGGAGAGAAAGTATAAAAATGTTGTCTCAGTTAATGGGACTTTCTCCCAGGGAATAGCTGTAGTGTTGTCTGGTAGTGGTGAAAGCACCTGTGAAATTCTGGTGATACATCTGAGTTGAGTCTAATGAATAATGTGGTAAAATGTTAGCCCTTCAGCTGCTCAGGTTAAGATGCGGAGTGAGATGAGAAATAAGTTTAAACAGGGTTGAAGTTTTGCCAGGAGAGCTAAATGAAGGAAAATGGGGACATGTTCAGAGTGTTTGCAAGAGAATTAGTCATAGCAGTTGATCAAGGACCCTAGACAGGTTAAGGAATAAATTTTCAAAATGTTGCAAGTGGTGAGCAATAGCCACTGAAGACAGTGATAGGGTCCATTGATTTGGAGTCTCCGCAACTTGAACAATTGGTGAAGTAAGAACACTAGAGTGGGTGCACCAAAAAATTAGAATGTAATGGTCAAAAACTGTGAAATAAAAATGTTATGGGATAGAGAAATTGGTGATAACAGGATCTAAGATTAACCATGTGAGCAGATGACTAAATAGGGAGGAGAAAAATATCATTAACTAAAGAGATTGAGAAACTGAGAGGTCAAGGTGTGAATGAAAGAATGACTGACGGGGCTGAATATTTCTTGCACTTTGGCTCTTTTCAGTTCAGTTTACATAGTTGTTGCAGTAAGAACTAATTGACAGGTGGCTAACATTCTTGATCAAATAGAATTGAGAGGTAAAGTCTGCTTAATTAATTAGAGTCTAGTCACTAATCACGGAACACTCATTTCTGGGTCAGAAATACTTAGGCTAAATGGATCTGTGAAAACCTTGAACTACTTCCTTCAACCTGTATAAATTTGAAGAACAATCACAAGTGGTCCAAGCTTCCCCTCAGCAGCTTCCAAATTTCCCATCCACAGAAGTTATAACATGATGTTTAGTTAGGCCTGTGTGCAGTGGTCCTTGGATAAATCTTAGCTAAGTGACACCCAAGGTTTTCTGCTTGGGCCACAGAAAAGGAGCCTCAAAGTAACTAATAGCACACCCAATAGATTGCCCCTGAAATTTCACACATTCCTCTGAGAACAAGAGAAAATACATGTAAAATAATTAGAAAAGTGTGTGCTATATAGAGGTGATAAATTAATAATAATTACTATTATTGATAAGTATCCCCACTTTTGAAGCTTGCTATAATGGGTGTCTGTTGGTTGGGCCTCTCTAGAATTCATTCACATTTATTTTGGTAAAAATTCCTATTCTCCTGGTTCTCACTCTTACTCTAGGTAATTTGTTGTATGGGGCTGCTCAATCCACAGCTCTAGGGTAGGCCCAAGACCCAGAGAAATTGGCTTAGGAATAGATATATGACAGAAATTGCTCCAATAAGAATTATCCCAGGGATTTAACTAGAACTAAGGAGAAAAGGAAGCTCTCCTTCTCTGAGATTGACAAGGCTGACCAAATGTATTCATTAGGATGCATTTGGTTATGACAATCAAAAAATCCTGAAACAATTAGCTTATAAAAATCAAGACAAAAAAATCTTACATATTGTGAAACTCATAGGGAAAGAATTCTCCAGGGGCATATAAGCAGCATCTCTTTGCATTTCTCTTGGCTTTTCTTCTCCCTTTATGTCTTTTGTTTTTTCTTAGCTTATTTACCTTCTGGGCAATAAAATGACTACATAGTCACATTGTCTTATAACATCATGGAGAGGCAAA
Organism: Equus asinus; assembly: GCF_041296235.1. NCBI lineage: Eukaryota > Metazoa > Chordata > Mammalia > Perissodactyla > Equidae > Equus > Equus asinus. The sequence goes on from NC_091790.1 coordinate 172,847,790, forward strand.
AACTTTCCCCTTCTTGGGTTTCCTTTAAAGACTGAAGAAATTTCCTGGAAGGCCCTAGTAACTGCTCAACAGGCCAGAAGTGCAACACAAGCGCAGTCTTAAAACACTGTCTGGCAAGGGAAATGGGGCCACCAGGATTGGCTTAAATTAATTGGAAACTTCCTCCTTCTTGTGAAGGAGTGAATGTCTGAAAAAAAAAAAAAAAAACTGGGTTAGCAAGAAAGAATTGTGTGCATAGCTGCTATGTGTCTGCTCAGCAGTGGAGAATAAAAGCCAGCACAGAAGAAAACGAAGGCGAAGTTTTATGGAGGGATGCCCACATACGATATTACTTAGGAATCTTTAAATGACATGAACCAACAAATTCCTTTCATTCTTAAGCCCCAAATGAGCCAGGTTCTGCCATCTACTGCCAAAAGTTCACTGGCTAATATGCTTACTCAAAGCATTCCTCTTAATCCAACAGTCTTTATTTTTACCCACATGAACTATAAAAATTCTTTTTTTAATAATAGTTTTTTATAGAGTTCCCTACCTCTGTTCTACCAGCTATTCTTATACATTCTCTGTTTTTCTCACTCCTGCTTTTTCTTATGTTGGTCTCTTAACTTGCTACTTTCCCACCTTCGTATCAACCTCTTAAAATCTTAACCATCCTTCACAACTATATTTCAAATATCATCTTTTAAGAAGACATTTCCCAAAAACATCTCAATCTAGCATGGTTTCTCCCTCACTCGAACTCCAGAGCAACTCTCTGACTAGCATTTAAAATAAACACAGGTGGTCTACCAAGATTTAACATAAAAACAGCTTTGGAGACAAATATTTTTATCATTCTCTTAATGCAGAAGAGGAAAGCAAAGTAAAGAGAGGTGAAGTGACTCGCCCAATGTCTAGATTAGAACCTGGGTTTAACACTGAGTTCCACACTCTTTCCCTCCTGCCTCTCAGGTGTGCCTCACGGCACTGCTCTACTGTCATATGGTCTCGCAACATGTGAATTGCACCTCAACTTTTAGTTTCCTATGGTGTGTGTATTATGCTTTGCACATAACGTATATTGAAGAGATATTTGGTTAATTGAACTGCTTGGTTTTATATGTGGATATAGATGTATCAATGATTGCTGACTCGTCAACAGCAGACATTTTTTTATCTAACTACAGATAGGCCACTAGTATCTATCTTTTTGAAAGTACATTCTGTATATCAAAAGGAAACTCAGGATAGCCACTGCCAACTATTTGTACTGAGTAAACCATTCTATGCAGCCTCTACAAACAAGTAAGATAATTTGACAAAGAGAATGTTTCAACATACAATTTCAATGAAGTAAGTACCACATACAAAGGAGAGAAGATTGTGGGAAATTAATGTCATTTCCTCAACCCAGAAGTTGAATACTGGTTAAGAAAATAGTATCCTCATGCTGTGAAATTAGACAGACAGAAATTAGCATTAATAACATATTTATCTAGAAAATTAGTCAGATTTCATGTAACTATGCTGCTTGAAATCTGAAGAGAAGAGGTAGAAAGAATTGTCACTCCATTCTAAAAAAAAAAACTGCAAAAAACACTAAGTTTTAAACCTCATTTGACCTTTGTCAGATAATACTAGTATTAGTGACTTGTCATAAAGTAGAGATCCTGCATAATAGAGAAGAGGAAGAAAGAGAGATTTCTCTTTTTAGATAGTTTATTTCAAGATTAAAAAAGAAAAACGGGGTTCTTTCTCCAGCTTTTTCTTAAGGTCTTCAATTTAAGATATCCATCATTTACATAGCCATACCCATTGAGTTGGTGATAAAAAGTATCCACACTATGCATTATATTCAGAATTCACTTTCTTTAAGTGAAATGTTTAAAGTACAATTTAATTGTAATCTTTCATATTTTTTCTTTTGTGTTCTAAAAGGTCTAAAACCATGAACAAACGAACCAACAAAAAACCTTCAAAATGTGTGGAAAGAGCTTGCACACCCTTTACAGATCATATTTTTAGTAATTAACAAATGAACAATGAGAAGACAACAGCAATCAAAGAGGAGATGATACCATCCCTTCCTTACATAACATTCCAGGAATTTGTGCTGATTTCAATATGGAAGTCTGTCTGTGTACCTCAAAGCAAGGGAGGCCTGCCCCACCTTTCTTCAGTTCATCTTTACGCTCTCGTTATTGGCTCAGAAGTAAAGTTATGATTTTTTGTTATTATAAGCTTTTTCTTTCCTCTACAAGGTGTAGAGCCTCTGAATCTGATAGCTGTTAGTCAAGGTAAAATAGTCAACAATTAGCCATGAGCTTGTGAGGGCGTTTGATTATATGCTGTGCTTAAAACAGGAAATCTGAAAATTTAGTCACTCATAGAAAATGCTATAGCAGATTAGATATATAATTAGACGGGTGTTTATAGAGACTAAAGAGAGAGAGAGAGAGATGATAGAGAGAGAGAAAGATCATAGAGAAATAGATGATAGATAGATAGATAGATAGATAGATAGATAGATGGATGATAGGTAGATGAGATAGTGCAAGCCCTATCATTTATCTTCTTCAATGACATTATAGAACCTTTTTTCTGCACCAATAAATATTTTCAAATATTCGTCTATTATCTTGTGTCTGTTTCAAAAGTACAGAAGAAAACACCATTTACTAATCAAATGAAATTTCTTTTTTTATCATCAGAAGCTCGTATTTATTGCAATCTAATTGACCTCCTCAGGTCTGGAAACACTTACTGTTCTTTGCATTAGCAGAGGAGAGTCTGTTCCTTCCTCTTTAAAACTTGATTCCATACCGATTATATCCTCAATAACGTCCTCCATCTAGCAAAATATAATACATTTAGAATATTGTGCGTGATAGTAAAAGTTGTGCTTCAGCCTGAATTTAGAGAGGAAAATTTTAACAACCTTTAAAAGTTTTTTTTTTTAGGATGTTTAAGTTAAGAGTATAGGTCTATCAAACACCAGAACATTTTAGAACTTAAAATGAAGTAATCCTGACACTCTGACAGGTGCTGTTTTCCTCGCATTTGCTTCCACCAGCTGGCAGGTGACGGCTGGGGAAATCACCGTGCGCTGGTCCCCTGGAAATCAGTATCCACATCAATAGAGTGGTTATCGTGAAGTACCTCAAGCCCGAGCCCATACACTTAACATGTAGAGAGAGGACTTCCTACAAACTTTATTTTTCTTTTAAAATGTTCTGATTGCACCTTACAGGTAGATACCCAAATATCAGTGGTCAAACTTTAGCTGATTAGTCCACGTGAATACAAACAACACAGAAGCATATTATCCAACTTTCCCTAATGACCAATAATAATAACGGCAATAATAACAACAACAATAATCATAGACACTTTAAACAGTAACAATAACAAACACTGATACAGTGCAGGAGATGTACCAGGCACTGTTCTATGTGCTTTGCATGCATCAGCTCATTTAATCTTCACAACAACCCTGTGAAGTGGATACCATCATTATCTCCACCATACAGATGAGGAAGCTCAGAGAAAAAGAAATCCAAAAACTTGCTCCGGATTATACAGCTCACGGGTAACAGGGCAGGATTGAAATCCTGGACACCTGGCTCTACAGTTCTAATTTAAATCAGCTTTCTACTCCCTTTTGCAACTCCTTTCTAAAATAGTCTTCCTTCCTATACTTTCCTTCCTTTCTATACTTTAGCTGGAGGAGATTTAAAAAGCTTATTTTGAGGCTGGCCCCGTGGCTGAGTGGTTAAGTTCGCACGCTCCGCTTCGGTGGCCAAGGGTTTTGCCGGTTCGGATCCTGTGCGAGGACATGGCGCCACTCATCAGACCATGCTGAGGCGGCATCCCACATGCCACAACTAGAAGGACCTACAACTAAAAAATACAATTATGTACTTGGGGGATTTGGGGAGAAAAAGCAGAAAAAAAATAAAAGATTGGTAACAGTTATTAGCTCAGGCACTAATCTTTAAAAAGCTTATTTGATTTTATTTTGTTTTTTTAAGATTGGCCCTGAGCTAACATCTGTTGCCCATCTTTTACATATATATATATATATAACTGTAGTACTCTGAATTTCCCAAGACAAGAGCAGAAACAACCAGGAGCAAATTCTGGAAGATATATAAAAATACTTTACGATTTTGTTAATGTTATCCTCTAAGCATGATTTCTGAGAAACTTAGAGACTCAAATGTTCAAAGATTTCTACTAAGATACTTCCCAAGGTAATATGCCAAAAAAAAAGGGAACACTATTCTTATATTAATTTAGCACTACTTATTGAGCAATATTTATTGCAAGACCTTGTCGTAGGTGCTAGAGCTATAAAAGCAAACAGCACAAACTCTCTGCCCTCATGGAGCTCAAACTCTGTTGAGGATATAGACAATAAACAGCTTCATAACAAGCAGTGCTGTGAAGAAATTAAAGCAGGTAAGTGGATAGAGCTTGATGGGGATGAGTGTTATTTTAGAAAATGGTCAGAAAAAGATTTACTGATATTTGAACAGAGACATGAACAACACGGAGAAGGGTAGTCCTTGGAAAGGAAGCAAAAACTCAAAGATCATAAGGTAGGAACAAGCTCAGAGTGTTTGAGAAAGAGTGAGAGGGCCAATGAGAATGGAGTGGAGTGAGCAAGGGCAAGAGAGGTTTGAGAGGAAGTTGAAAAGTAGGCGAGGAACTTACACTATAGAATCCTCTAGGCCAACGGCATCCAATAAAAATGTCTGCAGTAATAGGAACTTCCTATGTCTGCACTACTCAATGCTGTGGCAACTAACCACACATGGCTACTGAGCGCTTGAAAGGGAGATAGTATAACTGAGGTACTAAACTTTTAATTTCATTCAATTTTTAAAGATTACATCAAATTTGAATTAATTTAAATTTAAAATAAAGAGCGACATGTGGCTAGTGGGTACCATATCCAAAAGTGCAGAGTAGAGACCATTGTCTGGACTTTAGGCATCATTCCATGAGCATCGAGAGATCTTTAAGAGAGCTAGGATAATACATGTGCGTGTTTGTGTCTTTTGGTTAGTCCAGTCTCTGAAAGTTTGAAAGTATGTTATTGATTGTTACTAAACTCAGAGTTTAATTTCACGATATTTCTTTCATTCACATTTCATCATTAAATGGACAACAAATTTATACCGAACGGATGTGAAGAATACCTAAGGGAAGAAGGATGCTAAACATAATTTGTGGTAAACGCTTTTCTTTGGGGCACTTCTGATAGTTTCAGTAAAAACCACACGTAAGTCATTCATCTTTTTTCTTTGAGGAAGGTTAGCCCTGAGCTAACATCAGCCACCAATCCTCCTCTTTGCTGAGGAGGATTGGCCCCAAGCTAACATCTGTGCCCATTTTCCTCCACTTCATGTGTGGGACACCTGCCACAGCATGGCCTGACAAGCGGTGTGTAGGTCTGCAACTAGGATTCGCACCAGCCAACCTCGGGCCGCCAAAGCAGAACTTGTGAACTTGACCACTGCGCCACCGGGCTAGCCCCCCATTCATCCCTTTTCTTTCTGGAAGCTTACATTATAAATGAACCAGTCTTTTGAATCTCCAATTTTTCCCTCTTGCTATAAACATGGTTAGGTTTCTCCTATTCCGGAAGGAAACCCTTCTTTCTTACATGTGGAAGTTCATCCTCCTCGGAGGCTCTGCTTTTGCCTTTAACACTATCCCTCATTTCTGCCATCTATCTACATGACTATCTTTTTCCCTAATTTATTGAAGACATTGGTTCTTCCATTATCCTAAATTGATTTTAAGATTTAAAATTTGCTTCACAGCTTCCAGAAATCTTCATAATTAATCACCTCAGAATCCAGTTGTTATTTTTAAAAACACAACAAGCACAACATTTTACATTAGATGAAACAGAATTAAAAGATTAGACAAAAGAAGAACTACAAATCAGCAGAATAAGCATCCTCTGAGTGATAAATGAAGACAAAGAAATGCAAAGGAAGAGCTAATTATTTTGACTAAAATCAAAACGGAGATAATAAGCATGGAAAAGATGAGGTTTAAGGACAAAGGAATGCACATTGCACCTAAAAAAGTATACAATAGCAACTGTCAGAACTCTGTGGAAAAATAATACTGAACATTTTAGCTCACCCCTCTCAAAATTACACATCTGAATTGAGCCTTTTCTTTACCATTCTCTAGGCCATGCCTTGGGTCTTCTCATCCTCTAAACTGCTTCGTCTTTGAAATGTTAAATTCTATTATCTCCCTCATCGTACACAGTCTTCCTTTAGATCCAGTCTAGACCCTGGGCCAGATCAGCTGAACAACTTTAATTTCATGACTCTCTCTGCCTTTGCCCTAGTCCCATCCTTGGTTCACCGCTCTCTTCACTATATTCATGTTCTCCAGCTCTCTTTCTCATTCAAGTTTTCAAGTACCACACATGCTGACAACTCTCAAATATCTTCTGGTCTAGATTATTCCTCCTCAAGGCAAACCAGCCTTTCCATACGGTGCCCTCATAGATACCTCAGCTCTAGCCTGTTTTAATAGAGGACCCCCTAATCTTTCACTGCATTATAGAAATAACCTGCCTTCTCTCCAGGCTTCTTCCCCTACATACCTGATGAGTGATATTAAAGTCAAATCTGATTATGCCACCCCAGCCCCTACATTTAGACCCTTCAAAGATTTGGTTTTGTTTAACATGGATTACCAGCCCTTCTGTGATTTGTCTGTTACCTACGTCTCTGATGTCAGCTTTTGTTACCATCTGCCTCTCATTTTTACTCACCTCAAGCTGTTTCCCATCTCTATTCTTTGTTCATGCTATCCCACCTGGCTAGATGCCCTACTAGCCATTTTCCTCTAAGTCATACTACTGATTTACTTCTGATAAGAACAGCACTTCTGTGCTCCTATCTATACCACTGCCCTTTCTATGTAATATTATAATTATTTGCTTACTTTTTTTCTCTTCCCCTCAACTAGGAGCTCCTAGAGGGTACAGAGGATAAGAAAAACAAGACAATGAATAATTAAAATGTAGCATGTTCTGTGAAAATGTTATAAGTGCAATTTTTATCTGTATGATATAGGTATTACTATGAAAAGTGAGAAACACGCATCTAATCCACACAGAGAACCACCAAGGAAAGCACCTTAAAGAAGACACCTGAAATGAATTTTGAAGAGTAAGTTGTAATTATCTAGACAAATGGTAGAGATTGACTGAGTAGTTGGTAAAGAAAGGATATAAGAAAAGAGAACCTGGCCACGGTGAGAATTCCTAGTGAAGCCCTGTGGCTAAAGCACAGAGCGCCCTGGGGATGCTCAGTGATAACTCTGGGTCAGGAGGCAAGGGAGAAGTGTAGAAGGGTCCTGTGTGCCAGGAGTACAAATTTGGATTTTTATCCCAGAAAGACACATGCTCTTAAATGCTTCTTTTGATTTTATATTTCATCGTCTTGGGGACCTTTAATCACCAAGTTACTCTTAATTCCAGCTCCCAAATCCTAACTCTAAAGGTGCTCTCACAGACTTACTCTGTGGTAGCCATGATTTCTGGGGTCTTCTTTGAATAAACATAATGCTCCCTGATTTTATGGGAGTACAAGTTAGGAGCAAGAAACACCAAAAGATGATGACCACCACCATCTCCCGAGCCCCTACTCTGCCCTTGTGGGAGGAGCTTTAAAACCGTAAGCTCTTCAAGGTGTAGAAATGTCGGTGAGAGAGGTAAAAGATTGAGACCACACAGCTATTTAAGTGGTGGTTCTAATGCCTTCTGTCTGAGCTTAATGACTACACACTTCCTGCTTTGTGACATGGACTCCCAGCCCCAATCAAAGAATATCAGGAAATTGCAACCACATAGGATATATCTTAGCTGTCAAAGATAAGAAGACTGTGAATGATGACAGTATGTGAAATTGTATACATCATAAGTCAAATTCAAAGAGAACACACACTGATTAAAACTATAATAGATTGAATGAAATTATGATTAAATGGACATTAATGATGGAGGAGACTTCTATATACATAGTTTAAAGTACAATGGTTAAAAAAATGGAAAAATTTTGTCTGTAGCCAATGTATGCATTGCCCTGAGACCATTATACCACTTGGGGCTTTCAACTGTTCCCAGCCATGCAACTCCCTTTGACTGACACCACCTGAAGGGCCACTAGGATCATGTAAATTTCTTTTATAATGTACAAACTTATTATAAAACAAAAGGTAAGCTGTGTGCACAAGGAATAAAAATATTTACTAAGAAAAATGGAAAAGACTGATATATATTACTTATCTTTTCTCATTTTTTAGAAAACATATTTCATAAGATACATAATAAGATCACTTTCTGTGTTTTGCCTAGAATTGACTGGCATATACATATCCTTTGGGATTTGTTTTTTCCTTTAGAAATCCATCTTCCACATAAGGAAACGAACTTTGGAAGAAAGCAATTGTAAGATAAATTGTATTGGGCGAGTTCTAATATTTACTGTACAGATGATTTTTATCCTAAAACTATTTTTATGATCTTCATGGAGTGAATAGAGAACCTAGTTCTACCTTCATTATTTTTTTGTAGAAAATTCTTTATATATCCACTATTGAAACTGTAAGGAAATATACATGTAGAGATTTATGTCCACTTTTGGATTTCAAAGAGTCCTTTTTTCAGTGGTTCTATATTTCACTAAACTATCTACCAGATCCTTATTCTTTACCCTTTTCCAGATTAACATAAAATTTGTAAAGAGAAATTTTTCTTTGTCATTTGGAATTCAAATAATGGGATACTGAGCATTACTCTTGTACCTGGAGGCTACAGACTTAAGAGCTAAAAAGCAGCAACCTGAAATCAGTAATAAGTACCAGAAATGTAGATTGGGAGGTTAAACCTGGGAGATCATAGGACCATGGCTCCATCTAACAAATCAAACGGAAAAAAAGAAAAAGAGAAGTACAAAAAGCTCAGTTATTAATGTAGTTTTTCTACATTGAGATATTAAAGGAAATCTTTTCCCCAGTTCCAGTTATTCCCAGTTCTATCCATTTTTCAATAGTTTTTGAAGGTGCATTTACAGCAATTCACAATAAACATAAACTCCGTGAAGCTAAACACTCTTATTCATTTTGTACCCTCAGCACCTCTAAATTCTTGTTAGTTAGTAAATGGTAGGCAAGTACTTGTTGAAAGTAGGAATAAATGAATAGATAATCAATAGTAAAACATCCAGATATAATTCCATAAAATATTAATTGCAACAAAATTATTAGTCTTATTCTAATGAACATTCCTACAGCACATATTTACTGCTATTCAAACAACTTCTGCCTGTTTTATTTTAATGGGTATCTAAGATAATATAACTTGATAAATATTTTAACTAAAGTTATCGGAAAACCTTTACAATTAGAGCTAAATCTTCTTAACATTAGATGTCTCAATGTTAGAGCCTATTTTGACTCACATTAATACACAACTGAAATGAATACTAAAAATGAATTGTTATATTTTATTATGCATAATAATTAATATGTGTATACCCAATTAGTATAAATTAATAAATTAAGACAACCCTTTTGTTAAATGAATTTGCATTTGGAATGTTTACTATAAAAATGTCGACTTCAATTTCAACTCTTTTTTTTTCCAAAAGCTGATTATATATTTTTACAAGCAGCCATTAGACATACATGCCATTCCACATTGTCATCGTCTTTCCTAAGAGTCAGCAGCTTGGTGAGTGGATTTCCAGTGAGACCAGTGTCACTCTCGGGAGACGTGTGTCCGGGCTGTACCAGAAGTGCTCTGCCCTGCGTTGGAGGGTGTGACCGTTTAAGAGTCTGACTGACGATTTGGTGGTCAAGGGTCATGAAGGGTTTTACTTGTTCTCTTTGGACTTTCTGTAGCTGAGTCCTCGCAGGACTTTCCAAGTGTGCTGGGACCTACAAGATAGAAACCAAACAAATGCAATGTGCAGCATCTCCTAGTAAGTCAGAGTTCCACTTTCAACAATTGAACTATGTCAATAAACACACTATAATATCTAGATTCTCTCAAATTTATGGTCTATGCTTCTTCTATCTAATTATGTAAGATATTAATGGATGATAATTTTTAAAAGGTAATTTAAACTTTACTAAATTATTTTAAATACTAACCAAGTTTTCAGAAATAGCCCACAAAATAACATGCAACTGAAACAAAATTTGGAATAAATATATAAGCAGCAATACTTTTTGAGGGTCTAAAAAAGAAGTCCTAAAATAATATAAGGAAAATATGGCTGATTCACTACTAGCAGTGATTTTTATAAATATGTATTTGTTGGATTCCTTTCGATTACATACAAATATTCCATGCGATATAATCACAGCTATTTTTTACCAAATTAAAAAAAATTGTCCATGAAGGAGTAGAAACTAGGAATATAGATTCCTATATCAATTAATTAATATTAGTATATTAATTAATATACTAATATTAAGTGTGATGCTTTATGGGCAGTGAAAATCTAGATGATTTTTTTTCACTTTTCTGTATTTTCCAAGGTTTCTATACTTATTTTTAAACTCTTCCATATTCTCATTTTATAATAATAATAATTTGGTAGAGTCACGGTGAAATGACAGAAAGAAGCGTTCAGAAAAAAATCTAACCGATGTCGTGTGCCAACTGAACAACTGTCCAATATTTGGAAATCCTTTTTTCAAAACATCGATTTAAAATTCTGGGCATCTTCTCCCTAGTTATCACAGTTAACGATATGCCATTATTTATATAAGAACAATTTTAAGCATTTCAAGCTTTCCCTTTAAAAATCTCTGAACGTGGTACTGCCTGCCAGTCTCCTTTAGATTTACTGGGCTGTGATGTGGCTTCTAATACGTTTTCCTCAAGTGGCCTATATGTAAACCTATTTAATATTTCCCTCGTGTTAAACAATAGTAAAGATTGCTGTACAGTGCTTATTTTTCCTTTTATTTCAGTTACACGCATACTCCTTAAATCCCTTAACATGCATTAGCTCAGATAAATAGCCTTTACAGAATATTTTGCATTTAAATTAGCTGGTTTGGGGTACAATATTGTAGTAGTTCCTTTAGTTTAATTCTGTTATGCTGACATTTTTAGCATTATTTTAATTGTACTACCATAAAATAATTTTTCAGTCATATAAAAAAGATTAAGGTTGGTAATAAAGATTACACATATTACTAATTATATTGCTATGAGCTTTAAAGTTGTAAAATAACGTTTCATTAAAATGCCTGTGGTGATTTTTTTAGGGGAGCTATTTAGATTATCCTACAGTTTCAAGCTAATCCTTCTTAATCTGTATACATTTACAAAATATACATTATAAATAACATTTTCAGATTCACAAATCTGAATGATCTTTCGCACAATGTACCTGAATGCTAAAGAGTGTTGCATATCTACAAATGCCTCTTGGTCTAAGAAAAGCATGTTGAATGGGAATTTACCATGTTCATTAACTAATTCATTTTTCACTTTTCATCCGTTGACTCTAAAAGCCATTAGAGTACTTATTGATTTTGCGTCATATCAAGAGCACAAGAGAAGTCGTAAATGTGATCGCAGGGCTCTAGGCATTTACAATCTAGTTGGGCAGTGTTAATATCAACTACAGCAAAAACAACAATAATGATGATAATAATAATATGCAACAGGTACCAGGCACTATGCTAAGCAGTTTACATACATTATTTCATTTAATCCTTGTTACAATCTTAGGAGATAAGCATCATTTGTATCTCCATTGCACCATATAGATGAAGCCATTGAGATTTAGAGAGGTTGAAGGACATGCCTATTATCACTCTGATAGTGAGGAATGGAGCTGAACATAGAGCCTGCCTCCCTAAACACTATGAAATATTGGCTCCTGACCAAAATGACTGGAATACAAAGCAAAACCTCAACAATGTGTACAATGAATTTAAAATGTCACAAAGAGTTGTGGTTTTTAAAAAGTAATTGGAAGAGAAGATAGTTATAAATCAGGTGTTGGAAAGAGAAGATCCTGCATAGGGTCACAGGGAAGGAAATCTCAAAACAAAAGGTCAAAAAGAAAGAAGACAAGAAGTTGGGAGACAGTTGCAAATGCTAGTCACAGAAAGGAACTCACGAATACTTTTTCTTTCTCAACACAAGACTACCATCTCCTCTTTAGACCACTCTATACAGACACAGAATAAAATATAAAATGGGACCTACTCTAATTCTGCCTAAATTATTGGTTATTTATAGGGAATTACAAAGGTTTAGCGGGCATTGAGGTCTGTCTTGGACACTATCTAGACAACATCTGTAAACTAAGCATAAAAGTCTAGAAGCTTAGCAGAGCAGGGTAAGATTCAATGGAAAGTGATTAAACTACTTCCCAGAAAATCTCTGTCGTTTCCAGTCCTGGACTGACGTCAGAACGATAGAGACAACTAAGTGTGAAACATCAGTTAAACCATGTGCAGCCAATTTTAAAATACTTTTAAATTGCCTGGGATCTGAAGACACAACCATAAAACTATCTATTGGATTTGTTTTACTGAAGGTCCCAGTATTTGGTTGGATGGAATAAACAAAATTATAAGGTGGCATTGTTCATTTATTCACTTTTCCAGAAATATTTTTTGAGTGCCAAGTGTGTGTGCACTGCATGGTGGACTGAAGGTGGAAGGGAGATAACCACCATGCCTGCCTTCGAAGTGCTTGCAGTCTAGTCACAATCCAGACGGAGGAGAAAAATGTGAAATCTCCAAGGGCAAGGACTGTGTTTATCTTATTGGCTGCTGAGCTGCCATACTTTCTACACATAACCCAGACAATGGCACACAACAGGCATTTTAAAATATGTGTTCATATGTGTTCAGTGAATCAATGAATGAAATAAGGTGTCATTAAAGTACAATGTATGAGTAACTATGGTGACCACAGAGAGCTTTGGGAATCCACTAGAGCAGGTAAAACATAATCAGAATACCAAAGTCTTTGCCTAGAAGGCTGGAGCAGCTGAGGATTGTGATTTGACTCACGGGATTGTCAAAGAGATTCAGACCATCCAGATGTAGAGAAATTTTGCTGTGGAAAACAGTAAGTAAATCATATCTCCAGAACTCAACATTATGTCTCACCATTATCTCTCTGACATGCTGCTATTGCAAACTAAAAATGATGATGGTCAGTTTTTGTCCAAGGTGTTGTCTATGTGCAGAAATCTTTTATTTCACTCAAAAGAATTTATTTATTTATAGTCCCCCTATTTTCCAAAACATTATAAATAAATATGAGGTATGAACGTGGTGAGAGGTATGTACACCAGAAAATGTAGGCTGAAGATTAATTTTGCAATCAAGTACAAAATTTATCTGTGAGCATCCTGGCAGCCAAGGAAAAAGGAAAATTAAAAAAATTATTAGGTGTAACCTCATGAAATGGCAGATATTTGGCCATTTTTGATTGACAAAATGTCAGTTCCATATGGTTCAACCTAATATATACTTCTCATTAAGTAATGAAATCATACCACTTCCGAAGAGAGGCAAACATTTTTAAGAATAATATCTGAGAATTTATAAACTAGAGTTTTTCATGGAGGACTTACATATTATATTGAACAAAATTCCAATAGCAGCTTTTGCAAAATATGCAATGAAATTCTTCATATTTTAGGAAAGTTGTCTAAAATTGGGTTATCTCAAACTCCCTCTGAGACTTGGCTGCAGGAGGTTTACTGGGGGCGGGGCTTTCAGAGCCTGGGCTGCAATAAAGTGAGGAAAGCAAGATCATGGGGAGGGAAGAGGGGCTCAGTCATGGAGGCGATAACCTAGGCTGTGCACCATAACGTTCACTCTGCTTTTGATCAAAGGCCCAAAGCATAATATGAGTCCGTGTAAGTGAAAAGTCCAAAGACATAACTTTGTATTGATCTGATTTGACTCTTAGATAGCACTTTGAGCAGACAGAACAGTGTTTTCCAAACCAATTTATACCGCAGACTCCGTATTTGGATACACTAGCCCAAAGATACCTGGTTAGACCATTGCACCATCATCGATTGTCTCAAACTAGGCCTTGGATAAAACTACGTTCTTCAAAAAAAACCTAGTTCCATTATTTGGAGCTAGAAAAGTGGAAAACTTAGCTTAAAAAGCCTAATTATTTTTTAAAAATATGTTTCAAATATACGTAAATTCCCTATTCTGATAAAGAGATGTGGGTCTTTTAAAAAATTAGAAATATATGTATTGGTGAGCCATAAAAAATGCTTAGAGCCATTAATAAGAGAACTAGGGTAATGTGCTTAATGGGTAAACTGAAGTATTTTTTTTTAAAAGTTTGAGTCACAAAAAATTCCTGCAAGTACAATGAGCTAAAGTGAAGGAGTTGGTCAGGAAGAAAAAAAAGCATTCTCTTAGTTGGAGAAAGCATCATCATTGCGGAATTACAGTCACAAATATAAAACATACGTATCTGTGGGTTTTATTTTTTCCCTTTTTCAATTCCTGTTTTTAGACTAGAATAGATGCAGGAATCCTGACTATTGAGAGAGTTCATGGAGATCCATGAGAAAGCAGCCTAATGCCATAGAAAAAGTTCGGATCAAATTCTCCAACAATAGTAGTTGAAACAACAGAACATGATTTAGGGTATTTGATTTTTGGTGATTTTTTTTTAATCACCAAGTTTAAATCAGTCTTGGGAGGTTTCAACTCTATAAATCAGCAAATATTTGGTTAGAAATTAACTAAGATTAACAAAATGTTATGTGGCCCTATTTGCATTTGGATTTAAAGTCTCTTGGCAGCTAGAAGAGCTGTGGAGTAATGCAGGCCAGCCAATAGCGCTGGCTGGAAGGGCTCTCCATGTTCCCACGAGGAGTCATTCTTATTTTCATATGGTGGTTTTCAAATTATGCTTCTAAATACGAGTTCATTCCCCTAATTTACTTTTTAGTGTTCCAAACTGTCGTTTTTTGACCTAGTTCTTATGTGGGTTTTAGATCCTATCCAATGGATAACAAGAGGGAGAGTATATTGTATAAGGAAATTTTAGATCCAATGAGCAGTTGTACCAAAAAAGCTTTGAAGGACTTCACCGACTCTGTGATTCTCTATCTATAACATTGTCTATTTGCATCCTGTGTCCTTAATTTTGCTATACATCACGTAAATACTTTTAAACAATTTATATTTATGCAGGCATATATATATATATATATATGTATATTAGCTTCTTTAAATTTATCTTTTTATAGAAAAATCATAAAATAATGGTAGAAGTCCTCAGCTAATTCCTTCCACATTCATTCAGCAAACATTTAATGAGAGTTTGCTCTTTCTTAAAGCTAGTCGCAAGGGAAAGTCATTCCTCTCCAGAAAGCAATTCTGTGACACAGGTGTCACTATCCACCTGGAGACCACCTATCTAAACCAAAGGCACAAAACCTGGAAGGAGATGAAACACCTTCTGGGTACCGGCCTTTTAAAATTCAAAACTAAAAAGTGATGGCAAATATCACACAAGGAATTATCTCAATAACAAGACTTTCTCATCATTAATTTGACTAGCCGAACAAATCAATCAGAGGAACGTGGACGCCTACTGAATAAGCATGTCTAGACTATGTGCTAGAACAGAAACAGAAATGATATTCAATAGGATATAGGTTTATTCTAAACGTATTACCGGGTGATAGTAAATAAAAACACATGCACAGTCACCAAACACACACACACACGCCCCTATCAAAAGGCAAGACAGGCGATCCTATTCACTACAACAGGACAGTCCTTATTTGGTTTTGTTAATTTTGTACTAAGCTTGAATTTAATAAATGAAGTAAAAACTTGGACTTCACAAGTGAGTAATAGGTAACTATTAATTATGTTCCTAGTATCAGAGGTATATAAGAAGAAATCTATTTTGGGGGGCTCACGAATCTACCTCCCAGATACCTACTCATAAAAGCCACATGACATTTGCTAATGTTCTGTAGCAAAGATTAATAACTCATTTCTTCATATCTTACTTTCCTCACAGCAGTCTTTGGATGTGATATACCCATAAATCTCATCTTGACTAAACCTAAAATTATACAGTCAAGCTTGTCTGATTGAGATATAACTACTGAACAAAGTAGGGCCCGGTTCATCAAAAGTTTTACTTAGGTTTCTGAATAACTGTCAGCATATTTCAGCAGAGTATTATATAATCCAAAGCTATTTAATGGATAATAATATAAAATGTGATTGTAGTATATTCCTTCAGTCCCAATCACTTGAATTAGGATAATTCCATTGGTGCATCTTAGAGCAGAGACCCACACTTAAGAGACTTTAAAGAAGCATGAACATTATTAAGCAGAGTTTTCTTAATTCAGCACTGTTCTAGCAGCAAAAGTGCTTGCACTTCACGAGCACTCACATTTACACTATAAAGTCTGAGCTTTCCTTACCACTCCATCTAGCTCCATCTATGCTTGCATTGGTTGGTTTTGTTTATGTTAGTATCTCAAGAAAATTACCATTTTAGACCTTTAAAAGAATTAAAACAAATACCAGAAATCACTGTGGTTCATTTAGCCTGATCTGCTTTTTAGGAGTCTGTGTATTTGGAATTTTTGAGCCACAAACATCACTTAAGAATCACATCAGAGACTGACTACGTCATGTTGGCTTCAAAACAACAACAGCTGTGCGCATACTAAAGTCAACTGGCAACATAATCAAGAACCAAAATAAGTTCATGTGAAACACGCAGATAACTTAAGCCATAATACTTTAAAATATATTTGACATTGCATTCGCAGGTTTACCATTCATTAAGTCTACAAATATTTTTGAGTGCCTACCTTGCATCAGGTTTTATGCTACTGTAATAAGCTCTGGGGATATGATTATGAACAAAACAGATGTACCAGTCTTTAAAGAGTTCACAGTCCATTAGGAGAGAAAGATACTTAAACATATAATTCTAACACTGTATGATAAATCTTATGAAAGTAAAAGGTGACACAAAATCAAGCAGAAAGATCTAGATAAAATAGAAACAAGTCATTCGAAGAGTTTCTTCTCCCAGTTTCACTGATTGATTCGCTTAACAGATGTCCGTGTGCCTAGGTACACTAACCACTTGAGTGGGCAACAATGGTGAGCAAAGTGAAACGTGGTCCTTCCCTACATGCAGCTCATAGACAGTGGAAGAGACAGATTTTAATCAGCCACACAAATGGCTATAGATTTTCAAGTGCTGTGAGTGATCAGAAGGAGATATACACACGACTATGAGCATGTAGGGAAAGATTATCTAGACAGAAGTTAGGCACGACTTCCCTGAAGAAAGGATGATACGGCTGGATCTGGAGGATGAATAGGAAGTAGGTAGAGGAAGAGCATAAAAAGCATTCCAGGGAGATGGAGCAGCAGGTGCGAAGACCCTGGTGGGAGGAATCAAGGTAAGGAAAATGCACTAAAAGGAGATGATAGGACTAGAGCAGAGAGATTATGGTGGGGTACGGGGCAGGGAAGCCAGGAGGACCAATCCATACAATCCTTTGGGTATATAAAGGTGTCTTATTTTCTTTATGATAAGGAAAGGGACAGTAGTAGCTCAGCTGGATGAATTTTAAGGGAGTAAAATGAGAGTCCAGGAAAGAAAAAGGGCTGCTCGAACTAGGATCATGTGGTAAGGGTGAGGTAGTCAATGGAAACAAGCAGCTGGATTCGAAAGATGCTTAGAAATGAGTTAAGGAATGACACCTGAATTTCTAGCTTAAGTGACTGAATGGATAATGATGCTCTTCACAGAGAAGACAGGGATTTTTGTGGAGGAGAGAGAATCATAAGCTTGGTTTGGAACTCATTGAGTTTGTGATGTTTTGATGTTGTCCAAGAGGGTATGTGAAGGAGGCAGCTGGATATATGGGTCTAGAACTCAGAAGAAAAGTATAGACTGTGGATGAAATTCATATGACATCTACACTTAGGTGATAAGTGATGAGATGATCATTGGAGGATGCACAGAATTAGAAGATGAAAGGACCTAGAACTGAACATGGTGGACTCCCAAGTTCTAGTTACACATAGGGAATCTCTTCTAATTCTAAATTCTATTTTTCCCCTGGGTCCCGTTGATTTTTTTCACTTTGATTTTTTTCACACATTTTGCAAAATGCTTATTTGAAGTTTGTATGTGTTACACTGTTAGGTAAATCTTCCATAATTAAATAATTATTAGTTTGCCCTATTTCCAAAATTATGCATTCGATCCTTTGATACAGACACAGACTTATTTTTCTAGTCCACTGCATTACAACTCTCGTATTATCAATTCTCAACCTCATAACTATAATTCCAGAATCCGAAACTCTCTGAAAATCAGAGGTTTTTAAGTTTGGCGCAAACTCCTTTGGCAGCAAAATCAGAACTGAAATCAAGAAAGTCTATTTATAGTCTGTCTTTATCCCACTTAGAGTAGCTATTCATATGCATTGCTGCAGAGATATTAATGTGGTTGATTATGAGATGCTTTCTTGGGCCCCTCTGGGAGTGTCAAGGAACAAATAGTATATGCACCATATTACCTCTCAAAATGTGAAATATTGAGACTTCCGAGACACATCTAGCTCTAGATTTTTGTATAATAGAGTTTGTACCTCTTTTTGTTTATTGAGTAGACAGCCTGTAGAAAGGACTATGCTGTAGACTTTGCATACATTATCTTATTTAACTTCATGATATCATAAACAGAAATTCAGTTGGGCCTCCACAACTATTTTTAAAAACTTGAGTGCAATATTTAATTGCATTTTATTTTCAAAAATTATAATGGATCAAAAATTAAAATTAAAATTGAGCATGCGTTGTCTCTTGGAAAAATAATGAGATGAAGAAATGTTCTTTCCAATTCAACAAAATAATTCAATGAATAAAAGATGTATTTTTCCTTTAACAAGAAGGAATTTTCCAGGTGTAACATTATATTTCAATATTATTAGATATATTTAGGTTTAGTGTTGATGGCTGTATTTAAATAAGTTAATATTAGAGTTTATATTCTTTGTGGAAGTTTCTCATACAGTTAAATTGATTCCTATAACTGTGGAAATATACGTTAATTATTTAAGCTGGATTCAGTAAAAAGTCAAATTTTTTTTTAAAAACGTTTATCTGACTGCATTAAAGCTTGAACATTAACATTTATTAAGAAGACTTTTATAAAGCAAAAGACATTTTGCTTCAGAAATCAACAATTGTGTTTAAATGATGCTTTATACTTCACAATTACTTTCAACTTAAAACAAAGCTCTCATGTAATGCTTACATGCACTATTTTTCACCCTCAGTATAGTGACCTTTTGTATCATTTTCATTGTGAAGTTGCGAATTTTCTTTCAAGAATGCAGAGAATAAAGGAGAAATAAGACTGACTTCTTTAAAAGGTCATATTTCAAATATCTTGGAAAGTCATCAATGCATTTTTTCTCATTTTACACATTCTAAAATAGACCCAAAGCCATAAACAGGAATATCTGGGACGAAAATCCAAACCTCCCTATAATCCTTGTCATCTCTTGTATAGCTCTGCTCTAAATGCAGTATATTTTTCATTTTTATTGTATCTTAATGGTAACATTTGGGATAATATCAATATATTGTCAACTTTCGCAGACCTTATAAAAGATATTCAGATGCCACTTAATGCAGTTGAATTTATAACAAATAAATTTATATATTTTTGTAAGAATAAAGGGATCATAACGGTTTATCCTGAAAAAACTTCTAAACAATTCAAATGATTTTATATTATTTTAGGCTTAAAAACTTTTTAGATCCTTTATCTGCTTTATGAGTTGATATATGATCATCAATTAATAAAGTCATTTTTATCATAATAAAATGTCACCATTAGATCTGCAGTATTCTAGCCTAACCATTTTCTAAAGAATATGATTGGGGCATTTTAGGTAGTTAAATATTAAAATAATCTAATTGAAAACGAGACTTTGAAATTATTCATTTTGATTGACAAACTGCAGAAAACGGCTCTGTTTCGTAAGTACATTTCTATCACTCAATTTTTGTAGATATTACTAGTATTTTTGGAGAAAAGGGATAATATTTATATTGTCTTTGTTTTGCTAAACTAGTAAATGTGATTATCTTTGGCTTTCTATCTTTTAAACGCACCAGTTATTGCATTATTTACATAAATCAAATTCTTCAAGTAATTGTGCCTTTACCTAGGAAAGGCCTTCAGTTACACAGCTGCTGTATTTTCACGTTCCCCTTGTCACTGAAGAGCAATGTTTCTTTAGAGTCAAAGAAACATACTTCCATTTTAAATTTTTTGTGGTTATAGAAAGTACATAGTCATGAATCATTAACTCATTGAGGAGACTGATCACAGGACCTCATGGACTAGTTGAAAGCCCCTGAATGCAAAATAATAGTAGCCACAGTCACAAGTTGAATCAAATGTTCCAATGATTGGAGTAAGGACTTTTATTTTCATTTTATAGGTGAAGATTCTGAAGCTGAAACAGGTTATCAGACTTGCTCACAATCACACAGGCCAAAAAGTGAACTAGACTTCTCATCTTTTGATTCCAAGTCGGGTGTTCTTTCAACTGAAATTTATTTATTGTCAGCTCACAGGGATAATAAAATTTAACTTAGCTCCCACTATTAGAAAAAAAAAATGAGTCCTCCATCTGTATACAAATATGAATCAGCTGACTCTACGCTCTGGAGGAGAAACCTTCGGAGTTGCTTCCCCGCTATTAGTTGAGTTGGACTTGATTCGGTCTCGATTGTGTTTTTGTCTTACTTTGTGCTTCACTGCATCTATCTTGTAACCACCACATGCTGCAAAATCTAGGTTCTTCATACCATCAGAAAATATTCACTCCAGATGAGCATTTCCTTTCTTTAAGACGCATTTTCCACTTTAGTCTCTAGATCTATGTATTAAATGTACATTGCTCTGAAGAGTGCTAGCACTCTTTCCCAGGGGAAATTTTATTTTCCTAATAGCAACTTTACTATTCCCTTAAATTTCTTTCCTGAAAACTTCTAACTCCTTTTCATAAGAGAGAAAGGGTGGATGCGGAGGGAGGAGGTTGAGAAGGCAGACAATAATATTATTTTCAGCTTAGCTTATTCTAATTAAATATCATAACTATTCTATTTAGTATCTTCAAATTTCTTACTCTGAGGGATAAATTTAAGAAATGAACAAATGCATATAAAAAGCTGGCAAGAATTGAAATAATAGCAAAATTCTTTGTAAGATCTTTCTTTTGTGTCTATTACTTTTGAGAAATAAAGTAAAAAATCAAAATGCCAGTTAATATTATAGCTTTGGAATATATGGAAAATAATTTTTACTGTAACTTCAGAGATGAGAATTCAGTATTCTACTTTCCATACTAATTTGAGCAGACAAACCAAGTAAAATAAAACTTTTTCATTGAAAACTAAAAAGAGAAAACAAAAATATATTTGGAAATTTTTTTTTAGTCCCTTTTAACTTTTTTCAATTATTTTGAGTTATTCTATGGTAGGTAAAATAATGCCTCCCTCACCAAAGATGTCCACGTCTTAATCCCCAGATCCTGTGGATATGTAACCTTACATTACAAAAGGGACTTTGTGGGTGTGACTAAACTAATGATCTTGAAATGGGGAAATTATCCTGGATTATCTGGATGTAATCCCAATGTAATCTCAAGGGAGGGTCCTTATAAGAGGGAGACAGGAGGGTAAGAATCAGACAAAAGGCACAGTGATTATGGAAGCAAATGTCACAGGGATGAGCATTGAGCCAATGAAGGTGGGCAGCCTCTAGAAACCGGAAAAGGCAAGAAAACCAATTCTCCCCTAGACCTCTAGAAAAGCACTAAACCCTGCTGACACTTTGATTTTAGCCCTGGGAAAATGATTTTGGACTTCTGTCCTCTAGAACTGTATAAATGTACATTGTTTTAAACCACTAAGTTTGTGCTAATTTTGTTACAGCAGCAATAGGAAACTAACATATAGTTCTTTTTTTAATTCTGAATTTTATTTTCTCATTCTTGTAGCATTAAGAATTTGCTGATGGCTTCTAAGAAACACCCTGCCTGGAAATGCTGGTACTATGGTATTTCCCAATCATAGCTGAAGTCACTTGAGGGAAATCCTAACAAAGGTCAGTTCCCTAAATCTAATGCCTTTAATTAACCTCTTGATGTTATTACAATGCTCCAGTAGTAGAAGTTATAAAGGCAAAATGTTTTTTCTCATTTCCTTCCTCTTTTCCTCTCTTCTTTCCCTCCTTCCTTCCTCCTTTCCTTCCTTCCTTCCTTCCTCAGTATGATCTGAAGAAATTATTGGTGGGACAAATGAAAATAGAAAACTAGGCAGAAGTCGGCTCATAAAGAGGAATAAATACCACCCTAAGCTTTGTGCTTATAGCCCTGATGTGCCATATAAGGCTTTTAGCAGGATAGTAACATGATCAATTAGTATTCAGAAATATCCCTCAGACTATAGTATAGAGACTGAATTATTGAAAGACCAGACTGGGCACAAGGAGAACAATTAGGAGTTTTCAGTAATATTCTAGGAGAGAAGAATAGAGGGCCTACCCTAAGGCAATAGTATTTACTATTGGAAAATTAGGTCAAATATCACCCATAATATAGAGGAATTAAAAAATGTGTATAGGAATTCTGATTGATTCATACATGTAGTGAAGGGGAAGGAAGATTCATACATGATGCTTCAGTCTGAAATACAAAGTAGTGGAGAAGACAGCATTTATCAAAATGAGGAATAAGGGGGAGGCAAATGTTTTGACAGAAAGATAATAACTTCATTATTAGACTTAATAAAATCAGAGTGTCTGTGCAACATCCAAGAAGGAGGCCTAGGAAATAGCTAGATGTGTGGATTTAGAGACACAGATTTGGTGGCCAGCTTAGAAGAAGTCATTGAATCAGAGTTTTGGCTAAAATCACAGGATGAGGAATTAGAATTAAAAAGACAGAATGCCAGTAAAGAACTCTCAGGAACATCAACATTTAACAGGCAGGAAAGACTAAAGGAATCTCCAAAATATACAAGGAAAATTAGGACTGAGTGATACCACAAAGCCAAAGTAGAATAGAATTTCAAGAAAAAAGTGGTTAACAAAGTTAAATGTCACAGGGATGAGGGAAGAGAAGGAGCAGGAGATATTGCTGGCAGACTGGAAAATAATTGGGTCATTGGTGACCCTCAGGAGACTCTTCTCAGGGACTTAGAATGGAAGTCAGCCTGCAGGTACTGGAGGAACATTGAAATCATAAATGAGGACACCTCAAGGCTCCGCACTAGGCACTTTCTTCTCTGTCTACATACTCTCCCTGAGGAGGATTTCATAAGTTCTCATGGTTTTAAAATTCACCTACATGGTAATGACTCCTAAATTTGCATTTCTTTTCCAGACCTCTCTGTGAGGATGGAAGCTGGAATGCAGTGACTTGAGAAGTGAATTGTAGGTGTCGCAGGACTCTGCACTGGGCGCTTGCGCCTCTTTCTCATCTACGTAGATGATATCATCTATTCCCACAGTTAGAAGTACCATTTACATACCAATAAAACATTAATCCCAAATTTTTTCTTGTTCTAGGAGGCCCAACTGTGTATATATTAGATAGGTAGATGATAGATACACAAATATCTCAAAATTTAAAATTTACATGCACAAGAACTCATGATTATCCTCTCCAAAACCTGTTTCTTCATTTTCCTGACCCCTAATATATAACCCACCCTGTCCATTCTAGCTCTAAATCTGTCTCCGATAGATCCATCTTCATCTCCACTACAAGAGCTCTACTCCAAGCCACCATCACCTCTTACTGTGAATCCTTTGTTACTAATCTCCCAGCTTCCTCCATCGCTCTCTTCAATCATTCTTCATATGGCCCTCAAAATAAACTTTCAAAATCACAAAATGGATTATCTTCTCTCCTGCTTATAATCTTTTAGTCACTTCCCATTTCATCTAGAATAAAATCCAGTTTCCTTATCATGACCTACAAGTTGGATAAGTGGTCCCCACTTGCCTATCCAACTTCATCTCATACCACTCTCCCCCATGCTCACTGAGGTCTAACCACACTGGACACCTTTTTTTTCAGTTGATGCAATGAGTCAAGCATTATCCCCTTATAGAGCCTGCAGACATGCTTCTCTCCCTGCCTGGAATTCTTTTTCTTGGGTTCTTTAAAGGGCTGACTTCTCACCTTTCAGGACTTGGTTATAAAGTCTCCTGAACACTGTATTTAAATAGGTCCTTCCCTATTATTTTCCACTTCTGAACCCTTCATACTGTTGGCATTTTCTAACTAGTTACTCATATGTCATTATTTATCACCTATCTTATTGATTATATCCTAAGCTGCTTTAGGACAAAAATTTGTCTCTTTCATTTATAATTAGACACCTAGTGCTGTGCACAGTGCCTGGTATATGGTAGGTTATCAATAAAGATTTTTGAAACAAATAAATGAATGAATGAGGAAAAAATCAAAAGCAATAATGACTACCACATATTGAGTGCTTACTATATGGCAAGAACTATTCCAAGCAGTTTACATATATTAATCTTTTAATCTTCCCCAATAATCCTATGGAGTAGGAACTATTACTATCCCAATCTCAATGATGAAAACACTGAGGCAAAGAGAAGTTAAGTAATGTGCCAAAGGACACACAGCTAATAGAGCCAAGATTTGGATCTGGGAAGTCTGGTTCCAGAGTTTACACTCTTAACCTTCTTTGAAATTTCAGAATGCTTGACCATAAACAGAAAGACAAATCTTGGGAGACGTTAGTTATAGTTGGCTCTAGGGTTAATACATGGGAGTGTGTGTGATGTGAGTGTGTTTATAAGCAGAGAGACTTGACCTTTACTTGCAGAAAGTAACACGTAATTAAGGATAGGCAGTAGATACAAGCAAGAAAGGATGACTGACTAAGTAGGTGACTGAAAAAACAGGTGTTGAGTGGGACCTAAAGGAAGGGACCTAGCTTTGGCAGAGACATTCTCTTTCAATGAAACAGAAGAAAAAAGAAAGAATGTGCTTTGATAAAGATATTTTTAGATTTCTGGGGAGCAAGTTGAAAATTTCTTCTTTTTTATTAGATTTCCTCAGTAAAATTATAGGCAAATTCATCTGATGAATGTGGGATGGAGGTAATAAGGTATAAAGTTGGATGCGAGAAGTAAAGTGCACAAAATCTATCAAATGGAATGGAAGAGAATGAGTTAGAAGGAAGCCAGCTGGATGGAGGGCCTAGCTGAGATTGAAGGCCACTAATTTATAAAAGCCCAAATCTGTGTATTATCCTGTGACTTCCTTGACACCTGCCTGGAGGCTGAGCTGAGAGGCTGCACTGGTCAAGGATGATAACTTATAACACAAGAACAATGGGGCAAGAATGGCTTTAATTATAAGAACTAACTGAAATGAGTGAGATAAAGGTTGGATGTGGAAGGGAGCAAAGGCCAAAAGGTGAGAAAATGGAGTAGCCAATGGATTAGAAGACTCAATCAGACCAAAGAGAAAGTATAAAAAGTGAGAGAGCCAGAGAACGGGAGAGCTGAGAGCTGTGGTCCCAGTCCAGGACATTGGATCACCCTCTGAAAGCTCCTGAACCTGGGAAACAACCTACTCCCACCGGCGTTTACATTTTCCTCTTTCTTTTCAATTGCTCACTGATTCTTTGCTTAAGGAAATCACTCAAAATTCCTATAAGTATACATGCTTGTTAACATGATCCCTTGTTCAGTGGTGGCAAAAATTCTACCATAAAAGATTTATTAATAAAGTATACTTGTCTGTCAACCATGCTGCCTCTTCCCAATGGGAAATTACTCCAAAAATTGCACTGTCAAACATGCTTTTAATCCTCTTCCTTACTGTTTGTAGAATATTTTACAATGGCAAAATGGTGGCCATTTTCTTAACTTTAAATATGTTTTCATGAGACTTAACCAATATTTTGCAGAAATAATTTGGCTTCTAAACATTTTTACCAATTAATAACTTTCAGCATCAGTGTCACAGTTTATATGAGTCTTCTCTGCCATTGAAACTGAATTTTTAAATATGCAGCCACAAGATTATAGGGCAAGCAGACAACTGGCATGGAATCAAAAGACAATATTGAATAGAATGAATAAGACATAGTATAATGTATTTTATACAGTATTTTACTATTTATAGAGCACTTTTTTATCCATTGAGCCCTTTCATAATCTCTTATTTGATCCCTCATGATTATGATCCCTCATTTGACATATTTTATTGATAAGCTAACTAAGGCTCAAAGACATTAAGCAAGTTATTAAAGTAGCACCAGAGTTAAAAATCAATCCAGTCCAGCCCTGGTGGCCTAATGATTAATTTTGTTGCTCTCTTCTCCAGCGACCGGGGTTCAGTTCCCAGGCACAGGCCTACACCACTCATCTATCAGTGGCTGTGCTGTGGTGGCAACCCACATACAAAAAGAGGAAGCCTGGCAACAGATATTAGCTCAGGGTGAATCTTCGTAGAAAAAAAAAAAAATCAATCCAAGTCTGCTTATCTCTATCCTGGTGCTCTCTTCCAAGTTAGCAATTATGTTAATAATCATAATGATAATAATGGCATACGCTGCTGATAAGTATAGCAAGTTTGCTTTGGGTCAGGCACAGAGCTGGGAGCACTACCCACCTGGTCTGATGTAATCCTCACAGCAAGCTGCTGAGGTGGGCAGCCTTGTTCTCTGTGCACTACACACGAGAAAGTGGAGATCAAGGGTAGTTTAAGGAGCTCTGAAGCCAAGCAAGAGTTCAGATCCTCAGTGGTCTCACTACTGAGTCTTTGTTCCTCATCAAAGGTGGTTATTAAAATGAAGCTGTTTGCCTTTCAATTTAACAAATACTTTAAACGATAAGACCTAGTGCTGAGGAGGGAACAAGGGAACAGGCACCCACATGAGTTGCTGCCAGGGAGGTAAGTTTGTACATTTGCAAAGCTTAAGGAAATAATCCCAAACGTGTAAAAGATTTGAAGCATCAAGACGATCATTGAAACATTATCAATAATAATTCTGTAATGTAGAGAACATATAAAATTCAATATATACCCCAATGGACACTCTACAGCATTCTTCAAACTGTGAGACTTAATTTACTCCTTCCTCTTACTCGGTGAAAGAGCTTTACCGCTAAAAACACTTAATCATAAAATGACTAAAAAGCATAAACCTTGAAAGCAAAACTAAAGTAAGCTCCTTTCCCTCTATTAATCACAAAATTTTAGCAAATAGAATCATACATCAAGTGACTCTAACGCGAGAGAAACTGTGACTATTAAGGAAGCTATTTTAAGAAAAGTGTCATTATTTTGGTCATTACTGACACTCTGTCCCTAATTTTTATCTAATCTTACAATTGAATTTATTTAATAAAAAGTACATGAGATAGCATCTAAATCCTGTATATTAATAAAACACTTCCAGAGGAAAAGTCAGAATTTTAGAGCAGGACATGAATGTCTTTCAAACAATAACAGGATATTTCAAATTCTCAGTGTAAATCCATTAGGATACTTAACCGATGTAAACTAGACCTTAAAAAAATGTGCTTACAGCAGACAATAACCTCATTATATTCTCCCCGTATAATCCAGCACGAAATTGTGAGAATAAATCATTCTTCCCAACTTTATGGTGTTGTTTTTGTCCTGGGCAAACATGGCAGTTATTTCAAAGTAAATTTCCTAAAGGAACATAAGCATAGACTTATAAAGGGGCTGCTTTTAAAAAGTAGCTCAAATAATAATGTCAACCCAGATTTTCTTGCCTTTCATCAACAGTTTTGTTCGGTTTTTCGTTTGGGTTTTTTTCCTCTCTCTCATAAATTCTTCTTCTTAGAAGGACTACTGTTAGTGGCAAGGTCAACTTCGCTTTACCTCAAGTCACTAATGACTGCATGAGTAACCTGATATTTAAGAAGCCATTTGCTGTCATACATCTATCATCAACCCTTCAGAAGGGTAAGAGAATATGATACCTTATTAGGACTTGGCCAAGTTAGGGTAGAGTTTCAATCTTATTGAACTCTATATATGCACAGCGAAAAAGACTGTAATTGTTTTGTAGCCTATAAATATATTCTCAGCCCTAGCAAACGACAAGACATCTCACTCTAGGAAGTCAAATGCTGCAATGTGTCACTTTCAAACTTCTCTCACTGGTCCCAGGAAAATAAGTACAGATTTCAAATAAAGTTATTTAAAGTAGTTTCTGGTATACAGACACCCACGTCCTCAAAAGTTAAATTTTCCGATTAGACTGTCTCGAGTCAATCTGACCACTTCGAGCTGACAGGCAAGCCAGTCAAATAAGCAGTCACAGTGGGCCAAAAATCTGTCAAAATGCTTTGCTTAACTGGTGATTACTTTTTGACTGACTTGAGTAGTCAAGTTAATCAAAACAGTCAAACCAGGTTTCCCATGTATACACAGTCTCAGCTCTTCCTGGGTTAGTAGATGTGCCCTGTTTATATATGTGAAAGGAGTTTTATTAAGTTACATTGTTTAAGAGAAACAAGTCAAAAAAGTTGTGAGCAACTAGTTTGACAGTTAAGGCTCTCTTAAGAATTCCTCAGCTTCAGCACCGGGGAGAAAAGGCTCACTGGGCCTGTCTGTGACCTACAGAAGGGAGGCAGGGGGGAGGGGCAGACAAGAGAAAAGCACCATGGGAGCAGGAAGGATCCTTATGCCCAGCTCATGACATTTTTGGTCAGAGGACTGAGACAAGTGTTCTGACAAGAGAATGGACTAGTCATACTTTTGGAGATTAAATGAAAACACCTACAAAGACCCCAGCATAGGGCTTGGTGACATAGATGTCACTGTTGACCATGCTTTTCTATTCTTAGCGTGAATGGCCATTTTTGTCAGATGAAAGATAACCTTTAAGAATCCCCTAAATTAATTTAAAAATTGGGGTGGGGGGGATTTCTCTCAGCTTATACAAATGACAACCTTGAATTGCAGCCTAATGTTTCAAAAGCATTGTTAGAGCAGCGGTTAGGATTGAAGGGTCTGGAATCCGCCCACCAGGCTTTACACCTGGGCTCCTCACTGACAAGCCGTGTGCCTGTGGGCCAGATATTTCACCCCTGGTATGTAAATACCCTTATCTATACAATGGGTGCAATACTACTATTCAGTTTGCAGATTTGTTCTGATTGCTAGATGATGTAACGAGTGTGAAGCACTTTCAATAGGGCAGAGTAAGGAGGCCTTGCTGTACACAGGCATCCAGTCAGAAGAAGATGCTCCAGTTCCAGTTGTCCATAACTGTGAGAGCATCTTGTTCAGACAAAGGAGTTTTATAAAGTACTGGACTTCTTTTATACCAGCGTCTTATGTTTGTTTTAACTCATGCCCCAATTCATAGTTTTATCATTTAATATCTTTATAATTTCTAATAACAATGCTAAAAAGCATGTGGCTAAAGTTTCTAGGTCACCATTCTGTGCAGGCATTGAGCCAGGAGCTTTCCCCTCACTTTCTGGTTTAATAACCATGAGACCATGATGTCAGGTTTACACATGAAGAAATTGAGTTTCAATCAATTACATGAGCTGCCTGGATCAAACAGCTGGTTATGATGGAGCTGGTTTTGA
This sequence comes from Equus asinus, assembly GCF_041296235.1. NCBI lineage: Eukaryota > Metazoa > Chordata > Mammalia > Perissodactyla > Equidae > Equus > Equus asinus. The sequence goes on from NC_091790.1 coordinate 172,877,542, forward strand.
AACCTAACCATCTTGCTTTAAAACCTATGCTCATTCTAATACACCACCTTTCTAAGAGCCTATAATGTAATAAATATCTAATTAATAATAACTTATATTTTGGGTTCTTCCAGCAAAGAAGAGTAGTTGATATTGTGGGTTTGGGAGTTCCTAAAGAGAATCATTTGTTTATTGGGCCTCTGAAGGGATTACAAGTAAATCAGAGGAACCAGAATGATTGAACACTGACCTGTCATATCCAGAAGACCAGGTTCTTCCCACTTTCTACATTGCCACTTTAGATTCCAAAAAATAAAACAAAATGTCTGGAAGATAAAACACACATATTCTGAAGGATTTAGAGCTGGAAAGGATTTCAAAGTCTGGTTAATTAAGCAAATACGAGATAGAATGTCTCGTTAATTGAAGCTGGCTGAAATATCAATTAATAGCCTGTAAACTAAGCAGTTCTGTTGACATCAAAATGTTGTTTCATGCTGTTTTCTTGGGTGATTTTTCTGTCACTGATAGAGGTAGTAACCTCAGACAATAATGTACAAAAAGCCTCTGAAGGAGCATGAATGAATGATACCTCTGGGAAGAGCCCAGGCTTCCAGCTAAAACTCAACATGGGAGGGTGTAATCCAACATACAGGATTAACATCTCAAGAGACTTGCCCGAGGTCAGTTGTCTCTCTGTGATGCCTTATCCTCTAGATGGAAATAAAAACGGTGAACTCTCTTAAATGTGCCCTATGGTCTGATTAAAGATTGAAAAGGTCTCTAAAAATCCACAGCACTCCCAGGGAAAAATGCTAAATATCATTATCATTATTACACCAAATGCCATAATTTGGTCTCCTCAGATTCCCTTTTTATGTAGATTCCATCAAACTCTGACTTTTGACTTTTTGCCTCTCTGACCAAGTCTCCAATGACAAAGCAAAGGGAAATGTTGAGGCAATTAGTGGGAAATGGAAGCAATTAATTCTCTTTTTTAGTGAAGACCTAGCCTCTGTGAACCAGTTTAACCAAAAATAATCAATGACCTTTCTCTGACCAAACTGAGGCAAATCTACTTGATATTTGTCACTGGTTATCCATCTACTGCTTCAACATTAATGAGTCTCTTCACTTTGCCCCTTTCTTTTATGAAATTGAGCCATCTATTCTGGTCCCTTGTTACCTCTGCCACTGCCATTTTTGCAAATCTAATACAGTCAAAGACCTCATTATCCGTGGGTAAGCCTAGGAACCATTTTTAGCTTAACTGTGGTTTCTGATTTCCCAACCCTTCTCCCTTGAACTGTTTCCCCTTCTCTGCTATGAAGATGGGATCTTGTTCAAAATGAATGAAATAGAACAACAAAGATAAAGTTTAAATTTAAACTTTAAAAAGATTATACAATTTACCTAGGTCTAAGCACCATACTAATGCTTCAAAAACAGCACTTTTCTCTTTTGAACAATGGAGATAGCAGCACTTGCCTCAAGGGTATTATCAGGCTCAACCAAGTTGATACATGTAAAGCCTTTAGCACATGATGAGAACCCAATCAATGTTAGCTGTTATCAACTGTTGAAGAGAAGAGAAGATTTCATGCAATATTGCTGATTTTGGTACTCACTAAAACTCTTTAAGGTGATGGCTTACTCACACAGGGGTAGTTGACATTCACTATCTCTCTTTTCTCCCCCAGTAGAAGACTTCGTCTTTTAGCTTACGCATTTATTCTATAAATTCTTTCCTTCTTCTAGCATATTCTGGAATATCTTTGCTTGCTCTTTTGTTATTATTGTTGTTTGTTTTGTCTTTAGACAAATACTTCTTGAGCAACTGGTCAAAAGTCTTGTCATCCGTTTCACTGAGTGAGTTCAGTGGGGCTGAATCTAGTGAATTTAGATACTACTTAGTACCACCAGTGTTTCATGTTGAAACAAATAGAAATGATAATGAATTGGCAATATATTTTTAGAAAGCATGGAAAAATAGAGGTGATCTATGAATAAAAGGCAAACTAAAGGTTACCTCTCAAATTATGCTAAGAGTTGCTTCATTCTCAACTTCATTTTGCTCTGAGAGCTCTGTCCTAAGGGAGAGTCCTCTAAGGCTGTTTTCATAGGAGAGGACATATGAGATAGTAGCCCATGGTTATGTTTCATGCTCTGAAAATCTGTCAGAGATGTGAGATCAAGGATCCCACAGGGAGAAGCAGAGATGTCCTTCCTTTGGGCTGTGACCTGGATTTCCAATCTTAGAGCTCCTGTATCCAATCTAAGTTTGATATCCCAGGAGTAAATTCAGAACTTCTCTTCAGGCACAGGAGACCTAAACTTTAACACCACCAGACTCCTTGTCCTTCACACTCAGTCCCAGTCCCAGCCTTTTACTCTCCACACTGAATATTAATTCAACTTAAAATATTCAGCAAACACACGCACGCACGCACATACACACACACAGACTTATTCAAAGTCATATGGCAAGTTAGTAGCAAGCTAAAATGCTGAACTTCTGACTTCCTATTTCACAGTCTTGTTCTATCAGCATTAAACCAAGCAACCACAAAGAAATCACTGAATCACTTGCAAATATTTGCTTGGCCCACTGGTTTGGGAGCTAATCCATGTTCAGTTTAAGCGGTTATTTCTACAGTGGAAAATGATGCAGTCCACTACCTTTGATTTTCTTATGAAGTAGGTCCTATCATATTTTTAGCAAAGCACTTGCCTTCTGTTCTTGCCAGAGGTGCAAACACTTTGTAAAGTGTTACCCAGAGACACATACTCATTCTTGCTCTTAAAGCAGCTACAGGCTGACACTATAAACAAAATCTAAAACTGATGACTCTAGTCTTTCATCCCTCCAATATATGTTCCAAATGGCCAGAGATAGCCTGCTAAAACACAGTCAGATCAAGCTACTCCTCTTGTTAAAATCCTACAACCTTAAAAGCACAGCTCTTATGGTCTGCCACCACCTTAACTCTCCAGCCCTACTTTACATCATTCTCCACCATGATCCCAAGCTCTAATCAAAGACCGCTGAATGTGCCGTGCTTTTCACAGCTCTGCACATGCTAGTCTTTTAGTCTGATGCCTTTCTCCTACCCTTTGCCTGCCTAGAGAATAGCTAATTATTTTTCAAGATATGCTTTCATCATCATCTCTTTGAACTCTTCCAAAACCCCTAGACTCATAGAGAATTCATGTATACTTTTATTATAACACTTGTCAGTGCAATTAATTGTTGAAATGCCTCAACTGCTCATTGGCAGGTAAGATATCTTAGCATCCTCAAAACCTAGTATCCTCAAAAACTCGCACCTGGCACACGCCTCTACTTTTATACTTCAGCTTAATTAAACTTACATAGCTATTATTAAGTTACTGATCAAGGCAAAATCACACCTTGTCTACTTTCTCCAGGAAATAGTGTCATCAGTCATCTCAATGGGCAAACTCACCCATTGGTTTGTTCCTACTTTAAGGGTGGGTATGCTCAGTTTTCCAAACACTATATCCCCACATGTCTACAATAAGTGCTCAAAATGTTAATAAGAAAAAATGATAGTTTGCAATAAAAACAATAGATGTTTTAAAATTTGATAGCAGAGAGAAAGTAAAGAAGGTTGAATATGCTTACAGCGAAAATCTTTAATGGTGGGTATAATTCTGATGGAAAGAGGAAATCATCCATTGTGTGAAAAGTATCTTTCGTTTGTGAAGGACAATCATAAGCTATAGAAGAGGAAAAGTGATTGACTAAATGGAGAGAAAGAAACATTTGAGAGTATGACTAAAGGATCAGACGCCTGTTAGGGTAAGATTAATTAAGGAGAAGCCTAAAAGTTTACCAGAACTTAAAGTCTGGTGGTAGAAACCAAAAAGTCTGATGCTGCAGAGAAAACTGCTGTTGCAGACTTCAGATGGTTCAGTAGGTTCAAATCCATTTGAATTTACACAGGCTCAAAAGGAGCAGAGTGTGAAGATCTTAGCTGCTGAGAAATTCCCTGCAGACCATGGCTGAGACCATTACCTGTCTATAGACAGATTTCCAATGTGGTAGTACTGGTCTTTTTTGGGGAGTGGGAGAGTAAGCTTAATAGAATGAGTTTTGACAAAGGAAGGGAAAAAGGATACAGTGAAATATCTGATTGGACACATGGAAAATCCTGACTCAAATTCTTATTTGGATGGAAATACATCTAAGGAAGCTGAGTGTCTTTCAGAAGTTCATTTGTCCGTGTGCTTATGAACTTCTGTACTGGAAACAAGTTCACAAAATAAGAAATAAAGAAAAAAAAACAACAACAACAAAGGGAGGGATAGAAGGATTCTCTGGCCCAGTGGAAGAAACTAGAAGGTGAATCACAATCTGTTCCAGTTCACAGGCTGAGAAGTATTTCAGGGAAGGCAAGAGATGATTTGAAAACACCCTCCCATGGTAACTGTTAGGAATGAGCATAAGGGGTATAGAGTCCTTATTAAAACTCAATCTCTACTTCCTAGACTCATTTCCTTCAATTGCTTTTTTTAGTTCTCCTTTTGAATTCTCACCTATTCTTTCAAACCTGAAGAGATAAAAGAAAAACAGCAACCTAATGGATCATTAGGCTCAACCTCCCCTGTATCTTGAGAGCAATGACAAAATCAGGACAAGGGCTTTGGCTCCTTGACCAATCTATTCTTAAAACTAGTCACCTGAGGAAATTCTACAACCTATTTCACTTTTCAATAATACAGATTCCCCTAGTTTTCCTAACGTTTAACATAAATTACCTGTAATGCATTCTCATACCATTCTTCCTCTTTGTTCATGATGAAGTGGCCAACACTTTCCATGCTCCAATAAATACAGTTTAACGGAATCACAAAATTCTCTCTCAACTCAGTTCTCATAGGCAAAGTAATGTCTGCCAAGTTTTGTATATCTCCAAACACCTGTACCCGCCCCCAGACTGCTTAACTGGTTGGTAATTCACAACTCTATAAAATAAGAAATATTTTTGTACATTAGTTTCTTGCCACTCATTTTTTCTAAAAGCCTACTGTTAAGCTCTCCCCTGATAAGTTATGTTTTTGAGGACACGTGATTTTTACTGCTTTCCTCGTACATCTTCTGTGCTATGCCTCACAGACTTCTTCCTGATCTTAGAAACATAACCTGTAAAACTCAAGTAGGAAATACATTTTGCACTATACGTTTGTTTTCTTTTGCCAAATAGTATAAGATTTGTGATCTATTTGTAAAATCACCTCTATGGATCTGCTATCACTCCAGTGCTTAATCCAATATTTTTTACTATGAGTTAATTAAACTTATCTCCATGAAGAATCTGGCACGTCTAGCTGATTTCAGATCATTTTATTTGTACGCTGATTTATAAAAAATTGAATAATTACATCTCCACATGTATGTTTATTATTTTATCAAGTCCATCATTATTCCCTTTCTATCATATTTTATTGGTTTATTTGAAACCAGTGTAAGAATATTTAATTTCTTTCAGTTTCGCCTTTATTTCTCCTTTCTGACTATTCAAATCACTGTTTTCAAAAATATTTTCCACTGTGTTAATTACCACAATTCCTGAAAATTTCATTTATGCCAAAAATGTACATCGTATTTAAATGCTTCATAATTATTTTGGCTATCTGGACCTTATAACAAACGTTTGTGCCACAGTCATTAAAATTAAGCTTACATTTAAGAAACGTTTTTTAGCTTGTTTCATTTTTGACATCAGCTCCAAGTTTCGGTTCAGCAAAACGTACTTGTACTATCCCAGTGCTTTGTAATGAAATAAAAACTAAAAACTAGTAACAATCAAAACCAAAGAAATAGATAACATGAAAATTATATATATTCCATTTGCTTTATAGCTAAAAAAAGATTTTTTCCCAAAATGGGGATCGCAAAGCTTGGCCTATTTAAGGTGGCTTCCACCAAAAAAGTAAAAGAGTTAGTATTAATTCGAAAGCTACTTGAAAGTGTCAAGCTATGCACAGATTCATCTAAAACACAAGTGAAGCAGAATTGTCTGAACAATCTTGACAATGAACTGCACGTTCTGTTTCACTTTGCTTTGTTGACACAGTCTCTGAACAGGGAAGAACTGTGAAGATTATTTTAAAGTCTCCATGTTAAACGAAGTTTCTAGTAAATAAATGACTAATCAGCTATCCAAAATGAATCAAAGATGACCTCAGGTTTATTTTTTCTCAAAATGTCTGTTCCCAATGAAACAGTTTAAGACAATATTGAAAATATTGGATTATAATTCATATAAACAAATATATATAAAATATACGTGTAAATGTGTGTGTGTATACAGACGTATAATCTTCAAGTCCCTACTACAATTCTACTAATTATTACAATTGAAAACTATCACTATAAAAAGTTATTGCTTTGGGATATTTGGCATCTCCTACACAAACTTTTCAGATCCAAATCTTCATTTAAAAAAACAGGATAATTTTTAACCCTGGAAAAATAACATATGCCATCCGCTAAAGTACTATCTAGTGTTATTTCTGCTATGAACAGTATTCATATTTTCTTACCTTTAAAAGCCAATAAAATATATATTGCTAAAATGTAAACAGTAATTAACATTTACTCATAAAATAACATATAAGATGCAATAAAATGTTAAATCCTGTTCCAATTTAGTAAATATCCAAGAATATTAAACTGGAAAAAGAAATTGCTTTGGTTATCACGAACTAAAACAGTGATTTCTACATCTTGATTAAAATAAGACATTAATAGAGTTTCAGATATATTTTACCCAAATTACAGCAAATCACAGCCCGACTACTCTAATATCCTGATATGTAGTGATCATGCAAGATGAAGCCATAATTATAAGCAAGCTGCACATATCAAAGTAAAATAGGTATTGATTAGACTTGTCTTCATAGTTTGTTTAGAGTACAGAAAATTAACCTGCCACTTTAGTTACCTACCAGCAATGATTGGATTCTATCAGGGTTATCACCTCTACAAACAGCACCAAATTATAATCCCTCTTCCCATCACATAAGCGCCATGCCAAAAGAGACAACCAAAGTAAACGATCTGGTCATGAATAATGAATAGTTTACGGTGGTTGGAATACACTTAGTTGAGGAAAGAGAAAAGAGAAGTGGCTCATTAGGGCATTTCCTGAACCTCGGTTGGAATTTCAGTTAAGGAAGAAGAAATGACACAGCAGTTTCAATTAGGGGGACTTCCTTTCTTTTTCTGAAGTATGCTACCAATTTGAGAAACAGTACTCCAACAAAACTACTCCACAGTAAGGTGGCCACAGTAAAAACTCTTGTTGATCCCGTTATTGCCCTGTAATTAACGTTTCTTTCCAGAATATACACAAGCAGTATATGGTTGTTGTCAAAATGGACTAGGATCCCACATTTATTGCAACATTTAACATTTCTTCATCAAACTGGCCGGCACCAGTTTTCGGTTTTTAAGAACTGCAGTTTTGTTTAGAGTACCAACAGCCTTCGAGTTTTTGCTGAAGGCCATCAAATTTCCCATAATTCATATAATAACATTTTCTTTATACATGGTTTTGCCCTCAAAGTGACCCTAGGATGATTTTCATCTTGTCCAAGGATATTTTATCTTCCCATGTAGATGGTAGATATATAATTCAGCTTATAAGACTTCTAATTTTTATTACTATTATTTTTCATACACTAAGGTGATCTGTATTTTTAAGGGACATGAACACTGGTTATTTACTCACTGCCTTTACAAATGAAACTTCTCATTTTATGTATTATTTATCTGCATGAGGTTAAAAATTTAAAGATACAGCTTTGTTCCCACACTATAATTTGTGCTGTGACAATTTGCATTCATTCTATCACAGTTACACCACATGCTTATTTTACCTATATTTTGAAAAAAAAATACGAAGAATTCATGTTAATTCTTGAAGGTTCATGCAAAGGTTACATTCAAATTTCCCTTGCCTTTGTGTTTTAAAAAATCATGCAATTAAACTGACATTTATGTTTGTCAAGGAGTGGAGGTTGTATGAAAATATCTCAGCACTTTATGTCTTGCTTGAAGAACTGCAAAACTATTAAGTAAAAAAAAGTTCTCTCATCATCGATAGCAAATTTTTGAGTCATCTTACATTTTCTGATGATGTTATCATATGTCTAAATTTCCTAAGGTGATGGGAGAAAGTAAATATTTAATTTAGAGTAAAATTTATTGATTTAGATTAACATTAGAAATAAAGACACAAGATTAATAAAAAACATTGTTAAGAAAGGGAAATATTTGGGATTTTAACTTATATTAGCAACTTATATTAGAAACTACTTTAACTTACATTAGAGTTAAAAATACACTTACGCGATTCAGAAGGTAACTTTTGAAGCTGCATTACTACATGGGCGTACATTTTGGCTTTGAGCAATTGGAGATGCACGCATGGATGCACGCACCTGAAGGAACAGGTGCCCATTGTTAACAGTGCTGATCTGCTGATGGTGGTCCAATGGAGTAGCTATGATTTTAAAAGCTTTTCTTTACCTATAGTTTCTATATTTTATCTAGTAAACATGCATGTTATTTGTATTCAAATATAGTTTTAATTTTAAAAGTAGTTCATACATCAAAACATTTAGGGATAGTATACTGCTTGTGTGATATTCTGATATAATAAATGAATATTTGGTCTTCATCCCTAGTTCCTGGTTCCTTATGGGGTGAGAGGAGCCTCTTTTGTTATTCATGATAAGCCCCTTTCAACCATACGTGAGTGCATGTTAATGAAGTGACTTAATGAGCCGCTAGATAGCTTCAGGATGGGCAACTGGTTGCAGAGGAACCAACTACGTGATTAGACGGTTATGTTTCTAAAGCAGATTTGATGATTTTATTCTCCTTACTTATAACCATCAGAAACTTCTTACTGCCTAAACTTTGATTCCGAATTCTCTAGAATAGCTCATAAAAGTCTTCACAACCAAATCTGAGTCTGGATTTCAAGCTTCATCATAAACATCCTCCCTTCTTTCTGCTTAGAATGTGCTGCTGCAAGACTCTCCTTTTCTCAAAGTCTAGATGATATCTGACCTCCTCTCTATAAGCTTTCCTTGAAGAACAAGAATTAAATGCACTTGTGGGTGTGTGAGCAGATGGAACTTTAGATATATTTCTAGCATAGGTGTTAATGTCAACATATTTTAATCCCAAATAAATTCGTAAATCCAATATAATATCCATCAAAATTCTAGTTACATTCTGTTGGGTAAAAAGAATTTTTATTATTATTTACTATTATTTATTATTTACTAGGAAGAATAAATGAAAAACATAGCCAAATATTTTGAAAATAAAAAATAGAAAGAACTTGAACCATGAGATGTTGAACATATTATAAAACTACGCTAAAATAAGAGAGTTTACTGCCGGTATAAAGTAGACAGAAAGCTCAAACCTCTTGCACTTTTAGAAATTTAGTATATATTGAAAGCTGTATTTCACATCAGGAGGAAATAGATATATTCTTCAATAAGTAAGGGCAAATGACTAACAATTTGTTGAGAGAGAGAGGAAACAAGAAGTAAAGAGAGACTCATATCTCTACTATACCAAAAATTCAATTTCAAAATCTTAAAGATTTAAATATAAAAATTTTTAAACATCATTCATAAAAACATGAGTGATTATTTTGTAGTCCGCAGAGTGGAGAAAAATCTAACACATTTGATCACATAAATATTGAAACCTCTCTAAGAAAAGAAGTATTTTTTTTTTAATTTGGCAAAACAAAAACTGGGAAAATGCTCTTTTGCATAGCTTTAAAACATATAATATGTAAATAATTGTTACACTGTATTATAAATGTTTGATTATTTGTTTATCCCCTTACCTGAAAATGTGCTTCTTGCTGGATTGGACCATAACATTTTCTTCTTTTATTAATAATTCTGTCTTAATTTTATGGCACTGAAAATTATATAAGATACCTAGCTCAGATTTATCCCAGGAAGGGAGCAAAGAATCTGGGATAGCTATACCCTCCCAAATCTATCAGTCACTGGTTTCAGGCCGCCTCCAGGGGAACATTTATTCCCAGGCACATCCTGCCCAAGTTGCACATGAGCAATGTGGATTCTGTCATGCTGAGGGCAGCCCTCTGACAAAACTTCCATTCAGGCTGTTGGAAGACAAGCTGTCATTCACTGAAATGGTAAGGGGTATATGGAAATATAGACAGAACACCAACAGCATCTGCTCCAAGTACTTAGAATTGGTCCTGTCACACAGTCGACACTGTATGTTAAATACTAAGCCTTAATATTCTTTACATTAACCTCCTCATCAAAATGCCATATTTATTGATTCATTCATTCACTAATAAGCTTCTATGGAAAGTCCTAGGATACAAAGACAAACAGCCATAGTCTTTGCCTTCAAGGAGATTAAAATCAGATAGATTTCGGAAGATAAATTACCCATGGTTTAGATTAGTTGAAAACAGACAAACAGTAATTTAATGGGGTAATATATGAAACAGCAAACAAAAAATGATGTCAGGAATAAAAGGATCCTTTTTCTTACATCTGACTTTTTGGAGGAAATAGGCTAATGACATAAGAAATGCCATGAAAGTAGAGATTTTTTGGTTTCTAAAGCCAAATGCATTTTGAGGCACTAAGGTAACAATCAATAGTAAATAATACCAAAGTTAGATAATGTTTAAGTTTAAAATATTAACAGATCATACAGAGAAAAACTGTTGCTTGCCAAATAGAAGCTAACGCACTTTTGGAAATGGACTCAGAAAGTAGCTCTACAAGTAAATAAAAAGCAGACAAGAAGATAGCATACTAGGCCTTCCAAAAAAGGAAAACAGTACATTCCTTGTTACTTCAGATTGCTTTCACTGAAGTCTCAAAGATAGAAGGTTATTGGTAAAAAATCCTTTTAATGATAATTGATTTTATACATAGACACCAAGGATGATGAGGTTCTTTACGCCCATAAGAATGCCTTTTTTCTTACCAATAAGTAGCCCAGATAAAGACAATCATTAACTTATGAAAAATTTACAATCTGATAAACACTGAAAAAACCTAACTTCTCTTTTAAAAAGCTAAACCAAAGGAAAAAACATCTCTCCTACGAAATTTGGAAAGGCTGTCCAGAATCAATATTACCATAGAAAATAAGCAAACAAAATCAGGTGTGAGTATATAGAACTGGAATTTATATGTCACTCATGAATAGGAATTATACTTTTAGAGAGATTAATATTATGATTAAGTCACTTAGCAAATAATTGCCATTGATTATTCAAAAGTCTGACTTCATTACCTGTTTGGGGAAGTGCAGAAGTTAGAAAGTGAATGTTCCCTGTTTTTATGTGATAACTCCAGATCTTGAATAGCACTTTAACATGAACACTAAATGTCAAATCTGATCTTGAATTCCGATACAATTTAGGAACTACAGACCATCTAACATATAGGAGTTCATCCCACCAAAAAGCTAATACTGAAACTGATTTGGATTTCTACTATTTCATCAGCACACTAGCAAGTATATTTGTAAACTTTTAAAATCTTTTAAAACTACACTTAAATTTATTCTATCAAAGTTATTATGTCCTTAACAAGAAGTGTAACAGGCACGAGGGCCGAGGACACATGTAAAATGTGTGTATCACCATCCAATTGCAATAGTAGTACTTTTTTACTTCTAAAATGCTCTTTCTCTACCTCTATGATCTTCAGAAACGTCAACTCATCGCTTCACCAGTGTCAGCAGAAGTGCACGGACTTATCATTGCTCCATGAGAAATGGGTAAATTCAGTCAAGAGAATCAAATGACTTTCCCAAGTTTTTCTGTCCCCAACTCAATTTTGAAGAACAAGGAGTCTCTAGAAACCTTTAAGGCATTAATATAATTTAATTTTTCTATGATGCCAAGGGCTTTAAGATTTCTCTAGAGCTTATGTTTAATCTTGGCATGCACTAGAGTATTAAACAAAGAACCAGCCCTTCTGAAAATTATGAAGTAGGCAAAATTTGTCTTTAACACGCAATCTCTATGTCCTTTTCCCTTTTGCCAGACAGGTGCCATGATCCCTTATCATCTCCCCACTTTACCACTATCTAAAACTATTTTTAGAAAACTCTAATTAATTCATTACATACTTTATTCACTAAGGTATAAATGACTGATAAGACTTAAAATATTCTCCCTCCCAAAAGCATTTGCATTTGGGAGATAATGAATCCTTAAGGTAAAGAAGGGAAGATATATTTAAAATTGGAAAGGGATGCTTATATATAAATTTCCAGAAATCAAAATATTCCATGGAGGCTGCCGTATAATCTGAGCACTGCTATACTTAAGCTAGACAATGTATTATCCATAAAATAAATAAAAGTATAAAGTTTCTTCCTTTGTAACGTTAGGATGTTCCAAATGAGATGGCATTTCCCAAGATTGACACTGCAGCTCCCTAGAGATTAGAAAAATGGCAAGTCTTCTACAGTCTGCCAAAACTGTACAGTTGCTCTCTGTCAGACAGGGGAGGATAGGATATGCTGTCATAACAAACAACTCCAAAACACACAGAGTTTTAAAAACAAAATGTTATTTCCTGCTCTGCATGTCCAGTGTGGGTTGGTGGGGAGCTCTGTTCCACATAGTTACTCCAGAGCCCAGGATAATGGAGACTCCACCTCCAGACATGCTTTCAACACCACTGAGGCAGGGAAACAGGATGTGGAGAACCACATACAAATTTTTAAAGCTTCTGAAGGAAGTGACACTCTTCATTTCTGTTCATCATTCACTGGCCAAAGCTGTCAACGGCCATGACTAGTTCAAAGGAAATTAACCTGCAACCCTCCATGTGTTGAGAAGAGAGAACTAGGATATTCGTTATGAGGATAAACGACTATACACTCTCCTAATAGCCTTTAACATATCAACTTTTCCCAAGGAATCACTCTTTAGTAAAATTAGTTCTTCTATAATGTCACCTAAGAAACAAATTCAGTCCATCCAGTAGTAAGCTATGAGTTTTATTCTGAAGCATTTCACAATGAATACAAATAAGAAGAGAGTAGGTGCAGGAACAGCAGAGGGAGTGGATAGACAGACAATTGAAGATGATAATTTTGATTATCATGGTTTGGGGACATAACTAAAATAAAAGAAAAACTCTATGTACGAATGTATTATGTTTATCAGTATTATGATTTTTATCCTTAAGATCTATGCCACAAACATCTTCCAGAATCTATCTGCAAGGGGAAAATTCTCATCTTTCAGAGGAGCATGAAAATATAAGAGAGAGATTTCACAAATTCAGATTTTGCTACAAGCAACCGAAGTTTTCCTGAGGAAATTATAATAATTACAACAATACAGTTATTTTTAAAAGAAGAAAATCTAGAAAGGGCAATAAGATCAGAGATATGGAAAAAATAAAATGTAGAAACATTTTTCTGTATTTCTACCTTTGAGGGGTTTTTAAATTCCTTTAGATGTTTAAAAACATCACATGCATGTGAAAGAATCATCAATGCATACTTCTTGTTTTATTTTATAATTTTTGGTTGGCATTTTTTCTATGATAAAACTGCACTCTGACAACATAAAATAAAAAGAAAGAAATAAAAGAGGGAAGAGAAGGGAGTAAGATTCGCTTGTTCCTCAAGTAAGATAGGATATAATACGCAATGATCTAGCAAATTCCAGATGCAGCCCAGACAAAGTAGAGTAAAGTGAGGTATAAATGTTCTCTTAGGAATAACTCATATTCTTGGTAACAAGAAATATCAGTGGTATCTAAATTCACCTTGGTCAATAGGTGCTTCATGGCGAGGGAATAAAACAAAGGAAAATGAGGCTCATAGGACTTTAGTAAAAGCATCAACAAATCCCAAGAAAATGATTGCATTGGCAGGAATAGTCTTTTTTTAATTGGTAGTATCTTAGGAGGTAGCCAACATGATTTTTTCTTATATCCTAATTTAATAAATAAATATATATATATATATGGAGAGAGAGAAGGATTAATATTTTCTATTAACAAGATTTTTAATCTCATTTGGGTTCAGAAGAGAGAAGCCAAAATAAATATCCAAATCAGCATTTGAAATATTCTTTCCCTTAAATTTTTACAGGGACATACAAAATAGAAATTAATTATAAATAGGAAGATGATATTTTAATATTATTTTTGTTTTACAGTTGCATTTTAAGTACTCTGTTTTTATTTATTTTCTCTCCCCAAATTAAGAATCTATTATAATGCTGAAATTGCACCCTGTTGAGATGACCAGCTTTGAGTATCCAGGTCAATGATGTTGAACGGAGAAAGCACAAACATGCAGTTGCACATTCACAAAATCTGGCCACTAACAGTATGGCCAATGAAAACCATCCTGCACTTTCCAAACCACCTTCCCAAGCCCACCTTTGCCATTTGGGACTCATCTGATACAGTTTACCCCAGATTTGCCACACTCCACGGGTGGCCTTTGCATTTGTGAGAATTGGGATTCTTATGCCAAGTGGTAAAGAATTAACATTGGATTATTCACTTTATTTTGACAGGGTTCAAATGACAACGTAAATTAGATATATTGCCATGGCTTAGGAAATTTAAAATGGAATATGTTCTTATTAGGTAGCAGTTTCTATCAAGGGAATGTTAATACTTAATTTCCCAGGATACTTAGTTCATGTTACTTGAGTATCTATCTCGTATCATGACACTGAAATGAGAAGAATCTACTAAATTTGCCAGTTGAAATCCTTCCCAAAAGTCGGGGCCTGCCCGATGGCACAGTGGTTAAGTTTTCACATTCCACTTCTTGGTGGCCCGGGGTTCCCCGGTTCAGATCCTGGGTGCAGACATGGCACCGCTTGGCAAGCCATGCTGTGGTATGCATCCCACGTATAAAGTAGAGGAAGATGGGCACAGATGTTAGCTCAGGGCCAGGCTTCCTCAGCAAAAAGAGGAGGACTGGCAGTAGACGTTAGCTCAGGGCTAATCTTCCTCACACACTCAAAAAAAGTAAATAACTCGGAGTGTCTAGACTAGCATGTAAACATGCTAATTACACTGGGTGTGAGCTACATGAGTTGCCTTACCTTTCGGTAAAACATTTGTATGTACTATACTTCCCGTATGATACTGTTTCCTTTTGTTTTGCTATCAACTAATGAGGAAAAAGGAGGAAGACATAAAAAGAAAGAAAAGAAATGAAAATATATCCAATTAAATGCTAGAGCAGGCCAACTATTATAAAATATAAGCACAACCCTATTTAAATATCAGCTCTAGATCCAAGTAATTGAGGGCATGTGTGTTACCTGCCAGGAGATGTGCTGGGTGCTCTCACTTGCATATATTACGGAATGCAGTGATTAATAAATAAAAAAGGCAACACTTCAGAAATTATAAAGTTAGAAGATTGGAAAATTCAACCTCTTGAAAAGTTCCTATGTTAAATAAAAGAACAAGAGAGCTGGTAACTGGCAGTGACCATGTTGGTATATCTGAAAATCTATGACACAGATGGTGTGCTCGGAAGTGATTGTTTTCTCCTGTGTGTTGATCTTGCTAATCACGTAGAAAACTGTACTTGACTGTCAGGAATTTCACAGGTTTTTTGCTGTTATGTTCTCCCTGTTTTGGACGAGAGTTCTAAAATAAAGACACGGACACACACACGCACACATGCACACATGCAAGCACATTTGCAAATAATACGGCTGTCGGAAACTAACTCTTCCAAGACAGAGCTTCATGATCAGCCAGTTCTGAAACAAGGGCATCTCTCATACAATATGCAGCCCTACAACTGACCACCTTCTGCTGGCAATCTGATAAAGGTATAAATCAGCTACAGGAGAAACACAACAGGTGTGACAAAGAAGGAAGAATAGTGAAAGTGGTGCCTAGTAACCTTAATCTTAAAGGAAAACAAACAGGTGAAAGTATAAGACTCAATAGTTAGATTTGAGATGTCCATGTTATCAATTCACAAAGTATAGGTAGCAAAGTGAAAATAACATTTTAGCACAATGAGATAAACGCAATCCCACAGGCACCACTGAGCACTGGCAGAATGGCATTCTTTTCTAGACTAGAGCCACAGAAGAACATGCTTGGCTTTAAAAAATATATAATACATCATATGCCCTAAAAGGATGCATTGCACACAAAGAGGAAACAATTACATAGGTTACTCAGGCTCAAGGAAACATTCACAATGTTGACAATTTTGACCAGACATTGATGAAAAGAGGAGTAAGGGGAAATAGGCACCATCTTATATCACAAGTAAGTTTTTAGTTATTTGGCTAATATTATCTAATTCTGAGTATTAAGTGTTTTTATTTTATTTTTTCCTGCTTTATTGAGGAATAATGAACAAATGTAATTGTATATATGAAAAGTGTACAATGTAATGATTTGATATACATGTGCATCGCAAAAAGATTACCACAATTAAGATAATTAACACATCCATCACCTCACAAAGTTAACATTTTTTTATGGTGAGAACACAAGATCTACTCTCAGCAAATTTCAAGTATATAATACCACCTTATTAACTATAGTCTAGTTGAAAGCAGAACTTTGCAGTTAAAATGGACAAATTTAAGTTCATTATTAATCTGCTAATAGTTCATCCCTACAGGAGTATTAAACCTAACTATGCACATAATAAGTAATCCACAATGTCTTTTTATTAAACTTAATTACCACAAAATGATTTTGAAGCTAGAACTAAATGTTAAAAAAATCATCCATGCCCGAATCCAACAGAACACAGGACTCATTTGGAAGTCAGGCAGGGATGATGGGGAAAATGAATAAGTCAATATCTAGGTCAGTTTGACTCTTCTCCCTCTAAATTCCATTAATAAATCTCAATTCAATGGGGAAATAGCCTAATAAACCTCAAAATTATAAACTTGAATAACATGTTTGGGTTCCTTTTAAAGCTAATGTCTCATATTTTCCAGAAATCTAAAATAAACTTCCGTTATATTGAAAGAGAGGGTTATAGTGTGTGAGAGAACTGATCACACATATATATATGTACTTTTGTTGCTAAAACTTGAATCTTTTTACTCGTTAACTCAAACTGCCTTGACTTCTCATGTTTATGCAAAACAGATTTTTTGGAGAAAAAAAGAAAGGTACTGTAACATCAGAGGAAATCATCAAAGAACTAGTGGCAACATCTTAAGGCTTTTATCAAAGTAGTGAGGGAATGCATTAAAGCAACAATATCTGAAGCTGACATGTGATGGGACTGCTAAATTTAATAGTGTATCTTATGAACATATGTGGATATAATGATTTTTCTGTAAGAATACCTCATTCTGAAGGACTTTTTTTCTGAGGAAGAAAATATTATTCTCTCAAGACAATTCAGAAAAAAAAATCACCAATATTTCATTAATAATAGATGCCTCACACTCTACAAACAGAGGACCAAAGTTTTTGAAAAACTGTATGCACTAGAAGTGAAGGTTATACAAAAGGGAGTAAGCTTACCAATGGAAAAAGTCATTAACGAATCCCACATCAAATTCTTACAAGAAAATGATGGGCTAAAACATGAATTGTTAAAACATAAGGATTTAAGTAAAACTAGGGGACTCTTATCTAGTAAATCTTGCTAAACAAGCTATGATCAAATTTGAGATATCTATTTAAATTTATCAAAATGAGTTAAAAATAACTATTTCTTATTCTCAAAGAAAGTATTGAAAACAATATAGTTTTATCTGCAAATAATAGTTAAGAAGAAAAAGGAAAAGAAACCCATGTGAAAATGCATGTATTTTCAGAATTTTAACAGAATGTGACTATTTGAGATGCCGCTGCTAAGAAATGTCATAAGAGGTCACCAGTGGGTTTATAGTGTCGCGTCCAAGGTCGACTTCTTATTCATATTCAGTGTACTTAGGGGCCATAAAATGAACCAAACACTACTGAGCTCTTTGATTAATGAAGGAGAATGTAGGGGTGGGAATAGTGATGCTATGAAGGAAGACTCTTCTTGGTGCTATATGGGGCCTTCCTGTGAACACAAAGTCACCAGTATCCTATTTCTGAGTATTCAGCTGCCACGTAATGTTGAGTTATTTCCTCAGAAATAAAAAGGTAATCTACAATCTCTAAAGTTACATCTTTTAAACTTATGGCAGAATTAGAATCTAAGTCTTCCAATGTGAACAATGCAAAGTTTTACCCAGAAGTTGTGAACTCAGGCCTCTGAAAATTACTCAAAGAAGTGACTTGCCCCAAAGAAGACAGGAGTGAGACCCATTAAATATTCTAAAATTTTCCTGTGCCTGTTCTCCATCATGGCCAGGGCATATCTTAGGGGCTACCACACAGGCTAATAATGTGTTACCCCTTTCTGATTGATATTTTAACGTATCTGTACAAAGTTTATTTAATGAGGGTAGGCATTTGCTATTAATTAGTACTAATAATGTACCTCTTTACATTCAAAATGAGAGATTTATTACATGCTCTTAACATAAAATTAAATTATTTAGAATGCTCTTTCCTTTCACAGTGTTATAGTCACTAAGAATAGATATACCTCACCTATACTTATTTTGTTATAAAATTTTATCAGAATATAAATTTATTTTCTTCTGGTTACTCTATCAGCAAAATGTCCTTTATTTCTTTAGTTCTTGCATTCCCAGATTTTTGAGCAGCAACTGTTTGGGAAGCATAGTCAAGGGTTTTAAGTTTAGGTAACCAAGTGAATCCCAGTTCCTGGTAAACAGCCAGATGCTGAACATCATTCAGATGCTTCAGCATTTTGACTGCCTACATCTGCTGACTTCAGGCATCTGACAGCTGCCTCATCTCAGGCTCTGAGGCATAATCTGTAGTTATACTCGGAACCCGCCTATGTAAAATGCAAAATACTCAACTGGGACAGGCCAGCATCCATGAAGAGGTTTCTCTTTTCCAAATTTATTTCCACGGAGCAGTACTGTCTACTTCAGTGGAAGGGAGACCAAACTAGCTTTGACCAGTTATGTAAGGAATTGTGTGGAGGAAACCTGAGCACACTAGCACCCTGGATCCAAAGTATCCCAATGCTGGTTGCAGTGCCATCTAAAAACTGGCACCTTATGATGCTATGAAGTTGACTGGATCCTTAATGTATCACAGGTAACAAAAAGAAAAGAAATAGTTGGACTTATAGTAATTTATGTGAAAAATATCTCTTCCTTGTTTCATACCATAAGTTCAAAGAAAGCAGAAACTTTTTCAGCTTAATCACCATTGTATTCCACTACAAAACTTAGGGCATAACACATAATTCGTGCTTAATATCTCTGCGTTGAATGAATGAAATTAACAGACATTTGATACTGATTATATTCCTCACACTTGTAGTGCAGCTAAAATCATCCTTTTTTGTTCCAAAAAGATGTATGTATACATATAAAAGAATGGCAAAAGATCTGGGGCAAAAATCACACTGTGATTTACATGTTTAAAGTTGTGAAAAACTATCCCCATATGCATAGACCAGAACACCTGTAAGAGAGATGAGCTATAATACAATCCTTTGAATTTATGCCTTATGGAGAAGAGCACTTTATTATAATAAAAACAAAAGTGGTGACCAGTTATGAAGCACCTATAACATCTCTTTAGTAACTGCACTAAAAACTGCCTGAATATGAAAAAATTGACCAATCCTATGAGGAGATACTGTTATGATCCCCATGTTACAGAAGAGAAAACTGACACAGAGAGTTCAAGTAGGTCACCAAAGTCATATTGAAGGCAAAAGTATACCAAAGTCATACAGGAGGCTCAAGAAGTCTGGCTCAAGTTGCAATCTTAACATTACACAACATCTCTTCTAGTAATGAGAGTCATTGGTTGCTTCTCAAACTAAACTCATATAAGCAGTCCAAAAGGAACTGCTCCTCTACAGAACTGGGGCAAATAGTATATTTTGTATTAATACACATCTGATGACATTTAAGCCCATGGTAGTTTATATCCAGGTGCATGTGTGTATATTATCTACATTAGCTTAGTCTGGAGGAAGAGAAATGGACAAAAGCAATATTAATAATAGTAAAAATAGCTGCAAATATTTATTGAATATTTACCACACACAGACACTGTGGTCAATACTTTTCATGCGTTATTAGATTAAATCTCCCAAAATTTCTTGATAGGTGTGACTATTTTTTCATTATCGACTTTTTTTCAGATTATAAAACTAAGGATTGGACGAATTAACTTTTTGGTACAGGAGGTGATCTTCGGAGCCTCATACAAAGGATGTGAAGTGTGAGAGGAAGGGAGGAGCCAAGTGGTTTGTCCTGAGGAACTGAGGGATGGAGCTGCCATTCCTTGAGATAGATAATCTGCTGGAGAAATTAGCAGTTCGGTTTTGCATATGTTAGCTTTAAGGTGCCTGTCAGATAACATACAGGAGAGGAGGAGATGCAGTGCAAAGATGCGGGGATGGTCAAGGTAGCGGCACCGAGAGTCCATTGAGAGTGAAAGGAGAGAAGCCAGAGAGTGTTTTCAGACTTAGAGAGGCTGGGAAACTGTGAGAGTTTGGGGAAGTTCTCTCCTGATGGCTTACATTTCCTCAGTGAAGTAGAATGTAAGGATCGGGAGAGGTATTCAAGGTTGATGGGAAAGGAGAGATGGGAAACAGATACAGAATGAATCTTAGACATGTGATTGGATTTCTGGGTAGCAGAAAGGGCCCATTTGAAGTTCACAGTTATCCATTTAAAGTGAAACCAGACAGCTTGTTTTTTGGGGTTTCTTCCCCTATGCCATCTATGTGCACATGCAGAGTACGGCTGGATTTAAATAGGATTGAGGTTTTGCCAGACAAGAAAAGTGAAGGAAGAGATGGACAAAGGATTTAAGAGTATGAACAAGGGAATTTTGACACTGTCAATGATGATAATGTTAATGATGATGATGATGATAACAAAAGCTAAGCTTACAGTGCATACTACATACCAGGAAGGAATGTTCTAAGCACATTGTATAAATTATTTATTCTTCACAATAACCTCATGTGGCATGTGTAACTATCATTATTGCCATTTTACAGATGAGTAGACTGAGGCAGAAAGATTAAGTAAATTATTGAAGGTTATAGCAAGTAAATGGTGAAGGTGGGATTTAAAGTCCTTTAATTTCAGGTAGTCTGGCTCCATATAACAATAATTCCATATTGCCATGAAGAACTGTGGAAACTTTTGAAAAAGGAGAGAATTAAGAACATGGAGAATGAAGGTCATAAAATGGTGGAAGAATCAATGGATTGTACATCCCAGTGGAGTGAAAAAGAACAGATGCTAGAGTTGTGGGTCTTCAATGATGTAAAATTAAAAAAACAGGAAGCATTAGTTGGAGAGTGGAATTAAAGATCATGAAAGAGCTGCGTGCATTTGGAATGATGAGGTCAAGAATATAATCATGTAAAAGGGTGGTTAACATAATAGAGTAAGATCACTTGAGAAAAAGAGATCAGGGAAGTTAGCGACCAGAGTATTGGAGGTATCATCTGTAGAGGTATTGAAATCACCAAGACAGAACCAAGTTCTCGGAGAATGACATAGATCCAGGGGTTAAAATGTTCAGGGAACAAATGAGATTGATATGCAGATAGCGACTGATGGATAGGGTTACCAGATACAGCAAATAAAAATACAAGATACTCAGATACACTTTAATTTCAGATAAGAAAAATGAATTTTCTTCAGCATAAGTATGTCCCAAATATTGCTTGGGACATACATATACCAAAAAAATTATGTAGTGTTCACCTGAAACTCAAATAGCGAGGCATCTTGTATTTTATCGGCAACCTTACTAATGTAGCCAACATCTGAATTCAGATTTGTCCAACTCACAGATTGAGTACCTAAACTTGATATCTATATCACAAGTATTAATTTAAGCAAGTAAAGCAATGAATAAGTCTTACCAAGTCAAAATTATACTGTTAGTTTGCTAAATCAGAGTAAATGCATTCCATGATCTTACAATATTATATCCACATGAATATACAAATGCATATGGCATTTTATGGAAGCTAAAGTATTTTAAGGGGTCAGCCCCATGGCTGAGTGGTTAAAGTTCTGTGTGCTCTACTTCAGTGGACCGGGTTCAGGGGCTGGGATCTCAGGTATGGATCTGCTCCACTCATCAGCCATGCTGTGGAGGCATCCTGCATACAAAGTAGAGGAAGACTGGCACAGATGGCAGCTCAGGGCTAATCCTCCTCAAGCAAAAATAAAAAGAGGAAGATCGGCAATGGATGTTAGCTTAGGGCAAATCTTCCTCACAAATAAAAAACTAAATAAATAAAACGGGAAAACACATTTTAAAAGCATAAACTGCAATCTAAAATTTTTATCGCTGGTTATATGTGTAATAAGATAACAATGGGTAGGCTCCTTGATCATCTCTGTTGTTAATACAATTTAGCGAATAAGTCCAATTATGACAGGAAAATAGCTATGCGTTATCACAAATCACCTTTCATCTTTGATGTAAATGGGAAAAAGATTCCTCTCAGTAATTCCATACTTATATTTAAAACAAATTTAATATTGCGTTTGAAGTTATGCTTTTAAAAGCAATAGGTCCCAGAGTTTGGAATCAATGCTGTAGTAATGTCTGTCATTTAAATGTGACTTTTTTTTTTACTTTTTCCAATGCTATTTCATCTTTAATTTAAATCCTTATTGAATTATGCTGACAAAATCAAGAAAGATAGGAATATACATGTATAAAAAAGAATAGAAGGCTGAACTTCAAATGAATTAAAGGTACAAATATTTTCTGATATTAGTTATACAGTGTTTTTATAATCTACTAGGACTCTTTTAGTGTTTTCATATTATGGGCTTTTCTTGCAAAATATATAAGTAATATAGAAAATATACATGGATTATACACCTCAAAAATATTTGTAATAAATATTTTACAAAACTAAAACTTAAAACATTTAAGGAGATATTATATTTACATAAAATTTTGATTTTTTTCAAAGTAATTTTATATACATCATTCCAATGCTCTCACAATTCTTTGAAGAAGACAGTAGAGCCGTAATAATCTCTTTTTTGCAAATAAGAAAATCAAGAACAAAGAGAAAGTTTAAAATATGATGAGCTAATGAATGGCAAGTTTTGTTCAAAGACCAGATATTCCTAATTGTTTCTATGATCTTTTTACTACAATAATCTATATCCTCAGATGCTCCTATTTGGTGCATACTGTACCATATTTTTTTCTATTTTTGTTGGTATTATAATTAATATCTATTACAGATCACTTTATAATTATTACTAGCACGTTGTTGAAATCTCACACAAACAGAAGTAAAAATATTGCTAAGAAAGTACAAACTGGATGTTACTACAGCTCACCAAGACAGAGTAACAGGGGCCAGATTTACCCTCCTAAATAAAACAACCAAAACACAGACAAAATATTTGAAACATCAGCTTTCAGGAGACTGCACATGAGTCAGTAAAAAAGAGTGATCCCTAAGAGACAGGAAACACTCAAGAATAAAAGTGAGCTCAACGATTTCCCTAGCTTACTGCCATGAGAAAGGTTCAGGATGTGGTGCAAAGAAAGTAAACTCAGGCAGAAGCTGGTAGACTCCCTGAGTGGAGGAGATCTGAGAATATGAGGAGACCAAGATGGCAAGAGTTCTCAAGGCAGTATACTGGGGAGGAAAGAGCTGCACAGAGAGAAAACTCCAGATACCTGCAGATGTTTCTGTCAAAGTATTCAGCTAAGTACTGATTAGTGAATCCACAGAGGCAAGTATCCCAAACCAGAGAAAGAACCACCTGAGATGATTAGAGGGAACAGCCATACTGGAAAGCACGTGATTCATGGACTTTTGGTGGAGAACATAGAAGGATCTTGCCTCAATTATGAAGATAATTGGCCCTAGATCTAGCACTTCTCTGGTCCTATCTAAAAGACATCTTATACACATGACCCCAAAATTTTTAACTCTTTCCAAGTAACTAAATTACGTCTGAGAACAAAGTTCAAAAATATTTATAAGAATACAAAAATATCCAGCATCCAATAAGGGAAAATTCACAATATCTGGCATCCAGTAAAAAATTATCAAATATGCAAAAAAAAAATCCCAGGAAAACACAACCTATAATGAGGGGGAAAATCAAATAATCTAAAGTGATACAGATGTTAGAATAAGAAGAAAATAGCATTAAAACATCATAATAACTGTACTGTATATGTTTGAAAAATTTTGTAAAGATATACAAGAGATGAAAAGGACTCAGATGGAACTTTTACAGATGAAAACTACAATGTGTGAGATGCAAAGGACACTGGATAGAAATAACAGCTGATTAGATACTGCTGAGATAAAAAAGACAGGAAACTTAAAGTCTTAACAAAATAAACAATCCAAAATGAAACACAAAGTAAAACAACAATGACAACAACAATAAAAACAAACACAGTGTCAGTTAGCTGTGGGACAACTTCAAGTAGCTTAAAATATGTGTAATTGTAGTCCCCAGAGTTAGAAAAGGGGAGCAAAAAGAAAAAACACTGGGAGAAATAATGGCCCAAAACTTTTCAAATATGATGAAAACTATACACCCATAGATCCAAGAAGCTCAATTAACCCCAAGCCCTAAATATCATGGCATATCATTACTAAATTGTTCAAAGCCAATGACAAAGACAAAACCTTAAAAGTAGCCAGAGAAGAAAAACATGTTATGTACAGAAGATCGAAAATAAAGATGACAGCAGATTTCTGCCACTGGAGACAGTGAAACAGCATCATTAAGGTACTGAAAGATAAAAATGATAAACCTAGATTTCTAAACTCAACAAAAATATCTTTTGAAAACGAAGGTGAAATTCTTCTCCAGACAAAATCTGAAAGAATTCATCACCAGCAGACTCATGCTACTAGAAATGTTAAAGGAAGAAGAGGGCTGGAAATAGTAATTTATTGATAAATACATAAGATTTTTTCTTATTATTTAAATCTCTCTAAAAGGTAATTGATTATTTAAACAAAAATAATAACAATGTAACATGAGGTTTATAATATACATAAAAGTAAAATTGATAAAAACATAGCACAAAAGTGGAGAAAGGACAAATGAAAGTCTGCTGTTGTAAGATTCTAACAGTACACATAAAGAGGTATAATAACATCAATTGAAAGTAAACTGTGATAAGTCAAGGAGATACTCTTTAACCCTAAAGTAACAATTAAAAGAACTAAACAAAGAGTCATAGTGAATAAGCCGACAAAGGAGATAAAATAGAATCATAAACAATATTTGTTTGACTAATCCAACGGGAAGCAGAAAAAGAGAACAGGAAAAAAGAATAAGTAGAAAAATAGAAAATAGTATTAAGATGATAGATTTAAATGACCCAAATTAATAATTAATAACTTAAAGTAAATGTAGATGGTCTTATTACCTCAATTCAAAGGCAAAAATTTTAAGACTGTATTTTGTGTGTGTGTGTGTGTGTGTGTGTGTGTGTGTGTGTGAGAGAGAGAGAGAGAGAGAGAGAGAGAGGAAGATTGGCCCCGAGCTAACATCTGTTGCCAATCTTCCCTTTTAGCATGAGGAAGGTTGTCGCGAGCCAATGGCTGTGCCAATCTCCCTCTATTTTATGAGGATGGCGCCATGGGATGGTGCCACAGCATGGCTTGAGGAGCAGTGCTAGGTCCACGCCGCTGATCCAAACGTGCAAACCCCAGGTTGCCAAAGCGGAGCACGCGAACTTAACCACTACACCACCACGCCTGCCCCTAGATTGTATCTTTTAAACGAGCAAAGACCCAACTATAGTGTATGCTCCCTACAAAAAGTGCACTTTAAATATGAAGTAACAGGTTAAAAATGAAAGGATGGAAAAAGCTTTACCGTGATAACACATGTCAAAAGAAAATTAGAGTGGCTATATTAATATCAGTTGAAGTGGGTTTCTAAGCAAAGAATATTAGCAAGGATAAAAAAGATCACTTCATAATAATGAGAGTGTCAAGAAGACACAACGATTTTAAAGTTATGTATCTAATGATAGAGGTTCAAAATATATGAAGCAAAAACTAATAGAACTACAATGGGAAATAGAAAATTTTACAATTTTACAGATTTTAATAACCCTCTCTCAATAATTGATAGAAGACAGAAAATCAGTAAGAATATAGGTCTTGAATAACATTATCAACCAACTTGACCTAATTGACCTAATTGATATTTATAGAACACTCCACACAACAACAAATTCATATTGTTTTGATGTACAGATGGAAAATTTACCAAGATAGACAATATCTATAAAAGACATATCAATACATTAAAAAGGAATCATGCCATACCAAGTATGTTCTCTGTATAGTAATTAAATTAGAAATCAAAACAGAAAGATCTCTGGAAAATCACCAGACATTTGGAACAAGATAATATACTTCTAAATAACCCATCATCAAAAAAGAAATTGAAAGGGAAATTGGGAAGTATTTTGAACTCAATGAAAATAAAAATAAAATAGAGCTCAATATGTGACATGTGACATGCTGGTAAAGCAGTACTCAGGGAGGAATTTTTACCACCCAATGTCTATATTAAAAATAAGAAAAATCTCATATCAAAGACCTCATATTCTACCGTAAGGAACTAGAAAAAAGAAGCCTGATTTACCCAAGGTAAGAAAAAGAAAGAAAATAGGAAAGATCAGAATGAAAATTAATGGAACAGAAATAAAGAAAATCAATGAAACCAAAAACTGGTTATTTGAGAAAAATCAATACAACTGATAAAATTCTAGCCAGACTGATCAAAAAAAAGAGATCATCCAAAAAGGAACGAAACAGGTGGCATCACTACAGATATTACAAGGATGATCAGCATATACTATCAACAACTGTATGCCAAAAAAATCAAAACTTAAAAAATTAAATGAACAAATTCTTTAAAAGACACAAACATTTCAAGAAGAAATAGATAACTATTTTACCTATATCTATTAAAGAAAAAAAATATAAAGTTAAAAACCTTCCCCAAAAGAAAATTCCAAGCTCAGATGGCTTCACTCGTAAGTTTTACCAAAGATTTCAGGAAAATACTACTAGTTCTACACAAACTCCTCCAGAAAATTAAAAGGACGGAATCCTTTCCATCTCATTCCATGAGGTCAGTATCACCCTGAACCAAAACCAGATCGTGCAAAACAAGAAAACTATAAATCAATATCCTTTGTGAACATAAATGCAAGAATATTAAGCAAAGATTTTGCAAACTGAATCCAACAATATATCAGATGGAAAAAACAATCATGTCTTCTTAGAGTCCATCCTACAAATACATTATTTAGAGACTTGACTAGTACCAAACAAATCAGCTAAAGTTGTGAATGAAGCTGCTTCTAGGGCAGGAAAAGTGGGGAGTGAGGGGGTGGTAGACTACTACTGATTTTCAGAAAAGCCTTGTTGACCTATTTGGGTATCTATAACTGATAAAAAATGGAAACCAATAAACAGGTTTATATCCAGTACTGACTTTTAATGATAACACATAAACTTACTATAGCGTGAATTATAGATGGACTCTTCAAGCAAAAAATATTTCACCATTTAAGGTTGCCAGACTTCATCACTTACTGTTTGATAGTGGCTGATATAAAGCTGTATATACATACGTGCATGTGTGTGTATGGATTTGATGTGGATGATGTTCCCCTAGGAACATCAGGCGGTCCTCTGCAGCAGAACTGAGACATACCTGATCACACCGAAGTTACTCAGTCATCTTAAAGAGAGAAAAGGGCTTCCCAGTCAGCTCAAAAATTGAAGGCAACCTGACTGAGGTTATTATCTCAGCTAAAGAAAGATACATCAAACATCAGGAGCTTTGGTCAGCAAAGGAAAGAAAGTAAAATTACAAAGGAAACAAAGTAAAATTAGAACCTTCTGATAAATGTCAGCAATGTTCATTCAAGGCCTCCCCAAGCAAGAGGATGTCCTGCTTACAGAGCACAGTCTGATGGTTCCAGTGGCTCTTCTGTCCCTATGGAGGAAATGGATTCACCCATCTTTCATTACCTGCTCTGATCAAACATTTGGGTCACTTAACCAACTCCCCTTTATTCTGATTCCAGGCCTACCACACAGCTTTAAAGATCACATGTACTCGTCAGAAGAGATATATGTAGCTCTCTTGGTAGTTGCATTTCTCATTGGAAATTAATATAATTTATATGTTTCTTTTGATCTACCTTAACGTAAGTTTCTCCCTAAGAGATTAGTCAACATTTAATATGCTAGAAAATAAGTTTTTTTCAGTTTGTAATTCTGGTTACTGGAGATGAAATAGGAAATCATGTTTTAAAAACTATCAGGGAGGGGCCGGCCCTGTGGCCAAGTGGTTAAGTTCATGCGCTGGGCTTTGGCAGCCCAGGGTTTCACCAGTTCGAATCCTGGGCGTGGACATGGCACCGTTCATCAGGCCACGCTGAGGTGGGGTCCCACATGCCACAACTAGAAGGACTCACAACTAAAAATACACAACTATGTACCGGGAGGTTCAGGGGAGAAAAAGGAAAAATAAAATGTTTTTGTAAAAAAAAAAAAACTATCAGGGAATATGTACATGAGATAAATCTGAAGAGCAACATGCTTTCTATCAAAAATATCAAATTACATTTGGGAATAAAAGTTTTCTTTCTCTGAGTTGTAATGAGCCTGGGAAAAACTAGAAATGCTTGAGAACTTGGAACTTAACTGGGGAAGTGTTAAACTAGTTCAGATAAAGCAATTTAGCCAAATTGTAATTGTTTTGTGTGATGTTTAAAAAAATATACTTATGAATTAAAAAAAAATCTCTAGACCTGAACATATAACATGGATTATGTCTACTGTGTAAATCGCCTCCTCAGTAAGCTGAGTGGTGCCCTAATAGTCTTGAGAAGATAATGCAATTTACAATTTAGTAAATTATTCCCTAGGCACCATTTACACAGTAGGAGTATATGACCCATTAAAGTCAAAGTACAATTTATGTAAAGACTATAATTCATTTTGGTCAAGTAGTGATTTCAAGTGAAATATTGGGAGTTCAATCATTCTGTCACCTAAGAATTATTTGTGTTTAAGAAAAAAAACAAAACAATATCACAAGCTTTGAGATCAATTTGTGTAAAATATAAAGTACATTTTAAATGAACATTTAAATTCTGATTTGTCTATGGACATTTCTTAGATTATAATTATTGCATAAGGAGTCTTATAAAGGGAAGAGTTAGAATGATCCTTGGGACAACTCTTCTGGCCCAGAAGGATAAGGCCATGAAACATGGGGCAGGACCTGGGAAAAGCTCTTTATCGTTCATAGCTATTATTACTCAGGATTCCCTGATTTTTCACAAGCTTTGATTTACTCATTTCAGATGATTGGGCAAGACCTAATTTTCATGAGTGTTTCCATATCTAAGACAGAGGTGAATCAATGATTTTGAAGAGCTAATTTGAGAATGTCTGCAATGCCCCTGGCTTCCTTGAAAACACAATGGCAGCTCCAGTGAGATATTGACCATTCTTGGCTCTGGATTATGGAACAGAAGATGAAAAAAGAAATGAGGACAAAAGAAATATAGAAAAACCTGTAGTTAATAGATGAAGAATTTTGGGTATCCATGACTACACACAGTCAGCCTGACTGATTTTCACTTTGTATTGCTTAGACCAGGTGCACAGGGCAATTAATGGCACATTGTCCTGTCTCAATTGCTTTGAATGTTGACATCTGCTTCTATCTTCTTTGCAAATGCATTTGTTAATTTAACAAATATTTATTAAGATCTACTATGTGCTAATTGTAGCTATTACTCCCAAACTCATTCTTATAATCCATCTTTAGTCAAAATGGATGTGTCCTTGACTAAATGCTTTCTTCCACTTACTCTGTATTCCTCCCCCACCTAATGATGCGTTTGGCCATTAACCTGCATCGTTCAGTGCTGTCAAGCTGCTCTTTGGTAAATCAAATTCCCTGAGGGAGGAGGGATGGGGAGGAGCTCTCATCTCATTTCTAACTTAAAGTGCGACATGTCACCTAAGCCTGTCCTTCACTGGAAGTCTCGACCTAGAATTTTCTCACTCTTTTCTCCTCTCGGAAGTCCTATTTTATCTCTCCAATTTATCTAAGATACTTTAAAAAGAATAGATCCATATAAGTGTCCACCATCTGAGAATTTTTTCTTGTTTGTTTTGAAAGGGAGTACACGGGGCTTTTCAAAGGAATGTTTAATTGGTAGAATTTAATTGATAGGGAGTGTTGCAAAATGAAATGAGGATTTTAAGCAAGACAGATCAATTTCCTTTCTGTATTTCTGAGGGGAGAGGGGAGACTTGGAGGTCCTGCTTCCCTTACATTGTAACAGAATGATTACTTCTTTTCCTATAAGCCAAGCCCTGATTTTGCTGAACCTGAGCAAATAGCTATTTCAATATTGCTGAGCCTGGTAATAGCTTAATTAAGCATCACATTAAGTGCGACCTAAAAACAGGCATTCAGAGAATCTTACTCTAAAAACCTGAAAGAGTAGGAGAGTAAATTTTGGCGTATAAGTAAATGGAAAGGCAAAAAGCTGGAAAACATACATCCATGTCTAAGAAATAAGCTATGTTCCTGACACTAAAAAGTTCTAATATTCCAAACAATATTTACGATACATTATAGTTATAATTCTTTGAATACTTTGACAGAAGAGTTTTGGAATAATTAACAAAATGACAGAAAAGTTGACTTGTATATAAAAATTATCTATGAAATAAAATTTTAATGATTATTTTAATACTACCAGAAAAAAATGCTTTGCCTTCACAAGTCTTAATACTAAAAAATAAATCTAAAAGTCAAAGACAAAAGATACACCTGAAAATCATAAAGCAGCTGCATAAAATGTTAGATTTATCTAGTTCTTCAATTTATATGCAAGGTATTTAATAAGGATCCAATTTCTTATTTTTACAATAAAATTTGTATTTTCAGAGGATAGTTCCAAGAATAGAATACATTGAATTTGAACACATTGAAATAATAAAAATGAATACAAACACTAAACACAAAGAAATAGAAATAAAAACACAACTTTTAGAAAATAGGAAAAAAATAACTATAACTCATTAAAAGTTATTAATTTTGGAGTTTGTAAATGTTACACTTCTCCATACCTGATTCTTGACTAACATGCTGAGCACTTTCATACATAGAAAGAGTGATTATTTTTCAAATTCAACCAGAGGTACTCTAGAGAAGATCAACAAAGCTAAAGTTCGTTCTTTCAGGATAAAAAGCGTAACAAAACACAAATCTCTGGCAAACTTGATCAAAAGAATTACAGAAGACATAAACAATATAATGAATTAAAAGAGGGACATAACCACAGATAAAGAAGAGACTAAAAACAGAATATTATCAATACCTATATGGCTATGATGTTGAAAATAAAATTTACAAATTCCTAAAAATACATCTCATCAGAATTGACTCAATAAGAAATGAAGAGCTTGAGTAATCCTATACACACGTTTGATACATATTCCCACTTCATGCTGATGATAAAAATGTTGAAGAGGAACAGTTCAAAGACTATATCCTCTGAAATGCTGCTAGAGCCTTACCTCCAGGTTAATAGAACACTATTAATCAACAATGTAATAGTCTGCTGTCATGATTCTTAACTATAATTTTAGAATGACATGATTTATT
Source organism: Equus asinus (assembly GCF_041296235.1). NCBI lineage: Eukaryota > Metazoa > Chordata > Mammalia > Perissodactyla > Equidae > Equus > Equus asinus. The sequence goes on from NC_091790.1 coordinate 172,909,371, forward strand.
CATGTAGGTTTTTAGTGAGCACTGCTTCCTTTTTCAGAGGTCATAATTAATGTTTAATCCTATACCATTAATGTGCTAAAAATCTTCTCAATTTTCTCCTTCTTACTATTCTTGCCTTAGTTGATGGGTTCATGGTTTCTTATCTGAAAAATTATAAAAGCTTCCTGGATGGTCTTCTGTCAACCACAACTAATTAATATTTCAACTAATTGATTTTAAAACAATTTTAGAAATTTACCTCCAATTACGGGTCTAGAGTAATTTTAATCTATGAAGATATTTGACCATTTTTAGCCACCAGTGATGATGTATACTCTGATTCTCTCAGATCTGCATTTTGTAAAACAATATAAATATATATGTATGTAAATATGTACACAAATAAAACAATATAAAACCATTTATATAATAATATAAAACTAAGAATATATACATATTTATTTTATAAATACATGAATGTATGCATATATAATATAAATATGTGTATATAGCCATTTTCAAAATTGCCAAAGAAATCCAACCTTGTTCACTTTTAGTAAAACGTACAAAATTCAATATGCTCTCTTGTATTAAAATATCAAGTATATTCATTTATTACTTTTTTGTCACAAAAGCAAGACATCAAATTAATCCTTAAAGCAAATAAATGGATCGTTTTTGTTTGTTTTTACAAAAATACTCTAACATGTATTTATTTGAAAAAATAAGACTATTTATAAATTTAATATTTATGTACAAATATTGGGCTAATAAATTCAAGTCACCTAATACAAAATTATAGTGTGAGGTCCCTTGGTATTTTGATACTTAGGAATCTAGTATTATACTGTGAAAAATTAATATCCTTGGGTTATGAGATAAACCTGAAGAAAAATATAAACAGATTGGAAATAAAAAGGAACACATTCAATGTATACATCCGTTTTGGCAGTTGGTTAGAAATGTCATCTTTCAACAAATATCACAATAAATACCAATGTCTAGTAGATCTAAATTGAAGTTTCAATGACAAAATTTAGTTTTAAAGTAATAAGATTCTCCTATGACCAAATTATGGAACACTTTAGATATCTTTATCATGTACTTAAAATCAAATTTAACAATGTGACTATCCATGTTACTTTTATCAGAGAAACATGAAAAAATATTTTTTCAAAAATGTGTTTGAAGAAATAAGTCCCTAGGAAGAGCAAGACGGAACAAAAAAGTAAGGGCACAAACTCCGAAGTAACATAGAGACACACACATACTCAAGTAACGCACAATGAAACTGACTTAAAATATTCCTCTAAGCTATAAATCTGAAAGTGATCTGTATTCTCTGTATTCTCCATGCAGAATGATTAAGGGAAAAAAAGGAAAAGACTCAAAAATAAAATACATGCACACACATTTTAAGCTATTTTATCTGGTTATTGTATAAGAAAGGGAATCTTTAAAATATTTTGATAATCAGCAAGTTAACATTTTTACTGTATTTAGGTGATGCTAAAATAGACACCTTAATGAAAAGAAAAGTACTCCCAACACAAAAAAAGTTTAAAATGTTACTTTTAAAGTTTAGAGATTCTCTGAAATTTAAGCTTACCCCAACAGCTATGACATAATGATATTCTATATATCAAATGAATTAGGAAGATGAGATGACTCTTTCATCACAGCAGGCAGACTAAAGTTAAAAAAAAAACCTGAATATGAATCAAGGTATTAAGCATTTAAAGGGCAACTTAGGTATGTAGCAATACAGAAATATTTATCTTGAACTGAGATTTTAATATACTATATAATCAAAGGTATTTTTAAGAATGACATGATTTTAAGAATAAATAGTAAATTTGAAAAATATCACTCCTCTATTTTCTAAAAAGTGTACTTGACTAGATACAAAGAGATTTCCTTAATATGTTTATATTGATTGCTGTATTTATGTAGAGGGTACAGTGAGAGAAATTCTACAGTCACCACATAATACACAAACCTTGTTTTAAATAATTCTCTTATGAATGCTAATAACTTCCTATTCTGATCTAGACATCTGCTTATGGTGCCTCACTGTCTATAATGTGCTTGGATTTTCTCAAGTTTAGATACCACATATCAAAGAGAAATCCATTTTCAGTTACGTTATGTATGCCACCATTTTAAGTAAAATAAGTAGCATTATTTAAACTAGAAAGTGCGTATTTCTCATCAGAGAAATACATACAAGAGTCTAAGAAGTAAATTTATTCATTGTTCATTTCTTTCCCAAAGATTAGTCCCTGCTCTGTCTTTACTGAAAAGGCATAAAAAATATAGCTGCTGCTGCTACTTGTATGTGTTTATGAAATAAGTTAATTTTATTTTATAGATAAAAAGAATGTATTTAAACTCATACAAAAGGGTATATTCAATATGGGATACTGAAGTATGGGATACACAGATCACGCTTTTTTAATTAGGCCCAAAGATTTTTCTTAGAAACTGCTATTGAAAGAAAATAATGATCTAAATATTTGAAGAGATATCCTATGGTTGTGGAAAGGGATATTCAATCCTGTTAAGATTGTAATACCCACCAAATTGACCCATAGAATCAATGAAATCCCTATCACTATCCTAATGGGCCATTTTTGCAGAAATTGACAAGCTGATCCTAAAATTCATATAGAAAGTCAATGAACCCAGGATGTCCAAAACAAGTGTTGGAAAAGAGCAGCAAAGAACTAAGTGGGAACACACAATTCTCAATTTCAAAACTTATGACAAAGCTACTGGCCAAGAATAGACATAAATTAATGAAATAGAATTGAGAGTTCAGAAATAAACCCTTACAATTATGGTCAATTGATTTTCAACAAGGGTGCTCAGGCAATACAATGGGATGCTGAAACAACTAGATATCCACATACAAAAGAATGAAACCGAACTCCTTCCTCACACCTAACACAAAAGTTGACTTAAAATGGATCATAAACCTAAACATAAGAGCTAAAACTGAAAAATTCTTAGAAGAAAATCTTTGTGGCTTTGGGCTAGGCAATGGTTTCTTAGATATGACATTCAAAGGACAAACAACAAAAGAAAAAATACGTAAACTCAACCTCCAACGTTACAAATGTTTGTCCTTCAAAGGACACCATGAAGAAAGGGAAAAGATAACCCACATAATGGGAGAAAATATTTGCAAACCATATACTTGACAAGGGAGTTTTACCTAAAATACATAAGAATTCTTACAACTCAATAATGAAAAATTTAAAGAACTCAATTTAAAGATGGGCAAAGGATCTGAATAGACGTTTCTCCAAAGAAGAAACAAAAATCATCAATTAGTACATGAAAAGATGCTAAATATCATTATTCATTAGGAAAACGTAAATCAAAACCACAAAGACTTCACGCACACCAGGATGGCTATAATAAAAGGACAATAACAAGTGTTGGTAAGGATGTGGAGAAATTGGAACCTTCATACATTTCTGGTGAGAATGTAAAATTGTGCAGACACTTTGGAAAACAATTTGGCAAGTCCTTCAAATGTTAAGCATAGAGTTACTATATGACCCAGTAATTCCCCACCTAGGCATATACATACCCAAGTGAATGAAAACATACTTCCATACAAGAAGTTAAACACGTGTATTATAGCAACATTAAACACAAGAGCCAAAGTAGAAGCAACTAAAATGTCCATCAACCAATTAATGGATGAATAAAATGTGGTATGTCTTTAAAACGAAATGTTATTTGCCAACAAAAAAAATGAAGAATGAAGACCTGAAACATGCTACAATATGGATGAACCTTGAAAGCATTATGGTAAGTCAAAGAAGCCAGTCACAAAAGACTGTATGTTGCATGATTCATATGTATTTATATGAAATGGCCAGAATAGGCAAAAAAATTTAAAGCATAATAGTGATTGCCCAGAATTGGGGAAATGGGGATCATAGGGAGTGACTGCTAATGGGTATGGTGTTTTTTGATGACAAAAATCCACCCCGCCTGGAACATGAATCATCTCTTTGTTCAATGTATCCACACTGTATACACTATCCGCCCATTAGTCACTTAGTTATCAGACCGACTGTCACAGTATGGTGGTGTTTGTGTTCATTATTTTGTTTAATAACGGTCCCAGAGCACAAGAGTAGTGACGCTGGCAATTCAGATATGCCAAAGAGAAGCCGTAAAGTGCTTCCTTTAAGTGAAAAGGTGAAAGTTCTCGACTTAATACGGAAAGAAAAGTCATATGCTGACGTTGCTAAGATCTTGGGTGACTTTTAGTACAGTATATGACTATAATTGTTTTATTTTATTATGATTGTTGTAGATCTTTTACTGTGCCTGATTTAAAAATTAAACTTTATCGTAGGTATGTAGGTATAGAAAAAAACAGTATATAGTGGGTTCAGCACTATCTGTGGTTTCAGGTATGCACCTGGGGTCTTAGAACACATCTTCTGTGGACAATGAGGGACTACTGTATATCTTAATGACACTATTTTTTTAAATGTTCATCTCATTATCTTCTGACAAAAAAATAATACACCTTCATTGTCCCAAACACCAAAAATATAAACCTTAGGGCTTTCCCTCAACTATACCAGCTTCTTTACCCAACAGTGTCAAATCCTGTGGAATCTATCTCAGCAACCTTCTATGAATCAGCCCTACTCTTCTCTGTGCTCACTGCCCCTACCTCCATTGAGTAGGTCACAGTTTATTGTCTAAATAATCGCAACAGCTTCCCAGAAGTTCCTGCTACAAGCCACCAGTCTCTACTCTTTCCAGACCAATTACTCACTGCCTACACACTTGTCTTGCTAAAGCACACGTTCTTATATATATTCCAAGTTCCCCCATTGCTCCCAAAATGAAGTCCTAAATCTTTAGCACAGATACAAGACAATTGTCAGCCTGACCCCACACAATAAATTAGCCTAATATCCCTGCAATTTTAAGCAATTTGACCTGCTGCTTTTTGAATATTGTATGCTCTTTGTGCCTCAGTAACTTCGTATACCAATCCCCTCCATCTCCCACCTTTCCTGCCTGATCAATGGTTATTTATCAGTCAAGACCCAAGTTTAAATGCCAACTTTTCTATGAAGTCTTCCAGGAGATCCCTCAGGGGTGTTTACCGGCTCCTTTCTTCCGCTTGGGAAGAATTTTATTCATATCTTCATTCTAGTATTAAACACTATCACATTGTTATTATTTGTTTACACATCTGTCTTTCCCAAGAGACTGTGAGCTTAATGATGATGCTTTTATCCACCTTTGATATTCTAATCCATTTTTATCATGGCTCTTATATTGGGAAATGCTTAGTTATTATTTATTAAAGCCTGGAATGTATACAGAAGTAGCAAATGTGTGTACGTGCACATTTGCTTCAGGCTGAGTGGAAACTTTAACTTTGAGAGAGAAATTCTCCAAAAGCCTCACTCCCAAATTCCCTACTTCACCCAGATTTGCTAGATTAACCTTGTGCTAGATTACCTTGATAAACTGGAGTCAAAAGATGGTTTCTAAGGACTCTTAATACTCCTAAACTGTAAGTCCAAAAAAAATTTTAACTCACCACAGGAAATATTTGGCCAATATTATATCTTAACAAATCATTTATTAACCAAAGTGAAAAGGTGCTTTCTGTTACTGAGGAAGAAAAAATGAGTATCTTCTTCATTTAAAATCTAAGGTACCATCATGATCTAAAATAAAAGAAAATATACTAAGTTAAAAGCCGTCCACCAGGAAATGTAAAAGCTAAGTTTGTAGATTCATGAATTTATTATAGTGAGTCATAATGATTTTCCAACAACGTGCTCATAGGAATTCGTGATGATGTCATAAAATTTTTGTTGGAAAATTATATTCTCAGCAGATACATCCTAAGTAATTAGTATAGATTTTATTATTATGAGATAATGAACATATATATATATATATATATATATGTTTATAGTCAGCCTCATCTCCATCAATCATTTTCAGTGCACTTTAATAGATGTTTAACTAACGGGAATCACAAATCTAAATTTCTAACTCAATCAGTCTCACATTTTGTATCTGACTCCAATTTGTCTCTAAAGTTTGAAAGAAGTTTGATCAAAACATTAATAACAAATATATGGCTTATTTACCAATATGCTCTATGTTTTTGAGAAAGAAAATATAATAAATAGCTACAAATAAAGCAGCTTTTAATAAAATCCTAGTTTAAAATACATAGCTAAGTTTAGTTAGATAAAATGGTAGTCTATAACTACTACGAAAATATTTGAAATTTTAAATGGTAATATATGCATTAATTATTTTTAGACTCTGATATTTGCAATTGTATAATGATATCTAATTTCTAAAATTGAAATTTGCTGTACTAATAATGGATATTGTAAATTAATAACTGTGATGCTAACTTTTTCTAAGGACTTTGGAATGATTAGTAAAGAAATAATTTTCAGGTGTCCAAGTGCAAAAATAAAATTTATCTTTCCTTACACCATGACCAAACAAAATTAAATTAAGTAGTAAATCATAAATCTTGAAACTGTTTGTATATCTTGTGTACAATGTAAGTTATTATTAAAACATATCCATATATAAAACAAATTTAGCTTACTATCAGAATAATTCAGAGCACTTGTCTTAGAAATTTGTCATAAAACTTTTTACTTTTTCTCCCATTATGATCTAAAGTAAATAACCAAAACTTCTGCAAACTATATAATTCAAAAATATAAGAAGCATATGAATGCTTGGAGTGACAAAACCCTTGGTGTCTTTATGTATCATATGCCAATAATTCAGTTTCGTTTAAAATAATCCAGGAAGTATAAACCTTTCACCACAGCTTCGTATATCATTCAAATGGAAATATACATACCTGCCCGCACCAACCACATTCCAGCATTGTAAAGTTGGAGAATATAAGGCTTTCAGGATTCTGAATATGTGTGTAAATGCTGTTGATTCATTCAGAAGGAATCTGCTATTTTCCCTTCCTCAGAGAGTGGTTACCTACTACAACATTTTACTTAGCCATCAACACTGCCACAATCCAAGCTTTGTTGTAACGTTGTACTCTTACAGCTAAAAACCTGTTGATAATGAACCTGAACCCATTATTTTGAGTCAATGAATTGAAAGAAATAGGGCAAAGAATGAAAGCCACAGGGCCAATTACGAGCATTCTTTGATGTATTACTTGCTAGCACCCACCATATCACTTTGTGTCTTTGTCTTGATCCCCTCTGTTACTCCTTAATTATTCTGGAAGGGTTAAAGTTCAGAGAGCTAATTGCACAAACCGTCTTTCTTGGTAGGGATTCTCCCTACTCTGACACTTTTCCCCAACTGTGCCCAGCCACCTTGTATTATGCCAATTAACCCAATTCTTGGCATTTTTGCTTGGCCTTCAAGCATCTTTTCAAGCTTTGCCTAAAATATTTTCACTGGCTGGCCTGCAGAATAAACCAAGGCAACATTAAGATTTGATTAAAACCTATTTCATGATATAATCTTTCCTAAACTTCTAATGATACAATTGAATTTTCTTCTGTACTAATTAAGTCATAAACACATTATTTATAAAAAATAAAAATATTTTAACTAACTGCTGAACATTTAGCAATATTAAATTATTCATTCTACCCTCCTACACTGAGTCACAGCCCATTCTAATAAAAATGACTTTTTTGCAATTTGCCAGCCAAGATCTGAACTGAGAAGATTCCATTTTTGTATGGCATGTTGATGAGGTTTCCATAATATATGAACTAACTCCAATAGTATTATGATATTTAAAGGAATTGACTTATGAGTCTGCACAGTTTTGGAAATTTTCAATATTTGACTATTATTACAATTCTGAAATACAGTTCCAAAAATAAATAATCATGCCTTGCAGTGCTTCCTGGGATGTATAAGATATACCATGCCTTATACTTCTATATATTTTTCAAAATTTTTAAGAATCCATTGCTTCCATATATTTCACTTTCAATAAGTATCTGACAATTGTTTGAAGGTATCTACTTCAGGGATATGCACTAATTAAGTACTTGACTTCAGTTGTTGCAGGTGTGTTTTCATTGACTAGTAATTATCGAGCAGCTACTGCATATTAAGCATTTGCTGGCTGCTGTGGATAAAGGTGAATTAGTCAAACAGGGTCTCTACCATTGCAGAACTTTAGGTTAATGGCATTGTCAGAAGATCAACAGATAAACAAATATTAATATAAATACTAATAAACAGAGGCTAACAAAGAATGAGGAGGCCCATTAACAAACAGGACCACTAACCTGAAGAATGAAAAGGAGCCAGGCATGCAAAGAGTAAGGGAGAGGGAACAGCATATGCAAAAGCTCTTCATTAGAAGTAGGCATGCTGAGTTTGAGAAACTGAATTACTGTCAGTTTGCAGTACGGTGGGAGGGAGAAGAATGACTTGGGACTAGATTAGGAAGATAGATCGAAACCAGACCACGCAGGGTGTTTTAGATTCTGACAAGAAGTTATATTTTATTTAAGGAACAATGCATATGATGTGATTGATTTTTGTGCTGTTGAGAAGAATACATCAAAGAGTTTTTAAGCCAAGAGAGAAGTCAAGCCAGGGATCAGTTTTTAAGTAGAAATGTCATGTATTCTAATTACTTCTGTGGTAGAGTTCTTTGCCCATACTCATAAAATTTTACTTAAAATTCTAATTTACAGAATTAGTTTGATATGGATTGCATATTGCAAAAAATTGATATGGATTGCAAATATGGATTGCATTTGTTAATCTGCACTAAGCAGATGATAGAATCTCATACTCCACAAAGCAACTATGTCAAAAGAACAGGCCTATAACTTCCGGGCTTACATAAAAATATATTTAAAAGCCCAAAGTGTATAATTGTTGAATAAGATTTTTTTAAAGTTTGTTTATAGATCTCATTAAATGCCACAAGAATAAAATAGGCCTAGAATGAAGCTAAAATGAAATTATTAGCTCCAGTGAAGTTAGACCAAGCATTCTTTCAAAGTTACATAGATGTCACCTTTAGCTAGAACCATGTATTAAATGTATTTAGTTAGTGTATTCACAGTGTTATCACTGACAGAACTTTTAAGATTGACCTTTTGATAAAGCTAACACAGAAATAACCAACCATGATTCCAAAGTTATTAAATGTATCCTTTTAACCTCTCTTTCATAAGATGCTCTAACATTAACATTAGGACAGCAAAAATAGTTCCATGAATTAATTGACTCTTACATAACATCTGCAAAAATACATCCTTCAGAACCTGTTGCTTGTCTATTCCTCATTTTTAGATTGCCAATTATCTTTTAAATTTAACTTCTTTCACACATGATTTATTAAGATAAGCTATTTTTCTTAATAAAAATTAAAGGTAAATGGCAGTTTTAAAAAGTAGTTTCATTCTGATGATTTTCCTGTCTTAACTCAAAGTTCCAGACTTGAAGTAAAGAAGAGAGCTCTAGACTGAGGTTGGCGCCCCCCACCCCCACTCTAGAATTCAAAGGACTTACTTGCTTCGTTCCAATCCCCTTCATCTCCCTTGACCCAGTTTGTCAAACTAAATATTTCTCTCTCTCTATTTCTGGCTAGTCACGGTAATGGGCACTTTCCTAAAATAATGATACTGTATTTAGGACCAGGGAATTTGAGAAAGGCCAACTCCAAATGACCATTCGAACGTTCTTGTTCTCATTTTTGATGTTTCTTTACCATTACCCTCCCCACTGTTTCCCAAGTTGTAACGCTATAAGATGCTGCATTGCCCCCAACGAATTGTTAGCAAACGCAAAGCGATAATGTCAAAACTTTGAGAAAGTTGATTCTTACCTTTAGGGACCAGATTCTGAAAGAATGTTAACTCAACGTTCAACAGGAAAGAGAGAAAGTGGAAAGTTCTACCAAGTCATGATTTTAAACTCCCCCTCCCCCCATTTGTAAGCTACTAGTAAACTGCTTGCACTGAAATAGAATGGAAATTATATAATTATGTAATTTCTGCTCCCATATTTGCTTCCTCATGTCTCACATGATTATTCTTCCAATACATTCCGTTTTTGGATCTATAGATGAGATAGTTCTGAATCTACCAAACGTTGTAAAAGAAATGAAGTGACATCCTTAGAGCAGCAACATTAATAACGGCGCTATTTTCTATTGGTAAATTCATTAACTCTCTGGCTTAATCTGCCACTATCTGGACCATTGCCGGGAATTTTATGGCAAAACTGGTATATGATCCACAAACAGAGATCAGGGAAGAGAAGACATCTCAACTGATGTTAAAAACTTCCAACTAAACCTAGATGCCACTAACTCACATTCTTGCATCCAGAATTTTATCCTAATGAAACTGTGCTTAAAATACATTTATTCAGGATTAACTATATTTAAAATGGTGTTAAATATTTTACTAAGCCATTTCATATAGTCAATGAAATTACTTCTCTTTTAAGGGACTGTTTCAGGTGAAAATTAAAAAATATAAATTGCTGCAGTAATGTTCGAGCTGTCTAAAACAAGTATCCTATCAAAATAGACTGTCTAGGCTACTAAGAAACATTGAATAGTATTGCCTATGATACGTATATCCTGCTCTCCACATCTAAACTGAAAGCATATATAATAAAAGACCATCACTTTGTATTTCTTCACTACTTCTCCAAAGTACATAGTGTTTTGACCCACGAGCTATAGGATTGCTCACAAATTGAACTTCAAACATTATCAGATACATCTCCTTTTCTACAAATTATGTACTCGGCAAATTAGAGTGCTACTTCCATTGTTCATCTCTTCTTAACATCACCTTTTCCAATCTAGTAATGGTTTCAGGGATAGGTGAGGTGGAAAGTATCTTTGAGAACAAAAGTTCCTTTCCAATGGGAGAAAGAAAAAAATAACCTATCGGTATTCATGAAAGGCTTCCCAAAGAAAGTTATCCCAAAGAAAGTTATCCAGTGAATGAGAACCAGTTAGCATGGAGCAGTAAGGGGCCAGGAAATAATGCTCCAAACAGAGGGAACAGCAGGTGCAAAAACTGAGGCGAAAGGGCTGGCCCCGTGGCCGAGTGGTTAGGTTCGCGCGCTCCGCAGCAGGCGGCCCAGTGTTTCGTCAGTTCGAATCCTGGGCGCGGACATGGCACTGCTCATCAAACCACGCTGAGGCGGCATCCCACATACCACAACTAGAAGGACCCACAATGAAGAATATACAACTATGTACTGAGGGGCTTTGGGGAGAAAAAGGAAAAAATAAAATTAAAAAAAAAAAAAAAAAAAAACTGAGGCGAAAGAGATTATGGAGAACTTGACAACAAAGTCATACAAAGAGTAATGAAGGAAGAAGTACATACTTATCTCAGAGATTGGATTTAAGGGAAATGTGATAACTTTCTTTGGGGGATAATTTTTGGGGAGAAGCTTTGTCTAATGCTCTCAAAGAATGGGTTGGATAACCATCCCCATCTCTACCCTCAGTGTTGTGTTGCTGTAAAACGGTGTGCTGACCCATTATGAAACTTTTCATATTGTATTGTAATTCTCTCTTTTTATCTCTGTCCTTCCAATTAGACTGCCAGTTCTCTGATGACAGGAACTGCCTTAATCTCTGATACATCTCCAAAACTGAGAATGTGGTAGAAGTCAGCTAAATATTTGTGAAATAATTGGAAAACCAAAGAATGAGCCAGGATGGTGAACATCCGTGTTCCTCAGTTTCTTTATACATAAAATGGAAATGAAAACAGTATTCACTTCTTGAGGTTATTGTAAAGATCAACTGAGTAAATATACATATATATATATAAATCTAAGAAAAGTCCCTACTACATAGGAAAGTTTCAATAAATCGTGGTTATTATTTTTTGTGGTCAACTAAAACCCCTTTCTTTTTCATATAAGCTAATGTTAAACTATGTCTACACAAGGATGCACACAAACAGGAATGTCTGAAGAAGCTGATTTTAAAATAAAGAAGGTAAATTCTTTCCTCTGTCTTCCTATCCACTAGCCACTGTCCAAAGGCCCAAGGTGTCAAAGTTTGGATCACACACTTCCAGCCCTAAACCCAGAGGCCCAGTGTGGCTTCTCCTAGATGTGTCAAACCATCACACAGGCTGGCAGCTGATATCTAGGATGCTGGTCTCCAAAAGGAAGTCTCACCACTAGGGTGAAAGTAAAAAATGCTAAAAATTTTTACTACTGTTTATTTTTTTCTCAAAGATAAAAGATAAAACTATTTTTATCTGAAAAATGTATTAGTACAATATTATGAGTATAAATTTTAAAACGTAGAAAAAGTACATAATTTGTAGGTGCTCAAAAATGTTTTACTAATAGAGTCACGCAATATTAAAAGATTGGAGAGGTTATTCTAGAGATCCAAACTGTGGGCTTAAAAGAGAATACACAGAAAATACTCTTTCTTCCAATTCCTTATGCATAAAAAAAAAAATTCCTCTGGGGAAATTCATTAGATAGATCAGAATTGTGTGAAGAACATTGAATAATATTGAGAGAGAACATTAGCATCAAGAGTGGTCTCCTTTTTAAAATCTCACGGGTTAGATTATACAGAGTTTTCAATTTTTCCACAACCTATTAGATAATGTAAGATCCTAAAAAAAAGCAAATACTGTGTAAATGGTGAAATAACTTATTTGTCCTGCCATTCACATAAAAATTTAGAGTTGTATTATCCTCCACTGGCTTTTCCCCCAGTTAGGTCATCACTAACAAAAGATTCTTAATATAGGCAATTTGTAAACATTTGTAATGTCCTCGCCACTAGAAAATCAGCATTCTCTATTTACAAAATCTTTCCATGGGAGAATAAGAACAGAGACTCAAGATTCTACATAAACAAAGATAATTGGCTTCCAAATAGAAGTCAAAATTGACTGAGTTGCATTCTAAACAGAGAAATATCTCCAATAGGAAGTTTTAAAATAAAAGTAAACAAGAACTCTAATTGCTTCATTAAATTTACGAAATCATTCAAGACTGAAAATTTGCCTCGTTCCAACTGCTCTTTTTATAAGCATGGCTTAGTTGTGCAGAAAAAAATTGTCCATTTGCAAGTGCCATTTGAAAAACAATTTCATAACTACACTTTAAAAAAGGCAATTGGACACATATGTTCAGCCCTTTTAACCACTGAGTTAAACTGGCCCACTGAATTTCTAAAACAAAATATCTTCTAGGCTAGAACCTTGATGCAAACTTCAGTCCACGGGAAATTTTCACACTGACAATGTTTGCTGTGGAAAGTGCTGTTTTAATGGAAACACTGTCAGACCTTTGTCTTCAGTAAAGCTACTGGATCTCCCATTAAGATGTAATATAAACTTCCAAACACAGGGGCCTTTTTCACCCACTAATTGTCCTTTCAGAGATCAGATCTCATCCCATTGTCGCCAATGAATTGCCCTGTGAACTCAGAAAGCACTGTTTCACATTGCCCTAAGGTTCAAGTAGAAAGAATAAATGGCAGAAGAGGGTAAGTTCTGTTACTGTTTGGTTCTTATATTTTTCTTCTTTTAATACTAGTTACACTTGAACTTCACCTAACTGCCAAGCCTGCAGACTCCATTCAATTAGCTTTAATAGGATTAAAACACTGCCTTGGAACTGCAGATTTAAATAGACAAAAATCTTGGCAAATACATCTTTCACGTATTCCCATTCATTCTACAATAAATAGATTACCTGAGGAAAAATAAGCATAATCAGATATTTTAGCATTTTACTTTTCAACTAAAATATGTTTTCCCATTATAGTGAAGTTTTAAAACCCAAAGTTTAAAAAGAAAGACTCATATGTGTGTATGAATTAAAGTTTTAGTCAGTATACACTCTTTCTTGATACTCTTCTTCTAATTTAAAATCGGGGCCTTGGCTAAAGAAGATACCACGGTAATAAATTTAATTAATTTGTTTGAGTTGGGCAATCTCCACCAAGCAAACAAGGCAAACTTTCATGATGGTCGCTAATGCTCCCTTTACCTATATGTTTTTTTTAAATGTAGGTCACCTCAAGAGTCACTGAGTAATTGCCAGATTGGATCTTTAATCCTGTGTCCAAAACGTATACTACAGAATTGAGCATGACCACTACTAGAAAACCAGCATTGGTCCATATGTTCTGCAACAAAAGCACAGTTAAATTAACAAACAGCCCCAACAAATGCCCTTACAGCAATTTAAACCAGTCCTAAGGAAAAATAGATAAACCATTTTTAACAAAGGTAGAAAGAATTTGCATTCCTTTCATTGGCTCATTTATTCAACCAATTAACATTTACTGAGCACTTATCGAGTTAACACATCAGCAGACTGAATACGTTGAAGTTTCAAAGAAAGCAGTAGACTTGGGCCTTGTCCTCAAGGGAAAATTTCCTAGTAAGAGGTAAGACGTGACTTCCATGAAACCGTGGTAAGATAATACATGAACACTGCAGTGTGGTCTATAGAATATATATGCTTGAAAAAGGGAAAGAAAAAGAAAAATCTACACACACAGTTCATAGAAGAGGGCTTCGTTTTTATTTTTAAAAGCAAAAGAAAATTTCTCAAGGACATACATGTGAGGAAGAGAGATCATAAAGGCACAAGGCAACAAAATGGCCAAGAAAGGGCTCTAGGAAGAAAAATAACGAATGAAGAATTTGTAGCTTTGAATTCTGAAGATTAAATTTATCTAATCTAAATTTTAATATATGACTTACCCTACTAGGTGGTTTTACAGTGGATTTGCTTTTGTTTTTTGTTTCTTTTTTTTGTTTAATTTTATTGCTTTGTCATCATGCTCTTACCAAATGCATAATCTCTTTGCAATTTCACGTTCCATACTTTTTTCCTCATATCTGTTTATGCTTAAAATAATCTCTCACTTTTTATAGAACCCCCCCCCGCCTTTTTCCCAACTATTATAACTTCATTGATTTCTGAAAGTTTGTATAGGCAAAACCCCACCCAGAAAAAATCAATATCAGAAATTCAGTTGAGTTCACTTGTCTCATCTTCCTGTGATACCAACTTTTAAAGGTGGCTGTGAAACTATTGAACGTAGGGTTTTGTTGTCGTTTTGTTTCATTTTTCATTTTCCCCAGGCTGTACAAATTGATAGAATTTATTCTCTATTATAAAAGTAAGATGAGGTATTATAAAATAAACACCACAAGAAAAATTTAAAAGCATAAAGAATAGATATAGAAACCACTGAAACAGTTTGGAGATCAACAAAATAATATATGAGGTAGTTTTAAATACATTAAGGAGGTAGAAAAGGATATAAATAATCTTAATTCCTAAGTGTGGGATCACAAACACTACGGAGAATTTGCCCCCAGCATCTGGTAATCTGAACAATTTTATAAAAATCAGAATTGGTTTGAAGTCAGATGGGTAAGACCAACTGCTGTTAATGTGATTACTTTTTTCTCATTATGCCTAGATCTAGACTTGACTTCAGGTTTTAGCTTCCCGTAAGCGCTACCATGTAATGACAAGAGTATTTAAAAATTAAAAATCAGAGTACATTTTTTATTGGGATATAGTAGCTTTACAGATTACCAAATTTGTGGAGGGTTTTCATCTGCTCTTATTTTTTATTCAGTGGTCAATTTACTGTTCATTATTATAATAGCACCAGTATTATAGAATGAACTCACCACACCTAACCTTTATGCTGTAAATTGAAGTTAAATTGCTAACTCCCATCAGATGCTAATTAAACTGACTATCACTGATTTTATGTAGCACATTGAGCTTTAAATATATATGCCTGGTATACCCAGCAGATGAATTGCTACTTATGGATACTAATAATGAGGATGTTGGTTATTTTTTCAACTGTAATTAATAGGTGTAATACCCATTTGCAAGGATATCATTAAAATGGTATCCAAGATTCACAGAATTTATAATACAGAGTTGGTTACTTAATATTCCTTTTAGACTTTGACCTTTTCAAAATGCACTCTAATATTTGGCCATAAAACTACTGAATTTTCAAAACTTAGTTGCCTTAGCTCACCTTAAAACCTATTTTCTCTGTGAAGTGTTTCTGTTTTATTGAAAGTGAACAACATTTCACTAAAGCCACTATACCTACTGCAAAAACAAAAGGAAGTGTATGACTTCTGGTTTCTGGTCCAGAATTTAAGGAGCTTAGAAGTAGCCACTCCATTCTAAAAACAAGTGAAAAGCTGAACAAACTGAAAAATCAAAACCTCTTAGATCCATCAGAAAAGTGAGATCACAGGGCAAACTGTTGTCCCCCAAATTGGAGAGACAGACTGGCAAATACAGAGAATCACAACTTATCCAATCAGAAATCCATAAGCAGAAACCTCCTTGGGAACCAGCAGCATGGTAGGAAAATCTAAACAGTAAAAGACAAATTGCTGGAGGCCCAGTGAGGATGAGAATGAATGTTAAAAGCTCTAGGGGTACCCAGACATATGAGGCCTTCCCACTTGTATGATTTTTACCTGAAGAAGCTCTAGGAGGGTCTCACAATGACTAACCAGAGAAAAATTCCCTCCTGCTTCTGGCAGAGGGAGGGGAAAAGTAACTGTTTTGAAATACGGCAGAACATTATGGTATTATTAACAAGACTTCCCTCAGGAGAAACTATTTTACCAGATCTTAACCTACCTGCGAGAAGGAAATACCCAACTTCAGCCCCATCTACCCATCTAGCCATCTTGTCCCACCTAAGAAATGTGGAAGCGAAGACTAAAAAGGCATGAAGTTCACAGTCCAGAGGCATGGGCTTATCCAAAATCGGGGACCTAATCACAGGACTATAGAATATTCCCTTTCCCCCACAACTTAGCTCTGTATTACTAAAGACCTATTTACAGCAGATTCTTTCACCCAATATATCATGTCCAATATGCAACAAAAACATTACAAGGCATACTAAAAGGCAAAAAACAGTTTGAGGAGATTGAACAAGCATCAGAGCCAGAGTCAGATATGAAAGAGATGTTGAAATTATAAGACCGTGAATTTAAAACAAAAAAACAAAACTATGATTAACATGCTAAGGGCTTTAGTGGAAAAGTTAACAAACATGCAAGAACAGATAGATAATATAAGCAGAGGAATGGAAATCCTAAAAAAAAAAATCAAAAGGAAGTGTTCAAGATCAAAAACACTGAAACAGAAATGAAGAATGCCTTTGGGTAGGCTCATTAGTAGACTGGACATAACTGAGGAAAGAATCTCTGAGTTAAGGATGTGACAATACAAACATCCAAAGATAAAAGGAAAGAGAACAAAGACTGAAAAAAGCAGAATAGAATATTTAAGAACTGTGAAACAACTACAAGAGATGTAATACACGTGTAATAAAAATACCAAAAGGATGAGGAAGAGAAAGAGGAATAGAAGAAATATTTGAATCAATAATGACTGATAATTTCCCCAAATTTATGTCAGACACAAAACTACAGATCCAGGGAGCTTAAAAAACACTAAGCAGGATAAATCCTTAAAAGATTACACTTAGGTATATCATATCCAAACTTTAGAGAGTCAAAGATAAAGAAAAAAATCTTGGGGGCTGGCCCCATGGCCAAGTGGTTAAGTTCACGCACTCTGCTGCGGCGGCCCAGGGTTTCACTGGTTCGGATCCTGGGCATGGACATGGCACCGCTCGTCAGGCCACGTTGAGGTGCCATCCCATATGCCACAACTAGAAGGACCTGCAACTAAGATATACAACTATGTACCGGGGGGGGGGGGGGGGGGTTGGGGAGATAAAGCAGGAAAAAAAAAAAAAAAGATTGGCCACAGTTGTTAGCTCAGGTGCCAATATTTAAGAAAAAAAAAGAAAAAATCTGGAAAGAAACCAGAGGGAAAACACACTTTACCTATAAAGGAGCAAAAATAAGATTTGCGTTGACTTCTCCTCAGAAAACTTGCAAGCTAAAAGAGTGGAGTGAAATATTTTTAAAATTGAGAGAAAAAAACACACACCAACCTAGAATTCTGTATCCTGCAAAATCATTCTTCAAAAGTGAAGGAGAGGAGACTGACATCAGCCTCATGATGGAGTCAGCTCTCCCAGTGAGCTCTCCCCTCCACGATACAACAAAAAGGACTTTCATATTCCAACAGAGGACAACCACACAACACAAAAGATGTCTGAGAGACCCATGCAGCCATACTCAGACAGTGGAGGTGCTGGAGCTATCCATAGGAGGTGGAACAGGGTAAGAGAAAGCTTCACTCCCTCCCCAAAAGACTGCTATCCAGGGATTGCACATGGCCTCCAAGAGGGAAGGAAGAGGGGAGAGGGTGCCCCTTCGAAGGAACATCGTAGATCCCTGAGGTCCCTTGCAGCTTAGGGGAAAGTGCCCTACCAAGGTGACTGCCTATCGTGGGAGTGACTTCATCAAGCCAATACCCGAGGAAAGCAGATAGGTAGGGCAGAGCAACAAGCCCCCAAGAGCATGCAGGAAAAAGAAACCGCACCACCCCCCACCCAGCCAGCACCCAGCTCCAGCACCTGAGATCCCGATGGAACACAGAGGGCTCAGAATACACAGCTCTTGGCCCCCACCCAGTGGCAATAGGTGGTAATAGTGAACAAATCATACCACAATGTAGAAGAACAAAGCCATGCCCTCTAGCAGTATCAAAAATTATATTAAATCTCCAGACCAGAAGGAAAATGACAAGTACCTAAAAATTAATCCTGAAGACACAGAAATATGTAATCTAAATGACAGAAAATTCAAAATAGCTATCATCAAAAAACTCAATGAGTTAAAAGAGAATGTAAAGAAACAATTCAATGAGTTCAGGAGCTACTTCACAAAAGAGATTGACACTATAAAGAAGAACCAGTCAGAACTATTTCAGCAGATTTTTCAACAGAAACCTTACAGGCTAGGAGAGACTGGAATGATATATTCAAATCTTTGAAGGATAAAAACTTTCAATGAAGAATACTCTATCCAGCAAAAATATCCTTCAGATTTGATAGATAAATAAAAACCTTCCAGATAAACAAAAGCTAAGGGAGTTTGTAGACACAACCCCCTCCCCCAACAAGAAATCCTCAAGAAGGCCCTCATACCTAAAAAAAAAAAAAAGAAGAAGAAGAAGAAGAAAGGAGTTACAAAGCCTAGAGTAAGGAGATAAATATGTAAATAAAATCAGAAAATTGTGACTATACATCAGAACAGGTTAGCAAATACTCAAGTATAACATTAAAGATAAAGATAAGGAAAACACCAAAACAAAGATAATCTTATCATTTTAACCAAAAACTCACAACACAAGATGGAATAAGACGTGACAAAAACAACATAGGAGAGGAAGAGGAAAGGGACTGAATTGGTTTAGTCTAAGAAAATAAGAGGCCATCAGAAAATGAACTATCTTATCTATGAGATTTTGCATAAAAGCCTCATGCTAACCACTAAACAAAAAAGCAGGACAGGGGCATAAATAATAAATAAGGAGAAAACTAAGAAATCCAGCATTAAAAACTACATAACCTAATTGGTAGGTAGAAAGGCACAGGGTAAGAAACAAAGGAAATGCAGGAGAACAAGTAAACAAGTCATAAAATGGCAGCATTAAGTGCTCTTATGTCAATAATCACCCTAAATGTAAATGGATTGAATTCTCCAATAAAAAGACACAGAGTGGTGAGATGGATTAAAGAATAAGACCCAACAATATGCTGCCTCCAGGAAACACATCTCAGCTCCAAAGACAAACACAGGTTCAGAGTGAAGGGATGGAAGATGATACTCCAAGCTAATGGCAAACAAAAGAAAGCAGGTTTCACAATCCTTATATCAGACAAAGTAGACTTTAAGATAAGACAGGTAAAGAGGGACAGTATATAATGATAAAAGAGACACACCACCAAGAAGATGTAACACATAAATATCTATGCGCTCAACATAGGAGCACCAAAGTACATAAAACAACTATTAACAAACCTAAAAGGAGATATTAACAATAAAACAATAATAGTAGGGGACCTCAACACTCCACTCATGTCAATGGATAGATCATATATATATTAGATAACACACAGATTAAAAGTAAATGAATGGAGAAAGATATCCCATACTAATACTAATCAATAGAAAGTGGGAGTAGCTATATTAATTTTAGACAGAGTGGATTTCAGAGCAAGTAACATTACAAGAGAATCATTACGTAATGATAAAAAAGCCAGTTCTCCAAGAAGACATAACAATCCTGAATATGTATGCACCTAACTATATTATACATGAAGCAAAAACTGATAGAATTTCAAACAGAAATAGATAAATCCACTATTATAATTGGAGACATCAACACCCTGCTATCAGAAATGGACAGATCCAGCT
The DNA here is from genome assembly GCF_041296235.1 of Equus asinus. Taxonomy (NCBI): domain Eukaryota; kingdom Metazoa; phylum Chordata; class Mammalia; order Perissodactyla; family Equidae; genus Equus; species Equus asinus. The sequence goes on from NC_091790.1 coordinate 172,929,758, forward strand.
GGCAGAAAATCATTACGGACATAGTGGAACTCAATAACTACACTAATCAACTGGATATCATTGACTTCTATAGGCTACTTCATTCAACAACAACAGAATGCACATTTTTGTCAAGCTCCTATGGAAGTTTCACCAAGATAGACCACATTCTGGACCATAAAATTCATCTTAATAAATTTAAAAGAATAAAAATCATACAATACATGCTCTCAAATCACAGTGGATTTAAACTAGAAATCAACAAAACAAAAAAATGTGTGAAATCCCAAAATACTTAGAGATAAAACAACACACTTCTAGATGACACATGAGTCAAAGAGGAAAATTAAAAAGAAATTTAAAAATATTTTGAACTAAATGAAAATAAAATCTATCAAAATTCGTGGGATGCAGTGAAGGAACTTGTTTAAGGGAAATTTACAGCATTGAATATATATGCTAGAAAAGAAGAAAGATCTAAAATCAATAATCTAAGGAAATTAGAAACAGAGCAAATTAAATCCAAAGTAAGCAGAAGAAAAATAAAATTTAAAGCAGAAATCAATGAAACTGAAAACAGGAAATCAACAGAGAAAATCAACAAAACAGAAAGATGGTACTTTGAAAATATCAATAAAATCAATAAGCCCCTAGTAAGACTAAGAAAAAAAGAAAGAAAACATAAATTACCAATATCAGAAATGAAATAGGGACATCACTACAGATCCCACAGACATTAAAAAGTTAATAAAGGGGGGCTGGCCTGGTCACATAGTGGTTAAGTTTTCATGCTCTGCTTTGATGGTCCAGGGTTCACAGGTTGGGATCCCAGGTGTACACAGAGCACTACTCATCAAGCCATGCTGTGGCAGCATCCCACATAAAATAGAGGAAGATTGGCACAGATGTTAGCTCAGAGCCAATCTTCCTCACAAAAAAAAGAAGTTAATAAAGGAATATTATGAACAACTCTATGCTCACAAATTTGATAACCTAGACTAAACGGACCAATTCCTTGAAAGACACAATTTGCCAATACTCACACAAGAAGAAATAGACAATCTGAATGGGCCTATGTTTACCAAAGCAATTAAATCAATAATTAATAACCTACCAGAACAGAAAACACTAGATCCAGATGGGATCACTGGTGAATACTACCAAATATTTAAGGAAGAAATTACGCCAGTTCTCTACAATCTCTTCCAGAAGATTGGAGAGGGAATGTTTCCTAACTTATTCTATGAGGTCAGCATCCCCTAATTCCCAAAACCAGACAGGCATTACTAGAAAAGGAAACTACAGACCAATATCTCTCATCGACATAGATGAAAAATTCTCAACAAAACATTAACAAATTGAATCCAACAGTGTATAAAAATAATTACACACCATAACAAAGTGGGATTTAACCCAGATATACAAGGTTGGTTCAACACTAAAAAATCAATTAATGTAACCTTTCACTCCTACAGGCTAAGAAGAAAAACCACATAATTATATGAATAGATGCAAGAAAGCATTTGACAAAATCCAACACCCATTCATGATCAAAACTCCTAGCAAACTAGGAATAGAGGGAAACTTGCTTGACTTGACAAATAACATCTACAAAAAACCCACAGCTAACACCAACTTAATGGTGAGAAACTCAAAGCTTCTCAATAAAATCAAGAACAAAGCAAGAATGACCCTTCTCACTAATGTTTTCCAGCATCCTCTTGGAAGCATTATAGCTAATGCTATAAGACAAGAAAGTGAAATAAAAATTAAGATGGGGAAGGAAGGAATAAAACCGTCTTTGTTCACAGATGACATGATCATCTATGCAGAAAACCTGAGAGGGTGTTTAGTTTTGTAAAAAGTCAGCAAAATTTCTTCCAAAGGGACTATACCATTTTGCATTCCCACCAGCAATAAATAGGTGTCCTGTTGCTCTACATCCTCGTCAGTATTTGATATTGCCAGTATTTTAGATTTTTGGCAATTCTAATAGGTGTATAGTGATATCTCATTGTTATTTTAATTTGAAATTCCCTAAGGACATACAATATTGAGCATCTTTTTATATGCTTAATCGACATCTGCATATCATCTATGGCAAGGTATCTGTTCAGATCTTTTGCCTGGTTTTTAATTAGGTCATTTGTTTTCTTACTGTTGAGTTTTATCAATCCTTTCTTCATAAGTTTTTAAAATCACATCGATGATTGAAGCAAAAACTATAATGCCATCTAATGTGTGCTCAAAGCATGTAGAAAAACTAATTAAGAAAATTTTAAAAAGTGGGCAGGGTAAAAGGACCTAAATGGAAGTCAATTTTCTACACTTTACTCAAAGTAGTAAAATGTCAATACCAGTAGACTGAGATGTATGTAGACTGTGACAGTAGATATATATACTACTGTGTACTGCATATACTGTAATACCCAGAGCAGCCACTAAAAGACCATACGATGAAATATATTTAAAAACACTATAAATAAATCAAATGAAACTCTAAAAAATGTTCAAATAATCCACAGGAAAAAAAGGAAAAGGAAACAGAAGAATAAGAAACAAAGGAAGAAACAGAAAACAATAAAAAAGAAGACATTTGCTAATCTATCAATAATTGCATTAATTGTAACTGTTCTAAATATATCAATTAAAAGACATAAATTAGCAGGATGGATAAAAACACAATTAAATTATATGCTGTCAAAAGAAAGTTCAAACACAATGATATACCAGATTGAAAGAATAGAAAAAAGATATACCATGCAAACCTTAATATTTTTTTTAAAAAGCAAGAGTAGTTCTGTTATTATCATGTAAAGTAGACTTCTGAGCAAAGAAAATTACCAGCAACAAAGAAAGGTGTTAAATAATAATGAATGAGTCAATCTACCAAGAAGACATACTGATCCTACATGCGTATACACCAAGCAACAGAGCAACAAAATATGTGAAACAAGAACCAATAGAACTGAAAGGAAAAATAGACTAATCTACAATTTTAATTGGGGATTCAACACCCTATAACTGTTAAAGTAATAGAATTTGTTGATTAAAAACTTACAAAAAAGAAACCTCTAGGCACAGATGGCTTCAATGAAGAATCTACCAAACATTAACTAAGAATTGGCACAGACTCTACATAATCTCTTCCAGACAACAGAAGAGAAACGAACATTTTCCAACTCATTGTATAAGATCTGCCTTACCTTGATATCAAAGTCAGACAAAAACAATATAAAAAAGAAAAGAAAGAAAGAAAACTACAGAACAATATCTTTCATGGACTTAAATGTAAAAGTCTTCAACAAAATAACAGCAAATTGAATTTAGCTATGTCTAAAAAGTCTTCTTAAACATGATACCAAAAATATAATCCATCAACTTAGTAATTGATAAACTGGATTTTATCAAAATTAAAAAAAATTTTCCCCTGTGAAAGAACTTTTAAAATGATTAAAAAAAAGAGACTAGATTGGGGTAAAATATTTGCAAACCACATATCTGACAAAGAACTGGTATCTAAAATATATAGAAAGAGGGACAGATAAAGTAAGAAATTAATTTCACTGATCTTTATGTTATTTACACAATTCTCTTCTCTTGTAGATTTACAAAACTTAGCACAATATTCTAGCAATGGCTGTACTGTGTTAAGTAATCAGGAAACTAAGGTTCTGCCAACTGATAATTCTAGATAGCAATATATGGTAGATTATTTCAGTTACAGAACCCAAAAAAATCATAACTCTCTGATTATGTGATTTTCTCTTGCATTGAGTCTGGACTTAGCCATGTTAGCTTGACTGATGGAACATCATGCTAGTCGAAATTTAAAATAATTTCCACATTAAGGCTGGCCCCCTTTCTTCCTGCTTTTAGAACTTTACTACATATGAAGAAGCCAAATTATCCTACTAGAGACAGACGGTCCAGCAGACAGCCAATACCAATAATCAAACTTTTGACCATCATCTTAGACCGTTAATCCCAGGATAGTCACCAGATAGTAGGCAGAATGAGCAGCAAAATAACCACTGAAATGAACCCAGCCCATTTGCTGATCCAGGGAATTATAAAGAAGTAAAAGAGTTGTTGTTTTAGGTCACTAATTTTCATAGTACCAGGTATTGCAACAGCACATAATACAGCTTACTATTACTAAATGTTTAAATCTAACTTAAACATAAACTTAAGTAATTGGGTTGATCCTATTGTGTAATTGAGTACTCTCATTTCAATTCTAATTTTAAAAGCCTTTCATAATTATACCATTCTAACTTTTTTGCATCAGAAATTGTTCATGATGTTCTAAGGACCATTGAAGAGAGTAACAGCAGCAATGTAGATGGTTTGGGAAATTGAACTGTGAATTTATCCAGAACCTACTTTGCATATTGTATTTTTAATTTGCCAGTAATGATTTTGGGCTCCAAATTCTGCCTGCATTCTTAACATCAAATGGCTAAAAATCAATAAATTCAGAGTTTACTCAGAACCAATTAATAAGTTTTATCAAATGCACCTTTATACAGAGATTCAAGTCTTGAACCCTTATAGACTGTGAACTATTTTTCTGCTCCTCTGTTTGAAATAGTTAAAAAAAAAAAGAAGAACCAATTGCCAAACATAGGAATCAGCACCCTCAAAAGATTAAAATGTTCATCTGTCAATGTAATTTTGCCAAATAATGTTATTAAGAGTAATTTGTGGAATTTATTATTCAAGCTATTATTTAGATCAAACAATATAGTAAGCACATTAAACTGAAAAACATCCCACTTTTCACCATCTTAGCCACAGTAAACTTTAAAATATGCCAATCTTCATGCTTTAGGGCATAATTTGGTTACCAGCTGGGGTCAGGAAGAAATTTTCCCCATAGTGTAGTATTGCCAATTACCATAGGTGTAAGACGGAGCAAGAGAAAGAGTCAGGGGGTTATATGGCCCTCTAAAGCATCTGGTATTGGATGCTCTCTGAGTGAGAATTCAGGATAAAATGAAACATTCAATTGTTCCTGTATGTCAATTCCAATATTCCTATGAGCTACAAATACGACATTACCGCCACAAGGGAGGGATTTCTGACAGAACAGATGTCACTTACAGTATTATGTGGGCTATCTATCTCAACAAATAATTGCTTGGCACTTCTGCCCTATGGCAAGGGTCTGAAAATATGTTAGGATGGGATCACACCATACAAGCAGATGGGCATAGATAAAAGAAAGAGCAAGAGCATACTGAGTCTGAAATGCATGTGTAAAAGCCAGATGGGGGTAATGAAGCAGATGTCTTTCCTTATCTTCAGTGACTAAAGCCCATGATCAGAATTATCCAGTTATTAGTTATTTAGAAGTTCTATTCCAAAATTTCTTTAGGTAAGTATGTGTTGCACAAGGCTCCAAATTATTGAAACAAAGAACCCTCGTCTTTTGAATTTCCATTTGAAATGAATGCATTTTGCTTAAGGCCTGAAACTGATATGAGACTCCAAACACCAGTGCCCCCTATTTCCATCCCTCCCCCCCCAAAAAAGGAAAAGGCAAAAACTAGGCTGAGATAAGAGGATGGACACAAAGGCTAACAATGAATGACAAAGTACAATTGAGATGGGACTTGCCTGAGAGAGACAGCAAGAGAGGGAAAAAAGTTCTTTTAAAATATCAATAAGAGAATCAAAGAAAGCAAGATCCTTTTTCTGATAAAAGGGGAAAGTTAATAACAGTGAAGAAAGGAGGCAATTGCAATATGCTCCAATTGTAATGGACGAAAAGAAGACGAGGGTAGAATCAGAAAGTAACCACTTGAAATAAATTTAACACATACATAGCTTTCACATTTGGACAATTCAAGGACTAAAGTTTTAAAAATATTTAAACTATTTGCCCCCAAAAGCAGACCTGATTGACTGTCCAAATAATTGGGTGGAGAAAGAGGAGTGTTTTTGTTCACAAGGACCAGCAAAAGAATTTTTACTTTTAAAATAGTGTTGATTGAAGAAAAAAGCTTGGAGGTGGGGGCAGGGGACAATAATGAATATACTTTAAATTATTAAAAGGCATTAAGTGATATCTCAGAATTAGAGAGGGTGTTATTGATACGTTTCTATGGCTATAATTGGACATAAGAAATAAGTGATTTGAAAATTTTCTAGACAAAAATAATTTGGCTATTCGATAATGTCTGAAAACTGTGATTCAGTGGAACATTTGTTCTTGTGTTGGAGCAGATCCAAAGATGATTCTTAAGGAAAACTCTAAGCTTTGCTTGCTAGTATCCTTTTGTATGTATTTTAATCTTAAGGAATATAATTTTTATAAGATATTAATCCTACCACATTTCTTTATTTTCAAAGTTTAATAATCCATCCTCAATTGTTAATATGGGAAAACAAAATACAAGGGGCTTATTGAAGAATATAATCTCAATTTTTTCTTCTATCTATTGTCCAGTTGAGAAAGTATAATGCAGGGAAAATTGCCTAAAGATCAATCATTCACTCTTCTGAGTATTCAGAGCAAGAAAGGTAAGAGGAGTAAGGATACACCCCCAGCTCTAGGCAACTTAAGGAGGTTGGACTTTCTCTTAACGGGAATAGAAGTCACTGAAAACTTTTTGTTGGTATGTTTGCTTGTGTGGGAGAGGGTATCACAGTCACATTTACATGGTGAAAGATCCCTGGGACTACACGGTGAGGAAAGATTGGATGGGAATAAGAAAGGAAGACAGAGACCAATATGGAGCATTGTAGTAATATAGATGAGAAATGATGATGACATTGACTGGTGTAGTGGCAGCAGCAATAGAGGAAAGTGAGAAAATAGATTTGAGAATTATTTATGAGGGAGATTAAACAGGAATTTGCAATAACAGGGATGAAAGAAAGAGAGGATGAAAGAATGATCTCTATTTTAAGGCTTGAGAAGGGCATGGATAAGTATCCTGGTTATGAAGCAGAAAACACTGAAGAACAGGCAGCGTCTTTTGGTTTAGTTGTGAAGGCGTTGGGAGACTCTAGATTACTGATCTAGTTTGGACCATACTCAGGTTGAAGAGGTATCTAGGTAGAAGCAATTGAATACTTAAATGTGTAGCTCAGAGGAGGGCTCTAAACTGAAGACAAATATTTGTAGCTTATCAGCCTTTACATTTATTGAAACCATGGTAGTGGATAAATTTGCCTGGGGATAGTGTGAAAAGTCAGAAGCAAAGAATCTCAAAACCACATTTGTAAGTAAAACCATTTAGTAAACAAATATTTTGTAGGCGTCTAACTCTGTTCTAGTCCCCAGAGTTGCATCCGCAAGACAGACAAGGTCCATTCTCCCATCCAGCTTACATTGTCAGTGGGTGAGCCAAACAATTAACCAGTAAACAAAAAAACAACAACAAAAGCCCCCAACAGGATAGGTTAGGTATTTTCAGATACTTTGAAGAGCTGGGTAGAAAATAAAACAAGATATGGTGATAACAAGTGCCTGGAACATGGTGGAACACTTTAAAGGAGGGTGAGAACGCAGAGCATAAGAAGGAAAGCAGGAAGGAACATCTGTATTCCTGAGACAGCAGAGCAGGGAACAGGAAGGAGAAGGACCCAAGGAAACTGGTCTGACTCGGAGCCGACCAACACGCAGAAGATGGAGAGTTAGCTTTCTCTCTAACAAGGCCACCAGAAAGTGAAAAGAGTGTCAAAACTACCCCTTACACAGTGTGTAACCAGACTGGACAAGTCTCAAAAAAGTTGCAGACAGTGCCTTGAACCTAAACAGTAAAAAGTTGAAAGGAAAAAAGGAGGGGTTGGAAACTGTTGAATCTAGTGCACTAAAATAGTTAACAAAACACCAAGATAAAACATTTCCATAAATCTTTTTTTTTTTTTTTTTTTGGAGGAAGATTAGCCCTCAGCTAACTACTGCCAGTCCTCCTCTTTTTGCTGAGGAAGCCTGGCTCTGAGCTAACATCCGTGCCCATCTTCCTCTAGTTTATACGTGGGATGCCTACCACAGCATGGCTGCCAAGCAGTGCCATGTCCGCACCCGGGATCCGTACCAGCGAACCCCGGGCCGCCGAGAAGCGGAACGTGCGAACTTAACCGCTGCGCCACCGGGCCGGCCCCCAACATTTCCATAAATCTTGAACTGAATCTCTTAGCTTAAATAGTTATGTATTAACATTAAAAATGTAATCTGGAGTGGAAATGTACACCATTCTTGCTTTTCTCAGTTATTCATGTTTGAAATTTCACCCAGAGGGTCAGTTAACACTTATAGACACCATTATTCATCTAGTGGAAGGAACTAGAAATAATTAGTAACTATATATCTGGACATACACATTTAAAAAATAATTGAAAATGAAGATAGTAGTGTTGCCGCTAAAAATTAGCAAAATAAAGTTATATATTGAGTAGATACTATTTTAAAACTTTAATGAAATTTTTTTTTGTTTAATCCCCATGATGCATTTTCAGGTAACTATGGTATATTTGAAGAGATGACTACTAGTCACAATAATTTATTAAGAGTTTCACAAAAAGAAGGCATACAGGGAAAAATTGAAAATAGACAAAAGTCTTCACATTATGGAGGAAGATTATAAATTTAAAGGTGACCAATTTTCTATGTTTCAAGATAACGAAAAGGAAATTAGGCTAAAATTATAGGCTAATCATAGTGAAGAACATTAATAATATAGCTTCTCTGGATGCCACAACATTATTACCCAAAAGGTTGTAAAATTCACTCTGCTTCATTACCTAAAATCAAGACAGACCCTGAAAAGCAGATATTGATTAATAAGAATCATAATGCCAGACTGTCTTATACTTGAGGACTCTAAGGGAACAGGTAACTCCCACTTTTGTCCCCCTTGGCTTCAGTGTGCCATTTTCCTCCGTTAGTAAGCTCTCGGGCTATGAGGCTATTTCACAGGGTATTAGGTGCTATGAGTCTCAGGTGTATAATAAGTGTTATTCAGACCACACAATGGGGATCAGGTGTCTTCCTTAGGCTTCTTGATTATGAAGTTGATCATAACTTGGACAAACTTAGCACAAGCTGCAGCTACCATTTCAGTTCATCCATCACTCATTAGTCAGGTCTGAACCATGCATTCCTCATGTTTATAACAAAAGGGAACTTTGGGGAAAAAATGTCTTTATTCTGATCAGAAAAAACTCTCTACAGACAATGCATAGTGGTCACTTTATGTTTTTTTAGCTCCACAGCTTCTGTAATTTCTATCTCTTTTATCAACACTAAAGGCAGAAGAACTTTTAAAATATGGAAAGTCCAATACACAGGCCACTTGACAATTTCTAAGTCTGAGTTTTATTTAAAAAAAAAAAACTAAGATTGTTAGAGGACTTTGAAATAGATAACTTCAAAAGGTTGTTCAGCATAAATGTAAGTGAGATTTATATCTGGAGGAGATGACCAAATCTTACAGGTTACTTAACAAATTTAGAACACCCAATGCACAACTAGAATATGGAATCTAAGCATGGAAGATTCAGCAACTGATTCTATGATTGGAATTCTTTTATTTATTTGTTTGTTTATTTTACTGCCTTCTCTTCTTCTGTAAGTTTTACCTCTGTATCAGGATGAATATTCTCAATATACAGCTCTAGCGTATTTTTCCTTTTTTATGTTCCATCTCCTTTCCCTGCAGCCCTCCTGCTCTATGGCCCCAGAGAAAAGTGAACATGAATGCCAACACTGGAGAAAGGAAGATGTAGGAAGTTCTTAGCAGATCAAGGAGAAGTAATACATTTCCTCCAAAAGAAATATAGAAAGAAGACAAAGGGAGATAGGAAGATAGACATGAGCGTCCTAATTCCCTATTAAGAGACAAAACCATTAGTGTGTATGCAATGGAGTTTGCAAAAGGACAGAAAACCCCAATAGAGAGAGGAAGAAACTTAAACAAGAGGAGTTCTTGCTCCATTTCCCATTTAGAATTCTGATAGTGTTGCGTGACCTCAGCATATCGGAAATGGTGACTTGACAAATGTTCCTGCAAGCCACCAGTGATTAATGGGTGGCATGAGGAGGTCCGGCCTGGCCTCTGTGATTGAAGCCATGAATCCCATTAGTCATAGACCTAGCAGCGGAAACCAACAGGAAGCCGGGTAGATAGGCCAAGCAAGAACATCATGGAGGAAGGCATCCAAGTCAGAGGATATATGGACACGTAAGTTTCACCTCATTTCTATGAAAGACAGTGTTTACCAAAAAGAGACCGATTTAACCTGAAAGCAACCACTTTAAACTGAAAGACTTTGAGACACATTTAACTGGAAAGTTAAATTTTGTCCCATTATGCTCTCCTCAATTAACCATCTCCTCTTCCACACTTCTTATCCCCTACCCTCTAGTAAGATAAGAGCATTGGGAGGACAGTGAGGAATTCAAGAACAGCTTAAATTGCTATGGAGAAGAAAGAGACTACATTTTTCTTGTAATTTGTATTCTCTCTACACATTATCAGCAAAATGAAATTAGAACAAGAGGAGAGAGCTTCCCACATAGAATCTTTCCATTCACATTCAACACATGGCTGCCTCATGATAGTAGTTAGAAAGAGATATTGTTCCATTTTAGAGAAGCCTTTTCTTTTAAATACTCTAAAACAGCCAAATTGCATTCTTTAAATAAACTAATATTTATTTATTGAAACTTACGTAGTAGCGGGGGATACATTCCAAGACCTCCCAACGAATGCCTGAAACCACGGATAGTACCTAACCCTGTATCTACTGTTTTTTTCTACACATACATACTTATGTGTTTACAATATAAACCTATAAAGTTTAATTTATGAATTAGGCACAGTAAGAGATTAACAATAGATAAAATAGAACAATTATAAAAATATACTGTAATAAAAGTTACCATAAATCTTAGCAACTTCTGCATACAATTTTTTCTTTCCTTATTAAGTCGAGAACTTTCATCGTTTTACTTAAAGAAAGCACTTCACGGCTTCTCTTTGGCATATTCGAATTGCCAGCATTGCTACTCTTGCACTTTGGGCCATTAAGTAACATAAGGGTTACTGGAACACAGGCACCACAATACTGCAACGATAGCCTGATAACCAACAAGATTACTAAGTGACTAGGGCAGGTAGCGTATACAAGTTGGATACACTGGACAGAGGGATGATTCACATCTTGGGCAGGACAAATCGGGACAGCTCAAGATTTCATCACATTACTCAGAATGGCACCCAATTTAAAACTTATGAAATGTTTATTTCTGGAATTTTCCATGTAATATTTTCAGACCATGGTTGATTGCAGGTAACTGAAACCTCAGAAAGCGAAACCATGGATGAAAGGGGACTACTGTGTTACAATATGTGAAGAAGTCTCATAATATAGTATTTAAAATGCATTTATCACAGTATGACTCTCTGAAGCTTAGAACCTTTTATGGTAGCATGACAACATTTGAGAAGTAAAAAATGTGAGCTGGCTAATGCACACAGAGCTTCAAAGTGGGCAGTCCTTCATAAAGTTAGACAAGAGTCTTATCCTCAGCTTTTTAAGTCCAGAAGTTTAATTTTTAATCACATCACATAGTGATCAGGGTCTGAGATGCTGGCACGTGGTAACCAAAAGTAGAGTTGGCCAAATGAATCCATTGTATAAGGCATGTCTGTCCACATAACACTTCTACAGAGTCTGAAAACTATCTATTATATGTTGATTTTCATTTCTTTTAATTTTAGAAACTGATCCTGTTCCCAATCAGAAACAAAATTTTCTACTTTAGATAAATAACAAAAGTTTAAGATCTAGAAAATATATCTGAGTCAAATCAACTTTAAATGTCAAAACAGACTTGACAGACTTTAGCTTAATGGACAAAATTAGACAAAGCCCTCCATCCTGCAGATACGATTCAGCAGACCTAATCAACCAGGGTGTTAACTGGTAGAGAATTAACTAAGACAATGAGAACAGGTACCATAATGGCCTGCGATAATAGCTACAAATTGGGATGACTAACTGGCTCAGAGTAATTTCTTGGAGGTTGTGTCTGTAGAGCACCCCAACTCAATTCTAATAACATACTATCCCTTCCGTCTCTCCATACATCCACAAAAGTGAACATCTGACCAATAAAAACTGAGCATAGCACTCACCATCACCTTAATGACCAAGCCAAGGACTGGAAATGTGATCCTAGTACATCTTTATCTAGAATTGTTCACACTGGAATTGTGTAACATAAGCCTTCTTTTTCTTAGTGGCAAGTTTTGAGGATGTGAGCCTAGAGGGAATGAAGCCTACGCAGTTTACTTCAAGGAACAGCTGGTCTGAGAACAAAGACCGTATGCAGAGAAAAGCACAGATGAGAGACAAACATGTTCTTAACGATATTTGAAGCCCTGGTTCCCATCACGCCTGATACCAGCTATCCTTCCTAATAATACAAGCTAATAAATCCTCTTTGTAGGTTAATCTGCTTCCAATTGGGCTCTCCTTACTGGAAATCATTTGAGTTCTCACTAGCAAAGTTAGTGAGGAAGTGCTAAAGCCCAACTGGATGGACAAATAATAACTTCCAGCATGTCTTGGTCATAGAACAATAACACTTTTGCTAATTGTGCAATTTCAAGCTAATTTCTTAAAACCTCTGAGCCTCAGTTCATTATCTGCAAAATGGGGTTTACAGCCACTCTACTGGATTATTGAAAAACTATGATAATGTACGTAATGTGCCTGGCATGATGACTCTCCCATAATACTTGCTTAAAAAGTGCTAAAATTTTATTATTCTGATAATGAGCATGTGAGGATAATGATGATGATGATCCTAAGAAGACAAATATTACAGAACTCAGAACCTTATGTGATTTTTCCAATAAAAGCATGCCTGCTTAAACATATTTCAGTGAAGTTAAAAGAACGAAAAAGAAAAATATAATAAAGTCAGAAATAATTATAAACAAAACATATCTATTACCTTAAAGAAGTTATGATTTTTGAAAGCTTAATGTACAGCAAATAAGCATTTGTGGTTGAAAGTTTACTAGAGGTTAAAGTGATAGTCTTATTTTTAAGAATGAGTTTAATATGAAAGATAAAGCAAATATGATTGATATAGCTATTCCCTGAGAATGGATGTAGCAAAACCATTAGCTCTGACTCAGATGCCTCCACAATAAGAAAGCCTTCCATGACATCACCAAGCCCGTTACTATGCACCACACCTATGGTACATAGTCTTTCTTTCGTTGTATTTATTTATTTACCCTTCTGCATTATAAAACCTTCATAGCAAAATCTCTCCTTTTAATATTTGTACCCTATAATCACAGATCAAGAACTTGATCAAAAGTAGCTGCTCAAAATATAGTATTTAAATTAAATTGAATTCTAGAAGTGTGCTGGGAGTCAAAAGAAATGGATTCCAACCTTTCCTCTTCCACTTACTGGTTGTGTTCCCTTGAATATGTCACTAGCCTTAGGGTCGTATACTCACTGTGTTGGCCCTAAAAGCTGTGTGCTCTAACCTCCTACCCCAGTGCAAAAGTCCCATCTGAAGTGCATTTGCTCCCTTTACACACTGAGATAGACTCTCTACACAAAATAATCTTCAATCAAAGTTCAAAGCTGCTTTCAGCATAATTACTCTCTCTCCCATTGAAAAACTCAACAAAGTCCTGCTTTAAAAGGCCCAATATCAGAGTCGGCAACACAGACCCAGAATTTTAACTCAAAGATGGCATCTTTTCTACACACCACACCACTTACCTGTGCTTTAGAAGTCTTGAAATGTTTCCAGAAAGCTTATCACTCTTAATGATGTTCCTGAACTCATATGGCACACCTCACTGATTGGTTTGGATAGTCAAATGAGATGATGTGAAACTTCCTTCTAACGTCTAAAATGCTCCAAAAGATCAAGTAGTATTATTATCGTGATGATGATGTTGGGGAAGAGATGGATGCTTTGCTGCTCTAATATTTACATAATGTTAAATGAGCCACTTACTGGGAATTGTAGCCACTTACTGGAAACTGGGAGAAGGCTCTGGATTTTTATTCTTATTTTCTCCTCAACTTTTGAATACAATTAAAATGCACAGATTTTCAGAGGCTATTACCCATAATACTTACATAGAAATTATTGCTACATATATGTATATACATATACAGATATATACCTTGGAAAAGGCTGGTAATTGGCTTGAAGGAATTTCTGGTCTTCCTGGGAAGAGTCTCTGAAACACTGGTTTGTATGAAAATTGCATGTGGAACTCTATATGCTGGGCCCTGGCCTCCTGGCTGAGTTGAAGTCTTCTCTCCTTTTCTCCTAATTGTTCTTTCAGTTGAAATTGGAGTCCGGGTAAAGCTTGTAACATATTTTTCTTCCTTTCTTCTCACCATTAATAGATTTTAAAAAAAGGAGCTCTGCAAAAGACATGCAAAAAATTTTCTTTTATCACCTGAGATTACATATTGTAAAATAAATCTAGTAAATGACAGGGGAAGCATCTGAAATAGAAAAACAAACTCATTCTTTAACGGTTATGGTTCACCCATAAAGATACAATTCTTAATGTTCAAGTTAAAAAAAAAAAAAGATGAGAAGAAACAGTTGGCATTCAGCTAACAATTGTGTTTGGAGATTTGTGCCTGACTTTGTTATTCTGAGCAAAGCCAGGTACCAGTCTCTTGGGATTATGTACAAAGGCAAGAAAAAAAGTGGACATGTACAAACCTCAAAGGTGACTGCTGGGTTAATAAAACAGTCTGTTTTCTGTTCACCCACTCTTGCTCTCAGTGTGCAAGTATATTAAAATATGTCAAAAGGAAAACCATTCGCTGGGCAAAAATAATTCAACTACAAGTCACAATTTCCAGCTGGTGGAGTGCCTCCGTGCATTTAAGTACACTAACAAGTGACCCATACATCTCCCTGGATGAAAGTTGTATCCTCATTAAAGGAGAAACAAACACAAAATAGGAACTACTGTCACATAGAAAAACAGACCACAATTGATACCGCATTTCTCCCACTCGGTTTCTGACTTGAGCCATCGCAGACTGAAGAGCTGTGCTGTCCTGGAGGTAACCTCTTAAAAAACCATGAAAGTAAAACGAGGAAGCTGCTAGGGGAACTGAATGTGTAGCTAATGGCCATCCATATTACTGTTTAACGCATCTGGAAAAACATCTTTTTC
This sequence comes from Equus asinus, assembly GCF_041296235.1. Classification (NCBI taxonomy): domain Eukaryota; kingdom Metazoa; phylum Chordata; class Mammalia; order Perissodactyla; family Equidae; genus Equus; species Equus asinus. The sequence continues at coordinate 172,944,940 of NC_091790.1, forward strand.
TTTCTAGTCTCTATAAAATCTTGCACCACAGAAGACACTGTAATAATGTGAAGTGGCTGGATTAACAAATGCACCCGAAGGAACTTAAATTTAATGCTCTAGTTTATATCTTTAAATAACCCCTCTAAGATAACCTCTGGTTTAAGCATTTGTAAGGTATCGTACCAATCTTTGCTTTCCAATTTTTCTCTAGAAAACCGTATCGTTGATATGAATCTGTAAAAAAAAAAAAAAAAAAAAAGGTTAATGTTGATCAACTCTAATAATACTGTTTTTATTTGATTAATGTGTTGCACGTTATTGTAAGGCAAAAACATACATTGGATGCTCAATGTGACAGCTCCAGCCCTAGGCACAGAAGGATATAGAAAAGGAGCATGTGCCTTCAAAAGGTAGACAATAATCTGGAATAATAAGGGAAGAATATTTGAGAGGATACAACTAATTACAGAGGTGTGGTACTAGCAATTATTTCTAAGCTAGGTAAGGTGCTCCTCTTGTACACAGGAAACACCTTTGCTCAACTATTTTCCTAGCAGTTACCATACACCATGGCGATTGCCTGTTGACTCTGTTGTGCCCCCCATACCATAATGTGAGCTCCTCAAAGGCAAGATTTCTTATACGTTGCTTTTCAGCTTGTTAGAATCCCCATCTCATACAGCCCCTGGAACGTAAGAGGAATTCAATAAATATCAATTGACTGGTTGGTTAACTGCTTAAACATAGTTTAGTTGTGCACCTGACGATTTGTGTCCCACTTTAAACTGCCAAGTCTTTACTGGAAGACAGTGGAAGAACTGTAAAGGGAAGGTGGATCTAGGAAAAGACCAATAATTTCTAAGATAAACCACACCCCAGGAACAATGAATATACACACAGAAAAGCAGAACTACTCAAATCTGAATTATGCTTTAAACTAGTAAATATAGAACAATCATTACAATGAAATTGAAGCTCAATATAGGAGTGAAGGTAATAAGAGATCAGCAAGCCAATCTGAATAAATTAAATTCTCCAGGCCCAGAGCAATTATGGAGCTTAGAAACAAGAAAAGTATTTGAGGAATCTAAGTTGATGAGAATAACACTAAAAATGGGAAATGATAGATTTGGACACCAAGAACTAGTGAGCTGGATTTTTAGCTCCCATGAAATTCTACAGCAAATTGTAAAGCAGCATGTCTATGAAATCATGAAAAATAAAGTGGAATTCACTAAGAGGTAGTATCTTATGATGTTAAAAGAATATTGTATGAAGACAAAAAGTCCTGCGTGCATGTTCTCTATGTGCGTGCGCCCAGTCACTTTAGTGATTTCTCTTCTCCCCTATTTGTTGTGGTTGAATTGTGTCCCCTGAGCCCAAATATGTTGAAGCCCTAACCCCTGGTACCTGTAAACATGACTTAGTTTGGAAATAGGGTCTTTGCAGATGTAATTAAGCTGCAAGTTAAGATGAGGTCATATTGAAGTAGGGTGTGCCTTTAATCTGTATGTCTGGTGTCCTTAAGGGAAGAGGAGAAGAGACACAGAAAAGACAAACGCAAAAGAAAGAACACCACATGATGATGGAGCCAGAGATTGGAGTTGTGCCAGGAGAGAAGCATAGAAATCTCCCTCTGAGCCCCCAAGAAGGTACATTCCTGCTGACACCTTGATTTTGAACTTCTGGCCTCCAGAACTGTGAGAGAATAAATTTCTCTTGTTTAAAGCCACCTAGCTTGTGGTAATTTGCTATGACAGCCCTAGAAACTAATACATCATTCTATAAAAAGAAATAAATGATGCATCTTCCTACAGCGATTGTCAGAAGGATTATAATTTAACATCAGTAATTCTTAAATTCAGCAAAGCATTTCACAAAGTCTCTTATAATGTGTTCACTAATAAAGTAAATCTATGTGAGATCAATCAGTTAGGTTCAAAGTTGTTCAAACTCTCATTCCCAAAGAGAGCTGATCAATGATGCAGCATGAACCTGATCTTTGCCCAAATTTTCTCTAACTAATATGTTGAAAATAACTCTCAGGCCTTGGATGTCTATATTTTAGGTCCCTTTGGAGACAAACTAACAGAAGTTTGGGAAACTAACCTTGAGGAACATTTGTAAAGGTGGACACAGAACCTTTTATTCATCCATTGCTGTTTAACATATTTTAATAGGACTTGGAGAAATACATAGAATGAATTCTGCTCAAAAATGGGGGAAAAAACTAGGTTGGGAGAAATAATATTCACTGAAAGACAAAATCAGCATTTAAAAATAAAATTCTTATTATCTTAACAATTATTTATTATTATAACAATACGATTTAATAATCATTATTATTAATAACAACTTAATACTCTAAACTGCTAATAGTGCTTCATACATAATAGATACTCAATACATTACTATTATCATTAACAGTGTGATAGCCTAGAATAATGGGCCAAACCCACTTAAGTGTAAAATACACAATATTTCATTTGGATTCAAAATTTAACTACATTTAAGATGGGAAATATCCAGGTTCATCATCAATTCTTATGGAAGAGATTTGGAGATTTCATTTGACCAAAGGCTCAATGTGTCCAAACACTGTTTTTTGTGGCCTCTGAAACAAAAACAAAACAAAACAAACAACAAAGGTGAGAACGTGGGATGAATTAACAGGTATATGTAAGCCTGTGATAATTTGAGGAGAGGGAAGCTAGGAGGTCTGTTTTTCTCAAAGCAGCAGTTCTCCTCTTTATATTTGACAATCGCCTACATGGTGGAGGGAGGAGGGTGGAGTTCTGAAGGAGATGGAGGGTTTCTGCATATTCCCATCCAAAATTCAGAAGATAAAAAGATGTAGGCTCCCACACCATGCAAATCTGTGCCACAGGAAATAGATCGGAGTGAAAGATGTTTCTTCTGCCCCCTAGAAACAATTGAAGCTTCACAAAAGCAGCATCCAAGAAATGCAACAGCAGTAAGAAACATCAGAGACTCCCGTAATTAAGACTGAAGTGTGCCAAGAATGGCCACAGACATTTGAGGAGCTAAAAGAAAGACACCGGCTAGGAAGAGACGTTGCAGAATCTCACTCTCAAAGATCCAAAGGACGCCCCAACGATAAGGGCGGAGGGAGGACTTTTGACAGAGGATGAAGACAAAGGCACCAAAAAAGACAAATTTCCCCCACACTGATTGTCATGAGCATTGGTGATACCCAATAAAAGGGGGCAAAGTAGGGTAGATCTAATGTTGTTAGTGTGGTTTTTTGTTAATTAAACCTCTTTCTTAAGGTTATTAGGAATATTACATGCAACTGGGAACCTTCTGGATGTAAAATGTATTTTCCTAGATGTTAGGATGCAATGCCTACGGTACTCATCACAGAAGTAACTCAGGCTATTTACACTTGAGTTCTTTCCAATGGAAGGTTTCAGACAGTTTTGGATACCCACTGTATTAGTTTCCTGCGGATGCTGTAAAATAATCACCAAAACTTTGGTAGCTTAAAAAAACACAGATTGTTTCTCTTATAGCTATAGGACAGACATCTGAAATCAGTTTCCCCAGGCTAAAGTCAGTGTTGGCAGGTCTGGTTCCTTCCAGCGGCTCTAGCGGAGAATCTATTTCTTGCTTCATTCAGATTCTGGAGGTTGCCTGTATTGGCTTGTGGCTCCTTCCTCTGTCTTCAAAGGATGTCACTCTAGTCGCTGCTTCTGTGGTCACATGTGCTCTCCCTGACTCTGACTTCTGTGTCCCTCTTATAGGGACTATCATGATTACATTGGGCCCACCTGGATAATCCAAAATAATCTCTTCACCTCAAGATTCTTAATCACATCTGCAAGGTCCCTTTTGCCACATAAGGTAATATCCACAGGCTCCAGGGTTAGGACATGAACACATTTGGGGGAGCTTTATTCAGCATACCAAACCCACTTTAAAAGAAACATTATAAGGAGGGAGTATGGTATTGAGTGAAAGCACAAACCAGCTTTGCTTGCTTCACAAGCACTTATAATCCCCATATTACTGATGAGAAAACTGAGGCACAGAAAACATAAGTTACTTATACATGGTTTGGTGGTTATTCAGAGCCAGTATGAATCCAAATCACGCCCCTTAGCTAGGGGCCTTGACATAGCGTTTTCACCGGGAAAAACTTATTTTTTATGGTTGGTGTGAGGATTAAATAAAATAATGAATATAAAATAGCTATCACAATTACTCATTCAAATGTACTCATTACCCAGTAAATGATAAAATAAGTAAATATGTTAGAAACATTGACCAAAAAAATCAGGCAAAAGAAGGATGGTTAGGGAATTGGAAACACTGTCATCTACAAAACGGTAGCTTAGCTTGGAGAAGAAAAGAATTATAGGGACATGATAGTCGTCTTGAAATATGTGATGAACTTTCATGTGAAAGGGGAAGTAGATTTATTTTAATGTTCCCCCATAAAACCAAACTAAAACCTAAGGGTGGAAATTACACGGTGATAAAATCTGGCTCAAAAAAAAAAAGATCTAATAATTAGAGTGATCCACCAATGAAACAGACAGCCTCAGAATTTTGTAGGCTTTCAGTCTGTTGGAATATTCAAGCACAGGCTAAATGACTCTCTGTAGTATATAAAATATGGGAAGGATTTCAGCAGTGAGAGGGACATTAAAATACATTCATGCATTTATTCAGCAAATATTTACTGACCATCTTCTGTGTTCAGCAGATGTAAGGCCCCTTTCAGCTCTAAAAATAATAGAATCTACTATTCTCCGAATGAGCAAATAAGAACATATGTCACAAAAATGGGCATATCTTCAGGCTGATTCTTATTGGAAAATTCTGGTGATTCTCCACCCCCAGGCTCCCTGGCCGCCCTGCTGCGATCTGCGATAAGCCTTTATTTTCATGATCATTCATCACTAGTCACAGGAAGACTTTTTCCACAGTAAAGAGTCAGCTTTTAATAGGAGAAATAATATTTTTGCATTCTGATAGAGGGGCTTTTCTTAAAAGAAAAGAAGAGAATTTTATTACACAATGGTTAATTTTTTTCGTTGCGGCTTGTGCAAACAAATATAACAATCAATATATTTTAACCAAAAGCAGGAGAAAAGTGGGACCCTATCATTTAGTCTGGGGCATATGTCACTTGTAGAAGAGGATGGGCTTTAACGTCGTCTCCGGTAAAGATATGCAGAAACTTTACCCACTCTTTGGACCCACAAACAAATTGGTTATAGTAGAAATCGACTAAGTCTGACTTCTCCTCTGAATTATTGAGGTGGTGTCTACCTATCTCTCACCTAATCTCCCTAGCCAAGGGAGATTGCTTTTGGAGAATCACCCAAATTACAAAGGTAATCCAAGAAGGTCTCCAACCACTGAGCAGAATGCGCCCAGTGTCTGTGTCACCCATATGACACTTCATCACACGGCACACGATGGCATTTACTACACAGCTGTTAGTATGTGCCAGAATTAACCAGATAATTGGATAGACCTCTATTTGATTTTTGCTGCTTACAATATTTCTTTGCAGGGATAATAATAACCCTAATACAAGTTGACCTTTAATGAGCCCCTTCTACGTGAAGGTCACATCATATGAACAGTCAGAGGCAATCTTTTCAACCCCCTGTTGGGCAGGTATCACCCTTATTCTCATGAATGAATGTGATGGGGCCAAGATTAAAATCCAAAGGAACGTGGAGCTCTTGAGTTCTCACTGACTGATAAACTGCCTCTACAACCTTTAACCACCCTCCTAACAAAGACAAATAAGTTAGAAGAAATATTGAAAAGTAATCACAAGTCTGAATTCAGATGTCTTTTACAGAAATAAACAGTGAGCCCAAGATGGGGTTAGAATCTAGTTCTCCAGATACCTGTGTTCCAAATGACTATTGACTCATTTAAATATAAAAAGCACTGTCAGCCCCTGTAGGCTAGCCACATCACTGAGTTATTAAATATCATGCAAGAGCCTGGATGGGTAAGAACATTTTTAAAAATATGGTAAATTTTCTTCTTCCCCTTCAAAATGCCCCAAGGCACTCGTATACATTATGGACACCACTGGCCTGAAAATTCTCAGTTGAGAGAAAAAGAAATCCAAAATCCTTGAATTATAAGAGCACTAAAAACATCTAAAATGATAACTATTTTGCCCCTTTAACACCAAAAGATCAATGGATTTTTATTTTTCACTTGGAGTTGACCTTTATTTAACCCATGGCATGCCAAAGTTATGGCCCGAAGCAATTTTTTCAGTGAATGCCTTGACTTGGGATGAGAATAGACATCTCCTTCACCCTGTCTCTAAAACATCATTTTATACCACTGCTGATGGTCAGTCTAACAAAGAAAAGATATTTCTCAGCATTTAGAAAACATGAAACTTTTTATTCAGTTATTTATTTCCTCTACTTCAGATACATTCAGAACCATAAAATGTTTGCAAATTTCAAAATAATCTACATTTTTCAGAGTTTTTATTAAGCTCCTCACAAAAATGTTTGTGCTCAATTATGTATTAAAAATAACCAGCTGATTGTGTCTTCATCACAAAAACAGTTTCTTTTGATCAATTGACTGCCTGCTGGCATCTTTTTCTAATGGGGAAATTAATTTTAAGGCATTCTGGTGCCTCTTTCATCCCCTAGATAAGTTTTGTACCTATACACAATTGTTCAGGGCTATCCTATTATTTTGAATGTAATAAATGAGGTATATTTAAAGGATTTAAACATGATTAGTATAGTCTAACAGTCTTTCTCTAACAAAAACAAATTCAATAGTTACATATTATGAAAGATTACAATACCAAAGAGAAGAGTCTAGAAATGCAGTAAGAGGTATCTAATTTAGTGATTAACATTTTATGGGCTGTGAGGTACCTCTGTGAGTTATCCAAGGGAGAATGCAGATTCTCTGGAGGTTTTTAATGACATAAACAGCTATATTTCTGAGCTAGCATAAATGGGCTCCTGGTAACAGGTAGGCAGCATAATAAAACAAAATAACTGTGCAGAAAAGGTAGATATAGTCTGGCTCAAGGATGCCCAGAAGAAACTGTTTAACAACAACTATATCTATGTGAACCTAATTTAATAGTAGCAGAGGTCTTCTATTGTGTGCCATCTTCACATGGTTTTATTTCCTGGGCAGTGTTGATCTTTAGAAATTCATAAAAAAGGAATCAATAGCAATATATATTGAACACTTTGCTAAGTACTCTGTCTTCTTCAACATTTCAATAAGCCTGTTTATTAATGCTTCTTTTTGTTATCAAATGGGGAAACTGAAACTCAACAATCACAATTCATTTGCCCCACACTACACATTTAGTAAGTGGAAGGTCAGTTTGACTTCAGAATATACGCTTCCAAACCCCTATATTATATAGCGAAATAGTCTCAGCAATAATTGAGAAAAACATGAATCCCGCCAATGCAAAGTCAGGAAGGAGGAGTGAATTAAAACTAATAGAAAGGATATACGATTATTATTTGTAAATGATACAAACAACTATATAGAAAACCTAAGAGAAAGAACAAAAGACAATTGTAACTAATGAGTGCAAACACAACAAATTTAACAAATTAAAAAAATTACTTGCACAAACTTGTGAATATACTTTAAAAACCACTGAGTTGTACACTTTAAGAGAACGAATTTTATGGTATGCAAATTGTATCTCAGTAAAAAGTAAAAATAGTGATTATACTGTCAATTAATATGGGGGAAAAGGGGATGAAATAAGAACTATTCACTCATAGTAGGAATGTAAATTAGAACATTTTTTTGGAGGGTAATTTGGCTCTGTTTATCAAAAATTCAATTATATTTGTTAAGAAAGAAAAGTAATTGGAGATGTGTCATTAGATTTATATACAGTAATATTCATCATAGTCTTTATTATAATGGGTCTCCCCAAAGAGAATTAAAACAATGGAAACTACGTAAATCTAGGAACTTCTAAATATGCTTCCGTATATCCATTAAAAACATCACGTTTCAGAATCATTAACTACCATGGAAATCCTCACAATATTAAGTAAAAAGGGAAAGATACCATAAAAAAAGGAAACTAAAGGTTAAAAAGAAATTAGAGCTGCAATAAGTGGTATGAGAAAAGAGGATATTTTTGCAAAAATATATTGGGCCGGATAAAAGTAACTGATGCAACGGTGCAATTGGTTCTAGGAATGAGTTCATTCATTTGTTGGTAGGGGATAGGCTGTGACTGCTTTAACAGGAGGTCAAGGACTCAGGATTATTCTATGTTCGCGTTATCCCTATGTGTCAGGGAAGAGGGTGGAATTGCTACTCCGCATCACTTTCCCTCAGATGTATCAAGCCTACTCCCTCCAAGGAGCCTTTGCAAAAGCTGTTTTCTCTCCCTGGAACTTCCTTCCCCCAGATTTTGACTTGGCTGGCTCCTGATGCACATTCCACAATCACATCCCCACTGAACAGTCAGGCCTTCTCTGCCCACCCAAAGCAGCATGGGCATCACCTGCGAACTTATTGGAAAGACAGAATCTTACACTCCACCCGAGATTTACTGAATTCAAATTTGTAGTTCAACAATATCCCCAGATGATTCTCATGCACACTAAAATTTGAGAAGCACTGATTTTATGGTCTATGATAGAGGCTTCATACCAATTCCCAGCATCATTTTCATCATAGCTCTTATCCAAATCTAAAAGTCTGTCTCCCTCCTTACATGCAGTTCTGTTAGCGCAAAAATCTTTTTGTCTTTTCGCCTCTATTCCCAGTTCCTAAAATCATTCCTGATGCACAGTTAGAACCCAATGAATGTTTGTTGAATGAAAGCACAGAATGGGGAGAGGGATGCCTCAGTGATTTTGACCGAAGAAATACCATTTCCTGTTTCCTTAACTGTCTAAGTTACTCCGTCTTTGGAGCCTTACTTTTGAATATGGAGACAAGAGCTAATAGATTACATTCCAGCCCAACACATCATGTAAAAATAATATTTATGGCCACACAATAAATCCTACCTAACAACTTTCTGAAGAATAACCAATATTAGTATGTATAAAAATAAAAAACATTCCTAAAAAAGTTAAACATAGAATTACTGTATGACCCAGCAATTCCACTCCCAGGTGTATACTCAAGAGAATTGAAAACTGGTGCTCAAACAAAGACTTTGACATGAATGTTAATAGCATTGTTCATAGTAGCCCAAAAGTGGAAACAACTCAAATGCCCATCATAAGATGGATGGATAAGCAAAATACGTTATATATATACAATGGAATATTATTTAGCCATAAAAAGGAATGAAGTATTGATATATGCTACAACATGGATGAATCATGGATATATTATGGTAAGTGAAAGAAGCCAGACACAGAAAGTTAGATATTGCTTGATTCCACTTACATGAAATGTCCAGAATAGGCAAATCCGTAGAGAAAAAGCAGATTAGTAGTGGTCAGGGGCTGGAGGGAGGGAGTGCCCACTTAACAGGCATGGGGTTTCTTTTAAGGGTGATGAAAATGCTCTGGAATTAGACAGTGGTGATGGTTCCATAACACTGTGAATGTACTGGAAGTCACTGAATTTTACACTCTAAAATGCCTAAAATGATGATTTTTATGTTATGTTAATTTCACCTCAAAAAATAAATAAGTAAAAGTAAACTACTGTTTTAAAATGTAGCAGCATTTAAGTGTATTGACTTGCTATCAAGACATTTTTTGTTACAGACTCCCTATTTCAGGGATCAGGATTCCAAAAGATTAATGTAATGTGATGATTATCTTTGTCAGACAGAGGTAAGGCAGGAAAATAAGGTAAAAGAAATGAGTCTGGGATTTGCCTAAGCCAGGACTCAGATTTCTTTGATCCTTGGCTAAAAGCCCTGATTGGCCCAAAAGGTCAAATGGAAAGGAAAAATCAGTCAAGAATAAATCAGTAAAATAAAAAGTTCATTAAAATTTAGCTATTGGGAGGAAAGGAAATAACCTTCCTTTCTTTTATTAACGAGAAAACTGACAACCTAATTTTCAGAACAGGTAACAAACGTATAGCTGTAGCTAGGTGCCCAGAATTTCTTCTCTACAGAGAAATGTTGGAAAGAAATTTAGGAGGAGCCTACAGACTTTCTGAAGCCATTGAAATTGTAATTGTTGTTACAAATTGCAAGAGTTTGTTAAAGATCATCAGGAAGCTTGGCATTTAAAAAGTGTTTGGATAGATAACACCCCTGTTCACACTTTAAACTCTTATTGTTAATTACATGTTGCTGTGACTAAGCACTTCAAAAGTGACTTTTATGCACTGCTCCATTATTTAATCTAAAAGAACTTCTTATAAAGTCACAGGTTAACAAAAGTTCATTAGTAAGTTGAGTGTTTAGAACTCAGAAAGCATTTCCCCACAGAACAATGTTAGCCATGGTGGTTGGGCTCTTTGTCAGCACCATACAAAGGATCAGGTAAGCCATACATACCTGCAACAATAGTACTAAAAAGCACACATGTGTCCGAAGATTTCCATGGAAACATTCATTCGGCATTCTGGGACCTAGACCACCTCTTCCCTCTGCTGCATTATTGATGCTCTTTTGTTCATTCATCACTCAATCACTCATTCAATAAGCATTAGCGGTGCCCGCTACGTGCCAGGCCCTTTGACAAGTTGTCTCCCTTACCACCTACCAGGTAGCAAGCTTTCTTCACCTTGGGGTAAGTACTTTGTGGCTTAGCTTGTAAACTCCATCATGGTGGGGTCTCTACAGGGGCAGAAGATGAGGCTCTAGGGCCAGTAGATGTAGTGAGGTTTGGGGACCAGTAAAACAAGGTGATGGCTGGGAACTATCCACCAGCCAAGCCGTCTATGCTCCTCTCTCCATTCACTTCCTTGTGGTCAACACTGGCTTTAGGGCAGGAGACCCGTGGGAGATGATACCAATAAAGGCCAGCGAGAAAAAGGATGCCTTTTTCTGCTTCACACTCCCATAAGGCAGTGACCAGGATTGGGAAATGCCAAGGAATAGTGTTAAAGGCAAACAATATGAGGACTGAGATCTTAATATTTATTTCCTTCCCATCTCCCTTATCTTACCTGAGAGCACAGACCAAAAAGAATAAAGAAGAGGAAACATTTATGGATGTATAGCCGTAGGTATGAATGTTATATATCAGGACTTGTATGAAACAAAAACATAGGTTTTCTTGAAAGTGCTGAACTCCTATCTTTCAAGAATCACGTTACCGACTAACAAAGATCACCACCTAGTGGCCCCAGTGAGATAATTGCACTTCAACAAAGTGCATTGAAATTCAGAAATAATGGCGTTTGTTACAAGAATGTAAGGTAACATTAAAGCTTCTCCTTTTGTCCCTTGGATTCCAACCTTCCACTTTCCTTTCATTCTGGCCTTCGTTCCTCCTAGTTTATAATCCTAAATTGTCTCTAAAGCATTCTATTTACAATTACCTTTACTTTAATCTTTACAGTTAGCTGTTTCTTTGTCACATTTTGAGTTCCTCTTCTTTTATGATATAGTAAGCACCCACAAGTCTTACCTGAAGTCAGATTCTTTAAACTTCATTTTTGTCATAACACTTCCCTATTAAAAGCTTGAATGCTTAAGTGGATCCTACTGCGATCTTTAGCAAGCCTGGTCTAACCCACGTAACCCCCTACTCCACTTAGCACACACATTGCCTGCCCATTTGGCGACTTTCCTCATTGCTGCTTCACCACCCCCAATCCCAAATACAACCGCCCTTTTCATCCAGCTCTGGGTCCTCTGGTCCACTCAAATTCTACCTTTTCCGTTGGTTTATCCCTGATACTCCTGCCAAGCTCACTTCTTTCTTCTCTAACTTCTTACATTCATAGTTATTACCCCTGAATTCACTATTTAATTATTTTCTAATTGTTTTATGAGTATCATGTCTGCAAAAAGAAGTTCCATGGTTTAAACACATCTGTATCTCCCACAAATCTCAGCATGGTATTAAACATAACACTAGAGCTCAATAAACAAGTGGCTGACTTAGAAGTGGGAGAGAAGAATCCTTGTAATTAAAGTGCCGTTAGTGGTCTGGTGGTGGGGGAGACAGAAAGCGGAGGGAGAGTACAATGGGGAAAGATTGCTGGAATTATTGCCCACGAATGGATAAAGATTCATTCTATCCATCTTTATCATGTAAAATAGCAGTGATGAATTAAATAGAAATGGATCCCCTCAAATGCCAGGACACATTTAAACATATTCCAAAATATATAGTGGAATTAAATCATAAAAGTTTGCAGTGGAATATAGTTGCTTTGGGTGCAGACAGTGAGAAAAGCTCACTTCTCACATAAAATGAGGAGAAATACAGGAGGGGAAAGAAATTGTTATTAAACAGGTAATGAAATGTTAACTTGCATTCCAAGGTAGGACAAAGTTTCACTTCTTGGACAGCAGCAGAAAACCCGCTCCAGGGATGTGAATTACAGACAGACGAGGCAGCTGCACCCTGGAAATAAAGGACCAAGAGAAAGTTCTCTGCACTCACGCTCCGGCATACAATTCAACTGACTTCCAATGTGAACAGAAATATTTTATCCCCAAAATGTGAATAATAAAACAAATAAAATATTAAATAATCTACTCAAATGAAGAAGTCTGCAGAATAAGTAATGGGAACTTGAAAAATCTCATTAAGTGACACCAGAATTCTATTTCTAGTGCAACTGCAACTAGTTTTATAACTAGGCCTCCAGTAAAATAATTAGACTATTTTAAGGGGTAGCAGCTGATTCTATCTTGAGGAGAGAAAGAAAAAAACATGCTTCTATGTAAATTTCCCCCCCAATTCCTCAAGCTGACATTTTCAAAGGGATCACAGAAGGACAATTACTTATATGCTGTATATATTTCTATTTCACCACAAAAACACAATACATATGCAAGGCATTGTGTAAGATACTATAGAGGGGAACCAAAATATAGAGGCCAAAGACCCCGTCCTCAAGTATCTTACTGGTGTGGGAAGGTGTACGTATATTCAATAGATAGTACATAATTCCATGGTAACTTTTAAATAAATATACCACATATTATACAGATGGTCTATATTTTCATACCTCAACAATATTAAAGGCCCACATTGGCAAGATTCTATGCTAGGCACTTCAGGAATACAAAGGGAATCAATTACTCGAACGACCCTGGAGAACAGTGTATCTAATAAGAAATGTATGCCAGGTGTATTAAATAGAGACGAGAGATTACTTGATGGAAAACGTAGAATTTGTGATTCATCTTAAAGTATAGGTATGGTTTAAGTATGCAGGGCTGAGGGGTATCAGAGAAAGCATTCCAGACAGAGATTTTTATCATGTGCTTAGTCACAGAGTTAGCAGAGTTGAGATGGGTATGAGAACATTACTTAATTCCTTTTGCTAAGATATATAGAAAATGTGACATGAAACAATGGAAAATGATATTAGAAAGCTAGATTGGAACTAGAATATGGAAGGCATTCAATTCCAGGCTGAGGAATTTAGCTTTAATCTAGCAAACAAGGAGTCATTGAAATTTTTGAGTAACTGAGTGACAGTTGTGCTTTAGGGCAACTAATCAGATGGCAGTCCGTGCAATGGCTTTGACTGTGGAGGCATGGGGAATCTACAAAAAGGTTATATTACATTAATTTAGAGAAGAAATAAAGTTGATGGTATGTACGGTAGGGACCAGCACAAAATGGAAGAGACAAATCTAAGAGATTCTACAGAGATCAAGTTGACTGAGACTTGGTTGATTAGATTAAATATGAAGGGTAACCAAGAGAATGAACTCAAAGATGACACCATTTCGAGAAGCTAAGAACAAGAGAAAGGTAAGGATGGTATCTGTGGGGAGTTGATGACTTCATTAAGACAAATTTTTCAGCTTGAAGAACTTTTCAGAAGAAAATATTCAGGTGAGAATTACAACACAGGACAATTGAGACCAGAGCTAAAGCTATAGATTTGGAAACCATCTAGAGTGAGTATAAAGGAATGAGCAATCTGAAATTTCAGAGCTTGCACAGAAGGGCAGCAAGAAGAGCTAGTTTGATACCACAGAGGCCTAATAGTGAAAATAGGGACATTGTGAGAAAGCATGACCAGGAGCAATTAGCTCCCCATATCCTCACCCTGCATTTACTCCTCTTCCGATGTAGTAGAAGGTGGGAAATTTATACTTAGGAGAAATTAAACCAAGGAGTACAAAAAAATCTTCCAATGAGAATAACATAGGAAAGAAACTTACAGGAAATGAGACATGTGTACAGGGGGTAAAGGAAAAAAATAAATAAAGCTTGACATTAGTGGCCTTAGAATGTTGAAAGCATATATTTTATGAAATAAAAATGAGTGCACTAAAAATGAAAAAAATCAATTTTAACTAAATAAGTGAGACTATTCCAAAATGCAAATATAAAAGAGTGATGAAAATAGGAGGAAAAAAATAGGAAATACAACATTAAGTAAATGACTAGGAGTTCCAGAAAGTAAAAAGGGGGAGGAGGGACAAAATGATCAAAGAATTACTAAATTAATAAATAAAATTTCCTAGTGATACAGGCCTAAAGCAAGGTTGACATGAGGGAAGCCGTATTGTAACTTAGAATAACCTCTAACCAACCTACCCAGCTGTGTATGTTTTAACTTGCACAGAGCCTAGGTGATAAAGAGCTACCCTCTGGAAATATGCATGATGTGTGGATTTTATAATCCCGGCCGATGCATGTACCTCCCTGTAGTAATAAGTGATAACTTTGTTCTTTTGAGTTTCTTGGAAATATGATGACTTCCCCAGGGAACATCTATGCTGGCATCTATCATTGATGACAACTGAAAGACCTGGTGTCGTGTCTCCCGTCACTGATGCCAGGTGGTCAACATTCCTGCGCCAGGAATGCTCAAACTTTGTACTTGTTTAAGATGGTCTTTGGGACATGAATTCACCATCTTCCAATTTTGCTGGCTAATTGAATAAATCCCTTTCTTTACCATTGACTCGTCTTGCAATTAATTGGCTTCAGGGTTGCAGTGAGCAGAATGAGCCCTTGCTTGGTTACACTGGAACTGGAGCTCATTAATTTACAGATTGAAAAGGCCTTCAAGCATGTAGCTTAAGGAATGACAAAAGTCAGACTACCAAGAAATTTTAGTGAAAAAAGAACCTAGGATCAGAACTCCAGATGGAGTTGGTATCAGTAACTCAGGAAGCTAGACACAATGGAGATAAGCCTTCAAAATTTGAGAGAAAATGACTTTTGGTCTAGATTTCTTTACCAAACTAATTATTAGGCAAGTGTAACGGTGGGAAAAAAATCTCACAGATGTGAAATCTTGAAACTTTATTTTTCTTGTAGACTCTTCTGATCCGCTACTAAATAATATACTTTGGTCAATTTTAGGAGTAAACACAAAAAGGAAGGGAGTGGGATTCAAAAAATAAAAACTGGGGCTCAAAGAGAGGAGAGAACTAAGGATACCTAAAGGACTACTATGCCTGGGTCTACACAACAGCCTGTCCAGAGTGGAGCAAGAGAATGGAAGACTCAGGGCCAGCCTGGTGGCATGGCGGTTGGGTTCACACACTCTGCTTCAGCAGCCCAGGGTTCGCAGGTTCAGATCCCAGACCTGGACCTAGCACCGTCAAGCTATGCTGTGGTGGCATCCCACATAAAATAGAGAAGGATTGCACAGATGTTAGCTCAATGACAATCTTCCTCAAGCAAAAAGAGGAAGATTGGCAACAGATGTTAGCTCAGGGCTAATCTTACACACCCACACACACACACACACAAACACACAAAGAAAAGAGAATGAAGAACTCCTGAAAGAAGAACTCCCAGGAGGACTGGGGAGGGATGAGTGTTCCTGAGTGAAGAAACAGTAATTCTAGGAGTTCAGGACAGTTCAGAGGAAGGGTTTTATCTAAGTTAAATAGTGCTGTCAGATTTCTTCATGTTAGATTCCTGGCTTATTGTTCTTTATTTTAATACCAACCTTTCTGAGTGGTTTTGTTTTAGATGGAGCTCTTGAAAAAAGTTCATGTCTGGGCTTTGATTTTTTTTATTCAATGTGATAATCTCAGCTTTTAGTAGGTGAGGGTAATCTTCCCAATCAATAATGTTGAGGCAAAGTCAAATGCCTAAAAAAGTTTCAAGCAATTACTCTCAATTCCTGTATTTACTGCAGATCAATAGCAACTAGCACATGCACAAACACAGATCTGATGACCATATTTTCTATGAGTAGCACTGGTCTACAGTTTTAGTTTAGCTTTGAGTTATAAAAATAAAAATTAGTTATTTTACACAGCCCATAGTTAAATAGATATGTTGACATAGTTTATCATTTCTGTGTACACCACTTCTTATAAACCACACCTTCCCTCTGACATCAATTTTATTCTTAATGAATAATTCTTTTGGTAGCCATATTTCTAAAAATAGATTTATTTGACTCTAACCCTAGAGCAGTCGTTTAGCTAGGTATGAAAATTTTGGATTTACAATTATTTTCCCTCCCCTGCGCCATTGTCTTCTGGCCTCTATTGTTGCTGATGAGAAGTCTTCACTTATTCAAATTCTGATCCCTTTTAAGGTAATCATTCTTTTCTCCCTACTCATTTTCAATATTTCTGCTTCATGTGTGATCTGCTGGATATGGATTTAACTTGGTTTAACTTCCTGGATATGAGGAATGTTACTTCCAACTAGTGCGCTCTCAGCTTCATTCTTATTGACTACTTTGCATTTTACTTCACAGCACATTTGGTTCGTGGTTTAGAAAAGTCATATCCTTTGAGTTACCTTTTTTTTAATAGTTCATCTACTGATCTTTTTTTGTGGTTTCCAGCTTTGGTTTTATGTCTAGGAAAGTCTTATAAACCCAAGAACCATACACATATTCAGATAGATAAAAAAAGTTTGACAAATATGCTATTTAATGGCAAGTGGTAAAGAATAATATAGGAGTGGTACATGGGTGTGACTGAGCTAGAGAAGTCAACATAGATAAGTTGTAACATGATATGGATTTATAATATGACGGAAGAGTTGTTACTGAGAAATATAAGGGAAACAAGCACAAATTTATATTTTCTTTCTCATATGTTGCCTTGACATTGGCACGCCATATTTCAATAAGCATACAGAGAATATTAAATGTCATTGTGTATTAAAGACAATATAATTGATTCTCAAAACTCACCAACAAAGGAGTGAAAGAATACAACCCTCTTTCTATGTTGTTTTCTTGTTACCTTTGTGATTCCTAGTGTTCTTACATTTTTATAATTTCTGAAGCTAGTTCTCAGCCAGTTGTGAAGAAGGACAAGGTTATTGTCATTCCTCCCATGTATTTTCCTGACTTACTTCTTCCCCTTCAGTGGTGGTTCCCTACCACCTTTATCTCCCAGTGCTCTCCATGCCTTCACACTATGATGTTCATGATTCAGTCATTTTTTGCTGCATTCTTGTCTATATCATCATATTCCTGCTACCATACATGCAGGAACACACTCACACACACACACTTTTGCTTGGCAAATTCCTTTCTACTCACTTACAAATTTGAAGCCCTATCCTTAGAAATCTCCTCTGGCTAACCAAGTGTAGGTTAGGTGTGTTGTTGTTTTCTTTTGTAAGTTCCCCATTGCTTCACTAACACTGCCTTTATCACAGAATGCTGGCAGTTTGTTTTCTCATCCATTCACTAGCTAGACTATGAATTCCATGAGAGCTGATACCTCATCTGTCTCTTTTTCTATGCAATCCAGGACAGCATAACAAATATGGAAGCAAACACGGAAGCAAATGGAAGGAATTCTATCAAATGCAGAGAGAAGGAGATGAAAATGACAATATGATAATCTACAAGAAAAATGAAAGCGCACATTTAAGGCTTGGTGAAAGTCCAGTGAAGAGACTGATGAGGGACAAGTGGTTAGAATTCTGAGTTTAAAAGATGTGTAAACTTTCAGGTAACTATTCCAATTTATCACACATTATTACTTATATTCCTTTCCAAATACCAAATGATGAAAGAGAAATTACAAAGCAATAAACTCTCAAAGACAGGACTATGATAGGAAACATTAATTGGTAGAGATTTTATCAAACTAGTCTATATTTTAATTTATAGAAAAACCTCATTGATTTGAAGGAAAGTAATGGAAATCCATGCAGAAGCAATAACATACTTTAATTCCAGGATAGAATCATAAAGTTCTATGTTATCCATTTAATATTCCATATGTTGGAAGAAGCCTCTAGATCTAGAAGTGGTCCACAATAAAAAATTTCCACAAAGTGCTTGAAACCTATTATAATTGGGCACCTCATCTATATTCACACAGCTCTCAGGCCAATCAAGTCTCTATCACTTAACAATCCTTCATAATTATAAAACAGCCACCAAGTCTTCTCTAAGCCTCCACTTCTTCACGCAAAGTTTATCTAGTTCCTCATATTGCATAGTTTATCATAGTATCTCTTCTGAAAAATTCCACTTTGTAAGAATTACCGAAGTGCCAAAAACAGAATATAATACCCCAGACATACAGTGACCAATTTAATTATGGTAGAAATGTACCTCTCCTCATTTTATGTACCATATCTATTAATATAACAACTATCAGTATTTTGTAATCTCTTTCTCTCATGACGTCATATGGTTGATTTACATTGAATCCTATTAAGAAAAGAAAAGATCAAAGCATTTTCATTTAAAAACAGCAATAACAAATGGGGTTTGAACTTTGACTCTACTACTTAATAGTTTAGGCAAGTTAATCTTTCTTTAAACTTTTTTTTTTTTGAGGAAGATTAGCCCTGAGCTAACTACTGCCAATCCTCCTCTTTTTGCTGAGGAAGACTGGCCCTGAGCTAACATCCATGCCCATCTTCCTCTAGTCTATACGTGGGACATCTACCAATGCATGGCTTTTTTGCCAAGCGGTGCCATGTTCGCACCCGGGATCCAGGCAGGCGAACTCGGGGCCGCAGAGAAGTGGAACGTGTGAACTTAACTTCTGAGCCATCAGACTGGCCCCGAAATTTCACTTTTTTTTTCCTCCTAGAATGCTAGTTTCAAGAAACCAGGGATTTTTGCATGTTTCATTAATTGTTGCATTCCAGCACTTACAACAGTTATTGGGATATGTAGGCACTTAATAAATTCTTCTTACATAATGAGTGAATATATTTATAAAATGAGAATGGTAACTGAGTCACAGGTTTCTTGTGAAGATCAAATGAAGTAATATATGCAAAATATATCACGTAAGTTTCACACCAGTGATAACTAAGACTTCCTAAGGTCCTATTTCCAAACAACTAATGGACACCTCCACCTATGGACCACAGACATCATTTGTAAAACTGTTCATTTAGGGCTAACCTATGTGTCTCCAGTACTGCTGTCTCTACTTTGTACTTTATTTCTCAAAGATGTCCCTTCATCTTTGCTACTTTTGCCACCTTTGACTAGACCAAAATTTCCCAAAATGTAATGTGCACTTTAATTTAACCATACAACATGACTGCATGATTAAACTTTCCTTTTACTTTAACAGAATTCATATTAGTGTATAATAATACAAAATCACACACAGCACATTAAGACTCATAATCTCATTTATAGTATTGCTTATGTGCAGTAAATTTTTTTAAGTAAGTTTATTTATAAGTAATTATCAGATATGAAATATTGATGGTAAAAAAAAGTGGCCGTGCTTTCACACCATCTGAAATTGAGTCAATATGTCATCAATAAGTCATCTGAACCCTCACGCAAATAATTAATAAATATCTTGGACAGGAGAAAAACCAGGACAGGGCACAAAGACCAGCCACTGCAGAATTCCTTCTAGGGTAAGATGGACTCACTAATCGAGACTGGCCTGGTAATCAGTTAAAAGTAATTGATGATACCATCATCCAGAACATAGATGTTTATTTTGATCAGAAAGATATCATGAAAACATGTATCTAGAATAGATTCCACATTTACCAATCTAGTAACCTTATAACTATTGTAAAAACAAGTGTAATCATATTATTTTATGTCATTTTTACTAATTGAGGACAAAATTCTGCCTCGTAGAAAGACTCAAAAACAGATAGGAAAAAAAGGAATGATTTTTAATTAGCAATGCTTATTCTTTATATTTAAACATATTTTTCTAGAGAACGTAAGAATATTTGGGGGAAAAAATGTTTCCTCCAGTATTTTATTCCTCTTTTATATCATCTCCACTACTCACAAGGAAGAGTTTGCTGAGCAATGATAAAATTAAGATGAGCCTCTGCCCCAGAAGTACCCACTACAAATGATGATTCACAGTATTTCGTACCCTTGAGATGTTAGCACATATTAAATACAAAGTGACTTGAAAAGAGTTTTTTTGACATGGCACAATAAATGGTAGAATCCAGGTACTGAATTATTGTTGCCACTTTCTGCACTCCCAAAAATGTTTCTTTGAAGTTTTACTCTTGCCTGTAATCATATTAAGTCATTAGGCTTTACTTTATGCTCCAAACATCTGTAGAGAGCATTTGATGGAGAGGTGAGAATGGTTGCTTTAATTTTTTTGCCAGAAGATAGTGCTGTTCCCTCTGGATCTAGATGACATTCCATCGTCACATGCACAGTAGATGATGAGATGTACTGCAGAGCAACCAGCAACATCGCTTTTAAGAGTCAGTGCCTAAAGTTGACCCATGAGTCAAAAAAATATACATGGTCAAAATTACTCATGGAAATCAATTCAATCAAACATAAGCCGTATCCTTTAGTGTTATTTATACAACAGTGTTCAAAAATACAATTTCTCGATGTTTTCCTAAGGATTTGAACAAATTGTTGCTTTGGGGAGCATCACATGAGGTTCTTGGCCTTTTAGATCTACATTGAATGAAAAATACAAGTACAAAAAAGATCAAAGCTTCATATCCAGGAGTTACTTGGAATATCACCAATTAAGTACAGCTCTCAAAAACTGGATGTGCTCAAGGGTCGAGATTTAATAAAGTTAATAATTTTTACTGCCTCATCAAGACTATTCTTAAATAAAACTGGCATTTTTTTCTTTAACGGTGAGTGCATGGTAGTGACGCACACAGCGACTCCCAGCAGGGCAGTGCCCTTGCCATGACTCATGAAGAGGCAGTTGTACTCATCATGGCTTTTGCACCATCGATGCAAATATCAAACTGTGAAAATGGCAAATAACATCTTACAATTAATATGAAAATAATTTTGACACTGTGGGTCTTGAAAGGGTCTTGGAGGCTCCCTGGAGACCCTGGAACACCCTTTCAGAACTATAGCATTTAATCAACATTTAAAAAAACTATAAAATATTAGCAGTTGAAAAAAGGGAGAATTCTTCTATTAAAATGGAAAAATATCTTTAAATTTTATTATGAATGTTTATGTAATGAATATTTACATAAAAACGTAACCAATATAATACGTATCAATTTTAAATCACTTTTATTTCTGTCTTTTATCTCATTTCTTACTTGTTCTCATTTCTGCACAATGTCAATCTTATAGCTTTGCCTAGTTATTTTTTACATTTTTCTTCAAAATAGTTTTCTCCTAGATTAGGAGATGAAGAAATCATTGTTATAGTACCTTAAAGAGAAATAAATTTATGCAATAACACCTATCATAAAGTTTTAATATGCTTACAATCTTTAAGTCTGCTGATTTTCAAAAGTTATGTAGTGATTTATATAGTAATAAATAGTTATTTAATTTTTATTTAAATCACAATGCTTTATGTTTAGATTCCTGGTAACAAAAAGTGCAAATATTTCTTATTTATCAAACAAAAAATAATTCCTTAATTGAAAAGTTCTTTTGATGATAATTGTTTTCTGAAAAATATAACATAACTTAATCATTAAATTAAAGATTTTTCATGCCATTCTTGTTGATTCCCCAAAAATTCACCCTCTTTTTTTTACTTCTTTATCTATTTCTCATTTTCATGTTATTTGTCAGGGCCTAACCTATGCTACTGTAACAAGTACTAAATAAAACCTCAGGAAGAACAGCTTCTTAGATGCCTAAGCCATATTTAAGATCTAAGAATGATGTTTATGAAGTAGAATACTGTTGAATTCATAGAGCAGATAAAAGAGAAGAATAGGTTCTGAAAGGTAATAATGCAAAACAACAAGGACAACAACACAAACAGACTGACACAGCCCCTAATGGGTAACCATCGACAGGCAAGGCCTGCACACCAAGCCGAAAGACAGTGGGCCAGACAGACCAGACCAAAACCTTAAGCTGAAAGTAACTGCCTCACTAGATCTTTGTAGGAAAATTCTACATCTAAGGATGTCAACTTAAATTTCTCTGGTTTGTTAACAAAAATATTTAAGAACAAAGACTGCATACATTAAAAGAAATAAAATTAATATAAAAGAGTGAGTCAAGTAAATGATCTATGTAAGTTCAGAAACTTTTCAATTAAATAGTTGAAAAGCCATAAAACTAGAATGACAGCTTTTATCCTTGATCATATGTAAAGCAGGGAGTCTATGCTTGACTTCTGTTCTGTGCTAAAAATAAAAAAGGAAATTAGGAAAAAAAAAAAAGAAAGAGGGAAGGAAAAGATGCTACCTCTAAATCAATTAATTGTACACTAATTGAATCACCTCTTACTTAGAAGTTAATCAGAAACATCACTATGTACAGAAATGATCTGTCTTCCATCTCAACTCTAGTCCAAACTCTTCCCTCTAGGTCTCTGACATTATTTTCATGCACTTGACAATTAATTTTACACATCAAGAGGAAATGTGATTAGTTAAGAATCCCTTATTTTGGAGGAAAAAAAATATGAGAAAACTTTGGAATGGATAAGATTGTGAGCATTATTATAAGAAAAATTAGAAGTCCTTTTATTATCTTTTATTTTTGATATCTGAATTAAGTATGCGGGCATAAATATTTTCTCTATCTATATACATCTTACAAATGTGGCCATATTAATAGAAAACAAAAGGTGTGTTGTAGCTGCATGGCAGCATGGCAAAAATGCACCAACCTACACTTGAAGTATTAAATAATATTATAATACTGGTCTTTGAGGCCAAAATAAACGTCTTATTTATTAAGCATCAGGAAAACCTCTTCAGCTTCTGCTCAAATACGTTGCATATTTGAATAATTCCAGTCTCTGTAGGACTGATATTGGGCTCTGAATATTTGACCTAGAATGTCATTAACAACTTATACATTTTAAAATCACGTTTTGAAAGGAGGCAAAACTAAGATTGTAGTGAATTTAATTTCAAAGTCATACTATCCCTCCTTTTATGCTGTATGTGGTAATCCTTGATTTTTTGCACTGATGCTAAATGTTAATGAACAGAGCCGCCGTGTACCATTTCACCTGGAGCAATGAAAACATTAAAATCTCTTTAGAAGCCTGAATAAAACTTTATTTTATAAATATAATCCATGTTAAAGCTCCACCGTTTCACTGTACTTTTGAAATAAGGGCACATGGAAAATATGGAAGCGTTTCCTTTGAGATGGCTAACTAAAGCTACAAAATGAGGACTGTACGGCATTTCCAAGGAACGCGGTTCAAAAGTTGTACGATTACTACTAAGGTTGTTTTATTCTCTACCACATTTGGAACAGGAAGTCTGTGTTGTTCTTGAAGAATTCTGAAAAGCAATGTCACAGTCTGATGACCTCTTCTCCTCATTAAAACGTTCCCAAAGACAGCGCTCTGCATGATGTTTTGTAGCTTCAGCAGCCATGAACTAATTTGTACCTCTTATTTTGATCATGCACTGGTGAAAGCACCAAACAATATTTTTCTTTAAACACAGAGAGGTCTTTCAACAGCTCAGCATGCACTTCTACCCTCTTTTTAATCTTGGAGCACCTATTTATTTGCTCTTTTCACCACTAAATCTTCTTTGCTCCTTTCTGCCCCCTGCAAAGCGGCTAGTTAAAAATCTTCAGTGTTTTTTCTTCATAGGCTTAAACCATTAAAAGGGTATTACCATAAAACAGAGATGAGGGCTTAGAGATACAGTACAGGGAGAATTTGCATTTCTAAATTTTAATCCAATTAAACTAAAATAATATTTATTTACTTACTACCTTTCAATAACGTGCACAGTCAATAAAACCAACAAGAAAAAATACTGCTTTAGAAAATTAGTTTTTGGGGTGCCCTGCAAAGACTGGTTCCTCACAGTGAATATAACAAACCTTTACTTAAAGCTTATTAGTATGTATGTGACTTATTTGTTTATTCTGCATACCCTCTACACTTTGTTTGGTTTGATTACATCAATCCTTTCTGTATGTTTCTCTATCTCACCAAGAAGGTATTCAGATTATTGTATGCATTGCGTAGGAATTGGATTTTCAGCCTAAATTTTAATTTAAGCATAAATTTCAGATTTATGCTTTAATTTACTCAAGGCAAAAAAGGGGAAGAGAACCATAATAAAATGACATTGCTAATGGCTATGATTTTTTAAACAGTAATATTTTTATCTTTGTTAATGAAAACAAGTCAAAATAATTTAAGAATTCAAAAGCATTGTTTTAAAATCTATATTAATTGGAGTTACATAAAAAGTGCTCAAATATGGGCATAATCTGTAGTCAATTTGATAAAGCCAGTGGTATAGCTGTGAGTAGAACACACTGCCGGGATTACAGATCTAGTTGAGGAGAGATCTACAATTACACACCAATAAATGGGTTCTTTCTTCACCATGAAAGATTTATTCTTCCAAAATGTAATTACTAAACACACTGGATTTCTCTTAAACAGATCAAAGACAATACTGTAAATATTTCACCATTAATGAATCATAGTATTTTTTCAAACTCAATAGAAATTTGAATATTAAGTTATTTAAAATATTAACGCATTGACTTCCAAGTTTTCAAAAATCAATTGATCCTTGAGTACTGTTTCACATAAATATGCAATTCATCCAAATTGTTTCTCAATTTATTTGTAAAACTAAACATTTGTATGAAAAGAAATGAAATACCAAAAAGGTATTGGTTCTAATGATATGATCGATATTTAATTTTAGTGACATTTCAAAAATATTTTTATTCAAGTAAAATTAATCAAATCAATATGATATCAAAATAAGTTATGTGACTTTTAAAGTCACCACATCTAATTAATTGATCCTTCTCTCTATTCCAAATTGCTTCCAAATGAATATTTTTCATTGCCTTATCCATTCCACTGGCAATGGCAAACAAGAACGTGTAAAAATTGTTCGCTTCATGAAATATTCCCCCAAATTCAATCAATTTTGTGGCAGCTTTCTGGGGTTCCCTTGCTTGCTCAAAGGATGCTTTTCAGCTTTATGTAATAAAGTCAGAGAACTGGATGTGAGCATAGGCCCTGTCACAGACACTCTGGTGAGCTTGAGCAAGTTATTTCACTTCTTTGTGTCTTAACTTTCTCAACTACGAATTGGGTTTAATGATCCTATTCTGCAAGATGATTAAGATGATTAGAAATGTTGTATGTAAAGGGCATGATAATGGTATGGGCTAGATAGTAGTTACTAGATGTTGACAGTCTAGCTGGGTTTCCCCAAACATTAAGATATTTACTCTCACTACATCAATAGTGGGATCTACCAGAAGAGTGTCAGAATGAGTGTCAAGAAACCTGGATTTGTTCTTCAATTCACAAGTCACCTTACCTTCCTGAGCATCAATGAATAAAATTTGAACTAAATAAAGAGGTCATTTTTTATAAGAATCAACTTAGATGACAGCTGTGAAAATCCCTTGAAAAGTGTCACGTACTATACAAATATCCTATTTGTATAAGATTCTAGATTTCTAAATCAAAAGAAACATTAAATGTCATTTGTCTAACCCCACACTTTACATATGAAAGAAAACAGATTCAGACAGACTTTCCCAAGATTATGTAACTAGCCAAACACAACATTCATTTGTTCTATGTAAACATACCTCTCCAAAGTTGATAGTAAGATATCTCCCTCTACGTATAGAATGTATTAAATTAAAATCTAACACTGTCACAATAAACTGCACCAAGTTTAATCAAACAAGATAGACCATCATATCCAAAATGAGTTCAAAATAACCAAGTTAAAATTAGACTTTAAATGTACATAACATTTTACCTTCACAGAAGGTATACTGATATTTGTACTGTAGGGAAATATTCTCTGATTTTTTTAAAGCATAATGTTTTCTGAACGTTAGGATCTGGCTTGGGTGTAGTTTTATGTTCCATTCCGACCTTTGTCCACTAGATGTCCCCAGCACGTCATACAGAAGCTCTGATCTCAGATGGGGCCTTGTTAGAATCTGCATCTACTGTTTCTTTTTGAAGTGAGTTCCTGAGACACTATCAAATGATTTTTATTCCTGAGTTCATTTTATCCTCAAAATTAACAAGCTACTAATCTACAGAGAAATGAAACCATTTAAAGATTTTTGTCTAAGCACAGACTATAACCGCCAATTTAAGAAGCAATTAAAGAACCTGTATATCTTCTTTTCTGAAAGGCGTTTAGGAAATCAAAGACCTGAAACAACTTCGAAATCCTTAGAGAAAATTTCACAGCCTTGAAAAGGACTCTTAACGCAACTTTTAATTGTATTGATTTCAAAGGGTGAATAACATTTACACAAAACAGTTCAGAAAACTTTAGTAACAGCAGGAGCCTTGTTTAATTTGAACTTTAATAAATTAAAGAAAAAAGCAAAGGCTTGAACGGTCACCCAAAGCGTCCTTTCCTAACTCACACAAAAACCTCCGTAACAAAGGCTACGAGACTGAAATACAATAATAATTGCAACATGGGGATGTTCAATTAGAACTACACTTGCAAAATGCTGTCTTTTTTCCCCAAAAGCCCAGTGAGCCCATATTACAGGAGGCTTCTGCCTCTGACTGAAAAATAACACCCTCTGGGGTTGCTGTGGCGGATGGCTGCACTAGAGGCCTGAGAATCTACTCTTCTAAAGCAATTCAATAAGGATTCCTACAAGGTGTCTCAAAATGGAAGCACTCAGGCAGCATGTTTCTGCCTCGCAGGGCAAGAGGTAAAAAGTTCAGCCTGTGAAGTAAAACATTTTCTGCCCCGGAGCAAGAGAGAAAAAAAGTACAAGAGCGTTCTGATGAATTATCTCTTACTCAGAGCTAACACAGGAACAATGGCCAAGTCTAACCAGAGTTGACAGCCTCCATTCACTGCCCAGCACTCCATCGCATGGCGTCGGAACAATGGGCCATTCTCACCGCTTCCCAACTGGTCCCCAGCCTTTCAACAAACCTTCTCCATTCAAGAGCCACTTCTTTATGGTGCTGTCTTTGATTAAAGCTCATCTTTCATCTCTCTAGTATTTTATTGTTATTATTTATGGAGTATGCCCAGAATGGAGGTAATCTCAAACAAAGGTTAAACCCTTGAGCCGTGAATTTATTTAGTTTGTAATCAAGGCTAGGAAAGTCAACCACATCATAACAAGTAGAAAACAATTTAGTGATAAACTACAAGATCCTGGCAAGAATTTCTATGGTAGTTCACAGAAGATGATATTTGTGTCCTGGAAGAGAAGGGTTTATAGAGGAGTGGGAGCTTGAACTAAATCTTAAAGAATTTAGGAAATTGGGAGAAAAGAAGACAAAAGGAGAAACCAGATGAGAAATCATCAAGTGAAAGGACACAGATACACAAATGACCACAGCACAAGCAGAAGACAGAAGCCAGATGCATCAGACGTCCACAGGCATTTGCACAGAAGTGGACATAACGTCCAGTAGGCTAGACTGTAGAGACTCAAGAGAAGCAGCCCCACGAATTTACAAAGCAAAGAGGAGCCATTATAGTCTCTTTTGCTTGGACATGAGGCAATGGAAGGAATGTTCTGGAAATATAATCATAGCAGATTAGGCCGTGGAGGCAGGAGTGGAAAAGTTTACTAGGAGAGGTGAAGGGCTGTCAGGAAACACATTAGTTGACTATTAAAACAATCTGGGCTTTTGATAATAAGGGCCAAGACTAAAGGATAGGTTGTTGGAATATAGGAAAAGAAGGAATCTGAGAAATAAAGTTTGGTGAAAAATGAGATAAAGGAAAAAAACGAATGTGGCTGAGACAGGAAAAGGACCTACTCTTTGTTTAGATCCTATGATTTAACATTCTTCACCAAAAAGTAGAGCCAAGTTAATCTTATCTTCTGTTTAGTATTCCACAGAATGAATAACACGTATCTTCTGTTTAGTATTCCACAGAAGGAATAACACATTTCAACAGATTTGCCCTTTTTGGTGACTCCATTCCATGAGGAGATATTTTATGCCCCCAAACGCTATCTCAGCATCCTGGAGAAAGCCTAGAATAAATAGTAGATCCCTACATATCCTGAATTTCTGCTTAGGACAACTTTTATATAAATTCAAAGTGTTACATGGTTAAAATGAATAATAACAAAAGAAGATGTGTGCAATATATAAACTAAAGAAATCATATATTGGCAGTGTCTTACAACATATTCACACCAATAGCTATTTTAAGTCTACTGCCTAAAAGGATATGGGAGTCCAGAGAACTAGCCTTAGAGCCCAAGCGATGTCGGGTGAAACTATCTTCAATTTCTCCCTTCCCAATTTTGACCTTCCCTAGACTCTCCACATTCTGAAGGCCATAGCATTGCCATCTTTTCATCATTCAGCAAATATTTCTAGGGCAGCCATGATGTGCTACCACTATGCTATCTGTTACAGATGTAATGTTGAATGTGACACAATCTATGACCTCAAGGCACTTGCAATCTAG
Organism: Equus asinus; assembly: GCF_041296235.1. Taxonomy (NCBI): domain Eukaryota; kingdom Metazoa; phylum Chordata; class Mammalia; order Perissodactyla; family Equidae; genus Equus; species Equus asinus. The sequence continues at coordinate 172,973,814 of NC_091790.1, forward strand.
TGTCCTTTCTGGGCTGTCACCAAATTTCCACCACTACCCAGATATCAGTCACTTATTTATAAAACAATATCAATAATATATCAAACTCTGTAGGAGACTTGGGAGAAACCTTCTTAGGTAGTCAATACCTTCTGGAAATTTACAATCAATAAATTACAGAAGTACATAAACAGAAGCAGATATATTACATGCTAATTAATAATGCAAGCTAAGTAAGTTAAATGCTATACAAGTTGTTCCAGAAGTTGACAGGAGAGATAGATTAGTTAGGCAGGAAGTAGCCAGTAAAAGTAAAAATTAAAGAAGCTAATTGCTATTTCCAAACTTAAATTGCTCGAGTAATTTTACATATCTGGAACTCTGAAAAGGAGCCAGAGGAGTTCATATTCTTATCTACTATATTCTTATCATGTTAATATCATGAATAATAAATAGACTTTAATGGAGTTTTTTCCAAATTTTTAATAATTTTTAAGAGGTAAGTAAAAAATGAAGAATTTCTGTAACAACATGATTTCAATACATCATTGAGCTCTGCAAGTTGTAATAGGTAGCTTTAATCATCCTCTAAACAAACCAACTCACCAGCCTAAAAACACGCTCAGTACAACTGGACCAAGGGTTAAAGGGACAGAGAGGGTCTCTGTGTGTATATATATGTGTGTTTGTTTTGTTGGTTCTCTTTCAGTCAGTCCTTAGAGAAGGACCACCATCCAAGGACTATGGAACCACCGCTGCAGTCAAATAAAGTTGGATTGATTGCTCACTGCAACCAGAGACCATAGCCCATGAGGACCTACAGAGCAGCAGTTGAAAGGTGTCCTAGGGAGTTGGTTAAAGAGTTGTGCTTGTAGGTGATTTTTAAGAGGGTTCAAAGAAGCAGCCTTAGGTCTAGATTCGTTGTTACCAGAAAGTGGAGGTGATTCAGTAGTTGGGTACCAATAATATTCTAGGAATCACGAAAAACAGTGACTTTAAAACTGTAATTGGTAAACAAGCAACAGTCGCTCATGTTAGCCATTAGAAGGAGGTGTTTGTACAGGGTTTTGGTTTTGTCTCATTCTGTCACCATCACAGAGTGACCTCATCAGGTGCTGGTGCTGTTTGGGATCAGCAGAAGAATTCATGCTTTAGCTATTAGTGTCAGGCCAGCTACCAGCTGAAAGCTGTCAGAGCTGCTCTTTTTTCTTTCTCAAGCACAATTTTCTGTGATGCAAAGATTGTCCATACAGTGAGAAAATTTTAAATCTTCAGAAAGAATCCTCCATTTTCTTCACAACTCCCAACCAACGAAAATTTGCAATGAATTCTGCTGCTGTCTAGGAATACTTGCTTTAGCAGTAAATTGGAAGAGCTGGAAACAGAAGGTAAGGATCATATTTGAAGTGATGAATTTGGTAAGGCTGGAGGTAGTGGTCACATTTTAGGGATTCCTTCCCTGTTTTCCAGAATGTACTCCCACACATCGTTGGGCCCTACCAGTTAGATTACACTACCTGACTCCTACCCCCTTTGTCACAGTTAAGTGCAGAGAGGTATACACCTGACCCTGGATGGACCAATCAGATCACCCCTCGAGAAACTTGGAATTGTGGTTCAGAGAGCCCAAATGAGTTCTGCATGTAGCTGGAATTGCCACAGATTAACTCAGGGGCTCTGCAGAAGCTCTTTTTTTCTTATGTGGCCTGAGGGTCACAGGAAGCCAGGCTGTGGAGAGAGAATGAATCAAGTGCAGAGAGAAGCAGAGATGCAGAGGGAGGGTCCTGACAATTTTCAGTTCCTGTTTCCAGTCTCTTCCTGAGGTCCAGCTGCATTCTCACCCTCAAGTTCCCTGTATCTTTATAACAAATTCTCTATTTCTATTTAAGCCAGCTCAAGTGTATTTGTATTACGTATAATAAAAAATTATTAACTATCAATAATAAACAATTTAATGACAGGATAGACCATTGATTGTCATCCAAGATTTATTCTTCTCCTCTTCTTTCTTCTATAGAAGCATCTGGGTTCTAGGTAGGCATGTGGTTTTCTAGCTAAAGGCTATATTTCCCAGCTTCCCTTGCAGCTAGGTGGGACCATATGACTGAGTTCAGTCTAATAGGATGTGAGTGAAAGTGATGCATGTAACTTTATAGTTATCTCCTTTAGACAAGCAACCTGCCCTGAATTTGCTCTTTTCAATTTCTTCCTGGATAGAAAATGGTGACCATAGGAACAACTGCCTTAGACCAGAAACAGAAACACATTTGCAATGACAGAGCCAACCCATCAACCAATATATCTAGTTGACCTTCAGGAGAAAAGATTCTACCACTATCCCCAGATCACCTTCCTAACTTTGGACTACCAAAAAGAGAAAGAAATAAACTTCTATATCATTTGCACCTCTGTATCATGAGGTCTTTTTGTTGCAGAAGACCAGACTCCCCTAATGAATAGAGAAAGGTTGCCATAACAGACCTACAGAGAAAATGCAGAACTAACTGAGTAGAGGATGTGTGGGGTTATAATCCTTATTCTAGGATTAAAAGCTGACAGTCCATGTTATGTGATGCTGAAGGAGTTGGTTAAATTTCTACCTGTAGTCTCTGGGAATTCAAATGATATATCCATGAATGGAGACTATGTTTTAGGAGAATTCTTTGTTGAGTGTGAGAGTTTCAAAATATGATGCCTGCTCTTTATGATAATCAATGAAATACAACATGAAAGAAAAAAACATCAGTCCAGGGTTTCCCAGCTGGAAGCAGAGAGGGAAAATATGTTTAATGAACTGAAATTGCTGGTCTAAATCAAGAAATGAGTAGATGTCTTGCCAAATTGTATTCTGCACATGACCTCTTGCTGTATATGTTATTGATGCTTTTATTGGAGAACTGTGGGATCCTGACCGTTGGAATGGGAGATGAGATGAGTCAGAGAAGTGAAGAAACCCACCCTCCACATTTGTTCAACCTATCTCTGTCTGTGCCCCTTCCACAGACATTTCACAATGCCTCTAATTATAAAGTTTAGCATAGGATTATAGGGAGAAAGGAAGAGGCCCAGAGATGACTAGAGATGAAGCGCTTCCAGACACTCTTCCTCAGCCTGGTGTTTGGTAAACATTTCCTGATTCACTGATACTTAAGTATTAGGAAAGGGTAGAGTCTCAGCCCAAAAACTCCACAAATATCACTCATCTGGTTATTCAGGTTACTAAATTTGAGTATGCATAAGGCATGAAACAAAAGTTATGAGGCTTCAGAGAATGGAATCCTGTTAAATGAAATTGGCAGGCAGTCCACTAAGATTTTATAAGATTGAGTGATGATTAATTTTTTGTGTCAACTTGGCTAAGGTATGATGCCCAGTTGTTTGGTCAAACTCCAGTATAGACATGCTATGAACGTATTTTTCAGATGTGATTAGTATTTAAACCAGTAGACTTTGAATAAAGCAGATTGCCTCTATAATGTAGGTGGCACTCATCTAATCAGTTGAAGGCCTTAAGAGAAAAGACAGGTTTCCCAAAGAAGAAGTAATTCTGCCTCAAGATTGTAAAATAGGAACCCTGCCTGAGTTTCCCATCTGCTGGCCTGCCCTGCAGAGCTCAGACTCAAGACTTCAACATCAACTCTTAACTGAATCTCCAGCCTGCCGGCATGCCCTGCTGATCTCAGACTTGCCAGCCTCCATAATCATGAGGCAATTGCTTAAAATCAGTTATCTCTCTAGATATTTAGATAGAGATATGATACATCAATATGGATACAAACATCCTGTTTTTCTGGCAAACTTCGACTAATACAGATGTGTTGCTAGGAAAAAATGCAATCCTGGCTAACTGTAGGAAAAATATAAAGATAAATATAAATAAAGCTGCATCCTAATAATAATCACCCCACCTTTTTCCCCTGATCTTAGGAAATTCTGGATGCTTATTCTCTTTCAACAGTAAATTGTCCAAACAACTTAAGACTGATTCCTCTTCTTTCCCTGGAAATTTACCTGTCCTAAATTTCTTCCCCCTAAGTTCTCAACCTTCCAAAATGAAATTCACCTTATCTTACAATCAAATCCATGCTAAGAAGAGAGCAGGCTGATATCTGCCAATCCTGCCCTTCTCCTGAGCTATCTGAACACGGTGACTCCTCCTTTTGCTGTCTGATGTGGTAAAACAGTCATCTACGAGCCACAGCTAAATAGAGGAAAAAATCATTTGGTCAAGCGGGGCCTGGTGGCACCCATCAAATCACACCACAGAGGCCACTTCCTTTTCTGTGCACCTGTAAAGGATTGTAATTGCTAGATTCACACCCAGCAAATGCTCTGAGCTCAATGAATTACAAACAATTCTTAGAAACCAGAGTATTTCTAACCAAGTACCAAGACTCAGAAGCCAAAAATAAAGTCTTGATTTGTTCAGGGACCCAAGAGGTCTAATCAGGTCTGAAGTAGTTTCAGTTTCAGAAAAACTCTCAGGATATCAAGTAATTTTGAATTAATTTAGGCCCAGGTACCAGACTGAATCCTCACCCAAATGGACCTGATTTCTCAGTCACATTGTGTGAGAAATACCCGTGGCATCCACTGAAATGAGGTTAATCTAGAACAGGCAAAACTTCTCAGATTGCTTACATGTTAAAATGCCATCAACCCTATGACAACTCAGAAAGTGATACTTTAAGATTCAAGTACAGTATGTGATAAAAATCAACCATCGTTACTTCCTTTACATTTTTAAACTCAAAGTAAAAGAAGAAAGACAAATTTAAAATTACAGACAAAGGTAAAACCCTGACAGCAAATGAAAAGTTTTGAATTCTGTTTCCAGTGACTATGAAGGACAAGAAATTAAGCGAAAAACCTACCAATACCGTATATCTAATACAGTTAAATAGCATTTTAAAAAATCACTTAATATCTGTCTGAGCAAGGGAAGACAGTCAAGGAATTCCTCAACAACTAGAAACCCAAAAAACGGCAAAGCCACAGGGAGAAATAAACCACAGAGTAGGAGTTTTCCTAGAACTGTTTGCCAATCCCTGAGAAACTAGCAATCCAAATTTAATAGGCTCACAGCTGGGGCACGAAAGACAAAGTTTGGGACCTGAGTCGATCACAGAAAACCCACGAAAGCCAGAGACCTCAAAGAAAGGGTACTGTTGTCAGTGCCTGAAAGAAACTGTCCTGCTTACAAAGCCTGTGGAGATACTTGCCCACTGCAGCTTTCCCTCTGACTGTAGGCCAAGAGAGGTCAGGGAAATGTAATGGTCTTTCATTCCTAACCGTGGGCCTCAGTCTCAAGTGTCTAAGGCAAGACTACCTCTATGGTCCAAAATACCCACGTCTGGAAATGTAGATTAAAGTGATCCAGAGTTGGTAGTAAACACAAGTTTCTGACAAAAGCAAATGCAAATCTTCTATAGACAAACTCACTTGAACCTATATCTCAAAAGAGTCTCACAGTTAGTGCTTCAAGATTGGCTCATGGTGAAAAGTCACCAAACACTGAAGGATCAAACAACTGTAAGTGAGAGTCAAGATATAAATCAAGAAACTGCCAAGTAAGCCTCCCAAAGATGGTTGTTCTTATAATGATCAGAAGAAACCTGCAAAATGAGTTTACCTGATACAGTCAAATAAATAAAAGAGACTGCTGTCAAGCACAATGGAGGAAGAAGAGATTATGGGAACTGATCAGAGAGATTTGAAACAGAATAAAATAAAATTTTTAGAAATGAAGAAATGTTAACAACTAGAATTAAGAGCTCAATTAAACAACAGATTAGACAAAAGAGAAATTCATGAATTCTGAGATATATATGGATTAATTACTCAAAATGGAGGACAGAAAATCAAAAGCATGGAAAATACGAAAGTTAAGAGACACGAAAATAGAAAGATTCCAACATACGTCTGCTAATTGGAGTTCCAGAAATGAATGAGAGAAAAGACATAGAAGAAATATTTGAAACACTAAAACTGAGACCTTTCCTGATATGATGAGACACACAAATCCTCAAGTTTAGGAATCTCAGTAAGTCCTAATCAGAATTAATGAAAAGAAATCCACACTTAGGCATTTCATAATGAAACTGCAGAAGATCAAAGGCAAAAAGAAGTTCTTAAAACATCCAGAGGGAAAAGACAGCTAAAAGGAACAACAATTTGACTGGTGGCTGATTTCTTAATGACCATAATGGAAGTCAAAAGACTATAAAATGATAACTTAAAGTGTTGACAAAGAATAGTTGTCAACCTAGTATCCTATACCCCATGAAATTATCTCCCATTCAATCATTCATTCCATTCAACAAAAATGTATTGTGCATTTACTATGTGTTAGACAGTGATTAAGGTCCATCAGTGAATAAAATGGACAAAAAAAAATCATGCTCTCTTGGAATTTATATTCCAATGGAGAGAAACAATCAATAAATAATAACCATAATAAGAAAGTAAAATATGCTGTGAAAACAGTGAACCCGGGTAGGGGGATTAGAACTGAGAAAACAGGTTTACAAATTTAAATGGAGCTGTCAGAATAAAATTAAGTAAGAAAGTGAGATTTAGGCAAAGATTTGAATGAGGTAAGGGATCTCTGGCAGGGGAGAGTGTTTCACAGAATGATAATAGATAGTACAATAGACAGTGCAATTCTCCCTATGGTGGGAGAAGTCCAGAAACAGGATACCATTGTGGCTGGAAGCCAGTGACTGAGGACCGCTGTAAGGACTTTGACTTTTACTCGGTGAAATAGGGAATGGAGGATAAGGAGTAGGGGAAGAGCGGCATGACAGATTTTAACAGGAACACACTGACTACTCTGTGAGAAACATACTATGGGTAGGGTGGGGTTGCAAGTAGAGAAATCAATGAGAAGACTTTGAAGTAATCCAGGCTCAAGATAAGGATGATTCAGACCAGGTGAGAGCAGTAGAGTGGTGAGAAATGGTTAGATTCTGAATTTGTTTTGAATGTATAATCAACAGAATTTTCTTATAGATTGGACAAGAGAGGAATCAAGATGACTGAAGTATTTTGCCTGAGCTACTAGGAAACAAAAAGGGACAACTAATCTCCATTGTGGCTGTGGGTGAGGAATCTTTGATACGAGAAGGGAAGACATCAGAAATTTGGTTTGGACATTCCAAATTTGAAACATTTATTAGACACCAACGTGGAGCTGTTGAACAGGAAGTTGAATAATCTAGTCTGGAGTTCAGGAGAAAGGTCTTCGCTAGAGACGTAAATTTGGGAGCCAGCAGCATATGGATGGTAATTAAAGGCAAAACACTGGATCAGATCACCAACAGAAGGAATGTGAATATACAGAAAAGAAATGGATCGAGCATTGACCAGAGAAACTTCAATTAGCTAGGAAAATGAGGGAAAGCAAGAAGAAAATACTGAGAAAGAGTGATCCAATCCAATCCATGTGATAGAAGGAAAGCCAAAAGAGGTATGATGTGCCAAGTCAAGAAAATATGTTAAAGAGGAGTCACTGTGTCAGACACTGCTGATAGTGGAGTATGATGGAAACTGAGAATTTAGCATTGGATTTAGCCATGTAACCTTGAAAAGACTGATTTGGTGGAGTGGTGCAGCACAAATCTGATTGCACGATTGTAAGGATAATTGAGAGAAGAAGTGGAAACAGACCTTGAATAGTAATCATTTCAAGGAGATTTCCTGCAAAGGGAAGCAGAGAAATATTGTGGTAGCTGGTCATGTGAGTAAGGGTAAAAAACTTTTCAGAAGTATATGAGAGAAATAAGAACACACTGTATGCTGGTAAGAATGTCCAGTAGAAAAGAAACAAGTGATTATGCAGAAGAAAGAGGAGAGAATTGCTGGAGGAGTCAGCAAAAGGATACGACATCGGGTACAGAGTAGAGAACTTGACTTTAGGTGGGACATGGTGAGTTCATCTGAAGTTTCAGCCAGGACAGCAGAGTGTTGACGTAGATGATGCTAGGAGAGGAGGGTGGTGTTGGGAATCTCTGCATGTTCTCTTATAATGATTTCAGTTTTTTCATTGAAGTAGAAAGCAAGATCATCAACTGAGAGTAAGGCCAGAGGAGGGAGTGTTGGAGGTTTGAGGAGAGAAGGTCAAAAAAAAGCCTTTCAAGAATCTTTCCAGAATGAGGATGAAATAGCTATTTTACAGACAAACAAATATCGAACGAGTTTACTACCAAAAGACTTTCTCTGAAGGAATCAGGAAGAAAATGATCTGAGAAGAAGGGTCTGAGTGGCTAAAAATGAATTCCAAGAACAGAAATAGTTATCCAAGAGTTATACCTAAACAAGCCTTATCCAAATAAATCAATAACAATAATATCTAATTTGGGAGACCACAAATAATCAATGTTTAAATACAATACTGTGTGAGAATAACATATAAGTAAGTAGAGGGTATGACGAGTATATATACATATATATATACAAGTTGGAGCATCATCATTTCTCAAATTGCGGTGATCAACAGAGCCTTTTAGAGTTATTTCGAAATAATACTACATTTGATGTTATATTTAGTGATATCTCAAATTTCAACAAAAAAAATCACTCTTTTCTTTCATTCTCCCAACCCCTGCATTCTATATCCAACTAAACAAAACAAAAATTCAGACAACTTTTCAGGCTTCAAACAACAGAGAACTCCAAAAGAGACACTAAGAGTTACTTACTGGACTCAGCAACTCACCGTTACCTCCTCGAGGATTTTGCCTTGCCTCTACGTCAGGGGGCATCCACACTGTAATCTCCTCTACAACAGCCTGTGTGCAACTGAATGGAAATTAAACCAAACCGAAAAACTTCCTCCTTCCTGTCTTGATTCCCCACCAAGTAAATTAATTCTGGAGTTTAGAAGTTTGTTTCTGTTACCTTTTAAAATCCAAATAATTACTCATTCCAACAAACCAAAACGTTTTTCATACTCAATCTAAAATTTCCTTTTTGTTATACTTTGTTTACTTTTATAGTTTTACTACTAGTCTTCCATCTCTTACTTAAAATTGCTCATGTTAATCAGAAAGTCTTACTTCTGTTAAATCTCCTCTTTGGGTAGTGGGACCATGACTCACTGTTCTCAATTTCTCTCTATTTTCAAGATTTTCAATGATATGCATGAATTAGCTTTACAATAAAAAAGAATTAAACCTGTTTTTAAATTAGAAGTCAGGGAATAAATTGTATTATAGCTTCTGGGACTGCTAATGCAATATTGAATACAAGTAACGATTCTGGGCCTCCTTGTCTTTGAATTTTATTTTGGAGTCATGGGAACTGTGATTCAATGATCTTAAAGAAAGAAAATGCACAACCCACCTTCCCGATCAACAACTAAACCACTACAGCCACAGAGTAATATATCACATGCTTAAGGATATTAAAGAACACAACAACAATAACAACCCTGGCATCTACATTTTAGAGAATATGTTTGCATTTTTATTGTTGTCACATTACATTCTTGTAGAGTATATAGTTAGGGGACTACTATTTTAATACTGTGTTAACTGGAAGTGAAACTAACATTTAAAAATTCATAAGAAGAGTTTTGTGTTCTTATATTAGCATCCAGAGGTAGAGTAAGGGTGATTGGAAGGCATGTGAGTGTGACTCAAACTCAAATTATATTTGTTCACATAGAAATAAAACCCTTGTGATAGATAGCTTTGTCTTGACTCAAAGCTTAATCTGCTAAACATTAATTTTGGTATGCGTCACTTTTAAATGAGTATAATTAGTAACACAAAATCAACGATTAAGGGTTTAAAATTATAAATTTGAAACATACTTTTGTTCAAACTACTATATTTTCATTGATCTGCTTTGAAAATAATGCAGTAGACTCTTAGCAAGTTGTATGTGGCATTCCATGTACTCCATCATTAGCATATGAAAATGAACAAATGCGTGAGAAAGTCTGAATTTCTTTTAAAAGGTTGATTGATCAATCTTACTTAAATGCAAAATAAATTTCTTCTAACATTAATTCAAACACAAAGAATATTTTCATTTGATGCTAATGCTCTTGAAATTTTTACTCTCCAATTGAATTTTTCTCCTTATCCTAATAGTATTTTATTTTTTTCAAGAATGAAAACTTGTTACAAAGGAATTTTCTTTCACTCAGCAGGACAAATTTACTTATCTCCTTATGTCATTATACAAATTTTCATAATTGGAAGATTTGCATTTTTAATGAATGAAATAGTGAATTAACATCTCTAGTGTGAGATATGAAATGTGATCAATTTAATTGGTTCATAAGATAACAAAATCCGAATTGATTTGTTTCATTGGATTTTAAAATTTTTGTCCACTGAGACATCTGCTAATACAGTAAGCAATTTGGGCTTCAACAAAGATTAAATTACTGAAATTTTTTTATTCATTCCCAACGCAGGAAGTAGAATAATTAAAAGATCTCTCTATGGTTATTTTCTCAAAAACATATATTAAAATCTCTCCAAATGATGGTGCAGAGTAACCTGATCTCTCCAAGTGTGCCTAGATTAAACTTTGAATTTAAAAAAATGGCATTTAGGAGCAGTGTGTGCAGGAATTTTAGTTCAGTAAAAAATGTCAAGGACTTCTGTTGCCAGCCAAGACAGAGGACCATGGACCAGATTTACACTCATACCTTAATCAACTGAAAAATCAAAGAAAATATATGAAACAATGATTTCAGACATTGAACAGCAGGCAGCAGAGAGCAATGATCTCTGAAAGCAGGGAAATAAACTATGTAAGTTCTGTAATTGTTTTAGCTTACTACCTGTAGAGAGTTTTCAAACCCCAGCACAGGGAGAGGGAATTCAAACAGAGCCCAGAGTTCTCTCTGAACTGGGGAGACAGAGATGAGAATTTAGTGAGGCCAAGGCAGTCAGAATTTGCAGGGCAGAGGTACCAGAGCAGAGAGAGCTACAAAGAGAGGGAGCGCCTGAGATCCACAGAGGGTTCCCCTAGAGTCTTCAACCTAGTAGTGATCAGAGCATGTGTGTAAGGAAACTACCTTTTGGCTGGGCAATCAACTACTGGAAAAAAGCAAGAGAAACAATTTCCAGAGATCACACAGCTGCGAATGTTTCACCTTCTCAAGAACCAAAGAGAGAAATGTTGTAGTACAGAGGACATACATTAAGAAGAATCCTCAGAAGGATATTACCTTCAAAATGTTTCCAAGCAACTTAACTGCATCCCACAGCAAAGCTCAAAAATGTTTCTAAAAATTACTAAAAGCACCAATACTCAGAGTGCTTGCTATCCAATCAAAAATCACCGGTCATGCAAAGAAGTAGGAAAATATGACCAATAATGTATAAAAAACTTTTGGTAAAAACTGACCAACAGATGACAGCAATAGTAAAAAGTATATTAAAACATCTACTGTAACTATACTCCATATGTTCAAGAAGGTAGAGGAAAACACAAGCCTATTAAAGAAAGACAAGAAAGATATTTCAAAAGACCTAAATCTAAATTCTAGGAAAAGAAAAATATAATGTCTAAAATGAAAATTACATTGAATAATATAAATCCAAGCCTGGAAATTGAAGAAGCTTGCAACCGAGAAATACCAACAGGCTGGACAAATAGCTCTGATGCTCCTTATCCTTCAAGCAAATTAAGCAATAATGGTGATGATCTGGTTATTTTCTATTTCTTTGATGTCACAGTTGTAGTCGTTTGTTTTGTGTTCCCCCTCTCATAGTTGACTTTCCCAGTAGTGAGTAGTAACAATTGGTGGGGGGTGGTCGGGGGGAGTTCTCTGTTCCCTTTATTGTTTTAGCAGACCAAATAAAATTTATAATCAAGTTTACAAAATACATTAGATAGGATTAACAGCAGATTCGACACTAATTAAGAAAAGATTAGTGAATTTAAAGACATAACAGTAGAAACTATTCAAAATTAAACTAACAGAAAAAATCTGAAAAAATTGAGGACATCAGTGAGCTGTGAGACAACTTCAAGTGAACTAATATACACATAGTCGGAGTCACAGAAGAGTGTCCCTAGGTTTCGGAATCTGGGATCCATGGCCCATCCCTCAAAGCAAAGGATTAGATGAAACGACAGGGAGAGAAGAGTGATCCTGCCCTAACATAATTATGATGAACACAGTGCTCACTAAACATTGCTTTGCAACAGACATTAGGGAGATTGTCCTTTAATTTTAGTTATGAGTATTTAGCTACACTGATCATTCTTCATACGATGCCTGTCTCCCACTTCTAACAAAATCTTCTCAAGTTGATATACGTACTGGAGTGGCCTAGGAGGTGTGAGGGTGAGATGGATAAAGCAGTTAAGACTCAGGCAGAAGAAAATTTCCTAACTCTGAACTCTGTCGCTTACTAATACAGTGTCTTTCCTTCCTCTCTCTCATCTCTATTCCACTCTTTCTTCTGATGGAGACTTTATTATCTCTTGGTATATCACAGAGCTCCTACCCACATTGGCCTTGGAAGGAACACATAACTAACTCTCAGTAGAGATCACAACTCATGACAGTATCCATTCATATATTTTTTCATTTGTTCAAAATCTTCTGTGGATCAGATGCTATGAAATGCTCTAAGAATATATTAGTGATTAAGGCAAATACATTCCTGACCCGTGGAAATTATAGACTTTACTAGAGAGATTGGCATTACCCTGATAATAGCATTAATTTATACATAATTATTTAGTATACTAACATTAATTATTTGCCTGAGCTCAATCCCTTTCGTCCATGTTCTGTGCTATATCACATGTTCCAGAGACCTCTACAAACTACATTTCCCAGAATCCCTTACCAACTGACTTCCAGTTAGGTTTGGCCAATGAGAGGCATTGATGCCCTCACTATTGGAAGGTGGTAAGAGGGGACAAGTCATGGCTCTTCCTCTTTCTTGAGGTGGCTTGTGGTGGTATCTCTGAAAGTGGCTGTCACCCTTCACAAGTCCCATCCTTGGCCCTGATTTTTCCACTTCAGCTATACTAGCCTATGCCAAAATGTCCTCTTTGGCAGTCTGTCACCCTGCTAGGCACCCTGCAGAGTCACAAACATTCCCAGTCTAGATTACTTTGCTTTTATGTTGCCTGAGTGTAGCCCACAAATCTAACATTTTCCATACTGGTGTTAATAGGCCCCAGTTTAATAGGAAAAGAACCCAGGGCATGGAGTCAACCCTTTCACCGCTTGTATGAGTAATTCCTTCTACTAAAGTCACTCTCCTTGAAAGACCCAGTATGATTTCTGTTCCCCTGACTGATACACTTATAATTTTGATTAATGATATATACATAGTCCAATGAGCACACATGAGAGATCTAATCTATGCTGGGGAATCAGAGACAATTTCCTTGAGGAATTAATATTTAAACTAAGAACTAGAGAATAAAGAGAAATTAGTAGAGTGAAGGGCAGCAATCACAGTCACATAGTCAAACATCACATTATTTAAGATATCAACGAAGGTCTACGTACAAAAGGCAATTCATTGCTATACAGTTGACATATTTCCATGTTGTGCTTCTTACCATGACACTGAACCCACAGAAGCCTGCCAGGGTCTACCTAAGAGGGCTAAATCAAATATTTACTTTGTAGTATTCTTTGTTGTGATCCTCTTAAACTCAGTGATATTTTGCTCTTTACCAACTCTAAGGCCTTCACAGTTCCAGAGAAACATTTCCAGGGAGAAATATCCAGCTTGTGAAAACTCTTGCCATTTGCCTTTACCAGCATCTCCCAGGTACATTCCTCACCTTGCCCCCTCAGGCCACACATTTAATCAAGAGCCTAAAAATGTCAAAAAGATTAGGTTGGCTGACTGAAAAATTGCTTCTATCTTTCTGCCTTTTTTATAACATTGCTTGTATCATGGTTGCCTATTTAAAATTTAGCTTACCAACAAAATAAAACTCCCCATTCCTCCCCTACTCTCTGATCAGTAATACTGACTTTTTTCCTTTTGCCTCAGGCTCTGATATGGCCTGGCACCATGCTGTTACTGATTCTTTGATACTTTGTTCACTATGCAGTTTTTTGCATTAAAAATTTTGGATTTTTAAAAAATATTGCATTAAAACATTGTTTGTCTTGATTTCTGAGTTTTTGGGTGTCCCCTTAAATTGTGCACTTGAGGCAAGTGCCTCCCTCTCATTGCCCTCATCAGGCCCTATAGCTCTTGTTACTCCCCAAAGGACTCTTAGCTTGTGCTGGGAGAATGGTGGGACATCTGTCAACACTTCCTGGGAGGCTCCCAGGGTGACAAGAACTGCAAGAGGGAGGGAGAGAACTCATTCTCTTAAAGCACCTTCGAAGACAGGCCATTGAGCACGTTTGCATAAACAAACTTGAATATCAGATACCATTTTCTATGAAATTCATTATTGTGTATAAAAAAAGTATCATGAGTGTCTAATAGATTTTAAGAGGAAAAGTCTATTTAAAAATTACTTAAACTTTTTATCACTCCTACTTCTAAGATTACAATCAAACCACAATCAGTAAAAGACATTTAAAACATAGGAAAATGAGATCTTACAAACCAGAGGAAATATTTAATTTCACGTGGGCTTCCCCATAACTGCCCCCATTGTCAGCCTTGAGTCTTTCAAAGAGTTTGGCCACATTGAAATCGTTCACGTGTATTTGTAGTTTTCTGTTTATTGTAATTCTCTAGAATTTCTGCTTGACTTCCCAAGGGCTTACTTTTACGTTTCCTGAGTATAGGCAACCAACAAATCTGACATCTTCCATCTCAATTTAACAGGAAAAGAACCCAGGATGTGGAATCTCGGCAGATCTCCTAATGGCTACTTTTTTGAACTTGGAGAAAGCATGTGGGCCTCCATCTCCTCATCTCCAAAATGAAGGTTTTGGACTAAATAGTCATTAGCATACTTTGCCATTTTCACATCTTACAATCAAGTAATTCTGTTACACATACGCATTTTAGACCGTAAAGAAGACTTTGCTTAAGCTGGCCTTGTCACTCTCTTTCATCTTAGCTTTTGTGTGTAATACTAAATTTTATTTTGAAATATTCAACTAAAATTAGTCACTGGGAAAATAATTTGGGGACTTCCAATCATAGCAAGAGTTTTTACTTCATATGTAGGCCTCCAATATATCTCAGATGATCTTTCCTATAGTTTCTTATGTTCTATTTTTAAATCGCATCCTTCTTTTATCACTTTCCCCAAAATTTCCTGTCTCAGAATGCTTTCCTTTCACATGCAGAAGATTCACAAGCACTTTGTGAAAGGAACTAGCATAGTGCAGCTTACATTTGTTAATAAACGTTTATTTTTCCTTCTCTCTCCTTCCCTCCCCACATCTTTTTCTCCCCCTCCCCTCCCCTTTTTGCTCTCTATTTTCTTCTTTTGTCTTCCTTGGCTCACTTTTCCCATTTCTCCTCTTTTTTCTCTCATTAATTGCCCTTATGACAGTTGAGAAGATCCCAGATGCTCAGAACAAATAAGCAAGTACAAATAACATTACAAATTGAATTTTATTCGACAGTATACACACAATACCTACTATATTCAGTGCATATGGATTAACACAGTAAGGAAAACACATTCCATAACTGAAATGGGTTAGTGATTACAAATACTATGTGATGACAAAATACTTCTAGTAGGACAGTGTTTTGGGGGAAAAAAGAAATCAAGAAATAAAAAATAAGATGGTGAGTGTGGGGCTGGGACTGAGTAGGACACAATAGATGCAAAGATACCCAGAATACCTTTTGTCTCCTTTTGGAAGGTTTGGCTCCTCTCAACTCTCAAAACTGTTGCCTCCTCTTAGAAGTCTTCTCTGAGGACCCCATGTTGAATTATCCATTCCCTGCTCTGTTTCCTCACTTATATTCTAATACAATTACACCCATAACTTCTATCACACTGAAAGGCATTTATTCATTTGCATATGTACTGTTCTCTGTCCCACTAAATACTACCTCCTTGAGAACATAGCTGTATTTTACCCAACTTTCAATTTTTTGTTTGGCACATATCAGGTACCTAGTTTCAAATTCTATGTCTCCTATTTACTATTCACATAGACAGACACAAGTTTTTAAATTTTTCTGACCTACAATCTCCTCATTTGTAAAATTAGGAAAATACACCCTCAGGTTTAAAATGAAATAGCTAGGGTTGACCTTTCTGTAAGCATGAGGGAATCAATCAAACTTTTGTTTTTAAAAGCCTCAATTTTTAAAAGATATTAAAGGAAAAACCTGTGAAGGTTGATGAGAAAGCAAATTGCCTAATCCCTGGCCACTGGATTCTTGAAGTCTGGTGGGACAAGAGGGTGGCAAGTCCTACTGTGTCAGAGACGTGGGTCTCTGAGGTGGCAGGCTCTCACAGGGACCAGAAATAACTGAGCACTGAGAGGCAGCACCTTCAAATTGACCACTGCAGGCTAACAAAGTCTCCACAATGTTTTCCCTGAACTGTGCAAGTCCCAGAATCCAAGCACAACCCAAAGAATGAAGCAGGAGCCACAAAATAACTGATACTACATTTAATGAGTGGGGAATTAATTTAATTTTATTTTCCTCTATAGAGAAATAGTCTTGTCTTTCTAGCATTTTCAAGCAATTCATATGTTTCACAAAATCTGATAATCTGAAGTTTCTGCTCAGTGTGGGACTGGGCACCACAGTATAGAGAACTGTTGGTTGTTTAGGGGAAGCTGAAAAGGGGGTATATTCCCAGAAGGGCAAAAACGAGAGGTGTTTTTCCAGAAGAGCAGCCTGCTCTAACTAGAAAAATAGCTTTGTAATTTCTACTCTGAGCTAGAGAAGAATATGCTAATTTCACCAAAAGACAATTTAGGGGGAGTTTTGTCAACAATCACATTTTGGAAATTATTTCCAAAGATATTTAAAATACATTCTCTAGAAGTAGCAATCTCTCTGTTAGGCCACCCAAAGGAGGTCTCGAAGCCCTTCTTGTTCAGCTTCTTAAATTATTTTGGTATTCTCTTACCCTATGCTTTTCCACATGCATTTAAAATTCTCTTCTGTTTTCCATATTCATATTTATCTTTGTAATAATGAGTGTGGCTCACACTTATTACCATTTTTCCCTTGCATGTCTCATAACGTTCCTCTAAGAAATAACAATAGTGTCATTTGAATTTCACAGTTTGACTACAAATACCAAAAAAAATTCTATGAAGTCTATGAATAGGTAAAGGTAATAAGAAAACCAACAGAAAAATATTCCTAAAATTCAATCCTATATCTGTCACATAAGCTTCTTCAATATAATGATATGAAAAGATATTTCTGGTCCATTTCACAGACAGCAGAGTATGTTTTAGTGATTATTTCTTTATTTTCTTCCTCATTTTCAACAAAAAAATATCAACTAAAACTCTGTAGATTTCAATGAGCATTATGGACAAGAAAAGAAACATCTAAACTAAGTCAAATTATTTAGTCATGTGAAAAATTGTGCAAATCTCTGAAGCATGGATTCCCTCTTCTTGCCAGCATCATGTAATTTAAGCAACTAAATATATCTCTAGCTGAGTTTTACAAACTCATACCCTAATTATGTTCTGTAAGCAATTTATTTTCTGTTTTTTAAAAATTCTGACACAATTCCCCAAGAAAGGGAAAGGTATGGTAAAAGAAATTTTAATGATATCCAAAGGAAAAAATTTTTCAATTCTGAGCTACAAAAATATTTTATGAAGCTCTGTGCTCTCCTTGCTTGAAGTAGACAATAATGGATAAACAGTTATATTTTTTCTTTCTTTTGTGATAACATGCAACTATAAAAATATAATACTACTGTCATACTATAACAATATAAATTCTATTTTATAGTATTTTACAAATCCCCGATAATATTACGAGAGTTGACGAAGACCTTTGCTTAACTGTACTTGGTTTTATTTTTGATCTGTGCTTATATTAAAAATATGAAATAGTAAGAAGTTATAATCAAATATTCCTTCATTTTTGTCCTTAAAAGATTAACAATGTTGCACTAATTTATTTAATATATAATTTATCATGCTTCAAACAATGATGAAAGTCAATCTTACCAATATGAATTTGAATAATATGTATTTTATATCATTCATATCTAATGCAAGTAATTTATTTATTTTAATAGTTTCTATTTTTAAATAACTCATTTCTCTCCATTCAAAGGCTGTTTGAAATAGGATTCAATGTGATAAATGAAATGAGCGCTAAGCTGCAAGTGTAGTTACTTCAATGAATAATGAAAAACAAATCCTTCACATTAGACTATGAAATTCAAATCTACTTATGCCTCACTCTAAGGAAATGTATCAAAATTTCAAATTTATAACACACACATCTTTATCAAAAATGTACTCTACAAAGTAACTTTCTTGTCTGGTGCTCTTTTTTAAAATTAGATGATTGATAGACAGTAAATAGATAAATAGACTATATTTCTTACATTATATATACAATAATATATATAATAATATATACAACCAATTCTTTGTAAATATATATATTGCATAAAATGAGATAAACATACTCCTGACAATTCTCTACAAATTTTGGCAAAATTTGAAACCATTTTTGCACAGTCCAAAGTGAATAATATTTAGAAGTCTCACATATCACTTCTTCACTTCACCATTTCCTTTTTCTTCTACCAAATTCATCACTGAAGCATCATAATCAAATGTGACCAATAGTTTTAAAAATAACATTAAAATTTTTATTTATTTCTAACTTATAGAGCAAAATGTAGGTTAAAATGTTCATAATACTTAAACATTTAAATTAAGTTGCTATTTATAGTTATGTGCTTTTAAAGCCCCAGATATAGTAGCTTTATATTTTATAGTTCTAATTAAATAATTGAGAGAAAAAAATTACCTTTGGTAATAGCTCAGGAACATAATCTGTGAGAGTCAATCTCTCCATTTGCTTTTTCATGTACCATAAGCAATATTTTTCTGTTAACTCCAACTTCTCTTCTTTTTCTGCTTCTAAGGGAGGCTAAGCTATATAAGCATGATTTAGTTCCTCTTTTTTGACATTACATTCATTTCTCATATTCTTGATTATAATATTAAAGGGAATGAGTAATATTTAACAGATCATGATTTGAGTAATTTGCATTTACAGAGAACAGTCCAATTCTTTTCTTTTTCTTTTTTCCCTCTATCAAATATTTTATTATGTTATCAACAACTATCCAAATACAAATAAAAGTTAGAGGTGATTAATATAAAAACTGAGAAGCAATCACATATTTCAATGTGTAGTAAACAGACAGAGTTGCCACTATTAGGTGAAGGCTCCCAGGAGAAGATAAGTTATTTTTCTGTCAGCATCATCTGACTTCAGTTTCCTTGGATTTTACAAACAATCTAGAGAAGTCAACAAGCAAACCCAAGTAGGAAACTCTGGGCTCACCACAGTCAAAGAGTTAGTAGGACAAGTGAGCTATCTTCCCAGAAAAAAATGAGAACGAAAGAAAGAAAAGTCACATACATACATACATCTGTGTATGTATTTGTCAATGAGGGGTAGTGATAATCACTACCAACGTTCACCATTTTCATCCATATTTCATTCTCCTAGACTTCTGGCTCACTTGAAGTTAGGAACGGCCATGGGACTACTTCTGGCCAGTGAAATGGGAGGGTTTGAGACATTTACTTGCCGGCGCTTGGCTCTACAGCTCTCCTTTCCAGCTGCCTTGATGATCATGGAAGCAGATGTCCAAACAGAGCTTCCATCAACCCAGGGCCCCAAGTAGCTTTGGTAGAAAAGCTCTCCTATAACCTATGTTGGGCTTGTAGCATAAATGAAAAGTAAACTATTTTATTAACTACTGAGATCTGGAGATTATGTGTCTAACCTAGCCAATTCTGACTTGCTCAGGGGATGAAATTATAATTACTGCATTTTCAAAAGTAGTGTACCGTGAACTACTCATATCAAGAAAAACAAAGCTCTGCCCACTCCTATGAGATATATGGCTATCTTCTCTCGATAGTGGGTGTGCAGAATAGTAGTGTGGTAGAGTTGAAGGAGGACAAGGCTTACAGAGTTGTCCAAAGCAATGCAAACGAGTTGGTAGCAGAGCGTGGACCTCTCCCTAACTTGTTTGCATTACTTCAGCATTATTTCGGCATTGTGCACTCAAGTTTCTCATTTGTAAAATGAGAACAACAATAATAGTTTCTCTGTCTACACAACAAAGTTGAATATCAAAGCTATATATGTATACAAGTTTTATGTGTGGCCCTTCATAGAGGACAGAAATATATTCTATTCTTCTTTAAATCCACAATCACCTAGTAAAGTATCTTATTTACAACGGGTACTAAATAAATGGTTAATAATTAAAGCCCAACTCTATTCCAACAATTATTTAAGCCTTTAATTAATGTCTAACTCTGGTTTATAGACTAATTGAGACTATGTCTTTCAGGGAAAATCCTTGCTAGCAAAGTGTTCAATTATTTTTAATGTGTTAAATAGTTATTAGTCATTTAACACATGTCGGGCACTGTTCCAGGCAGTAGAAGAGTGGATAATCGAGCAAATTAGACAAATTCTCTGCTGCGATGGAGGGAGACAGACAAGTGATAAGCGAAAACTGTGTGTGAGGGAAGAGGAAGGGAAGGGTGATTTTGATAAGTGGTCAGGAAAGGCCTCCTTGTTAAGCTGACATTTGAGCAGAGAATTAAATGAAGTGATGTAAACTACATAGACGCTTAAGGGAATAGCATTCCAGGAAGCAGGTGCAGCATGTGCAAGGGCCCTGAAGCAGGAGTGTTCTTAGTGTGTTTGAAGAATAGCATGAAAGCCATTTAGATGGAGGCAACATGAGAAGAGGATGAATATAAGGGATGAGATCAAAGCAATAAAGGAGGAATCAAGGCTCTTGTAGGCAATGATGAAGGCAATGAATTTTATTCTGAATGAGATAGAAAGCAATAGAAGGTTTTGAGCAGACTAAAAACATGATTTGACTTATATTTTTAAAGGATCAACCAGACTGCTTTGTGGAGAATAGATTGGAGGAGAGCCAACTATGGAAACAGGAAGATAAGTTGGAAAGTTATTGAAATAGTCCAGGTGAGCCAATTGGTTCCAAGTAGTTTGAATATATAGATATATGTATACATTCATCTATATTTATGTTATATTTATCTCATTTGAATATATGCTATATGTATTTATATATATACAAGATTTCCTTTCTGCAGCCATTCTCAGAGCTATGCTACTATGACAAGACTCACACTGGAGAGCCAAATAATTTCTGGCATATGCAGGTAGATATATGTCAGGAATAGTCTCATGATATGGGGAGGAAAGAGAGGAGGGCATTGCCTTAAGAGATGCACAAGAACAGAATCTGTGTAGAAGAAAGAGAAAAAGGTAGAGGAGGAGAGATTTTATTTGCTAAAAGTTGGTTATTTTCAAAAAGTGACCTTCAGTGGGAAGATTGTGAAACAAGACAATCTAGAGACAGAGAAAACCATGAAGGCAATACATATGGCTTTTAAAAAAACGACCTGCAGATGTATTCCTCGAAACGTCGGAAGAGTTATTTAGAAAGAATAGCCAGAAAGAGGCAAGATAGGCTTCTGAAGTACAATAGGGACGTCAGCTGAGAAGTCTAAGATGAGCCCCTAAATTAATCAAATCAGAAGAAGTGTTAGTCAACATTTATTAACTAATAGGAGGTAAAACAAACCATGGGGTATCATGAGGTTACTGTGACATATCATTTTGCAAAATACTCTATAGTTGCTGGTTTCTATTATTGCAAGAAAATTTCCCTTTGTTACATATGATCGGCAGGATTATTACCAGTGTCTGGGTTTACAAATCTCAAACTCTCTACAGCAGGCGTTTTTCTAAACTTCAGTGAAGTTTGAGCCAATCTAAACGTCACCCCCTTAAAATATATCTCAGTGTTTAATGCCAGAGAAACCAGACAGAGACCCACATTCCCAGGCAGTTCCAAAGGACGATTACAAAGTCAGTTGGTCAGATGGGTTGCGGGTCATGCCCCAGGTAAACAAGAAGAGGTCAGAGAGGCATAATCTGGGTGGTCCATGCCAAAAAAGCCAGAGGGCAGTCCAGAAGTAAAGAAGAAATATTAAGGCTGCCCCGAGTCTGCATCTTGAAGTCAGGGCGGCCAGGAGGCAGCAGTTGCTCCAATAGCTGTTCAGAACTTCAGAGACTATTAATGTTGGCACAGCTCAGGCCCATAAACCACTGCTCAATGAAGGTCTTTGGAATTTTTAAAGATCTGGCTGCCACCACCAGCTGTCAGAAGTGTATACTCAGGGTGGTCAAGACCCCATAACAATGTTTATCTAGAAACTGCTTTGTTTTTCTCTAGGTTAGTGCCGTGTTCCTCTGATGGTTGGATTAGTAGGGCATAGGCTAAACTTCTACAATAGAGACCTAAAATACAGTGACTTAAACAAGATAGAAGTTTATTTTGTGCTCATATAATCGTGCAGAGATAAGAGGTCTCAGGACTGGAGTGAGTAATCTGCCATTCTCAACAAGGGACGTCCATCTCTGGACCAATGTGCCTGTCCCAGTTCTGTCGCCTTCTTCTGGCACACATCACTTTCTCTCCCATCTCTTTGATCAGAATTAAGTCTGTGAGGGAAACTGGGAAACAATGCCTCGCCAGGCAGCCGTGCACGCTGCTCAAACTCAAGATTTCTTTTAATAAAAAAGAGAAGAATGGATCTTGGTAACATCTAGAAGACTGCAACAGGGAACTTGACAATGTATTACAAATGTAAACAGGCTTGGGAGGACAAGATTTGTGAGTTTCCCCCCAATTTTATAGATGAAGAACCTAAAATATAGTTTTGTGACATCTTTTAACTTATTCAGAAAAATCTAGAAAATCAGTGAGTGACTTTCCTTCCTTTCACTCACTATGAAGATTCCATTTCACATACTTGTTGCTCTTAAGTATTTATAGCCTTTGTATTTACATAAAACATTGCTGAGAATAGTCTTATTTTTCCACAGAGTACTTTAAAAATTATCAGTGGTCTAGGAGTTTAAAGACTAAGAATTATAGAATATGCCATGTAAAACGTAGCTATAACTGAGCTCTCCATTTCTTCTACTAAGGAAGAGATGCATTTTAATAAACATCTGCAGACATATCCTCCAAGGAAAACCCCTTTTACTGAGAAAGATTGAGAAAGATGTATACTATTTCACCCAAAATTATCACTCCCATTAACACACAAATGCCTATAATTCCCCAGCTTTAAAAGATTTTAAAGTAATTTAAAAGATTACTTTTAAATCTTGATTCTTAGTTAAAGTTAAATATACAAAGAAAAGAGTTACACAAAATATTTGTGAATTTCTATGCAATATGTAATGTTAGTAATACTGCACCATAATTGCCTGGGGTGGTGATGGCATTTTACACTCATTACCTCTAATGAGTAATGAAAGCACTCAGAGAAGATAATACAATCCCATTTTGAATCTTAGAAAATAGAAGCTTAAAGAATTTAAGTCTGTTACTCAAGATCACACAGCTAGAAAGTGACAGAGCCAGAAGGTCAATCAACCTTTAGTCTTTCGGTATTTAAGATTTGCATAAGCCATGTTAACGTAGTATTTTGTGTTGGCGCTGCTGTTGAATCAAAAATGAAGTTGCGCTCCATGGACTGTTAAAGTCAAATAATGAGCTTCTAGAAGGAGCCAGCGCCTGAAGTAGCCACCACTTTCATTTTAAGTTCCCTTTCCCTGATTTTCCTTTGATTTGTACTTATTGCTAACCATTTCCTTTCAAATTTTGTTTAAGGATCCAGAGGAAAAAAATTTAAGACATGTTCATTACAGAATTAGAAATTTCTCTTTTTAAGTTATTAATATCGAGTGAGGACCTTGGCTGATAGATTATAAGAAATAGAACATACACTATGAATTTAGGAATAACCCACACCTAACTTCATTATGGTTATTTGTGACTTGTTCATTCAATGGACATAAACTGAGAAAAGAACACTAGCCAGAATGTCCATCATTAAGTGATGCGTGCTAACCCTCTTTAGTCTATCAGTATGATTAATTCTCTTACACTTTTCTGTTTTCAGTGAAGTTCTACTTGGAGTGTTGGTACAATTATGACAGTCAGGGAATTCGTCTAACTTGCAGAAATAGAATAAATAAAGCAAGTAAATACCCTGAAAATAAAACTTTCTTCAGAAATAGATCTATTTTCATAAAGTAAAATCTACAGTGGAGTTTACTCTTTTTTTTTTTTTTAACTATTAAGACATGGGCAATTGGTATTCTTCACTTCTCTATTCTTGATGTAGTTCCTCTTTATTCTACTTGGGTAATAATAAAACTAATAACAGTCTTAGTTCTTGTTAGAAAGTCCCTGAGTAGTGGTGGGGCAGATAATAGAATTAAACTGCTGACTCACTCTCATATGACTGCATTGTAAAGTCCTAGAACTTAGCAGGTTTAGAAGGAAAATTCTGCATCAAATATACTACATAGTCACAAGAAAGAAGCAACTTAGAATTGAATAGACTGTGGCTAGTTGGAATTTCCACAGGTGACACAATAAGCCTGAACTTCTAATTATAAAATCTAAGGTTCAGTTGTACCTTCTCTGGATTAACAAATGAACAACTTGTCACAGGTCAATTGCGGGGAAGACGGGAAGGAAAGGTGCCAACAATCCACACTGCCTTAAAAGGCAATGAAATAGTATTGAGTGGGAATGCACCAACCTCAATAGCATCATTATACATTTGCCTAAATGCAGCAAGAGGAAACAATGGGTGAAGCCCACACTCTATGAAGGTACAGTATAAATCAATTTCACTGAACTGTTGGCCGTCTCTCATGAACCGTCCTCATGAACATGATGATCAAATATCAGGTGATTTATGCCCGGTTGTAGAAGATCGACATCACCCTGAAGGACAGGCACTAGTGAAATGCCAGTGGACTCTTAAACAAGTCAACCTTTTAATCAGCAGTTTGGAGGAACTTACACGACATGGTCTTCTGATTTTTTGCCCCACCCCCTCCCCATGTCATTCTCTGCTCTGCTTTGCTCTACTCTGTGCCCAGGAGCAGAAGCTGATTGACCATGGAGCTAATGAAGCCTCAGCTTCAGGGCCCCTCAAGTGTTGCCCCTTCCAAGCCTTGTGCCTAAGATGATTTTGAATTATTTTTCTTAAAAAGGATCTCCTAACTATACAAGCTTCATCCCCACATTACTTGGATCCGGCCCTGTGCAGGAGGCCGAATCCTACAGATTGTCAATTGATACCGGTAGGCAGAAGAATGGCCCCTCCCAAAGATGTCCACCTCCTAACCCCTGGATCCTGTGAATACGTTTCCTTACAGAACAAAAGAGGTCAGAGTGATGCTATGTGAGGACTCAGTCTGCCATTGCTGCTTTGAAAATGGAGGAAGGGAGCCATGAGCTAAGGAATGTGCATGGCATCTAGAAGCTAGAAAAGACAAGGGGATGGATTCTCCCCTGGAGCTTCCAGAAAGGAGCAACCCCTGCCTAGACCTTGATTTTAGCCGAGTGAGACCTCTGTAGGACTCTGACCTGTAGAACTGTAAGATAATAAATTTGAGTTGATTTAAGCCACCAAGTTTATTGTCATTTTTACAGCAGTAATAGGAAACTAACACACCTGGCTTCTGGTTGGATTTGGCTAATGGAAATCATCTGAAGGAGACAGGAGACGGAGGGGACAAAGTGCTTGGAGTGTTTTCTTACTGCTCTCGACCTGCTCTGAGCTCAGTGTCCTGACAGCGACTGCACCTCCCTACAGAGAGAATTCCTGCTGCGCGCCCCTCCTTCACTGCTCCAGCTCAAGGGGATCTTGGGGCACAATTTCCTCGCGTTGCCTCTTCAAGCCTAGGGCTGGAAAGGACTTGTCACTCTTGTTTTCTTATTCCACTCACAATTTCATAAATGGTACCTGTAGCGGGTCAAATAGTGTTGCCTAAAAATTCATGTCCACTCAGAACCTCAGAATGTGACCTTATTTGGAAATAAGGTCTTTGCAGATGTAATTAGCTAAGGATCTGAAGATGAGATCATCCTGGACTTAGGGTGAGCCTTAAATTCAGTGACTGATGCCCTTATAAGAAGAGGAGAGGATACAGAAAGATACACAAAGAAGAAGGGTATGTGAAGATGCCTTTACAAGCCAATGAATGCCAAGGACTGCTGGCTAACACTTGAAGTAGGAGAGAAGCATGGGCAGTTTTTCCTTCAGAGCCTCTAGAAGGAACCAACTCTGCCAACACCTTGATTTCAGACTTCTGGCATCTTTACAAGCCAATGAATGCCAAGGATTGCTGGCTAACACTAGAAGCAGGGAGAGAAGCATGGACAGTTTTTCCTTCAGAGCCTCTAGAAGGAACCAGCTCTGCCAACATCTTGATTTCAAACTTCTGGCCTCCTAAACTGTGAGAG
The DNA here is from genome assembly GCF_041296235.1 of Equus asinus. Classification (NCBI taxonomy): domain Eukaryota; kingdom Metazoa; phylum Chordata; class Mammalia; order Perissodactyla; family Equidae; genus Equus; species Equus asinus. The sequence goes on from NC_091790.1 coordinate 173,000,295, forward strand.
AATACATTTATTTCGTTTTAAGCCACAAAGTTTGCAGTAATTTTCTAGGTCAGTCCTGGAAACCTAATACAATACCTTTGCTAAAGTCTCTTGAATCACCTGAGTTGGCTTCTGTTTGCTCCTGGGAGCCTGGCTGACACAGACCCATGCTTGTTACACTCGTAAATGACAGGAAGACGGGAGGGATGGTTAAAACTTTGGATTACACAGTCAAATTTAAATTATCTCACAGTCTAATGCAAAGGGTCATAAGTGAAAAAATATGATATACAACAGCCTTGCACTTAGTTTCAAAAAATCAGTTGCCATTTTTGCCCTTGTAACCTTAGACAAATCACTTGGTATTCCATACTCTTAAGTTTCATCCTGCGTCAAATGGAGTTACTAGAACACGTTCTTCCTATCTCATGGTGTTCTAAGAGTAAGAGGAAATAACAGAATACATACAGGGAAACGAGTATAGAATTAAGAGCCATATGATCTGGGTCTTATTTAAATAAGTTAACTTCCGTGATCTCTAGTTCCCTCATCTCTAAAATGAGGAGTTTGGACCAGATGATCTACAAGTGGGTCATTTAGTGCTAATATTCTACAGTCTGGTTGATTAGAACAGGGAAGACACATGGAAACAGCCATCATCATGAAAAAGACCAAGGGGATTTTTGGTAGCTGATCACAAGCTCAAAAGTAACCTTTTATGTCATGGGATTGCTTAAAAAAATTAACTAAAAAGAAAGAAAAGAAAAACTTAACATAGACTGACCTTATATTAGAAATATACTATCTATCTAAAGGGAAATAGGAATTCTACTGAGCTGTGTTATGTGGTCAGTTATAAACACAAATTCTTAAAGGAATATTAACAACGAAGAATGCTGTCAATGCAGGATTATCAGGATGGTTTGGCATCTGAAAAATGTCATATATGTTGATTTAATGAGCAAAGAATATAGATACTGAAGAAAGAAAGGTTTAAGATGATAGTAAACAGGGAGGACTAAGGCCAATGAGTCAAAGTGGAACAAAGGTAATTTTAGAAACACAATTAGGAAAACAATTAAGATAATTAGAACTATCAAACAGTGGAATAGTAGTGCTGGACACTAGGACTGTTCAGAGCTAGGGCTAGGTAGCATTTTAGGGTTGCAATCAACTTACCAATGATTGGTTAAAGCTGGCTCATACCAGCTCACAAGAGAGAATTGTTAGCATCTCTTCCAAACTCCATGTTCACTGACATCATTTCAGTGCGTTGAAACTGGCCATCTTGGGAGTATTTACATCACAAAAATCAGCAAACACTAAAAACAAGGGCCTTTGTTTTCTTCTAAGACCTGGTGGTCAAACATTTACCATCACACTACTGGGTGTGATGGAATTCCAGCATCGAATAGTTTGACCTTTGCCATTTTACTCCCAATTCTATGAGTCTAAGATTCTATTTGACTTTTACAGAGTGGAGAGTAAAAAGAACCCAACCCAAGGTCTTTGGGAGCCATAGATACAGACAAAGCACAACGCAGATATTCCTCCTTGGCCCTGATGTAAGTTTTGTAAAAGGAAAGAGAAGAGAATATGTGAAAGTCTGAGTGTAACGGAGACACTGAATTTGACCAAAAGAGATCATTTTAAAACAGAGGAGCATTAGCTTTTTAATTGGTGTTTACGCCCACCCCCTAAATCTACCAGTAGCAAAAATGAGAGCTTATAAACAAGACAATATCAAAATAAAAAAAAAAATTTAAAGATTACTCTAGGGCTGGCATGGTGGCATAGTGGTTAGGTTTGTGCACTCCACTTGGGTGGCCCATGTTCGTGGGTTCAAATCCCAGATGGAGACCTACACACTACTCATCAAGCCTTGTTGTGGAGGCATCCCACATACAAAATAGAGGAAGATTAACAAGGATGTTAGTTCAATGACAATCTTCCTCAAGTAAAAAGAGGAAGATTGACAACAGATGTCAGCTCAGGGCCAATCTTCCTCACCAAAAAAAAAGTTCACTTTGTTTTTCTTGCACATCTGAATGGTAAGACTGCCTTTTACCATCTTAATCTCATATAACCTCTCCTAGCCATTTACTTTGGGGAAAGGTAGTTTAGGTAATAAGTCAGCTAATAAAGAGACCAGCAGACCCAAGGTTCGCACTATAAAAGGACTAGATAGCCTCTAACTGAAGGACCTGTATTCACTGTCTCCCATGAGACTGAGGCTGGTCCCCCTGGAATCTGGGCAGCAATGAAACGTGGATGTCCATCAGACTGAGGCCCAGAATGTCAGACTTAAGTGGATCAGGGAGTGACGGCCCTTCCTGTGGGAAGCAGTAGAGTTTTTCCAAGGGAAGTTAGTGGAGTTTTGAATGGAGAGTGTGGAGGAAGTGTCGAGTGTGGAGCTGGGGAGGGGACATGACTGGAGAGACAACTTTAGAAGGTGGAGCGGAGGTCATCCATAAAGTCCCATTCCTGGGAAGCCCTACAAGGGGAAGCCTGTTAGATTCCTTAACGCGTGGGATTCCAGAGAAACTTCAAGTTAACTCAAACTTTAACCTTGGTCATTTCAACATTGTAACTTCTTTCTAAAAATGTCCTCATCCTAAAGTCTCACACTTGAAACTAATACAATGTAATAAGTTAATTATATCTCAATGAAAAAAGAAAGCTCTTACTTATATGAAAATCAGATTTTTTAAAATAGTGATCATACACATTTATGATCTTCTTAGTTTTCCATCAATGTCAAAAATTAATACTAGCATATTTTTTACTTAAAAATACAACTCCTGCAACATGTCTCATGCTTTCCTCTTTTCAGTTTAATTAGAAATATAAAAGAACTCATTTAAAAAGGTGTGAAGAATCACTGGGGAAAGCAGTAGACTAAAATCTGAAAACTAAGGAAACCTTCCTAATCAATGACTTTCAGGAATCACACCACCTCATCTGTCTCTTCAAAATGAGGAGAGGTTTTTTTTTTTCATCACATGTTCTTAGAAAATCGGGCATAACGGTTTTGTGGAGGATGAAGGAACAGTGTGGCCAAGAAATTCCACAGGTCCAATAGAAAAAAGAGTGTTAGTACATTGGGGCACCTACACCTCAGAATCCCGGAGGGTGAAGAGAAATACCAGAGTCCAAAGGGAAACTGGCAATGGGGGAAGATCTCTGAGATTTGAAAAATATTCCAGAAGAAAACACAGATGAGAGATTTTGAAACCAAACCTTCTAGCCACCCTCATAGGTTAGTGAAGGGGCAGAAGGCACCCAACGAACTGCGAGGGACGTAGTTTTGGCGTCATCGAAAGGTTAAAGTGGTTTATGTTATGAGTGGGATCACGGGTGATTTTGTTTTCTTTCCTCTCTTTTCTAGAGTTTATGTAGTCACATAAATGCTAGGTGTCCAACAAATATTTATCAACAGTTAAAATACACCAGGTATTCTTCAACAGTGAGCAAAAGAGGCAAAAATTAATACCTGCCTGTATTTTAAGTAAATACAATGTAAAACTAGATTATAAATAGAAAAAAGAAACTTTGAGTATTTTTAGCTCAGTAAATTTGGCTCAGGAAATTGAATATTTTAGCTTAGTAAACTTAGCTTAAAATTATAGGAAATGAATCATGATGCTTAGATTAAACCCTAGTTAATCAAATTAATTTTTACACTGTATCATAGGCACTGCTTTACCACCACCTCAACACACATGCAACACACACACACCAATGACATCAAAATCAGCAGAAAGGAAAAAATCATTTGCAATTCAAGTATATTTCTTAAAATAACTATTACAGTTTTATATGAATGTTCAACCAGGTAAAAAGGAAATTATTGCAGAATAATGAAAAATATACCACTTGTCCATTAGGTGGCAGCAAAACTCTTCCTTGCTGTTAAATTTTCAACACCTTTGTCTTCAGTGCCTTGTTGTCAGGTTTGACAGGTTATACTACACAGAGAAACAAAAATGTTCAACTCTTACATCTCAGAGGAAGGTGCTCCATAAATGTCAAGATTGATGATGTATTGAATTTGAAGGCTTAGCGGTTAGAGTTAATTACCTTTTGAACTTTTTTAAAAAAGCAATTATTTTTCAATTCAATCCAAAGAATTAGTATCAATTATATGTGCCGACAACATTATAGGAGCTTTCTATTTTCATAAAGTTGGATCCACTGGGTGGAACTCAGCATGGAATCAATAAACACCAGCAAAGTCAAAACTATTGGGCTGCAACCTTCATCTCCTCTCTCACCAGTCTCCAGTCATGTGACTAAAATCTCCTTCTTTCTAAAAAATTACTTCTTGACTAGAAATTCAAGCTTGAAAATCACTGTAACATGCATCATCAAAATTACTCTACTTGTCTAAAGTTTCCTAAGTAAAGCAAGGATATTCACTCCTTTCATGCCCCAATTCAGGCATTCTAAAAGACCCAAGTCCATCCCCAGAGTTCAGCTGTGGGATCTCCATCTCGCCCCTACCTTCATCAATATCCTGGGGTGTAGCAGAAAAGGGTACAAACAGGGACAGAATTATACCAAGTGCAAGGATTCAAAGTCCCTATAGAGTGATCGTTGCCTGTGTAGTGGAAGAAATCCTGAAAGACAGGCAGTGTGACGGTCTCCCTCCCATGGTGGCTGTACTCGATGCAGAAAGCAGATAAGGACTGTTGGCCAGAGGAGCAGGCTGCCCTACTCTGCAGTGACTGAGGAGGGTCCTGGACAGAGATAGTTCCTAGGCTCCTAAATGGTATCCTTCCCAAATGTTCTCTCAGTTAAACAGCAAGAGCCTTTTCCACGCCATGCATGAGGCTCAGGCATCCACATTCTGTATCCAAACCCCTTCCTCCTCACCACTCCCCTCTCACCCTGAGTCTTTCTCTTAGCCTTAAGATATTTTTTAAAAACCCGGATATTTGCACACAGTTAACAGAATAATCACTATATTGTATAAAGTGAAAATCAATGCTTTCCCACCCCAACCACAGTCCCACTCACCACAGATTGGTAGTGTTAGTTCCTCTGAGTTCTATTTTTTCCCTGTAATCACCACCATAATAATGATTCACATGCTTACTTTATTTCCTTTTTATTTTTAATTTTATCGTTTGTTGAAATATAATTTTCTTTTTTTTTTTTTTGAGGAAGATTAGCCCTGAGCTAACAACTGCTACCAATTCTCCTCTTTTTGCTGAGGAAGACTGGCCTTGAGCTAACATCCATGCCCATCTTCCTCTATTTTATGTGTGGGACTCCTACCACAGCATGGCCTGCCAAGCCATGCTCTGTCCACACCGGCAAACCCCAGGCCACCAAAGCGGAACACGTGAACTTAACCGCTGCACCACCGAGCCGGCCCCTGAAATATAATTTTCATCCAATAAAATGCACAGATTTTAAGGGTACAGTCTGATGAATTTTTGACCAGTATATATATCCATGTAACTACTTACTTAATCAAGATATAAAACGTCCCATCTCTCCAAAAATTTCCTCATCCCATATCCAGTCAAACCTCTGCCTCCCAGCCAACCACTGACTTGATTTCTATCACCACGTTTAGTTTTTCTGTTCTAGAACGTCATATAAATGGAACCATTCAGGCTTTACTATTTTGTTTCGGGTTTCTTTTGCTTAACAATGTTTTTGAGATTCATTGATTTGTTGCATGTATCAGTTTTTTATTTTTTTTGATGACTAGTTTTTTATTGATGACTAGTATTCCATTGTATGAATATACCACAATTTTTACCCATTCTCTTACTGATAGACTGAGTAGTTTCTACTTTTTTGGCTACTAAGAATAAAGCTGCTATGAACATTCTTGTACAAATCTTTTTTGTGAATATATATTGACATTTCTCTTGGATAAATACCTAGAAATTTCCACTAGGAAACTGGGACACAAAATAAATGCGTGCTTAATTCTTTAAGGAATTGCCCAACTGTTTTCCAAAGTGTTACAAACTTTTACACTCCAGAGAGCAATATATGAGAGCTCCTGTCGTTCTGCATCCTCACCAGCAATTGGTATTGTCAGTGTATTTAATTTTGCCCATTCTAATGTGCATCAAGTAGTTTCTTCCTGTGGTTTATGATGTTATTTTTAAGTCCTCACCTAGCTCCCCGTATAACTTTAATAAGAACATCCACACGGGTGAGCTAGAGCATGGTGGTTGTACCATGTATGTATGAAAGAAGTACAGACGTCTTTATCTCCTTGGCCCTCAGGATACAGGCTGTCCAGGCCTAGGGCAGACAGATATTCTAGACTGGGCACTTCCAGATCAAAGGGCCTCATCCATTTGCTTCAAAATGCCGTGCAATAACATTTCCAACGTTTGCCATGTGAAACAGCCTGAGAAGCGCTGTAAAACATACACTTCGGCCTTTACTTCTTGTCCTGTTTTGTTAGTTTTAGCAGACTCTCTCGTCTCTTAATTAGTAGTTAACATCCCTTCATTTGGATTGGCCCTCTTCTCTCTTTATTCTGGGAGCAAGGGAGGGGGCGAGGGCTCCTGCGGAGCAAGCAGTTTCAGAGAAGATTCAGTAGTCAACTTAGAAAATACTCCCAAATGAGTCCACTACTTCCTGAGATCCTGTCATTAAGTATATGACTGATCCATGGTATAAAATATGAAATCTGGCAAAAGTTAGGTAACTTTCCATTGGAACGAATCAGCCCTAAATCACTGTTCACAAGAAGGTCCACAAAATAATCGATTTAGAGAAACTTCTTCTTTCCATTTCTGTTTTATAAAATTTATGCTATGAAATATACATTTAGGGAGGATGTGCCCCTGTGACTTCCCAAGCTTATCTACATCCCCCTCGAAACCCCCCTCCATCATGGGTTGTCACCTGCCAGTCACATGAACCACAGTGTCAGGGAAAGGGATTGACTTTATCCTCACTGTGTTTAGGGAAAAGCTTCTTTAGAAACATTTCATGTCGGCTCCTTTTCTTACCTTCAACATTTACAAACCCATCTTGGTAACCCTGGACCAACAATCGACTTGTGACAACCTGACTCACACTCCTTGTGGCATTGCTGGAGCCCATGTTTGGTGTGGTGTAGAGTGATTAGAACAGTTAATGCTTTTGTTCCTAGAGAAAGTTTTATTATCATGAAACATCAGGTAAGAGTAGATTGGAAGTTCCTATGGAATTGTCTGAAGAGATGTATCTTCCTGAGACGAGAAAATTTGCCTTAAGCCCGTCTCAAGTGTTTTCCTGGATTCGATTGTCTATTTTCTTCATAATTTATTGAAGTGAAATTTATGTCACACAAAATTAACCATTTTAAAGTGTAATTTGGTGATGTTCACAACGTTCTGCAACCACCGCCTCTGTCTATTCCAAAACGCTTCCATCATTTCAAAGTAAAACCCACCAAGATTGCTTTGGTTGTTCAGGGCCACTTGCAATTCCATATATGAAGCTTGGCTTTTCCATTTCTGTGTGCTGTCACTGAAGTCTTTGTTCTTTTGGCTCGTGTTCAGCTAACATTTTGGCAGCAATTGCCTGGAACATCAGGAGCTAACAGAAAACTCCTCTCCCAGTTTTTGCACATGAGCTGTGTGATGGAGCACTCCTTCAACACTTAGCCAGGCTGTTTACAACTCTGACTTAGACTTCGCTTCTCTCTGAGCCTAGAGATCAGCAGAGGTGAAAGCTTGAAGTCTTCCATGGTCTTCTCTGAGCAACTGGCCTGCCCTGGGCATGTGTACGGCTTTCTAAATTCCTCAGTATACTTGAGTGCTTTTCCACACCCTGCTTTCTCCAAAAAACTCTCTCCAGCTTTTCTTCACAGGCTTTAGGCAGTCTGTTGTGTCTCAGCTGTCATCTTTAGCTCCAGGTGACTGTGGGTTGTTGATCACCTTAGAATGTTTCTAAGTAACACTGGCCACTTTTCTGTCCTGAGTGAGTTCCAAGTTGGGCAAACCAGAGACTCTTGCATCAGTGTTTCAGGTAGCCCTAGGCAGATTAGAACAGATAAACACAATAATTTGCCAATTAGATCTGCTCTGCTCCCTCTCAAACCAGAGGCCAGGGTCCTACACTGGGTAGGTGTGGGCTGCCATCTTCAAGGACACCGCCAAGGTCGGGAGGGGTTGAGGATAGAGCAAGTAAAAATGCCATACAGCTTTCTTATTATTGTTAGGTTGCCTTTTGTTTGTTTGCTTGTTTGTTTTTGATTCAGCATTCACCTGGTCACTGTAAACCTTTGACTGTTTTCCAGAGTTCTGACAAAGTTGATTCTGCCAGTTTCTGCTTGTTTTTCAGCATTTCTGTGGAGAGACAGGAGCTTGGAGCTGCCTATTCTGCCATTTTGCTGACATCCCTGGATTTGGTTTTAAGGGCATGCAAAGCTGGTGCATGTGTATTTAGAAGCTCCTGTGGTGGTCTGCATCAACGGGGTAATTAAAACCGGGTAGGAGGCGATTCATACATTCAACTTCCCTCAGTATAACCTGTTGGTCAATATATAGAGAATTTTTTTGTCAAATTTGGTTTGTAGAAATGACTAGAACTTTATTTTAGATGCCCTTGGGTGTTTTATAAGTATTCATCATTTTTAAAGATCATGAATAAAAATGTCAGTTAAAATCTATTATGTACCTAGTCAGTACACCTCATAAACAATTATTATAGAGCATGCTACTATTAAACAGAAAATGCCACGTGCTGCTATTAAACATAAAATTGCTACAATCCAAGAATAATTTGTGGTTTGGAAGACACTCCATTTTATGTGGTCAAATTCCATCTCTATATTTCATTAACAAGTTTATAAATGTTAGCAAAGTGTAAATTTATATAAATAAAAGTAGAATTGCTCACATAGTTAAAAAATAACAAAAAATGATATTCTGAAGGTCCTATTAAATATTTAATCTCACCTGAGTCTTACAGGAAGCCTGTGAGGGAAGGATCCCAAGGGCAATTATCCTGACCCATCAGGAGTGTGACTTGGGTGTCGTGAATGTCCTTCTGATCTTGTATCTAAGAGAGATGAGCTATGAGAAACAAAAGGATATGACTGATGGAAGTCTATCTTAATAGGAACTTGAAAAAATGGGACTAGCCACGAGGGAGGGGAATAAAATCCAAGGAAGTTATATAAATATTTTAGGGGACTTCTTGGCCAAATAGCAGGGGAGATCCCTTCTCTTTACTGGGCTCTTAATTAATTCGTTCTTTTCGTAGGGCAGTGTGCAGAAAGATCTAGAACTCTAAGAGAGAAATATTAATCAAAAGGGTTTGTTTGGGATTTTTCCAATAAAGTCACATTTATTTTCTACTCCAATGATGAGGATCTTTTCGTTTCAATTATGAAAAATGAAAAGCATCCCACCCACCACATCCCTTACCACTGGCCTTAGGAGAGGCAGACAAAGAGACAGACGTTCATCCACTATATTATAGGGAAGCAAGCACAAATAATTTCTTACCACACAGAACAAGATTCAAAGATTTGGTAACATCCCTTAATTTTGTTTCTATCTGTTATTGGAACTTAGATAAATTGTTTTTGGTGACTTGAATTGCCCAGGTGTCATAGAGTTATATTTTTTAGAACACTGTTGATTCTGGGATTGTCTTTCTTTCCTGGGAGTAACTGAATCCCATGGGATTATGTGTAGGTGTGGGTCATTTTTTTCCTATATCCTCTTTTGAACTCTATATGTTCTTTCTGTCTCCATAGTTGTGTCTTTCTTCTTCTAATCTGAGATGTTTTCTTCTATTATGTCTTTGATGATTTTCTTCCTGACATATCTCTTCTTTTTTTCTGGAACTTCTATCATATACTGGAGCTGTTGGATTTAACCTTTATATCTAAGTTTTTTGCTCTGATTTTTACATAAATATTTATCTAAAGAGTTCACCTCATATCTCTTCAATAGTTGACAGTGGCACTGTTTCCCCTGCACATTTCTCCAAGGCCCTGGGAAATTCCATTGCCATACCCCATGGACACTCTCTGGCATTGCCCAGTGCTCTCTGGGATCCTCGAGTAGTTGTCCCAATAGGCTGACACCCTTTCTACATAGGATCCTAAGAGACCATTCTCTTCATCCTCTATAAGAACTCACACCACACCAGCCAAACGTGAATGATTTTCTTCACTGATAGATGAGGGCAGTCTCACAAAGAAATTAGGTTTAAATTCTAGCAGCTTCCCTCGAATGCCACAAAGGAAGGAACTCAAAGACTTACGCCTTCACAAGGACAGAATTCCTGTGTATGCCCCAACTCCAACCTCTAACCAAGCTTACCTACCCTGGTGTTTGTATCTGTAGGGGAAAAAATGCATAAACATACTCCAAAAGACAAACAGTTTTGTGGTATGATGATAGGAATATGAGGGATTTTATTTACTTTGTCACATTTTCCAATAAGTAAGAAATGCATTCATATTAATTCTAAAGTAAAAAAATTCAATGTAAAATTTAAAATAAAATTTTAAATAATATTAATGTTTATGGCTTGACAGCCAAATATTCAAGACTTTATATGCCCTCTTTGCTTTTTCTAGATCAACTTCTCTGTCTTTCTGTCTCATATTCCATATGTGTGTGTATATATGCATATATATATATATATATATATATTTTTTTTTTTTTCCCTGAGGAAGATTTGCACTGAGCTAACATCTGTGCCAATCTTCCTCTATTTCGTATGTGGGTTGCTGCCACAGCATGGCTGCTGATGAGTGATATAGGTCCACACCTGGGAACTGAACCCAGGCTGCCAAAGCAGGATACACTGAATTTAACCACTAGTCCAGGGGGCTGGTCCCTCATATTCCCTGTTTTAAACAGGAGCCATCAGTGCAAATCACCCCAAACATGTAGGATATTGGTGCTTTATGGCATTCCTCAGTTCCTGTGGCTTCCGAGCTCTTCATCTAAGACCCTTATGAGGCCCAGCACCACCTCTTGTCCTTGGGCCTCATGATATTCCTTGTAATCTCTGTTGTTTCCTGATGTTTAGAGGAAACTAGCTTAAGTGGTTTTAATTGTTTGGAATGAAAAGTTCCCTGAGAAATACACAGGGAAAATATCTCTTGGGAAAAACTATTAATTTGCTATATGAAGGCTTTTAAAGACACAGCAGAGAGCACTGCCATGTCCTAAATGGGCAATTAGGAGAGCCATTGCCAAAAACCTTTGCAGATATGTCCTTGACTTGAGTCACAGGAGGAGAAATCAATTAGCAGTAATTTTAGTTATGAGGACAACTGACTCTCAAAGTCTGTTGCTAAGAACTTCACACCTCTTTTTTTCTATAAATAGCATTTGGTTTATTTCTTTAAAGCAAGACACATGCCTTAAAGCTCAGAGTGGTACTCTTCAAGTACGAAAGCTAGTCAAGACAATTCATTCCTCAAATGCTGGTATTTCCTTAATTTTCAAATAGACATTATTACTCCCATTTTACAGGTGAGGAAACTGAACCTCAGAAAGCTCATTATTTTGCTTGAGATCTGAAACCAAACAAGTGCAAAAGCTAAGCAATAAAACCCTGGGCTTTGGATTCTAAGCCTAGTGGTCTTCCCATCCTTCCAGAGCCACCATTTTTAAGATAAGACTTCACAGCACATTGACCTCAGTGGAGACCAGCCTTATGAATACAAGCAGCTCAAGGATTTGTTGAAAAGCTCTAGGCAAATTCCCCTTCTCTAAAACATTTCTCTTGCTACTTAACATATTTCTTCATCCTTGTACTCAGGTCAGGAGGAATTTAACTGAGATGAAAGGAGTAATTTCTACCCTTTTCGTCAGTAATGGATCTGAAAATAATATTGGAAGCTTTTTCACTATAGGTATGCCGGGATTCCTCCATCCCCCCCCTTAACCCCAAATCCAAATTCAGTTTGCGGGGGCACTAGCACGTGTGTATATTGAAAAAAATCCCCAGAGGATTCTGAAGTACTGCTCTAATTTAAGAACTGTCTCATAAGGATTTGCTGATAGACGGCTGAGAGCAAATTGTATTTTTCCTGTAAAATATAGTGATTATCAATTATGTATCTATCAGGCACTGGTATCATACTGATGAACAAGTGGGTCACCCCATTGCCTGCATGGAGCTTACACCTTATTTTACTGTAGCATGATAATTAATTCTTCTATTCATGGGAAAGTCAAGAATTAAAAGGTAATAGGGAGATTGCAGGGAGAATAACAAAGATAAATTACCCACAGCTTAGATATTAGGAAAATTAATCACAATTAAAAAGAAGTAAAATAAATATTAAGACGAGAAATAGAGATACTGACTTTAAAAAGTAATGATATTCTAGCTAAAAATAGCTTATATTAGCACTAGCCCTATAGACTTGCTGTACCAAATTCCAGATGTTGTTAAAATATAAACACTGGGGAGAAGAAATCACAGAAGCTTGGAATAAAGGAGTGAGGGAAAGAATATTGACATAAAATTCAGTAAAGAAATATTTAGATTGCTCAGGAGGGATAAACATCTTGTGAGAGAAAAGGATTAATGTAGTTCTTAAAAACATTTCTCTATCTAGTGGACAATTGGTAATTGTCATCATGAAAGAGTAGTTAAGAACATGGAGAACTATATTAAACAAAGCCCTAAGAGTTGTACACCAATGCTTAGCTTTGGTTGGAGGAAGCCAGTTACACTATGAGATCTACTTTCATACTGCTTCCTTTAATTCCATAATGTCTTTGCCCCAATTTCCACTATTTAATGTGGCACACAAGCTGGTCTCATAATCTGGCCTTTTACTATCTCTCTAGCCTCACTTCCCAAAATTCCCCACATCTCTTCCCCACTGCATGTCCAGTAATCTGGTCATACCAAACTACTTATAGTTTCCCAAGTAAACTATGATTGTTCATGGTGTCTTGTTTTGCATATTCTCTTTCCTCTGCTTAGAAAGATCTTCCCTTTACCTTGAAAAAGAAATAAGAATAAAACAGTTTGCTAGGACTACCATAACAAAGCACCACAGATTGGGTGGATTAAACAACACAAATTTATTTCCTCACAGTTCTGGAGGCTGGAAATCCAAGATCAAAGTGTTGACAGGGTTGATGGCTTGTAGGTGGTTGTCTTCTCCTCATGTCTGCACATCATCTCCCCTCTGTATGCATCTGTGTCCAAATTTCCTCTTCTTACAAGGACACCAGTCATATTGGATTGGACCTCACCCTAATGACTACATTTTAACTTAAGTATCTCTTTATGGACTCTCTCCAAACATAGTCACGTTCTGAAGTACTAGAGGTTAGGACTTCAACTTTTGAGTGTTAGGGGGACACAATTCAGCCCATGACACAGGCAAATTCTTACTATGTACAATATGCAGCTTGATAGTAATTTCTTCTAGGCATTCTTCTTCTTGAATCTTTATATCTTAGGCTGGGTCAGGTCTCCTTCCTCAAAATTCCAAAAGCAGGATTTACATTCCTCCGTCACATTAAAGGGTCTATTTTCTCCACTCTTCTCTAAGATGTGTCTTTCTTTTCCTTATTCCAGTATCTATCCCTGTGCCTACTACGTGGTAAGTGTGCAAGATTCTTTGTATTTTTATGGTTTATTGAAGTATAAGCCCTCTGGGTTGGCTGTATTATAACACCATTTCCTGAGATAGGAAATACAGGATTAGCAAGTTTGGGCAATAAGTTTTCTTTTGGCATGCTGAGTTTAAGAGCTACTTAAATGGAAATGTCTAGCAGGGAGTTGGAAATACAAGGATGGGCTCAATAGAGAAAACCATACCAAAAGTATGATTTGGTGAATGGAAGTGATCATTTAGGGAGAACATGTAAATGAGAAGAGTGACATGGAAAAACCTTTAAGGAATGATGAGGTTCTGAGAGAGCAGGAGAGAGAGAAAAATGAAATAGAAAGGTCGGAGAAGTAAAGGAGATTCAGAGAGGATGGCTTAAGTTTCCATTTACTTTGTTTTCCAAGCTAGATACACTGTAATTTTGTGGTAAGCTCTTTTTTCCTTTATGTTGTCACCAGCGGTCTTCAACAACTTCTGCAATGTCTGTTAGGGAGACCCTCAACAAGTGTCTGTCAGCTGTCATTACAAGAGCTTTTCCAGCAGTAACATCCACTGAGCAAGAAGACCAGGTACCTCGCCACAGTAGCCTTCTTTAGGATGCCTTGATTGAGCTGAGGTTTAGATGAGTCCTTCAAGTAACTCATGGTCTGTGGTTTACTGACCTCTATGTAGTCTCTTGTATTGGCAACTTTGTCGTATGATACATGAATGAGACATACTCTCCCTGTTTCAAGAATTGGGACTGGTTATCTGCCTAGGATACACTGGAACCCAATATATAGATTGTATAAGGTTTAGTGAGCCCCTCAAGCATACTATAAAGAACTGAATGTTCGAAAACAAAAAAACCCATCATGCTATAGTGACTCTAGAAATTCTTTTTTTCTTCTAAAAAAAAGATGAGAGGAAAAATAATTCTGTCCCCTAGGATGAGAAAAGATAAAGTTGACAAATGTTTATTTCTCAAACTTTTCCCTTTTTCTAATTATTCCTGAACAATACATTATTTCTGTAATGACAACTTCCTTATCTCCAACAGGTGATAATGCAATTGAGTGATTTACATGTATATGTACTTTTATATTGGATATTTAGAGTTTTACTAACATGGAAATGTTTAATAATACAGAAAAGTAAAAATAGCACAATATCACCCATATACTCCCTACATCATTAACTTTGCATATTTGTTTCTTCTACATATGTTTTTTCCCCTGAGCCATTATAAAATAAATTGTAAATATTATGATGCTTCAACCTGACTACTTTAGCAAGCATTTCTAGAAAGAAGAGCATTCTCCTATCTATTGACATCTAACAAATTTAGAAAACTTCTTAATTCGTCTATTTTCCAGTCTATATTTAAACATTGCCACAAGTCTCTAAAACATACTTTATAGTTGTTTTTATTTCCAAACTAAGATCTAATCAAGGACCATGCATTGTCTTTGGTTGTTATGTCTACCTTAATCTAAAGCAATTACCATTCCATCTTCCTTTTTCCTCTACAAAATAGATTTGTCAAAGAGACAAAACCAGTTGTCTCGTAGAATATTGCATATCCTTGATTTGTTTGTCTGTATCTTTGTGCTATCCTTTAAATTAATCCTCTATCCCTGTATTCCTATATACTGAAGGTTAAAACTATAGGCTGAATTATATTCAGGTTATACATTCTTAGCAAGAATACTCCCTAGGTGGTGCTGTGCACAACATTATGCAACGCATGGAAAGACATAATGTCTGATGTCCCATTACTAGTGCTGGTAAGTGTGATTACTGGGTTAAAGGTGAGATGAGCCAACCTCTCTGTTTGAAAGTTCCTTTTTTTTCCTTTGGGACCTGCATATAATCTGTGTTCCTCATCAACCTTTTAGTTACTAGTTTTAGAATCCACTAATTATCCCTGCTGTGATAGACAGAATAACCCCCCCCCAAAGATATCCATCTTAATCTCCAGAACTATGAATATGTTACCTAACCTGAAAGAAGGGAGTTTTCACATGCCATCAAGGTTAAGGACCATAAGATGGGGAGACTATCCCGGCTTATCCAGGTGAGTCCAGTGTAATCATCTTTCCCAGTAAAGAAGAGAATCTGTCCCAGCTGTGGTCACAGAAAGCAATGTGATGATGAAAGGAGGGTCAGAAAGATGCTAAATTGCTTTGGAGATGGAGCAAGGGAACCATGAGCCAAGGAATTCAGGAAGCCTCTAGAAACTGGAAAAGGCATAGAAACAAATTTTCCCCCAGGCCTTCCAGAAAGGAATGCATCCTGCTGACACCTTGATTTTTAGTCCAGTGAGACCCCTGTATGACTTCTGACCTACAGAATGGCAACATAATACACTTGTATTTTTTTTAAGCCACCAAATTTGAGGTAATCTGTTATAGTAGTAATAGAAAACTAACAAACCTACTTAAATCAATTATTTATTAAGGGATGTGAGTGAGAGTGTGTATGTGTTTTCTATAGCAATCATATTGTAAATCACGTGTTCCTAAAGGCTACACTTGGTCTATTGTATTGAACTATAAACACAATCATGGTCCATCAGTATCTAAGTAGTTGTGCAATGGAATGATTTTTACTAATTTTCATGTCATAGAATGGGATTTCTTTTCTGCTTTTTCAAATACTCTATGCTTTGTCAATCAAATTTTAGGACTTTAATATATAACAGTAACATAGATGTAAGCCAGAAAGTATTCATTCCTGGAAAACACTATCATTCTCAGTTAAAGAACATTGCTTATATGAGAATTTTCCTGCATAGTACCGGAAGTTTTAGAAGCTTTATAAACATTACTTTCCTCCTCCTTCCCATGTCCTACTTTGCTCCAGAAGACAAATGCCAACAGTAACCAAAGGGAGCTGGAATGGCTATAGCAATAACAGACAAATGGACTTTAAGATAAAAATTTTTACTGGAGACAAAAAGGACATTTTATAATGATCAAAGGATCAACTCATTAAGAAGATAAAACAGTTATAATATATATGTACCTAACAACAGAGCTCCAAAATTCATGACGCAAAAACGGACAGAATTGGGGGGAAAAATAAACAGTTTAACAATAATTGTTAACTCTAGAATATTTCTTGGATCTGTCTTTGTCTGTAAACAAACACACATTTAATGGCTTCTCAGATAAGCTCCAATCCCATTTTAATCAAACCTTACAAGTCTATTGGTCTATTAATCATTACTGCCCAATCCAACTGCTCAGCTAGGCTGATCCCTCAAGGTCTTGTTACACAGAAAGTGCCTTCACATCCTCTGTGCCTTGGTTATGCTGTGTTTTTTATTTAGAATGTCTGCTCTCATTTCTCTCTGACTCAGTATGAAACAATATATCACGTATATGCAAAATTTTGTAAACTATAGCACTACATAAATGTAAACTACGTTTACTGGAATTGACACCCTTTAAGAAGTTTAAGTCCCCCTTCTTCCAGGAAACCTAACTAAACTCCTGTACCCCTTGCTGACTTCTTTTTTCTTTTTTTACATATTTTCTGCCTCCTTCCTTCCCTCCCTCCCTTCCTTTTTCCCTTCTTCCTTCCTTCCTTCTAAAATTGTATTCTCCTTTCTCTATACTTCCATCTCCCACTCTCAATACCCGGTAACACTATTCTGAATTCTTTTTTTTTTTTAATTTTTATTTGTTTATTTATTTTTTTAAGATTGGCACCTTAGCTAACATCTGTTGCCAACTTTTTTCTTCTTCTTCTTCTCCCCAAAGCCCCCCAGTACATAGTTGTATACTCTAGTTGTACGTCCTTCTGGTTGTGCTATGTGGGATGCTGCCTCAGCATGGCTTGATGAGTGGTGCCCTGTCTGCGCCCAGGATCCCAACCAGCAAAACCCTGGGCCACTGAAGCAGAGCACATGAACTTAACCACTCGGCCATCGGGCCAGCCCCTATTCTGAATTCTTTGTTAATCGTTTCCTGGTTTGTTTCATAGAATTTATTATTCATGTATATATCACGAAATACTAAACTGCTCTATTTTGTCTTTTCTTTAACTTGACATAAAAGCAATCATAGCGTATTCGTTCTTCTGTAATTTTTTTTTTTTTAAGATTTTATTTTTTCCTTTTTCTCCCCAAAGCCCCCTGGTACATAGTTGTATATTCTTCGTTGTGGGTCCTTCTAGTTGTGGCATGTGGGACGCTGCCTCAGCGTGGTTTGATGAGCAGTGCCATGTCCGCACCCAGGATTCGAACCAACGAAACACTGGGCCGCCTGCAGCGGAGCGCGCGAACTTAACCACTCAGCCACGGGGCCAGCCCCCGTTCTTCTGTAATTTGTTCCTTCTGCTCATCATCATGGATCTGTTAATCTGAGCAGATATTATATACACAGTTCAAAAAGCAAAACAATATAATAGACCATATACTGAAAAGCCTTGCTTCCTCCCCTGTTGCAGCCACCCTATGTCCCCCTCTTCCTTCTCCCCATAAGTAATCATTCTTATTAGTTTCTTTAGAATCTTTCCAATATAAGCAAACATGACTGTGTTACTTTTCCTGTTTATTTAAATAAAAAAGTACCTAACTTATCACATACGGATCTTTCCACATAGATCTTACACAGAGCATTTTGTCATTCTTTTTTATAACTGCTTAACATTCCATGGTGTGCATCTATCATAGTTTTATAACTAGTCCTCTATTAATGGACATTTGGATATTCTTTAATCTTTTACTAATACAATGTTGCAGGTAATAACATATGTTATTTTTCATGTGAGCATTCATTTCTGTAGGATAAATTCTTGTGAGTGGGATTCTTGGGTCAAAGGGGAAATACATTTGTAACTTTGATAGGCATTACCAAATTGCCCTTTGGAAAGAATGTACTATTTTATACTTGCACCAGTGATATGTAAGTGCCGATTTCCCCTCTGTCTCATTAAACTTAGATTTTTGCTAATCCAATCGGCTAAAAATACATCTTGAGGCTGGCTAGGTGGTCGAGCGGTTAAGTTTGTGCGCTCCACTTGACGGCCTGGGGTTTCGTTGGTTTAGATCCTGGGCGTGGACTTAGCACTTACTCATCAAGCCATGCTGAGGTAATGTCCCACATAGCAGAGCCAGAAGGACCTATAACTAGAATATACAACTATGCACTGGGGGGCTTTGGGGAGAAGAAGAGGAAGAAAAAAAATACATCTCATTGTAGTTTGATTTGCAACTGTCTTATTATGAACGAAGTTGTATATGTTTTTCTTATGTTTAAGATCATTTGTCTGTCTTTCCTGTAAGCTAGCTTTTCATGTCCTTTGCATATTTTTCCTTTAGATTATTGATGCTTTTTAAAACCAGTTCCTAGCATATCAATTCTTAGAATTATACAAGTAGCAATTTTTCTCTCTAATTTGTCATTTGTCTTTTGACTTTGCATGCGGTAGTTCTGCCACAAAGTTGGGGTTTTTTTGTAATATAATTAGTTTTGTCAGTTTGAAAATAGCTCTGGAGTTTTAATCAAAGTTAGAAAGTACTTTCCTAATTTAATTTTAAAAATAAATTCTCCTATGTTTCTACTAGTTCCTAAATTATTTCACTTAAATCTTTGAGTTTATATCTGTGTATAGTTTAAGGACTGGATCCAGATGTATCTTTTTCTAAATGGACCTACCTAGTTGCTCCAACTCAACATTATGTATAAGATTCATCAATGTTGGTGCATGTAGCTAAAGTTTATTTGCTTTATTTTTTTATTTTTTGGGGGGGAAGATTAGCCCTGAGCTAACATCTGCTGCCAATCCTCCTCTTTTTGCTGAGGAAGACTGGCCCTGAGCTAACATCCATGCCCATCTTCCTCTACTTTATATGTGGGACGCCTGCCCCAGCATGGCTCAACAAGCGTTGCATAGGTCCGCACCCAGGATCCGAACCAGCGAATCCCGAGCTGCCGAAGCGGAATGTGCGAATTTAACTGTTGTGTCACCAGGCTGGCCCATAAAGTTCATTCACTTTAAACGTTGAATTCCATTGTGTGAATATAAACAACTTATCTTCTCTAATGAGAATGAGCATTTTGGTTATTTCCAGTGTTTTGCAATTATAAACAGAACTATTGTAAACACACTTATACATATCTTATTTTTAAAGTCTATAGCCGTTATTATACTTATAACTCGCATTAATTGAATAACTGAATTGATATTTAACTATTTCCTACTACTTACTCTTTTCACACTAGGACTTGAAAGAAAGAAGATAATCTTACATCTTTGCGCTATATACCATATTGACTAGGAGAGGGATGAGATCTCAGTAGGAAATAAATTGAATTGAGTTGAATTAAATTCAGTGGAATTAGTAGCCTGCTGTGGGCAGTGAAACAAGCAATTTATTTCCTATTCATTCGCCAAAAGCAGAAGCAACAGAATAAAATTAACTTCATATGTATTTTGAATATGTATAGGTCTTTATTTTTTAAGGTTACAGAGAACCTAAGTCTTAACAAGAAGCATACAAGTCAATTAATTAATTCACCTTTGATAGTCTTGGAATTTCTCGTGTGCATGTGAGTACTGATACAACTTCTACAACCGGTCAAAAGCAGATGAAACGTGATGGAAGCTTTATTGCACAATTTACTTTTCACACATCCAAAAAGAACATGTTGTCCTTATTTGGCATATCTCTCCCATCATTATTTTGACTATCCATTTGTCTAAATGATAGGCGTCTAGGAGTTACTACATCCTCTTATGGTAGAAGCAAATGCCTTTCAGAATGCATTCCAGACTAGGTTTTTATCCAGGGATTAAAAGCCTGGGTTTTAAGTGAAGAAAATCTACATCTCTTTCAGACTTGTAATTGATTTTCTTCCTTACCCAGCTATTACAGCCAGCACTACACTAAAATAGTCACCAATAGGATGGTGCCATCCCTTTTTAGGACTGATTCAACTTAGGAAAAATAAATTAGGAGCTTTTGTTCACACTGAGGCTTACCAGAGACTCCTATTTATATTACAGTTAAGAGACATTATTAAAAGTACAACATTTCCACTAGCCATAACATAGTGAGCTCTCAGAAAATGGTATACCCAAGGCAAAGCAGTTTAAAAAGTGAGATCTTGTGTAAATTTTTAAAGCAAGAAAATTTAGTAAATGACATTATAATAGAAGAATGTTTTACTATAGAGTAAAATTGCTTTAGAGTAAAATTTGAATTTTTTTTCTGTTAGTTAGTAATCCCCATTAAGGCAAAGTGTTGTATTATGATTAATGTGGAATTAAAATGTCTGTGAGCCTTGAGCCTTGTAGCAACTGCACATAGGACTGCATCTCTCATACAAGCCAACTTCTCTTTTTCTGTACTAAAACACTGTACTGGCTACCTACTAGAAAAACCATAATTATATTGTTTAGAAAATGAATTGCTACAATAGCTAAAAGAATGTAAGACGATGATGTTGTTTAAATCTTGCATGGTGCTTGTCTTAATCTTTTGGGGCTGAAATAACAAAACTACCTTAGACTGGGTGGCTTAAACAACACACCCTTATTTCTCACAGTTCTGGAGACTGGGAAGTCCAAGATCAAGGTGCTGGTAGCTTAGGCGTCTTGTGAGAACCAGCTTCCTGGTTCATAGACAACAGTCCTCTCCCCTGTGTCCTTACATGGTAGAAGCGGCAAGAGAGCTCTCTGGGGTCTCTCTTATAAGGGCTCTAATCCCATTCATGAGGGCTCTGCCCTCACGACCTAATTACTCCCCAAAGGCCCCACTTCCTCACACCATTGCAGTGGGGATTAGGTTTCAACACATGATTTTGAGGGGACACAAACATTCAGTCTATGACAGTGTTCATGGTTCTTTATTCACAGAACATTTCCACAGCTGTTTTGGTTACCGAGCAAAACTGAAAAAACCCTCATTGCTTATTCCTAAAAGGTATCACTCTACCCAGGGAGCATGCTGCTGTAGACAATAATTCCACAAATACCGCTCAGCACTCACTGCATTTGCTCACAAGGAAATATCTATTTTAAAAATGATGTGAAATTCTCCATTCCAAGACACAGGGATTCCTAGTCAATTACCTCAATAAACTCCAAGGCTGTAATGTCTCCTGCTTTTACTTTACAATCCTATCTTTTACACCACATTTTCTTTGTTTGCCTAGGAAAGTAGTGAGCGTACACTTAGCATTATTTTTCATCTTTAACACTGACTTGTGGTTGAAACAGATGGTATCTTTCCTTTCTGCTTTTTTCATTATCTCTAAATTCATCCAGCAATTCAAACGGGATTATTCAGTGCTCTAGGTTTTGGTTAAAAATAAATCTTACTACATTTTGTTGCAATAGTATGGAATTTTCTTAACCAAAATAACCAAAAAAAAAAGTTTTTTTCCTAGAGTAGAAAAATGAGCATTTTGTGCTAGTATCTGCCTTAAGATTATAAGGGACAGAAATAGATAATAGCACCTTGTGACTCGTCAGTTTAATAAGAGAAAACTCAGTTGATCATTTCCAGGATTTTTCAGACTTGAACTTGTAAAGAAGGGCCTTCTTTTATTTGGTTATGAAGAAGGTGACCTGGAACTGTCTGCAGCCATGTCCCCCATGACATGGAGAAGCTGGTCTTGGAGAATGAATCTGAAGTGCTCCAAGGAAAAGAGAGAGAGTATTCTAAGAAAGTCAATAAACCCAATTGGCTTAAACTCGTTCAAGTTGTGTTTCTGTCATATGAAACTAGATAATGGTAAGACATTGAGAAATTACTATCTGAAAGTGGGATATTGCAAAGGAAACACCTTAAAATGTGATTCTGTTGGGGGAGGGAAGGTATGATGAGAGAGCAATCCTTTGAAAATGATGTTAAGAGAGGTGGTTAAACTTCTTTCCAGTTTCCTGTTAGGATACAGGCAATATACACTAGCGCTCTTACTGAAAAAGATTCCACAGCAAATGACAGGGTATTGGAGGGTGTTGGTGACTTCCTGAAGCCTTCAATAAGTTACAAGACAGAGACAAGCTAGAATTCAAGCAGGCTCATCAGAAAGAAGAAAGGCTCCCTCGGGTTCGATCAACAGTTTTAAGAGAAGCACATGTCACCAGAAATCCAAGGTAGTGGGAGATCAAAAAATCATGTGTCCTGCTGATTACAAAGACTGAACACTTTGTCTCATACTAAACGTAGTGTGTTGGCTTTGAGAGGCAATTTCAGAAGGAGACAGAGAAATGGAGAAGGTTTAATCTTCCATGATTCACCAAATTATCTCCTGTACTCCCTATCTGATTTCCCTTCCAAAACCCTCATTTCAAATTCAGTAACCTCAAATCAAATTCAGTAATCAGCCCTGAGTCAAAGTGAAGCTTTCTATTATCTCTGGCTGTTCTAAGACAGTGTCCTAGAGCAGGCAATTAAACTGAGGATAGAGGGGGTAGATAAAGACCCAAACTGATTGCTCAGAGATAAAATCTATGGCTATAGGCTAGAAATAAAAGATTTTATTTGGCAAGTACGGCAGATTGTATTTTCCAAAGATGGCCACAAAAATATCTTTCATACTACATTCTTGCTGTGTGATATTGGCATTCTTCCTACTTCATAGTGAGGTCTATGTCCCCTTGATCCTGAGTGGACACTTGTGACTACCTTGACCCACCGAATTTAGTGAAAGCAATGCCATGAGACTTACAAGCCTAGTTTAAAAAATGTCAAGCACTTCTACCTTGCTCTCTTAGGATTCTTATTCTTGGAACCCAGCTACCATATGTGAAGAAGTTGAAACTAGTCCTTGCCGAAAGAACACATGGAGAGGCCATTTGCAGTTGTTCTTGTTGATAGTCCTAATCTACAGCCATCATCAACTAGACACATGAAGCCACCTTATAGCCACTAACCTTGAGCTATCTTCAGGTTTCAAGTCTTCCAGCACAAGCTCCAGACATGGTGGAACAGAAACAAGCCTTTCCTATGTCTTGGGACCCCAAGATCACCTTCAGGTTCAATGATTCAGTATAAAGACTCACAGAACTCAGAAAAGTTCTTATAATTATGGTTATGGTTTATTACAGTGGAAAGATACTGATTAAAATTGGCAAAGGAAAAAGGCAGATAAGGCAGAATCCAGGAGACATCAAGCATGAGCTTCCAGTTGTCTTCTCCTAGTGGAGTTGTAAGGTCAACACTTAATTCTCCCAGTAATAATGTATGACAATATTTATGAAGTATTGCCAACTAGGGAAGCTCACCTGAGCCTCGATGTCCACTGTTATTATTGGTAGTAATTCACATAGGCATAGAGTGCCTGTGTGGCTGACCTTAGTTACTCGGTCTATAGCCCCTCAAGAGGCCAAACTGATACAGTACAGCCCAAGCCCCTTAGCACAAGTCACATTTTTAGCATAAACTATCTAGTGTGCCCTAAAGTTCCAGGTATACAAAGACATTCTTACCAGGCAAGATATGCCAAGGGTTTAGAAGTTATCTTGTAGGTGCTAGTTAGAGCCCGTCTTACTTTTGGAATATGCAGGGTTTGAACAACCCAGGTCTGCTGAGTTAACCCTCTACTGAGGACAAGGCTAGTTCAGAAAGTCGCACACCTTCACCTTGCTCTCTGGAATCTCGGAATGCCGCGCCCACACTGTGAGGAAGTTCAAAGTAGCGCAAGCAGAAAAAACACACAGAGAGGCCACATGTAGATGTTCTTGCTGATAGTCCTGGTCAACAGCCATCATCAACCAGACATGTGAAAACACCTCCAGAAGATTCTAGCCCCCAACCATTGTGTCACCCCCAGCCTTCAAGACTTCCAGCTGAAGCCCCACACATCATGGAACAAGACTTTGCCACTATGCTCTGTCCAAATTCCTGGCCTACACAATTTCTGAGCCTACTAAAATGGCTGTTTTATGTGACTAACTTTGAAGTGTTTTGTTACAAAGCAACAAATACTACAGCACCTTTTGAGTACCGGAAGTAGGGTGCTGCCAAAAAAATCTGAAACACAGCATTGGCTTTGGGCAGAACTGAGAAGAGACTCAAAGGGCCTCGAGGATACTATTTGAAAGTCTAAAGGGCTTCTAGGAGACAGCCGAAGCTAAAGGACCTTGAGGAGGCTGTCAGTGAGGGCTTAAAGGAAAGTATGGAAATGTTACTAGAAGCTGGAGGAAAGGAAGTAATTATTATGTAGTGGCAGAAAGTTTGCCAAGACTGTTGTCTGTAGTAATGCAGAAAATAGAAAATACCTAGAACTTGATGACTGCAGAATATTGAAAGTGCCACCTGGCTTCTTTATATTGCCTATGATAAAATGTGAGAGGAGAGATTAACTAAAGAACACGCTCTTAAATAAAAAGTAAAAAGTTTTATTTTTCTGGGTTCAAAAGTAAAACTGTTTCCCTTACCCAGCATTTCCACACATCAGATGATTTTTAAGTTAAGAATTAAGAAATGACTTCCAGATAAAGATCAAATCCAGAGTGGTGTTTAAGAGCCTTTGTCAGGACTTCAGAAAGCTCTAACAGAGTGACTGACATATAGCCTCTTAGACAGACAGAAGGTCCTGTAAGGATCCTAAGAGTGTGCCTCATAAATCTTCTGCATTTAAAAGAAAGAGGTTATAAGAATACTATGTGTGACAGCTCATGGAAATCTCGCACTGGAAACACAAGACAGAGAAAGGATAACATCAAAGAAATTTGTGGGTATGGCTTTGGCATAATAGAATGGATTCTACATTGATGCATAAAAAACATGCAAGGTTTTTCGAGTAATTATAACAGCTCAGACTGAAAGGGACAGAGTCAGTACAAAATGCAAAGAGGCCTTTGGACTCCTAATTTTCACAGGAAGCAGGTTGAGAAAATGACTCAGCTGCAAACATACAGTACTTTTCATGGAAAAGGAAGAATGCCTCAGAGTGCAGAACCAAGATACCAGAGAGGAGAGCCTAGATCCATGAAGAACAATGTCCAAGGAGTAGAAAAAGGTCCTAATCAAGGAAGTAACAACATGTTCCTGACCGGATTTGAGAATTGCTATGGAATAATGACAGTTACGTGCTTCCTGACTTACCCATTTTTGAAAGGGATTATCTACAGCAGATATTCTAGGACTATCTCCTATATTTTGAATGTATGTGAGGGACAGATATCTTGCTGCTTTAGTTCCGAGTTTTTCAGATCAAGAGGAATGGCACTCAGGAGCTGTAACCAATTAACCACACCTAAGGAGCATCATCTATACCTGGGCTTGACTTGGATGACAGATACTAGAATGTGAACTGAGGAGACTTAAAGATGTTAGAGGATGAAATAATTGTATTTGGCATGGAAGAGATGTGAATTTTTTGACAATAGGGCAGATGGTAGAAGATTGTATTCTCCAAAGAAGATTGCAACAATATTTCCCATCCTACCCACTCTTGCTAAATTGTGATTGTGACACTTTTTTCATCAAGGTGGGGTTTAGGTCTCCTCCCCTTAAACTTGAGCAGATCTTTGTGATTATCTCAAACAATAGAGCACGGTGGATGTGAGATTATATGACTTTCATTGCCAGATCATAAAAATACCACGAATTCCACCTCAGTCTCTTGGAACACTTGCTTTTGAAACCCAGCCACCATGCTGTAAAGAAGCCCAAGCAGCTCAGAGAAGCCTAGCTAAAGAGGAGCTAACACCTCCCACTTGCAAATATCACTGAGGTCCCAGCCCACAGCCAACACCAGCATGTCAGTTGTGTGAAGCCATTGTGCAGCGCTCCAGTTCAGCCATCCCAGCTGATGTTGCGTGCAGCAGAGACAAAAGAGCCTTGCCTTTCCTGCTCCAACTGCAGATTTGTGAGCAAAATAAATGCTTTTTGTTGTTTAAAGCCACTAAGTTTTGGGGTAGCTTTTTAAACAACAATAGGTAATATATTTCTGGACTCATTTACAGCAGTGGTTCTCAACTGAGGACAATTTTGCTCCACAGAATACATTTGGCAAAGTCTGGAGACATTTTTGTTTATCACAACCAGGGCAGGAAGCTACTGGCATCTAGTGGATCAAGGCCAGGAACGTTGTTAGACATTCTGTACAATACACAGGACACCCCTCTACAACAAAGAATTATCTGGCTTTAATTGTCAATGGTATCATGGTTGAGAAATACTGATTTAAAGTTCCCCTGAAATAAAAATAACAGCCATGTGTTACTTTCAGTCTCAAGCTTGGCAAAAGTGGCCTATAGCTCATTCTTTTATGTTGTCCCAAATACGCCAATTCTCCAAAAAAAGTGATCTTATGATAGCACAGCTCTCCAGAAGGAAAATCTCAAGCAATGCTTTTCTGGAAATTTATCTTAGGGGACAACAGGTAAAGAAGAACTTCCCAGAAGTAACAATCCACTGCATCTGAAGTGGAAGATAAAGGAACTAACTCCACTGACAGAAAAGTTAATTCTTATATTCCCAATTCTGCAAGATACGTGTTTGCTGTGGAACAATGACCACTGATTACTCTGTTTTTTCCAGGTAAGAATTCTATTGCAGCTGTGTTGCTTTTGTTCCCCCACGGTAGTGGGTCAAAGAGTGTCCCTCCCAAAATTCATATCTACCCAGAATCTCAGAATACGACCTTATTTGGAATAGGGCTTTGCAGATGTAATTAGTTAAGATGAAGTCACTCTGGATTAGAGTGGGGTCTAAATTCAACGACTGGTGTCTTCAGGGGAGAAAGGAGAGGAAGAGTCAGACATACACACACATGGAGAAAACTGCCATGTGAAGAGTCCTCAAGAAGGGCTCATGGGAACCCTATTTCCTGAGTGCCATGTTGATAAAAGTTTGTCTGTGCCCTTTATACTTGAAAGTCATTTCATATCAAAGCCTTGCCTCACACTATCTTCTTGAATATCTTAAACGCGTTACTCCACTCTCTTCTGATCTAGAGGTTTCTGTAGAAAAGTCTGACCATGATATAATTTTCTTACCCTTATAAGTCACATCCCTCCCTAAAGCTAGAGAGATAACCAAAGGATTTTTTTCCTATTCTTCAAAGTACAGTAATTTTACACGAATATACCTTGTGTTGGTTATTTGGAGTCAGTATGCTCATTCTCAGGTATGCAGTGTGATCTTCCCATACCTAGTTTCATATCATAATTTTTTAATTCAGGAAAGTTTTCTTGAATCATGGATTTTAGTATTTGTTCATTTGTTTTGTTTGGTTTTCTTCTTCAGGAACTCCTATCATCCATATGTTTGATCTTTTATCCTATTTTCAATATTTGCTACTTTCTATAGAATACTTTATACTGCTTTCTTTCTTTTTTATTTTTTAGAAAAATTTTCTCCTTTTTTTACCTTCCATTGTTCTTAGGCATTAACAGATTTTTTTGCTCTTGTATTCTTTTTAGTCTACATTTATGTAATACTGTTTTCTTCATTTCTAATTCTTTCCTGAGTTCTATCACCCCACTTAGGAGTTTTTCTAATTCTGCTTTGTGTGGTTATTTCCTGGCATGTGTTAACTTTTTAATGTCTTTCAGTTTGTTTTAAAATAATAGCTTACAGTTTTCTTCCATTTTGTGGAGACATCTTTCTGATGTTCTTTCATTACCTGTAAGAATGTGATTCTGCTCTGTTTTCTCTTTTTTCTAATGATGACTTTGTATTGGATTTGACCTTGATAATTTACTGTTGCTCATTTTTATGTCATATTAATTTTCCTGAATTTTACAGTGAGTCAGTGTTCAGAAAACCATGTTCAAATTCAGAGAGCTCCATCTCTCCTTGCTTTTATGAAGTGCTAAAAAATACAGCAGTGCTCTGGGGATTTCCTAACTCTGTTTCCTCTCTGTTAGGCACTTGAGATGTGGCTAGTGTGACTGAGAAGGTGGATTTTAAATTTTAATTAATTTTAGTTAATTTAGGCAATTTTAGTTCATTAAATTAATTTAGTGAACTAAAATGTAAGTAACCACACTGGCTGTCACAGTGGACAGTGCTCCTCTAGCCTTTCACTTTCCACTTTCTATTCTGCTCCATCCTACTCAATTTTGATTTCCCTCAAAGCAGTTTCTTATTATGGGACCCTCTCCTAGAAGAGAGTCCTGGAGGGTCAGTTTTGAGATATCGGGGGCAAGATTGCTTCAGCCCCTTCAATCATTCTCACTGTTTCAGTGGCTGTTATAAAATCGGCCTGCAGTGTTTTAAAATGAATAACTGGAGGAGAACATCTCAGGCTCTCCTGTCCATCTGACTCCACCCCATTGCTTCCGTCCCTCCCCCCATAGAATTGTTTATAAATACATGCTCTGTGACTCTTGACCTCACCTCTTGTGTTTTTGGGTTTATGGAGATAACTTGTCACCCATTTTTATCATGAAGGTTGTCCATAGGCTTGTGGTTTTGCTAACCTGTTGATCTGTTTTTGTTTTTGTTTTGTTTTTTAATGTGGGTTTTCAAAGAAATTGAAAATTATGCTGCCACTGGTCCATCTTCCTAAAATCCGTCGAATAATATGTTTTTAGATAAGGTTTTTCTATTAACAAATATGTCATGCTCACTGTGGAATATCTTTTTAAGGAAGGACTCCCCATGGACCCATCAATCAAAGACAAACCACTGCTGACATTTTAGTGTATTTTCCTCATGTTCCTTTTCTGTGCACGGTATTTTTGCATAGTTGTGAGCATAATGAATATAGAATTCTATATTCTGTTTTTTTCCCATCACATTATAATTGCTTACTATTACAAAAATTCTTAAGTATTATTGTTTGGAACTTATGATAAATCTATCATATGGACCATCCATTATTCACCTAGCAAATCCCCAATAGTTTGGTCAATTAAAAAATTTCTTACAGGTAATAGTTTGTTCTGAGATATGTTGGTATATCCCTACAGAACAATTTGTAATCCTATACAAGCTGCTAATGAGCAATAATAGCTATATCAGGAGCACAGCAGTTCCTAACAGGTGTTAATAAATGATTAACATTTCTAAAGATGACTCCTGGGACCACATTAATAATGGAGGAGAGAAGTGTAGTTGTCTCTATCTTGAAAATTTACCTGACCTGGTGTAGAAAACTTTCCCACTGGTGTTTCCTTTCCCCAGTGCTTACATTGTGTCTACTGTGCGTGTGTTTATATGCATGCATGTGTATATGTATGTGTGTGCGCCTGTGTATTTATAATCCGTTGTTTCTCTAGCCCAGATCTTTCTTTTGACCACCAGACTCAGATCCAATCATCCTTGCAAAATTAATACATATAAAACTCAACCCATTAACTTTCTCAATCTTCCTTCTCTTCTGTGTCTCACCTTAAGAAGTGAGTTAGCTTCATCATACAAGTCATTCAAAAGATTCCTGAGAGTCATTCTAGACTCTTTATCTTCCCTCCCTTCAAACCAATCAATCAATTCCAATAATTCTACCTTTTAATATCACTGGTTACTCCATCTAAATCTCCACACCCATTGCTACTGCCTTACTTTGACCCGCATCCTATTTCACGTGGGATATGGCTAGCATTTCCCAAGTTCATCGGTAATTTCCTTTTTGTTAAATCCAACTGGCATTTGGTCCTTCTCTACTATTGACAGTGCTGACTAATTCCTTCTTGAATTTCTTCTCTTGGTTGCTAGGACTTCACTCCAAATTTTTCTTCTTACCCTCTGACTAGCCCTCATCTCCTTTCTGTGCTTCTCTCCCTCAGCTTCACTCAATTGTAGCCATTGATATTCTCTTTCATTTTGCAATCTCCCATGCTGATCTTATTCCACCCACGGCTTTCAGTTGGGATGTAGGATGTTACTCTTATCACCATTGCAGTCCAGGTCTCATCTCTAAGATTTATATTTGGATACTTCAATATCCAAACCTCAAACCCAATATATTCAAAATTGTATCCTTTATCTCTAATCGCCCCCCCCCACCCCAAAGAAAGCACAACTAAACAAAATCCTGCTCTTCATCCTATGTTTTCTCTTTTTATGAACCATCTACACAGGTGATCAAGACAGAAACATGTGTGCCATCTTCTGTTCATTCCTCTGTCAACAACTACATCTAGTCATCCAACTGTGCCCATTCTAACTCCTTAATATCTCCTTAGCTTAACACTTAAATAGGACTCACAATCTAATCCTAACTTACCACTTATCTACCTCAATTCTATTTTCTATGTAACTGGCACAGTAATGAGTCTAGATAGAAATCACTGAATTTCAACCTCCATCCTTGCCAATGATAACACACACAAAGTGATGCTGGGAGGGTTGGGAGGGAAGAGAGGGAGAAGGGCAGAATACGATGGTAAAAAAAATATTTCCAAATCTTTTTCTTAGTGTTATCTCTGAAATCGCATCAAATAAGTCCAAAATCTATGTTACAACATTTGTTTGATGCTTTATTTAAACTGTTTTACTGGACATTTTCCATCTGTTAAGTTCCCTGAAAGAGATCAAATTACCTTGTCATACTGAAGCTCATGTTCAGGGAGCTTACACCAGGTAAACTTTCCAGAGGCCCAAACCTTTTAAGACAGTTTCGGAAATGGGATAGGAAAGCTGTCCTTTAACTATGTGAGAAGAAAAATTTAGGTTCCATTTTGGTCATTCCATTTTTAGTTTATTAATAGGATAAGGAAAACATGCACATTATAAATCAGTGCTCTGTTGAACAATGTTAACAAACAGCCAAGTAAGCAAAGGGTTGAAATTGCTGGCTAAAATGAATTTTGGGTGTTTCCAGTTACCAAATTTCCAGAGGCAAAGGGGAGAGACATCTGGACCCAAATATCTACTTTATTTGGGACTTTTTTTTCTTTTGTAAAAGTAGATGCCAGATTAAGAGAACACTTGCTGTCTGCTCCTTATGGTTTTTTGTTATTCCCACAAAGACAAAAAAGAAAGAAAGGACTCCCCTCTTCTACTTAGTCAAAATGTTGTGTTTAAGTCTGAAACATGCTGGAGACTGCTTAAAGACCTATGAGCACTAGCTCTGCCCCCAAGACACTAAGAAATTGGGTGGATTCCTGCACCTCTGAGGTCCTTAATTTCTCGCAAAATAAGAAAGCTAGACTCAGTACTCTCTAGTATTCCTTCCAGATCCACCAATCTGATGGTATTCATTGCGATTGCTCTTGAATGAGGCCATGAAATGAAACCAGCTCTGGTGCGCCCATGTTGCTTATTACACCTGTGAAACCCTGCTTCTCCAAAGTGTGAGACACTTGAGCAGCCTCATGCCATTTCACATAGCAGGGATACAGAACAAGCCTCTAGTACTTCCAAAGGAATGACACAACCTATCTCGAAGTGATTCACATCATCCTCGTTTTTGAACAACCAAATGCTAAGAAAACATACACAACAATCTTCATTGACGTTAAGGCTATGAGATGAGGTTCCTTGCCAGTGCTTGGGACTATGGAGAAAAAGCATTCGAGAAAAAGCCATCTCCACCACTCAATAGTGAAATTAGGGTGCAATGCCCATCACAGGGATACCTAACTCTCTCTGCAATCTCTTTGCCCTGAAAATAACCCAAGAAGCTAGTAGTGGGATAAGTACTCCCCAGGACACATATCTAAGGTCGCAGGCAAAGACAGGTACAAGCTGCCAGAATGGAGACGGCTCTTCCTCAGCCCCAGCTGGAGGCAGGCTACGCCGGGTTCTCCAGGAGCGAGTCGGCAGATACCCAGGGCGTCCGCAGGAACAAGGTCAGTGCGCGTTCCGTAGGTTGCCGCCCCGGGCCAGGCCCCGCCCCTCACCTTGCCAGCGCCTTTCGGGCTACGAAGGTGCGTGCGGCGCTCGGTGATTGGCGGCTGCCCGGCGCTGCCCGGCTTCCATTGGCTGCCTGGGCCTCTTTGTTCCCGGGCCCCGCCGCGGGCTGGCTGTGGCGGACTGGGCGGCGGAAGTTCGACGGCGCCGGCGAGTGGCTGCGGCGGCGGTGCCGGGGTTCCCGCAGCTCACTCCTCATCCCAGCGGAGCCCGAGGCCAGGCGAGCCTGGGCGTGAGATCGCGGCCGGAAGGAGGAACCCCTGGGACACCCCAACATGGACCTGGAGACGAAAGTGAAGAAGGTAAGGGGGCGCGGTCGGGGGGCAGCGGCCGCCTCACCTGCGCGGGGCGCCGCCCCCTGGCTGCCGGCGGCGCGAATCGGCTCCGGGGCTCGGGAGCCCCGGGCCCGGTAGCCGCCCCTCCGGGGAGGAGGGGCAGCCCGGCGGCCCGGCTAACTCCTGACACCCCGGAGCGGCAGAGAGTTGGGCGCGCGAGGGCGGGCGCAGGACATTTCTCTTCCGTCTGACCACGTCCAACGGTTGGAGGTGTTGGAAACTTTCCTCAAGATGTTTCAGCCGCTCCTGTGCCTCCCCAAAAGAAAAGGATGAGTTTGTGGCGAGTTTGGGCGAGACCATAACGCTTCTTCCTGTCTCAGGAAGTTCAACTTTGTGGTTTAGGGGCAGTGATGTGACTTTGACAGCTCAGACCTCCTCCCCTCCCAGCCTGGCTGCCCCGGGCTCTCTAGAGTGAGTGCTGATTTAAGGCACTTCCTTCTCCCCCGCGGCTGGTGATAACGTGAAAGGTGATGATTTTGTCTTTCGGTCATTCATTAGTTGACTTACAAAGCGCTGCCTCCCTCTTAGGGAATTATCTCTCAAAGAAAACATTCTCCCTCGTTGGCAGCTAGCCCCAAGTGGCGATTGTCACCAGTGCTTTTAGCGCCTGGAGACGTTTCTCGCCTGGCTGCCCCCGGGCGTCAGGACCCACAGCGCTACCTGAGCCGCTCCCTGCTTATAGGAGTCTCATTCTCCTGGGAGCAAGGGGTGGGGACCAGACTGTGACTCAGAAGGAATGCTGATGTCACATTCCAGTGTAACGTTCTGTGCGAAAGGTCTCACTGCAGATAATTACTCATATTTACTTTGCGATAAATTTAGAGTAGCTGTCCCTTATCAAATAGGGAAGGAAATTTTGCAGAGAGAGAGAAACGGGAAAAAATAGAACCTCATTTTCTTCTCTTGCCCACTAGCGTTGCCAACAGTGCTGTTATTTCATCTTCTAAAGACAAAGTTCCAAACTTGAGCATTAATTCTGTTTCATGCCCAGAATTGGCTTTTTGAAAATGTATGCAAATGCAAAATGTTAGGTTAGGAAGCTACTGAAAAGTAAAAAATTGCAATGGGAAAACAGGTAGTCCCTTATGACTAGAACCAGCACTCAAAAGAGAATCCAAGGACAGGAAAACATCATGTAAATCCTAAGAATTGCATTCTGTTCTCTTCCCATTTGGTTTCTTGTTCTTTTCTTTTAAATGACCCTAGTTTTTTTTGTTAATCTTGCTTGCCACCAGGAAGGCATTTTGTCTGCCCCTTAGTTAGCCTTCTGTGGATGAACACTGCTTGTTTTGTTTTTCAAGTGTGTAAGAGCTACTTAACTTCATACTTGTCTAAAATTTGGGGGTCTTGTTTGTGCTTTTAAGTATTGATTCAAAAACTACTTTTTAAAAGTCAGCATCCTTTAGGGAGGAGGGCAGGATGAATAGGCAAAGCACAGAGGATTTGTTAGGGTCCTGAAACTATTCTTTATGCCGCTATAATGTCATTATATATTTGTCAAAACCCATAGAATGTACAACACGAAGAGTGAACCCTAATGTAAACTATGGACTTTGGAGGATGTTGATGTGTCAGTGTAGGTTCATTAGTTGTAACAAATGTACTACTCTGTTGTGGGGTATTGATATCGCAGGAGGGGGCAAGAGGGTAAATGGGAACTCGGTACCTTATGTTTAATTTTGCTGTGAACCTAAAACTGCTCAGAAAAATAAAATCTACTTAAAAGGGAAAAAAAGTTAACATGCAAAGGTTATTTTTAAATTGAGACAAAGAAGAATATTTCTGAGGGAGAAAGTCCAAAGAATTATGTGTGCTTGCAAGGGAAAAATCCAGACATTATGTATAAACAATTTCCTTAGTTTCAAATGTGGATTATGATAGATAATGCCCTTGATATATAGTGTAATTTTTCTCCTCCATCTCCCCTTTACTTTAAAAGGTTATCTTTTCATCCAAGAAATTTATCCTTCTCTCTAATCCTCCTCCTCCTCCCCTTCTCCCACCCCCAAGAAAAAGGATTCCATAAATGTAAAGCTTTTACAGGTAATGCCATGACAATAACGAATTCTTGTTTCGCCGCTTTGTCATCACTGGTGATTCTCAGGGTAGAATCCTCAATCAGTAAATTGGAAACTACTAAAAGACCTCAGATGTCCAGTTTGACTGCCAACCCGTACCCTCTCAGTGCCTTTGTGGGACCCTTGACAGACTTGCTGTTCTGTGGATTTGACAAAAAGTTTCCTAGTACAAAGTTTGGAGATCCCAGGAATACATTTCATAGTCTTTGCCATAATCTCAAAAAGAAACGTGCATTCCCTTTAGAAATTGTTTAATAACACACCAAAAGAAGGAAATGTTACAAGATTACCTCTGATCTACCAGCAGAACCTTCTCACCCCATTTTGGTACCTGGATAGTTTTCAGGTCTCCTTTCTTTTTGACTTGGGTATAGAAGGAAAGTAGCACACAGTTTGAGTGTACCTTTAGAAGAGCCAGGTTGGAAGTTGGAACAAAGACACAACCACTTAAATAAAACTAACTTTGACTTGTGTTTTAAGATACATGGCATTTTTTCCTTCTAAAACCCTTATAATGTTGATTTCATAAGGAATTTTCACCCGGCAGTTGAAAAATGTTACCCTTTTTTTCCATTAACGTTTTGTGTAAAAAGAGTTAAAGAGGGTTGTCTTTACTCTACAACAATCTGGGTGGATGATACTATTATAGGATTCTTGGTCTATAAAAGGAGAAGTTGGTGTCCACATCATTTACACACATTGGATTAATTACCAGTTAAAACTCACTATCACAAAGACAAGGGGTTTGTTTAATTAAATTTTGCTATATTTTGTTTTGTTTGAGGTAAGCGAGCTGTTGCTAGGATGTGGGAGCTAGTTTGGTTATACGGAGTTTTCGTTTTAATAATATTTTAGAGTAGAATTTGACTTTTATGTCTTTGCCCTGTCTTTTGAGTTATGCGTCTAGATCTCTTCCTTATATCTTAGGTCCCTTCATTGTAATTGACTTTATGTAAAGAAAAGCCCATGTCTGCTTGGAAAAAAACAATGGCCTTTGAGAAGCAGAAACAGTGTCTCATTTTGTGGTGAATGGTAAATCATGGCCCACAGCCAGCTGTTTTCCTCTTTCCTTTCTGTGTTACTGTCTCATGAGAATCACTTTTTTTTCTTTCAAAGCATACCGGAGAGTAAGAGAACTCCGGTATTTCCCTTATGCTGCCTGGAGTTGCTGTAGGGCTTTTAGTTTCACACCTCATTCATTTTTTTGCCTTCTTTCTAATCTCTGTCTTTTGATCCCAACATCTTGCATATTTTTCTTAGGACTGTTTTCTTCTTTCTTCAATTTCATTTTTAAAAGATGAGATGCGTTTTAAAGATTGCAGGTCACTAAAAATCCTCTTTCTCAGCATCCAAACTTGTTTTAAAAGTTTCTGTCATCAGCCAGAAAAACATAGTGAAATCAAGTGATTGCAGTTGGAAAGAGTACTGATCCACAGAGATTATTTCTATTAGAAATTAGAATGAGCCTTTTCTCCTTGGTTGCCCCTGGTTGAAGTGGAAATGGCAAGTAAATGGTGATCTGGATGCTCAAATCTACAG
Source organism: Equus asinus (assembly GCF_041296235.1). Classification (NCBI taxonomy): domain Eukaryota; kingdom Metazoa; phylum Chordata; class Mammalia; order Perissodactyla; family Equidae; genus Equus; species Equus asinus. The sequence continues at coordinate 173,036,550 of NC_091790.1, forward strand.
TTTGATTCTCTGCTTGAAGCCATTCTTGCTGCAAGAATCATTGGCAAGGCTGAGGGTAAGGGGAGGGCAAGGTACTTCCAGGGCTTTGCCTTAGAGGCAGTTCCTCTGTCTCAGAACAAGTACAGAAGAAAGTAAAGTGGTCCTAGCTGGGCTTTTATCTCCTTCTAACCATGGTGTGATTCATTACATTAATTGGGTATGAAAAGTCACTTTCTCTAACTTGCCCTGAATATTGGTTTGAATAGAACTGTAGTAGGATTTCTATTGATTTTGTTCCTTTTTGCTATCCTATGAAGTAGAATTGGGGACTTATGTTCCTACTGGCTATTAGCTGTGTAGCATCACCTTGCACCTTGACTTTGCTTGCACGTCTACAATACTAAATCTTACTCATCCTTCAAGACTCTCCTCCAACCCCATGCAACATCCTCCAGGAAATCTTGTTCCTAGCTAGATGCAAAATGTCTATCTTCCAAATTCCCAAAGCATGTTATCAGTAACTCTTAAGACAATCATCACTTTCTTTCTCTAGATTTTAATTTTCTTCTTACCTGGAATGCAAGCTTCTTGAGAGATGGATTCATATCCTATTTATACTTGCATAGTTATTTTGTTTGCTGTTCAGTCTTATAAAGTAGACCTTAGTCTCATTTTAAGGAGAAAGAAACTGAGACTTAGATAGGTTAATCTCAAACTGGCAGAACCTAACTGTGGTCTTGAACCATAGTCTTCAGAATCCATGCTCCGTCCATCGTGCCACCGAGCCTCAAGGTCCTCTTATAGCCCTGCCTTGCTTACAAAATATATAGTGGATGAATTACCCTAATATAAAAAGAGAAATAACAAAAGGTACATTTCAACATTTTTGTGTGTTTAAAGAAATTATATTGGAGGAAGTGGTTTCTATTCCAATAAAATTACCACCCTGCTGGTTTTCTATACTTTATATTTTATCCATGTTGTATGTATGCCCTTTAGCATAAGTTGTTGTTGACCTTCTTTGGACAGAGACAAGTCTAAATAGAGTAAAAGTACTGTGAAAAGGAACTGCTGGGAGACTTTTATAGGCAAAGAAATTCCATAAGCTCCAATAGTATTCTGGACCATATCCTCTAGGATTCTTCCAACATCCCATCTTTTGTTGGGAGCCATGGTAATGCTGCCACCTTGCTACTTAATATGGTCCTGAACAGTATTGACCCTGCATTTGGCTCTCTGCTTTGGGATTTCAACCAGTGACATCTGGAACTGTCTAGGGGCACTCACGGTTGGGCTGTAGAAGAGTCCGTTCTACCTGCTGAAGTCCAGAGTTGATAGAAAGCCTTACACATGGCATAGTAGGCTAAACCTCTCCTTCCCCTGGCAAAGTGCTCAGAGTGCCATTGGAATGGCTTACCAGGCAGCTAAGAAGAGAGCAGTTAAAAAACAGACGAACAAACAAACTCAGTGCTGGGAGGAGAACTGTTTTTTGTTGTTGCCTTTGTTTTAAATTTCCCATTCTTCATTCAAAAAGATCTGTTGAGAAGCAGTGGGAAACACCAAAATGACAACTATTCCATGAAGTTCTCACTGAGCTCCAGGATGATACCAGCATTGTGAGCATGGAATTAACATCATGGACCATCAGGGAGTAACAAGAGTTACTCTGAGGGGCCTACTTAGCACAAAGAGAATGCTAAATTAGTAAAAGAGAACTGCTTCCTATGTTCTTTTTCTGAGAACTAGAAGTAGGAATACAGTTGGCCCCATGCTAATTTGAATGTAAGCTTTTTGCAAATGAAATCACCACAGTATGTGCAGAAATTACGGAAGATTAGTGAGTACCCAGTATATGTAAAGAGCTGTAGTGTATAGAAAGGTCTTCTGTAGTATAAAGTAGTGTTCTCACTTCTGTTTACCAGTATGTTATCATTAAAAATACTCTGGGCTGAGAGTTCGTAGATCTGGATCCACTCTAGTTTTTGTCATGTTGGTCACTTTGGATCTCAGTTTCCATACCTATAAAAATCACTAGGGGCACCAAGTGATTTCTAAGATTTCTCCAAACCTCATGACTTTTCTTGACCATGGAAAGTGTTATCAGTAGTTTATCAAGTGTAACAGTGTTCCACAGAGCTTAAAAATCACACAAACCAAGAATACATAAATATATGTGTGATTTTAGTGAAATGGCTTAGTGTATAAATGTTATACTTCTGTGAATTCTGTGAGGAAACCTATAGACTAAACTGAATAATTTTTTTCATAAATTTTAGCTGTTTTTCATCTTGTCTTAATTAGTTCACTTTTTTGATATTTGTGGGATAGTTGAAAACATTAAGTTTAATTAATTTAAATCTGTAGTATGAAGCTTCAAAGGCATTTAGTAGGGGTCAAATTCAGCCTCGGAGTGATGTATTGCTTTCCTTGGTATTTAATTAGAGGAAAATGAAAAATAATGGAACTTTTATTGTCTTTAAAAGTTCTCTCTCCCACAGTAAGATGATTCATTTAAAAACTATGTGGGTACTTTTTTATGTGCCAAGCACTGTTGTAGACTCTGGGGGTATAGTATGAACAAAAAAGACGAGGTACCTTGTGTTACAGAACTTACGTTATTGCGTTATTGCGAGGAATGCTAGAGCAAAAAAGGAAATGAAAGTAACAAAGTAATTGATAGAAAGTAAGCACAGTTGGAATTAATACCCATCAGTGAACTCTTTACGCATCAGCAGTACACTACATCTCTAACAGTGGGCAGTTTTGGTGGTGATTCCTAGCGTTGATTCTTGGTTTTACAAATTTTATAGTTAGGGATTCTTATTTCATTTATGGCAAATGGAAAAGAAATGAGAGAGCACCTTTGATGTATTAGAATGTGAAAAGTTCATAAATGGATATGGCTGTACTGATTACAACCTTACAGCTATAAAGTATGCAAACTGAGTCTTCTTCCTGATTAGGAATGCCTTACAGAAGAGTCATTCTTGGGTCGTGTTTCCTGTTTGCAGTCATTGCTAATATTTGTTTGGTAACTACTGCCATGGTAACCGAAACTATGATTTTAAAATCCGTTTATTAGATCACTAATATACAGTACATACAGGAAATTATTTTGCTGTTTATGATGTGATATTCAGGGAACATTATGTAAATTATGATTATGAAACCAACTTTTTCGAGGAGAAGAATAATTAGAGAAACAAAAGGCAAACCAAATTGAAAACAGGTTTCAAAACTTCATACTAGATTTTCAGGATTTTAAGGAAAAATGATTTGGTAATTGATAAGTTCACCCCTCTTCTTTGAGAAAATATCCACGTATTAAAATTTGCCTTAAGCACAGTTATTAAAGGATTAAATTTAGAGGTTATGCTTCTCAACTCTCCAGCTTCAGTCTTTGACTCTCCTATAAAAGAGGTCCAGTCAAATTTAGAGTAGTTTCACCAGGTTTTCTCTGAGTGCCCTATTTACCCAGCCCCCTACTTAAATAATGGGGAATTAGAAAGATAAGGATATGTATGACTGTAATTTTCTAATGCAGGTTCATGCTGTGACCCTAAAATGACTTAATTGCTTTTCTCTCCCTTCCTTCTCTACCAGCCACTATAGTCACTAATCATTTTTCTGTGGCAGAAGTATTAGGAAGGAACAGAAAGTGATAGAGGAATGAACCACAAGAAACTCACTTGGGTATAATTTGGGAACAGTACTGTGAAAGCATTTTAATGTTTCTGTCACATGAATACATAGCTATAAATATTAGTTGATTCCAGGTATCACTGCTTTTATTTTGGTCATGTTCAAAAAAGGAAAAGAGCATAGTTTAAGATTGCCAATTCCTGTAATCCTTAGGTGGTCTGCTAAGAATGGGGGACTGCTCCAGTTCGAGTAAGGCTTGAGGCGGGGAGCTGTGTGAAGCCAGGCAGTGAGGACTGCTGAGATCTCATCTGCTAAATGACAGCAAGGCTACCACTGTATGAACAGATTTAATCTACGAAATGCTGGCTCATCCTCAAATCACGAATGATTCTGCTTGTGTTTGTTATAGTGACATTCTGACCACCTTGCAAGACTATGAAAAGGGGTTTCAGGGTGTCCGTTGCATAGCTTCTTATCCCAACAGGGAGCCTGGCAAAAAAAAGAGGCTGAAAGCCTAGCACAGATGCCTTGGTGCTGAGTCCATTAATAAGTCTGTAGCCACAGTGAACTTGTCCTTGCTTTTTTTGAAGATAAAGTGATATCATGTTTCATTGCAAAATGATCATGAGAGATGTGAGGTGGATGCTTGTTTCTATGATATAACATCATGAAAGCCTTGATAGAATGAGTCACAAAGTAAAGGTAAAGAATCTGTTCTTTCCTTCATGGGGTACTGGCCTACAATAAAAATAATTGAGAGCTAAACAAAAGAAAGTTACTCTTTGTTTTCCATAGAGAATACTAAAAGTGCAGGTTAATGTAAGACTACAGAATGTCAACTCCATTTCTATCCTGAACTTGTGTCCCTCAAAGCACTGTGACGTCAAGGAGAAAAAGGCAGGCAGCCAAGCTAGCCAGTGGGCAAGACAGATATGTAAATTAACTATAATTCTGGATAGTAGGAAATAAGTACTATAATACAGTGTTTCTCAAAATATCTGTGGTGAGGAACTATTTTTTTTTGACTCTGAATGTGTCATGGGCCAGTATTTTTAAAAACACAATAAAAATGAATTACTTAAAAAACAAACCAAGTAGGGGCTATCCTGATAACATAGTGGTTAAGTTTGGTGCACTCTGCTTTGGCAGCCTGGGTTCACAGGTTCAGATGCCAGACGCAGACCTACACCATTCCTCAAGCCATACTGTGGTGGCGACCCACATACAAAATAGAGGAAAATTGCCACAGATGTTAGCTCAGGGCCACTCTTCCTCAAGCAAAGAGAGGAAGATTGGCAACAAGTGTTAGCTCAGGGCCAATCTTCCTCACCAAAACAAAAACAAAAACAAAAAAAACAGGTACAAGGCTAATTAAAAAATTATTGTGTCAGACATAAAATCACTGTGAAATGGCTTAATAATTCCTAATTGCTTACTCACAATTTCTTTATATGTCTCATCACAGACTGTCACACTTTAAGTAGCATTACAGTAACAGGAATACAAACAACTATTATGAAGTCTCGGGAGCTAAAGAATTAATTTAATTAGGTAGATTGGGGGTATTTTATGGAGGAAACAACTTTCAAACCAACTCCTATAGGATAGATAAGGTTTCGTTAGTCAAAGGTGACATTCCAGGAAGAATAAATAGCATGAACCAAAGGACATGGCTGGGAAAGCTCAGTAAACCCCTAATATTCACACCATTAACATTCTCAGTTTTGACTATTCTAAAATAAAGCCAAGGTTCGTGATCTGCAGTAATTTGTGGTTTTCTCAGGTTACAGGTTTGAATTGAGGAAGTGTGTCAGTGAGCTAGTGAGGATCTATACCTCTATCCTGATCTTGGTTCTTATTTAATACACTGTGTCATCTCTTGAGGTAGAGGAGGAAATTCACACTGGGGTCTGGCTGATATAGGCTAGGCATGGCTCCAACTTTGGTTGGGACCATTTTGGCTCCATGTATCTTTCATGCTTCTTAAATCATTGGATACCCCAACCACAGGAGCACATTCTAAGCCTCTGTTCGTGCCACAGTGGTCAATGTCCATGCTCAAAGTGAAGAGGAGAAGAAGTCTAATCTAGTGGCTATGAGCCTATGGCAAGGGTGTGGATGTTTAATACTACTACCTGGAGTGAAGAATTGGGATCATTACCTCAGTTTACCACATATTGTATAGTGGGATTTTTGAATTTGGGGACTTAAGTATACTTTTCTGAAGGTCTCGCCTGTATCAAGAGTCTGTTCTGAGAAGATACTTTGCATAGTATCACAGACTACTGATATTTCAAAGCAGTGCAATCTTTGGCCTTCTGAAAAACTGGAAAGGAAAATTAACCTTGCAGTATCCCTTGATTTTTAGAGGGTATTTTTTCAATCTAGTCACACTTCTGTTAGTTTTAAGACACTGACCTTTTCACATTCATTCCAGCCAGGTCATGTGATCTCCATGTCGTGTGAAGAAATGTAGAACTCATTTTTCTGGAAAATGGCAAGTTGCCAAAGGTTTTTAAGGGGAGTTACAAAATCTGACCTTTTAAATACTGCAACAAATTGAAAATAGATTCCACAAATTTTCAAAGGATGCTTTGTGTTAGACTCTGCCAGTGGTAGCAGAACAGAAACTTATCCTAAGAGAAATAGGCAGAAATTAAAGGTAAAGAGAGGCAAGACACATCCATATTTCTTTTAAGATGTCACAGGTAAAAACACTAGAGATGTTATTTGTTGGTACTTTTCTCATGGACCAGATAAAATCAAGCCAGAGGATAGGATCGTGCTGTGGACCACTCTTGCTCACTCCGCTGCTGTTAAGGAGTTAAGAGGAAGCAGAAGAGACTTTGACATAGGTTTGAATCCCAGTTTGACACTTCCCCAGTAATTTGGACAAGTTTCTTAGTCTCCTTGCCTTCAGGGGGCGTTATCTGTAAAATTTTGATAATATCTCTGTGTTAAAGGGTTATTGTGTGATTAAATAAAGTAATGCGTGCAGACATGTGGAAGAGTGCCTGACGTACAGCAAGTGCTTGATTAATGTTAATTATTGTTTTCAAAACAGTTTTGTTTAGTTAGCTAGACCTTGGTATCAATAACTAAATGTTTGGAGAAGCAGAATTGGAGCCATGTTGATTATCAGCTTTAGAATCCTGGGTTCAGTTCTTAGCCCCAGCGCTTACTAGCTGTGTGAATTTGGCAAAGTTACTTAACCCTCTAAACCTCAGGATCCTTATTTGCAAATGGCTTACAGCCATCTATCTATCTTACAGGGGTTATAAGGATAATGGAGGTGAATATTTTAAAGCACAAAGTATGGTGCCTGCACATAGACAATAAACAGATATATCATCATCATCATCAACAAATTCAGTCTAGAGGGAGGAAAATCCCACATAGATCTTCAAACCATTTAATAGGCACCTGAATATATCATCAGGAATTTTATGACAGTGTGCTTTCAGGAAATTATTGATACTTGGTGCTTTGTTGGACAAAAAGAAATGTTCACTTAAAGTTCAATAGTTGGGATGTATTAAATTATTGGATTTAATTTTTCCTTTTTATAATTTGCAAATTATTTTGATTTTGATTTTTTTATGATGAAAGTAAACATTTCTAAGTGATCATTTCCAGTACTTGTTTGAGTACGTACCAAAGCTATATTAATTGGGTTCTCTAGAGGGGGCCTTTAATTTAACATACTCTGGTCCAGTATAGGGAACGTGTATGTTTTTCTGAACAGAATCTTCCGTAGAGTTTTTGTGGTAAATTGCAAAAATGGCCACAATTTTTTCCACACCTCCCATTAAGAAATGGAGTCTATTTTCCTACCCTTTGAATCTGGGCTACCAACAGACTGTGGTGGAAATAATGTTGTGTGGGCTGGAAGCTTAGACCTCAAGAGGTCTTGTTTGCTTCTAAGAACTTTCTTGGAACCCTGCTGCTACAATGTGAACTAGCCCAGCCCAGTGGGCTGGAGGATGACAGACCACATAGAACAGATGAAACATCCCAGCTGAGGCTCCTGTAAACCGGCTGTCCGACCAACTGACTGCAGATGCAGTGAGCCCAGCTCAGACCAGAGGAACCGTCCACCTAAAGCCAGCCCACGGTGCCAAACTGTAGAAGCGTGAGCAGAATATCTTGATCAGAAATTATGGAAAAAAATGGTTGTTGTTTTAAGCTACTATGTTTAAGAGTGGTTTGTTAGGCAACCTCTGTTGCGAGGATGCAAGTCTTCTCTGCCTCCCACAGTGAAAATTATGGAAAGGGTCTTAAAGCAGGCTTTCCCCCCTCTGAATTACCCTCATAGCCTTCTGTACATATGGAAGGATAAGGAATCAAGACACTGTAGCTGCCTTGACATCACTAGTCGCTTGAGAAGGAGCCCTCCTTCTAAATCTAGTCAAATCTAATTTTGATTTCTTTGCTTGTTGTTCCATCAAGATAAAGGAAAATTAAATTAATATGCAAGTGAAATTTGGTCCTAAAAAGATGGTGTATGCATGTGTTAAAAGTTGTCTATTTCCCCTGAACCACTAGACAAATCTAAAGTGATGTCTGTGTACCTTTTGTAATGGAGAAATTGTTGGGCTGTAGTCTAAATATAAAACAAAAAGCATGTGAATCCAAACACTGCTCTAATAGATGAAAAATGGAAAGATGGGTCAAAAATTAGTTAAGGTTCTTATGTTACACAGCACAGCATGTAAACATAATTCCTTTTTTCCAGCGTAAGGGATGGTGTGAAAAGGCTAGGCAGTAAGAAAAGAAGCATAAGTCATCTGGCAGTAGGGTTTCTACATCTCTCCACTCCTTTCTCCAGTTCTAAGACCTCTATCTGTTCTGTAAGACTGTTTTTGTTCTAAAGCCAATCCTGGGCTAAGGTGTAAAATGAGAAGACTGTCTTTTTGCACCTTTTTCCCTGCATTTTCTGCACCTTCTCTCCATTGGACTTCACTTTCCAGATTCCCTGGGATCCTCCTGCCTCGTCGAGTGGCTCTCTCAGCCAGTGCCACAGCCCTTGCCTTGGTTCTCTGCTCTGTGAAAACACACCTGAACTGGCTTCTTTTCTTGCATGTGCTCTGATTAGTTAGGGAGTTAGGGGCAATAAGTCACTTAATTGAACAGTCACCCTGCGACACCTTCACCCGTCTCTTATAACAGGTTACTCCTAAAGAAATAATACTGTAGCCCCTTGGCCTGACAAAAATGGCGGCAATGCTCAAGCTTGGGATACACAGAATCTTAATAAAGGCCTCTTGATATACAGCTGTCTGTGAGATCCACTTTTTAGAGCCAGCTGTGGAGGTAGTGACACAAGACCAAATTAGGATTGTTTGTCATGATTTAAATTCTTTTGAAAGACTCCTACAGATGCCTTTTGGAATCAGGTTTTTAAAATCCCTTTTATAGCTAATAATCGGGAGGCCTTGAGGGCTGTGTATGAAAGCACATGCCACTGCAGAGTCCTTCCGTGGAGGCAGAGCTCGGATAATCCTAATTAAGAAGCCATTTCAGGAGTGATCATAGCCTGTTAATTGTGACATTTCATAGCCTGCATTGTCTTTCTCAAAGTCACAGATTCAGGAGGAGGCCTTTTTTGAGTAGAGTCCACAGAAGTAGTATTCTGTTGGTGAACATTTCAAGTGACTTCCTTTATGCAATAGTGTAAAAATAATTTGATAGTAGTCAGTTTGAAGAGTGTTTTTGAGGAAGCAGCCTAAACTGAACACACAGAATACATTTCTTTTTCTCATCTGCTCATGTAAAGTAAGTGCAGATCTTTTTTTTTTTTTAATCTAAATTATTTTGCCCCTAAGAATACTGTGAGGATACATTGGGTTTTGAATAAGTAAGCAGTAATGGAAAAGTAGTTAGGAACTGCTGCCTATAATACTACCTAATTTGAATTAAGTAATTTGAATCCTGATATCACAAAGAAGTGCTGTATTTGTAATTCCATCACCAGATAGATTTATGTAGTAGAATAAAGTTTATATAAATCTTTTTCCATTTTTACTTTATTCTCTGTTCATTATGGAGAACTATGGCATATTATAAAAATTGTGAAAATTTTCTCAAATATATTTCTGGAAATTTCTTGCAAATTAAATCTGATATTTTGTATTTAGGTTTGTGACTGAGTTCTATAACACAAGTGTCTGAATATATATGTGTGTACACAAGTGTATATATATATATATTGAGATGGATAAAGAGTAAGGCATAGAGACTACAAATCATATTCTACCCTGTCTTCTGGAAGATTGTTCCCTGGTCCTGACTAAGTGAATAGCTAAGAAATTGAGGGGAATAAGATTATTCATAAGGAAGGAGCAAAGTTCTATTTTACTACACCCACTTGGGTGAAGAGACATTTAAATATTTGAAATGGAAAAAATAAAGGCAAAGAGTGGTAAATAAACACCCCTTGCACCCCTTTCCTTTGTAGTATGTCTCTCTCATCACAAATCACTTAGTCTTTGAATTTAAAATCAAAATAGAAAAGATGTTGTGGAAGGCAGCCTCTAAGATGGGCCCCACTGGTTCCCACCTCCTAGAATTCCTACCTTTGTGTATTCCTCTCCCCTTGAGTGCGGGCTGGACCTGGTCAGTTGCTGCCAAAGAGTATAACATGACAGAAGTGATGGTATGTCGCTTCTGAGAGTAAAGACTGCAGTTTCTGTCTTGGGTACACTCATTCTCTCTGGGATCACTTGCCCTCAGGGAAACCAGCTGCCTTGTCATGATATGTCTGGGGAGAGAGCTGAAAAGTGGATCTCTCCCTCAGCTGAGCCTTGAGATGATTGGAGCCCTAGCTGACCTCTGATTGCAACCTTACCGGAGACCCTGAGCCAGCCCACTTAGTTAAGCCACTTCCAGCTGCCTGATCCACAGAAACTGTGAGATGATAACTGTTTGTTATTTTCATCTCCCAAGTTTTGTGGTAATTTGTAACTAACACAAAGGTTTTCCATTATAAATCTAAGAATTTAGTGATTTGAAAAACATGAATGATGTTTCAGTTTTTACCTCGTTATATTACCCTTGGTCACTGCAGTAATAATGTATGGAATTTTCTCTGTAATATAGCAGATTATTTTCAGACTAGTGATAAGGCTACAAGTTTTGAATAAAGATCTTTTAACTTTGAGATTTAACTTGTTCATTCTTATTTCATTGTTTCTTTTAAAGCATTTTTCTCTTGCTATAACATTGGAAGAGACCTATTTTGCATCAGGACCCTGGAGGTTTTCCCTAACTCCCACCCCATTCTTTTGAGGGCTCTCTTGTATGTGTAAATTAATCACCCCAGGGCCTTCAATGTTAGTGCAGCTGGTGTGCAGACATTCAGGTTTCTTATAATCAGTCTCAGATTTGTCTAGGAAGAAGGAGCTCCTGGCTAGTGATGAATAGGCAGTCTTTCAGATCAGAATCTATTGTTCTAGAGAAGTTACAGATGAGGAATGTTACTCATTTAAATTATTACTTATCTTCAAAGTCTCATTTTGGAGAAAAAAACATGGTGGCTTTGTAGTTAAGAGCTCAAGATTTGGAGTTAGAAATGCCGAGATTAAAATCTTGGCTCTGCCACTTGCTAGCTAGGCAATCTTAGACAAATTACCTCATCTCTCCAAGTCGCAGTCCCCTTATTTGTGAAACACGAATGAAACCACCTTCCCGTAGGTTGTTTTGAGAAATAAAGGAGATGATGTATGTATTGTGCCTGGCAAGTAGTAACATCTTAACAAATGGTAGTTGAGGTATTTTTACTACTACCTCCACCATCATGACCACCAGTATTTGTTAAGACAATGTATAATTAGAAATGCTTCAAGGTATCCTAGCAAAACTAAAATTCATTATTGTTTCCTAGAAAACAACAGCAAGATCTACTTCTGATCTTTGTCAAATATGTTACCATATTTTTTGAGGTTGTATAGATGTTTTACATAATCTGCTACAACCTGATTTTGTCTCAGACTGCCATAGACAAATTGCCTTTGTGATAGTCCCTGTGTCACTTACCTATACTGGTACTACCTTAAGAATGAGAAACGTAGGGGCAGATTTCGTGGGAGTTATCCATTTCGTTTGTTAAAGTTCCGGAAAGACTGACCCGGTACCTTCAGAACAGAATTTATTATGAACTATTTAGGCTGAAAAATCACTTGTTTCCTTTTCTTTTCTAACAGAATAGTCTATGTGATTGTTTACTACTATGTGTGAACAAAAAGGTGTCAGTCTGTTTGGCCCACAGTGGGTTTTATGATATAGATTCATGTAGAGCTCTGGCTTTGTTTGTACTTCATGACTGAAAGGCTGAAGGGATGTGGAAATGACTCCTAGAATCTGCAATGAAGAGTTTACTTCCTGTTTGCTTCTGGATAAGTGGTATTGACAGCTAAAGACCCTTAATTGATTTTTCCATTCTTGAGCTGTAATCCTTTGGTCTTAAGTTAAAAATTCTATTTCTTCTATTTTTTAAAAAAACTGATTTACTAAATATTTATCTAACTCAAGGTCTTTCCATGTTCATGACCTGTGTTTAGGCACTAGTAATTAAGAATAGGAATTCTGCAGTGCAGTGACCTTGCAAGTCTCTGCTTTAGTTTCTTCATCTGGACTAAAAGGCGGATAATAATCACTAGTACCTCAGACTCTCATAGGATTGTAATGAGGATAAAATTCGATGAACCATGTAAAAAATTTAGAACCATGCCTAACAATATAAATGTTCAGTAAATAATACTGTATTGCATATTTGAAAGTTGCTAAGAGCGATCTTAAAAGTTCTCATCACAAGAAAAAAATATTTCTGTAACTATGTAAGGTGATGGATGTTAACTAGACTTATTGTGGTGATCATTTCGCAATGTAGACAAATATCGAATCATTATGTTGTATACCTGAAACTAATATAATGTTTTATGTCAACTATACCTCAAAAAAAGAGAAAAATAAATATTTGCTGCTGCTGTTATTATCATCACTGTCTCTGCCAGAGCCTCTGTGTGTGTGTGTGTGTGTGTGTGTGTGTGTGTGAGAGAGAGAGAGAGAGAGAGAGAGAGAGAGAAGAGCAATGGGAATTCCTTGGGTAAAGGTGCTATGTTAAAGATCATTTGATAATTAAAACGTAATAAATAAAGCTTTCCAGCATTTCTGTAAATCACAGGGTCTGTGGCAGGCATCAGGAATTCAAATATGAACAAGAAATTCACAGAGTACTGGAGTAAGCTGATGGGGAAACAGTCATAAAATAGTAAAAAAGGATTAAGTCGTAGAATTTGTACCAAGACTGATGAAAATTCAGAAGAATGTTGCTGAGAATAGTTGAAGAAAGGAATCACAGAAGAACTGATTCAAACTGTTCAAATTGGGTCTGTAGAGAGTAGGATTTTGCCAGATGGAGGAGTGGGAGACTGAGCTCCAGGCCAAGGGAAAAGCTCCCCCAGAAGCAGAGCCCGGCTGCAGGGGACCTGTGTGAGGACGGGAGTAGGAGCGAGGGTGGTGCCAGGACAGAAAGGCCATTCTCTGCCGTCCTAAGACGTGAAATTCATCAAACTCATTAAAAGCATCTAACAAGGAGAGTGTTACGATCATCTTTAGGTTTTATTAAAATAATTTTGGGAGCAGCAATATGACGTCATACAAAGGGAACAATCAGTTGGGAGAGTGTGGTCCTAGGCTGACATGCCAGAAGTTTGAACACAAACAGTGGAATGGAGATGAAGGAACAAACTGTAGTTTTTACAGCAGAGACCGGCAAGACTCAGAGCATGGTAAGCATGGCTAGACACGGATGAGGAGGCTGCCAGGCCCATTTGGGTGACCAGGTGACTAGTGATGACTTTTTCAGACTTGAGTAGGTGAGAGATGGGAAATTTTGTTCTTATGAGCAAAGAAAAAGATACAACAATTTTATTAGACATGGTTAATAGTAGCCCTTAATCACCATAAATCATTTCTTTGTCCAGAATATTCATTCATGTGACAAAGATCTAAAATGCTACTTTAAGAGTATAATATAAATATATGTATCATATATATATGATAGGTAAATAAATAGCCATGTATGTGTACAGCGAGTGAGAGAGAATATATATATATGTGTGTGTATATATATATATATATATGTATATTTCATGTAAACTACCATGGTCAGCTTCATTCCAAGATGATTAAAGAAGTCTTAGTAACACTTGCTTGTTTAGTAACCACATCTGATTCCTTGCTCCAGAGGGAAGTTTGGTTATGAAAACAGCATGAATCAGATGATCTCACCCTGAATACAGCATAATATCTTCCAGACCCAAATTGTCTCCAAATCAACTCAGACCGTGTTTGAAATACCAGATGTTTCCTACCCTTCTTTGCTTTTTCTTTAAAGTATTTGACATGCAATACCCTTTCCTGGGTCAGAAAGGTCACCTGAAATGTTGCCAACCTATCTGGTTGCCTGAAATTATGAATATGGAGAAATTGATTCCATTCCCATTTCTTACTCTAAAATAAGCAGGGGAAAAGGGGGTGTTTGGAGGCACAGATCATGGGGATAGAAGTTCAGTATGCAGAGTCTACAGTTAAAGATATTTAGAAAGTTGTCTTTGTCTATGACTAGTGTTTCAGGATAAATATTATAGTCATTTTTATTTTTTCAAAGGACCTTGATAGGTATTCTCAAAGCCTGACTGTAGTTTTTTCGAATATAGTCACTCCAGAGGACCTGTTTTCTTGGACACTGAAGAAGAAAAATTAATCTGTCGTATCCTTGTATTGATGCTGGCCAGAATGTGTTACTAAAATTATATGAAGTAGACAGCTTTGGGACTTGTGTGCTTATGAAAAACATGTGCTTTAAGGCACCAAGTGTTGACTCTGTGGGGAATATTGTATCACATTTGCTGTTGAAATAATTATATGCAACAGAACTGAGTCTTATCCCTCAGAACTTAAATTTTTTGTTTCCTATGTATACTTTATAAACTACTCTTCCAAGCTGAATTCAACTGATTCTGACATATAAGAGCCAATGACATTGGCTTTCTCAAGTTGTTTTCTAATTAGTGTTTAAACATTGAGCAGATGACCATGTTGAATAACAAAGATGAAGTTAATCTGAACATGATTTGCAGTCATAATTTTAGAATTAAAAGGTATCTTGGAGTTGATCTAGTTCAATTCCTTCTTTATCTAGATGAAGCCCAGAGAAGAAAAAAATGACTTCTAAAATCCCTAAATTTGGCAGTGACACCTTGGGACCAGATCACAGTTTTCCTGACTGTCCTCCAGTGATCTTTCTGTTTTCACAGTTCTCTGTTTTGTTAGTTCTCTGGTGTCAATAGCCATGTAATTCTTCTTTTTTTTTTCAGTTGAATTATAATTGACATATTTCCCTGTAATTCTTGATCATTTCCTTAATACCCAGTGTAGCTAATTCTCACAACATATACAGGCACACCTGTCTTGGTGTTTGTATTAGTCCAAGGATCTGGATTTCACTTTCTAAACAGCCGGGTTGCCTTAGCTAAGGAGCTTTCTGGGCTCCCCTTCCTCTCCACCTGCACATACCCTGGGTATCCTTAAATAGCACCTTCCCTGTTCTTACCCCTTATCAAGAATTCTTGAGTCCAGACACCTGGGCAGAAACTAACCTATAAGATCTAGATGTCCATGAGTAACAGCCATGGCTCTTGAGGAAGAGAGAAGGACCGTACAGAGGGTGTGGTCTGTGCTGAGGGTGACGAGAAGGGAGAAGGTGTAGTGAGAAGAATTCTGGGTCCTGGCTCTCAGGGAGTCCTGAACACAAAGTGAAGGAGGGAGAGAAATTGGCTGAGCCCTTAGGCAGATGGGCTTCTAGATCCTTGAACTGAGACCAGGAAAAGATGGGAAATCCCAGCTACTGTGACCTCTGCCCCACAAGGCCTGGGAATAGGCCTTGAGAAACCATGCCTGGCACAGCTCTGGCTCTGAAACTCAGTTTACTGCAGAGGAGAATTTGTACATTTTCCTTCGCCTGATGTGTGTTTGACACGTGAAGGGGAGAATGGCGGATGCCTAGATGCCTAAGTCGGGGTGGGAACAGAAGCACAAGAAGTTTGCCTCACACCAGCAGAGAGATGTCTGCTCTGATGTGACTCCATCATATAAATTGGATTTAACAGGATTAGAGAACACATTTGCACTCTGGATTATAATTGAGTCCAGAACAAGGCAATCTACTGAGCAGGGAAAACGCTAGAGTGGGAACGACGTATCTTTGTTGTTTGAGTGGCATTGTGCCTTTTTCTCCTAACCGAGATTGCTAAAGAGGGTAAGAATATGGAAGTTCCTACCCAATAAGGTGGCATGAATTAGAGATCTTCAGTGCTGGTGTCAGTGAGGTTTAACTTTTATAGCTATAAAATAATTTCTCTTAAGGAAATTCCCTTATGGAAGTAAGTTCATCACCAGTTTGAAACTCTCTCTAATCGCTTTAGCTGCTAACAGTGGTTTTGAAGCTGGGTGTGTTTTTTGTTTGCGTGTTTATTTTTAATTAGAACTGCTTCCATCCAGTTATAGAGCAGGAGAGAGTGTCTCGTATTGCCATGACCCATTCCACCCTCTCACTTACTACTTCTCTCTCTGGGATATTTTTGGTTTCCTTGCTCCTTACGTCTGAGCACGTGGAGAGAGAAGGTGAAAGTGTGTGTGGTTGGAGAGATGGGTGGGAGTACTTTTTTCAGGTGGTCACAGCCACGCTGGAAGGAACCTATACGGAGATTAAGTTGGCCTTCCAGGCAGGCCAGCGGGGTGGAAGAACACTGGAGCACTGCTTTCTTCCCAGGGCAGGCTGCTGTTTTCGCAAATTACTCCATTTCTCAGTCGGGTCTCCTGGTCTCCCTGAGGTCCCCGCCCTGAGGTTTGGGTAGCAGAGCGGAGAGGTGCACCCTCCCTCTTCTCCCCGCCCTCGCATGTCTGGCTTTTTCTCTAGCGCTTCCTCTCATCCTCTCTGGGAACATCTTTTCCTCTGTTAAACCTGGTGGCCCAAGATGTGGTGCCGAATGCTTCAGATGTTTATTTCTTCCCTGGGAAAAGAAAAGGAGGGAAAAAACTCCACTCTGCCTGTTACAAGGCTTGCCGTGGCACCCTTCAAGTGCTCTAAGATTTCCTCGGTCCCTACCATGCCCTCTTCTGCCACAGACCCTCGCGTAAGGTGTCCCTTCTGCCTTGAAAGTACTTCCTCCTCTTTGCTGAGCTGGATGCTGCTCATCCTTTCCATCGAAATTTAATCATCGCTTGTTCAAAAGAGCTTTCCCGACCTCCCTGACAGATTCAAATCTTCCCTTTGTAAAGCTCTCCAAGAGTCGCCTACATTTAGAGGTATCGCAGGAGGCTTTGGGGGCTTGTAGTCCTTTGCCTGGAAGCAGAAATGAGCCAGGAATCTCTTTGGAAGACTGAAGGGCTCCCATCAGACACTCTGCGGAGGTCTGCCCCAGCAGCACAGTGGGGCACGAGGCAGACACTGAGTTTTAGGTTAGCTTGCTGTTGACTAGCTTTGCGACCGGGAGCAGATCATCTCTCCTCTGGATTTTAGTTTCTTGACCTCTTACACTAGCGGGATGCCTGGGCCTGTCCAGCGCTAAGAATATGTGGGGCCCTTTAAAAGAGCAGATGTTCACGGAATACCACCAGTTCTAATAATTCTAACAAATAAACTGATTACTATTTTAAGGAGGTAAAAAGCAGATAGGAAAGAAACAACTTACCCTTTCCAAGGCTGACTTTGTAAACCAGCAGGGAGCTACCCTGAGGCCTTACTGTAAAATCTCTGCTGACCAAGTGGGGTTCTAGTTATATTAGCTGAGCTTTCAAGTTTCATTCAGAAACAGAGAACAACATGGTGTTGTTCCAGTATGTTTGCAGTCTTTTATTAAGCCCAGCATTGCTCCAACCAGGTGAGTCAGACTTGGCAAGAGTTTGTTTAGGTGGCCATTGAATTTAGAGGCAAAAGCACACTCACTTCTAGTTATCGTCTAAGCCAGAAAATCTTTGTTTCAGGTTTTACACATACTTGTACACACATAAGTTTGTATGTGTATATGCATGTTCTGCGTCATGGGATAAAATGTATTTCTTACTCTGAATTATATACAAGAGAGTAAAAGCAACTGATTGAAGCTCAGCTATTTGATTAAGCCTTAATAATGTCTTAATTTTCATTTGGGATTGGAGTTTAGCAGGAGATGCATGGAACACAGTATGGAGCAAATCCATACACCAGGTAGATTCAGGATTGTTAACTCTCCTGAATGGAAAACTAGAGAGGGCTTGAAAAAGAATACATCTTTTAGATTTTCTGTTCGCTTTACTGTGGATATCGTAGTGGAGAAAACTCTTTAATTGCACACCTTACGAAAGACCAGAACACTCAAATAATTATCGCTCTGTCTTTTGTTTAGCCCACTTTATTTCTGTACTGTGAGCCATGATCATTGGTGAGAAGGAAGCAATTTGATTTCTCAAAAAGAAAGAAGTGTAATTTAGAGAATTTTAATTCCTCCGGAAATAGATAATGTAGACATGGCAAAGGTGATGAAGTGTAGTTAATGCTGGACAGATTTTATCACCGTTAGAAAGTATGCTTGAGATTGTCTGACTTAAGAATAACGTGGGTTCTCCTAAGCAGCTGGTGGACCAGCTGGTCTTTAATATGCCCTTAGTTATGGTAAGAGGATGTGGTAATTTTCTTCAGGGAAAAAAGGAAGGGCTTCATTTAAACTTTAGGGCATGGTCAGGCTGATCTTTGAAGGAACAAGTTACAATGTGGTTTTGAATGAATAGTGACAAACACTACTTGGTAGGGTTACAAAAGGATGCCATTGAAAAAGATCTGTTATTTGTCGGGCTTCAACTGTTATTCCAGCTACTAACTGGTAATGAATTTGTCAGTAGTCACTGATGTGATATTTAAGATACAGAATAAGCTGATTGCTGATGATCTGCCAATGTGCTGATGCAAATCCAGTTGATCTTTTTTACTCTAATACCAATAGTTGGTAGAAGAGCTTACATTGCTTTCTTGTGTCCTTCCCTCATGTGCACCCCCAGCCCTTCTGCTTATCAGGTCATGTCTCAGCAAGTTCCCAAGAATTACTATTTAATATGGTAAAAAAAAAAAAAAGAATTGGTTTGCTATAATAAGGGCAACAGTACATCCCCCAACCCCACCCCAGGCATAAGAGCACAGGCCTCAGAGTCAGACAGACCTGGACTCAGGTCTCTTCTCTACCACTTATTAAGATTTTGATCCTAAGCAAGTTCCATAGACTCTGAATTTCAGTTGTAATTTCTAAAACAGAGAACGATGTGCCTACCTTATAAGCATTTTATGAAGTTCTGTAAGATTTTGATAAGTGCTTACCTCAATTTCTGGCATTCAGTATATGTTTGGTGTTGCTATTATTATGTTTATCACAATATAAAATAACAATATTCTCATTATAATTCCTGAGATCTTTCACACATTCCATCTTTGCTGCAAAATATGGCATTTGGGGCCAGACTTGCTTTCTAAGCTCCCTGTACCTATTATATACAGGGCACGTAGTGGACAAAGATATAAATTCATGGCTTTTTGTGACTACAATATTTGTAGTCTTCCGGACAGTTGTATGCTCATGCTTTCCTTTTCACGAAGAAAGCAATAAGAATGCAAAGTATGTTATATATGTTCTTGGAGTTGCCATATAATACCTGGGTATCATCATTGACTAAACAGTATGATACTCATAAAGGATTTGTTTGAAAGTTTTATCAACAGGAGTAGTAAGTGGAATTAAAAGTGTAATTTATTGAATTTTTAGATTTTTAAAAATTGTAATAATAAATCTATGTTGTTTTCTCTTTAACAGATGGGGTTAGGTCATGAGCAAGGATTTGGAGCCCCCTGTTTAAAATGCAAAGAAAAATGTGAAGGATTCGAACTGCACTTCTGGAGGTAATCTTTTGAAAACTACAACCACGTTGGTAATCCCTGCTCTTTGGCAGTGCTCCCTCAGACAGTGGAGAGCTCTTACGGCTTCTCTGGCATGGTTGCTAAGTTGCAGATCTGTTATATTCTTTTCTAAGAAATAAATAAAAAATAAAGCTTTTCTGTCTTCCTGTTATTAAGTTTGACTGAGCTAGTTGGACCATAGTAACTGTATTTAGAATTGTTTGGTTTATTTGCTGTCCTTCAGATTTTCTATGAGTCTAGAATACTGAATGGTCTCTTTTCTGAGTGGCAAATAAGTTTGTGGTACTCTCCAAGGACTTTATTAATTTAATTACTATTCTTTTCTTAAAAGTTGGTAACTTTGCACATCTTGTCTGTATATTTGCAATAAATAGTAAATATGAATGATGAATGGAGCATTCATGTCCTAATTGTTGGGAAATGGACTTGAATCTGGGTCTCTTCAAAATTTTCGGCTATAAATTCACTACTAAAAAACTTTGAAGCACTTGAATTTAAAATGATAATTAAAACAGTAATGATTGATTGTCAGTGTCTTGATTTGAATCAAGTGCCTATATACAGAGGACAAATGTTAGTGGATCAAAAATGTGAATTTTGTATAGATCTTACTTGCATGTATTTTTTAAAATAATATTGTATGTCATATAAACCTAAAATCAATGTTTTAAACCTGTTCTTAGGAAGGACATAAATGTTCATCAACGGCTATCAAGACCATAATGGTAGTTCATAAGTCTGTTCAAAGCTTAGAATCAGCACGTTATTGTTAGATGGAAACAATAAAGATGATCAACTATACATTATTAGGATGGCAGCTGCTTTGTTAGAATGAATCGCGCTTGAGAACTACTTCCTTACTGTTTATTTCCTCAGGAAACTCTCTAGAATAAAAAATTTCATCAGATTCTGGGGCTGTGTACAGTGTAAGTTAAAGGAGATTATAAACAAATAAAATTTGGGATATTAGGCTCTTTTAAAAGCTAGTTTATATAGTAAGTTTTAGGAAATAAAGACAGTTATTTTAAATAGTGAAGGTAACGGAAACCTCAGCGCTCCCAGAAATGATGTTACAGTTCTTTCTCTGTAGGGAGTGAAAATTTTGCAGGAGTTTTTTAATTATAAGACTTAATAGTTCCTTCTTGGGCTGCCTTTTCAAGGAACATAGTGGTTAGGCATTATATCTGTCATGTTTCAGAAAGGTAAAGTCGCTAGACACAAAATAGTTTCCATGGTTTAGAGTATTTCAGCTCCTCATGCGCACACTGCTCTGTTGTGCTCACAGTGGGCTTTGTGGAGAGCTGCACTGCCCTCTGCTGGACACGGTTCCTACTTTACAAGCTTAAGATACTCTAGTTCATCCGTACAGTTACCAAAAAACTGCTAATGAGATTTTTAAAGCTTATTCCTAAGTGACAGCATCTTTTCTCTAAAGCAGAAGATTCACTTATAGTAACTTTTGTTTGCTCTGTATTATTTTTCTATTGCAGGTCACTATAATCTGATATTTTCAGATAAAAATATGTCAGATAGAGGCAGATAGCTGTGGCTTGAAACTCACTTTTTTATTTTATCTGCACGAGTCATTTAGTTACCTTGGTACAGTCCGGGAATCTGTTAAGAGCTCTGAAAGACTGGGCTTTGGCACGGCCTCCGATCTAGCTTGGGTTTATTCAGTCCGTCCAGATGGTGTTACCTAGTAGCTCTGTCTTCTTCCTGGCATGAGTCCAGACACATTTCTCTCTCAGAATTCTTGATAATTCTCTGACTTTTTCACCACAGCTGGAAGGCTTGAGGGCAGGTGCCTTTGACCTCCAGATGAGCCATTTTTCAGTAGTCTTTGAAGTAAAATATTCTAGGCTGGTAGTCGTGAGTGTAAGGAAGATTCCAGGTCTAGTCTAGGGCCACAGAACTGCTGTGATTGAAGTGACATGGGGTCCCAGAACCCTGCCCGCTTAGCCTGCTCCATCTTCATGGTGGCCCTTGACTTCTAAGACACTTAGGGCTTCATGAGGCACATTGTGAAAGTCAGAGCTAAATTTTTCTCCACTTTTTACCAGTCTGGCCCTCCACACAGCCACAATAATGGTCTTTTGAAAATGGATACCCTTACATACTTGCAAGTAGCTTAACCTTCAGTGCTTTCCTGCTGGACTTGATCCTTTAAGCAAAGTCTTTGGTCTTTGATGTTAAACCTCGACATCTGGCTTCAGCTTGCATTTCCAGCGTCATCTCCCACTTCCCTTCCAAGCTCCTTGTGTTCAACTGCTTGGATACATGCTGCTTTCTGAAATTTCTGTGCCATGTTGCATGTTTTCTTTGCCTGGAAAAATCCTCCATCTCACTACCAGGAAACTATTCTTCAAAGTCTCAACTTAAGCACTCCCTCTGAGAAGTCTTCCTTGTCCCCTATTTTAGTTAGCTCTGGCTTCCATACAAAATACCATAGACTATGTTGCTTAGACAACAGAAATTTACTTTTTTACAGTTCTGGAAGTTAGAAGTCCAAGATCAGGGTGCCAGCAGAGTTGGGTTCTGGTGAGGAACCTCTTCCTGGACGGCCACCCTGCTGTGTCCTCACATGGCCTTTCCTCAGTGTGTGCACATGAAGATAAAGAGGTCTCTCTCTTGCTTCTTTTATAAAGCCACCAATCTTATCAAGTTAGGACCCCACCCTTATGACCTCATATAACTTTAATTGCCTCCTAAAATCTCTTATCTCCAAATGCAGTCACATTGGGGGTTAGGGCTTCAACATATGAATTTGCGGGGGACACAGTTCAGTCCATAGCACCCCTTGCCCTGTTTCCATACACCCCCAAGTAAAGCTAGGGATCATTTTTCCCATTAGCACCTTGTACTCTTGTAGGAAGCCAGGAAATAAATACTTAGACCTCACTATTCCTCACTCGGACGGATCTCCTGCTGGGACCTTCCGTTGCTGGGGACAGGTAGCCCACGGCTGCAGTTCTTAGGGGTCCGCCTCCTAGGGCACAGCACAGGGCACTGAAGGGTGTGGCGTGGATCCGGAGAGGGAGTGGAAGAGCTCCAGCAGGCATGACTGCCTGTTCAAGATGTGTTACAACAGGTGTAAAAAGCTGCAAATGAATTCTTAGACTTATGGAAGTTCAGAGTGGAATTTGTCCCTTAGTTAACCACACCTCATTTTATAGATCAAAGACCTAAAACCCAAGGAAGTTAAAATCACTTGTTTGAGCCTATGAGTTATTAGTAAGAAATATAATTTATAAACAGTTCCTATGTGTCATACACCAATAAGCACTTGTAACAGTTTTTTATTGCTGCATAACAAATTACTACAAATTTAGCAGGTTAAAACAATGCCTGTTAATTAACTCAACACCCATTTTTACTTTAGCTCAGAAGTCTGGGCAGGCTTAGCTGGATAATCTGCTTAGGGCCTCGAAAGGCTGAAATCAAGGTGTTGGGCAGGTTAGACTCTTATCTGGAAACTCTGGGGGAAGAATCTGCTTCCAGCTCATTCCTGATGTTGGTAGGATTCATTTCCTTGTGGTTGTAGGAATTCATTTCCTTGTGGTTGTAGGCCGACAATCCCTGTTTTCTTGCTGGCTGTCAACCAGGGGCTGCTCTCAGCTTTTAGAAGCCACTCACATTCCTTGGCACATGGCCACCTCTGTCTTTAAAGCCCACAACAGTGTGTGGAGTGCTTTCTGCACCTCAGATCTCTCTGACTTCCTCTTCTGCTCCCAGCCAGAGAAAACTCGGTGCTTTTTAAGGGCTCATGTGATTAGATTAGGCATGCCTGGATAATCTCCCATTTGCCATTTAAAGTAGTATCATCATGGGAGTAACACTAGGGGGTGAAGGTCATAGGGACCATCTTAAAATTCTGCTTACCACAGCACTTTATGTACCTGGGTGTACCTAATCCTCATAAAACCCTTTGAGATAAGTCGTAGTATTCCCATTTTATATATGAGAATTCAAAGACTTGGAAATTTAAATAACATACGACAGGCATGGCATCTATGGATGGCAGAGCTGGAATTTGGACCCAAAGCTTGCCAAAACCTTCCTTATCACCACCTTTCTACATGGCAGAGCAGAAACTAGAACCCATTGTACACTGTCATGACCAGTGAACTGTGGATTCACCAGATATCTTCTCTAAAGTGTGGTGCTTTTGTGACATAGACATCTTTGTGGACAATGGGGTCCTTTAACTGTGAGCTTTCCCCTTCAATGCTCCAATGATTACAAGACTAGAGGAAAATAAAAGATTGGGGATGCCTGATACTTACCACATAAGAACTACTGTCTTCTGGGCACACTTTCAAGTAATATTTAGAGATAACAAATATTTATGAAATGCAAGACAAACTCATGATTTCAAGGCGTTTATAGCCAATTATTTCATAATGAAAGTGTAGTAATATCATTGGAACCATAGATCATTTATCAGATAAATACTAGAATTATTCTTTTGTCTTATTTTTGATAAATCCTTCCAATAAAACAGTTGCATTTTGCAAGAAAAGTGTTACTTGAATATAGCGTACATGTGTTTAGAGAATTTCTGATGGGTTTAGAGCTGGCTGAAAACTAAAAATTCCCCACCATAAAAGGATTAATGCCTGTGTTGAATTCTATAACAGAGGCCCATGCTTAAGTCCATATATGTATATCCCTGTTGTAAAAGGGCAGCTTCCAACCCTTTTAAAATACGGTTTGTAGCCTTGCCACGACCGTGCCTCTAAATCACTGTGCATGCTGGCAGCCTGTCAAAGCACTCCAGTTGCCACTGCTTGCCTTGGAAAAATAATAATTTATACAAATGCTGACACAAAAAATTTTTCTCTTTTGGGGAGATGAGGGATAGTTTTTTGACTGCTTTTAGCTTGAAACTGTCAATCTATGTATTTTTCTGAGACAGCGATTTTGATAATTTTAGTCGTCTCTTGGATTTAGCTCAAGAGCTCCAAAGGCGTAGTGTAAAATTCCGAGTGTACAGTTTGATTTGTCATACTTTTATTAATCTTTGTGTGTGTTTGTGTTAACACACTAAACTTTTTTGTACAAAGAACTTTTTAGTACAAATAACCTTCCTCCCCCCACACCTTAGAGCTTCCCAGTCTAACTTTGCATCTTTTAAAGTCGTAAGAAAAGCAACTCTTTTAAACTAACTTAATTCTGAATCCCCTCCTTCTTCCCCCTTCACCCGACGCCCGCTCCAACTTTTATTAACATTCGTGGAGACTTTGGGGAGAATTGCTCTATAGGACAATGTAGAAGATTCAGAGATTTGGCAGCTGTGCTAAGTATGGGACCGGATTTATATATTCTACAAAAACTGCTATCAGATTGCTGTAGCTCAAATAAATATGAACTATTTAAGTCTACGTATATCATCAAAAGCTATTTATGAACCATCTGAAGAAAGATACTATACAAACCTTAAAAACATAGCCCCTGGCACATGAGTACTGTGCTCACCCATCCCTCTTTGTTTTAGGTTGACATAAAACCAGTTAGTAGTAGTAGTATTTTTTTGGTGAGGAAGATTCACTCTGAACTAACATCTGTTGCCAATCTTCCTTGTTTTCTTTTCTTGCTTGAGGAAGATTAGTCCTGAACTAACATCTGTGCCACTCTTCCTCCACTTTATGTAGGTCACCACCACAGCATGGCTGATGAATGGTATAGGTCCACACCCGGGATCCAAACCCACGAACCTGGGCCGCCAAAGCAGAGCACACCGGACTTAACCACTATGCCATGGGGCTGGCCCCAAAATAAAACCAATTTTTAAAAGCTCTTCATTTTCTTAAGAAGGATGAAATCTGGGTTATTTTAGGCTGAAATTAAATATGTGACAAATGTCCCACTCATTCTCGTGTCTTCTCCTGGATACCAAGATAACAGTATCCTTTTCTTCCCCAATTCCTCAACAAGGTCTTCCTTTTAATAAATTTATTGGATTATCTTCCAAATGACTTTAAAAGTTCTTAAAAGATTTCTATAAACAAAATTTCCCAATTTAAATATGGGAAATTCAAATATAAAACACTGGAGACTACAACTCCAAGAAAAGAATTTAAAGCAGTTTTTTAAACTAGATAAGTAGTAAATACTACAGATTTCCACAATCCATAGCCCTTGGCACCTGGCCCAGACTTTGTAGATTTCTTTCTTGCAGAGTGGTTTGTAACTGTCCCTTTCTATTATAGAAAATGGAGCTCTAGTGTAAGGGGTCTGGAAGGGATGTGGTCATTCCAGCTGCTTCAGTGATGACAACTCTATCTGAAAGAACCATCCCACCTTCTTGAGTCGCATTCCTGCCAAGGGCTCTGTTACTGCAGGTCACCATGTGGGAGCGAGGATGCAGACAAGGCTTATAATGTATGCATGATTTTAAAAACTATAATGAATCAATCATAGGTTTTCTCCACTTAGAAAACTGATAATCGATCATAGTATAGTTTCATTGGCTCCTTTTTCCCTAATCGGTGCTGCTATTGGTGCTGTTGCTGCATTGTTCTAACCTGATTTTACTTGCTTAATAAAGTTATGTTGTGTGAGTGAAGGAGTGTGTAGGGAAAACGGATTTCCTCAGAATGTGAATCTTCCAAGAATAGCCAAGACAAGTAATAAGAGAAAGTATAGGGATGGTTCTTATATCATTGGTAATGTACCTTTTTATATGTAACACTTTCATAGTAAATATAATTTATATAACCCTGCTACAGCTTGTCGTAGTGCATGCTTTAGAAACCGAAAGGCTTTTTTTCACTTACTCTTTTACTATTTGTCTTTCAAATTCTAAACTCTAACTCCCCTTATTTTGTGATGTACGTGTCGTGCTGGTGTAGAACTGGGTAATAAACATTCCCAAAGGAAGTCCAAGATTCTTCACATATTCTTGTAACAGTATTACTTTGTAATTATTAGGATGCATGCCCTAGTTCACAGCCATATAAGGCTCTATTTATCTATATTAAGAACTAAATTCCCACGCCACCTCTTTCCTCTCAGGAAGGTATGATTTTACCTTGATTCAAAAGCAACGTGATAGTTTTATGAATAATTATATTGTTTTTGTTAACCAAAGAACAAGAATGGAGAACATGCTGTAGTAGAATGAGATGCTCCTTTCCACTAGATGGGAGTGTGAGATAAGCAGATGGAAGAGTCTTTTACAGCTAAACCAGAATATGCAAACTCTTCAGCAGATTCTTACCAAATAAAGATTTCTGACCGATGTGTGCACAAGGAAAATAGTTTGTCTCCCCACCCCTCATATCTCTGCATCTCTGATTCTCTCCCTGTGTCTCTCTCTTTCTGGAACTGTACAAGTCAGATCTGATATCTTCAGTTCACCTTAAGAAAACTCAGAACCCAAAAAAGTCTATAATTTTTTAATAATTTATTTGGCAAAGAGATTCATTTAAGAGTTTTTAGTTGTTTGTTTCTTCTAACTTTCTGATGTAGAGAAATCCAATTATTTATATTAATTTTTAATCCAGAAAATCTATTAAACTCTTATTGATGCTAACGCACTGCATTTTTATATGATCAGTCATGGCATTTGTGAACAGCAACAGTTTCTCCTTTTCTGATGAATCCTTGTAACTTGTATGTCTTTGGTTTTGCTCACTGCTCTGATTAGTACCCACAGGACAGTATGAATCAAGTGGTGGTAGCTAGGTTGCTTCCTTGCTTCAGATCCTACAGTGAATGTGCTAAGTGTGATGTATGCTGTTTGTGGGTTTTCCCCCCAGAAACCCTCTCAAAAATCCTTTCTAGTTCCCTTCTATAGCTAAAATGGATAAACAAAATGTAATCAGAAGAGATGATGAAATGTATTGAATGCTTTTTCTGCACCTAATGAGAAGCAGACATTTTTTTATTTCTTATTTTTTGCTATTATCTTTATTTTCCTTTCTTGTATTTATTGCTTCTTCTGCATTTTTCCTAACTTCCTGAGCTGAACACTTACTTTAATCACCTTTCTTCTTTCTTCTTAAATTTGAGCATTTCACTATAAATTTCCTCCTAAGCATTCCTTTAGTTGTGTTCCACAAGTTTCAAGAAAAAGTTTTGTTTTCTTTTTTTCCTAAAAGGTTTTTTGCTCTAATTTCTGTTGTGTTTCTTTCCACACTGAATTTTTTATTTTTTTTTAAAGAAGTATTTTCTAGTTGCTTTTTTGCTGTTAATTTCTAACATAATTGCATTCTGTTCAGATAATGTGGTTGATGATCAGTCCTTGGGCATTTCTTGAGACTTGCTCTATGCCATAGTGTATGTTCAGACTTTTGAAGTGTGCAAATGCTCATAAAAATAATGTATGTTCTTCAGTCAGTGGATATGATTTATTTATTTTTTGGTTTTTGTGAGGAGGATTGTCCCTGAGCTAACATCTGTGCCAGTCTTCCTCTATTTTGTATGTGGGACACGGCCACAGCAGGGCTTGACAAGCGGTGGGTAGGTCCAAGAACCCCAGGCCGCCATAGCAGAGCGCACAAACTTAAGCACTACGCCCCCAGGGTGGCCCCTGGATGTGATATTTTTTTATGTGTCTGTTAGATCAAGCTTGTTAATTGTGTTATTCTAATCTTTGTTTCTAATTTTTTTAGTCTCATTATAATAATGGATTTATCTATTTATTTCTTGTAGTTCTATTATTTTTGCTTATACATTTTGAAGTTAGGTTATTAGGCTATATTATTAAATTTAGAATTGTTACCTCATAGAGGTGTTTTTAAACTTTTGTCACAGTGGTTACTGTAATACTCATTGAGGGAAAAAACATTAAAGTCCAATTGTATGATATTAATATAGGTATCTAACTTACTTTTTGCTGATATTTGCCTAGTTTGTCTTTTTGCACCCTATACTTTCATCCTTTCTAAGTCCTTAAATTTTAAATGTCTTGTACAAATAGCGTATAGTTTGATTTTGTTCTATTATCCAAGGAAAGCCTTTGTCTTTTAACTGGAGAATTGAGTCCATTTATTGTGACTATCGATACATTTGGATTATATCAACCATCTTGATCTGTGCTTTCTACATGTCCAAATTTCCTCTTTCTTTTTTCTCCTCTCATTGCCTTCTGTTTGACTAATTGCATTTTTATATTTTCATTTCATTTTCTCTATATTAGTTTAGAAATTATATATAATATTTCTTTCTTTAGTTATCTAGATATTTTAACATGCATAAGTAACAACGTCTATCTTTAATATCTTCCTGAACAACATAAGGATATTAGAATTTTTTGAAACTCAGATCCCCCTCTGATTTATATGCTATTGTTGCCCTGTATTTCAGTTCCAGCTTAGGGGGTTTTTTCCCCCTCA
Organism: Equus asinus; assembly: GCF_041296235.1. Lineage (NCBI taxonomy): Eukaryota > Metazoa > Chordata > Mammalia > Perissodactyla > Equidae > Equus > Equus asinus. The sequence goes on from NC_091790.1 coordinate 173,065,512, forward strand.
AGTAATTTTATTGGGATTGTAATTGTTTATAACATTGTGTAATTTCAGGTATACGTTATTGTTTATCAATTCCTAAATACGCTTCATCGTGGTCATCCCCAGTAGTCCAATTTTCATCCATCACCATACCTATGTGCCCCTTTATCCCTTTCGTCCGCACCCCCCAACTCCCTTCCTCACTGGTAGCCACTAATCTGTTCTCTTTATCCATGTATTTGTTATCTTCCACATATGAATGAAGTCATGCAGTACTTGTCTTTCTCTGTCTGGCTTATTTCGCTTACCATTATGATCCAAAGAGATTTATGCACCCCTATGTTCATTCCAGCTTAGGTTTTTGACACCACGAAGTCTCTCTACTTCCGTTTCCTGTGTCACCTTTTCCAGCTTCTGCTCCTCTGCCAGACTCCTTCCTGAGTCCTCACCTATCCCGCTACTCTTCTGCCAGGAAGTGAACGTGATCTGTTCAACTCATGTGCATGTGTGCCATTCCTTGTCTCCTGAGTTTCTATTTTCTACGCTAGCTCTGTGTATCGTACAATCTACTTGATATCTTTACTCTGTCTCATAGGCATTTCAAACTTATCAGTAGTTCAGTTTTGGAGACATTTCATCAACCTTTTCCATCCAATTCAACCACAAAGTTTAGTCAGTTTTACAAGGAGATCTTAAATCTGTTCCTTTCTTTCCATCTCCATTATCAAATACTCTAGTCCAAGCTATAGCACATCTTACCTGGACCAGAACAATAACAACCCAAGATGTAAATTCCGCTTTTGAAGTAGCAATAGAATCCCTGTTACTTAGAACCATGCCCTTGCAACTGGATGCACCATTGACGTGTTAATTGGTCTCTCTATTCCAATTATGTCTACGCTCAATCCATTCTCCACATGGCAGGTATTACAATTTTTGAAAATGATAGATCTGATCATGTTATTCCATTACATAAAAACCTTCTGTGCCTCCTGATTACTCTTATAATGAAGGCCAAATTCTTTCATGTGTTCTGTAGGTCCCTGCATAATCTCATGCCTGCCTCCCATCGTTGTCGCTGCCCCATTTGCATGCATCACTGCAGTCATACCAGCCTTCTCTGACCGTGGAACCTAAGGGAACAATCTCTTTCCTAATCCGGGACCACCACAAAAACTCTTTCTACCCAGAATATTTGGTGGCTTTTCTCCTCCCTTTTGTCCCCCTCCCCAAATATACACATGCATACCCAATTCACACCTGTATTTTACACATCCTTCAGATCTCAACCTAAATGTCACTTTCTCATGGAGTAAGGTTCTTATGGCGTCCGTTCCTCACCAGTTCCAAGTCAAATTTATACCCTCTCAAGGTATCCTGTATTTTTCTTTTCTATCACAAATGCAATTATAACGGGGGGTGTGTGTGTGTGTGTATTTGTTTAATGTCTGTCTCCCCACCAGATGGTAAGTTCTAGAATGTCAGAGACTGGGCCTATTTTTTTTACCATTATGTCCTAGTATTAAGGCCATTGCTTGGCACATGGACACTCATTTGTGTTGCATGAATGAATGAATGATTATGTGCTAGACCAGACTGGGGAAGAAGAGGGCTGTGTCCTTCAACCATAAGAAGGGCAGAGACTCTCATTTATCAGTCTTTTTATACATAGTGGAGTACGTGGTAGGTGATCACTAAGTGTTTGAAGAATTACAAGAAGGGGAAAGGGAGGGGGAGGAAAGAGAAAGGAGAAAGGAAATGAGAAATGGGGAAGGGGAGGAAAGGAAATTGGAAAGGGGACAGGAAAGATAAACCTCAATCTAGGATTATAGTCCTTGATGAGAAAAGTTATATTAATCTCTCCATCCCTCGCTGAAAAAAAACTTGGGCTATGATGGCTGTGAAATGTTATCATGCAATAAAATATGAAACCTCTTGCTGTGATAGTTTTTTGGTGATTTTGTTTGTTTATTTATTTGAGAGAATGAGGGATACCAGATGGGGTTACTCTCAAACATACCCCCTTGAACGTGTACTTTTTGATCAAAACCTAACTTTTTCAAAGTCTTATAAAGTGAGAGTGCATTTTTGTGTTTTCTTGCTTAAATTTATGGATAACTACTTGGTATCCCACCCCAAAATGATTTGGCTTTGCGTACCATTAAATGGAATATGTGTAAAAGTATTTTATGCACTATAAATGTATGCACGTAATTATTATTGGTTAGGTATGATTAATCATTGTCTACTTATCTCCAAAATTATAGAAAAATATGTCGTAACTGCAAGTGCGGGCAAGAAGAACATGATGTCCTATTGAGCAATGAAGAAGACCGAAAAGTGGGGAAACTTTTTGAAGACACCAAGTATACCACCCTGATCGCAAAGCTAAAATCAGATGGAATTCCCATGTATAAACGCAATGTTATGATATTGACCAATCCAGTTGCTGTCAAGAAGAATATCTCCATCAATACAGTTACCTATGAGTGGGCGCCTCCTGTCCAGAATCAGGCATTGGTAAGGGAGAGGGGAGTCCCTTTATTAAAGTTCCCGGACTACCTATTTAGGGCAGTTCCTTTAGCAACCTAATCAACTTCAGGTCTGTTATTTTTCTGGGGTTCCCATTACGTTGATTTTCAACTCCTTTTATGGTCTTTTGAAAGTAAGATTAGATATCTCATAGAATTTTTCTGACTACCTGGATATGATACCTTTTTGAGGGAATGGTCTGAAATTCTTAATATTTAGATAAAAAGCAAATATTTTGTACAAATCTCGTAACTTCTAGCTTACTGTTGAGAAGATTTCTCTTAAGATGGTAAAGAATAGCTAAAGAATAGAATTTCTGTTGTTATTTACAATTAAAAAAATGTTCAACACTATATTTCTTTTACTGTGTAAGGCAAAAAAAAATGCAATTCTTTGTCAAGCTCCTTCTATTATAACAACTAGATGAGATGAGACATTTGGAAGCCTTTTAAGAAGGTTAGTTAAATCATTAAAGAGAATCTTGTGATGATATTTTTTATAATGATGAAAATTTTGCTGATCCATAGGTCGTTCTGAACATGCTGCCTGAAAATTTGTGTTCTCTTGCAACTGCACATTTGTATATGTAGCACAAGTAAACATTAGTAACCAGAATCCTTTTACAAATTGAAAAAAGCTTACGTTTCATGGGAAAAAACATGTTCATTTTTACTGAACTGAATCTATTTAGTGTACCATTTTTGAATATGTTAACATCTCAAGCTGTTTATATTATGAAGATTAATTGTTACTAATAGATAAACTGACTTCTTTCTTAAGTGACTTGCTTCTGATGTGTGTTATAAAATATTGCCTGTCTGGTGGCCAAGGCATCTCCCAGTTAACACTGGTCTCCTTGTGGTTCAGGCCAGGCAGTACATGCAGATGCTGCCCAAGGAGAAGCAGCCAGTGGCAGGCTCGGAGGGGGCGCAGTACCGGAAGAAGCAGCTGGCAAAGCAGCTCCCTGCGCACGACCAGGACCCTTCAAAGTGCCACGAATTGTCTCCCAAAGAAGTGAAGGAGATGGAGCAGTTTGTGAAAAAATATAAGAACGAGGCTCTGGGAGTAGGAGATGTCAAGCTTCCCCGTGAGATGGATGCTCAAGACCCCAACAGAATGTGCATCCCTGGTGGGGACAGAAGCACCACGGCAGCGGTGGGGGCCAAGGAGAACAAATTGGCCGAAAACAAAAGAACTCAGTATGTAAGTAGAGTCTGGTCACACTGTTGGTCCAATTGGTGTATTTTAGAGGTTCTTTCCCTTTCTTTGAAACTTTTTTGGGGCCATTCCTCTGTTTCCAAAAGGGAGTAGGTGAGGGAAATAAATTGAATTAAAATTCAGTTTCAGCTTATTTTAGAAAATCATGTTTGAAACCACTGTCTAAAGCCAGGTTTCCTGATTATCTGTTGCCAAGGATAATTGTGAGTTTTATGTATACATAGTAGTTAGCATTGGTGTCATGCTGGAGTACAACATGCTAATTAGAATCTGTTTGTAAACATAATTATGATGTTAATTGTTTATCTCTTCCCATAAATAAGAATAAGATATGCTTAGGTTAATTCAGTTTTGCTTGTGAGAACGTGCCTAAAATTCAAGATTAAATTTATGTAGATATATGTTCAATCATATTTTTTTAATCTCTCCTAGAGAAGGAAATTGAAGTCTTTTTTTTTTTTGCCTTAAAGAAAATTGTGACACAGATGAACAAAAAAATAAGAACTAACCTTACTGTAATAGATTCCTTATAGATCCAATTAGCACGTCAACCCATAAGGCTTAGTCTTGTAAAACAAAAAAATTTTTTTAGGTGCTAATAATCTCTAAGTAATCATTTTTTAGAGAACCACTTAAAATTGAGGTAAAAATTACTATTAGCCTTTTTCCATAAGGAACTTTAGTTCAGGAATTACTCAATACTCTGCTGCACATAGGGTGCAGAATTAGGTTTGAACAGCCTGGAGAAAGCCCAGAGATTCTGTTTCACAGAAGTACTAACACCTTATTGTCTACGTGGACAAATTCCTAATTTCAGCAGAAATTATTTCTCTTGAAAGTTGTTTCTCTGAACTACTAAACTGATGATGAGAAATGCCAGTCTTATGATTGTTTTGTGTGGTTTCCCCTTCAGTCCTGCTACTGCTGCAACCTGAGCATGAAGGAGGGTGACCCGGCCATCTATGCTGAACGGGCCGGCTACGACAAACTGTGGCACCCAGCTTGTTTCGTCTGCAGCACCTGTCATGAACTCTTGGTCGACATGATCTATTTTTGGAAGAATGGGAAACTGTACTGTGGCAGACATTACTGTGACAGTGAGAAACCCCGATGTGCTGGCTGTGATGAGGTACGTTCTCTGGAGCCACCGCATGCAGGCTCCTTTTTTGTACCCCTGTATGGTCCCTTTACCATCCTAACCAGGCCACTCTTAGCGAGGAGGCAACGTGAATTAACCAAGCATCAGTTACTTTATTTACATCCGAAGAAACTGACTGATAAAAACTTTTGATTTCAGTCCTACTGAGTGTCTGTGTTAATTGTGTTGACTAATGAAAGACTGTCGAGAAACATAAAGGATTGATTTGGACTAAACTAAATAATAACCTAAGTTCAAGCTTTAGGCTATTTTCAAACTTCAATCCAAGAAAGGTGATATACTTGTGGATCTAAATCTTTTATTGTCTATAGAACCTAGCTTTGTTATTTGTAACAAAAAGGAGATTACATGGTTCATCTTATTTTTATCTTGTTCCCAGCTGATATTCAGCAATGAGTATACCCAGGCAGAAAACCAAAATTGGCATCTGAAACACTTCTGCTGCTTTGACTGTGACAGCATCCTCGCTGGGGAGATATACGTGATGGTCAATGACAAGCCCGTGTGCAAGCCCTGCTATGTGAAGAATCACGCTGTGGTAAGAAGCATTCCAGGGACACGGTGGCCTTGACCTGCTTTATGACTTGACTTTATGCCTTTATTTAATTAGCTGTCTCACAAATGAGAAACAGAAAGTACTACCCATAAGTAGGAAACATTTGATTCCTGCCATAGGGTGTTAAAATCCAGATAATTCAAAAGCAATACATGCATTGACTATGAGCCACCTTGAGATTTCTACCATGCAGATCACACTATAGATTATAAGTGCTCCTTAATAATCAAATTCCCACAAAAAAACTTCTTAACATAAATGAGATTAACTGATTGAGTCACCATACTGATCAGATTCTGCTTAAATTAAGGCTTCTAGGGGCTGTTCATATTCTTTAGCTCTATTTCAGTGTTCGTGGTTTCTCTTCACATTGCTAGACCACCTGCTGGGGCTTCGTTCTTCCTACCTGGGGATTGTACAATGCCTGTTTTTTAAACACTCGTTGAATTGATTGAATAAGAAAATTTGACCTGAAAATCTGGGGTGGGATTTAGTAAATCTAAATGATTTACCATTTACCATTGAGTTGGATTAAATAAGTCTAAATGATTTATTTACATGGGTCAAACATTCAAGTAATGTTAAAGTATATTTTTTTCTTGGATCTACCCTGTTTACACAGAGCCGCTATTGCATGATGACCATGAGATGGATAATTTAGATAAAAGATAGATTAAAAAGTTGACCATAAATGGTAAAGCTTGTAAGCCAGGGGGTATTAAAACTTGTTTATATGCAGGGAAATACATACCAGTTAAGGATCCCCCTGAGCTATCAAGTAGAGGAGACTCCTGGCTAAGGAATAAAATGATATGTTTATATAGTTCTAGGATATGATACTACAAAAATAAGGTAACAAGTTTTGATGTCAATGCCAATTTTAAACTTTTACCCATTCTCCCCAGATATAATCAGTCATTTTCCATCAACTCTGCCTCATCAGTATATCTCAGATCCTTACAGTTACAACTAGTCTACTTCAGACCTTTATTTACTGTCATTTGGATTATTGTAGTGGCCTCAAATTTGGTCTTCCCACTTCTATTCTGTTTTTTGTTTTTTTGGTTTTTTTTTTTTTTTGGTGGGGAAGATTGGCCCTGAGCTAACATATGTTGCCAGTCTTGCTCTATTTTTTGTATGGGGATGCTGCCACAGCATGGCTTGATGAGCAGTGTGTAGGTCCGTGCCCAGGATCTGAACCCAAAAACTCTCGGCCTCTGAAGCTGAGCACGTGAACTTAGCCACTACACTGCCGCCAGCCCCCTCCCCACTTCCATTCTTTGTCTTGTTCAAAGCCACCTTCCACAGTGAGGGATGATAATCCTTCTAAACTGCAAATCTGATCTTAAACTTTTACTTAATAGATCCAGCCCTTTCTTGCCTGTCCAGCTGCTTCCACTAGTTATTCAACCCAAATCATGCATTTCCACAAGTTACCTTTATTTTCTAGTTTATGCACCATTCTTTGTCTTCTCTCACACTAATTCCTTTGTCTGATGTACCCTATTCCTGTTTTTACCTGACTGTGTATACGCCTTCCTCCAGACTCAGTTTAGGCTTAGCTTTTTTCAGAACACCTTTTCTGATTCCCTACCTCTTTCTCTCTGGGTGGGCTGGATGCCTCTCTATGTTCCTGTGGGGCCTGTGTGTGCACTTGCCCACGTGTGTGTAATTGTCAGTACACTCATCTGTCTCCTCCAGTAGACTATATAGCAACTGGAGGAGAGAGCTTGCCTTTTTGTTTCCAAATCCTCAGTGTCTGCACTTGGGAAATGTTTGAGTGACTAACCTGTGTTCTTTCTCATTTGCTTTGGAGTCAACATGGACCCTCCTTATACCTGGGGGAAAGGTGTTGAATACCCATGTGGCCTGATAACATCATTTAGCTAAAAACTGCTTCTCTGGATATTGTTGCAACAGTTTCTCTTCGGAAGAGGGTTATCAGAATGTGTATTTTATTGTAGGATGTGTGACCTTGGTCTCAGTGACTAGAATGCAAACTCCTTGAGGGCAGAGATTTTTGTCTGCTTTGTTTTCTGTTCTATTTCCAACACTAGAACAATACAGTAGGCACTCAATAAATATTTATTGAATAAAGTTTTAAATACAAGAAGCTGCTTTATTTAACTGTTACAAACTTCTCTCTGTCACGTTGTATCTAATCATTGGGGAGGATTATAACCACAGATGAATTTTTTAAAAAGAGAAAATTTCTAAATTATTTAGCTTTGTAATATGGCATGATTTCTTGTAGAAGGTTTGCTTTCTCAGTAAGATATACTCTTGCCCTTTGTCTAATATTAAAGTGAATGTATCTACCTCCTAAGCAACTCTAGCTGATGGCAAAGAGAGCTACCCATGCAACATGCTAAATGATGTAAAATTTTGAAGAAGATTATCTAGTTTAGGGCATTGATCTCTTAGATCTTTTATTTATTTTTTTTAAAAAAAAAGAGGAGAGAGAATACAGACTATTTTTAAACCTGAAGCCAAGAACTCAACTCTTAACAGGGCATTTCTGAGGGAAAAAATTAACGTGGAAGGAGGGTAAGAGGGAAATGCACTTCTCTGCATTGTCTCTAGAGTTCCTGTCTCAAACAGCTAGCCACAGAATTCACATCTACGAGATTTCACAGGACCTTCACTCCAAAGAGCTCCTTACGACAAGTGCCATTAGCTATTTCACATTGTGTATACACTCCTGTGTGAAATGGGAGGGATCGAAGGAAAGAAGAGCTCATTGAAATGTTAGAGATTTAAGAACACAGGAAGCGCATCCTCTCCCTGCAGGGCTGTGTAGTCCCCACCCCCTCCGTGAGGCCTGTGCAGCTTGCAGATGTATGAGGAATTAGGGATCAGTAGAATTTACCTGGGATTCTGTCAGACTTTGGGATGAATGGCAATCAAATTATTAAAACTAAGTTTTATGAAACCACAAACCCTAAATTCCCATACCATTTAGTGTGTTCATTAGTTATTTTTTTCCTAAACAATTTCCTTAATTTTGCATATAATTGAACAGTACTTATCCCTTTTTTTAAAATCACAAAAGAAAATGTGTGTTTTAAAAGATTATAAAAAGATCCACAAATATTATTTCAGAGCTGAGATAAAGAAGGTAGATCACGGTCTAAAAACAAGGCAATAAAAAATGAGTGTGAAATCCTTTTATTCTATAAAAACAAGTTTAAAAATATTGAAAAATTAATATGAAATATAGAAAAATACAAAGGACAACATTCTAAAAGAATTATTAAGCTATAAAAAATGAACAGATACAAAAGCAATTGCTTGCATGGTGTAGCTACAAATTAGGAGTGTCTGTAATTAAATGCTCGTTTTTGTTACATGCACGAATAGCATATTGATCATGCAAAGATATCTCCCTTGCTTCTCAGAGAAGACCAGGTTGACATATGTGTCTATCATATGTGTCTAGCAGCTATAATCTCTGTAATTAGAAGCCATGTAGCTCTAAAAAGTATGGAAAGTACATATTGCGGGTCTGAAGTGGATATTTGTAATAATGCCTCACTTCACGCCCTAAACCAGTTTACTCACGGAGTAGAAGCCTCATTTTGACATCTTGTCAAGTAAGGAGGCTCAGGCTAAACAACCTCCCTCAACCCACCCACCCACCCCTCCTCTCTCAGTAGTTCCTGACAATCATATTAAGAGACCAGGAATGCTGAAGATTATAGTCACTTTCATGTAATACTGGACAATCTTGTTGGTTTCTTTACTTGTTATAAAGTATTTAGAACAAAAACTTTAAATAGTCGCATTCATTCAGAACATGTATAAACAAGAAGGCATATGAACTCTCTAGTGTTTTGGAAGTCTCAACTGAGTAGTTTTGTTTTCTACTATAATGAGGGTGTGTATGTGATATATATGTTTGTGCATAACATACATATACACTGAATGGTATGGGTATGTAAGTATTAATATTCTACAATATTAGGTTATACATAAGTGATGTCTTGTGACAGAACAGAAACCAATTAACTGCAAGGTTTATTTTTAGTGCAAACTAATTATTCTCAAACACTGTCAGTGTTTTTAATTGAGTTCTTAATCACTTTGAACATGATTTTCATTGACTACTGTCTAGAAATTAGTGGTGTTAATAATTTCATGTGTCATAGGTAGGACTGGTAAAGTTACCATTCAAAGTTTGAATGAGTGAGGAAAAGTCTTTTTTTTTTTTAAGACTATTTTTTTGGAGCAGTTTTAGATTTACAACAAAATTGAGAGGAAGATACAGAGGTTTCCCATATACCTCCTACCCGACACGTGTATAGCCTCCCCTGTTATCAACATCCCTCACCAGAATGGTACATTTTTTACCAAGAGTGACTCTGCATTGGCACATCATAATCACCCAAAGTCCATAGTTTACCTTAGGCTTCACTCTTCATGTTGTACATTCTGTGGGTTTGGACAAGTGTATAGAATGGACAAATGACATATATCCATCATTATAATGTCATACAGAATATTTTCGCTGTCCTAGAAGTCCTCTGTGCTCTGCCTGTTCATCTCTCCCACCTCCCCGCCCCACCAACTTACCCCTGGCAACCGCTGGTCTTTTTGCTGTCTGCATGGCTTTACCTTTTCCAGAATGTCATATAGTTGGAATCGTACAGTATGCAGCCTTTTCAGATTGGCTTCTTTCACTTATTAATATGCATTTAAGGTTCCTCATGTCTTTTCCCAGCTTGATAGCTCATTTCTTTTTAGCACTGAATAATATTCCATTGCCTGGACGTACCACAATTTATTTATCCATTCACCTAGAAGGACATCTTGGTTGCTTCCAAGTTTTGGCAGTTATGAATGACACTCTTATAAACATCCATGTGCAGGTTTTTGAGCGGACGTAAGTTTTCAACTCCTTTAGGTAAATACAAAGGAGCACAATTGTTGGGTTGGATGATAAGAGTATGTTTAGTTGTGTAAGAAACTGCCAAACTGTCTTCCAAACTGGCTGTGCCATTTTGCATTCCCACCAGCAACGAATGAGAGTTCCTGTTGTTCCACATCCTCACCAGGATTTGGGGTTATAGGAAAAATCATAAACGTTTTTATCATTACTAATGTGCAGTCTAATAGAATATGCTGGAACCAAACTCACTGCTTTGGAACTCGCCATCAAGACTTTCTGCCTTGAATCCCATGGGCATATCTTACAGGCACCAAATCACCTGTTTGGCCTTCACTTGTTATTTCTCACAGTGCTCACCATATAGACTCCCATTAACACTGGTTGGCTAACAAGGGTAACTAGAAGGTCACTTTCAGTTGTATGTTTTTGAGGTTGTCGTTCTGAGTTTACTTTATCATCTGAAGAAATGTATTGAGTTTGTGCTAACATGAAAATGTTACCATCACAGTTTGATCTCTCATCCTCTTATTTGTATAATTGACTTAACAGGTATGTCAAGGATGCCACAATGCCATTGATCCCGAAGTGCAGCGGGTGACCTATAACAATTTCAGCTGGCACGCGTCCACAGAGTGCTTTCTGTGCTCCTGCTGCAGCAAGTGTCTCATTGGGCAGAAGTTCATGCCAGTAGAAGGGATGGTTTTCTGTTCAGTGGAGTGTAAGAAGATGATGTCTTAGGAGGAGAGTACCAAGTCATATTGAGCCATAGCTATCCAAACTGGTCTGCATTTCTACTGTAAAACGCAATTTAGAAAAATAAACGGAAAAAAAGAATCGGTAAAGGAAACCAGGAGATTTTGTTCAGTATCTTTCTTTGCTGTTTTACTGTATCCATTTTTTTCATCTCAACTTTTAGAACCTGCTTTAAGCATTTGATTTTAAAAACAGTAAAGAATTTTATCTTTCCTTAGCTTTCCAGACATAAAATCTTTGAGTTGGAAGCTTGGGTTTAATTAACCTTCGTACCCCTGTCCCCCTTGTGCCAAACAGCACATATGAAACACTTCAAAGCTAGTGTGCCGAATGGAAAGATGAACTTTTCTCGGTCTATATTCTTTCTTCCCTCTTGTGTAAAATGAAAAGGAAATTAAACTTGCCCTGATGCCAGGGCTCTACATTATTGCCTCATCTTATCCACTGACGTCTGTGGTGATACACAGTGAGTTCTTTTCACAGAGAAGATAGAAGTGCAGCATAGTGTGGAGAGCTGTTAGCATTTTCGTGCCTATGCGTTTGCTGTTTCCTAATTTAGGCAGAAGTGGCTTTATTGCATTTCTCTATTACTTTTTGCCCTACCTCTAAGTATTCTCTTTGTGAGCTGGTGACCTCCATCTGTGGCCTTGAATATGTTATTGTCACATGTGGCATCTACACTTTTTACTTCTATAGATGACTTTCGGCTTGGATGTAAAAGCCTAGCCACTCATTTATATTATGTTTTCAATCCAAAGAATATGTATACTTTTTGTACCCAAGAAACTATAGCTTGTACCCATTGCACTTGCCTGCTGTGGTTTGGATAGGTTTTTTTTTGCATGATTTTTATTCTTTTCTAGTAGAAACTCTCCTGTGATGCTTCTAAGCCTGTTCACAGGGATACCGAATGTCTTCCTCACCTGTATACTTCCATCCTTATGTATTTCTGATGTTTATTTTCCCCTGTATACTTCTATATACTATGCACTATGAAAATTAAATGGAATGAATGATATGTATATTATTATTCAAAATAAAGTTTCTTTCACTTTAATAATTGTACTTTTATCCTTCATATCCTTTTCATTCGAGAGAAAAAAAAATCCTTCTGCAATGAAGGATTTGTTACAGCAGGGGGCGCGGTCTCCAAGGATAAAAACTACCCAAGCGAAAAGGCTGCTGCTGACAAGACAGAACAGAAACTAGGTTTCTCCTTATGGTGAAGGGACAAGTTTTATGAAACTTTAAGATAAATCAAGACATTTAAGTTGTTAGTTTTCAAGTCATGTGGGAATTTTTTCTTTCAGGAAAAAAAAAAGGAAAAGTGTCATTTTAATTGAAGTTTGGGAAAACTTTATCTTCTCTTGAGGTGAATCTAACAAGCATTACTCTTATACTTGAATTGCAACTCTATTTGGTTTTCTGAGAATTTTTCAACCTTTTGGGAAAAAGGAAGCAAATGTGGAATAGTAGTAGATTCATTCTTTTAATATTATCAAATCATGAGATTTGTTTTTTTCCTCAGTCTGAAGTATTTCTGTCCAAGTGGGAGTAGTAGTTTTCTCTGACGTATACCGAGAATAGTTTGATTTTGTTTTCTTTCACCTCATTTTTGTTTGACTGATAGTGCTGCTTCTCAGTTCCACCCCTCAAGTCCTCACACACATACTCATTGACATGAGCTCATTTCTATTGATTCCCTCTGCACTACGCCTTCAGCAGGCATATGAAAAAGTCTCTCGAAACGTCATCACATCACCTCATGTAAAGAAGTAATCTAATCCCGCAGACAGTTTTAAATGCTAATATGACAAATATCCATCATTGTCTATAAACATCATTTCATGCTTGCTCATCTTTTTACCTTTATCTCAAATGACAATAGATGTATTTTCCATAGCATTTTTTCCCACAAAGTTGAACAACTTACCTTTCCCAGACATGGCGAAGTGGGAATCAATTGAAACAGAATCCGCCTGCATATTAACATGGGCACTCTTCATGTGTCTCCCTGTCTAGCCTCCCCTTTTCTGGGGCCGAGGTGTAATCAAACTGGTTTGAGGATGTAGAGACCCAAGAAATTTGGCCAAATTCATCATTCACTACCTAAGATGCTGATTGCGTGTATGTTAGGCATTTCCTAGAAGAATAAACTGCTTTGTCTGGGAGATACAGAAATACTAGTTTTGACTGTTTATCCTAACTTATTTTTAGTTTGGCCTTGTAATATAAGAGAATGAACTCTCTATCTGAGTGGTCTCAAGGTCTCCTGCTGTTTTTAATTGTTAATCAGGTAAATAAGTAAATAAGTAAAACCTTTCAGATATTTTGTCCTATAAATGCTTAACGAGAGAGTAAGATGGTGACTAGATTCTATAAGACTGACTTTTCTTCTAGCATTTAGGGTGTGCTCACCTCCACCCCCACTCCCCACCATCATTTATATTCTGCATTGTCCTCAATTCTGAATAATGGTTTACTTGGAACAGAGGCCAAGTTAAATCCTTCCCTCGCATTGGGGAAAAGATAGGGAAGTAATAAATGTTTTTATCTGGATTCATGCAATTTTTTTCTTCAAAAGTAGGGAAAATAACCTTTTGTTCTACTTATTTCCTTTTGGTCAGTAAGTGGAAATCTCTATCATCCAAATGCCATGAAAGTTTTCTTTTTCAGAGATACAGCTTAGCCTTTTTATACTGAACATAACAGACATTTAACAACCACATCTATGCAGTTAACAGTAGAGAGACCCTGCAAGGGACTAAATTGGGAGGGAGAGAATACCAGAATGTGAGCTACGATAAAGGCCCCACAGAGAGTAAGAAAAGGGATGTCGTTTTCCCTTCTGCAGAAGCCACCAACGTGGACTTTAGAAGCAACAATGATACTTCTGATTCTTTTATCCCCTGGTCCATGCTTGAGAGCAAAGTGGCTGAATGAGGAAAGAGAGGGAAGATATTTCTTTACTGAGACCCAGGAAGCTCATAAGAAGATTTTGACATATCATCAGTTGCTGAAGTATATTGAGGTAATACATTTATCATCGTTATTGGAACAATCAGACCATATTAGAATGATTAATCATGAACTCATTCACAGAATCAGCACATATCCTATCATGTCTGAGAAGAAGAATTTTGCTTGTAACCCTTGGATATAGTCATAATTTTGAGAAATCAGTGGATTTTGGTTATCCAATCCCATTAAGAAATGTAAGTTGTTGAAGAAACTCACTGGCCATCATATTTGTTGTAGGATATCTTTTTAAATGTTCTTTTGGAAATGAGGGGCTATTTTTTCTTTAATCAACTCTAGCTGAAACTTATATGACTCTGAAGTCTTCAAGCATGGATTTCCAAATCTGACTTTGAAGTATTTCAGTCCAGTTTTACCAAAGGCAAAAGATTCATTATTGACTCATTCTTAAGGAATTTCTAAGAGTCAGTGTTTAAGCTCATCCAACTTCACCATGGTTACCAAAGAGACACTACCACCCAAGATCAGTATTAAGCCTTTGTCTCAAGATATCCTGGCATATCTGAACTTGTCTTCTGGGTATTCACTTAATTCCTTGGAAAACTTATGACTCCATCAGTGTCTCCATGAAATAGAGCTTTACCACAAATTCTTACTAGATGCATTCTGCTCCTTCCTAATGTCTCCTGTTTTAAGTGCTTAAAGACAACTTCAATGATTGTACTGAAAACTCATATATAAAAAGGACCCCCTGTGGTCGACCCCGTGGCTGAGTGGTTGAGTTCATGTGCTCTGCTTCGGTGGCCCAGGGTTTCACCAGTTTGGATTCTGGGTGCGGATACGGCACTGCTCATCAAGCCATGCTGAGGTGGTGTCCCACATAGCACAACCAGAAGGACCTACATCTAGAATATACAACTACGTACTGGGGGGCTTTGGGGAGGAGGAGAAGAAAGAAAAACAACAAAAGATTGGCAATAGATGTTAGCTCAGGTGCCAATCTTAAAAAAAAAAAAAGGGACCCACTGTGCTGGGGTACATGGGTGTGCTTTGAGCACACAACCTGAAACACGTTCTTGCTTGATTAACAGGATCTTTTTTTCATACATTTACTAGATGCTTAAATAGCTTTAGCTAATTATTTTGGCTTTTCATGGAGAACAACATGTCATTGTAGCTTCTATTTAATTTAATAATGTATTTTGAAACACTCAAAACAAGATATCATTAACCTTTTATACTTATTTTGAATGACATTTTGTGCTGACATTTATGAAGGCTGCCATTGATTTTTCTTCAATGATATGTCTCCCCAGGATATCTTGACCTTTAAACAATAACAAAAAACAACTTGCACCCAAGTATCTTTACTAGAGTCAGCCATTACTGAATACAGAGACATTAGAGTTGATGTTTCCAGAAATACTGACCAACTGTGAAAGCATCATGGTATATATAGTTCAAAGGAAGGCTGGGTTTAGGAGTCTAGAGACCTCCTGGCCAAGTGCCATTAATTCTTCCTCACTTCCTCACAGTTACAAATGAGTAGGATGGGGGACAAGATTCTGGCTTTGAGGAGTTCTGGAAATAGGCCTAAATGTGGGATGGACATCTATGAATATGTCAAAGTCACCAAGAATAACAACAGGAAAAATGGTAGAGAGAAGAGTGAGCCAGAGGCTAAAAGTCAACAAGAAATGTGAAGGAGGGTCCTGGAATTCGACAGAAGATGGCAACTAAAGGTAGAAATGGGTGGTAAAGGCTCAGGCCACACACTGCACCTCAAAGAGCTCTGATTGTTAGGCGACAAAAAGGAATTAGTGGACATGACAATGGAGAATGAGGAAGATGACTACCCCAGAGGCACTGGAATGCCCATGTGGGCAAAAAATAACCAGCCTGTACTTGAGAGTACTACAGAAGAAACAGAGACCTTGAGAGAGAATGGGGTATCAGTTGGAGCAAGGAGATGCAGAGGTTGGGAGTACAAGGGAGTTTGCAGTTCACAGAAGTTAGATTTCAGGGGGCACAGAGATAAAGTCAGGGAGTGTAGGAAGGGATAGGACCAGATTAGGGGACTTACAAAACATAATGGATTTCAAGTTTTCAAATGAGGCTGAAAGATCTAGATGCCTGGGGTAAACAGGGCCGAGAGGCATACTGAGGTTAGTCAAGGTTAGTCCTGGTAGTTTGCTAGAGAAGGATGAGTAATCAATTAGGAATGCTTTTGGCTATAAGTAACTAAAAACGGTTAAGAGTGGCTTAAAGACAAGACATAGGCTGGCCCAAATTTGGCTCAGAAAAGACTCTTTGTAATCTCTCTGCTCTGCCATCCTCTGTGTTGTCCTCCATTCTCATGTTTGTCCTTTCATTGAAGGGAGACTCCCTCACATAATAGCATCCAAAGTATAAAGCAGAGATGGAGCAAAAGGGTATTTCACTCTTAGAAATGAGAAAAGTCTTTACCAGGACCCCCCAGAAGACTTACCTACCCTTCCATTTCATTGGCCAGAACTAGATCACATGCTCCACCCCATAAAAGGAGAACGGAAACAGTAACTATTATTGACTTATCCAATAATAATTCGTACCTTGAGGGCTGGGCACATGACCACCCAGATCAAAATTAATTTTCTGATGTAGGAAGAGGGGAAATGGCTGAGTTGGCAAATGATGGAGACAACTATGGTGAGTAATTGTTTAGATTACTTTGTTTAGCTGGAAGGTATGAGATTGCAGGTAGCTGCTTAGTTCTGAAATTTGGAGTTTCTGTCAGCTTATTAGATGAGACACGGGCGTCATTTGGGGACATCTTTCTTAGGCAGGATACCACTCATATGGCCAGAGATGATACAGAGTGAGAGCAAGAGACACAATGAAGTCCTTGGGGTGACTGATTACTGGATTTTGCTTGGCTTGCCCCCCATCCCCCATCTCCTTTTGTCTATCTGATACATTTTCAAGTCACAGGTCATTGATACTTCCTCTATCAAGCTCATGTATGTGTGTGCACATGCACAAGACAGAGAGAGAGAGAGAGACCTATAATTTATTCATTGGTGCTCCTTCCATGCTGACTTATCTGGCCACCTGAAACACTGATTTGAATCAGTCTAGGGCTGCCTCTCCAATACCATAACCGACACCTTGCTGATTACCTCATCATTTTTCACCAGGGATACTGTAAGTTCCCATCAGCCCTTCCTATGTATAGTCTCACCCTCTCACCTTCCTTCCAACTCAGTGGTTCTCAAACTTTAGCATGCAACAAAATCATCCAGAGGGCTTGTTAAATACAGCTTACTGATCCCACTGCCCAGTTTCTGATTCAGTAGGTCTTGGATGGGGCCTGATTTTTCACATTCCTAACAAGTTCTGAGGTGATGCTGATGCTGATATCTGGGTCCACACTTTGAGAAACATTGTTCTGATCTATTCTCCATTCTTCTGCCAGAATACAATGCAAAGATGACTTTTCTGTCTCCTTACTTAAAAAATCTAATGATCCGACCTCTTTTTCCAATCCTCCATACGTACACATTGTTATCTAGCCATACCTAAATGCTTGCAGTTTCTTCAAGTAAGTAGCTTCTTTTATACCTCCATGACTTTGCAAAGGTAGCTCTAAGAAGCTGATCCATGACACCCTCAAACACCACCAAGTTTATGAGTCATCCCCTGTGCTCACAAAGGTCTTGGCCTATACTACTGGTTTACTTATGTCATTGCTCTACATGAGTGCAGGAATATAATTTTATTCATGTTTATTTCCTTGGAACCCAATAGAGTGCTTAACACATGAGATGTACCTCCAAAATGGTGAATAATAAAATCAATTAAGTGGTATCTGAATAAGTAAACCAGGTAGTCGAAGTGGAACACATTTGGTCAAATTTCTAAAGAATGGACCAATAAAAGAAACATAGCTCAGTAGCTATAAATAAAAATAAATAAATAAATTAAAAGTTTATTTACATTTTTAAAAAAGTGCCAATACAGGGATAAGAGTTTGTTGCCCTCAACAGTATTTATTAAAATTCCCTCTTCTCTCCTACCTGCTTTGCTTACACCTCCAGCTGCTCTCTCTACAAGTCCCCCCAATCTCAATCCTGCCTAATTTCTCTTCTCTTGCACTCTGCCATCTCCACTCTCTCCATTGCTTCATTCCTTCATTCCCTCACTCACTCACTCAGTCAATATTATTAAGCGTCTGATATATGTCTGGAATGGTTGCAGGCAATGGGAACAAAGCAGTGAACAAGACAAACAAGGTCCCTGTTCTCACGGTGCTTTATATTCTAGACAGAATAGAAGTAAATAATTCCAGCACGTAAAATGAAATGTGGCCAAATGGAAAATAAAATTCAAGATCAGAGAATATATAAATAATAAGAGGAGGTAAAAGCTATTAAAAATACTAGCTCACAAGGGCCTGCATAGTAGCTATAATGGAGGTCTAAATTCTTCTAAGATTCCAAGCGTTGAGCTTTATCTTTATGTGTGAGATCTGGGATCCTCTTTGGCAGTCTGAGTGGACTGAGGGAAGGCTATGAACTCTCCCACAAGAATTATTTATATCCCACTGCCTAAGAAATTACGACCAGATCCTAATGCTAACAGAGGTTCACTCTCCAAAGGAAGGCGTGCACTTCCTCATTTCTGAAATTGAGAGTGACAGAAATAACTGCATCTCCCTTTCATTTCGCCTTCCAGGAAACTTTGAGCAAAATCTGACCCTCCACCTACATAGCAACTATGACTTAAATATCTCTGTTATTTTTCCAGACAACTTTATTATATGAGTTCTCCTTTTGACCTGCTTCAAATTCTTTGTGGAATTAGACAGGGTGTCTTTTTGGTTAGCTTTATGTTTTGTCTTTTCCAAATAATAAAAAGGATTATTCATTACAAGGGTACAGACAAGAAGCCTAAGGAAAGAACAGAAACGGACTGGGCGGCCATCAGATCTCTTCCCCATCTTGCTCTCATCCAAGTTCTTCCCTGCATATCGCCTCCATTTTTCCTTCCTGTCGACACGTTCTCTCTGCTCCTCACTCTACATGGTTAATGAAAGATGGATCCCCTAACATTACATGTTACAAATCCAGTCACGCTGTTGGCCAATGGCCTGCCCCTAGGTTCTAATTCCAAATTTCCCAGAAAGATAATGTGATTGACCCCAGTTGTTTCACATGGAACAAACCAGTTTATGCCCAGGGGGCAGACTCATGCAACCTAAGCAACACAGTTAAACATCTCCCCAAATAAGGTTTGAGGGGGAAACAAAGTAAGAATAATGGGCATAGTGTTCGCAGTTTAGGGGGTCATTGTGAGCAGAAAGATATTCTACAGGGCGACTATTACAGTTGTAAATAAGTGGATAGTTAAAAGGATAGTGTGATAGATACTGGCTAGATGATCACCAAACTTATTTCCAGTGGGACTCCATTTCCTAGCATCCACTGCAGCTGTGTGAGGCTTTGTGATGGAGTTTTGTCCAGCAGGATTATAGCAGAAGTAAAGCAGTCCCTTTCTAGGCTTGGCCGTTAAAACTCAAGATTCCCTAGAAGATGGTGGAGCCAAGAGATAAAGGAGGGCTTCCTCTCCACACTGTTGCATACTGGAACATGATGTGAGCAAGAAGTAAGCATTTATTATTTTAAGCTACTAAGATTAGGGTTGTTTGTCACAGGAGTTAGCCTTTCCTAACTAGTACAGATAAATAAATAAAGCAGACCACTTATTCCTTCTACAAACATCCCTTGACTAGGTCATGTGCTACATGGCCACGCTGGGAAACTGGAGGTGAATAAGGCAAGTCTTCTGCTCTCAATTCTTCATAGTCTCATGGAGGAGACAGGCAAGTAAATAGAAAACTAAAGTAATGAAGACCTGTCCCTGAGAGGAGACAGTGGAAATGATCCTAGAGTGACTGATACTGAAATGTCTTCTCTAATAACAGAGGTTATTTTCACTGTTTTCCTAGGTGAATGGATGGATAAGCAGAAACGTTGCAAAAATAGAGTCTAAGAGACCTGGTCACAGTGGGACTGAAGGACAAGGAAGAATCAAGGACAACCCTGAAGCCCCAGCCCTGCCAATTGGAAGAATGGTGGTGACATCAACAGAAACAGGAAATCCACTTGTGGAAGAGCTAGGTTGAGAGGAAAATGATGAGTTTGCCTTGGAATATACTGAGCTTGATGCAGGTGGAGGGGGTATGGTTTAGAACCCAAAGTCTGAATCTCAAGAAAATCCTCTGGCCAGAGATGTAGATAAAGAAGTCAATGGATAAAAGTTACGTTAGCATCTCATATTAACTTACACAAAGGTGTCCTAGTTTCCTTATGAAATGTGACTACATGTCAATGATACTTTTGAAATGACTTTCATGTTCCTCTATTGTTCTCCAGAGAAAATTACAACAAGTTTCATATATTTTCTCTTTTCTGAAGAAACAAACATTATGCCAGCAGTTTTGGCACTTCCACAATAGATACTGAGAATTCTGAACAACCACTTAACCTCTCTGTGTCTCAATTTCTCACCTATAAAATGAGAATATCAATCCCTATGTAACAGATTGCATTTAAAAAAATAGCCTTAGTCATATTTCTGGTCCCACATGCTCTTCCAGAACTTTGCCACTCCTCATCTGGAGTCTATTTTCCCTCCCGTTGAACCTGAGGGGGACTGTGTGACTACCTGGATGAACAGAATGCAGCATGCATGCCTTCCTAGGCTAGGTCATAACCAGTGATATGACCTCTCCAGGCTCTCTGTCTCAAGGAATGGAACATACTCATCATATCGGGAGGAAGTCCAAAGTAGCCCACTTGGAGAATCCATGTGGAAAGGCCCATGGGGACAGGAACTGAGGCTCCCAGCCCAATGCCAGCATCAACTTTCAGACACGTGAGTGAATGATTCTTCAAATGCTTCCATTCCCCAGCCTCGACTCTTCCAGCTGGAGCCCCTGACATCTGCAGAGACAAGCTGAAACCGCTGTGTCCTGTCCAAATTCCCGAACCATAGATTCCATGAACATAATAAATGGTTGTTTTACACCACAAAATTTTGGGTTAATTTGTTATGCAGTCATGGTGTCTGTAACACCTATTGGAAAGAATTATTTGATATATAAAGGATAATTCCTGCAAAACATGCAAATTTGCTCCATATGCTATGGAGCATAAATTTTATTAACATTTATATTATTAACATTGCATAAATAACATAAAATGTTATTTATACAAATGCTTTACTTAGGATATTAACTTTCTTCTTTCATCCACCTTTCCTCTCCCCTTGCTTAAGGATATATGCAGATGTGCAGTCTTAATAAACATAAATCCATAAACTCTATCTGTAGAGTTCATGAACATCAGGAACATTTATAATAATCTAGACTCAGAAAACATGATGAGTAGTACTATCCAGAAAGTACATTCTGGTGGTTAGGCTCACAGTCCCGGAGCAAGCAGGAGCCTATATTCCCATGGGGAGTGTTCAGTTCTTGAATTCCTTTGCTGGACAAATGGAACCCTCAACGCTCCAGTTGCCAAGGTAAGAAACACATTTAGTGCTGCTGAAGATTCAGTGGGAAAGAACTTAGAACACAGGGCCTTGTTTATTCTCTAAATTCTATGAAATAGAAGTCATTTATTTAAGGAAGATTGAGGGGGGATTTATTAATCACCCACAAGCTCCCAAGTACTGTGGATATAAAACTATACACAATATAGGCCTTGCCCGCAAGAAGTTCACAGCCTTACGTCTCACAAAGGAGACAGGTATTTAAACAAACTAGTAATCCATTGTGATAAACCAAATGCAAGAGGGAAAATCTGGAGATAAGCCCAGAAGTTTGTCATTAATTATTGTTTACCAAAAAATACTGATGTGTGATACTATTCATAATCCGTGATTTATCCCATTTCTTGCAAATTTTTCTCAAATTTACAGATGAACTACTTCGTTTGAATTGCAGCTTATATGATTTAGGGGTCATACTTTCATAGTGTTTAAGTGTATGTAAGAGTGAATAGTCGGGAGTGCATGAGAGCTTGGACAGTCCTGCTTGACAAAGGTAGTAGTGCATTATTTTTTTTCCACACATATTTTCTCTCTCTTTCTGTGTTCCAAATGACGATCTGCTAATGGACTTGAAATGGTGGCTGGTGGAGCAGGGAAGAGAGAAGCTGAAGGACAACACAGGACCACAGTGACATACAGTACTTTCATTCTGAATTGATTTTCCGTGCTCCACTCTATTTTCCACCATATGGCACTGAACCCAGGATTTTCCAATATCAGAAAATACCCTACGCAGTTTTGCAAAATCTGAGAGGTAACTGTAAGGCACTATTGTGAAATCATCATCACCGTTTAATACTTATTAAGCATTCCCTCTGCCCTCTCCTGTGACAGCATAAAACAGAGCAAGCAAGGCAGGCGATGCCCCTGCCATAAGGGGTTGCATCCCAGAGGGAGCGAGCGTTCAGTAGCCTCACCGAAGGCTGGGCAAAGTCCTTGCTTCTTTACTTATAAAACGAACGCTACTCATCTCCAGCCAAAAGGTCTTTGGAGGATAATCATAAAACCTTTTTCGGAGTACTTAAAACAGATTTCAACAAAGGAAGAGTTCCTGGCTTCACAATGACCTTTCCTGCATGTGTGGTGGGGCAAGTGCTATCCTGTGAGAGCAAATTTTGGCTGAAATATTTTTTTAAACAAAGTTCATTCTTAGTCACTCTCTCCTTTTCAAAATTGCCACAACATTCTTTTGAACAGCAGAGCTAGTCACTGTTCTAAATGCTTTACACATATACACTCACTTAAACCTCACAACAACCCTTGGAGGCAGGCACTTTTATTACATCCTCTTGCAGATGAGGAACCTGAGGACAGCAGGATTATGTAATTTGACTAATGCCACAAAGCTAGGAAGTAGAAGAACTGGAAATCAAACCCTGGCAATCCAGCCTCAAAATTTGAATTATTCACAACACCAATCTGCCATACAGAGAGGATGTCTCTTCCCTTTCAGATAAACTACGTCAGGATGACATATGAATACTTTTTTTGCTTGTTTGCCCTTTTACAGAGATTTCTGCCACGCACCTTTGCATCTTCCAAAAGCTTTAGCCCATCCTTTACAGAAGGCTCTTCTCTCATTAAGGGGTTGCTCCACACTGGATTGAGTCTGGGCCATGCAGCCAGCAGCAGCCCCATGTCAGCCCGCTAAAGACAAAACCCTTTCTGTTTCTCAACCAAATCCTTCATATTTTGAGCTGAAAACAAGAACTGCCCTGCTGAGGTGCCAAGGGAAACATACTTACATTATGAAGTGTTTCTAACAAATGTTTTGGAGATTTTAAAGGGGCAGCTTTCTAAATATCTGAGGCATTTGCAAACAACCCAGACACACAGGCCAGCTTTGCAGCCCAAGCATTGTTTCTGGGTTGTCTAATTTTCTTCTTGAAAACCAGCACAGCTGTTGGGATGCCCGTTTATCAATTGTCCAGTAACACCAAAAACGTTCTGTAGGGTTGAAGTAATCAAAATGGCATTCCAGGTCTTTGATTTTGAAATGTGCATTGTTAATATAATTTTGGCATTCTTTAACAGGTTTCAAAGTGGAATCAAAGGTTTATGTTTGTAAAGTTTATAATCATTCCACAAAGTTCAAGACGTTTGGCAGTACTTGGGAAATTTAAAAAGAGTAATAAAAGGTTACCATGAGGAATTCAAAGCTGCCTTGTATGGTAATGCCGATTCAAACCACCACATACTTCAGCATCGCAAGTCTAGCTGGGATTTCAAGGATGGATCAGCGTGTACTGCAGAGACTGTTAAGTATGACACAGTGGGTTGCCCATTAATGATGAATAAGGGACTTTGGAAAATATACCATTAATGTCTCATCTTTGAAAACATGTTAGAAAAACAAGAGAAAGAGAGACAGACAGAGAGAGACAGAGAGAGACAGAGAACTGTGTACTTTTTGGCTTCATTTACTAAGCATTTATTAGCCTCCTTGACTGTTCTTCAGCATCAGCAGCTCCGCCTTGCCTTGCAATGGTAAACTGTACACTTCTGCCAACCTGGAATGCACACTGTGTTCCTGCCCAGCCCAAGTTCCCTCTGAGTCCACACTCCCTCGAAGCCTGCAATCCCAAGCCCTTGACTTGTTGGCAGCCAGTAAAAGGGGTTTCCTTATGAATCATAGCGCGTGGGGAGGCTAAGTGGTACACCCTACACTTGTGCCATAATCTGTATGGAATGTACTTGAAATAGAAGACAGAAATCTAGAGTTTAGTTCAACTTCTGACTTCAAGAACATTCTCAAAAAATTGGAGTGCAATACGGAAAAAAATCACTGTGTCTCCCCTGCTGAGGAAAAGTTTATTCCCATAAGATGGTCTCTAAAGGCATAGGAACCAAGTTGCATATGTTTGGGCTCTGAGGTCCCTGCTTAGGAAAGAGCTCATTTCTTGACCCTTTTAGATGGCCCATCATTCCTGTTCAGGTGATAAAGTTAGTCTGTCCTTTGGGGAGCTGAAGTGGAAAGACGTGTGGTTGAGACTACACAGCTGCCATAGTCAAACGTTTTCGTCAATTCTGTTAAACAAATGTAAAGTCTGACAGATCGCATCTTTAACTGCAAGAAGACTAAAGAATGTTACAAGATAGATATGTTTAGAAAACTCAGAATAGAAGTGAGTAAAGTTCCCTGCCATGTTTCTTCACCTATTTACAGTAAGTTGAAGAAAATGGATTTGCTTATTAGTAATATGCACTTATCTGGCAAAATGAATAAAGACTAGCTATCAAATTCTAAATTGCACTTCAAAGAAACTAGATGTACTCTCTAACCAAATCTTTTTTTCTTCTTAAATCACATGAAATACTCAAATATCTGAAATGAAAAAAAAAAGACTAATGAAGGTATCTTGAATGAACAGATAAACTGGAAAATGTGTCGCTATAAACTTAGAATTTGCCCTAAAAGCTAAATGTATCACTCACATATTCTTCCAAACTATAGACAATAAATCACGTTTCAGAAATGAAGAATGAACATATGCCACAAAGTTTTCTCTGATTACCAGGCAATAAAATAATCATACCTTCTTAATTCATGAATCTTATAAATGGAAATCAGCCAGATACCTGCTGATTTTCATTAATATTCGAAGAAACAAGTCATTTCCTCCATATAACTTGTAATATTTACTTCCAAGTATAGGTGAGTTACGTGAGAAAAGAAGAATGAATAATAAATGATCTGTTTTGAATACTTATAATTTTGGCTTGATATAAAAATCCCTTCAGTATAATCTGATGTGGTTACCATGTATAGCTGATGTCAACGAATTCACCAGATCATAGTCTCGTCAGTATGTAGAAAACATCAAGCTTGTGTTCATTCATTTATTCAACTATGAGTCACTCAGTTTACCAAACACTGCGATGTCTACAAGGTGTAAAAGGAACCTGTGAGCTCAAGAAGCCCCTCGTGTGGGGACAGAGACAGACATACAAGAGACAGACATACAAACAAGCAGTTATCACACGGCATTTAAGCCCTCAGTAGAGGGGTGCATGAAGAATTGGAGAAGAGGAGAGCAGAGGAGAAAGGCAATATTTAAACTGGGTCGTTAACAGGAGTGTAAATGACCCAGGAGGAGAAAGGGTGGAAAGTTGTGATAATTGTGATTGTAATATTTGGTCTTGGCCCAATTCGTGGCACAGAGCTCCTAAAAATCCGTGGAATTTCCTAAGTGATGAGAGAGATAAAGGTGTCTTTTGTTATTCATAACAAGCGCCTTTCCACCACACCACAGTTTGCCAGAGGAACCAACCAAGTGATTAGAGAGGTGGAACTTTCAGCCCACTCCCGGACTCTGGGTAAAAGGAAAGGGATTGGAGACTGAAATCAATCACCAATGGCCAATCATTTAATCAATCGTGCCTATGTAATGAAGCCTCCATAAAACCTAGAAGGATGGGGTTCAGAGAGCTTCCTGGTTAGGGAACACGTGGAGGTGAAAGGAAGGTGGTGTGCCCAGAGAGAGCATGGAAGCTCCGCGCCCCTTCCCACATACCTTGCCCTATGCATCTCATCCATCCAGCCTTTCCTGAGTTATATCCTTTTATGATAAACCAGTAATCCAGTAAGTAAACTCTTTTCCTGAGTTCCATGAACTGCTCTAGCAAATTAATCAAACCCGAGAAATGGGTTGTGGGAACCTCAGGTTTAAAGCCAGCTGTCAGAAGCACAGGTGACAATCCAGACTTGTGGTTGACTTCTGAAGTGAGTAAGGAAGCAGTCTAGTGGAAATGAACCCTGAACCTTTGCAATCTGATGCTGTCTGCAGGTAGGTAGTGTCAGAACTGAGTTAAATTGTAGGTAGGACATCCAGCTGGTATCACAGAATTGCTTGGTGTGGGAAAACCTACCACATATTTGGTGATCAGAAATGCCAGAAATTAAGTGTTGTAGTGTGAAGGTGAAGAAATACACATCTGGTCACAAAAATGTCCTCTCTGAGTAGTAAATGAGACACACAGGAGGAGTTTTTTCCCATGGGAGAGATGGAGCAGCAAAGGGCATTCCAGACTAAAGGCATTGTTTGTGCAGCAACAGGACATGTGAGCATGAGGTGTAATGAGGGAGGAGCAGTAGTTTCGACTAATGAAAGAGAGAATATTAGTGGGGAGAGTGGTAGACTTCGGGCTGGCAAAAAAGAGAGGCAAGACGTGAGTTCCATTGTAAGGCTTGCTAAGGTGTATGGACTATACAGCAATATTTTCCCAAAGGTGTTTTATGAAATATTAACTCCATAGACCACTTGTTTTTTGGGTTATTTATAGTGAACTGAGGCAAACAAAAGATTTCTTGTTCAAGTATGTTTGAGAAATGCTGGGTTTCTTTTCTGCAGAACTTCTCAGTCTTCAATATACTAAACTATGTGGCTATACCAGACATGGTAATAAAGGTAAAATTTCCCACACATTTTTGACCAAAGAAACCTGTTTTGTACAGGTTGTTATGAAGAATCAGTTTTCCACATAAAGTAATTTGTAAATGCTGCTATAAGTAATTGAGTGGAATTAAAAGTCTTAATTGTTGAAAGTCAGAGAGATTCATGACCAAGTTTACATTTCAGACCTGCAACTTGGCAAGATTAGGGAAGAGAGGTTGGAAGGGAGACAGAGTAGGAGATGAGTTGGGAAGCTAATGCAACAGTCTAAGCAAAAACCATGGGAATGGAGCAGAGAGAAAGTCTGAATTTGGGAGATTTTCAGGATTGACAGCACCAAAGGGCTAGTCGGCCATGGGGAGTAAAGAAGTGAATGAAAAGGAAAACAGTAAATAATGACTTAAGCAAGTAATCAAAGGTAACATCATCAATAATAAGACATTGACACCGTGTGCCTCCTGATATGGTAGACCGAGGACACAGCATCATATTCCTGACAACAATGCATCAGCTGAAACTAATCTTGAAAAAATATCAGATAAACCCAGATTAGTGGACATAAAATTAATGGACTGTACTCTCCAAAACTGTCAATGTCGTAAAAGACGAAAAAGGCTGAAGACCCATCCCAGATCAAGGGAGATTAAAGAGAGATGAAGCATAAGTACAAGTGTGATTCTTAATTCTATCCTGGCCCAGCAAAAAAAATATGCTCTCAAAGACATTAAAGAGACAATTAGAATTTGAGTAGGTCTTATGTGCCAATAACATTGTGCCAATTTTAACTTTTATGATTCTGAAAAGTGTACTGTGATTATGTAGGAAAATGTTCTTATTCTTAGAAAGTAACATCAAAATATTTAGAAGAAAAGGAGCATGTTCTGTAACAGAACAGAGAAAAAATTGGATGAAAACAGAAAGAAATGTATTTGTATATGCATATAGCTATATGGAGAGAGAAAAAGAGAGAAAAAAAGAATGATAAAGCAAATACGAGAAAATGTAAAAAATTGGTAACCAATCTAAGTGAAAGGCATATGGAAATTCTTAGTACTTTTTTTGCAACTTTTCTGTAAGTTTGAAATTATTTCAAAATAAAATGTGAAAAAAATAACTCAGCAATTCCACTTGCAAAGCCAACAGGTGCAAAATATAAGTCAATGATGGTTCTGCAGTGAATATGGTACCTTCATATATAAGCTACTGCAGCTACAGTGCTGGATCAAGCATGCAGGCTAGGCAGGAGCGGGTTTGTGAGAGGAAGATGGTGAGTTCTGTTCGGGGCATGTTCCTTTCAAATACCAATATCATATCCAGGGGGACACGCCTGGTAAGATGTATCTAAAGTTCGGGAAAGATGGGAGCCTGGAACCTGAGATTTTGAGACATCTTCACATGACATAGTCTCTAGCTGCTGGTGTTTTTAAATAAATGACAGCTTCTCCCTTCACTCAAACAACTTTAGTTGAGCCAGAGCAAATTTACAACTTCAGCTTGGGCTTAATCTTTAATCTCTAAGTAAAATATATGAAATTTTACCATCTTTTTTGACAATAATATCCTCTCCCAAAAAGGATACTGACATAAATGACTGATTTATATTAAGTTTAGAAGAAAAATTCAGGTATAATTGATTCTCAATGAGTATTAGGGATCAACAGCCACAACGTGGCTTCCTAGACATTAACAGCAATGAAGAAGATTTTGTATATGTTCTCCAAAAATTGATTGAAAATGATAACATATTAGTTGAGATTTTAAGATTCTTCAAGAATACCAGTCCTATGTTTTTAACCTTCCTAAACTTCATGATTTACAGAGTTTGTGTTCCAGAGGCAACTTGGATATCAGTTTGGTTAAATTAAACATTACGGTGAAAACAACACTTGCTTTAATAAAGACTTCCCTTTAACCTAAACTCTAATTTCATTAGGAAACGGAGAACACAACGCTAAAGTAGACTATACCAGCTAGGCTAGGAAAACGTCAGGTTTTCCAAACCTCAGGGTATAAAAATGAACAGGCTCAAAATATTTTGCTGAAATAAATATTGTCTCAATCTTGTGTGCACAAGGTGGTTTCAACGTTCCCAAGAATGAATGCAAGGTATTCTCGCACGATTCTGCTCTGAGTGCTTCTTGACCACAGTTCAGACAGCACTTCTTGGGATGAGAGGACTCTACCAGCACTGTTCATACGCTGGCAATTCCAAAAACAGATGTCCTCTGTTGCTGCTGTGACCACCGTCACCTCTATCATCACCCGAAGAAGCTTCTAGAAGTGAGTGTGATTGCTCATGCTCTGCCTGTGTTCTGTTTAACTTTACCATCTTCTGGCCTAGAAGAAAGGAACCCATCTTTCCTCGTTCCCCCTCTGTCCCAAGAACAGTGGAATCTATAAGCCCATGACAGTAGTTCTAGAAACTCCAAAAGCCAACCAATCACTAATTTTAAATTATCAAGGAGTCTGTTTTGGTATTTTCTTTATAAAATTGTTCAATAAATTTTACCCATAGAACACCTTGGGAAAATATCCTTATCCTGATGTAATGTTCAGGAAAGTCAGCGCAAAGGCAGCTGTTAGAAGAGGCAGGAGAGTAATACCTGAGGAGAAGCACGGGAGCGGGGCAGACAGAAGGTTGTGCAAAGGAACTGAAAAGAGCAAACTGACCTGAAGTGGGTTGAAGAAAACTTCTCAAAACTTGTGTTACCACTCAAAAAGTACTGTGTCAGGGGGCTGGCCCGGTGGCGCAGCGGTTAAGTGCACACATTCCTCTTTGGCGGCCCAGGGCTCACGGTTCGGTTCCCGGGTTCGGACACAGCACCGCCTGACAAGCTATGCTATGGTAGGCGTCCCGCATATAAAGTAGAGGAAGATGGGCACGGATGTTAGCTCAGGGCCAGTCTTCCTCAGCAAAAAGAGGAGGATTGGCAACAGATGTTAGCTCAGGGCTAATCTTCCTCCGGAAAAAAAAAAAAAAACAACTCAATAAAAAGAATGCAATTAAAAAAAAAAAGTACTGTGTCAGAGAGTTAATAAAAATGAAGTTTAAACAGACTAACACAGTAGTTTATTTCTTAGGATAATTCTAAATCCAAATACAGGAGGTGGTGAAGGGTTTCTACCACCGTCTACCACCTCTTCAGGGTCTTTTGTATTATGCTCAAGAGGTGCTTTAATGAAAAGCAAATATTGGAAATATTTTCTGATGGGTGATTTTCCTAGTACTGATTCACCATGAACCTATATTTTTCCTATTAAAAACTACAGATATTTGTTATAGAAAATAATTTGCCTTTCCACCACAAAGAGTTAATAACCCTACTGAGAAGAAGCCACGTCACAACCAGAGGAGGAGTGAAATGCTAACAGCAGCCCCGTGTGACCGCCTGACGACAGTGCGCCGAGAGGAACTGAGTGGGCCTCTACAATATCCTGTCTGCCTCAGCCCTGGGGCAGCACCCAAGGCCAGAGGTGGCTCACAAGGCTCGTGTGGGGCTCTCAGATGGCAGCCCGAGGCCTGCTGTGGTCCATGCCGGCAGGGAGCCCAGTGCACGATGGCCATTCCTGCCGCTCTGCACGGACAGGATGCGGCAGTCAGTGAACCTCCGTTCCCTTCAGCAGCCGGCTCCCAAGCGCCCACTGCCCATTGCGGACAAGGGCTCTATATTAGCTTCCTGTGGCTGCCATAACAAGTGACCACAAGCTTGGTGGCTTAAAACAACAGAAATGGATTCTCTCACAGTTCTGTAGGCCAGAAATCTGAAATCAAGGTGTCAGCAGGGTTACATTCCTTCTGGAGGCTCCAGGGGAGAATTTTCCTTAGTCTCTTCTGTTCTTTGCCTTGGCTGTTGGCATTCCTTGACTTATGGCCTTGTGGTTGCATCATTCCCATCTTTGCCTCTGTGGTCACGTAACTTCCTCTTCCTCTGTCTATCACATCACCCCTATGTGTTTCTTATAAAGGCACTTGTCATTGGATTAGGGACCATATGGATAATTGAGGATGATCTCTTCATCTTAAGAACCTTGTCTTAATAAGATCTGCAGAGACCCTTTTTTTTTAAAAGATTTTATTTTTTTCCTTTTTCTCCCCAAAGCCCCCCAGTACATAGTTGTATATTCTTCGTTGTGGGTCCTTCTAGTTGCGGCATGTGGGATGCTGCCTCAGCGTGGTCTGACGAGCAGTGCCATGTCCGCGCCCAGGATTCAAACCAAGGAAACACTGGGCCACCTGCAGCGGAGCTCGAGAATTTAACCACTCGGCCATGGGGCCGGCCCCTGCAGAGACCCTTTGTCCAAATAAGGTAACATTCATAGGTTCTAGAAATTAGGACATGGACATATCTTTTAGAGGCCACCATTCACCATTCTTCTCCACGGGGCTGCTGGAAGAGTTGGCATTGGAGATGCCAATAGCTGAAGGTGAACCTGGTAAGGGGGCAGGGGAGAGGCAGGAAGCCCAGATGGGATGTTGGGAAGGGGGTAGCTCCAGGCAGTGGCCTCGGTTTTCTGGCTTCAGATATTTTGAATGCTTTTTTCTATTTTCAGTGATGTGCTGGCTGCATGATAGCTTTTCTGACATGCAGGCTTGTCCCAAAATAGAGCTTTGTTGTTATCTCACAATACTTGATAAGAAAAAAAATTCTATCGGATTAAAATATCCATCCTAACTAGCAAAGTGAATTTCAATGTTACAGTTGTTAGTGAGAAAAAAGGAAGAGTTTGCTAAATTTTTCAAATATAATTTTAACTGTTGTAATATCTTAATGGTTTTAATTTTTTATCACATGCAAAAAAAAGTCTCATTGATGGTGATCATCAAGAGTTTGCAGAAATCATCTTTAGTAAAACTTGAATAAGAAGTCTGTAGCCACTTCAGGTATAAAAATACGATTAAAAAATCAGATTCACCAAAGCAAACTCAAGTTTCTCATTTTAAAAATTGCAAAGATTTAGCAGCTTTATATAAAGGCGATATTCAACTTCTTCATTAACACTTTGTATTTTTACCATCATTATATAAATAAAGAACATATAATGTTTTTTCAACAAGTCCCATACAGATGCTTCTAAATTCCTTCTAGTTTAGCCCAGATGTATGTGTGTATATATACACCTCAGCAGTAGCAGAGGAATTCGGGAAAGAATGAGCAAGGAAAGTAAGAGAACTACGATTGGATTTGCCTCAGAGCCAACAAAGCCCTCATGGAAATTTAATGACTCTAAGGCCCAAAAAGGAAGCAGTCAGAAGTGAATGTAAGGGGTGAGAAGAGGACCTAAAAGAAAACTGATCAAGAGAAGCAGGACATCGATTACATATGAAAATAGTTTCCAACTCTCTAGCCGTCAGGGATTAGTAGTCAAAAATTGACCCAAACCTATAAACATTGTTAATGCTTACTTTAAAAATCGAATAGTGTGACTATATTCACACAGTGGAATGCTATAGCAATGAGAGGACAGTGAACAACCTGACAACATAACGTAACATAAAACTCAACATAATGCTGAGCAAAAAGAGCATGGCACAAAACAATATATACTGTATGATTCCATTTACATAAAGTACAAGTTCATTTATGGTGTTGGAAGGTAGGAGAGTGGTGGCCCTTCGAAGGTTATGGTCTAGAAGAGGGTTCTGAGTTGCTGGTAATATTTTATTTCATGGCCTCAGGGCTGGTTACCCAGGTACGGTCAGTTTGTGAAAATGCACAGAACTGCACACGAATGATATGTGCACTTTTCTATATGTGTATTTTCTTTAATCAGATTTAAATAGGGCAGAATAAACTGTCAAATCAATGCCTCTCCTACTTTTCTTTCTGATGCTTTCTTCTAATTTTGTTGGAAATGTTACTTATTTGAATAGAACATAATCACTCTCAACTAAAATAAAAACAATAAACGGAGGGCTTATATGTTCTTCAGCAAAAAGTGTCCATTTAAAAGTTAGGTGTTGTAGCATGCTTGTAGATGTGATTAGGAATATGAGGAAATAGAGCATGATTTTTGATCAAAAATGAAAAGCACTGTCCCCTGTCTAGAGTTTGAAATAGATTGGGACGCAGATGTTCTGGACTCCAAGACCCACCTCAAGTGTCTCCACCCCCCCCCCCCCAGCCTCCCTCAGAGTTAGGGTGGGGCCACATGACCGCTTATAATCGATGGTTTGGGAGCGGAAATGGCAAATGCCCCTCTGAGGCCAGTCTGACTCTTTTTGTCTCTCTTCCTAACACGTGTTAGGAAACAAGATTTTATGTAACAGAAACAGAACAGGGTGGGAATAAATTTAAGGAAATCACTTATCATTCACATCAAAATGTAACTAGAAAGTCAGTACAAGCAAAAGAATATAATTATATGTTATGTAATTACATGGTTTAAAAAACTGTTTTCCAGTATCTTCTGCTACTTTCTTCGAACTTCATTTATTACCCAGCTTTGACCTTGCTAATGTCCCCTGGGCTTTTCCTTTTTTGAAATGTTGCCAAATAATATAACGTTCATCTGAAATCTCTCTGCTCTCTCTCTGTTTCTGTCTCCCTCTGTCTCTGTTTCTCTCTCTCACACACACACGCACACACACACACTTACTCATCCTTTTTCTGCCTTCATTCTAGATATTGCAAAAAAATCTTTTACCGCCATGAGGAAATTTGAACAAAAAGTCAAAATAAGTTAAAATCTAGACCTAAATATTACTGTGTTACCTATGGATTGTTATCTGTAACACCCCAGCATCGGTATGATTCAATGATTAAAATTACTCTTTCGTTTGAATGCTTAGGGAGTAGGGAGAGGGAAGAAAAAATGAGGAGAAAGAAAAGGGAGTGAGTGACCTGGGCTTAAGAGAAGGGGAGCGTGTTAGAAATGTGAAAGTACAAGCGATCAGGAAAAAAGGCTATTTTTGAGGAAAGTCATGTGACAGAAAGGAGCCCGTTATGGAAGCATGGGGTTTATAGTTTAGTGCCTGTTCTTCGGTAGACTTCTTCGTTAATTACTCGATTTATTTAGCTGGCTCACAAAATTGCACAACTCTCTTCAGGCACATGGATAAAGTACAGGCAGGAAAATAACCAGGAAACAGTCCAAGACTTTATATTGCTTGTTACAACAGTACCCCTTGTAACAATTTTTTTAAATAGAAGTATGTAGGCCAGTGGTTTCTTCAGAAGAAAGCTGTCCTCACATTCCAGAAACTCACAGGAGGTAGTTAAAAAGAACAAGCCGTGCACACAGAAACACACCCAGAAGAATCAGTCATTCCCCAGACAGGAACATTAGATTTGCTTTGAAATAGCTGAGGTGATGTTGCTTTCCCTGAAAAAGAGTGGAGTAAAACCCAATGAGGTCATTCACCTTGGGGTCTCTGGGAAGAGGATGTTTGACCAATCAGTTCACGGCCATATTTCTATTCAACGTAGTTGACTCCTCAGCAGGTGGGACTTAGGACTCCACACCTAAGGAATCAGCAGATGAGGAAACCAGTTTAAAAAGGAATAATAAAAGACCCCAACCTTGAATACTAGGACAAATGGAAGACGGTTGAGTACAAACAGAATGCAGGAGTTAGCATGGCCCGTGGTGGTGGAAGCTGACCAGATTTAGAGATCAAAACCCTGGACTCTAGTTTGCACCTAGTGCAAGTCACTTTTTATGTAGGATCCTCATTTTTCTCATCTGTAAAATGAGCAGATTTTTATAAGCTGAGCTGTGAGACTTTTCATCTAATGTTATAAAAGCTCTATGAACAGCTTTTTGGTTGGCTTGAATACCTCCATAAGACTCAAAGAGTATGGCTTTGTTCTGGCTTGTCCTTGACCTTGGAATATCCAGGAAGCCTGGGAGAATTCCTCCATGCCCTCCACTCCTTGTGCAACGGTGGGACTCCTTACAACACAGTGTCTATGTCCCCACCCTGGCCTAATTGCTAGGGATTTAGCCCCGACTTTGGCTGACTTTCAGGGGATCCTAACCTCTGCGGATTTGCCTAACCATCTTTGCCATAGAGAACAGAACTCTGGTGCT
Organism: Equus asinus; assembly: GCF_041296235.1. Taxonomy (NCBI): domain Eukaryota; kingdom Metazoa; phylum Chordata; class Mammalia; order Perissodactyla; family Equidae; genus Equus; species Equus asinus. Next base: position 173,100,593 of record NC_091790.1, read on the forward strand.
GGATGGGGTTGAGAAGGTCACTTTCCTTATCCTTAAAAATTTAGAGCCATTACAATTGAATTAAAATGAAATGATTCATGCATTGCATTATATTATATGATTGAAATTATGTGTTAACACTTGTCTCTGGGGCATTATTCTAGCAATTCCAGGAACAGGTGCTGGGTAAACTGTAAAAGAAATGTCAGAGTTTTAACAATTAGTGGCCTTGAGTCAATCATGCAAGCCTACGAAATAGAAGTGTTTTTCATACAACTGAACTAACTATATACAGCCCCCCAACAATTCCAGACATATATATTTTGAAAGCAATTGAATTTAGTAAATATAAGAAACAATAGATCAGTGCATCTTCACTCTGGCTACATATTACACTCAGAGGAGTTTTTAAAAAATACCTTTGTCTGTCCTCTCCCCTCCCCAACTAATTGAATTAGGCTCTCTGTGATGAGGCCAAGGCGTTGATATGTGTCCTGGATCCCCCAGGTGACAATGCTTCTTCAGCAGACAGGGCTGAGAAACAAACATTGCATTTGATTATCTCTTCCAGGGCATAATCTGGCACCTTCCACAGAATGGGAAGTAACTGAAATTGAAGTGAGGAGGTCTGTGATCAAAAGCATAACTCACGCATTTCCAAGCTGCATGACCTTAGGTGAATCATCTGACCTTTCTTAGCCTCAATTTCCCCTGCTATAAACAAGGAGACAAGATCTGCCCCACCAAATTGTTGAGAAAGCGAAATAAGGTATATTTGAAAATATTTGATACATAATAGATATTCAAAAGGTATTAGTTGAATGTTGCATTTGTTTTCTTTCACTTTATTGGTTTAATTGTAAATAGTGAGAAGTGGTTAGTTTAATTTTAAGTGTGACAATCTCAGCATTCAGTACGGTCACTATAGTGAACAAGCTGCCTGTAAACTATATGTAAAGAATGAATGCAGAGATTGATTGTGTTCTCACTTCCCTTCCAGTTAAGAAACCTCTAGCTGTGGACCTGCAGTCAGGCTAGCTCAGAGTTCCTCGGACTGGAATTCTGATAAACAAGGTGCTTAGAGCCCAGTTCTGAGTGGGTGATGGAGCCCCACGAAGCTGACCTCCAAGATGTCGCTAGTGGTGGCAGCCTTGAGGCCAAGCAGAGGGGCACACTGGCCTCCTTTGCCTCTGAGACTTCATATCTCCATCTCTGCTGAGATCTATAAGGAATCCGCGGTAAGGAAGCCGGAACTGCACCTTTCCTTTCTTTACAAAACAGTGGTCCAGGCTGCAATCTTTGAGGGAGGCGAATAATAAAGGAAAACAAAAATGTAGGGGAAAGGGAAATAATTACACAAACACTTAAGAAAAGCTGCAGATAAAATTATTTGAGAACCGTCTTCTCAAATGACTGCTTTGTATTTTCCAAGTTGCTGTTACTTTAGTCTGTTTTGTTTTTTAGTTTCCTTTGGATCTGTGTATGTTAGAAATTTAGAAAGTAGGAGTTGTCCAAATGAAGACTGAGATATAGTACCTCTTGTCTTGTAGTGAATGCCCCTTCTGCCTTAAATCTGGATAGTTTTTCAAAACTTGGTTCCAAAATGATTTTGAAAACCCCTCAGAGTGAGTGCAACCAATTTTCAGTCTGCCACATTTGCAAATATATTGCTGTAATGTATAAAATAACAAGCTTCTAGTTATTTCGTAGAAATTTAGACCTTAAAGACATCTGTAGAAATCAGCTAACTCAAGCCCTTCATTGAGTCACATAGAAGCTGGAGGACCTTCCAAGATAACACAACTCACCAACAGCAGTGCTAGGAACAGAATACACGTATTCTCGTTTCATTCATGCTACGATCACAGATGCCTGGTATCTGGTTTTGGAGCAGGCTTCTATGTGGGCTTTCGTTTTGAGAAACAGATTGCATGATTTCAAAAGAAATAACTTTCAACTTCATTAAAAGTTGCTACGGATGAATAAGCTCTGAGGATCTAATGTATAACACTGACTATAGTTGATAACAACATATTGTATAGTTGAAATCTGCTAAGAGCATAGAACCTAAATGTTCTCCCCCACTTCCCAAAAAAGGTAAGAATGGGAGGTGATGGATGCATTAATTAACTAGATAGGAGGAATCCTTTCACAATGTGTATGCATATCAAATCATCATGACGTACACTTTATCATATGATTTTATTTGTCAATTATAACTCAATAAAGCTGAAAAGAAAAATTGCTATCAAATAGATTTTTCCAGAAGGACTCATGGATTCTACATTCCCTGCATTCTCCTTTGTTTGAAAATTTGCCTGTGACTTTTATAAATTAATCATATTTTGGCAGAGTATAATATTCCTCGTTAAAATCTCTGACCTCAGAATTCTGCACATTATTCCTCTGTCTCCCAGTATTGAACGCTATTGGAGACAAGACAGAAGTTGTCTTAATTCTCACTCTCATCAGTGACTTCCTTTGTTTTCTAGGTGTTTGAAGAATTATTTTCTCCTTTCTTGAAGTTCAATTATTTCAATAGCATATGTCCAAGTATTGATTTTTCTTTATTATTTTTTTCATGATCTACAGACTTTATTCTTCATTTCAGAGAAAATTTTGTCTATTATATTTTTGAATAACTTTCTTTTCCTTTTGTTGGCATTTCTATTTCAGGAATCTCTAGAATCGTCATGTTAAATTTTATTTGCTTGTCCTCTATACCTATCACAATTTCTCTAATTATTTTAATCCTCATCTGCACTGTGGTTATCTAAAATTTTTCCGCTCTGCCAGACTTTGGATTTCCAGCTGTATATATTTTATTTTTTGTTTTTCTCACTTTGTTTATTATACAGTAGTCTTCTGGCTAACAATTTGCTTACTTAGGTTGGTAATCTCCCTCTTAATGTAATCTTATTATTGTATTTCATATTAGTTTTTGAAATCATGATTTTACAAGTTTTTTTTTTTTCTTTCTTGTGCTGAGGAAGACTTTCCCTGAGCTAACATCCGTTGCCAATCTTCCCCTTCTTTTTGCTTGAGGAAGATTAGCGCTGAGCTAACATCTGTGCCAATCTTCCCCTATTTAGTATATGGGTCACTGCCACAGCATGGCTGAGAAGTGGTGTAGGTCCACACCCAGGATCGGAACCTACAAATCCAGGCTGCAGAAGTGGAGTGCACCAAACTCTAACCATTACGCCATGGGCCAGACTCTATACAAGTGTTTTTTTTTTTTTTTTTTTTTTGAGGAAGATTAGCCCTAAACTAACATCTGCTGCCAATCCTCTTCTTTTTGCTGAGGAAGACTGGCCCTGAGCTAACATCTGTGTCCATCTTTCTCTACTTTCTATGTGGGATGCCTGCCACAGCATGGCATGCCAAGGGGTGCCATGTCCACACCCGAGATCTGAACTGGCGAACCCTGGCCACCAAAGCTGAATGTGCAAACTTAACCGCTGCACCACCGGGCCGGCCCCTACAAGTGTTTTCTTTTTTTTTTTTTAAAAAAATAAAACACCTCAAGGCACTCACATGAAGTTGTATTCCATTCTTCGTATTTTTCCTCCAGACTGAGTTCATCATTTTGTCTTTCACATGCCAAGTTCCTCATCTTTACATAGATCTATCTAGCTATTGATTTGATGGATCACATTTCTCCATCTTGTTCTTTCTCAACACGACAGTGGATACTGTATGGCAAAATCTATTTGAGAGCCACCCTCCTCATCTCTTGGTATGGCCCTTTGAGTCTAATTTTGAGATCTGAATCTCTTTCTATTTTCTGTATACTCAGGCTATGAAGGGGAGGAAAAGAAGTGCTCAAACGAAGTCACATACTTTGTTTCCCTTCTGAAATATTTTTAAAGACACTGTAGCAGGATCTACTGCATCCAGCCAGGGATGCATTCACTCCTACAAGCTTCTCCTGCTCTCTCCACCTTAGTATGACTCCTGAAAATGAACAGGTTCTTTGGGCCCTTCTTGCCTTTGCTGAGATCACACAGTGAGAGCTTGTGCATCAAAAAGGTTTCCTGTAGTTCTCTCTTGATCATCCAAGGATGCCTCCTCAGTCTACTTCTCTCCCTGTGGAAGATGTTGGTGAGAATGTCATGATTTTGTGGATTCACAATACTAACAAAGTATTTCTCCTGCAGGAGGAGAGCAAGGATAAAACTCTGCCGCACCAGAATTCACACATCCATTCAACACATATGGTTTGTATCCGCTCTGTGCCAAGCACCATTTTTGATTTATAGCAGTGAACAAAATAGACGAAGTACCTGTCCCATGAAGATGACTTTGTAGTGGGAATGAGACAAGAATGAATGAATAACAAAACATACATAAGTCAGTGCTGTAAGTGTGATGAACAAAAATGAAGTAAGCACAAAAAAGAGTGATAGGGCTTACTATTTCAGATGACATGGTCTGAAAGGACCTTGGATAAGACGACACTTAAGCATAGATCTGAAGAAAATGGAGGAAACAGCCATGTATCTATCCAAGGGAAGAACTCTCCAGCAGAGGAAATACAACTGCAAAGGCCCACAGTGGGAAGGTGACTGGCATATCAGAAGCCACGAGGTCAGAAAGATGGTGAGAGCCAGGACCTGGAGAGTCACAGAAGGCCTTTTAAAGACTTGGGCTTTTACTCTGAAGAAGATAGGAAGCCTTTGGAGGGTTTTGTGTAAAGGAGTGACGTAATATTTTGAAAGAAGCTTTTTTTCCTCTCTCTCATTACCACTTTCCAAATTTTATGGAAAGAGGTTGCACTCTTTTCTTAAGTTGCTCAATTTTTAACTTTTTTTTTTTTTTTTTGCTGGGAAAGATTCTCCCTGAGCTAACATCTGTCACCAATCTTCCTCTTTTTTTCCTCCCCTCTCCAAAGCCCCAGTGCATAGCTGTATATTCTAGTTGTAAGTCCTGCTAGTTCTATGTGAGCTGCTGCCATAGCATGGCTACTGACAGATGAGTAGTGTGGTTCTGTGACAGGGAACCAAACCCAGGCTGCCAAAGTGGTGAGAGCCCTGAACTTTAACCACGAGGCCATCAGGGCTGCCTCTTTAATTTTTTTTTAAGTTAGGTGTTGGGAGGAGAAGCTGTGAACTCGTTTCATTCAGCCGTCTCTACCTCTGCTGCCCAGATCAAGGAAGCTTCATTTCCACTGTGCTCTGGTGGCTTGTAGGCAGGGTCTCATTCACACTCATCCTCCAGGCCGTATCACACACCCACGTGAAGGGCTGCACCCTGAGGCTCTCTGGGAAAGACACAGCAAGCACATTCACCCCCCGCCAGCCTCAAATGAACCCTGCCTACAATCCAGGCTGTGTGTTCCTGTGCGGTAGTGTTTTAGAGTTCCGTTTTTATAAATATATGACTCAACAGTATTGTTCTTTGTTTAGCTTTAATCTTCCTCAGAGTTTGGAGTGTTTGTAAGAAAAACCTGTAGATTTATTTTTCAAGACTGCTACCTTAAACCAAGAATTTTTAAAAACATATGCACCCAATTTTTTTCTTCTGAAGAAAATGATGCTAAATTTACCAAAATAAAGTTAGGCTTGCATTGAGGAAGGGCTATCAACCATTAAAATAATCAACAAATTATCTCTGATACCAAATGTATACACAAGATTTCTTGAATATCTGAAGAAGAAGATTTCTGGTAAAAATTCACCGTATCTTGTTTTTTTTTACTAGAGTATTTCAAATTAGTTGTTGTGTTAAAAGGAGCTCCAAATTCTCCTCTTGCAAAAGGTCAGGGATTGGGCCTGATGTTTACTTCCTTTGAAATAAGCGGAAATAATTATCTGAGCCAGTAGAAATAGCAATATTAGATTTAGTAAAATCTGGTTCAAGATGTAAAACATGTGTACGAATCATCTATAGACGAGTGGGCAAAACCAATTAAGTGTTAAGTGAGTAAGAAATGAGCCTTGAATTTATACACATTTGAAATAGAACTTTTAGTTCTATTAGTGTTCTTTAGTGAAGAACCTGAAGTTTTGAAGGACAAACATTGAAAAAAACTATTTAGATTACATGCAAGATATACTGGGTATTATGTCAATGAGCATCTCATGTTATATATTGTGTATTGTTATTGTGGTTATTTTTGTCAAAGGATTTTTATCATATGTGTTGTATCGTTTGATGGAGAAAGCCTGGCAACTACACAAAATTTTTACCAATTTTCACTTCCTCCAACTATGTATGAGAATTTTTCAAAACCCATAAATCACTATTCTCTGGTTTGGCTAAAGTTAGGGGAACATTGTTAACTAACCTAATATTTCAATAACACTTTTTCTGAACACTATTTCAGTGTTTTCACAATGTGTCTAAATTTAAAAGAAAGTGTCATTATTACTGAAAACATTTTTGTGATGAGCTAGTGAAGTCCCCAAAATCATACTACGAAAGACCTATATTTGACACACTTTTTTTACTCTGAGAAAGCAAACCCATCCAGGACCTTTGCATAAGACTATAAAAAACAATAAGAAAGCGTTTTTAGAAAATACTATGCAAAGGAAAAATAGAAAGACAAACTCTAGCCAATATTTCTGTCTTTATCTTGCCTCTATCCATTTAAATAAAAGCCCAGAATAAAAGATATCATAACCACAGAAATTCAATCAATATTCTCATAATTTAATGTTACTTGAAGTTTCTATCAAGAAGTATTGCAAACATTTCCTTGAGAAGTTTTATGTCATGTTTCCAAGGACCCACACATTTCACTCTCCAACTGCAAACTCCCTAATCCCATGCACACTTACGTACAAAGTAAGCCAAGTGTAATGAAGTTATGAATTTGTCGTACCAGCTATAGATAGTCAAGTGTGTGCCAGGCTCACCAAGGAACAGGAAATGTCTAATAAAACAAACTTAACATGTAAACATTTTCCCTGCTAGTTTCTCCTAACTTTCAGTTTAGTCTTCTTGTCTGGATGAGTATTACTGTATAAACAGGCTGAGGGATGCTTGGTTATATTATTCTTTAGCATGTCCAGATATCAAAGCTTATGCATATTTAGAAAACAAAGCAAATCCTTGAAAGAGATGGTCACTACTGATTATTTGATCATTACTCCTACTTTTATCTGATTTCTAATTAATGAATTTGCACTCTCATCTTCATTAAGTCTAGGCTTCTTATATATGTATGCATTTTTTCTCCTTATTACATTTTCGGATTAATGCTTAATTTATTTCGATTCTTCTTGTTTAATAATAAAACCTTTAATATTTTTCAGCTTGCCTTTTGCTACAATTTGAACACCATCTCATAGATCTTTATAAGTAGTTATTTCATTAATATCATTTTCTGATTAATTGTAAATTTTTATTTCCTCCATGGCTGTACAGTTATTGAGAAAAATAGTTTTCAGTGTACGCTTGGTTGGCTTTCTCTATCATCCTTTTATAATGAATTTCTAGGTTTATTGCATTATTGGCAGAGATTACGGACCTTTCAATATCTTATAAATTCCATGGTTTGAAAGGTGGGATATTTATTCTCTGTCTATAGAGTATATAGTTTGATTTAGTCTTTTAAACTAACATAATCCTCCTATTCGGATCCCATATATTATTATGTAATATCACTTAAAATCTCTGTTTCAATTGAGGCCTAAAGGCTGAGAACAGTAGATTAGGTGCCAAGAGTCCTTGCATCCCAAGTCAAGGGACTAGATGACCTAGATGATACGTGCTAAGAGATTATAAACCACTTCTTCCAACATTAGTAGGTCACAGCGGATTTACTGGAAATTAATGAAGATTGCGCTTCAGGGCCCCCTCACTTGCACAGGCCCTCCCCCTGACAATGAGTAATGTCCCTTAAAAGTCTATTTAATTTTAATCCCTGCACCAGAACACAGGAAACACCCTGGAATCTTACAGCTCATACATTTAAAAAACTGAGTGGTTTTCACAAATTTTACGAGAATTCTAAAAGTTTACATGGTAGTTCTAATAAAGAGATACAAAGGTGGAAGGAACTTCTAAACTATTAATAAAAAACAAATTTTAATTAACAATGCCAGAGCAAAAATTGAAATACCTTCTTAATATATCTGTTAAAAATCGTATTTCTAAGTAATTAGCATATGAAGAGGAGACTGAAGAATATGCAACCAAAAATCATGGCGAAATGGGTGTTTTAGATGCGTATCAGGCAGTTAATAAAAATATTATTTTTTAATTTTGTGAGGTTTAGGATCCTTATAAACTTTATAAAATTTATAATTAGTTCTGATTTCTTTTCACCTTCTTAGTAAATACATTCCTAATTTTGCATTTGTTCTTTTGTATTATTTTTATTAACACCCCCACCCCAAAACTCTATCAACTTCAGGCCCCGTATAAGATGAATGGTTCCCTGGTTATTGTGCACCTTCAGTGACTAGAGAATGAAGTGTTAAAGAGCTTAAAGAGAAGATTCATTTGTATCCCCTCCCCTCAGCCAAATAACTACAAGTTTGAGGGATAAAGAGGCTGGAGAACTTGTTAAATCACTGTGTCCCCATAATTCTCCCCAACTATGGGGATGGATTTTCCCACCACCTCAGTCAGATGAGAAGGGCTCTGAGACAATCGCAGTGGGATGTTTGTTAGCATGTCCTTTGGAGGAAATGATGTCTGAGGTTTCCTTGGAGATTTCCAATGGCTGGAGTTGTTTCTTTTTGTCAGTAAAGCGAAATTGGAGCACTGAGCACAAGTTATACTCTCCAAGGAGTAGGGCAAGGATGCCTGAAGAGAGTCAAGTAGTTCCCTGGGAGGGAGATACTTGCGATGTTTCAAAAGGGCCTCTACTAAGAGAACTGCCTGGAGATGCAAAGGGACCCTCACAGAGGCAGGGTGTGTGGAGTGCACAGCTCCATCTGCACCATACCCCCACCCTCCCACTCCCTCCCCCTGCCCTGCCACCTCCATCCCCCTTTGCCCCCCGCCTGCCATCTCCTACCTTCCTTTGTCTGGGGGAAGGGAGAAAGCTCAGCATTAAAGAAATTTGGAGTTCTAACTGCATTGACTGGGCACTTTAATTATTGAATTGAGATCGTCCTGGTGGCTGAGTGACCCACTTGAGATATTATTCAACAATGGGGAAAAACCTAATTGAGCTTGAGCTTGAAGGGACTATGTGAAAAGAATAAAGTTGCTTCATGTGACACCCTAATAAGTCCAATTTATTCAAGAAAAGTTTTCCTCATTTACTTTTAACTTTCTTAATCTACTAAAGACTTAGAAATTTGTGTAAAAGCATGCCTGTTTCTTTCTTTAGAGCTTCTTTTCCACTTTTAACAGATTTTTTAAAAATGTATTTCAAGCCCGTCAAGATTTATCTTCAACCTCAACAAACACGTCCATATAAACGGCATCCACTGCTTTCTTTTTATAGCATTTACCTAACTCAATTTGACTTTGCGAGAAGAGAATGTAGCCTGAATAATTTCTACCTTTCAAAATTTTTGAATTTTATTTGTTACTTTAAAAATGATTTTAGGCATTTTTATAAATGTTCCATGATGTTTGAAAGACATCTATATTCTTTGTTCAAAGAAGGTAAGTTTTTCTACATGTCTGTATGCATATCTGTAGCCAAATATAAAGTAAAAGAATTTTCCCCTCAAAATTATCTATCAGAAAAGAGAAAGCACCTTCTTTATATTTGAAATCCATAGCAAGTTCCAAGAGAAGTAGAAGAAACAGTGTGAAATTCCGTATGTTTAGCAATGGAAGCAGCATATCTGATTTTTTCCAGGTCTTATGAGCTCATCTGTGTGTACAAAGAAGGGTGGAGATGGCAGAGTTGTTCAATGTGATGACCCTAGATGCCCTCCGCAGAGCTCTTGCAACATCTTGGAACTTTGCTACGTCCACATTATACTAGGAATGTGGTTGGTAAGGCAGTCAAAGATTTGGGGGGAAGGTCAGATATACATGTTATTTCAGATATATGAGAGAACCAGAAGTGGGAGTACAAAAAAATGGCACTCCCAAGTTGGCAGGATTTATGCAAATTAAAAATGTTCACACTCTTTGGGCCAGCACTCTCACTAATAAAGGTCTATCCCAGAAAAACATTTGTACATGTGCATCAAAAAATATTGCACTCTTCAAAATTTGTTAAGAGCGTAGATCTCATGTTAAATGTTCTAACAACAACAAAAAACCCCCAAAAGGGCACAAAGAAACTCCAGGAGATGTTGCATTTGTCTATTACCTTGACTGTGGTGACGGTATCATGGGTGTTTGCATATGTTCAAACTCACTGAATTATACACATTAAACATGTGTAGTTCTTTGTATATTAATTATACATCAATAAGGCTGTTAAAAAATTAAAAATAAAAAGATTTGGGTCCACTTCCCCTTTTTGAGGCTTCTGGAACATAAAAATTGAATAAATGCCAAAAGTAGCTACAAAAAAAAAATAACGCATGAACAGGAACTTTCATGGAGCATTGTTTTAAGGGCAAAAGATTAGGCAATTATTCAAATATCAATCAATTGAGGGTTAACTAAATTACGATACATCCATACCATGAAATACTATGCAGTAGTATGCAATAATTGTAAGTAAAATTTATATGCTGACATGTGAAATCCACAAGACACTGTAAATGTTTTAATGAAGTTATGAAACAATATATAAATCTGAGCCCATTTGTGAGACGGTGTGTGATTTTGCATAAATGCCCAGAAAGGTTTTTGGAAGGATATACGACCAATTATTAACAATATACTTTGGGAAAGCAAGTGGGACTGGGTGGGAGTACCGAAGGGAGGCTGAAAGTCTACTTCTCAACTGATTAAACTTTACAGTGAGAATACTCTTACGCATAATTGCATAAAAGATTATAACAAAAATATGGAAATCCTCTCTTATACAACTGAGATGTTTGGGTTTTTGTAACCCGCACAACCAGAAAGTGAAATTGAATGCACTATAGATTCTAAAGCTTAAAAAATTTGCATTTCCATTTTATTATATAATGCTAAAAGAATTATTCTTTTTCATTGTCACTAAAAAATTTATAGTAAAATCTCCTTTCCATTAAGAAAGGTGCCAGATTATATGTGTTACAGGCAAATGAAGAGGTCATCAGGTCAACCTCCATAAATCAGCAAGCATTTATTAATAGGCTATATACTTCTGTACTATATTAGACACAAATATCACCAGCACCGTGGAATTTCAAAATGAAAATATAGTGACATTATATCTTGGTGGTCATAGAGATTCTAACAAATTAACCCACCTAGCTTCTGGTTACCCAGTATGTATACTTTTAATATTATGATAATTGACTACTTGAATAAGGGCAGTTAATTGCTGAGGTATTTGCCAGTCTTTAGGTTAATTATAAAATGAGAAAATATTGATAAAAATATCAACATTGTCACTATATTATTTAATTTATTTTTTATTATGTTTTTTTTAAATGAGAAATGATACTGTTTTGGAGTATTGAGAATTATGAGGAATTTTTTTGGCCGGGGAAGATTCACCCTGAGCTAACATCTGTTGCCAGTCTTGCTCTTTCTTTCCCCTCCCCTCAAAGCCCCAGTACATAGCTGTACATCTTAGTTGTAAGTCCTTCTAGTTCTTCTATGTGAGCCGCTGCCACAGTGTGGCTACTGACAAACGAGTGATTCTACCCCGGGGGAATTTTAACACTAGGCCAACAATACTGTCACTATTTTAAATATGAGGAACTGAGGGTAAAAGACTTTAAGTGTTCAGACCATATGTAAATAAGTGTCAGGATGAGGATTGGATTCTGGGTCTCATGGGGCTGTGCATTTCATCTCTTTCCGCTCTATCACAATACCTCTTCCACACCTATCTGGCAATTTAGAAAGGCTTGCATGAAAATATAAGTGAGTCTTTCTGTTTATTTTTCAGTTTTAGAACTGAGATAGCAAGTTTCAGAAACTATTCAGTCTACTGGTCCACAACATTGCATTGCCCATAGATGTTAAATATGCAACATCAGTGTAAAACCAGTCATTACATGTATTTCAATTCATTTTTAAAACCATTTGAATCACTCTTGTCTGGTCCTCTCCTGATTCTTTAAAATCTTCCAGAAACAGTTCATTCTTTCTTTATACTCTCTCAAATTTTTCCACTTTAAACTTTATTTAACAAGTGTTTTTTTCCAAGCAATTTTATTGGGATCATAATGGTTTATAACATTGTGCAATTTGGGGTGTGCATTATTGTTTACCAACAAGTATTATTTTTAAAAGGCCCATCCTCCTGAGTAGTTTAGAAATTCTAGCTTTAATGTGAATCAATTTAATTGGATTGCTTCCATCTTAGACTGTAATTGAGATCTCAAACAATGGTATTATGGGTGGGGAATAGGGTTGGTGGGTAGAGGAATGAGGGAAAGTGAAATGAGAAAACAGCTAATTTTAGAGTATGGACACTGTGGAAAAGAGTTATAGGAGGCTGAGGGGCAGGGCGTGTCAGGACATAGGGAAGATGCGAAGAAATGGCAGTGGGAATGGACTTGATTACAAAAACGATATTGATAATACCACTACCAATAATGACTAGCATTTCTAGTGCGCTTAACCACGAGCCAGGCACTGATAAGCCTTTTAAAATGTTAAGTCATTTACATATTATCTCATCTCATCCTCACGAAAACCTTATCATACAGATATTTTTTTCTCATTCCATTGACGAAGAAATGGAGGCTTAGAGACATTGAACAACGTGACCAGTTTACATTAGTAAATAAACAGGGGCAACTGGAGTAATTTTTAATATTTCTAGGATCAAATTTAATACACATTGGGAAAATTCTCCAAGTTAATTCTATGAAATATGTATTCACTTTCGTGTTCAGAAATATAAATAGAAACCTATAATTAGATTTCCATGGCATAAATTTTATTTTCTTCTAAGTCCCCCCAAAAAGCACTCAGAACACAAAAGGGGCAAAATGATCTGTGAAGGTCAGGTAAAATCTGACAATTGAAACCATATGACTCCTACTCAAATGGCTTCCTATTGTCTCACATTTCATGTGAAAGTCTCTCTCTCTCTCTCTCCATCTCCCATGTCTGAAGATTAAGATTCTCCATCATGGCCTTGATCACAACTCCTCTGCTGCCCTCACTATTTTACTTTTCATGTGGTTTTAGCTCATTATGGCTTTGATTACAGCCTGGACTCTCCATGGCCTTGCTATGATCTCTTCACTGTTACCTGACACAGGTGAGTCTCCATGTCAAATTCCTAAGATTGCACACTCTGATTGGCCCAGTTTGAGTCAGTTTTCAAGTCCAGGTACAATCAGTTATTGTCATGGTCCATCTGATATTGGAGCTCTGTCTTTCGGAAGCTTATAATTGGAAAGTTTTTCTAAGAAAAGAACAGGAATTAGGAAGAAATAATTGGTGTTTTCAGCACCATGGCTTTGAAGCAGTAGGTAGAAAAGCCAAACTTTATTGGAGGGAAAGGTGGTCTTAAGAAAGTAGGAGACAACCCGTGAGAATAAGCCAGAAGCATAAGGAGCTGTGGGTGGCAAGGAAGGTATTGGAGGGGAAGTGAAAACATCACAAGTTCATTTCACTGCAGAATAGAACTCAAAGGAGGAATAGCTGGAGACAAAAGAGAATGATGCTTATCTTATGCTGGGACTAGGGCAGGAGTCACGGAGAATGAAGAATGTGACACCACTCAGGGTCAGGTGGGAAACCTGTGCCAAGTGATAAAATTAGTCTGTTTTTGGGTGGAACGAAGCATCCTACAGGTTCTTAGAAACTATTGACCCAAATCTAACTTAAGCTAAAATTTTGTCCTTTTAAAGTCTTCTAGACCAACTCAGGAACAGTCACATGTGGCTTGTAATGCCATCTCATCTTAATTGTTATTTTTAGGATGTGTCTTCTGCTTTTTCTTTGTTTACTTCAATTCATTACTAAAACTATCATTTTAAGCCTTCTGGGTATCAAGGAATTTGTCAAGAGAAAGGAATAGATCACTGTTTCCACACCACTAGACTATGGGTAACTCAAGAGCAGGGACAATGTTATTTAACTCTGCGTCCTTAGCAACCAGCACAGTGTCTGACTTCTTGCAACTGCTCAATAAATATTTGCTGAATGAATCAGACCTGGAGCAGACCACCCCGGGCAGCCAGGTGTCGTGTTAGCAGAAACAGACCAGACTAAGAGCAGAGGCGACTGAGCAATCAGCAGGCGCTGAGAAAGCATTTCAGAAGGATGAAATTCAACTGTTAGGATTTCTGAACACATAACAGCGAGGCCCAAAGTGGGACCAGATGGACTTCTGTGCGTGACTCTAACCTTAAGCAACTAATAGAACAAAATTGTTTACCTCAATCTACCGACAACAACTCAAAACTCAAAGGGCTTTGTGGTGCTTTAAACCTCTCTAGAAAAGTCTGCAAATAGGACTGACGATGACACAATGCACTCTTTTCGCTTGGGCAATTGGTTCACACCCTCACCCACTGTCGTTCCCACTACTGAGCATCTCAGAAGCCTCCTTTGATGGGTGATGAACAAGTGGGTAACTGTAGGCTTTTTTTTCTGATACTCTTGCTAAGTAGCAAATCAATATACTAAAGAGATCACGTGGACCAACTAGAGAGAAACGATGTTTTTCATCAAGTTTTTGGAATCCAATAAAATATACCATTTTATAGAAAGCTGTTCTGCCAACTCATAGCATGAGGCAAATATTGCCCTTTGATCTGTGGGAAAGTCAAAATGAATAGTAAAGATAGATTTTCTTTTCAAAACCTTTACTAGCTGACTAGTCTTGTTGCAAGTGCATGAAAAGGCAGTGGGTGAGAAAAGCAAGGGAAACCATGGCTAAGTCACTCAGTCTCAGCCCCTACAATATTTTACTTTAACCTAAAATTATCTAACTGTCCCCTTAACATTATTTCAAGAACCACCATTTCTCTCCATTTCTAGGCTGACAAGAAAAAATTGTCCTTCACAAAAATATGGGAAATGAGTACACATTTGTTTTTAAGACTCATGTTCTCAAGTATTTAAGCATAAAACTTAATTGAAATTAAAAGGTGTCTGACTTTCTGAGTGTCCCTTTGGAGATTTGCTTAATGGGTTGCTATAAAGGGCACAGGCTTTGTAATAACTTGCGATCTTTCATTACCTGGAGTCAGGTAAGATTTCAGTTTATCAGAGCACCAAATTTCTTTCTGACAGTGAAGTGCTTTCTTAGGCAGCTCACGTTTTTCCTTTAAAAAGGCTCTACTTTTTCTAAATCACTTATTTGGCTCCCGTGTTACTCTTATCTCTTCTATCTCGATGTCTGGCTCTCACACAGCTATTGCAGCTGGACCACGGCCTGCCCCTGCCTGGCAAGAACCCATGGAATTTTGAATTCACGCTTTAGGAAAATTTCATTTTACCCCTGTATTAATTGTGATGTCAGATTCAAAATATTTCCCAGCTCCCGGGTGGGATGTTTTCTTTTTCCCTACATTCCCTCTCCCTACCCGACCATCATGGATTTACAAATGCTGCTAAATACTTCAGTATATGGTGGTTTAACATATACTAACATATACCCTGTCAAACTAACATTTATACGGAGTATCTGTCAACATACTTGGGTGATATTTAAAATAATAATATAAACAATCCTCGCTGAACTAAACTGTCTGTAAAGTAATAAATGTTATAGGGGATACATATAAAATCGAATTTGTGCCCACATGAATTTTCTGATAAGCTGGTCCAGCTTCAAAAGTGGATAAAATCTAGCTTCCTTTTCTCCTAGCTCCATGTCTATTTTTTCATTTATAAAGTTCCCAGGTTGAGGCCACACACTCAAATCAGAACCAGTCTATTTCATGAGGAAATAAAAGACTCATATTTCTATTTTTTGCCTCAAAGTGATGCTTGTAATTCACCTAATTACTTTTATGGATGGATCTGATTGAATCACATGCCTAGATCTGAGCTCCAAAGGAGACTGGGAAACATAGTTCCAGCTTCCCAAAGTGTAGAAAGAGTATTCAAAAAAAATAGAGGTCAGCCACAAACAGGAGGCGTGTCCATTAACTAGCCTTCGCTACCCAAAGTCAACACTTACCCGTTATTTAAATTTCCAAACGATGCTATTTTCCCACCTAATGTTATGCCACTATTTATCATATGAATAAAACACTCTCGCTCTATGTGAAATGAGACAATCCAAATCTCACTAGCTGCTACATCTTATTTCAAGTTAGGATCTCTCAGAAATATTCATTTCCCCTCTAGTGCCCTCACGATTTTGTCTTAATATTTTGTAAGCTATGGACTAACTAAGGTTACCTACTACCAACCCCTCCCCACAGAAAATAGTAGGAAAATGGGAGTGATGGAGGGGAAAAAATAGAGTAGCTATGACAGGATGAGAAACCTGTATTGGAAACCCAACTATTTTTATGTAGGGTTAATTTTTCTTTTCTGGTTTTCTATTTGTACTTCTTTATTCCTATTTAGTAGAATTTATTTTGAAAACATCAGCTTGTCTTAGCTTTTCTAAGTGGAAGCAACTGAAAGGGCTTTTGTGTGCTAGAGCTGGGGTGGTAAAAATTTGGGAGGTTTCAGTGGCAGCAGCAATCAATGTACCAGACTCCCAAGAGGGAGGGAGACCTGGGGAGAACGTCAGAGGCTGCTTATACACATGGAGCCCTTTTGGAACCCTTTTCTGCTGAAATCTTGGAAGGAATTGCTTTGTCTTAATTAAGGAAGCCAGCACCTATAAAAAGAAATGAATTTAATGAATGTTTGTCAGAAAGAATTCAGATATGTACAAAAGGTAAACTCAAAAGTCACTGAAGAGAGGTTTGCAGAAAGAAAAACAAGACAAATCTTTAGCTGGGTCAGCATCGTTCAGATTTAAATGCACAGATTTATTGACCTTTAAAAACTGTGTTGAAATAAACTATGCATAAAATAAAGGGCATATATAATAAATGAACATCTCAATGAATTTTTGCAAAATTAACATAAAGAAACTTGGGGATTTCTGTTCTCTCATAATCTGGTTCTTCTCATTTAGCCCTTCTGTAACCCACAGGTTTCCATCTTGCCCAAGAAATGCCCTAACTTTGCATGAGAACAAGACTGCATGTTAAGATGACTTTGTAATTTGGTGATCTTCAGGATGAAAATTTTGAATTTTGTTTTCAACTACAACTGCTCCCTTACTGAAAATTTTAAAAGATCATTTCATGTGATCAAGAAATCATCTACTCTTGAAGGCATCAAGACAAGGATTTTGGATGTTGAGCATATTTTTTAATTTCTTTAAGTTCTGCAGTACACTTAGGAACAACCCCACAATCCTTGCATTTCTCATGCATTTCCTACTATTCCAGATCATTGAACATTTGCTTCCTAAAGCCTGACATTCTGCATAATCGTGGGTGAAGAATTAATTGTTCTGCCATTGCTTGCCATGGATAGCAGAATTCCATTATCTGGTAACAGTTTTATTCTGAAGACCTTCAGACATAAGCAGGTCATATAACTCAAATTTCCATTTCCTTAGAGACCTGGATGCCTGCAACTTTTTCTGATACAATTTATTATTTTGGTAAGGGTACTAAGTTATGAATAGCAGAATCAACTTGGACAACTTTAAATAGTAAAGGAATGTATGAAAGGATATTGGGTCCTCACAGGATCTCTGAGAGTCAGAGACCCAATGTAAGAAGCCACTCAGTTTGGAACAGTGTCTAATCTTGTCCCTCTTGCCACATGTTGACTGCAGCATTGCAGTCTTCACAAATTCTGCAACTCTCTGTGATGATGTTTGGAACTACATAAGAGAACCTCACCACTGCTGCACATAAACCATCAGACACCACCACCGCCACACCTATCGAGAGAACACTGCCTCACATTCCAGGTCAAAGCTCATGCAGCTGCATGGGAGGCAACCTTGTCATAGACACATGTTCTAGCTACAAGGAAGGCTGGGAGAATGGCCTCTGACTCTGACATTTATATCTTGGTGAGAATTTCACCAACTATAAAAAGAGTATTTCATTAACAATTATTGGGTGGTGTTTTGATCATCTCCTATTCACTCTGCTGGTGAGGAAGAGATGTCTGCCCTATAGTTATGGAAATGGCTGAACCCACGCTAACCCAGCACTGGAGAGCTGAGATCAAGAGCAGTTTATTAATTGCATATACTCACAGCCCAGGGAGGGAGACTCTACATGCCCCACAAGGCCACAGGGAGGTTGCACTCAAGAACAGAATGAACAAATGTCATAGGATCAAGAGGGTGGGTTGACCTCTAGTTCCAGCAGGAGGATATGATTGGCTTGTTCGAATAGTCCATGGGCTGGCAAAGAACAGAAGCCCACTACTCAGGGATAAGCAGGAGCTCTGCCCTGTCCCCGTGATAAGGAGAGCTGCTAACCACCATAAGGTTGGCTAGGGGTCCTTAGCCATGGGAGCAGAGTGAGGAGAGGAACTTGCAGTTAGGCCATTTGAGATCCTCCCAATTTTACTAGATGTCAAAACAGCACACAATACCGAACCCTAATATTGTCTTCAACCGCAGATGGCTACCTGTATGACAAATACCTACCACAATATATTTATTTTAAAAATTGAAAAAAAATCATTTTAAATAAAATTTTCATATTGAATACACAATCTAATAAGCTGCTTTTTACTTTCACATTATATCATGAACAATTTCATCTATCAAAAATAATCTTTAAAATATTGTTTTAAAGTATACATAATAACTTTTACAGACATTGTCTCTTATTCTTTAGGAATTGCAGTGTTGTACAAGAATTTCTCTGAAACAAATTTTTTCTTATCCTATGTAACCTATTCCCTAGTGTTGGAATATAAGCTATTTCTAACTATTTTTCTTTTAAGGGTGTGACAAAGGTAAATTCATTTTTTTGTTTTTTGTTTTTTGTTCTTTTTGCTGGGAAAGATTCGCCCTGAGCTAACATCTGTTGCCAATCTTCCTCTTTCCTTTTTCCTCCCCAAAGCCCCAGTGCATAGTTGTATATTCTAGTTGTTAAGTCCTTCTAGTCCTTCTGTGTGAGCCACCTCCACAGCATGGCTACTGACAGACAAGTGGTGTGGTTCCACGCACGGGAAGTGAAATTGGGCAGCCCAAGTGGTGAGAGCACTGAACTTTAACCCCTAGGCCATCAGGGCTGGCTCAGTTGTTTCTACCTTTTCACTGTTTTGAATCATGTTATGATGAACCTACTAATAGTTCTTCTTAGGCCAGATCTTTATTATTTTAAAAAATATTTTTCCAGCTTCTTTAAGTATATAATTGACATATAATATTGTGTCAGTTTAAGGTGTACAACCTGTTGATTTGATACATTTATATACTGCAAAATGATTGCTGTGCTGGTGTTAGCTAACACCTCCATCACATCACATAATTACCATTTCTTTTTTGTGTTGACGACATTTAAGATCTACTCTATTAGAAACTTTCAAGTATATAATACAGTATTGTTAACTACAATCACCATGCTGTACATTAGGTCCTTAGAATTTATTCATCTTATAACTGGAAATTTGTACCCTTTTACCAGCATCTCTTCATTGCCCCCAGCTCCCAGCCCCTGGTAACCACCGCTATACTCTCTGTTTCTGTGAGATCAGCTTTGTTGGATTCCACGTGTAAGTGATGTCATATTATATTTGTCTTTGTCTGATTTTTTCACTTAGCGTAATGCCCTCAAGTTTCCGGGTGTTGTCACAAATGGCAGGATTTCCTTCTTTCTCATGGCTGAATAACATTCTGTTGTGTGTATACACCACATCTTCTTTACCCATTCATCCACTGATGGACATTTAGATTGCTTCCATATCTTGGCTATTGTGAACAATGCTGCAATGAACATGAGAATGTAGAAGTGGGATTGCTGGATCTTATGATAGTTCTATTTTTAATTTTTTGAGGACCCTCTTTACTGTTTTCCGTAGTGGCTATACCAATTTACATTTTGGGTCAGATCTTTAAAAATGTAGTTAATGTGTCCAAGTATGAAACATTTTAAGATTCTTAATATATTCACTTAATATTTCAACCTTTTGGAAATACATTTTATAAAAATAAGAGGGATTAACTAGTACAACTGGTTAAAACTACTAAGACTTTATTCATCAGTATAACAATGTTTTAATGACCATTATTTCCAAATAAATGTAACTCTTCTATTTTTAAATGGATGTCCTTTCTTCAGGTGTTAAATGTACCACTTCTGAGACTTCATAAAATTTTTCACTATTTTCATGCTTTGTGACTCAGTATTTTTCAGAACCACAGTTATTAAAGGTCTTGAAAAGACTATTTTAAAAGGTTAAAGAAATAGGTTTATTTTGCAAGAGAAGAGTGAAAAAGAAAGCCAATGTGAATGTTTACATGTATGAGAAGTTATTTTATAGGGGACAAAGGCATCTGTTTTCTTTATCCACTGATGTAAAAAATTAAGTGATAGACTTTCATTTTAAAGTGTAGGTGTATGTTTTACTTAGAGAAAATGTTGATTGGAGAATGTTACCAAAGGAGATTAGAGAATCTCCTTTTTTAGGTATTTTGAAAGAATAGGGAATATTATAGTTTGACTTGAGCAGATTCTTGCCTAGCATGCCCTTTCTAAAATACAACCACAGACATCAGCATCATTTATGGTAGAGAAGGGGGTAAACGGGTAAACTTACTCTCAATTCATTCAACAAACGTTTATGGGCCTCACAATGTACCAGGCACTGGAAATTCAACTTCCAGTTCACAGTCTACATGCAAACAGATATGCAGATAGACATGCAGACAAGTGAAATGCGGTGTAACAAGTGCTATGCTAGAGAATGGAAGGACTGGTCAGTAATCATAACCATCTTTTATTGGGTTCTTTTGTGTGCCAGACACTGTGTCAAATGCTCTGTGTACACTATTTTGTTTAATGCTCAAAATCCTATAGAATGTGTGCTATTATTTGCCAGATTAAGACTAAGAGAGATTAAATAATGTGCCCAAGATCATGCGGACAGCAAATTGCAGAGATTGTTTTCAAATACAGATCTCTCTGGCTGTAGAGCTCAAGTTCTTAAACACTGGTTCCACTGGTCTCTGAGGAGGTGGTGTAAGGCTGCTGGGTGAGTGGGAATTGAAGCGGCTGAAGAAAGCCTTCTGACGGAGATACTGTTAAACTGAGTATTGAATGAGTAGGAGTAGGCTACCTCCATAGGGGTGGCGATGGAGGGTGGGAGGGAAGAGTGGTGGAAGGGTGGGACGGGTGGGAGGGGAGGATGAACATGGTGGAGTTGGAGGTGGAGGAGACGACATGCTTGTCAGAGAAAGCAGCCGTGGAAGGGCTGAATCTCAAACGCTTGTTATTTAGTTAAAGATTTGTACCTTCTAAAGTCCTTGCTGAGTTCTTTTACAATGAAAGCAGGGTTTTCAGTGAGGAGTGCTCAATTTATGATAAGAAAGGTAAGGAGCTGTCATTTTCTTTCTTAGTCCGAATAAAAATAATACTCCATCAGAGAGCATTTCAGGTTGCTCTGCCTGTCTTCAGTCAAGCCATTTTCCATTCCTGTTATTTGTCCCTTCTTTCCCTCCAGCCTCTGGCTTTCTTGGAATTACCCTTTTAGTTCTTCCTTCTTTTCTCTAGAGGGAAGCTCACTCCTCCCACAGAGAACACTCCCTCTTCTGTCCCACTGGGCAGCTCTTCACGTACAGCCTCATGGGACCTCATGTGCCCTCTGGTGATTGATCTTTATTTAAATTCTGGAATCAATTACACTTAGTCTGGATCTGACCTTACTGCATGGCTTCACAGCGTCCACAGCCATGTTTCCTTCTCAAACGTGTGCTGTTACTTTCTTTTGGAAGGGAAAGGGAGGCACAGAAGTCATCATTCTTTTCTCCTTTCAGCCTTTTTTGATGTTTCAGGTTTTTTCTGGTCAATTAGTACTCATCTAAGTGGAGCCTTATGTTGGTTCTCCTTTATACATCTGCCTGTCTGATGTCATACATCAATATAAACAAATAAACATGAAAGATTTGGTTTGTATTCTTTTTCTGGTTTTGCTTCTTCTCAAGAAGATAAATTCTATTTAATTTTTCTCACTGATACTTAGGTAACACCTCTTACATCTCACATAACCTCATTTCATAATCAACTATTTTGGAGCTTTATCAAGATCCAAAAACAACTCTTCCCAATCCTGCTTAAATTCACACCCGACTGAGAGATAGAGGGGAATGAGACCAGTGACCTCATAGAAGGTGGGTTTAAGAGCTGGGCTTTAGATTTGCAGCCACGAATGTCTTCCAACATTTAGCCCCCGAATGAGAGAGCTGGACAGTGAGTCCAAGACAGAGCTGGAGAATCACAGGTTTTCCTTAGGCCATCCCCACGGGGCCACGGCCTTCCCTGAGCTGCTCGCCTCTCTAGGGAGGCGTGGGATAGGATGGCTAGAGCTGGAACTGTTCAGAGAAGTTTCTCCACATGAAGACAGGAGGCCAGGAGAAACAGAGATTCCTCTATGGTGGGATGTGGAAAGAAACTTGATTTAGGTTTGTCTCCTTTGATAACATTAACTCCTATTCCCTTCGTATTGGCCTTTTGTGTTTTATTTTATGTAGAGAATTGTCTTTTAAGTAACCTACTTAGGTGATATTCCTGAATATAATTATTTAAAACTTTTTCTGCCTCACATTTCTCAGATTGAGGCCCTTTCACTCTTCCCTTAAAGATCTATCATTGTCTATTATAACTGCTATTCAGTAAAAAGAATTGGTCTTTTTACAGCATGACCTTTAATAATGCTCATATTTTCATATTTATAACGTGCATTTTCCTGAACTGATTTTATCAGTGACGACTTCAAAAATAATTTCCTTTTAGGAAGGTATCAGAACAGCACACAGAACTGTCTCCAAATCGTATCTGGAATAAGATCACTTGGGAACATGAGTCAAAGAAGGTGTGTACACAGCACAGCTCTGCTACCAAAATAGGTTTCCCCAGGCAAGCAAAGAACATTGTAAATTGTTCAAAGATTTCAAGATGCAGGAATAGATTCTAAGAATGTCAAGCATTGGGCAGGGAGGAGTCCAATGGGATGTTTTGTTGCATTGTAATCTGTACCTCTGCCTGGCTTTCTAATGATCTCCTACATACCCCTAACAAGAGAAAAAATGAGGGAGAGAAAGAGAGAGACACTTTTCTGTAAGTAGCTTAATAGGCATCCTTAAAACTGGATATTTAGACTTCCTCCAACTGATGTCTTTAAAACACTCATTGATTAACAGGCAAACACGATGAGTGAATTCATTATGAGAAGTGAATCCCTTTCTTCTGCCAGATTCTTTCGGCTTCACTGTCATTAGATCTGTCATTTCATTCAAAGTTCTTGGGCTCACTGGCTATCACCCCTCTCACTCATCTTTGAAATGGTTTCAACATCCCCTCTGTGTGGTCCAACTGCCTCATCTAAATTTGCATTAGGCTGATTCATTCATTCCCCAGCAGGGGTATTTGATGTGCTTTTTCCCCAATGTTATCCATGGTGTAGAGCTGTCTCTTACTGGCTCTTATCACAGTAGGACTCAGAATGCTCATTTTGGAAAGAATGCAGGTCTTACTAGATGGTAGAGAATGCAATAAAATGCACATAGAGAGAGTTCAAGAAGTGTTTTTATAAGACTTAAAACCCATTTTGCTTATATTAAAATGGTTTTCTGCAGAGGGTGAAAAATCCTGCTGGCAATCAGAGGACTGTGTGACATTCAAGTCTGCCCAGAGTAAGTGGCCAAGCAGAGAGCTCTCTGGTCTACAGATTTGCATTGTTCTGCTAACTTTCCTATGCCAAAAACACTCAGTTGCTCCCTTTCACCAGCCTCTAAGGTCACAAGACAGACAGTTCTTTCTTGATTACTCAAACAAATACACGTCTGATTCAGAGAGGGGAAAAGAGAGTTGCCAACAGTCAGTGCTTAGGAAGGGCAAGGCTGCTTTCGCTTTTGAAGCCAACCTGATGAATCACCACCTCCATGACTAATTGTGGTGTTAAAATGTGCCCATTAATATAGCCTGGATTTTCATAAAAGAAAATACAAATAGAGACACAAAGAAATATGGAAGAAAACTAGATACTTTTGCATGAATATCTGGATGGCCAATAATCACAATTGACTTGTTAAATATCTATACATAGTCTTTCAGTCAAGTCCTAGAAAATATGGGAGTGGCATTGCTCTCAACCTGGCTTTCCTTATAAGAGTTAACTTCATGGGCTCAAAAAAATTTTCCAAATGTTTTCTAAATTTTATAAGGTTAAGTGTGGGCAGTGACTTCAATAAATTATAAAGTCTGAAGATTTTTGTTTTATGGAAATGATAAAAACAGACTGATTTTTACATGTATGTATATACAAATATACGTAATATAAATATACATATATACAAATACGTGCACACACATAAACATATATATGAATTACATATATGTCTAATATATGTACATATATATGTAAATCCCATTTTCTTGATAGAGGTACCAACAACATGGTAATTAAAAAAAGACATAGTTCTTGCCTTCAATTGTATAGTCTTTTGGGGAAGAAAATATATAAACAGAAAATTCTAATATAGTGAGAAAAGATCAACAATAGTTACGCACGGGTTATTATGGAAACAAGGGAGGAAGCCATAAGGGAGGGGAGCACATCAGGGAAAGCTTTGGGAGAGTGAGAAGTGAGCTGATCTTAAAGGACTTGTAGCAGTTGATCTTGCAAAGGTAGAGGGAGGGATCGGGCAATGAATGGAGGCAACTCCTGGTAGAGGATGCAGTGTAAATCAAAAGAGGCTGCTAGGAAAGAACAGCATGAGATGTATAGGAAACAAAAATAGTTTGACTCAGACAGAGCAGGGAGGCAAACTGAGGTCTGTGGGCCAAGTCCAGCCTACCACCTGTTTTTATAGGGCCCATGATCTAAGACTGCTTTTTGCATTTTTAAATAGGTTTTAAAAAATCAAAAAAAGAAAATTATTTTATATATTTTGCATTAAAATTATATGAAACTCAAATTTTAGTGTCCAGAAATAAAGTTTTATTGGAACACAGACATACTGATTCATTTAGGTATTGTCCACGGCTGCTTTCCTGCTACAATGCAGAGTTGAACAGTTGTGACAGATACTGAGTGTGGTACACTCCTTCTTTGCAGTGCTGTTTGGTGAACTACAAATCACAGTGAAGCAGTTAGAACTTGACAGTGTTTTGAGTGCCTTTCACATCACCATATTGCAACACGTTATTTTTTAATTATTACCAGTACATACCTATCATGTTAAAACAAAAATAGAAAAGTGGACTTCAAGTACAATACAAGACCATACTTTTAAGGCACAGTGGAGTGTGGATTATTTTGCTATTGAGTTACATGGCAAAGCACTGTGTTTGTAACGCAATGACCCTATAGCTGTGCTGGTAGAATACAATATATGTCAAAATTCCAAGATTAAGAACTTGTCACAATATTGCCAACTCACAGGAAAGTAACAGTCAGAAAAATTAGAAAACTTAAAATGGAATATCACATCACAGCAGAATTTCTACACAAAAATTTAAAATCAAGAATGAAGTTGAAACCAAATTAAGCTTCTGGGCAGCTCATTTGTCAGCTAAGCAAGGAAAATCTTTTACCAATGGTGAATTAAGAAAAAACTATTTGATTTCAGCAACTAAAGAAACGTGTCCAGAGAAAATAAACTTGTCTAAAACTATTAGCCCTCCCACAAGAACAGTTGCCTGAAGTGTTGAGGACATTAAGAGCAACATCAATAGACAATTGAAAAACAAGGCAAATAATTTCGAGTGGTTTTCCTTGGCTTCTGATGATTTGAGACTTAATACTGAGTTTAAAGTGACTAAAGAATTAGCTTCTATGGGCAGTCTGCATTGGAACAACCACACAAAAGACTATTTTTCAAGGAAGTTGAGAAAACACTAATTCAATACAACCTGAAGTGGAATGTGCTAAGTTGTGTTACAACTGATAGTAGTAAAAAGATGTCTGAAGCAGAGAATGGCTTATTTGGACACATTTATAAAACTTGTGAAACTGTAAAATGTTTACTCACTGTAATATTCATCACCAAGTACTTTGCAGAAAATAGTGGAATTCAGCACGTCTCATTGACTTGGTAGCATCAATGGTGAACTGCATTCACTTTCGTGGACTTAACCATCATTTCCAGGAATTTTTGTCAGAAATAGAAGCTGAATAACCTGACTTGCCCTACCAAACAGAAATTCAATGGTTTAGCAGTGGCAAAATTTGATTGACATTTTTTGAGCTCAGGGTCAAGACTGAAGTTTTTCTGAATGAAAAAGAACCGTATTCAGCCGCTATTGTTGAACACTGAATGGTTTTGGAAATAAGCTTTTGCTGCAGATTTGAATATATTTCTTAGTAATTTAATCTTAAATTACAAGGCAAATCAGTGCTTACATGTGAAACTTCAGTAATTTCAATGACAGCTAATATTATTTGAATCACAAGAAATGTCAAGCCTCTTTGTATACCTCTACACTGTCAAAAGTTAAAACAAGAAGTGAGACATCCTGTCCAATACAAATTTACAAAAGATAGACGTTCTGACCACAAACCACATATAGTTCCAGAAGTGGTCTTCAGACCTAAATTCAAATGAGAAGGAAATTTCCGTATTTCAAAATCCATTTAACTGTGCAGTTGAGTAGCTTCCTCTTAACCTTCAATTAGAAGTTATTAATCTGCAATGTAACGATATATTAAAACACAAATATGGAGAACAATCTAATAGAATTCTATAAATGGTTTCCAAACAATAACTATGCTTAATTAAAATTATATGCTCATGGAGAGATAGCAGCATTTGGCAACGCCTATCTGGTAAAAAGACACTTTCAAAGTGAAATACATGAAGTCTCATTACAGATCAACATTAACAGATGTGCTTTTGTGATCAATTTTGATGATAGAGAATCCCAATTAAACAAAATCTTATTCAGAGGAAAAACAAGGCCATTATTCTCATTAGTGAATCAGGAGTACAAAAAAATCATTGTACTCAATTATTACCACTGCATTTTTATTTTTGCCAATAAAAAAATTGTGGAATCTGTTTTCTCTCTTGACACATACTTACCTACATGATAATCCTCTATTTTGCCTCTTATCCCACAAAGCCTAAAATATTTACTATTCTGCCTTTTCCAGAAAAACTGTGCTAATCCTTAGGCAAAGTATAAAACAATAATCGAAGCGTGGCAAAGATTTGAATAGAGTGGCATATAAGTAATAAATGAATAAATGCAGAATCCAAATGCATATCTGCCTGAACCCAGAGCCTATGCTTTATGTAGTTAAGCTTCACGACAGTTTTACAAAAGAAAATATAGGCAACCATAACAAAAATAAAATTCATTTCATCCGTACTCAATATGACTTAGTGCTATTAAGATTTTCGGCATTTCTGTCAATTTCTTTCCTATGCATAGTCACACACTAACCCAGTCCCACGTTTTTACAATTTTCATTCTACTGTATATATTTTTATATCCTAGTTTCTAACATTACGGTTTGAATGCTTTATTATGCCATTAAATATTTTTGAAAGTATTACATATAATTTTTGCATAGTATTTTATCATGTGAATATTCATAGGTACTTAACCAGTGTCTTAATGCTGATCATTTAGTATGTTTTCACTTTTTCCCACTATAAATACTATTTTGATTACTCTTCTAGTGCATAAGTATGTTTTGCATGTTTAAAATTATTTTATGGATATAAAATGCTAGAAGAATAATTAGAGGATCAAATTGTATGAACTTTTTTAGTTCCTTTTACTAATCACCAAATAGCCCTTTGGAAAATTTGTGTTAGTTTAAAATTCTACTACCAATATTTAACCACACCCTTGTTAGTAATATGTACTATCTTTACAAAAGCCTTACTTAAATTGAGAGGCAAAAAAATCAGAGTTTACCATTCTGATTTTTATTTCTTCTATTCCCAATGATATTAAGGAATTTTTTTAACCATATGTTTTTCTTTCTAAATTGATGATTAATGCCACTCCCCATAGGGTTATTGATCTGTCAAGTTATAATTCTTGATACATGTGCTTAAAATTTTTCAGAAGTTTTAAAATTTCCTTTTATTTTTATTAGTGTATGTTTGAGCTTTAAATTTTTAAATTTCATATTGTTAAACTTATTAGTCTTTTCCTTCATGTATTTTCCTTTGCTTCGATGCTTTACAAACACTTCTTTCTCTCAAGACAAGATATATATTAATTCCTAATTTCTGCTAGCTCCAAATTTTGTATTTAATTCTTCAATTCATTGAAAATTTGTTTCAATGAAAACTATGAAATGCCTGCCAATACTTTTTCCAAATATTTAACCAAATATCCTATTACCATTTATTAAATAATATTCTTTATTTTCTGATTTGAATTGCTAGCTTTGCTATATACTAATTTTTTTAACTATTGAGTTGTTTATGCATTGTTTATTGTATAGCTTTACTCTTCCCATTTTTATATAAGTAACTCACTGGATAATGGTTGGGTTTTAAGATACGCAGAAGTCTAGGAAAAATCAGGAAACACAGAGCCACTACAACATTACCATAATAGAAGTAATTTATTATAGGAATTAGGGCTTACATAAATGTGGAAGGTACTAGAGGAGGGAAGACATGAACACTGCAACCAAAGATCAGAGACTCAGTTACTAATGACTTCAGCCCAAGGACCTGGAGCATATTGGAGGAGCTAGAGCTTGCAGAGAAATCTGAGAAGCCACATCTGGCTGTCACGACTATGAAATGGAAACTCATGGTGAGTTCTATGAAGCTGCCAAATCAGGTCACCATGACCTCAAAGAGAAGCTCATCTGCAAAGCTGCTACATCTGGCCACCACACCTCCTTAGAATAATGCCCTGCTCATCCTGCCTTCCAAATCTTATATGAGTTCCTCTCATGAGATCAGCAAACCAGAGAAGAGGATTCTGGGAAATGCAATTCCTTAGAACTGGGAATGATGCAAATTGACAGCTAACAATCTAGCCGTGTCCACATCATTGTCAATTCAGCTTCCATTTCATCTCTTTTACCTATGTGAACTTTTGATTAAAGATAGTAATAGCATCATGCTTCCACCTAACCAAAGATATGCCCACCCTCTCACTAAAAACGAAGACACAAAGTATTCCATTTATCCATCTCTGGTCATGTTTACTCCTTTTTAGTTATATTCATTCCTTGATAAATCTGTAACTTAAATACCAAGATACAGAGTTAACTATTATTAACTCTTCTCATCTTATATAGAGAGAAATATGAAAGGGAGGAAAAAAGAAAAATATATATATCAAAGCAAGAAAGAAAATAAGCGTAACTACTTTGGTTCTAATTTCTGCAACTGGTCATGTGATCATACCTGGATTTATAGTTTCCTTCTTCCACTTCCCATTTCATATTCCCTTTGCCCTCACAAATACCTCTACTGTTTGTGTTTCTTTGCCCACTGGGTGACCCAAACCTTTATTCCTGAAGGATCTGTGTAGGGAGTACAAAGAGTTTCCCCAGAGACTCCTCTGGGTTCCAGACATATGCCCCCCCGTCTCCATTGTGTGGTAGTGATCCTATACTTCCTGACTGATAACCAGGGTGAATCACACCAATCAACAGAATCATCCCCTTCTTTGTCTGCTGGTTTTGTGGCATGAGGACCTCAAAGCGCTGGATGCCAGTCTCAGCTCTAAGTACAATAGTACCCTTGTGTCCCTTAGTGGAAGCATTCTTTATCTGAGACCTCTGTATTAGCAAAGCCCAAATTTGTTAGAACAGGGAACTTTTTTCCTTTTTTTCAGTTAACCTTTAAAGGAGATACTAACAAAAGCCACTCTTGTTTCCATCCTCATCTGATATCAAAAACTGTTAGTCTGGGTTGAGTTAGAAAACAAAATCCTCTTCAAATATTACAGAAATAAAGAGGTTTTCCATAGAAATGAAAGCGTACCCAAGTTATGAAAGAAGCTCAGGCAAAGAGGTCCAGAAGGCCATAGCCAGTGGATCAGAGAAAAATCACTAATGGCTTCAGTTTTACATCCTGAAGCAGGTAGAGCTCCAGGGAGAGTCCAAAAAGCTGCCGTATCACCAACGGGATTCCTCTTCTCTGAATTCTGAATCTCACATGGGTACCTCTAATCAGCAAACTCACACTCAAAACCATACAGGGAAGGAACAGCTGGGAAAGAGTCCCTGGCTTCTTACCTGCAGTGTAGAGTGACTTGGAAGTGAGTGGTAGTCAAGCAAACTTGACAACTAATAATTCAGCACAGCACATAATTTAATATCCAGGATAGTAATCCCCATTATCTCTCTTCTTTTTCAAAACTTCCTTTTTGTCATCATTCTTTGTTCAATATTACCATTACATCCACCCTCATCAAATCCTCCCCTCCCACCAAAAGTTTATTTGAGATTGAGCCTGGATTTGATTAAGCCTGAATTAGCCAGGAAACAATTGATATATTTAATTACATTCAATCTTCCAATTCTTATACTTGTGGTAGATCTACCATTATTCGACTATTCTTTACGTACCTCAGTAAAGTTTTATAGTTATTCTCGCAGAAATCTCACATATTTTTACAATATATTTCCAGGGTTTTTTTATTGTTATTTCAAAATGAATCTATGTTTCCATTACTTTCACTAACCGGAAATTGCTAGTATTTTTTAAAAAGCTATTTCTTTGGGGCCAGCCCAGTGGCATAGTGACTAAATTCATGTGCTCCACTTTGACAGTGTGAAGTTCTTGGGTTCAGATCCTGGGCACGAACCCACACACTGCTCGTCAGGCCATGCTGTGGCAGCATCCCACATACAAAATAGAGGAAGACTGGCATAGATGTTAGCTCAGTGACAATCTTCCTCATGAAAAAAAAAAAACTACCTCTTTTTGTGTGTTTGCTTTGTTATAAAACAAACTTACTAAAATCTCTTACCACTTCTAATAAACATTTCAACTGAATTTGTTTTTTTCATAAACAATCATTTTGTACAAGCAATTTCTTTTTCTTTTCCATCCAGTATTTACACCTTGTGATGGT
The DNA here is from genome assembly GCF_041296235.1 of Equus asinus. Taxonomy (NCBI): domain Eukaryota; kingdom Metazoa; phylum Chordata; class Mammalia; order Perissodactyla; family Equidae; genus Equus; species Equus asinus. The sequence goes on from NC_091790.1 coordinate 173,131,780, forward strand.
TTGTTTTGTGTGTAAACTTAGCTAGACTAGAATACCTAGGTATTTACTCGAACACTAATCTGGGTTTTGATAAGATGTGGTTAACTAACATTCTATGATTAGTTAACTTTAAATAAAGAAGAATACCCTTGATAAAGTGGATGGGCCTTGTCCAATTAGTTTATAGACTTTAAGAGCAAAAAATTAAGTTTTCATGGAGAAGAAATTCTGCCTCAAGACTGGGGTATCAACTCCCTTCTGAGCTTCCAGTCTGCTAACCTCCCTACTTACTTCAGACTTGCCAGCCTCCACAGTTTTGAGAGTAACTCCTTAAAATAACTCTATCTATTTTATATATATGTCTCTATGCAGAATATTCTACATATCTAATCTCCTACTGGTTCTGCGTCTCTGAAGAACATTCACGGATACATATCTCATGTTTATTTTTCTGCTTTATTAAGTTGGCTAAAACTTCCTGGACAATAAAGTAATGGGGCTGATAAAGAATACCTTCTCTTTTTTCCGGCTGGCTTAAATTTATTCCTGTTGTGTTTTATAAATAAGGAAAATGCAGGTTATTGTTAGACATCCTTTTAAGATCACATTAAGAGCATAGAAGAGTTTCAGGGAGGGCGTGGCATAGAGAGTTTTCACAGTTTGAAATGTGTCATTTTGACCTCTCTGAGGAGGGGACAAAAATGGAGGCAAAGAGACCAGTTGGGAGGCTATTTCAGAAGCCTGGGCAAGACATCCTGAAAGCCTGAATCAGAGAAAAAGTAACCAGATGAACTGAGTGTGAATAATGAAGCAGGATATAAATTCCAGAATGACAGAAGTTCTGGCATAGTTATTTGATTGAATGGTGAATCATTAGTTAAGAACAAAATACAAGATATGAGAAAATAATGAGATCAGTTTGTCTGTAAGATACCCATGTAGAAATGTCTAGATAGCTAGACGTGGGAGTTCTCAGGACTCTTTATACATATATACATTTCAGTGAGTGTGAAGAGATCATTCACAGTGAGTATATAAAGTAAGAACAATAAGACAAGTTTCAAAGCCTCATGATCACCAAGGTTAAGAGTTGATCAGAAAAAGAGAAACTCATCTATGGTACAGAGAACCTGACAAAGAAAACAGAGTTATGAGCCCAGGATCAGATATTTAAAAAAAGAAAAGTCTATCTACTGTCAGGCAAATTACAGATCCAGACCTAGAAATCTTCTAAGATCTATCTACTAATGTTCTTATACTAAACCTCACTAGCTTCTTTTGATTCCTCACATTCAGATAAAATTAATCTGCATTTAATAAATACTTTAGAAGTTTCAGGTTCTATTTCTAGAAAGCTATCTTAAAGAAATAATCCTGAATGCATACAAAAATATGGTTATAAACATATATAGCCGAGATGTTTTGCGCTAAATAGAAAAAAATATCTTAAATGCCCATCAGAGAGAGATTGTTACATACATCAAGGTATATCCATACAACAGATAATTATGGATCCATAGGAAACTATATTATAGGAAATTATGTAATGGCATAAATGTAATTTATATTTTATTAAGTAAAAATAACAAGTTAAAAACTGCACTCAAAGCATGATTATACTTTTGTTACAAAAATTTAGATAAACCCCCATGAGTCTTATGTGGGGACAAATACGGTCATGCTTCTTTTACTTTTCTGGCTTAACAACCTGAAACTCAATCACTCTAATCAGAAAGAAGCTCAGCATTACACTTTTGAAAAACCACATCCTCTCCCCCTCCTGTGTTTTTCCTTTCCACTTCCTCCTCCCCACAAATCTTTCTAAGAAACCTAGAAGATTACTTACTTCTAAAGGAGCTTGCTTCTGACTGACAGTCTGAGACATTACTAGAAAGCGCAATGACTCCACCACTGCATTAGAACTTTTTCTACTGTCAAATGTTGTTGCTGGTTGCTGTTGAAGAATACTTCAGCAAAAGTTTTGGCACCATCTGCTCTCCAATGATGCCAGCTAAAGTCTTTGCACAGCGTACGTAAGGACTTCCAGATAGACATTATTGCAAATGACATAAACACCCTAATTGAAAAGCAGAGACTGGCAGACTGGGTAAAAACAAGTGTAAAAACACAAAAATTTAAAAGTAAAAGGATGAAAAACATAAACCATATATGATTCAAACCATGTGACATTGTGGAAAAGGCAAAATTACAGAGGCAGTAAAAAGATCAGGGGTTGCCAGGTGGAGGAATGAAGAGGTGGAACACAGAGTATTTTTAGGGCAGTGAAAATACTCTGTATGATACCAAACTGATGGACACATGTCATTATTCATTTGTCCAAACCCATAGAACGTCCAACACCAGGAGTGAACTATAATGTAAATTATGGATTTTGAGTGATTACGAGGTGTCAATGTAGGTTCATTAATTGTCACAAATACAACACTCACATGGGGGATATTGATAATGGGGGAGGCTGTGCATATGTAGAGGCAAGGAGTATATGGAAAATCTCTGTACTTTCCCTTCAGTTTTGCTATGAACCTAAAACTGCTCTAAAAAAATAAAGTCTTGACAATAAAAAATTGATATACTTTTGATTAACGATATAACGTTAATCAAAAGAAGACTGGGATGACTATATTAATAACAATCCAAACAGAATTCAAAGCAAAAAATATTACCATAAATAAAAAGGGTCGTTTTATAATTTGAAAAGCTGAATTCATCAAGAGGACTTAACAATCCTAAATGTTGTTGCACCTAACAACAGAGCTTCAAAGTATATAAAGCAAAAACTGATAGAACTGAAAGAAGTAATAAACAAGTACACAAATATAGACAAAGATTTTAACAAAACTCAATAATCAAAAGAACAAGTAGTCATAAAGTCAGTAAGGATATAAAAAACATGGACAACATTATTCACCAACCTGACTTAATTGACATTTAAAAAATGCTGCACCCCAAACCAGCAGAATACACATTCTTTTCAAGCGCACACAGAACATTTACCAAGATACGCCATAGACTAGGCATAAACTGTCTCAGTAAATTTTAAAGAATTTAAATTATACAAAGCATATTCTCTGACTACAAGAAATTAAATTGGAAATCAATAATGGAAAGGTGTGGAAAATACCCAATTGTTTGAAAATTAAAAAACATTTGTATGTAAGTGTGGAGTAAAAAAGAAAAGAAAGAAGAAAAAATAAAAAGCATTTTGAACTGCATGACAATGAAAAGATAACATATCAAAATGTGTGGCATGAACTAAAGCGGTTCTTTATTTACAAAAAAAAGTTCTTAAGTCAATGAACTAAGCTTCCACAGTAAGAAATTAGTACAAGGAGGACTAATGAAACCCAAAACAAGCACAAGAAAGGAAATAACAATGAAAAGAGCAGAAATTAATAAAACTGAAAATAGAAAAGCAATAAAGAAAACAAATAAGGCCAAATACTAGATTTCTGAAAAGATGAATAAAGTTGATAAACCTCTAACTAAACTGATCTAGAAAAAAAAAGAGAGAAGACACAATTACCAGTTGCCAGTATCAAGAATAAGTGAAAGAACACAACCACATTTCCTACACACATTAAAAGGATAATAAGGAAATATTATGAACAATTTTATGCCAATAGGTTCAAAAGCTTATAGGTGGGGCCAGCCCAGTGGTGCAAGTTCGCACGTTCTGCTTCAGCCGCCTGGGGTTTGCCCATTCAAATCCCCAGTGCAGACTTACCCACCGCTTGTAAGCCATGCTGTGGCAGGCATCCCACATAAAATAGTGGAAGATGGGCACAGATGTTAGCTCAGGGCCAGTCTTCCTCAGCAAAAAGAGGAGGATTGGCGGCAGATATTAGCTCAGGGCTAATCTTCCTCAAAAGAAAAACAGTTCATAGGAAATGAACAAAGTCTTTGAAAGACACAAACACTCAAAGCTTACTCAAAAAGTAATATCACCAGAACAGCCCTACATCTATTAAGGAAATTAAATTTATAGTTAACAAAAATTTCCCATGAAGAAAACTCCTGGCCTCAAAGTCTTCACCATTAAATTGTACCAAATGGTTAGGAAAGAAATACTATCAATTCTATACCAACTATTCCGGAAAATTTAAGACAAGGGAATACGTCCCATCTGTGAGGACTGCATTACCCTAATCCAATATCCAGACAGTACAAAAAAAGATAACTACACATCAATATCCTACACGAACGCAACTGTAAAAACCTGAAGAAAATTTTAGTGAATCAAATTCAATACTATATAAAAAGGATAATACATGATGAATAAATGAGGTTTAACCTGTAAGGCAGGTTAAACATTTGAAAATCAATGTAATTCATTATATTAAAAAAACCAAAATAATCAATGATCATCTCAGTAAGTGCAGAAAAACCAATTGATAAAATAAAATTCAATATCCATTCATAACAGAAAGAACACCTCTCAGCAATCTAGAAACAGACGGAACTTAACATAAGGGCATCTATTTAATTTCTTTAAAGAAACATAGCTAACATTATACAATGGTGAAAGGCTAACATTTAAGATCAGGAGCAGAGCAAGGATGTCTGCTCTCATCACTCCTATTCAACACCAGGCTGGATGTCCTTGATTGCTTATATATGAAATCCCAAAGAATCTACAAAAAAGCTACTAGAACCAATTAAGAGTTAAGCAAGCGGCAGGATACAAGGGCAACGAGTAAATGTATCAATCATATTTTCATATTCTATTAATGAAAAATTAGAAGTTGAAATTCAAAACAGCACTAGTTACACTTAAAACACCAAATAACATGAAATTCTTAGGCAGTAAACTAACAAAATATGTATAAGATCTATAAGATAAAAACACAAAACACTAGGAGCCAGCCCACTGGCATAGTGGTTAAGTTTGCATGCTCTGCTTCAGCGGCCCAGGGTTCACAGGTTCGGATCCCTGGCACAGACCTAGCACCACTCATCAAATCATACTGTGGCAGCATCCCACATAAAGCAGAAGAAGCCTGGTGCAGATGCTCACTCAGTGACAGTCTTCCTCAAGCAAAAAGAGGAGCATTGGCAACAGATGTTAGTTCAGGGTCAATCTTCCTCACAAAAACAAACAGGGGGCTGGCCCAGTGGCATAGCAGTTAAGTTCACACACTCTGCTTCCATGGCCTGGGGTTTGCTGGTTTGGATCCCACGTGCAGAGCAGCACTGCTTATGAAGCCGTGCTGTGGTAGGCGTCCCACATTTAAATAGAGGAAGATGGGCACAGATGTTAGCTCAGGGCCAGCCTTCCTCAGCAAGAAGAGGAAGATTGGTGGCAGATGTTAGCTCAGGGCTAATCTTCCTCAAAGAAGAAAAAAAACAAACTGCAAAACACTAATGAAAGAAATAAAAGAAGAGCTAAATAACTGGAAAGATATACTGTTTCCACGGCTTAGAAGACTCAATAGCATCAAGATGTCAATTCTCCCCAAACTGACAGATGCAATGCAATTCCAGTCAAAGTCCCAGCAGGTTTTTTATTTATTTTATTTTATTATTCTTTTTTTTGAGGAAGATTAGCCCTGAGCTAACTACTGCCAATCCTCCTCTTTTTGCTGAGGAAGCATGGCCCTGAGCTAACATCCGTGCCTGTCTTCCTCTACTTTATATGTGGGACGCCTACCACAGCATGGCTTTTGCCAAGTGGTGCCATGTCTGCATCAGAGATCCGAACCGGCGAACCCCGGGCTGCTGAGAAGCAGAATGCGTGAACTTAACTGCTGTACCACCAGGCCGGCCCCACAGCAGGTTTTTTAGATTCTAAAATTACATGGCAAAGGAACTAGGATAGCTAAACAATTTTGAAAAAGAAGAACAAACTTGGAGGACTTATACTACCTGATGGCAAGATCCATAAAGTTAGGCAATGTGGTATTGGTGAAAGGATAGATTTATAGGTCAATGGAACAGGTTTAGAGTCCTGAAATCAATCTACACATATATGTTGAATTGATTTTCAAAAACGATGCATAAGTAATTCAATGTAGAAACAAATGGTGCTGAAACAATCTGATATCAAAATTCAGAGAGAGAGAAAAGAAGGGAAAAAGAAAGGAATAACTATACTTCACACAACAAAAATGAACTCAAAATGCATCAACATCTAAATGTGAAATCTAAAACTATAAAACTTCTAGAAATAAGCGCAGGAGAAAATCTGTGTGGCTTTGGGTTAGGCAAAAATTTCTTAGCTATGGCACCAAAGCCATAATTCATTACAAAAATTGATAATTTGGACTTCAACAAAATTAAATTCTTCAGCTTTTTGGAAAGACAAGCCACAGAGTGGGAGAAAATATTTGCAAATCACACATCTGATGAGGACTTATATTGAGGATATATAAAGGATTCTCAAAACTCAATAATAAGAAAATAAACAACCCAAAACAAAATGGAAAAAGTTTTTGAGTTGACACTTCACTAAGAAAGATAATCATATGACAAATAATTACATGAAAAGAGGCTCAACGTTATCAGTTATGAGTGAAATACAAATTAAAAGCATAATAAGATCGCTACATGCCAATTACAGTGGCTAAAATCAAAAGCACTGACAATAAGGACCAAATGCTGATGATTATACAGAGCAACCAAAACTCTCATACACTGCTGGTGGGACTGCAAAATGGGATGGCCACTTTGGAAAACAGTTTGACAGTTTCTTAGAAAGTTAAGTATTCACTTACAATACAACCCAGCAATCCCATTCAAGGATGAAAGTTTTATTTACATAAAAATATGTATATAAAAGTTCGCAACAGCTTTGTTTGTAATTTCCCCAAACTGGAACAACATGAATGTCCTTTAACTGGTGACTGGATAAACAAACTGTGGTACATCCATACAATGGGATACTATTCAGGAGTAAAAAGACATGAACTACTGATACACACAACACAGTCTCAAATGCATTACGCTAAGTACAAAAAGCCAGGCTTAAACGGCTGCATACTGGATGATTCAATTTATATGACATTCTGGAAAAAGTAAAACTATAAGGACACAAAACAGATCAGTGGTTGGAGGTAGGTCTACCCACAAGTTGGAGGTAGTGCAAGGAGTTAGAGCCAAAGGGTCCTGGGGAATATTTTGGGGTGATGAAACTGCTATATATCTTTATTATTGTGGTTGTTACACACAGAAATCTACACCAAAAAAAATACAAAACTGTCTGTTTGTCAAAAACCATAGAACTGTACACTGAAGCAGATAAATTTTATTGTGTGTAAAGTGTCTCAATAAAAAAATGAAGAAAAATTAAAATGCCATTGATAAATAATGAAATAAATAATTATTTAACATATATGAATTGCCACATCTTATAACTAAATCATAAAATTTAGTGGATTAAAATTTTACTATTTTGCATTTTAATGTGTTATAATATGGCAAGTTATCTGGATCAACCCTCTGCAGAAACCAGCTAATAATCCTGAATAAATATATATTCTTAAAAATCGTTAAGAATTGGTGAGGTTAAAAGGCAATCTCAGCCCTGAGTAAAAGTAGAGACCCAGACAGGTAGGAAGAATTCCACAGCCTTCTTTCACTCTGACGGCATTTGGCAATTAGGTTGGATTTGATCTAAAATGCTTTAGCTTCATCAGGTGAAAGAAAAAAAATCAAAAAGCCCAGAGCTGTTTATAAGAAACACATTTTAAACCTAAAGATTCAGAAAATTTGGAAATAAAATGATTTTTTAAAAACGGTATATATTAATCAAAATCTAAGCAAAAGGAAGGTGATAAGGTGCTACCATCACTCTGGACAGATTTAATAACAAAAGCATTACGAGAGATTAAAATGGTCACTAGAAATGTTGAAAGATTCAATAACTGCACACCAAGATATAACAGCTTTAAACCTGTATGCACCTACCAACAGAGCCTCAAAATATGGCAATCAAAAATGGAGAGAAGGGGCCAGCGCAGCAGTGCAGCAGTTAAGTGCACATGTTCCGCTTTGGTGGCCCGGAGTTTGCCAGTTCGGATCCCAGGTGAGGACACGGCACCGCTTGGCAAGCCATGCTGTGGCAGGTGTCCCACGTATAAAGTGGAGGAAGATGGGCACGGTCTTCCTCAGTGAAAAGAGGAGGATTGGTGGCAGACACTGGCTCAGGGCTGATCTTCCTCAAAAAAAAAAGAGAGAGAAAAACAAGAAAAAATAAATACCCAATAATAATGGGGGATTTTGCTATATTCCTCTCATAGCCAAAGGAACAACTGATTAAATAGATAAAATTAGCATGGTTAATAAAAGTAGATTGATGGACATGCATAGAACAATGTGCCCACCAACTGCACATTGTAAATGCTTTAGAAGAATATACAAAACATATTGTAAAATTGACCGTATTCCAGTCCAAAAGCAGGTCTCGACAAAGTTCAAAGAACTGTAGCATGCAGGACATGTTCTCTGTCTACAATGAGATTTTATTAAAAATCAAAACAAAAAGATAACTTGGAAAAAATAGTATGTGTGGAAGGAAATAACCTTCTAAATAACCCATGGGTCAAAGATGAAATCGTAATAAATATTACAAAATATTTAGAATTGAGTGATAATGAAAGTGCTACACATCAAAACTTACATGACAAGGCTAAAGTTGTACTTAAGTTTCAACTTCTATGATATTAGAAAAGAACGAAAGCTTAGAATTAATGCTAAGCAGCCATCTAAAAAGAAATAAACTAAAACATAGAGAACAGCATGAATTATTTTTAAAACAAGACTAGAGAAACATATATATGAGAGAGAATCAAAGGAGCCAAATTATGGTACTTCGTGAAGACTAATAAATTGATAAACATCCGATGAGATTGAGAAAGAAGAGCAGAGGCGTGAAGTGGACTTTGGAGACATAGCTGCCTTGTTGCACCTAGGAAAAAGAGATGAAGATATTAAAAACAACTTTATTCTAATAAATTTGGAAATTTAAATAAAATTCCAGGACAGTATATCTTAACTGAAAAAGCAGTCGAAAATCTGAATTTTTCTAGAATGGTTAAAGAAATTGCACCATTTTGCAAAATTCTTCCTAAAATGAAAACACAAGACAAAGATGGCTTCACCATTGAATTCTAACCAAACATTGAGGGGACAAATATTTGCAATATTACAACAGTTCTTCCAAAGAATACTCTCTAACTCATTTTATGAGGCACGTGAAAAATAAACTTGATGTCATAATCTGACAGCGTAAGAAAGACAATGCCAGGCCAAATCACTCGTGAACTTACATGCAAAAACCCTAAGCCAAATATTAGCCAAATGAATCCTGCAGTGTATCAAGAAGAATATTACTTAATGACCAAGTTGGTTTATCTCAGCCAAGCAAAGTTGATTTACAATAGAAAATCAGTTCATGTAATTCACCACATTAATACATTAACCATATAATTGTCTCAATAAATGCAGGAAAGTTATTTGATAAAATTCATCATTCATTCATTATTAAACAAAACAACAAAAAATCCTAACAATTTTGCAATACAAGAGAATTTCCTTATATGGATAAAGAGATCCAAAAAGCTTTCCTGTAGAGACCAGAAACAAATATTAATACTACTATTTTTATTTAACATTGTACTGAAGGTCCCAGCCAAAGCAGCAAGATAATAGAAAGAAATAAAAGATATAAAATAGGAGGAAGAAATAAAACTCTCAGTATTTGCTGATAATATGATTATGTTCATATAAGATCCAAAGGAACTTACAGATAAACCATTAGAATTAATAAGAGCATTAAACAAAAATTACTGGATGCAAAATCAATCTAAACAATTGTCTGTTTTTATATACCAGCCACAAACATTTAGAAATTAAATTTAAAAGATATCACTGAAAACCTTAAAAAGATGAATTCCCAAAGGATAAATACAACAAAAGACATAAATAAAACTTTGATAGAAATAAAGAGGACATATACAGTAAAAAGATATGCCATATATACTATGCTAATGAATTGGAAGTTTCCCTCACACAGAGCCCAGAATAAAGCCTGTTCCTACCAGCCAAGTTGAAAAAACCCATAGTTCACAGGCCACTAGGTAGAGTGCCCAGGAAAATCTAGCCTCAATAGTGGGAAATAATTAGCCCTCACTGAGCACTGCTCTGGACTCACCTAACCAGTCATAAAAGCAAGATCTCAAATTGCCTTATGATCTCATTTTTTATTTGTGCATGAAATCCATCTCTAACTCCTTCTTTATTCTTTTCCCAAAGTACAATGATCTAGACTGCCTGTTATTCAGCTACTGATTACTTGCATGTGTACTTTCTCATTATGATATAATAAATATTAGGGGCCCATAACCAAGGTAATCAGGAATGATGAGTATGCCATTTGATCTTAGTATTACTATATGCTTCATTCAATCAAGCCCATTGACTTATTGGTAAATCTTACTCCTGAGACTGCAAGAATATAAACTTTTGCAGTTCTTTTCCTTTATTTTATCTGTTGTTCCACAATGACTTGGTGATCTACACGTTTTCCTAAATCACTGGATTAACACATTATGTTTCTACTAACTCATTTTGGAAAATTCAACTTTTCTCTCCTGCTGTCTGATAGATTTCTCTTCCTGTGGTGATGCTCCATTGACAGTATCATAAGGAATTTGGCATTTGGCTTTTCAGGATAAGATGAGAAGCCTTTGGAAAGTTTTAGCAGATGGGTAACATAATCTGACTTTCGTTTTATATAGCTCTTTCTGGCAACTGTCTAACAAAATGGGGAAGGGGAGGGTAGTCTCAGGGAGGACAAAGAGAAAGCCATTTCCATAATCCAGGTGAGAGATGATGGTGGCATGGACTCAGATGGCAGTTATGGAAGTGGTGAGAAGTAGTAAATTCTGGATATATTTACAAGATAGAGCCAAAGGATTTACTGATTAACTGGATTTGAAGCATGAGAGAAAAGTGAAATACAAGGATAACTCCAAAGTTGTTTTGTTTTGTCACAACAATCAGAGGAATAGACGCCGTTTTCCTGAGATGAAGAAAACTGTAGGGAGACGAAGTTTGGAGAAAACAAAGAGTCCTATGATGGACAGGATAAACTTGAGGCTTCTATATTTCATTTAAGTGGAGACATAAAGTAAGCAGTTGAATATATAAATCTGTAATTCATGGAATCAGTTCATGCTGGACACCTAAATTGGGGTCATCTACATATAGACTTTAAAAGCAAGGAATTAGAGGGGCTGGCCCCATGGCATAGCAGTTAAGTTCATGTGTTCCACTTTGGCAGCCCAAGGTTCACCGATTTGGATCCTGGGGAAGGACCTATGCACCACTCGTCAAGCCACGCTGTGGCAGGCATCCCACATATAAAGTAGAGGAAGATGGGCACAGATGTTAACTCAGGGCCAATCTTCCTCCACAAAAAGAGGAGCATTGGTAGCAGATGGTAGCTCAGGGCTAATCTTTCTCAAAAAACAAAACAAAACAAAAGGCAGGAGATTAGATGAAGATGCTTAAGGAGCAAGGGTAGAGAGAGATGAGCAAATACATAAAGGCTGATCTTGCAGCATTTCAGTGCTTGGAAATCAGAAAGATGAAACAGTGTAGAAGCCAAGTAGTAAACTGAATCAAAGATGAAGAATTAAGCATGAGATTGAATTTGGCAATGTAGGGGTTATTAGTGACCTTGACAAGAGAGCTTTCAGTGAAGTTGCTAGGAGAAGACAGTCCTAGAGTGGAGTTTATCCATAAAAGGGAACAGAGAAATGGGTTGGTTGTTGGAGGAGAGCGTAGAGTCAATAAAAGTTTATTTGTGGGGCTGGCCTGGTGGCATAGTGGTTAAGTTCGTACACTCCACTTGGGAAGCCTGGGGTTCACCAGTTCAGATCCAGGCATGGACTTACATACTGCTTATCAAGCCATGCTATGGCAGTTGTCCAACATATAAAATAGAGGAAGATAGGCACAGATGTTAGCTCAAGGCCAATCTTCCTCAGCAAAAAGAGGAAGATTGGCAACGGATGTTAGCTCAGGGTTAATCTTCCTCAAAAAAAAAAAAAGAAGTTTATTTGTTTGTATGTTGAGACAGGAAATAATACTTCATATTGTATAAAGATAAAGGGCCCAGAGATTAAAAAATTGATGATCCATATTTCTTCAATCTTGTTTAGTTTGCTCTTTCAGAATTTGGTGCATAATGACGTATTTGAATTAGTTAGTTTGAGGATTTTTTAAAATTATCAAACACACTTTCCCATAGAGTTAATTTTACTTACATTTATTTACCTCAAAAAATTGTTAGCATACCAAAATGAGTGCTTACATCCACCATGAGTGATAGGCATGTGTTTCTCCAAAAATTTCAGGAGTGAGAGTGATGTCAGCATCATGGCAGAGTGAGTTGTTCCCTTAGTCTCTCCCCACTAAGTTACAACTGAGAACATTCATGAACCAACTGAAGATTCCCTACAAAGCACAATAGGACATCTGAGAGATTCACATAGCCATACGCCTGAAGGTGGGGGTACTGGATCCCTGACAATCAGTAGAAAGAGGTGAGCGGATCCCACCCAGTGGTAGTGATCTAGGTCACAGGTCCTCACACAGCAGCTGGCACGTGACCCCAAGATGAGGCAGGGGGCAGCCAGGCCTGCGGGCAAATGCTTTCACTTTCAGATTTGGAGCCTGGCCCACCGTGCTGTGGCAGCCTCATCTGTGGGAAAGTTTTCCACCAAGTGGCAGGGCTCAGCCCATGCAAAGGAGCCCCCACCAAGCACAGCAGCTCAGGTGAACAGCCCATGAGCTCAGAGCCAGCCCACATGTGCCAAAGAAAGTAACCCTCCCCTCCTGCCTAGCACACCAGCTCAGTTGGTCCCCTGCCAAGGCAATGGTTCCACACCATAGCACCTGCATGTGCATGTGTGACCTGCCAAGCAGTTGTGGCCAGCAGGAAAACGCAGATGAGCCCTACCGGCACAATTTCCAGTAAGTGTAGCAGGTTCAGAAAACACAGCTCCTGCCTCCCTCATAGGTGGCAGGTGGAATCTGAAATCTGATACTACTACAACTGCCCCAGCAAAGGATCAGTTTCATCAAATACCTTGAAAAACTACAATAACACTTCAGAGCAGAAGGAAAATGACAAGTCTCCAGAAACCAATCCTGAAGTCACAGAAATTTACAATCCAAATGACACAGAAGTCAAAATAGTTGTCATAAAGAAACTCAACAAGTTACAAGAAAACTCATAAAGACAGTTCAATGAGCTCAGGAATCAAATTAATGAATAGAAGGAATACTTCACCAAGGAGATCGAAACTATAAAAAAAACCAAAACAGATGTTCTGAAGATGAAGAACACAATTAATGAGATAAAAAATAATATAGAATCCTTAAGCAACGGAGCTGACATTATGGAGGACAGAGTTAGTAGTTTAGAGAATAGAAATATAGAAATGCTTCAGGTGAAGGAGGAGAGAGAACTAAGATTTTTTAAAAATGAAGAAATAGCCAACTTAATTAGGAAATGCAACATAAGGATTCTAGGTATTCAAGAGGGAGAAGAGATGGAGAAAGGAGCAGAGAGCTTGTTCAAAGAAATAATAGCTGAGAACTTCCCTAACCTGGGGAAGGAACTTGACTTACAAATACGTGAAGCCATAGAACTCCTATTTCATCAATGCAAAAAGACCTTCCCCAAGTTATATAATAGTAAAACTGGCAAAAGTCAATAAGAGAGAAAAAATATTAAGGGGAGCAGTGTAGAAGAAAATAACCTACAAAGGAAACCCTATCAGGCTTTCAGTGGATTTCTCAGCAGAAACTTTCCTTACAGGCTACGAGAGAATGGAATGATACATTCAAAATATTAAAAGACAGAAACTTTCAGCCAAGAATACTCTATCCAGCAAAACTATCCTTCAAATACAATGGAGAAATACAAGCTTTCCCAGATAAACAAAAGCTGAGGGAGTTCATCGCCACCAGAACTCCCTTACAAGAACTGTTGAAGGAAGCCCTCATACCTGAAACAAAAAAGGAAAAAGTTTACAAAGCTTTGAGTAAGGAGGTAAATAGTCAGACAAAATCAGAAAACTCCATCTCTCTATCAGAACAGGTTAGCAAACACTTAATTATAACATAAAAGATAAAGGAAAGGAAAGCATCAAAAATAACTATAAACACTACAATTTAGTCACAAACCCACAACACAAAACAGAATAATTTGTGACCACAACAACTCAGAAGGGGAAAAGGATGGGGATGGAACCTGCTTAGACTAATGGAGATAAGAGGCTATCAGAAAATGGACTATCTAATCTATGAGATCTTTTATACCTCATGGTAACCACTAAACAAAAAATCAGAGTAGAGCCACAATTCATAAATAAAGAGAGAACTGAGAAAACCATGAAACTCAAATGGCAGTCAGAAATACAAGGGAACAGAAACAATGGAAATATAGAACAACCAGAAAACAAAAGATAAAATGGCAGTATTAAGCTCTCGTATATCAGTAATAACTCTAAATGTAAATGGATTGAATTCTCCAATCAAAAGACACCAAGTAGATGGATGGATTAAAACACAAGACCCAACAATATGCTGCCTCCAGGAAACACATCTCAGCTCTAAAGAAAAACATGGGCTCAGAGTAAAGGGATAGAAATGATACTCCAAGCAAATGGCAAACAAACGAAAGCAGGTGTTGCCATACTTATATCAGAGAAAGCAAACTTCAAGATAAAAAAAGACAATGAGAGAGAAAGAAAGGCAGTATATAATGATAAAAGGAGCATTCCACCAAGAGGACATAACACTTATGAATATATACGCACCTAACACAGGAGTACCAAAGTATATAAAACAACTATTACCAGACCTAAAGGGAGAAATTAATAGCAGCACATTGATAGTAGGGGACCTCAACACCCCACTTACATCAATGGATAGATCATCTAGACAGAAAGTCAACAAGGAAATAGTGGATTTAAATGAAACACTAAATCAGATGGACTTAATAGATATATATATAGAACATTCCATCCAAAAATGGCAGAATACACATTCTTCTCAAGTGCACATGGAACATTCTCAAAGATAGACCATATGTTGGGAAACAAGGCAACTCAATAAATTTAAGAAGACTGAAATCATATCAAGCATCTTTTCTGACCACAATGCTATGAAACTAGAAATCAACTACAAGGAAAAAGCTGGGAAAGTCACAACTATGTGGAGACTAAACAACATGCTATTGAACATTGGATCACTGAAGAAATCAAAGGAGAAATAAAAAAATACCTGGAGACAAGTGAAAATGGAAATATAACATACCAACTCTTATGGGATGCAGCAAAAACAGTTATGGGAGGGAAATGCATAGCAATACAAGCTTACTTCAACAAACAAGAAAAATCTCAAATAAGTAATCTTAAACTAAACCTAACAGAACTAGAAAAAGGAGAACAAAGACCAAAGCCAGCAGAAGAAGGGAAATAATAAAAAATTAGAGGAGAAATAAATGAAACAGAAACCAAAAAAAAAAAAAAAAACAGTAGAAAGGATCAATGAAACTGGTTCTTTGAGAAGATGAACATAATTGACAAACCCTTAGCCAGCCTCACTAAGAAAAAAAGAGAGAATGATCAAATAAACAAAATTAGAAATGAAAGAGGAGAAATTACAATAGATACCACAGAAATACAAAGGATTATAACAGAAGACTGTGAAAAGCTATACGCCTACAAATTGGGTAACCTAGAAGACATAGATAAACTCTTAGACTCATAAAACCTCCCAAAATGGAATCAAGAAGCAGTAGAGAATCTGAAGAGACCAATGACAAGCAAAGAGACTGAAACAGAAATCAAAAATCTCCCAAAAAATAAAAGTCCAAGACCAGATGGCTTCTCTGGGGAATTCCAGCAAACATTCAAAAAAGATTTAATAACTATGTTTCTCAAACTATTCCAAAAAATTGAAGATGGAATCCTTCCTAGCTCACTCTATGAGGCCACCATTACCCTGATACCAAAGCCAGGCAAAGATAACACAAAGAAGGAAAATTACTTGCCAATATTGCTGATGAACATAGATGCGAAAATTCTCAACAAAATATTGGCAAACCGAATACAGCAATACAGGAAAAGGATCATACACCATGATGAAGTGGGATTTATACCAGGGACACAGGGATAATTCAACCTCCACAAATCAATCAATGTGATACACCACATTTACAAAATGAGGAATAAAAATCACATGATCATCTCAATAGATGCAGACAAAGCATTTGACAAGATCCAACTTCCATTTATGATAAAAACTGTCAATCAAATGGGTACAGAAGGAAAGTACCTCAACAGAATAAAGGTCATGTATGAAAAATCCACAGCCAACATCATAATTAACAGCAAAAAACTGAAAGAAATCCCTCTGAGAAGAGGAACAAGACACGGATGCCCACTCTCGCCTCTCCTATTCAACATAGTACTGGAGGTTTTGGCTAGAGCAATTAGGCAAGAAAAAGAAATAAAAGTTATCCATATTGGAAAGAAACAAGTGAAATTTTTGCTGTTTGTGGATGACATGATTCTATATATAGAAAACCTTAAGGAATTCACCAGAAAACTACTAGAAATAATCAACTACAGCAAAGTTGCAGGGTACAAAATCAACTTACAAAAATCAATTGCATTTCTATACACTAATAAGTAACTAGCAGAAAGAGAAATCAAGAATACAATCCCATTTACAACTGTAACAGAAAGAATAAAATATCTAGGAATAAATTTAACCAAGGAGGTGAAAGATCTATACACTAAAAACTATAAGACATTACTGAAAGAAATCAAGGGAGACATAATAAATGGAAAGATATTCCATGCACTTGGATTGGAAGAATAAACATACTTAAAATGTCCATATTACCCAAAGCAATCTACAAATTCAATGCACTCCCAATCAGAATCCCACAACATTCTTCACAGAAATAGAACAAAGACTCGTCAAATTTATATAGAACAACAAAAGACCCCGAATAGTGAAAGCAATCTTGAGAAAAAAAAGAACATCCCTGACTTCAAAATATCCTACAAAGCTATAGTATCAAAATAGCATGGTATTGGCACAAAACCAGACACACAGATCAATGGAAGAAAATTGAAGGCCCAGAAATAAAACCACATATCTATGGACAGCTAATCTTCAACAAAAGAGCCAAGAGAACACAATGGAGAAAGGGAAATCTCTACAATAAACGGTGTTGGAAAAACTGGGCAGCCACATACAACAGAATGAAAGTAGACCATTATCTTACACCATTCACAAAAATCAACTCAAAATGGATTAAAGACTTGAATGTAAGACCTGAAATCATAAAACTCTTAGAAGAAAATATAGGCAGTACAATCTTTGACATCAATCTTAGCAGTATTGTTTCAAATACCATGTCTACTCAGGCATGGGAAACAAAAGAAAAAATAAACAAATGGGACTACATCAGACTAAGGAGCTTCTGCAAAGCAAAGGAAACCAGGAACAAAACCAAAAGACAACCCAACAACTGGGAGAAAATATTTGCAGATTGTATATCCAACAAGAGGTTAATTTCCAAAATATATAAAGAACTCACTCATACAACTCAGCAACAAAAATACAAAGAACCCAATCAAAAAATGGGCAGAGGATATTAACAGACATTTTTCTAAACAATATATACAGATGTCCAAAAACGGGCACATGAAAAGGTGTTCAACATCAGTAATTATCAGGTAAATGCAAATGAAAACTACCATGAGATATCACCTTACACCTGTCACAATGGCTATAATTAACAAGACAAAAAATAACAAATGTTGGAGAGAATGTAGAGAAAAGGGACCCCCCATATGCTGCTGATAGGAATGCAAACTGGTGCAGCCACTATGGAAAACAGTACAGAGATTTCTCAAAAAATTAAAAATAAAAATACCATATGACCCATTTATCCCACTACTGGGTATTTATCCAAAGAACTTGAAATCATCTATTCCAAGAGACTTATGCACCCCTATGTTCACTGCAGCATTATTCACAACAGCCACGACGTGGAAGCAACCCAAGTGTACATCATCTGATGACTGGATAAAGAAGATGTGGTATATATATATAAAATGGGATAATATTCAGCTATAAAAAAAGACAAAATCGTCCTATTTGCAACAACGTGGATGGACCTTGAGGGTATGATGTTAAGGGAAATAAGCCAGACAGAGAAAGAGAAACACTGCATGATTTCACTCATATGTGGACGATAAACAAACACATGGGTAAAGAGGACAGATTAGTGGTTACCAGAGGGGAAGGGGGTTGAAGGGTGAGCGAAAGGGGTTGTGGGACACATATGTATGGTGACTGATAAAAATTAGACTATTGATAGTGAGCATGATGCAGTCTGCACAGAAACTGATAAACAACATACATCAGAAATTTGACAATGTTATAAAGCATTATGATCTCAATCAAATAAATGAGGAAAAAAAGAATTTCAGGAGTCAAATTTGCTATTACACCAAATAACAATCACTTCTATTTTGGGGATTTTAAAAATTAATCTTAATGTCCACATTAGATTCTAAATTGTTTAGATTGGTTGTCTACATATCCTACATTCACCACATTCTGAACTCAGTATATCCTGCATTTGGTTACGAACTGACATTGTCTATAATTCTCACTTACACAAGATTTATGTTTTATTAAGTAAAAACAGAGAATGTCAGTTTTAGAAAAATATGACGTAGTTAACAAAATCCTAGAAAGGAATGAGTTAATAACAGGGGAAAACTCGCTAACCATTATGGAGAGCATTCCACATGCTGGGGGCTGTGCTGCGAACTTTACGTTCACTCTCTCATCCCCACAGCAGCTGTGTCTGTGTTGGCCACTGTGATCCTGTTTTACAGACCAGGAAGTGGAATCATTACAGGGGTAAGTAACTTCCTGAAGTTTACACAGCTGTTGAGTGGCACAGCTGGAATTTGAGGTCACCATTTCAGCAGTCATAGCACACGGCCTCTCAGGCTAGTATATGGATGGAGGTAAGAAAGGGTAGGTAAGAAAAGGGAAGTTATGTTGAGTGTATTAGGAATCATAGGGCGAGTAATTAATTTATATTTCACCTCTTAAAAATGATAGATGAAGGGGCTGGCCCCGTGGCCGAGTGGTTAAGTTCGTGTGCTCCGCTGCAGGCGGCCCAGTGTTTCGTTGGTTCGAATCCTGGGCGCGGACATGGCACTGCTCATCAAACCACGCTGAGGCAGCGTCCCACATGCCACAACTAGAAGCACCCACAACGAAGAATATACAACTATGTACCGGGGGGCTTTGGGGAGAAAAAGGAAAAAAATAAAATCTTTAAAAAAAAAAATGATAGATGAAGAGATTGAATATTTCAAAGCAGCAAATTGCCCCCTACTAAAAGAAGTGAGCAAAAGTCTGCTATTTAGGAAGAGAAATATATTATTTCTCCAAAACTTGAATTTGGAGTTAGAATATATATCCACTGTGCATTTGGAAGGAGTAGGCCAGAAACTGAAAACTCTAAAAGCAACTTTATGAGACAGACAGGATTCCTTTGGGACTTCATAGTAAGCTATTTTCAGTAGGGAGTACAAATATTTTGTTCAAAATGCTAAGAAACGTCGTTAAAACATCTCCTAATAGGGTCATAAGTGGCTTGTTGAAATGAACAGAAACCAATTTGTCCCTATGCCTGTGATATTCTGATTGGACATGAGAAATCAGTATTTACTGCCATTAACGTTGTCCGACTGAACCATAACCTACCTTAAGTCAATAAATGTAGATGTCGTGAAAAATAAATTTGATAAGGATTACACTTTTTAAATTTGATTCAAAAGTACTTTTCTTGGTCTTAATTCGTTAGGATGGTAATTTATTTCTAGATTAGCTTTCCTTTCCTTCTTTGTTATTTAAAACTGGCTGTTATGCTTTGTATTTCTTTACATTTCCTGTAGCAGGCAATTCAATGCTAAACTTAAATATTTATGGAATGATTGCCCTTTTTTACCTAATGAAAATAATGCCAAGGTTTGTAGAGAGAAATAATATGGCACTCTAACCACTTAAGTTTACTCTCCTACACTTTCGGTACTTAGCTAACAAGTTTAAAATTGTGGAGTGAATGTGATACGTTCCATGTGTAGGAGGCATGAGAGCAGACGGGCCAACCCTGAAGCAGAAGGTAAAGTTCCCTACCCTCTGGTCTCTGTGACTGCCCTTCCTCTGTGAGGGGTCCCTCTTCACACCTTCAGGGGTATCTAGTGTCTACTAAAATTTGCTCACTGAATAGGCTCTGATACCAGTCATTTTTCCCTTCGTGAAAATTAATACTGCTGTATATTCTCTCCTTAAAGGATTTTTATCTTGGGCCTTGTTTATATCATGCCTTGGGAAGCTTAACTGCACTCCCACTCCTTTAAAAACATTGAACATCAGAGATTAAGAAGAGATATCAGCGAAGCAGAGGAGCAGCCTTGAGAAGCCTATCGGTGCATCCCAAACCACGCAAATCTGTGCACAGCTAGTCCCCAAATAAACTGTGACAAATTGCATGAATAATAAATGAATCTGAGCTACTTGAAGCATAGATTCTTAGAACTAGACAGCACCTAAGAATTTACTGTATTTTTGCCTCCCACCCAAGGCAGTAATCTTCTCTGTCAGAGTACTAACAGATGGTTAACAATTTATATCACTATTTTGTTTTTCTCTTATTAAAACAGCTAGATTTCAGAAACTTCTTGGCAAGCTGCTGTTCAACTACAGAAATGCATCTGCTCAGAAATCCAAAAATAAACGTTTTCCAAAGGAATCAAATATGTTCTATAAAATCCTGGCCATGATCATAGAATGTGGTAAGTGCCGATTTAGTTACAAGTTAATTCTACTATGATGGCGGTAAGGTGCTTGGTGCCAGCTTAGGAGGTATTGGATGCAGCCAGTGATGGCTTGAAATAAGGGGAGCTGTGCACTGAGACATGTATGCTCCAAACCTGGATGTATCCTGGCACCAAATTTCAGAAAGTTAAGAAATAATGTTTCATAAGACAGTTTCCTTTCTCATAATTTTAAATCTTTGCACTCATTATACATTAAATCTGTCACTATACTTAGACACAATAACAAATGGAGTATCTGGACCAAATATATCCTTTCACTGACAGCCAACATGGTGGGGAGACCACTCTCTGACTTCCAGGCACATTTGGTATACTAAGTATTCTCACACAGGGATCTGAGACACTGAAACTTAGCAAAAAATTGGACAAAAAGGAGTTTTTGAACACAACTTATTAGTCTGTGTGTATTTCTGTATGACATAAGAAGCTTGCAATGCTTCATAAAATATAACAATGCTACAAACTTTTATTTTATTTTTATATACAGTCTTTAAATTTCAGATTTACTCAGTAGATATTACTGTGCACATATTGGAATTTGATATATAACCTTTCAGTCATTTAGACAGAGAGTAATAATCTTGGTAATCTGTATATTGCTTAATATTTCCTTGCTCGGTCTGCTTTTGGAAGTTCTCCATGACTCATTTAATGGAGAAAAGATTACATTAATATTCGAGGATGTATAGCCAAGCATTTGAAATAATTTCTACTCTAACCTGGAAAGAAAACAGAAGACATTTTTAAATCTAGTATTATCTAAAATTTTTTTTGTATTTTTTTGTATTTATGTAATTATGAAAATACATGGATATTTATTATAGGCAGAGATTAGTTTCAACAAATGAGGCAATTCTACTGAGCCACACTCAATATTGATATGAACAAAATAGATTTCATCTTTTAAGACTTAGTTTGATTATTTTGTGAATGTTACCATTTTAGAGAGATTTCCTCATGATCCTGATTCTAGCTCAAAATACCCTCTTCTCACTACTCTTCTTTACTTATGTCCCTAAATCTCTAATAACACCAGTAAAAAAAAAAAAAAAAAAAAAAGAGAGAGAGAGAGAGAGAAAGAAAGAAAGGAAGGAAGAAAAACGCTTTACAAAGATTTTTGAACTTCAAATGGTTCTTACAAAAGTTTTGGATAATTCAAGTGCAAACTAATCAGAAACACATGGGACTGAATTCCCTTTGAGATTTACAATCAGGGTGAAAGGCCTTGGCAAACTGCAATGGTTTAATAACAAAAAAATATCAAGATATTCGGCCTCACAAGTCTCTAAATTTCCTTCCAATTCATTTATATTTAAAAGGAAAGCATGTGCTGGAGGCTTGAGTTAGGAAAACTGCCCTGATATCCAATCTAGTGTTCTCACCCACTAGCACCTCAACCACCATCCACCAACTGAAATTTATCATTTCAACCTAGACAATGTTGAGTTAAAAGAATAGCCTAAAGGGGGATGAATGGTCATGGTCATTCTACTTATATTCCACATCCGTTCTGAGTCTTTAATGGGCTCTGAAAACTCTTGTAATGGGAAAATAATTTGTTATACTCCCTCTTGTAACCTGAAGAAAAAGAATTATCGGGCTTTTGTTTTTATGATACTCTCAATTTTCTGTCAGAAATGTTCTGATCTGTGTGCTCATTATTTTCTGAGGTACCTACTTACTATACATCAGGTAAACAGTGCTGGACAAAACACTCTTTCTTCCCCTCCATTAGCTTGCATCCTAGTGCAAGGGACTGGCATCTTTAGAAGGTGTTTTGGAAAGCACAGCTTTGGGTAGAGTAATGTGCCAGCATTGCACAGGATAAAGATAGAGGGAAGGCCCAGGGAAGAAAAATATTTGCAATGGTCCAGGTGGGAAGTAATGAGGATATAAACCGGAAAAAACGGGAGGGAAAATGGAATCACACACGAGAGGGTTTAAATATAAAATCAGCAGGATTTGGTAGCTGCTTGACTTTGGGAATCAAAGGTAAATTTCACTGGAAAAATAGTTGTGTTGATTAAAAGAAAATACAAGAGGCTTGGGAAAGATAATACTGAGTTTAGGTTTGTGTGTTAGTTTTATGTGCTGCATAACAAATTCCTACAAACTTAGCAGTTAAAAACAATATACCTCTATTATCTCACAGTTTCTGTGGGTCAGCAGTCTGGGCATGGCTTAGCGAGACCCTCTGCTCAGGAGTTCACAGCACTTCAATCAAGGTGTTGACTGGGCTGAATTCTCATCTGAAGGCTCGACTGGGGAAGGTCAACTTTTCCAAGCTTTTTCAGATTTCTGGCAGAATTCATTTCATTGTGGCTGAATGACTAAGGGTCCCAGCTTCTTACTTGTTGTTGGCTGGATGCTGCCTTCAAGGCTTAGAGGTAACTCCTTGCCATGGGGCCTTCTCCAGAGAGAGAGTTCACAGCATGACTGCTTGCTTCTTCAAGGCCAATGGGAGAATCTCTAGATGCAGCCTTGCACAATGTAATTTAGTCAAGGCAGTGAAATCCCATCACTTTTGCCATATTTTATTGGTTAGGAGCAAGTCACAGGTTCTGCCAACATTTAAAAAGAGAGGATTGTAGGAGAGCAGGACTCATTGGGGGTCATCTTAGAGTGTGTCTACCACAGTTTGGATGTGTTGTGTTTGAGGTCTTAGAGGAGCCTTCTGGTGAAAAAGTCATCAACAATTATAAATTGGACAGTGTCCATCTAGAAAGTTTTGTCCTTAGTGAACTTTTGATAGCATTTGAATTAAACTACCACATCCTTCTAATAGCTCCTTATCCTTGTGTTGGATAAGTCTATAAAATCAAAAGAAGCAAACCTTACTATGACAAACAATGAAACAATATTTGTCAACTGATGATGAAAATAAAACTTAGAAAGATATGCATAATGGCATCATTCAGACAGAGCTAAAAAGCACGAAGATGAATATTTATTCCTAAAGCTGAAGAAAAAATAATTTAATTTTCTTATCTGAAAAGCTTCCTAGCACATAAATTGGCAGCTTCTCAGCCAAACATCTCTTGGAAAAAGAAGTAATACCTCCCACTACACTTTAGCTTCTGAGCCAATTTCCATCTAACACACATCTAACAGTTAATTCTGGTCAGCTCTCAACAAAATCTTGACCTTTGAATATCATTGGAAAATTGAGGGGAGATTTAGAAACGGAGACAATATGTTGAAAATTGATGCTGCATTACTGTCACTCTCTTTGCTTCCTTTTTCTCCTATCCCTAAGTGACTAAATAAAATCAGCATAGATCAACTATCTCTTAGACCAAATCTGTCAACAAATCAATAAAATCGCTTGTGCATAAAGTTACAGCTTTATTCTCTCTGTATTTCACTTCTGGTGGCTTTGGCCAACAGCCACTCCATTCCCCAAAGACAGAAAGTGGAACAAAAGATCATCATATTCCACATAGAAAAAAATAAATCCAATAACCCTGTAAAGAAGAATTTCCTTCTGCCCAAATTTTGAGTTAGTTACACTATATAACCACGGATTTAAAAAGGCTACTTCATAGCTACATTAAAAACCTCTGATGTAACACCTCGAAAGGCATGCTATAACCTGGGGAGATAACAGGGCCATATATGACAAAGGAGAGTTATCTTTTAAAACTGAAGAGTCTTTAAAATCAGTAAAATAAATATTAACACAGTAATAGTAGAAGAATAAGTAAGACATGAAGAAACACAATGGCTGATATGCTTATGAAAAAAAGCTCACCCTTATTTGAAATTAAAGACATAAATTAAAGCAATAAACTATATATTTTTTAATATATATAATAAATTACATATTTTAATATATCTAATAAGCAGATTAATATACACAAGTGGGACTGCAGAAAAATTAGTACCACTTTTAAGCAGCTGGAGAGGGCATAAATTGGCACAAACTTTCTGGAAGACAATTCCTATATACATCAAAAGTTCTAAAATGTAATAATTCTTTGCACTGGCAATTCCATTTCTGGGAATTAATCTCTAAGGGAAAAAATGGGACTTAGCTCCAAGGACTTTTTTTTTAAAGATTGGACCTGAGCTAACATCCGTTGCCAATCTTCCTCTTTTTTTTCCTTCTCCCTGAAGCCCCTCAGTACATAGCTATATTCTATTTCTAAGTCCTTCTAGTTCTGCTCTGTGGGACGCTGCCTCAGTGTGGCTTGATGAGCTGTGCTAGGTCCATGCCTAGGATCCAAACCAGTGAACCCCTGGGCTGCCAATGCGGAGCATGTGAACTTAACCCCTCTGCCACGGGGTTGGCTCCTTCTCCAAGGATTTTTATCACAGTTTGCTTATAATAGGAGAAAAAGGGGATGAAAGAATATTAAATAATAAGGAGTAAAATAAATTACGGTATAGTCACAGATTAAAATACTATTAGCCTGCAGTAGATACTTCTAGCCTGTTTTCCCATTCTGTGTCCCAATCTCATTTACCGGAATCACCACCAGCCTCACACTACCCACAGATGTGTTTGTTGTACATAACCCTTTGTACTCACCCATTCTCCCTATATCCATAGTTAACAAGGTATGGATATACCAAGCTAGCCCAATCAAATTTGCTCTCTTAAAAGTTCAGAATTGGAATTAAGAGCCTCTAGTAAATCTGAACTTTACTTAAATGGAACACTTGTGAACTCAGGGTTCCGAATACAACACCCTAATTTCCTTTTTGGAGGTCTACCAGCCTCCGGAACCCACCACCGCCATTTGTTGTGTTAGTGAGAAGGTAATACAGGTACATGCAGTTCACTATGGAAGCTGAAATTGACAGATGCCAACTCTCCCCACCACTGGTGAAGGCAGAGGATAAACTCCCATCTAAGCTTAGTTCTCTGCCTCACCTTTGAATCTTAAATAGTGGCATTCTAGCCATACTATTGTGCTTTCTATATCTTGGTACCAAGTGTCACCCTAGACTCCTGCACATTCCCATACTTATCTCTTAGTCTCCCATGGGTTTTCTGGGACCCCAATAGCCTCCTAATATATTTCTTTTGATTAAATTAGTGAGAGCAAGTTTTATGAGGATATTTTAAAATGTATTAATATGTGCTTTTCTTTCTCACATTTCCTTGCGCATGATGCCCTGGCCCCTTTAGCTAGTGGAACCATCGCCATTATCTTAGGTTTTAAAATTAAAACCAGAGTGCAAGATGAAAAGGTGTTCCTATTCAGCTTTTGATTTCCAAAAGTAGATATTTTTGAATCCCCAGTGCTATTCTTGAAACTGAGGCTTTTTAAAAAGGGATAAGGTTTTTCTAAATCCCCTAAACTCCAATTCCCATATAAGAATATAGACCTAATGGACTTTGGTCCAGGGGTGTTATTAGAACTCTAGAGAGATGCTAAAGGGTATTATGCAAGGGATATTTTCAATATGAAGAAGGAAGAGGAACAAAGTCTTTTGCCGTGAAAAGAAGGCACACATCTCAGCGGAGATGCATTAAGCTGATGAGGTGCCTGGTTCCCTTGTTAAAACTAGAACAGCCACACTGCCATCCCTGTGCTTCAGCCAAAGGGAGTGATAAAGATAATTCAAAATGCCTATAGAAAGCTGAAATAGGTTAAATGAGAGCTTGATGCTCTGCTTTTCTGTCAACAGGTTGAAGAGCTGTACCACAGGGATTGCAGAGGGAGACATTCAACGATGTACCCCAGAGGGTGCCCCAATCCTCCCTCAGTCTATGCATGGCATGCCAGTGACCCAGGGCTCCTGTGTGGCCAGTGGGAGAATACAAAGATGCCACAGGGACCTAGAAGGGACTCTGGATTTGGAAAAGGAGACCGCATAGTGTGGGAACATCACAATCTGAAGCAATTGGCAGGAACTAAGACATTAGAGTTTGTACCAACAAGACATTCAACAAGTCCAGGTAGAACCAGCCACACCACAGAGGACACCAGCACAGGGCCCTTGGGGGCAGGCAAATCCTTCTGTAGCAAGCACGTGGGAAACAGTGGTCCCAACTCCTGCAACGTGAAGATGGGGCAAACTCCACCTGCCCATTGCAAAGAAGGATGGGGAGGGGAGAACTTTTATTAGCAGAAGACACAGTCAAATGTGGTTCTACATTGTTGAAAATCAAAGTATTTCCTCACAAGAGACTGAGGTATCTTCACTTGAAAAGGCTGTACCTGGAATTGAATCTTTACCTGGGATTAAATCTTGTGAGCAAGATGAAATCCGCTAAATAAAATAAGGGAAGTTACAAAATATTCTGCACATACAGGTTATAGAGAATACATTTCATTCCTTTTATTTTTGTAATCAAGTACACTCAGTAAGACAATAAACAATAGACGTGTGTGTGTGGTGTTTATAGATAGAGATTGAAAAGGCAATATTGAAAAAGAGACTAAAGGTGAAGTTGGGTTTTTTTCCTTTTTCCAAGGTTCCTACTTCTGTACGTGTACCCTAAACTTTATCTTCTCTAGCTGCTCTCAGATCTTGTTTCCTCTGTTATAACTTACTCTGATACAGAAAAACAGAAAATGAATCTAGAGTTCATTATTTAACAAGAGAAAAAAAGAATTATGGGTGCTAATATGCTTCATGTCCTCAACTATCTCAAGTCATATGATCAAAGAGAAGAAAAGTTTGAGGAAAGCATCAAAATGTTTGTAAAGTTCATTGTGTAGTATAGTCTGCAGAATAAAGAAAATGGGAATAAAAAGAGGGCAAGAATAAAAATTTGTAGTGGGCCAACTCACCACGTTTGCTGAGAACAGCGACTTAGGGGACACTGGTAGAGACAACATTTAACTCTAGGTAATGTGTTGGAGGGAGGGTGCTGCAAGGGAAAAGTAGGGTGTATATAAAAATTATCTGCTGAAAGTTGAAGCTAAGATGTGTAGAGGTTCATACATCAGCCAGTCCCCTGGAATCATACCACATTGATGGTGCCAGTATTGGGAGACAATTCTCCATGGGTCTCTCAATTCTCTTGTGAGCAGTGGCACTGACTGACTTTCTCTCTTCAAGAATTTTTGTATAGTGAGCAGCTTGGAAGATGGAGACAGGTCTTCTTCTGGGTCACAGGGCACCTTTGTTTATTGTCTATGATAATAAAGATGATGTCTCCTTCCCAAGCAAAAGTCAGGCAGGTTTGCTTACTTCACTTTAAAAGATTCAACTTCACTAAGCTTAGAGTTTTTCAGTTGTGACAGACAACCACTGCAAGTGCAGCATCCACCTGGGCCTCTCCATATGGAACCCATGGGAATTTCAGGCAAGGGATAATAAATGCAATCATGAAGCTCATGCTGTAATAATGTCCTTTGTCTCTGAACCAGGAGTCTTGTGTCTTCTGCCAGTATCATGTACCTGTGACAGGCTAATTTGTTAACATGAAAGTAAAGCAAAGCCTCAGAGCTTCAGGGTTCCTGATAACCTGCTCTTTCTAGGTAAAAGATACATGCATCTCATTATGAAAGGCCTTGATCTATAGTCCTCAAAATTCTACCCAGTAAGAGGTTCCAGCATCATCTGAGTAATACATATTGCTGAGAAAATTGTTACTAAATGAAGAAGAAAATAATATGTTCCATTAATCCTTCTTAATCTTTTTAAAAAATGAATAGAAAAGTCTATATATATATTTATTTTTGAGGAAGATTAGCCCTGAGCTAATATCTGCCACCAATCCTCCTCTTTTTGCTGAGGAAGATTGGCCCTGAGCTAACATCTGTGCTCATCTGTCCCTGTTTTATATGTGGGATGTCTTCCATAGCATGGCTTGCCAACCGGTGCCTAGGTTCTCACCCAGGATCCAAACCAGCAAACCCTGGGCCACCGAAGTGGAACATGCTAACTTAACCACTGCACCACTGGGCCGGCCCCAAAGGGTCTATATTTTTTACTATAAAAAAACTTGGAATCTCTGTCTTCAACCTGATAAGTAAACTGTATTGCCTAGAATATTAGCCAAATTTTTAGTTATACTAATTGAATTGTTTGCAGTAAATCTGATGATGGGAGAAGCTTGCTGTGGTACCCTAGATCTATTCAAAGGATGCATTTCGTGGAAGTCTATTGACAAGTAAACATATAGACCACCACAATAGGACTTCAATGTGATTTTATGTGTTTGTTCTCTTGAGGTAGATGTGAACCACGTAATCCTACAAGATTTTTGATGATGCTGAAATTTGCTATTTACTTCAGACTCATCATTCTGAGAGTTGGTAAGAGAACGCCACACTTATATGTGACAAAGATAAAATGACTTTCTAACTAGAGTTACAAGAATAAAACACTAAGAACTAGACAATTTGACATTTTTCATAGTATTTAAAAATACACGTAACTAAAATTTTGGAAATTAATGTCACTTTGATTTTCTTTAACTTTTTAAAAATTCTCTGTTGTTGCATTAATAATTTAATTTGATCAAACATTCTTAAGTGTAAAACATAGTTGACATTTTCTGTAATCAATTTAACAGGTAATACTGAGACTAGCAAGATTTCTCTTAAGTTATTTAAAAGAGCATAAGAAAAATGGGCAAAATGTTCATTAGGGTAACATTAAGCACTGTAACAATTAAACATTTAAGAGGATTAATACAATGAAATTTTCTTTCTTGCTCATGTACAGTCCAGTACAGATGTTCACTGTCTGCTCTTGGGGCCAGGGATACATCTGTCTCATTCAGTCATACAGAGACCTTTTGATGACAGTGCTGTCCTCTCTAACGTATGGCTTTAATGGTTGCCATCAACATTCCACTCATGGAAGAGGAAAGAGAAGACACAGAAAGAAGCACACTAGCTGTTTTATTACAGAGGTCCCTTCCTTTCACATTTCATAGGGACAATTAGTCACATGGCCTCTCCTAGCTGCCAGGAGGCATGGAAAAGTTGGTCTTGGTTGGGCATTTGTAAGGCAAGACTACTATGAAAGGGGAGCATTAATTTTGTTGTTGTTAGTCATCTCTGCTATAAGCATACACCCAATAGTAGAATTATTGTCTTTCTAAAACAATTAGACTTGGAAATATAAATTGGGACAGAAGTTGACTAGTAACACAATATGAGCTAGGTATGAGTTTGACTGGTTGAAACTTACATTTCAAAATTGCAAAGATCTACCAATTCTGGGAAGAAGAAATAATGTGAAAGACAGTGACATTCATACTGATATATTCAATACAAAAAATATTGGACTATTTTTTTATTTCCTTTTTCCTTAAATTTACATTCTTATGGACTTTAATAAAGGCATATTCAGGTTTTTTCTTCTTTTTTTGGTGAGGAAGATTCACTCTGAGCTATCCTCTGTTGCCAATCTTCCTCTTTTTGCTTGAGGAATATTAGCCCTGAGCTAATATCTGTGCCAATTTTCCTCTATTTTGTATGTGGGTCACTGCCACAACATGGCTTGATGAGTGGTGTTGGTCTGCACCCAGGATCCAAACCCATGAGCCTGGGCCACCAAAACAAAGTGTGCCAGACTTAACCACTATGGCATGGGGCTGGCCCACATTCAGATTTTTTTAAATGATATTATTAATCTCACTCTAGACTTTTGAATATAAAACAATCATTCTGTTCTATTACAGCAGCTATTGATTGTCCATTTCTTCAAAGACACTGAAATCTATGGAAGAAATGTCTCATTATTTTCACTTGTATTTGATAAATGTGGGTGCAATGGAAGTTGTATAATTCTTGACTATATATGTCTCATCATGCCAATTAAACACCAGTGACGTAAATTATTTCCTGATCCAAACACATTTCTTCATGTCAATGAGATTAAAACAGTCAGTGAAGGCTTTAAGCTAAATTGCATTTGAATTGTTTACGGCTAGGTACCCATGTAAGAAACATTTTACATTGTCTGTAATGGTAATTGTCAAGAAAAAGAATATACTTCAGTAACAATTTGACTAAGCATCCCAAATCCAAAGTAATTCCAAGATTTATTGCCAACACCCAAACCAGCACGTATGCCTTTAAAAACTGCTTAGATGGTTTCTCTTGGGTGAGGGTTTTATGATTGGGGGTGGGCGGGGAGGGAGGAAGGAAGAGGGACTGCCTCACCACAAACCGATAACAGAGTTGTTAAAATCAGCCTTATCGATGGTCTTTGCACTTAACTTGTTTAGAAAAAAAAAGAAAAAACATTTCTGTGAGTCACTACATTTTGTCCTTTCTAGCTTGGCAGGTCACCTTGTTCTAGCGGATAGAAACTGAGTCAATGCTAGGAGAGCCAGAATTTAGACAAAGCTCATCAAACATTCACACTGATGCCAGGTGAACCAGAGAAAAGAGAATGTCCTGCAACTGGAGTTGCTAAAAAAATTTTATGTTCAATTTAAGTCAAAGGTTCTGTGTTGTGAAGACAGAGCTTGAAATCTCTAACAGAAAACCAAAACAGAATTATTCCCTGAAACTCCTGATTAGCTTTGTGGTCTTCTAATAAAATTTTAAGTTTAAAGGAAACCGACACGAAAAGGACTCATTGATGCTCTGCACTTTCCTACCTATGGTTTAATCCCCTTCCTCCATGCATGCACATATTAAATAAATTCAAGTGGGATGAAGAGAGACGTTACATTTCCTAGTCTACACCCTCCCACTCTTCCCACTCCCCCCACCTCCTACTCCACCACCGTTTTTGCACAGATACTGAGCATAGGAAGAAAAGACTAGTAAATATGCTAGGTGAGAGTGGAGAGATTAATCATATACCGTTTTTAAAAATCTCCATTACAACCAATTTTTAATTTTATGTCAAAAGACACTTCATACGACATAGGCAAGTACTCTAGTGGCACAGAAATGAAATGAAATTATAGATTTTTAAGGAACACTTTTTGCTTTTCTTCCTCTGACATTTCTCTTCACTTTTACAGTGTCCTTCAATAGCTTTTACTGCAGGACACATTTTTAACTACTATGTTGTTCAATTTCAAAAGAGTTCAGGATAAGGAAGATTACAGCTGAGGCATTCACAAGGATTTCCTGTTTTTGGTGTTTCCTTTTTCCTCCTGGGTAATGTGTTTTTTACATTTTTAAAAAGCTGCCTGTGTGTTTTAATATTATTCAGTCTTCCCTGCCTCTTAAGAAACCATGTGGAGTAGGGGAAAGGAGACTGTGCAAGTGCTGGCTCTTTCCCTTGCCCAGTAACCTTCTGAAACAAGCTTCTTAACCTTGCTCAACTTTACCGTTGAAATGGAGATAGCAACGCCTGCCCTGAATTGTCACAGAATTGTGATGAGGCTCAAATAAAATGTATATGTTTTATATTTAAGGAATCAATATGTAATAAAGATCTAGAAGTGTTAGTACCAAATTATCTCTGAGATAGATTAATTCACCAATATCCAAAGGGAAGAAAGAGCTCCATAGTCCATGGGAAATACGGTTTGTTGATCTTGTGTCCACAAAATTATAATACAAAATAGCAGCCCAGGCCTCAACTTCATCAGGGCCAAAAAAAGCATGAGGCATAGTAATCCTGAAGTGATTTGGAGCCTGTTTGATGTTTGTGTGATTTGCATATGCCTCTTTGCAATGTCACCAGGCAACTGGGTGATTGCACAATGACAATGTGGTGAATATAACCAGAATGGCCCACTTATTATTATTATTAAAAAACAATACGTTATACATTGTTCAAGATAAGCTGAAGCATCGGAAATATTTTAAGAGTTTATTTGAGCAAAAATTGATTCCAACCAGGCAATGCCAAACTGAAAGTGGTTAGGAGCCCTCCGCCAACAGGAGCCACGGGAACGAGCTTTATGGAGAGAAAGTACGGGAGCAAAGAAAGAAAGTTATTGATTGGCTACGGCTGGAAGCCTAATTGGCTGCTTGTAATTGGTTGCTCGTAGCATTTTGATTTTGTCACCTTGAGGCACTTACAGGATTAGAGTTTGGTTGGCTTATGTAGGCCGCCATGGCGTTAGAACCACCACAGTCTAATGGCCTACTTGTTTAATTAATTTGAACAACTAAAACAAATTCACATGGTATTAAAAGAAAAGTTACATTTCCTGTCCTACCCACTGCCACTTGTCCCACTTCCCAGAGTTTCTGTTTTTAGTTCTCGTGGTTTCCTCTTGGTTCCCCACTCTGACTGATATGTTTATACTTCCATTTTCTCATTAATCAAGTTTAGGTAATACCTTTGGACTCCCAACACCAGGTCTTCAGCACACACACTGCTCCCCCTCTCTCCTTTCTCCTGAGTTTTGTGTTATGCACACACACACACACACACACACACATATACATACACACACAATCTCTTAGCTCTTCCACAGGTTACTTCAATAAATAGTTAAATAATACATTAAACCTCTATTGCTTGTTTTGACTTTAGGCCCTGCATGTTGTCTCAACACTACCCCCGCCTCCACTGCTCCCTCTCCCCATTCTCTGTAGCATCCTTACTTTCCAACAGGAAAGTTTTTAACATTCAAGTCTGCTGTGCCATTGCCTCCTTTGAGAGTAGTGCCTCCTAGAGTTGAGGAGTGCACAGCCTATGTGGATTAATGTGGGGGCCCCAATCATACTTACGTTTTATTGTGGTATGTCTATAATTAATCTGTAAAGCCTTGGCTACAGGTGATACATTGAAACTGGAAAACAATAAGCAGTGTTTACAATGTCATGATTTCAGTAATATTGTTCACTATACAAGTGAGTAGTATGTCCTTTCTCTCCACATCTTTTCAGAGTCTTTAAATTTCTGAAATCTCACTAGGATAAATCCAGGTGGGGTTTTTTCTCATCCATCCCATTTATCACCGTGTGGGCTCTTTCAAGTTGCCGACTTGTGTCTTTTTTTCAAGTCTGGATAACTTTCTCCTATCACATCTCTGATCATTTTCATTCTTCCATTTTCTCTGTCCACTCTTTCTAGAACTTCTAATAGGTGCTCACTGTCCTGAATCGATTCTCCATATTTAACTTTTGTATCTTTTTTGCTCTATATTCTGAGATATTTTATTGACTTTATTTTATCTTCTACTACTATTTCCTTTCACTTTTTAAATTTGGACAACTATTTTTCAGCTTCCAAGAACTCTTGCTTGTTCTCTAAGTGCTTATCTTCTATAGCAGTCTAAGCTTATTTTATGATTGCAATATCTCATCAAGTCTTTATGAAGATATTAATAATAGTTTCAAATTTTTTCACTTTGATTTCCTGTTTCCTTTGAAGCCATTTATTCTGTTTGTTCATTTTGATTATGCTTTTTGTGTTATTGATTTTCCTTGGTGACTGTTGGTCCTTGGTTGGCCATTCACACTGGTCAACAAAAGACTAACTTGATTAGTATATATAGCTGGTATGGGTTTTTTCAGAGGTTTCTCCATGGTGTGTAGTAGTCTTCACTTTAGGAAGGCATAGGGGAGAAAGTGATGCAAGTTAGGTTCCCTATCATCCCACATTTTTGTTCTGAAGTGCCAAAACCCATATTAGAAGCTGTAGGACTTGGAATGGTTCAATTTTTTTGGAGACCAGGCCTCTGATTTACATAGGGGCTGAAGGGGATGGGTTAAAAACTTCCACTCATTCCACTTTTCACAAGAGTTGCAACTCCATTAGCTGTTTCGCAGATAGTTCTTCAATTAATTACTCTCTTCCCAAGTCTGGTGGAACTGCTGCCGAGGGGGCATGGAAACTCTACAGAGAAATGTCAGAAAGAAGGGAAACAGCCTCGAGGCCATCTTCTCTACAGCAGGTTGTGGGCTGCTGCCAGCTCCATTCTGATTCATCTATCAGAAAGTATTTAGCTCCTTCTGCCTTGGAATGTGTTCTAGCATCCAGGTCTATTCATGAGCACTCTTCCATCCTAGGTGATTTTCTCATCAGGTTAGGGGAATGGGAAAACGTAGGAGGAGAGAGGAAAATGTACTTTCTGACACATTCCATTTTAAACTGAATTTTTCCCCACTCTCATTTTTGGTAAAATTAAAGGAATATCTTTTTTTTCCAGAGCAGCATAAAGGGATAACTAGGGTTTATTATTCAAACAAGGACACTTTGAAACTGACAGTGGGTTCTATTAATAATGATGCCTGACTAACAGACATGCTCCAGGACTGATCTGGATAAAGCAGGAAGCGTGCTCACCCTACATAAGTAAGCCTAACAAAGTGCAGGATCAGTTGCAAAAAGGACGTCTAACGAAGAGAAAAGATAATGAGACAAGAGAAGTGTGCCATTCTGTGAGGAGACATAAAATACCCACCTGGGCACCTTGGGCCTGATGCACCTGGGATGTCTTACAGGTAATGGAGTCACAATCAGGTAGAACAGCCGAGAGAACAGTATCCTTTTTGCTATCTCGATGGACAGCAGAAATTTTCTGGGATATGTTTCGAAAGCAATCGCAGCGCGTTAATTCAGTGGGCTGGGGTTATGATTAGAGCAGGGATTCTCCACTGGGGTTAATTCCCTTCCCCTGTACCTGTCTATCTTCTCCCACTCCCGCCCTCCCCCTGACACACAAGGTACATTTTTCAATGTCAGAAGACAATTTTGGTTGTCAACACTAGGGGATCCTTCTGGCTTCTATGGGTAGAGCCCAGGGATGTTGCTAAACATCCTAGAATGCATAAGATAGCCCCCAAAATACAAAAAGGTTTTTCAGTCCATAATATCAATAGTGCTGAGGTGGGAAACCCTAGATTAGGGTTAGAAAGCCCCCTGGACAGAGTTTACAGAAGAAGGCATTGAGCATGTCATTTGGGAGTAACCGGTAACTAATCGCAGCACTTGTTAGCTTTCTTTTCTCTGACATGGCTTCCTTCTGATGTTCTGACACATTGATTAAGCCTCCAAATATGGAAGCTGATGACAACTTCCTGGACTGACCGACCAGTGAAGAGATTTTTCCCAGACTTTTAAGTGAGAACTGAACCCAATAAAAGCGTGATGCTCATATAAATTAATCACAACCGCTTCTGCTCCAGGCATCTCCAACACAAGGGTCACACGTACGAACATTCATTCCATCATGATTAAGTCATTCCTAAGAGTCTATTTGCAACTTCGTTGAGTCCTTTGTTTCTACAGAACTATGATTTCTGAGTAAACTGAGATATTAACTTTAACTTAAAATTCAACCACACAATCTGTAGTAGAAATATCTGCTACAAAAGTGGAGTGGTATGATTTATGAGAATATGGGGGGGGTTGCTTTTTAACATAACTGAATACTAGAATGAAGCTTTACCTGTTCTGGCAGAATTAGTTTACGAAGTTCTTCATGATTGTTATAACATTTTATATTCAGATCTCTCGATTTTCTCTCAGTATTTTAATCTTCTATGCAAAAGCTGTAAATGTTTAAGTTTTTGCTTTTTCATTCTTTGGCCTTTGTGGCAACTATTCATTCTATACTAACGAAATAATGAAAAGAGTTTAGGGGCCAGCCCGGTGGCACAGCGGTTAAGTTGTCACGTTCCTCTTTGGCAGCTGGGGGTTTGCCAGTTCGGATTCCAGGTGTGGACATGGCACCGCTTGGCAAGCCATGCTGTGGTAGGCATCCCACATATAAAGTAGAGGAAGATGGGCATGGATGTTAGCTCAGGGCCAGTCTTCCTCAGCAGAAAGAGGAGGATTGGTAGCAGTTAGCTCAGGGCTAATCTTCCTCAAAAAAAGAAAAGAGTTGAAACCTAATTATAAAACAATAATGATTTCCTTTATCATTTTTGACCATTTGATCAAAAAATGATTCGTATCTTAGTCTATTTGGGCTGCTATAAGAAAATACCACAAACTGGGTAGTTTACAAACAACAGAAGTTTAATTCCTCAAGCAATGAAAACCTTTGAATTCCTAAGCTCGGTTTATTATAACAAATTTTGATGGCAATCCTCCTGTGTTTCAAATGAAAAACACAGGTCATAACTTAATCTTCCTTGATGATGGTGGTCCATAATTTTATCTATCTTTTCTTAATTTATACTATAATGCAGAGCACGATTTTGCACCTAGTTTCCATTTTTAGGCCTGTCTGTCACTAGCAAGTTGTCAGTTCTCAAATCTGTCTGCTGCTGCCAGAAGGCTCGCGTCTAGTTTGCTTCTAATCTTTCCTGGGCTCGGAAAACAGATAACTGAGCTAGCTAAGAGTCATATGTAAGATACGTTAGACTCAAGGCAGCAAAATTTAGCACAAGGGCCTAGACTTAGCCTCCAAGCTTCTCGACAGACATTACGGTGTGCAGCAGCCTTTTCTCTCTTATACCCATGTTGAGGGCTACATTAAAGTTGTGAAAATTCTGACTCCTTAATAAATGAGTGAGAAGCCATAGTCTTCCTTAGGCTCATTGTTCCACTTCTTTAGAGAGGTACAATGAGGGTTTTAGAGGTGGGTGTAAAGTTACTAGCGCCATTCACTCTACACAAGGGAAGACTTGCAATTGGTTTAGCTTCTCCCCAGACAGTCCTGTGACCCACCACCATTTTTGCTGTCTGCCTTCCTCTCCTGCTCATCACAGCTGCCCACTCTGAGCGTGGAAACCCTCCAGGGCTTGACAAGAATAGCTAACAATTCAGGAGCCACCTTCTCCACCACAGGTGGCCATCTGCTCTTGCAGAATGGCAAGAAAATAAATCACTAAAGGTAACGTGGCAATTTAGAAACTAAAGTAATATTTCAGCTTTTGTTTCATTAGTTTTAATTGATTGAAGAGTAAAAAAGCTGAAAAAGGGAAGCTCTGTGTGTAGGTCAAATTATGCCAGCTGCCATTACTTATTAGACAAGTGTCTCTGCTATGGAAATATTTGTTAAAAAGGCATAGTTAATGAAAGAGTTTGCAAGAGGACAAATTACCTGTAGAAGGAAAAGTACGTGAAAGATAATTCTGAGACTCTACGCTAGAAAGATAGATTGTGATATCTCCAACAGTTGTTTAGAGAGGATTTTTCATGAGAAAAATTAAAAGTTAACTTGAGGGACTCTCCAACATGGTCTTCAGCAAACATGTGACATAACAGAGGGTGCATGATATGTGTATCATGGGGTTGCTCGCTCAATAGTCCTATTAGTTGTTTAGTTTGTTTTGTTTAGTTTGAGTTACTCCGGTTGGATCTCCAGGGACTTTAGATTTGTTTGGAATATGCCCCACACTTTCTTGTTCTTATGCCTACTGTTTCTCTTCCTCTTTTCTCCACTCTCACATCTTAAAACAAGCTCTCTTCCACTTGCCCAAAGAGACTCAAAGTTATCTCCTTCAAGATACCTTTCCTGAAACTACACCTTTCCATCCAAGACTGTCCCGCCCCAACCAGGATGGCTCAGGTGTCCAACTACATTTTCCCACAGCACCTTGGCTATGACTCTTAACGGACAGCAAGGTTTTCATGTTTACTTCTCCACTCCCTCCCCTCCGAGAAGAAAGTTTTCTGAGGATCAAGATCACATTTTAATACTTGTATCTTCATCAGAAGCCCATCATAGAGTAGATAACTGAAAAATTTTTGTTGAAAGAAAAAGCAAGTAAAGAAGAGAACGAAGGAAGGAAGAGAGGATGAGAGGGAAGGAAGGAAGGAGGGAGGAAGGAAAGAAAAAAAGAAAGAAAGAATAAGGAGCTTCTCTTCAAAGTTAATCTGGGCGACAAGAAATTCTGCAAAACAGTTGAGTAAAACCTCCATCTTAATGCCCTGCATTGAAAATGTTGTGGAGGGGGCACGTTGAAAGCTTTCTGCTCAGAAATTTGCTCCCTGGGAATCACATGATGACAAGAATTCATATTTTGAGAAACAAAATCAAAAGTCCTTTAAAGGAAAAGTATGTTTTTCTCCTGAAAGTCTACAGCGTCCACAATATGTCTTATGTTCCACTGTTTTGTTCCTGCTTCACAGGCATAGCTGACAGTCTTATGGGATAATAGTGTACTTCTCATCAATGATGCTCAAATTTTTCAAATTTGAATTTCCAGCACAGAAGTAGCAAAATGTTTACAGTGCTGAGTTGCGCCATCTGTGTACTTTACAACTCAAGGGACTACTTCAATGACGTGCAGCAAAATCGTGTTACAGAAGGAGTTCACAATGAAAACGTTAATGACTTTGGGCCGTTTGATTTGGGATGCAAAGGTTCTAGAATCAGCTTCCTAAATCAGACAAGTTTGCTGAGTTCATAGTAAGTAAGGACACAGCTTCTTGTTTAACTGCTGTGCCCACCAATCAAGCACAACTTTCCTGCCAAGATGATCACCAGGGTGTGCTGCTGAAATGCATATTCCAGAGTACCTGCCAGTCAGTGCAGACACATCAACCTCTGATCAGTCTGCATGATAGTGCCTCTGCTCCTTCCCAGGCAAAGTGAACATCTTGCTAGGAAAGGGGTAAGCCATTCACACCGCCCCCAAAGGAAGCTTAAAAACTAGCTTCACAATTCACATTATTGACCATTGGACACATGATGGTAATTCCAATAAGGGATCCTCCTCATCCAGAGGGTCCAGGAAAAGATGCTCTGGGATAACAAAGTGTCAGTACTGCACTGTCCTGTGCTGTAACACAAGAAGGAAATTGAGTCCGGTTACGCTAGATCAAAAATTGGTAAAGATGTCTTCCACAGTATTCTCTCTCTAGACCCTTTGCCAAAGAGATCAATTTTACCAGGCCTTCCTTAGGAGTACTGCAGGTGAACTGGGAAAAATGACTGTCCTACTACTAAGGCCGAGCAA
This sequence comes from Equus asinus, assembly GCF_041296235.1. Taxonomy (NCBI): domain Eukaryota; kingdom Metazoa; phylum Chordata; class Mammalia; order Perissodactyla; family Equidae; genus Equus; species Equus asinus. The sequence continues at coordinate 173,171,429 of NC_091790.1, forward strand.
GAATTTTAAGCTATTTAATAGCTCTTGAATATCCACTGTGTTTTCAGTCACCAGGATAATTACTTCTTCACCTAAAGGAGTAGTGTTTTCTATGGCCCTGACCTCAGTAAGGGCCAGGGTCTGGCATCTGGAAAGCATAGCAGCCCTTGAAGTCTGGTGCCTGGGCCACACCCCCAACCAATGAATCAGAATCTCTGGTGGTGGCAAGGGTGAGGACTAGACACTGAAGTGCTTCTAAAAATTTCCCGGGTGACTCTACTGCGCAACCAGGGTTGTGAATCACTGTGGTAGATGAGCAGCACTGTGCTAAGACAGTGCTAAAAGTACGCGAGTAATCTATTCCTTGCCCTTAAGGAATTTGCCTTAGGGGAATAATACAGGTCAACAGGCAGTGGATATCTTTTGGAGAGCCTACCTACTCGGTTCCCCCTTCCCTGAAATTTCTCCACCTACAGGCTGCCACAAGAGTAGACTTAGGCAGCTCTTTGTACCAAAAATCCCTGCCCCCGCCAACCACACTGATTACATGGAGGACTGGATATACGGCGCAAGATGAGATGACCGAATCCCTGGAAGTTTGGAATTAAGATCTTAAAAGTTTAATTCAGTTATTTGGGTGTAGTAGTGCTGAAAGAAAGCTGAAATGATAAGGCAGGGAAATTTGGCAGAAAGAAAAGGGAAGAATGTGAAAGTCGATATTCCGGAGAAAGAGTCAGAGGGGTACTGTATATTCCTGAGAGCGGGAGAGAAAGAGACGCCTAGGCTTCTGGCAGGTTTCAGTTCATATCCTACAAGGCTAAGTTCTTGGACTCTGTAGGTTTACAACACATTCTCCTTATTTTGAGCTAGTTGACTGGATCTCTGCTCCTCACAATAAAAAATGCTCCTTTCTCCTCTTGATAGTCTGGGTCCTAGTTCAGTTCCCACCTGATTTGTGAATGTTCCACATCCTTACCTTGTTTCATGAAACTAGTAAGAGCAAAAAGAGTTCAGATAAGTGGGAACCCCAAGGGTGCTGGAGGGGTCTTGGAAGCGTCATGGATCAGGTGGGAACTGAACTGGAACCTGAGAGATGGAGAGGAGAAGGGAGCTCACTCCAGGCGAGGGAAAGAGCAAGCACAAAGTCACAAGGTATGCGGGAACGTACAAAAGGAGACTGGTGCCTGCATGGAAGGGTGGGAGACCCTGGAAAATTAATTTAGCTTGGTGGGAATGAACCAGATTAAAGGCCAGCAATACATACTAACTCAACGGTCTTCTGCTCCTCAGTTTCTCCCGCAGGTAAAAAGTCCTGCTGGAGATTTGTGTATTTTTAAATGAATACTTTCTAGACTCTTAAGTACATCCCATTCTGCCTCACTACCCTGGGAGAAAACACACTAAATAAGAACAAACAAACAAAAAGTAATAAAAGAAAAGCATTGATAGAAACAAACAGAAAAGTGCTTGCCAATTTCTGTCAAAAATAGTTTATTTTGTACACGTCAATGGAAGTGTATGGCCTATTTTATTCTCTGTATACTTTGGCAGAAGTTGGTTATTTTAAGAATATGTTTTGCTTCTGTTATCAAAATAAATCTTTTTTAAAAAAATATTTTTAACTTACTTGCATCTTTACATACATGGCTAGCATAATGATGATAGTCTATGACCATTATTGGTGACAGGAAATAGTGTATTTTAGTATTAATTATAATTAAAAAGCATTTGGGATAATATTAGTTAACTGCTGTGAATTCTGCAGTGGTATTTATCATCAACTGGAAGTAATGAGAGTAGGCTTCTAAGTATTAGGAAATCCTTTCGATTCAAGCACTTTCCCATCAGTGATGTACACCTGGAATCAAGGTGTGAAGCCATAGGCAAGGCTGGCAACCAGCCAATAAGCATCAGAGTACCTGCAACCCCCCTGAGCCGTGCCAACAGTCCTGAGAGTAACTCTCAACAGCTCACTTCCAGTCACCTTCTTGCTACAGCATCTAGATTCAGTTTATTCTATTTATACTAAACCTGGTCCTTAAGGTAGAGATGGCCCAAGCTAGGTGGGCCCTTGGAGGTTAGCCGACATTTTACGAATGAGGAAACTAAGATGAGTAATTGTTGAGATTAAAGGAAATGCTGAATTTGCTTTTTAAAAAAATAAGTTTTTCCTCCAGCTAATATCTCCATTGGCTAACTGAAATGACTTTACAAATTCTCACATTCTTTTCCCTTAGAATGCAGTCAGGAGCAGCCTGTGCAAAACCAGCCCGCTCCATACGTCAGGCAGTGTTTGTATATATTTCAGCGTATCCAAGCAAGGCCTTTTTAACTTTCCATCCTACGGATGGAGCTGTACTTTCCTGACTGGTGGCCAGGAAAAAACTTGGAGATTTGGCAGGAAGCTGTGGGAAGCCTGGTGCAACACCAGCCTGAGATCTGCAGCAGAGGCTCTCTACAAAAGCAGAGGAGCGAAACACCTCCCTTTGTTTAGCTCTACATATGAGTGCAAATGGATCCCCGAGATCGCAATCAGACCCTATTGTGTAAACTTGGGGTTTCCATGCCATACAGCATTTTTGGCACCAAGTGTTTTATTATTTTTCAGCTGGAAAACCAATTAGCATTCTTTTTATATCTGGGTGTTAATACTTGGGACTTAGAGCCATTTTTTGGCCATCAGCCCACATGGCTGTAGTCTCTTGGGCAATGCCTGACAAATTAAGATAAAACCGTTACTTCATGTTTTCCTACTAAGGGAAAACAAAAACTGTTTCCTGCTCTTATTAATTGGATGAAGTCAATTTCCACATTTAACAAATAAAAAGGTAGGCATAATCAGGGTGTCAACACACGGCTCTTATCTCTCCCCAAGCTGGTTCCTCTGCAGGAATGCGAGGGAGCAAGAACTGTCAGGTTCTGACTAAGTTTTCTTTCTCGTGGAAAAACTCTTCATGGTCAACAGAGGCCTCTATCCAGTGGACTGGCTTTGACCACCAAGAGGTCACCCTTTGGCCTCTGTGGCATTTTTGCTTCACAAGTTTGAGAGAAGTGACTTACCTGGAGGAAAGAACTGTTAGGAGATTCCAGCCCTGACAAGTGGATGAGTCATAACAGTCAAGAGGGCACTGCCCAGCAAGAAAGAAATAAACAGAGCCAAATATTTCCCTATCTTGAAAGCAGAGCAAAGTAAAGTTCACACTCTAGGAATGTAGTTTATGATTAGAGAAAGCCATATCTGGGCTGCTGTCTCAGAATATCTGAGTGTGTGGAGAAGAGGAGGAAAGGAGGTTAAAATTGCTGGGGGAGGTGCCCATCCTGTGAAGTATTCCCTTATGATAAACAAGCCTTGCCATGGTGACACAACTTAATGCCACAAGTCAGAGGAATGCGGCCCTCCGGCGAGCAGACCGCAACTTGGGAAAATCTCCAGGATGATGCAAAATATTTAGAAGGGAAGTGGTAAAACAAACAGAAAGGAAACACAGCAATTCAACTGCAGTTTAAAGACAAAAATATGTTGGACACAAAAAATAGTTTGGGTGTACAACAGCATTTTTGTGTTGTTGATGCTGAATGTACATCTCTTTGCTAGAAATGGCCTGAGGGGTCTACTGCTCCCCTTCAAGACTTTCTTTGTAAATAGTGGGTAGTGGCATTTTAAAAAAATCCATTTGAAAGACTTCTTTAAAGAATTTGTACAGAACATTTTCTTTGCAACAAAATCTATTCTGGACCTATATTATTTAACAAGAGGGCTGTGTTCTGAGTCATACAGAAATTTATTATTCAATTTTTTTCTCATTGCTGTTTGCTATCAAAAGCAGAAAGTGATCATTTGTAATAATCTAAGGGAGTGACTAGAAAATGCCCAATCTTGCACAGAAAAAGAAACATTAGAATTGAGACTCTAGGCACCAGAAGTCACCCATTGCCCTAGGCACAGGGTGACCCTACATCTCAATTTGCCGAGACAGTCTCTGTTTACTGCAATTGTTCAGGATGAATTACTAAAAGTGTCCCTTTCACTCACCAATGTGATTTGGATAATAAGTAATTTAGTGACCCTACTCCTGCATGGAGACCAAGAGTCTTCTGTCTATTCCCACATCCTCCAGGGACACCATCTGATGCTTTGCCAAGCTCAGAACCTCAAAACAGTATAAAAAAGGAAGAGGAAGGAGGAGTTGCTTCCATCTTGCAAAGAAGAATCCTCAAGAGTTTGGCTTCACCTAAAAGAAGGAGAGAAGGACCGTGAACACAATGAACTCTACTTGTGCTGGGGAGAGGAAAGAAACTGTCCATCCACAGAGACCCCCTAAGGCAGCCTGCAGGAGTACCTGGCTGCTTCCCACTAGGTTATGTACCAAAGGCTAAACAAGTGCTTCTTTGTCAAATCCTGAAAGGCAGACAGTCATTTCAAAAGCAGACATTCGTGCTGCCTATTTTTGTGCTTTGCAGCCTAGAATGTATTGCTTAGATGTTCCAAATGAGAAAGTGTTCAGCCATTTCATATTGCCACCAGCTACACTGCTAGGCTGCAGCTATTTGGATCAGAATGGAAATGCTTTGATCTCTTTTACGTCTAAGTTTAACTGTGGCCTGAGCCCAAAAGGTGGACTAATTTTGGCAACTTCCCCTGTACACTTTTATCTACAGATAAAAGGAACACTTGGAAGCATAAACAAAAGGTGTATTTCCATAGGCCCAACAGCCACCACATCAAACAGAAGAGACTAGAGAAACTTGTGCTGAATATTAGCTCTGATTTCATCAGCTCTACTCTCTCCCTCATTCACTGGCAGCCAGTAAGATCATTTCCTTCCATTGTAAACATATAAAGATAATATAACATTAAAGAACTTAGAAAGGAAAGAACATTTCCAGCACAGTGACTTTCATTTCCATATGAAATTTAAAAAATCAAAAACCATGTTTTTTAAGTTGTAAAGTTATACACTGGCCTTGGATCTGGGAGTCCAAGGTTCTTGTGTGTGCTCTGCCCATATCTACATGACAGAAGATGTTGGAGCAGTCATTCTCCTAACCTCCTTGGGTCTCAAGAGTCTGGGCTTTAATCAGGCATTTATAGCCTACTAAACTCAGTTAGAATGGAACACAGGCCCCCATGGGAAGCCAGTTTGGAACTCTAGAGAGGAATCATGGCTTGCCAATGACCTTTGCACTATGGGAATTCTTCAGTTGATGACCAAATGAGAGCAACTCAAGAGCCCAGTGGGGTTTAATGAGCCTATTTGATCTCACAGTCAGAGCTGCAGTCCATTCCAACATAGGCCAAGGGGCAGTGGAGTTCTAAAAGTGGAGAGGTGGCCTCTTACCGGGGATACATATCTGGGTACACGGAGGCAGTTTAGCTGACTGCAGATCAGATAGGCTCTGAACAAAGTGATTGAGCACATTATTGCCAAAGCAGTGCACTCTATAAGAACAAAAATCACCAAATTGGAAGGAGAGATTTCCGGCCTTTCCTTGTCAATATCTGAAGAGACAAGTGAGTTTCCTGAAGGGGTCTTGGGACACACAGGATATGATTAAGAGAATATGACACAGTTTAAACATACCAACTTGGCTGACTACCCTCTATAGTGATTTGACCAATGGAGATAAACCAACCAGACTAGTGCTGGGTAGAGCTGATGGAAGGTAATACAGCAGAATTTATGAATTAAAGGGTCCAAATATAAAGAACCGAAGTAATACTGGGAAACAATTTTGTGGTTCTTCAGATAGCATCATAGTATTCATTTGTTTGCAGAAAAATATTTGTTAATTTTTATTCCTTTGAATGAAATTACTTTTTTTGTTTTCTTACAGTGTTGCCTTAAAAGTTGGAGGAGTAGTATGACCCTATTTGGGTTTTCAGTGGTAAAGTTTCTCCAGGTTTCTGGATAAGGGGATATGACTCAAGCATGAAAAATATGAAATTTCCATTAAAGTTTCCTGGCCATCTCGGAAATCAAGATTCCACGTAAAGCTTGGGAGTTGCATTAGATCATATCTAAAACCCCTTCCAACAATGCAACTTTTGCATAACAAGGATCTCAACATTCTTAAAGAATTTCCTTTTATGTGCAGTTTAACACCCGCTAGCAAAGAGAAATTGGCAGCAAAGCCCAAGGTCAAGAGAAAATGTAAATACAGAGAGTCCCAAACCACATTAGTGACAGACATGTGATTCTCACACCCTCCTTGAAGCAGTTCTCTATCATGTGAGGAAGAGCATGAGCCCGATGCCTGGCCTTCCCTGACTACTCCTCTCTTTGCATTTAAAAAAAATTTTTTTGGTTAAACAAAAAAACATATGAATATGTTCTCACAGTAAAAGAGTCAAGCCACACAAAAACATACACAATAAAAAAAATAGACATAAAGTATTTATACATAATGAGTCATGTACATTTATTTATGATTCTATTATGTTATGGCAACTTCTTTTTACTTGAGTCTTAAAAATTTTTCTAATTTAATATATATAGATCTGGTTCTTTCTTTGTAATAGTGGAGTGTTCTGTGATTTATTTACTTTCTCCTTTGTTGATGGTGTTCTGTTTGTTTCTACTATACTATCATAGAAGTTAATATCTTTGTAAATGTGTCTTACTGACTATGAGTGAGTATTTCTGTGGGACAGGTTCCTAGAAGTAGATCGCAAGGTTAAAGATTAGGCTTACTTTAAATTTTGATAAACATTGTCTAATTTATATAAGTTTTGGTTGTATGTATTTCTTCTGTAAATGGTCCTTGGTATCCTTTGTCCACCTTCTATTTGGTTCTTTGTGTTCTGCATATTCCTATGTAAGCACTCTTTATATATTGTGAATCTTTTATACATGTTGTAAATATTTCCTCTAGTCTGTAGCTTATCATTTAACTTCATTTTCACTGTTGTTTCAGAGAAGATTTTTTTGTTTTTATAAAGTTGAAGTTATAAGTCCTTTCTTATATGATTAATGAGTTTTGTGTATTACTTACAAAAGCTTTCCCACTTCCCAGAATTATAAATTTGTTTTTACATTTTCTTCAAATACTTTCATAATTTGTTCTCACATTACTCTCTTTAATCTCTCTGAAATGTATTTTTGCTTATGATGTGAACTGTAAGTTTAATTTTTCCCCTCAAAGGATAGCCCATTGTCATAATACAATTCATTGAGAAGTCTTGAATGCTTTTACTGATTAGCGCTGTGACATCTTTACTACAAACTATATTCCTGTATATTCCTGGGTTTCCATTCTATTTTTTTCTATTAATGGGTTTGTCTATTCCTGTGCCAAAATACACTGTTTAAATTGCCTTATATTATTTTCTGATTATTAGTAGGTCAAATCTCATCATTCTCTTTTTTAAACATTTCACTTGCTAAGCATTGCTGTTCTTTCTCCCATCTGTATTTGAGAACTTTGCTAAGCATTGCTCTTCTGTCTTCCACACGTATTTGAGAACCAGCCTGTCAACATCTTTACAATTGTGAGCCTTCCCCTTGAGAAATATGGAATCATATTTTATTTACGTAGATTTGAAAATAGTCTTTTCATAAAAGTCTTGCACATTTCCTATTTATTCCTAAATATAACATGGGTTTTGTTGCTATTGTGAATGAGATCCCTCTTATCATTATGTTTTCTAATTGACTCCTGCTAATGTTAAGAAAGCTATTGATTTTTGTATATTGACTTTTATATCTGATCACCTTACTATACTTTTAAAGTATCTTTGTAAATTCTAACAGTTTTTCTTATCATCTTGTGATTTTATTAATAGAAAACCTCATATATTTCTCAAATTAGTTGTTGAGATTTTAGTAAAAATTCAAACTCAGGTTTTTTCAGATCAATCAACAATCATCCTTTGAGTGTTATAGACCAAAAGTCTGTGCCCCTCGCCCACCCCATTCATATATTGAAGCCCTAACCTGAAATATGATGGTCATTGGAGATGAGCCTTTGGACGTTAATTAGGGCTTAAATGAGATTATGAGGATGGTGCCCTCATAGTAGGATTAGTGATTTTATAAGAAGAGGAAGGGAGAGAAAGAGATCTCTCGCTCTTTCCCAGTGTATGTACCAAGGAAAGGCTGTGTGAAGACACAGCAAGATGGTGGCCATCTGAAAGCCAAGAAGAGAGCTCTCATCAGAACCCAGCCATGCTGGAACCCTAATCTCAGACTTCCAGGCTCCAGAACTGTGAGAAAATAAACTTCTACTGTTCAAGTGACTGTGTCTATAGCACTTTTTTATGGCAGCCTCAGCAGACTAAGAGAGAGCTGACATTATGCTAGGCATAGTGGGGATATTACTGGGACCCCGTATGAAAAACACATATCTCTTGTTTGTGAAACTTACAGGTTCAAAAGTTTGACATTATGGTTTGCTTGTCTGTCTTGGATTTTTTGGTTTAGGTCAAGTACTATATTCTCTTCCTGGTAGGTTTATCCTGCTCCTCCTATACACACATAAAAAGATTCTCAAATTTAACAGCTGTTTTCAATTTCTAATGCTTGTCAATAGGCCACTAGTGAAACTCACAATCAAAATATAAAAATTACAAAGGGAAGGCAACCCTAAAACTGAATAAATAAGGACAGGAGGAAATAATTTTCAGCTTCACTGCCATACAGCCCACTTCTCTTCTTAGCCAGGCTGGGTGTTCCACAGAACACCCTCCAGGCCAGGGTTTGCTTCCCTGACACATGGAAACACTGCAACAGACTTCCTTTGAGCAGCCCAGCCCTTCAGCTGCAAGGCCACATTTCCTGCAGGAAGGAATTCCTGAGGCTGGAATCTTTGCTAACTTCCCTTTCCAAGACTGATTTCTTCATATAGGGACATGCTTTCTCTGGTTCTATAGGTCCAAAAGGATATAGAAAAACTAAAATATACAACTTTTGGGTGATCTTGTCCCTCTATTTTCTTTCTTACAAGGGCTCATTTTTTTCAATTTAATTTGTATATAACCATTTAATTTGTCTATAAACCATGTTGGTTTATAGATAGAGATAGGAGAGGATTATGGACAATAAGATGTCAGGTTCTATCTTTATCTATCTGTTCATGATGGATTGGTTTGCTCCCTTAGCCATCCCTGACTGCTTGTGGCTTCCTAGAGCACTATTTTGAGAAGAAGTCAGAGACTGCCTCTGGCCATGATCAATGAGTAATGTCTGCCATAAGCATGGGAGGGAAAGCAGGATGTCTGCCAAACATTTCCCATCTTTGAATATAATTGCTTATTTGTTTCTGAGCTTAGTTATATAACCTTGGAAGTTTTATTCATTTGTAGCTATCATATATATAAAAGAAAAAAAAAATTTTTAACTTGGATCAACAAAGAGGCCTAAACAGTGAAGTGCTCCTGAATCTAGGAAGACTTAGTGCTAAACACTGAGTATACAAATTTATATCCTAGATAAAGCTTAAGCCAAAAAGGAACACACTATTACTTAGTAGTGATTTTCCACATTATTATTAACAATAGCAGTATGGTAGTATTACTAATAATCATAAGTCTCTCAAAATCCAACTTGACGTAATATTGGTGGCATATAAGATTATCAGTAAAGTATGAACCAGATATTTCCAGATCAAAATAGTACTTCATTTTCACAACACAAACATGCTGGGAGGCTAAAGCCTAAGGAAATAATGTTGTGAAAGTTGTTGATTTTTACCAAGGATGAATTTTATGTGATTGAATGAGTAGCACACCCAAAAGTTAGACGTTGCAACATATTTGAGGAACATTCAAGAAAACAGTGATGTACAGCTCTAAGCACTGGAGTTTCACAAGTCTTCCATTCAGGGTAGGATTATCTGGAAAGCCTGGAAGTGACCACAGTTTGTAAAAAAAAAAAAAAAAGTGTTCCGCTGTGGTTTGAAATCTTATCTTATAAGATCTCAAATCACTGTTTTTCCATATCCACATACTTGACATTTTTTACAGGCAGGAAATCACTTCTTCTAACCACCCACTACTGTGACTCAACTTGTCTATTATCTTAGGAATATTGGATAAGCAGAGAGAGAATTGGGAATTTACTTGGAAAATTAGCTAACATCATCCTACCAGTCCATTTTCACAAACCTTTATGACACAACATATGACACCCCCCACAGAAGTGCACACTGAAATTTGGCTTACAAAATAAACATTTATATTGATGCCAAATTTTTATTAATTTTCCAGTTTTTAAAAGTACGTCAATCAGCCATCCAAAAATGTGTTTCCATGAAATTTAGTGTTTCTTCCTTCTCATGATAATATCCCTATCATTGTTTCCCATTAAATATTTGACAACATGACCTTTGTAAACAAACGGATTTACCAAAAACATGAGTTTTTGGACTTTGTGAATTGCTTACCATCAGCCAACAACTCGTTGAGGTTCATACCTCTAAGGACCTAACCCATAGACCCTAAAAAGAAATTTCTGCTCAAATTAACAAATAGAGTCAAAAAATTGTAAGAATTAATTTTCCTCACAATCTAGTCAAACAACATGTACAAAAGGTTGAAAGTCTTGTCATCTCTCACTAGGATGGTTATATGCTTAGTCACACCTACTCTAATGTCCCTGAAGCATACCAATATTCAGGAATATAAAAAACGTGTTGACGTTCATATAACGATACAATATCATGAATGTATAATTTCCCTATTTGTTCATTGGAGACAACATCTTTGGAGTGATTAGAAGACCAATGTTTCTTTTATGTTGCATTTGATCACTAACACATTTACGAAAACCACATTATGGGACATAAAGACTTTAGACTTAAATTTCTTGATTCCATTTTACTACGATTTCCATTTTTTAAATTACCACTCCAAAATGGTCTGCTGCAAAAGGTAAAGTATGTGTAGGAAACCTACAACAGTTCTACATTTATACACAAGACCCTGAAAACTGGATGGAAATATATCTGAGCAGCTCTTCGTCGCTGCCGTGTGGCCTGCTGGTTAAGTTTATGGCGTTTCCCTCCAGGCCCTAGCCCCAATCCCACCTTAATACCTTTCTGGCTATGTGACCCAGAGCAACTTCTTAACCACCTCTGTTCTGAGTTTCTTCCTGTGTAAAATGAGGGTACTCGTAGTGCCTACTCAGAAGGTGGTGTAATAATTCGATGAATAAATAAATGTAAAGCACTTAAAATAGTTTCAAGCACATAACATGTCCTTCAAGAATTTGGAAAAAAAAAATATGTCAGAAGTTTCGGGGAATAAGCAGTTGGATTTAGGAGCGTGAATTAACAGTAAAGCAATGGAATCTATTTTCTAAAACTGGAAAAGATATAACCAGGGTGCAGTGTTGACAGTTCCCAGTCTTTTGATTCACCCGGCCCCCGTGTAGTAACGTCTTGCACGATGCCTCAGGCTCCGACACAGATTTCAATGCCTCTTCTTTTTTCACAGGATTGATCTCATGAGAGCTTGCTAAGGGGCATAGGCCGGATGACAAATGGACTGCTAACAAAGACTTTTTTTTTTGCTACTGTAATAGTTTCTCAAATAAGGTGTAAAATGTACGGGCTTTATAATTTTTTTTTATCAGATATAATGGTTTCTTTTACACACAATGTATTCTCTAGTTATCCTTAAGTAATGCATTGAGTCTAGCTTTCTGCTAGACTCTCATTCTGTAAAAATTTTGAAGAATTGGGATGATCATGTATGTCGTCTGTATTAAATGGTATCATTTATGAAACATTAGCGATTTTTATTCTGTTAACAATTGCACGAAGATTGAAGCTATGAGGCAAAATAATCCAGCCTAAAGGCCAAATATCAACATTATTTGATCCAAACATCGTCACAGCCTATAGTAAAAATTAGTATCATAGGATTTTAAAAACGAAAGAGACCTTAGAATCCACGCAATCTAATCTCCTAGATTTTACATTTGAGCAATCTGGAATTTCCAGTAGTGAGCATAAATTAACTAGGGGATTCATCTACGAAGTTACAGAATCCTAATAAGAAATCAGGCCCCTAAACTCTCGGTCCAATATTTTTTTCTTTTAATCTGTTCCATACCACCTTCTTGTTGCAAGGGTCAACATTTTCCCCTCTGAATTAATATTGCTCTGTGGTTAAATTGAGGGATATGTTTCATGCTATAGATGGCAGGTAAAAATATTAGGTCATCTTTGATTAAATGCTAAATATCTTTCTTGGCTCATTGTCTCTATGTATTTTTCAAATGATTTATTGCACGGAGATTCTCAGTTATGTGTCTCAGCCACAAGGCAAAGTGTAAAGTGACTCAGCTGCAAAATTAGGGACACCCTAAGTTACAATTTAAAGTTTTCCCCCATAATAAGTTAGTAGAATGGAAATGGGAGTGAGGATTCATTTTATTTTACTTTTGCCTCTGACCTTCTCCTTTTTCATCATTGCTTAAAACCACATTGTCATCTTCTTTCCTTGAAAGAGACCCAACAGATCATATCTTCACTGTAGGCACTTCTTGGAGTTGAGCATCTGAAAATACCAGGTTGAACTTCAGCCCTGTCAATTCCACCCTGAGCTTTAAATACCACAGCACTACAGGCAAATGGTATGCATTTATGAGGAAGAAAACGGTTCCTATATTTATCTTGCTAATGCGATTTTTATGGATGAGTAAAATGCACTCAGTGTCTCACAGTCATTCTGTCCAGGAAACTGCCTTGTGGGACAGGAATATTTGGTGCTCGACTGAGGATGGCTCCCTGCAGATGATCCAAATTGCATTGGCATTTTATTAAATCCTGCATATAGCATTATATTCTGCTTCAATGCAGCGATATATCAAAAGCCAGGCTGCTTTTCTTTAGGAAATTCTATTGATGCTGAAAAGCTTAAAAATGGCTCTCGCTGCTGACAGAGCGATACTAATGAGAAGAGTTTGAACACTGACAAGAGTTATAGTATGCCAAGTTATTTAAGGGATCGCATTGATATTTCCCTTTTGTTTTGAGATCCAGTAGTACTGGGGTTCAGTAGCACTTTGCCGTTTCATTACCTGGTGAACTGCCTTTCTTTCCTTCTCAAAAATTCCCTTCTTCCCTGCAGCCTTCTCAAACTCTTCCGGACAATTAGTAGTTCCTTTCTCTCTGAACCCAAAGCACATTAAACACCACTTCAATAGCATTTGTCACCCTGTGTCACTGTTATTTATTTCACATCTGTCCTCACTGGAGTGTAGTAACTGGGTCTTAGTCATCTTTATATCTGCAGTGCCCCCTACACAAGGAACCATCAAGATCTGCCTTAAAATGTTGGTCCAGCAGCTTTCTTGCGTTCCTTCAAATTAATTAAGGAAAAATTAATACAGGAGTCACAATAATGAGCACAATTAAATATTAAATAAAGGAAGAGTAACAACCCATTCTCCTACAACCAAAATATGTAAGCAACGTGAATAGATATGCACCCCGGATTAGGTCCATAATCCCTCATCTGAAGTTTTTGGGGATAGCTGTATTTCAAAATTCAGAATTTTTAATGAGTTTTAGAATATGACAGCCTGTAAATGGCACATTATTAAATATTCCCGCTATGGTCTGGGTCAGCATCCCAAAATAAAACACGCTAATATTTCTGTAGCCTAAGTATGAATATTCACTCCCAAGAAGAATAAATAAAGACACAAATTCTATTTTAGTCTATTTCCAAAATCTTTATTCCTATAAAAATGTAAATTAATCTGCATTCGTTTACCTTATTAGTGAATTGTATTAGTTGGAAGGATAAAAATGAGCAAAAGATCAAATTATTGAAAGCCTTGTGTATAATGATCTTATTAAGTGAAATATCAGAATAATAAGAGGGCTTTCTCACTGTAATCATTTAGAAAACTTCAATTAATTCATAACGCAAATATATTAATTAACAAATTGTGACCTGATTATCTTTGTGACCTAATATTGTGACCTGGTTATTGTTTCTCTTTTAATACTTGAGAGAATATTTATAGCAAATCTACATTTTAAAATGTAGGTTTTATTATTATTTAGGTGTAGTGAGGCCAATAGATCAGGAGACAATTGCCATTGAAAAGATAGTTTGTTATACTCGCAGTGCCCAAGAGGAGGGGGCATGCCACATCCTATAGGGCCACCAGGTCAGTCAGGCAGAGGCAGCAAGGGGAAAACATAGGCAAAAGCTGTTATCTGTGGTTTCTGTGGGAAGGAATAGGTGAGGCGGAGGAAGCAGGCTGGAGATTGGCTAGTTTGAACAATTTCAGCAGGCTCTGGGGCATAGGGGCGGTCCCTAGCTGTCTGGTACCTGCACCTGGAGTGATTAAGGCAGGGGAATAGTGGCCCAGAGTGTGAGAGCTTAATAAAAGAGGTAGTTGGGCTGTGGGCTTTGAATTGGTTGGTTTGCAATAACAAAGGCTCACTTACAGGTGAGTTGTTTGCTCTCTCCAGGAATCAGGTAGCCCTGGGAGGGACAGTTCCTCCAGCGTCAGCAAGGCCCTGAGATCTCAAAGCATCAAATACAGAAACTAGAAAATGTGGTTATTACAATCTACAAATGATGAAATTATACAACTTTAAACCAATAATGAAATTTAAGAATTATTTCTTTACTCTCTTTATTAGCTTTGTTTTATAATGGCCTTTTCTTATTTCATTGTAAGAACAAATATATTCAAATTGGTACTTTTTAAGCTTTTTTCATTTTTAGTTTAAAACTGAGTTATGTTCAGAGGGTACTGACATACCTTATGTTCAAGGGTCTGGCATATAGTGCGCCCTTGAGGAATGTTAATCCTCTTCCCTTGCCATACTTCCGTCCCTTTCCCTTCTTTCATTCATTTACTACATGTTCATTGAGAACCCATTGTGTACCATTCTAGACACCAGCGACGCACCTTTTAGTCTTCATGGAGGGGACTATTTAACAGCTGCTGCAGACATTCAATAAATAACCACACACACACACAATTAACTATTTGGCGTCCTTAGATGTCAGGAGAAGATATTGCAATAAGGCATTATGCCCTCATTAGTGTGAATTCAAGGGCACATTATAAATACTTTTCAATATCATTTAATATAGTTGAATTATTTATTTTTATTCAACGTTTGGATTTCTGAAGTTGGCAAGCAATCGAAATTTCTTTTTAAATTTTTATGTGACATATTATAAATATACCATATGAAGAAACTTATGAACAAGATATAAAGTAGATTTCTGAATTATGGGTTTTCATTATACCCTTAAGGCTGTTCCATTCTGTTGTATTTATTGGGTGCCTACTATATGCCCACAGAGTCTTTGCTGGAAAACTGCAGGTAATACAAAACAATGAAGTGTGAGTAGTTCAATGATTTTGGACTTTCCTGGGTAATTTCTTGTTTTTTAAGCTTTCATTCAATAAAACATTAATTGCTATTTTGAACAGATTCAACTATATCTGAATGTGATTATTTCAAAACTAGAACTATGAGCAAAGTAGTGCTATCCTTGGCTATTATGCATGCAAGGTTAACAATTAACAGACACCCTTCAGGCACAAAAGAGATGCAGCAGGGGCATCTTTTTGATTCTGTGGTCAGAAAGGTCGTAGCCGTCTTCAGCCTTGTGCTTGCTGGCGGAGGAAGGTTTCCTTTGTCCTCAACTTCAGCCTTCACTTTATCAGTGTGTGATAGCCCATGACCAAAGATAGGAAGCAAATAACAGCAGCTCCTCCTGTGCCTCCTGCCTCCCCGGTCCTCCCTCTGCCTTGCCTTCCTTCCTCTTTAGTTTAATGTTCTAGTACCCTGTTATCTCTATTCCAGAGTGGCGAAAATAATTATTTTTGTAAATATCACAAAATCCTAGGTCTAGGAGAGAGTTTAGAATGGTATCTAACTTATCCTTTTATTTACATATCTGTTAACAAAAATTATATACAGGTGCATGTAGTTCAAAACAAGAACTTAGGTGTAAGGTTTTTACAACAACAATAATAGTGTTAGTTCTAGATAAATTATCAATTCCTCACAAGTGCCTCCATAGACTTGTCAAACATGCTTTCCAAATAAAGACTTTCTATGAAACATTATCCCAGTTACATCAGGGACTGTTTTTTAACCAATCCACTTTCATTCATCTTTTGTAGATACTCTTTCTGTTTTCTTTTTTAATAATTCATTTTCTGAATACTCATAGCACTTCAGTTTTTGATATTGTGTGCAGCATTAAATGACTTGTTGCACACCATTGCAACACTAAAATTTAATAAAAACAAGGTTTTTTTGTAATATTAGTGCTTTCTCTGAGATATTTTGGCATGTAATATATCTTCCAAAAATGACAAAATTTCAAATAAAGATGTTCTCTCCCTGATTATATGAAGCTCCTGACTAGACTGAGATGCAAGGATAGACCTCAACTTTCTTAGTTTCATCTTCTAAGAACCTTTTCTTTCAGATTCTTACTAAAGGAGTCGAATGTCCTCATTCCTTTGTGTTATAGCCCAGAGGCTTTCTCAGGGCTCAGGACAACGAAGGCCCTATCAATTTTCAGTTCTGGCAACAATGTTGAACTCTAAATCAGGTTGAAATCTTTCTTCACTTAAGATTTCTTGAGATTAGAGAGCAAACGCTGTTCTAAAATTCAGATTAAATAATGCCTTTATCAGTGCCCGGCCCTTAGGATCAGTCAGGGTGGGATTTAAGCTTTCAGGGAATCCCTTTGTCCAACTAGCTGAACTGACTCCCATCTTTACATCAAAAGCAGTCTGTGGAGGCTCAATGTTTCTTAGACTGTGATCTCTCAGCAGCATCTCTTGCCTGGATTATTGCAGAGGCTCATTCTTTCTCTTCTATGTGGTCACCTTCTATCCATCCCCTACACAACGTGCCACCTTTCCACTGCTTACTACTGACTCAGGATTAAATCTAGACTATTTACTGCAGCTTCCGAGGCCCTATTTGACATGGTCCCTGCTTAACTCCCCAATGATATCTTTCCCTGCTTTACTCTCACATTCTGTGCTCCAGATACTCTGAGCTTCTTTCCATTTCCCCAACACTCCATGGTTTCCCTTACTTTTAAGCTTTTACACATGCTGTTACTTTGGACTGAAAAATCAGAGTCCTAATTTGTGTAACATAGAAATGATTCTATTTCCCCAACTGAGGCTATAAAAACATAAAGATCAAGCATTACGGTCTTCTCCATCCATTCATTATACAGCTTTTAGCCTATCAGCATTATTTCAAGTCTATTTGAGCATCGATCCTTGTATTAGGTAGAGGAGAGATGCCATAGAACTACAAGATAGTCATCTCTGTCTTCAGGAAGCTCAGCCATTTGAGAAAGAGTATAAAACCCCTGGGGGAAGGAGTAGAAAATCTATGAATACTTGTGTAAAACCTTTAAACTACTAGAAAATAAAAATAAGTGAAATCTAGAATATTATAATGTGCAAATATGAAGTGCAGGAGGAAAAAAATGAAAGTCAGCAGTATGGGTCAGGGGATTGACTTAAGCCAGATCATGAAGGCACAAAGGGACATGAATGAGCACCTGTGATGGGGAGATGGGAAGGAAGAATTTTAATACAGGAAATAAAAACATCAGAAAACTAAAAATTACAAAATGGATAATTTACACAGAAAGCCAGAGCTGTGTAAGATGGTTTTATATTTCAAACGTTATAATTCAATGTATATTAGAAAATTACAAGCAGGACATTAACTTCGTAATTGCACAAATATTACCAGACAGAGGCTACAAGAGGCAGTGAGCTTACTTAAATTAGAAATAAGCTAGTGAGTAGGTTTAAATGAAATCAAGTAAATAATAATGAAGGAGGACTATAGATAAGACAACAATCATGAAGGCCTTACTCCAATAAATGAAAATTGGGCCTCCCTGGACTAGAGCATTAGGCCTTGTCTAATGGACTATGGATGATAAAATGAGCAAGAAGGAGGGACTTAGAGGACGTATACATCTATGTTACTTGGTTTTGATTTCTTAGTTTCTGAGCAGAGAAATATAGAATGTATTTTTACGTGAAATAATTCTTGCAGCAGGTATATATATAATCAGTTAATGAGAGAGAAGCTGAGTAAAGGAGAGATCCATGAAGTTGCTGGAAGTGTGAAGCGAATGCTCCTGCAGATGAATAGAAAGAAGACAATTGGACATGATGAGTGAATCACACAACATGCACAAATTGGAGCGGTGGCCAAGGGTACAGCATTATGGTGCTTTTCCTCAGAGTAACCAGGAAGTTAGGAAGAAGAGACATTAAAGAGAAAGCTAACATTTCAATAAAATACAGATCTTCAATCAAGCGTATCCACAACACTCCGTCAAGTGCTGGAGAAGAGCACAAGATGAGACAGATGGGGATCAGGGAGACGTATGTTTAAAGGGGAAATAATCAAGGAAGAAGGAAAGAATTTTAGTGCAGTAAGGCATGGGAATAAAAGTGAGATTTCTCATTGGTTAGGGAAAAAAATGTGTGGAATCCTATGCGTTGGTGGAGAAATTATTGATCATAAATTGTTATTTTTTTAATAATCAGTGGGCACATTTTGATTGATTAATTGTGCAGCATGGGCAATAAAGTAGGTTCTTATAATTATACATAACACTTCAAAACACTAAAAAGAGAAATGTGTAAATGCTTTATACTAAAGATGACAATAACTTTTCCATTTGCACTCAGGTCAGCTTAAGTCAGTTGAACGCTGTCATTCTAGTCCTTTGATACTAGACTAATTAATATTAATATGGGGTGGAACAGAGACATGAGGCATGAAGCCTGGGAAAGCAAGCAGTCTCCAAGTAGAGACAGCCTTCACATTATGCAAACTGAGTTTTTATTTTTAATTTCTTTCTATCATAGCAAAATCTGTAATGCATTTTATTCCCTTCAATGAAATAATCATAAAATTCATAGGATTTTGAAATCTGTTACTAACATTTTAAAAATGTATCCCAAGCCCCAGCACACTTATAAATAGGTACTTTGAGACAGTTCAGAGAACACAACCATTTCAGATTTATTTAATTGGCTTTCAGACTTTCCCTTCTAAATAAGCCAGCATGCAATTAGTAAACGGCAAGTTTTCACAATAGTTTCACTGGCAACGTTAAGGCACCAGCTTAAAACTCATTACAACAAGAGCTACAGCTGTCCGCTTTTCTCGTTACTCATCATCATACCTACCATAGGGTTTTCTAAGCCACACTTCCTTTCGCATTTACTAACTTAATGAGCCCAAGAAAATGAAAAAGAAATGAAGTTTCGAAAATCCCATCTGATGGTTCTTCGAGATTCAGAGCTCTATTTCAGAGAGCCAGAAGTCTGAGTAACCCAACAAAAGAGCTGGCAGCAGAGGCTTGCCAGCTGTTACACATTTACCAGCCCAGCTACATTTTTCCGCGCTCTGGGCCGAACAGTTATAAAGGGCCACTCTTAACCTTATTTGGATTAAAATTTGTACCATTCACACAACAGGATTTCTTTTTAAATTTTGCATGTTAATTTTCTTTATTCAGTATTTATATTGAAACCAGACATCTCCGATGTTCTGTCATATTTTAGGGACCACTGTAACACTGGAAAAAGAAATAAAGTTTGACCTATTTGCTTGTCAGGATGATGAGATAAGATTTAATCTTTATCATGAAAAACCTATGAATCAGCAGTTATGGCACGTTTGCACTTTTCTATTTTTATGTCAAATTTGTTGCTTCTTAAACAAATGGTAAAATATTGCAAAAATGTGTTGGGGTCCCCGAGACCACTCCATGTTTGGAGATTCTCTAAAAGGATTCATAGGATTCAGCATATAGTTGTACTCATAGCTAAGACTTAGAACAGCCATGTAGTAAGGATAGGCAGCCGATCAGAAGGGAAAAGACAGAGGCAGAGTCTGGAAGAATCCATGTGCTTCCCTATGCTCACCCCCTCCCAGGAGAGATCACACAGACCACAGTCTTTCCTAATGAAGAGAGTACAGCAACACGCATGCGCTGTTTCTATCCGGGGGAAGCCCACTAGAGAGTCAGCATCCAAGATTTCTACTGGGGGCTGGTCACGTAGGCACCTTCTGCTTACCCTATGCCAAAATTCCAGCCCCCCAGAAGGAAGGCAGGTGTTCAGCACAAGCTACACTGTGTTGCATTCTGGGTGTGGTGAACCACCCTTATCAGTTCGGGAATGGAGGATAAACTCCTGAAATTCCAATGCTCAGACATCAGCCAATGGCAGGCGGACCTTGCAAGCAGGACTTTCTAAGGATAGAAATGTCAGATCTGCTACCTTAACCCTTTACTTTGCAAAAGGACATTTGCAATTATTCTAATTTACAAAAGAAAAAAAGTTTAAATTCAGAGAATAAAGAAAAATATTTCTAAATAGATTTTTTAAGCAGTTAACGCATTAGAGGAAAACTGGGTGATGTGCACTTCACCTTCAAATATAAAATAAAAGAGAAAATTCTACCACAAGGGAACATTCTTTTTTCTTATGCCAAAGCACTCTGAAAAAATTATCAGCTCTTGTAAGTAATTAAGTAAATTCAGCAGTATTTTCTAAATTTTCTTCTAGAATGCTATGGGTTGATGCCTTCCCCCGCTGCTGACTATGCGATTAGATCATTTATAAATGGGATGTCTCATTATTCTGGGCATCCATTAACTCAAATTTAAAAGCAGAAAATGAAAAATTCTAATTATTCTATTGTGTTTCATATTTAATTATCTTAAGCAATGCCAAAAATCAGCAAAACTCTGCTATGAGCATTGGCTTGACATTTTCTTATAGGTCACAAAATATTTAAACAGTTTTATCTGCTATCCCCAAAGCAATTTGGGTATTAAGCAAAAGTATTTAGGTGTAGTAATATATTTAAAATAATGACTTGAATATATACAGGTGGTCTTAAGGCCACAGCCAGTGTTAATAAAATAGACCAGGGAATTTTTTGTTGTTGTTCTATTTAAGGCCTTCTTAATGGAGAAGCAGCCACGATCTGAAATTTCAAGAGTGTCACATCAATGTACTAATACTTTTCAAAGCTCTTTTGAACAGGTGACTTTAGGAATTAATTTAATTGCACCCAGCATTTCTATTTTGGGAACTTGGAAACTAGATTTGTTATCCCAGGGGACAGCACATGGACCAAAGACACTTTCCTTCATGGCATAAAGACACATAGGCTTCCCCTTGATATGAGATGCCACTGTATGAAAGAGAAATAGATAAACCCTGAAAGATGAGGTATTTACCAAAGAGAGACTGTGTTAACCCTAAGTAGGATTATTCTAATCTAGAAGAGACTAAAGATAATGTCAATCGGCAAGTTTCAGTCCCCTGCCCACTTCCTCCACCCACCCAATTAGCCAGATGGACTGGGGCTTGAGGACAACATGACCTCAGTTACAGAAGATTAGAAATTACGATTCTTTTTGCATTTCAGAGTTTTATTGCATCCGTGGTTGACCCTATGGCACCATTATTGAATACATCAATCCATCAATCCATCCAGTTATGCGGCATTACCATGTGAGAGGTAACTTGGTTATAAATCTGCCCCTGCTCTGTGGAGACTGTGCTCATGTGACTTTTGACTTAGGGTCATTCTTCAAATTTCTAAATACGTTTGGTGTGTTTCTCCCAGTTGGTGGTCACAGCTTCTTGGGAGATCTGAACCCTCTGAGATCTTCTCTCAAGCCCATGATGGAGCCCATGACTGAATAGTCAGCCTGTCTAAGCACAACCTCCAAATTTGAGACGAGCCATCTAGCCAACTTTCTTAATGGGGTAGCACTCAGCATGTGCTTGTATGTTCACAGATCATTTCCTCAACGATCTGGTGCAGGGCCTAGCACATAGGAAAAGCTTAATAAATATTTATGGAAGGAAATTCTTGAAGAAATTATAAAATTTAACACATATGAATATATAGTTTCACATTACATGTGGCAATATATAATGTTCGCTTAAAAGCAGTCAGACTGATCTGGGTTCCATGACTTAACAACTTTATGGCTAGGATAATTTAAAATAATTATAATAGTGTAAAAACCTTCCTATAGCACTTACTAAGTGCCAAGCACTCTTCTTATTGCTTTGTATATATTAGCACATTAATCCTCACAACAAGCCTAAGAGTATGTGTTATCATTTTCTCCATTTAAAGTCAAGAATACCAAGGCACAGAGAAGTTAAACAAATTGTCCAATGTCACACAGCGAGTAAGTGGCAGAGCCAAGTTTAACACCAGACAGTCTAGCTCCAAAGACTGTGCTTATGACCTCTTTGTCTTACTGCTTCTCTAAGGATATGTTGTTTAATTTTTCTGAGCCTCTGTTTCTCTATTGTAGAAATAAGATGATAATGTTTACCCTCACATGGTTTTTGTAAAGAATAATCTGGTAACAGAAGCAAAATGCCTAAAAGTATTGGCACAAAAGAGGGATTCAATACATGAGATTTCCCTTCCTCCTTCTTTTTGGTGGCTCTCCACTCAACGACAGCTCAGAGTTCGTTTAGAAACACCAATTAACAACTCCCAGAGACTAATTTTCTATGGGCTAAAAAGCCCCGGGTCCTTTAAAAATTCCTCGTAAGAGGAGTCAAAAGAAAAGTTTCTTAAAGATTAACAGACATTTCAATTTCATGTATTCCATAAATGTGCTATAGGATAAGAATTTGAGACACTAGGTCCTCTACTCCTTGGCATCACCACCCTGTTTCACCAACATCACCACCCTGACCCTTCCCCAACCCGCCCCCAGCTCCCAAGAGACACTTTTCCAGTGACCGTGGCCCTATGACATGAACAGCACACATTGGCTTGAGGCATGACTAACACAGCTGCACGCAGAATCAGAAAGAAGTTCTTGGCTTTAACTCCAAAGAAGTTCTTGCAAGTCATAGCAGGGGTCATCATTGTGAAAGCCAAGGATTCTAATTCAGAAGATCTGGGTATTTTGAAACTCAAAAGAATAATCTCTAGAGGAGACTAAGTCTAACATAAATTTTATATCATTTAACAAGAAATAAGAACTGAAAAGGAAAAAGAACCAAAAAGAAAAAAATATGAAGAGCTACGTAACCCTACCCTTGCAAACAAGATAAAGGTGGCCTGGGATTGAAGGGCGTTCTTTGGAGAATAGAAGACAGCTTAGAAATCCTTGAGGTCCTGGGAAGGGGCCTAATACCCTGCACCTTTAGGGTGAGTACAACAGGTTGGGGATGGGGGACAATTTTGGGTAATCCAGGAAGACATGTTTGAGGCTATCTGAGGGGAGAGGCCAAGCCCAAGGAGAAAATGAATGCTTTAGAGATGCCATCTGCTCCAGTATGCGTGGCACCTGTCAGATAGAAACCACCAAGGGTGGGTCTAGGCAGTGAGGACCTAAGACAGAAAAGCATCCTCCCACCCACCTCACCCTGGCCCTCAGCAGCTCAGGTGAGCCTCTGACAGTTTTCTGAGCTCTCTAAAGGAAGCTAGAAGGGGCTAAGAGCAAACTATGGAGACCAGACGAGTCTGGGATACAGGGGGGAAAAATGTAGAGGGAAGTAGGGTAGAAATAGACCTACATGGCTCTGATGGTAGGGTCCATAGGACTGCAACATGCATCTGGTGAATGCAGTGGAAATAGAGCCACAAGCAGACTGGATGATTTCCATCTCAGCCCATGCTGGCACATGTCCGAGAATAGTGGAGGCCCAAATGCACTCTCCTGTAGAAGCCTAGATGTCGCGTGTGCACCTGGACCCCCAGAGCAAGACACTGAGCTCCTCTTTGACCAATCTAAAGATCTGAAATGAAAAAAGTCGCCACATGGATCTAATTTACTTGAAGATAACTGAGTTTTCTACCATCAGGTAGAAAGGAGACTTACACTAGAAATACATTCCATTTATGGAAGAATAAAGTTTTGTAGAAGCACAGTACGGCCTGTGAAAATATCACACCCACTAAGTGTGTCTTCTGGTTTGAAGGTGACGGAGACAGCGAATTGCATTATTTGTGAAAAGTAGCTGAAATTGGTTAGCAGACTTGATGACATCGAGAAAGAATCTCTTCTGTCTTCTATCTTCATTCCCTTATACTATTAGCTTATTAATTCTTAGCAATTGTAAACTGCTTCCCCAAAGATCATGGATAACTTCCTATCACACCCAATGACTATGGGCATCTGCTTCTCTCTGTGGCACTCAACCCTTCTGACCAGCTCCTGCCCCACCCTTCTTGTGTTTTCCATGATGTTCTGCTGACAGATTTTGTCCTTTTAACCATTCCCAACCTGGCGCCTCATCCTCCTCCCACTTGCTTAGCTGAGCTGAGGGCTTTAGTCCTCAAGGACTGTTGTTCTGCTGACAATCAGTGAGCTTAGAAGAGGACCCCAAACCCCATATGAAATTCCAGCTCCAGGCAACATCTTCATTACAGCCTTGTGAGCCACTGAGAGGAGGACCCAGCTAAGCCCTACCAGGATTCCTAACCCACGGAAACTGAGATACATCTTTACGTTGCTTTAAGCCACTAAGTTTGTGGTAATTTGTTATGCAGCAGTAAAAAATTAACACAGGGTCTTTATGCACTGTTCTTTTGTATAAACTGTATGCTTCGGTTCAGTCTGTAAAAGTGTTGTATTTATTGCTTGACCTTTAATGGGCAGTCTAGGTCATAGTAAATCACCTTCAGCTTCCTGGCAAATTGAGCTATTTTTTTCTTGATGCAATCTCTAAAATCACTTCCCAATCCCAAATATAAATTGACTTTAACTCCTGCCAAATTGTCTTCTCTTAAAAATTTAACTGTTAATCATATTATTTTGCCTAATGGGGAAAAAAGTGACACTCCAAAAGGCTTCCTTTGAAAGGATTCTTCCAGCCACGAGGATTTTGAATTAAATCTCAGAATTAGCTCCGCCCATCTCACCAAGAAGAAAAGCCATCTATGGCTTAGGCCAGATTGCAGTCATTCACTCTTCTCCAGCATTCTCATCTTTAAAATGCAAGTTATAGTGTTCAAACGCTCATGAGATTTTTCTCCTGGGGTCAATTTCTCATAACATCCAAAGTAAAGATTTTTAGGTCCTTTCTTTGTAGAAATGTAAGGTAAGAGATCATGCTTAGAATCATAGGGACAGAATCATAGACGACTCAAGAATAATCCTGTCTTATGGATCCCATCTCTGAAATACCTGTTTTGACATTACAGTTAACGGATTCACTGCTCCCTGTCAGTCAACCTCTTCCAGTTTTAGACAGCAATTATGGATAAGTTACTCAAAATTATTCCTTCAAAAGTTCTCAGTCATTCTAATTAAAAAGAATCCCATATTTAGTGATTATTCATAATGACGGCAAAAAATAAGGCATAGAAACTCATTTTTTTTAATCTATTTCCCCAGAAAAGAAAAGCATGAAATGTTCAGCTTTTTTGACCACTGCTCCCATCTCCATTTTCTCACTTGGCATGATTCTCAGACCTTGTGTTGGCCAGTCCCACATCCACAACAGAGAAAATCTAGAAATATAGTGGGTTAATAAGTAATCTAGTAACGTAGGAGGTTATTAGTAAAATAATGAGCTAAGTGCTTTCCTAAGAATCAGACCAATGAAAGATGCATCTATCTACAACGTTTCTAAATTCTGTGATAAAACATCTACACTGAATATAAACGTGGGCCACTGAAGGCTACTTTCCACAAACTAAGCCACCTAACTTTTTAAAGGACAGTCCAAAACAAGAGAGACAAGAGTATTTCTGCCACTTCCTCTTGACAATCACTCAAGCAAACAATACCTATTAAACATCTATTATGATCAAGGCCATATACTTGGCATCTTATGGAACATACGCACTTACAAACTACATGGGGAGACAAAGGGTGATTACAGAAAATGTTTTATGAAGACAAAACTGATTTATCAACCCAACGCGCAGGACAGCATTATGAAAGAGGTCACCGTGCGTGCAGTACATGATTATTTCATTCATTCCACCAGTGTTTACCAGGTGTCCACTGTGTCACACTAGGGGGTTTAAAGATAACCAAAGCAGTCCCTGTTCTCTAGCTCTCCAGATATCAGTGGTATGGCTCCTGTCATCAGCATTCACTGCTGCATGTTCCTTCGAGGTAACTCATTATCGTGTTAGCATGATTGCATAGTATTTTATATGGCATTCATGTGAGTATGTGTCACCTCTTATCTCTCACAATAAGGCTACCCCTATTTTTCCTTTTGGCAGTTTCATTTCTACTATTTGTGGGAACATAGGTACTTCTGATTGGCTGGTTTTATTATCATCAACTGAGCTACATATGCCACTATGCTTAAATCAAGAGCATAGCCACTGTTGATTGAGCACTAAGCACTTAACATTCATTACCTTTATTTCTTAGAACAACCCTGAAAGGTGAATAGTATGACTCCCATTTTGCAGATGCAGAAATAAAGCTTTTGAAAAATAAATGACTTACCCAAGTCTAAGAAGGAACACCAACTTTGGAACCAGACAATCTGAGTTATAACCTTGTGAGATATATAATCAGGAGCAAATGACTTACTTTCTCTGTCTCTCAATATCCTCTTACGTAAAAGGAAGATGAAAAGTACATATCTCACTGGGTTGTTGTCTGAACAAAATGAGATACTAGACATGAAATTATAAAGCACTATCTAAACGTAAGCATTACTGTTGTAACTCCTATATAACTAGCACATTAGATTTTTAAGCCTATACAATGTGCACCGTTTCAGATAACAAGACTAAAAATATCTCAATAGCAACATGTTATCCTAACGAAATTTTAACATATGCTTGAACTAATGTTTTAGCTCAATTCACTTCTATGGTTCAAAAAAATAAAAATGATGCACATTATCATAATATTCTGTTGGCTGCCAAATGAAAAGAACTGATGCCCCTGGAAACAAACAAACAAAAACAATTGACATCTAAATCTGGAATACTTCTTTGTACATCTTCTTGCTCTGCCTCAAAGATATAATGGAACTAGGATTGATCGAAAAAAGGATATTAAACTTCCGCAAACATACATCCAGCGCTTACTACACACCAAACACTGAGTTAGGCATTAACGAAACTGAAATAAATAGGGCAGAATCCCTGACCTCAACTAGTTCTTGGCTGAAAATAGGTTGCTTATCTGGAGGAATGAATACTCTGCTGATAAGTCTCAATACACAGTAAATAAAAGAAAACTGGCCTACGCCTTCTACTCCACAAGATAATTGTATTATTAGTCTACTTTATGTAATGAATCCAAACTTATGGAATCTATTTCTATGATTGGTTGTATTTTTTCTTTTAAAGGGAATGTGGAGGTTAAATTAGGCTGTGGGAGTTTTTTTTTTTCTTCTCCCCAAAGCCCGCCAGTACATAGTTGTACATACTAGTTGCAGGTCCTTCTGTTTGTGCTATGTGGGATGCCATCTCAGCATAGCTTGATGAGTGGTGCCATGTCCGCACACAGAATCTGAGCCTGTGAAACCCTGGGCCACCGAAGCGGAGAGCACAAACTTAACCGTTCGGCCACAGGGCTGGCCCCTGGCTGTACTTTTTGAAAAATAAACATCAGCATAGGAAGATTTTAGGCAATCCATAAATAGCAAATGAGAATTGAACTACCAACAGAAAGTAAAACATCTTAGCGTATGTCATTTAGCTTTTGAGATTGATGTCATGGAGTTTATTCAGGCCCTTCTACAAGCCCCAGTTCTAGTGTCAGCGACAGAACACTGTCTTGGCCAAACCAAAAGAAGAGTGTTGATTCTTTTGATTGTATATTATCTTTAATCATGAGAAATATTGGGAGGTTTAGGTAAGATACACCTCACCATTTCAAAATTAAAGAAAAGTAGAAAAAATCCCCAAACCTTTCTATATTTAATAGCTTTCCAAAAATGGTTTACAAAATAACAAGACAATAATTAAAGAAGTCAAGTGATCAGTGGTATAATTCCCTATCCCTACACCTGGAGGTACAGGTAGGTTGAGCAAGTGGGAGTAAAGGTTAACAGTGGTATACCCTACCCAACAAAAACATAGGTTTGTCAAGAAGAGAGTATTTGCACCATAAGTTTGGACTTTCAAGCTGCTATTTCTTTAGATGTGTTTTCTGGTCAGTGTTTGGACAGGGCTACTGCCTACGGTCAAGAGGCTGAGCATTGCACAACTCCAGGGAGCACCATTTACATAAATAGACTAGATGTAAACGTCATCCTCTGGAGCTTCATAACATAGTAGCCCTATTCTATGCATAAGGGAGTGGGGAAGGGATGAGGCAGGAAAGGATTACGGGGAAGGCCAGAAGGGTATATGAGGGGAGGAAGGCCAGTAGACACATGCAATCCAGCCCCACTGAACTACGGCAGGTGTTTACACACACCCCTAACAGAGATTTGCAGTAGTTGTAGACACCTGGCACAGCTTTCAAATGTAGACTCCCAAGTACCATCCTACCATTTTGTATCACTTTTCATGGCATTGTGTTAGCATCATTATAAAACCATGTACAATTAAAGGATTTGATCTTATTTTAATTTCTTAGATTCAAATGAATTTGAAAATACACGCCCCTGAAGTATGGAACATCTATATAACATATTCAGAATGTTCTCCAGATGCATACTGAAAATTTTGCCTTACATGACGTTCTGCTTCATTTTTGTCACATGTTTTAGAAAGGTTTTGACGTTTAAAAATCTGTCATGCTGGTGTCACAACACGTTTGTTATATTAGATCATATATGTGTATTTCTGAAAATCTCAAGAGTTAAATCAAGCACGTCTCACTTAAACCTGTCAAACACTGTCAGTTCCATCTTGAACAGGACGTATATTTGTTTAGTTTACTTGCAATACACACGTGTGCACACACATACACATATACACAACGTGAGTCATGAATTCTATAAAGTAATATGCTATTTTATGGCACAAATTCAAGTGAAGAACACTCAGCTAAGAACAGAAGTAAATAACATCACATATCTATCACACATTTCCATGGTTTTTCAATAACGGAAAAGCGCACTTTTGAAAATAAACACTATTCCCACAGGTAGTCAATATGAATGGCATCTAGTATATTCCCTCAGAGCATGTTTCATTGGTGAGTAAAAGGTTAGTACTTGAACTGTTAGCATTATAAATAGAGGAAAAACTGTTGACTGAAAAAATAATAAATATATTTAAATTAATAATGATAGCAAAAATTTAACTACAAATAATTGTAACAGCTACTGTTTTTAAAAACTTGCTACTACTGCTGTGTTTGACAGTTTATCATGCATCAGTGCTCATTTATATTTTGACATTGTAACAATGATGTCATTTAGCTCAAGATACTGTATCTGGGACTCAGACCCAGATTTATCTGAATCCAAAGCCCTCAGACCTGCACTGTACTGTCTATGGAAAGAAGTGAAAATATTTTACTTTAAAATATAGTGATTATAAGAAATACATAGGAATTTGTTCTGCTGTTTTGCTTTCCTGCACTTGCCTGGAAAATACTTTTTTCAATCCCAGTTCACCTGGATTTAGGAGCCCTTTCTAGCTCTTATTAATTTTAAATAGAATTTTTAGTGTGTGTGTGCATGTGTGTGCGTGTGTGTGTATGTGTGTGAGGAAGATTGGCCCTGAGCTGACATCCATGCCAATCTTCCTCTATTTTGTATGTGGGATGCCACCTCAGCATGGCTTGATGAGCAGTGTGTAGGTCCACGCCCGGATCCAAATCCACAAACCCAGGACTGCCTAAGCAGAGCTCATGAACTTAACCACTACGGCACAGGGCCAGCCCCATGCTAGGGAACATTTTAGACGAAACTTCACAAGATGACTAGTTTCATCGTAAATGCTTTTGGACAATGGAGCCATGCTGTTGTCAACCTCTAGGGAAGGAAGACACACCAAAATCATCTCTTAGCTGTTTCAGTTTTCCTGTTAACTTTATCACTTAGTTAATATTCCTTTCAAAGAAAGTTATTTAATTTATGGGAATCTTTTCATTCTACTTTAGGATCATAGGCCACTGGTAACAATAGCCAAAGTCAGAGACTATTGTTAATGTTCTTGTTATCTACAAGTTCACTCCCAAGATCCTTCTGTGGGGGTTCAGTTTTGTCATCTGTAAAATGGGAATAATGGTTTTTGCTTAATATATTACAAGTAATTTTTAAGGCAACTGAAAAAATATACTTATGTCAAGTTTTGGGTGAAGGAAAGATAAGCTGATGATATGTCTGTCATTGTATCAAACATTTATTCAACAAATATTTAAGAAACATCTTTTAGCTGTAAGACCCCTTGAAGGAAACAAGAATGAGACCAAAGGAGTGAGGAATATATAAAGGTGTAACAAAAGGTGATTCTGTGGCATAGCATTCCTAAGTGGAAGATGCTAAACTCATGAATTACTCCAAATAAAAGAATAAAAATGAATCAAACACAATCTCGAGCACATTACAATATCCAATTTTTAATTAAAAATTAAAAGTCTATTAATTACTTTTTTTTTGTAATTCATGTCATGATGTAATTTTATATTCACTTTGCAAAGCAGCAAAATCCAAAACCTCGGCAGGACAAACATTCTAACTATTTAAAAGAATCATCTTACTCAGTGTGTTCTAAATTCCTCTTGTTGCTGGGATATGAGAAGCCGAGGAAAGCGTGTTCCCAAAGCTATTTGTGACCACCCCTTCTTTCCTCTTCTCCCTAACAAGGTTAGTCAGCTTTCGTGCAGATCGCCCATAGGTTGAAAAAGGTCCTTATCACTGCCTGGTGATCACTGTTCCAGCTGGGGACAAGGAGGGTTCATCCAAAAGTACTGCTTCCTCTCTCCTATTGACAGGAAACCCTGCCTGTGACGAGCTGTACAAGGCCTGGCTCAGCGGCTGGCGGGACAGCAACTGGAGACTTAGGAAGAAAAACAACTTCTAAACGTGGTGTTCGTGCAAGAAAGTATCAGGTGATGGTGAAAGGGGAAGGCTAATTGGGGATTTTTAAAAATACTCATATCACCATAGTCTTCCCCAGGCTGTAAAGAGAATTGTGATAGTCACAAAAGAACTTATAAAAAGTACAAAATAATTTTCCATCTAAGACAATTTGGAACCTAGAAACTTAGCATGTAAAGAGATGGGGTGAGGCTCCATAATAGAACAATAAGTGAATTAAAATGGAGTAGCTCTTCTAAAGGACCTTCTAGAAATGGGTGTCAAAAGCTTGAATTCTTTTTTTTTTTTTATTGAGTTATTGATAGGTTACAATCTTGTGAAATTTCAGTTGTACATTAATGTTTGTCAGTCATGTTGTAGGTGCACCACTTCACCCTTTGTGCCCACCCCCCACCCCACCTTTCCCCTGGTATCCACTAAACTGTTCTTAGGCCATAATTTTAAATTCCTCATATGAGTGGAGTCATACACAGATTATCCTTCTCTCGCTGGCTTATTTCACTTAACATAATTCCCTCAAGGTCCATCCATGTTATTGCAAATGGGATGATTTTGTTCTGTTTTACAGCTGAGTAGTATTCCATTGTATATATGTACCACATCTTCTTTATCCATTCGTCTGTTGCTGGGCACTTAGGTTGCTTCCATGTCTTGGCTATTGTAAATAATGCTGCAATGAACATTGGGGTGCATAGGACTTTTGGGATTTCTGACTTCAAGCAAAAGCTTGAATTCTTATGTTCAGTTTTGGAAGAGTGTGTTGGGTCCTATTGTTCTTAAAAATGTGCACCAAATTGCCTTAAAAACGTTACCAGAGGAAGACTTAAAATGAAAAGCACCAGCAATTGAAGAACTGCTATCTTGTTTTCAGGTATCAATTTTCATCTACATTGTTTAAAAGAAATGCATT
Organism: Equus asinus; assembly: GCF_041296235.1. Classification (NCBI taxonomy): domain Eukaryota; kingdom Metazoa; phylum Chordata; class Mammalia; order Perissodactyla; family Equidae; genus Equus; species Equus asinus. The sequence continues at coordinate 173,203,289 of NC_091790.1, forward strand.
AATCATCAGACTTTTGTTTAGACCCTTGATTAGAGTCATCAGAGGCAGAAAATGAGCCACATCCTTGAAGCTGAAGAGAGAACATGGATGGGAATGCCTATTCAGAGGGTTGGGGATTTGGACCCAAAGTTCAAGGAAAGTTCGGGGCTACTGAAACAGGGAAAAAATGCCAAAGGAGAGAAAAGATAAAAAGGTTGAAAAGGAAGCCTCAAAAATGAAATGCCTATCTTTGGAGGATGAAGAGAGAAGAAAGCAAATAATTTTACTGAATATATATCTAGATAAAAAGAAAAACCAAAGAATATAATAAATCTAGAGGTAGAGAGGTGACCAGGACTTAGACAATACAGACAGGTAAAAAAGGAAAAAAACTTGGGGGCTGGCCCGGTGGCGCAGCAGTTAAGTGCACACATTCCACTTCAGCGGCCCGGGGTTCACCAGTTGGGATCCTGGGTGTGGACATGGCACTGCTTGGCAAGCCGTGCTGTGGTAGACATCCCACATATAAAGTAGAGGAAGATGGGCACGGATGTTAGCTCAGGGACATTCTTCCTCAACGAAAAGAGGAGGATTGGCAGCAGTTAGCTCAGGGCTAATCTTCCTCAAAAAAAACAAAAAGAAAAAGGAAAAGAACTTGGATCAAGTCATCAAAATTGACAAATTGGCAAAGTTTTGAGGCTTGAGAAAACAATTTCAGTAGACTGATGAGAGCAGAAACTGGAAGAACCAGACTACAAATGAGTAAGTGGTAAGGCCATGGAGAGAACACAAAGAGATAATTCTTTCAAAAAATTGATGGAGAAAAATGAAGAGAGAGAACATTTGAGAAGGAAGAAAGCTGAAGAGCAGCTTCTCACTCTTGAAAAAGGAAAGCTCAAGTGGTGGGAATCTGAACCAAGGTGAAGAAGGATGGGGATCCTTATCTTCAAAAAAAGAAGCTAGTTAAAAAGACTGAAATTCCAAAGAACTGAAAATTAAGGTTCGGGCTGCTGTTTAGCATGACATGTAAGCCACACCAGTCAGCAGTTAGGAATTCCCTGCCCTTCTCATTCAGGCAGTTTGCTGTTTGTTTGCTTTTCCTTTGGTGAGTCTGCACATCCTGTGGTAAACCGAAGTCATCCCTGCCCTCTCCTGCCCTCTCGTCCCTCCAGCACCCCACACCCTCAGCCCACTTCTCCCTTTTTTTCCCCAAGCTGAATTTCTCTTGGAAATTCTAAGCTAGCAAATCAAGATTATTAAAACAAGCTAGGGAAATATCTCTGGTAATCAAGGAGGGATTCATTCCCCTGGAAATGGCAGCCAAAGTTTTGAAAAGAGAGCGAAGGAAAAGGGAGGTTACAGAGGGAATGGAGATGAAACTTGACTGCTGAGAGCCTGCCTGGTGGTCCAGCTTCCTGGGTCAACAAATTGGCCCAAATTTGCAGAGCTGGCTGACTCTGTATAGAAAGCAGCAGAGGCAATTAGCTAAATCACTGGAGGAAAATATGCTTCCCAGCTTTAAGCCAAAGCTCCAAAGGATGTTAACAAGTCCCTTACTCAAAAATGGAACGCAAACATGGTGTGAGGTGCAGTATAATGAGGGTCGGAAATAATGCACTTCCTCAGAAATCACACACACGTGGGGATCTCCACGCCTACGTGCATTCTCTTCTCTCAGCTTGAAAACCTTTCCCTGCCATCCCTTCCTGCTGAAATCTTTCCCAACCTTAACATCCAAACGCTACCTCCTCCATCAAATTTTGCAAAATTCCTATACTGGAATCCTTTTCTCAGGTGATGAAACTTACTTCTATTTGGTCAGTGTGCGATGTCAGGAACTGTACCATGATGCTGGAGTTGTTCCTCCTCTGCCTTCTCCCTCTCTGCTCCAGTCATTCTCTGACCTATACCTTGCTTTTTACTTTTTAACTTTATAGCATTTTCCATTAACTGATATTATAGTTATCCATTTATCTGTTTATTCTATGTCTCTTCCTACCACAATATAAGATCTATGAACACTGGAACTTTATTTCATTCACAAATATATTGCCAGAATTTTGAATAGTGCCATCACATAGTAGGCACTAGGCATATATTTGTTGAATTAATCATTACACCAAACAATCAGTCTTTTCATTTAATCTTCACAGCAATTTGTGAAATAGAAATTGCTTTGCACATTTTTTCAGATAAAAAAATTAATATGAGGAAATCAAGGAAAAGAGAAAACTAATAAGTGCTATAAACAATCCAGGCCCTTCTGATGACAAAGCCTTATTCTCTCCATTTACATCACGTACAGCTCTAACCACACGCTGCCTTCCATGCTTACTTATGTCCTTACATGTCATACCCATAGGACTGTGAGCTCCCTAGGGGCAGGCTTAATTCTTCGTATTTCCTCCCATTCAATCCCTATGAGTTGCAGATAGTGATTGCTCACAAACGTTTATTGAGTTGAAATTGAACTTTCTCATCTCAGCTCTAGAGAGTAACTAGATTTGGGACTTATTTTTGCTTACAATCTTTGCTCACAGAAGGGGATGTAGTTTTCCACAGCTAAATCAAAATAGGTGATTTTTCTCTCAGCTAAATGACTGCTACACAGGACAAAGAGACAATAGTATATATAAAAAAAGTGAAGCTGCTGGCTGGAAAAGAACCTGAACAGAATAACAAGAGGACATTTAAGGAGTTGGTGACAGTAAGAGCCTCACCGTAGAGGCAGGAAGGCTCAGAGGATGCACTGAGATGTCAAAGAATAGACCCATCTGGCTGGGAACATTGATGGCCACTGGAGTGGCCATAGATGCTGGATGCTTCCATATTCACAGAGCAAATGAGTCTAAACTCTGGATTCTCAGTAAGGCAGTTTGTGAACTGGTTCTTCTGTGTATTAGATTTCTATTGCTGCTGTAACAAATTACCACAAACTTAGGGGCTTAAAACAACACAAATTCATTATCTTACAGCTCTGAAGGTCAGAAGTCCAATATAAGATTTTATAGAGGTTAAAATTAAGTTGCCAACAGGACTGTGTTCCTTCCATAGGTTCTAGGAGAGAATCTTTTTGTTATCTTTTCCAGCCTCTGGAAGTCAACTGCATTTTGTGGCTAGTGGCCCCGTTCCATCCTGAAGTCCCCTTCTGTCCTCAAGCAAGCAAGCACATCGTTCCAACCCCTGCTTTCGTCCACATTCCTTTCTCTGACTCTGACTCTCCCACCTCCCTCTTTCATTTATAAGGACCCTTGTGATTACAGCAAGCTCACCTGGGTAATCCAGGATACCCACCCCATCTCAAGATCTTTAACTCCCGTTTGCATTGATTTAAATCATATCTATAGTCAAATACTCTACCCCTAAGCTATAGCCTCATACCTGTTAGGATGTCTATTATCAAAAAGACAACAGATAGGGGCTGGCCCTGTGGCCGAGTGGTTAAGTTCGCGCGCTCCGCTGCAGGCGGCCCACTGTTTCGTTGGTTTGAATCCTGGGCGCGGACATGGCACTGCTCATCAAACCACGATGGGGCAGCGTCCCACATGCCACAACTGGAAGGACCCACAACGAAGAATATGCAACTATGTACCAGGGGGCTTTGGGGAGAAAAAGGAAAAAAATAAAATCTTTGAAAAAAAAAGACAACAGATAAATTCTGGTGAGGATGTGGAGAAAAGGGCACCCTTGTGCACTGTTGGGAATGTAAATTGGTACAGTCACTATGGGAAACAGTATGGAGATTCTTCAAGAAATTAAAAATAGGACTACCATACGATCCAGCAATCTCACTTCTGGATATATATCCAAAGGAAAGGAAATCATTATCTTGAAGAGCTATCCGTACTTGCACCTTTATTGCAGGATATCCACAATAGCCAAGAAATGGAAACAAACTAAGTGTTCATCAACAGATGAATGGATAAAGAAAATGTGGTATATATACACAATGGAATATGATTCAGCCTTAAAAAAGAAGGAAATCCTGCCACTTGCAACAACATGGAGGGCATTATGCTAAATGAAAGACAGAAAAAGACAAATACTGCATTGTATCATTCATATGTGCAATCTAAAAAAAAGTTGAACTCATAGAAACAGAGAGTAAAAAAGTGGTTGCCAGGGGTAAGGAGTGGGGGAAATAGGGAAAGGGTGGTAAAAGGGTATAAACTTCCAGTTGTAAGATGAACAAGGTCTGAGGATCTAATATATAACGGGGAGACTATAGGTGATAAGACTGTATTGTATAAGTGAAATTTGCTAAGAGAATAGAACTTAAATACCCCCTCCTCCAGAAAAAGGTAAACATATGAGGTAATGAATGTGTTAATTAACTAGATTGCAGGAATCTTTCCACAATGTGTATGTATATTATAATCATTATGTTGTACACTTTAAATATATTACAGTTTTATCAATTGTACCTCAGTAAAGCTGAAAAAAATAAAATGATCACATCTGCAAAGTCCATTTTACAGCGCAAGGTAATTTATTCAGTTTCTGGGGAATAAGATGTGGACGTCTTTGGGGGGGGCCATTATTCTACCTACTGCACCATATAACCCTTATTAGTTCCCATTTGGGCAATTATTCATCTTGAACAATACTGCACCCAGCTCTGTGGACTAGCCTCTGCTTATACCCTCTCCCCAAAAAGAAAGGAGGACCTGAAAAATGCTCTCCTGAAGGATAATGACACTGCGTTCTAGCAAGTAAAACTTAAAATAATAAGTATGATGCTGTATTCTCCCTTTGCCCAAATGCATCATTTCTAAGATATAGAATGAAAAAGGCCCTGAAAATTCTGGGACTCAAATAATTTGACAAAAGTTGTTTATGGGCTCCTAGTCTTTATATCAACAGCGCTGTTAAGAGAAGTTTGCAAATATAATTAAACATCCACGTCTCAGACAAACTACTTAGAAATAGGTCTGATGACTACTGTAAAGAAAATGCTATAGTCCACATCACAAAATTTCAGTTGCTTCCTTGATTATAAAATTTTCACTTTTATCCTTGGGAGAATTATTTGAACACTACAGAAAGTGAAAATGAATTATCTTAAATAAAACATAATTTTGTACTTGGAGAGCAACTGTTGCTTCAGATAATGATTTTAACTGATAAGGAATCTGGAAGTTTTCTGTCCTTGAATGGTGATTCTAATTTTCCCCCGTCTTTTCAAATTTCTCGGTAGAAAGCGGAAAATCTCTGATCCACGCCATCTGTTTGTCTCATCCAGTGCTGCATTCCAATCTCTGCAACAGAAGATTCATGACAACCTGCCAATAAAATTCCTGAGATTGTCAAAACACAGAATACTTGTGAAAAAGTTTAAGATAAGATTCTTTCATGTTTAAATTCCTCATACACACCCTTTCTCTCAGAGCACAGCTGGCTTCAGTACCAGATTTCAGGTAAAACTGGAAAATACCACACAGAGAGAGCTTTCAATGATTTATTCCATAAACAGGCAGTTTGCCGGGTTGGAATCCCTGACTCAGCTGTGGGATAGAAGTCTGGGCTCCCATTTGTATTCATTTAAATGGCAATTAGCTGGTGACAGGTCACATCCAACTCACTACATTCCATAAAGAATGGAGATTCAGGCCTGCCAGTGAATACTGTCCACGTTGAATTCATAGTGATCACCCTTTGTGTTGAACCCAAATAGGTCACAAAAAAAAATGCCTATAATCCTTTGAGTTCCACAACTGTCATGACAGTTGAGAAGCTGCTTTCTAAAACAAGAGACCTTATGAAGTAACATTTTCTGGGCAGTTCCTAAAGTACCAGAGGCTACTTTAAATATGGCACCTCAGTTAATCTTCTTAACTACTCTCTGAATATCATATTACTATCTGACCTACTTCTCAGATGGAGAAATTAAGGCAGAGGGGTTAAGTAATTTGCCCAGACTTACATGTCTAGTGAGCCTGGAGCCAGGATGTAAACTCAAATGGCTTGTCTAGAAAGTCCACATGCTCAACCATTGGACTTGGCAACATTTATACCAAGAAGCTGCTTCCTTTATGAAGGAGCCATTCTTGACACATTGGGTATAAGTGGACTTTCCAGGGAGTGGTGAGAATGGATTTGCACTGATCCATTCACCCATACTCAACGTCTCAAGGCGCAGCTTTGCAAGATGGCTAGCTGAATTTGGGTGGAGTTGTTGGTTCCAAGCCAGAGTAAATTTACTGGGTCGCTTGGCGAGAAACCTGAAACTTGGACTCATTAACATGATGCTTTAATGAAATAAGTTGGTAAGCCGTAAACACTGTTACAAACAATTTCTTTGATTGCCTGAAGCCATATTCTACAAAGGAAATGAACAGTTAATTAAAAACAGAAATGGTCTCTTCTTTATGGTATACAAGATGAAATCTCTTAGTTATAACGTTTTCCATTTTTTTTTCCCTGGAGACAAATTTCCAATGTTGCTAAATATACTGAGTTCCCAAAATTCACATTATATCCCCGTTAAGTGGCTCTAATTCCTTCAAATTCCCTATAAATAGTTCCATAATTTGTTGTGAGATCATCCCTAAAGATTAGGAAGAAGTTCTCCAAGTTGCCACAAATTTTGAGCTCTCTGAAATAATATGATTTTCTCCAGAAACCTCACAGACAGTTCTCTCAAATCAATGATTGCTTCTCCAAATAAAAGTACTTGATTAAAGATAATAATGTAGTGCTTCTTTAAAAAGTGCTGATGGCTTCTCATAGATAAGAAAAAAACCAAAAGGACCACTAGATTAGTGCTTTTTACGTAACTAACTGTTCTTTTTTCTTACTAAAGAATGGAGCGATGGCTCCCCGAAGTTAACTATTTCTTTCAAAAAACTTTTCCAGTCTATTTCAAGGTTTACCTCACATTTGGGAAGATGCAAATGAAAGAGTTTACATCAAAGAGCATGGAACTCATATCATCCTTTCTAACAATGTAATGATGCACCTATGAGAATAGACCACCCAGAAGGAAATGGCCGCCACCTGAGGCCTACGTGTTTCACATGCCCTGGATGCAGAAACTTTCTCTTGCTGTGACTCTATCTGGAGAACCTCTGCATTTAGCTTTGAGGAAGTAGATCATTCATTTACATGAAACAGAAACCAGATAAGTCAAAGGTTTGATTCCTGTGAAAGACACTGTTTTAGGAGCACGGGAAATAATAGAAAGAATATCGTTTGTCAGATGCAATAGAGATGTCATCTAAATGACATAGTGATATTTATAAGATTAGAGGTAGAAATGAGAAGAACTGAATCTATTTTTTTTGTTTCTATTTAGTTTCTATTTAGCCACTGAATCATACAACTTAAATGAAGTTTGTTCTGATCATAAAAGTAACGTTTAGGGGTTGGCCCCATGACCCAGTGGTTAAGTCTGTGCCCTCCACTTCGGTGGCCCAGAGTTCGGATCCTGTGCGAGGACATGGCACCCCTCATTAGGCCATGTTGAGGCTGTGTCCCACATGCCACAACTAGAAGGACCCATAACTAAAATATACAACTATGCAGTGGGGGTATTTGGGGAGAAAAAAGCAGGGGGAAAAAAAAGATTGGCAACAGTTGTTAGCTCAGGTGCCAATCTTAGGGAAAAAAAAAAGGTAACATTTGTTTAGTGTACAAAAATGGAAAATACAGAAGTTTATAAAGAAAATAATTAAAATCATGCATAACTACACCATCAAGAGAATTATAATCACTCATAATTATGCAAATAATATTCCCATGTATTTTCTTCCCTTTTCTTTTCTATATATTTTTCACATGAATATGATTTCAATGTATATTTACTTTGCAGCCTTTGCGGTGAGATTTTTTAATGTCATTAGTCTATCATGATATCGTTTTATTGGATGTACAGTAGTTTAGATGTATATACCAACATTTACTTCAGTAGTTCTAGGGCAACTGTGTTGTACAATTCCGTTCGAAATTTGCATAGTATTTTTGCATTTGCATTGTATTTTGAATTTGCATTTGCATTGTGTACCGCACATGAAGCACGATTATATGGTCAAACAATTGTGCAATGAGGCAACCCAACCATGACCTAACTCTATAATACAACTTCTAAGTTGCATCAAATTGTTTTCTATTATAATAATCCATAATAATCATTCTTGTACACATGCAATAGTTTAATCTTAAAAGTTCTTATTTTTTCCAGAATTTTTATCCAACACTCACAAACTTGCTAACAACAGTGCATTTATGCCATTCCTACTTACCACCTTTTTTGGTTGTTATTGTCTTTTTTAGTTCAGTCTTTTGCGAGTGATTTTTATTCGTTATTCAATCTCTTATCTTAAGATACCAATTTAATGATTTTGTTGCCTTCTCATTATATGTATTAGTCAAGATTTTTTATCAGCAATTAACAAAGGACCCAACTTACAATAACTTCAAGACCAGAAAGATTTATTTCACAACATAAGAATTCTTGAGATATGCAGATTTCAGTTGGCTCATTTCATAGTTCAATGATAACATCAAAGACCTAAGTCATTCTTTGCCATTTTCACGTTACCTTTTGTCCTCAAGTTTGTCTCCTTGTGGTTGCAAGATGGTTGCAGCAGCTCCCAGTATCACCTCTTCACACAACATCTAAAGGTCAGGAGAGACAATATTTACCTTGTGTGCTTTATGTATCCCAGCTGACATCCCATAACATCTCACCGGCCAGAATTCTATCACATGCCCATTCCAAAATCAGGCTCTTGAAAGGAAAATGGAATTGTCATGATTGGCTTAGCCAGAAGCCTGCAAACTTTTTCTAAAGAGCCCGAAAGCAAATATTTTAGGCTTTGTGGGCCATGTGATCTCTGTCACAACTACTCAACTCAGTCACTGTAGCAGGAAGGCATCCATAGATGATGCTAAATAACAGGGTGTGGTGTGTTCCAATAAACTTACAAAACAGGTGGCCAGCCTACAGGCAGTTGGTTACCATCCCCTAGCTTATATTAATCAAGATTCATAATCCTGAGGTAAGGACGGGGTCAGAAGCAATTGACAGCCTGACACGTGAGCAAAACTGGAACTCCAATGACAATAAAGAGGAAAGGTGGCAGAGTGGGGATAAGGGAGAAATCCATTATGGGTAGGCAAACAACAAAGACTGATATAATCATTAAAAAAAGAAAAATTCACTGCATCACATTCTTCTTCCAAAAGCCTGTATCATTTGCTACTCAATGAAGTACCAGACAGATGTTTTAAAATCCTGTGTGCACTTTGCTTGGATTGCAACCAAGCATCCATTTCTCCATTCCTTGTTATTTTTCTTGCTCTTCTATACATCCAGCCATTTAGCACTCACTAACAATCTTATTTCTATTATTATTGGCCTGAAACCTTCACTGTATTAACCATGTAAGATTTATGAGCTCACATTTGTTTGCTCTGTTTAGCCTAACAAACGTCTTTAGTTAATATTGTTCTATAGTTATTTTAATAATTATAAGGTCATAATTTTAAATGTCTGAAGGTATAGGAAATTGATTTATAGATGAAATTATTCAAGGCAAGACCATTTATACCTTGGCTATAATGAAGGCTGCTCCTTCCTATGCAAAGAATAACCAAGAACTTATTCTTTTCTTCCAACTTGTTCCTATGCTCCTATGGCAAGACCAGATGCTGTGAAATTAAATCCTTTCTTAGCCATAGATGGCTATCATTGCTTGGGAACTGACACTATCATGGTAAGACTAAAATCCAAACAGCAGTGGCTTGTTCACGCCACGGGCAGCCTCTGGATGGCAGGCATATTCAGTTTATTTAAGAGAAAAAAATAACCTCAAGCACTTTTGGGTTTTTTTTTTTTTTTTTTGAGGAAGATTAGCCCTGAGCTAACATCTACTGCCAATCCTCCTCTTTTTGCTGAGGTAGACTGGCTCTGAGCTAACAACCGTGCCCATCTTCCTCTACTTTATATGTGGGATGCCTGCCACAGCATGGCTTGACAATCGGGGCATAGGTCCGCACTCCAGATGCGAACCGGTAAATCCTGGGCCACTGAAGCGGAACGTGTGAATTTAACTGCGGTGCCCCCAGGCCAGTCCCTTTTGTTTTCTTTCAGTTGTGAAAAAATGCAAGTATACAATTCAGAGTTAGAAGCTTAATCATCTAAAAGGCAAATTTAGTATTATGAAGCAACTCCTTTGTATATCAGATTGCCAGTTCTCCTGGACATTAGTAGAATCTCACTAAGGAAGTTATTTTTTCGAAGCCATAAAGAAAAATTATGAAAACAATTCTTGATTGAGTAAAACTCTCCCATTGACCTCCAGAGGAGTTTCTCAATCACTTCCCCTGTCCTTTCTAATCAGTCCCTACGCCACACCAAGTGCAGAAAAGACTTGAACCTGGGTTTTTCCAACCCAAGTTTACTGTTGCTTTTTAGGATGTCATATGAATTGTGCGCCAGCCATCTAGACAATGCTAGAGGAACAACAGTGTACAGAAAAGTGCAAGGTATTTTCAACCTGCAAACGATCTCTTTTCCTGTAAACAGAGGTATGTGAAGTATCATACCTTTAACTCTGTTTCATAAGTTGCTTGTGAAATTGCTACCTCCTGCTTTTCTCCTACCCTGCAAAGCCTTTGCTGTCAGCATACTTTTATTAGTGAAATATAACCCATGAGGAGAAAATTCCCCCAGGAAACAATAGCAGATAAGATTTAAGATTGCTTGAATCTGAGGCCAGCCACAGAGAGCGCTCCACTACGAGAAAATGAAAGGCCAACAGCCATGTGCAAGGCCTTCGAGAGGCAGTTTCTGAAACCAGATGCTGCGAAGGACTCAACACAGGAGAAGCGATCAGCTATGAGAAACTCACAGAAGGAATACAAGTTGACATGGATTTTCAATCTTACTCAACTACATTAGTAGGAGACCCCATTCCCTTTCAAGTCCCCAGTTATTTTTTGGTATTAATCAAGGAGCAAACTAAAATAGCACCTGGGAGAAAGCTAAATTTACTAGAAATGAAAAGCTAGTATGTCATTGTTCCTTTCTCAAGGGAGCTGTTTTATTTCATGTATATAGTTTCTTTTCATCTATATTTCAAATACCAAAAATAGACTGATAAGTTTTCTAAAACTAAAGATGCAAACATGATTAACAAACATTTATTTATCCATTGTCACCCATATTCTTTTGATGGCGATTACTCTTGCAAAGAAAACAGAGACGCAGTAAAACATAATAACAAATTTTGAAGTAATTATAACAGTGTAAAGGCAAGAATTTAAAAATGCTTCCAGATGTTATTTCTCCTTCAGGATAGAGTCTCAGTGGGCTCCAGATGGCTGACATACAAGCTACATCTGCACCCACTGAAGGCAGGACTAATTTCAGAGTCAGACACCTTGAATACTTAGATTATTTACTGTTGTATAGGCTGTGTCATGCCTCTAAGACTCTTCTGAGAGGGATTCACCATGCACACACCCAGGTCAATAAAAACGAGCTCTGAAAATAAGCTAGAATTCAGTGTTTATCTAAGGACTCTAATGAGCCTCATGTTTGTCTTACGGTGCCTGACTAGATATTTTGGTAGAGCCCTGGATTCCGAAGGTAAAATGAACATGTTAAGCACCAGTAGTCCTGCTGGATTAGCAGAGACGTGTTATTCAACACCTCGGATCTGAATGGTCATACATACTAATGGTGGGAGCACGCAGACATGCATGCAAACTGGACCAGGAAAAGCAGCCTTTGGAGGAGGACGCACTTTGCAGGCAGGTGGAGGTGAATGGGTGAGTAAAGGGCAGTGCCTTAGAAAGAACTCACCCAAGTGCGAGCTTTGCATGATCACGTAAACTCTACATGATTTTGCCATAGATCACTTCTATTCAGACAATTACGTGAATATCAATTTGTTTGCAAGAATGAAATATTCAGACTAAAATTTCTTGACCAATAGAAAATTTATTTTCTCACATAAAAAGCAATCAGTAAGTAGAGAGTTCCAGAGTGAGCCAGTTCAGGGATTCAATGATGTTATAAGGACCCCTTCTCTGTATGCCCATTCTTCTCTCTTCAGGGTGTTGCTTACATTTCCCCTCATAGTTCCAAAATGGCTGCAGCAATTCCACAGACTTTTACTGTTTTTACCAATCTAGTAGATTTTATTAAATGAACATTTCTCCATTTGTGTCATGTTCTCAGGACAATTTCCAACGACTTTAAATAATTGTTTGTTTGCTTTTTAATTTTCACCAGTTAAATTGCTGTTTTCCTGGGGAAAGAGTCCACCAAGCTCCTTACTCTGATATTCTGGAAGTCCCACCTTTCAAAGTTTCTTGAGAGTAGGCTTCAAAATGGTACACCATCACTTCTTCTATATTCTGTTACCAAAGTTAAGTCACAAGATGGACCTAGTTCAAGAAGTGAGGAAATAGACTCTACCTCTAGATAGGGGAACCACAAAGCTACACTACAAAAGGTTTGGATACCAGGAAGTCTAGATAGCTGAGACCACAGTCAATTCACTACTGGCAGAAATGTCTTTCTGAGACTTCCCCAGTAGATTTCTCCTCTGGTCCACTGGATAGGATTGGATCACATGCCCATCTCTAGTTGCAAGAAAGACTGGGATAGCCAGAGTCTGACATTTTCAAGTCCAAAGTGACAAGCAGACTTGTCAGTGTTGAGGGGTGAGGAGAAAATGGCTGTTTGGTAGGCCACACACAGTGTCTGCCAAAATGTGCTATCTTTTACCTCAACAGGAGAAGGCAGTTCTCAGTATTTAGTTAAGAACAGAAGAACCACCCAGTGTCACATAAAATAAAAATAAGAATAAAATATTTATTCAAAAACTGGGAATAAATATTCTGAGCCTGTGATGTATGCTTTGGAAGGTTTGTCATAAGATGCTAAGTTTTAAGATGAGGAAACTTCCATAAAAATATATTAAACTATTGGAAACTAAGGGAAAAAGTAAGAGAAATATGGTCCATTTGAATATGATATTTTCAACAAATTACTATCCAGTTGGAATAACTTGCCTTGCTACATGATATCAAAAATGATTGACATCACTCCATCATTTGTAGGATTTTATTAAGCTCCTTCTACGTTCTAGACACTTTGCTAAGCGTATTCCGCATGAAATTTCACTTGCTCTTCATAGTAACCTTATGAAGTGAATTATTTTCTGCATTTTTAAAAAAGAAAAGAAATGGAACCTCATCTAAATTAATGAAGTAGTTTGAGTTAACCCAGCTAATAAATGACAAAATCCATATTCAATCCTACGTCTATCAGATTCCACAGTGTAAAATCCTCCCACCCTGTTATGCTTTCCTTACAAAACACAGTGGCTTCAGAAGGGAAAAGAAAAAGAAGGCAAGATTGGGAAAGTAGGAATTAAGACATCACTGAGATGATATCATTGCATAAGTTTTGCTCTGCCAGCTTTCATTAACTAAACGGTCTTCATAAGTCGTGATAACCATGTAAACAGTGATAATATTTGTGCCAAAAGCACTGTTCATAATAAATGCTTTTGTTCAATACATCAAGAACATCTTTTCACTGCATTCAATGCTAAAATTTTTTTTGTAACTGCTCAGTATTCTACTATATGGATATAATTTATTTTAAAGTGTATTCACAATTATAATTTGTAGAGAGACTATTCCATGTTCATGAAAATCTATTTCCTCTGCTGCCTAAGAATACAGCTGGAGTACATTTCCCAGCCTCTCATGCTAGTGAGTGGCCACAAACTGTGTCTGGCCAAGAAAACGTGAGTAGAAGTGATCTATGCCAATTGCAGGCTCAGTATAAAGCATCTTCCATGTGACCTCCATATTCTTCTTTCTAAGTAGGTCAGCCAGTGGTAGAGGATCTCCTTCAGAGGACTCTTAGGCCTAAGGAAATGGAGGAATCATAAGGTAGAAGGAGTTTGAGTCTCTGAATAACTACGGTCATGTACCACATAACAATATTTCGGTCAACAACAGACCATATATATGACGGTGGTCCCATTAGATTTGTACCATATAGCCTAGATGTGTAGGAAGCTGTACCATCTAAGCTGTTTGTGTAAGTACACTCTATGGTGTTCGCACAATGACAAAATTGCCTAACAACACATTTCTCAGAACATATCCCTGTCATTAAGCAGTGCATGACTGTATATGGATGTGCATTCAACAAAGACATGCATTTGGGAATTTGTGTGAACAAGAAATACACTTTTCTGTTTGTTGAGTCATGAAATTTTTGGATTTCTTTGTTTTGGCAGCTATTATTGTTACTTTAAATAATACATGAGCAATGCTTTGAAGAACCTCTTTGTAGCTAAGTCTTCGTGCAAACACCTAATTATTTACTGAGAATATATACTTAGAAGTAGAATTTCTGGGTCAAAGGTGTGAAAATACAAAATTCTGTAAGTTGCCTTTCAGAAAGCTTGTATATCACTTAAAACACCTACCAGCAAGTCAATGAGAATTTCCTAAATAATTCACTTGATTACAATTCAACGTTTTCTAACACATACAGATAACTTTTGTAAGGAATTTGCTAGGATCATGTATCAGCTCTTCTACTAATTATTTGTATGTCTTAAATTAAACCTATGTAACATACTCATCCTTCAACTTGTTTTAAGGATCAAACATCATGAATATTATACAGTTTAAAAGTTATGAGACAATACAAATACAAACTAGACATGAATCTAATTTCATATATGTGAAATTAACAGTTGCAATACCAAATTTTACTCTGCCTTTATAAAATATCATCCACTGAAAACTTGCTCCTATGATGTTTAATTAGATTTTCACTTTGCTGGATTATCACAGTAGCATTAGTTACTGAACAATACAGGTGTTTCCTCCTTGCAGTATTTATTGGCTCAAAATGAACACAGGTTTTGGTTCAAACAAGGGTGAAAGAGTGAAATTTAAATGGTTAGGTGTCATAATAGCACTAGAAGAGAAAAGGAAATCAATGTATCAGCTGTTTGTTTTATTTTCTGTTGAAAACTGCTGCATCTCTGCTCCTGGTTTGGCACTTGGAGGCTAGAAACTTTCCAACTGTGTGAACAGAACCTCTGTCTCCCCTTGGGAGCAGCAGCAAGCCATGGTAGACCACAAGAACCAATGAAAATACCTCATCCTATTTATACTGGATCGCATTTCACAATTTCTGACAGATGGAACCTTTGGAGAAGAATATTAATGACCATTGGGAGATGACACTAGTCATTTAGGGTAACACTCAATAAATAAGTAAGTGATACTCTACACAGAGACTCCCTAGATTTGTAAAATATATAGAAGCCAAAGGAAGCTTTTCCTGGGGCTTTGATCATTTTTTTTAGAGTAAAGCTTAATTCTGTGGAATTCCCAGATACAGTAAAATAGTCTAGCAGTACCATGCTGTAGTCTTTTAAAATATCTCTATTACTTTATTTTTTTCCTATAAATTCTAGAGTCATGTAACTTAGGTGTTATCTGGTTTAAAAATAAATGCTCTGTTTTCACCAATTGTAAACCAAATGAATTAGTGTCTTAATGAGGGATCATGAAAGATGCCTAATGTCAAAAGGTCACTGGTGACATCTTTAAGGGGGCCTCCAAAACCTCTCTCAGTGGGTAGCAGCCACGGTGCCAGCCAAAGGTCTAGAAGGCGCCCCTTGGGGAGAGGCACAATCATCCCTTCCTCGTCCTGGCTGGAAGGACCATTCGCCACATTTGTGGCCTAAGAAGAAGAGGAGTGATAAATGTCTGCAAAGAAAACCAACTTTCTGTTTTCTGAAGCCAGTAAGTTCTGTTTTGTCCTATTTTTTTCCTCCTCAAATCTCATGGCTATCAACCTAAAACACTGAAGGGTAAGACTAAGATTATTCTGACTAGAACAAAAAGAGACCATGCATAGCTATATATTTTATTCAAACCTCTTGCCTGTGACACTATTATGGCCAAACCCCTTTTAAAATTTAGTCACAATATTTCTCAATACAACTGATGACCAAAAGGATTCCCCTCTGGTTATTTTAGGAACTCCGTATTTTCTCTGATAAATTATCTAATATATCAAGTGTTGGGTTCTCCTATCAGAAACTAGTCACTGAGCAAACAGTCAAAATCTTCCTCCAACAGAGGTTTTTCTGGTATATGAGACTCTTGCAGTCATCTGTAAAGAAGAGTAGCAAGTATTCCCCAAAGAACTGCCCCCGGATTATCCCTGCATACGTCAGGGGGAAATCCCGGAAATACTGTGCCTACAACGGGATGAAATACGTCAAAAATGCTGAGGGTGCAGGGTGTATTGACTTTGCTGTTTGAGATACAGACACCACACACTACACAATGTTAAACAAACAATTCAGACCTTCATCAGGGAAAATGAGTTATTTTAAAGAATGTAAAGACAAAGTACTTGGTCCAGGAGGGAATTCCACTGAAGGAAATTATCTAAGAAAAATGTTGACAAGCTTAAATACAGATCCATACTTAAATATAATAATGAAAAGTCATATGGAACACTAAATTTTATCATTGTAGTACAATTTCCATAAAATTAGAACTCTCTAGATGATGCTGGTGACACTGCTACATTTATATCTGGTATTTTAAAAACAGAGGCATATTTCAAGAAATGCTTGATGAGCATCTAAATGTTGTTGGAGGAATTAAGATGCGAGTGAAGATCAAGAAAATGTATAATTTGGCAGGATAGCAACTAATTAGGAAATAGACAAAAAGCATAAATGCCATGAAAATGAGGAATCCCTTAAGGTGGCCCCTAGAGGGATATTAACAAGGAATGAAGATTGGAAAATATGGAAAGGAAAATTGAAGAATAAACACAAGGAAAGTTTCCTGAGAGTCAAACTTTTTCAGTCTCTAGGGAGTCGATGGAAAATCCATCAACTGGGTCATATTAAAGAGCACTGTTCAGAATACTAACCAAGCTTTGTATTCCCACTTCTCAACTTTGCACTCCAAGAAAATGTGTGCTGCCTCCAATAGCAGATTTCTTTAGATTTTGGTTTATTTTCTTTATAAACTCCTCCTTCATTAATAGTCAATGATAGCCAGGAAGAAATAATAAAGATGACAGGACGCCAAAGTGGAAATGAGAAGTGCTCAACTCTAACTCAATAACCAGTGAATATATTAATCCACTTAATTTTCTCAGAAAAGTATATTGATGATTAATAAATGATTTGTGAATAATTCCAAAAATACCACTGAAGCTACAATGTCTATGGCAGAAAGTCCAAATTCATATCTGTAACTGTCCCAATTCTCTAGAATGTATGGGTTAGATAGTTTCAAATTTTCATAATTAACGGTGGAAATCTGATCTCCAATTCAGATCACAGGGACTCTTCATTCTTCACAAATGAAGTGACAGTTCCTTCATGATTAAGCAAGTTCACCTTAAATGTGTTAAAGAGTTAAATGAAGTAAGCCAGATGTTCTATATTAAAATCATTAGATACCATCTTATTTCAATACAAATAATATGTCATGTTACAGTTTAATGTTAATCTTACTAATTACTAATGGTTTGATACCTAAATAGCTCTGCTTATCTATGGTGACAGTGGTCTCTGTCACAGATTTCACAATTCTTAAGCAACGTCCCAGAAGGCTGGGGCAAAGGTTTTCTTACCCTTGTTGAGACTATGTGTGGATATTATGGAGGATGGATGTCTCCAGTGAGTGCTATTTTCATTCAAATATATTCTCCCTTTTGCAGGCTGAATTAGTAGTCCAGATATTTTCCACTAATATTTGCAAGGTCTCTTGTCAATTTGGGGATTCCACCAATTAGACTTTTTATGGGATGTCTCCATGAGCAGCTACGTATCCAATGTGGTTCAGGTTTCACTTGTACACATTTCATCGGCATGACCAGTTGCTTTCATTGCTAATATCATCTGAGCAACGAGAAGAGAAAATGAGGCCAGAATAACCCTTCCACACTTTCTTCTCTCTCTTTTGTGAAGACCCCCTATTTTCCCACCCAAGATGATTATTCTGTATAAATTTTCTCAATTTTTTTTAATGAGTCATCTACTACATTTAAGCCACTGTGTAGCTTTTTATAAGCCACACCAAGCCTTTCCCTTTACTTTTCCCAGCAAGCTTGGAGTCCCCTCTCCACTGTTGATCTCAAGATGAGTTTTGCTCCTTGTAGGTGTGGTAATGAACTCCATTCCCACCTTCTCTGCTTTACTTAGTGGGAGGAAGCATAGAGACAACTACACACACGCGCGCGCACACGCACACACAGAGCACGGGTCCATAGACACAGAGAGACCCTGAGCTATTTGTCTTTCTGATTGTCCTATGGATGAGGGAGGAAGGGAAATGCAGAGGAAGGAACATGCTAAGTTCTAGGGCCCTAGTCAGCTTCTGCTCAGAGCAGAGAGCCTATGTTTCTGAGACTAGCCTTTACCCCTACTCCTTTCATCACACAGGATACCACAGTGACATCAGCAAGCAACTGTGTCTGTCTGCCAAGATGCTCTGGGAAGGGACTCTATTTGTTAGTAGAAAGAGGATGAGACTTGAAGCAAAATAAGTCTCACCTCACTGTGGAATCAGAATGCATAATGTGGAAGCACAGCATAGAATTTGCTTTCCAGAAGGTGTGTTAGATGCATTCCTCTACAAGAAAGAGTAAAACTGATTAACAGGGGTTTAAACAAACAGTAAACTATTTTTATTAGATAAGTTTAAAGGTAAACAGCTGGTGGCATGGGTTCAGTGGTTCCATGATGTGATGACTGTTGTTTGGTTCATTCACCCTTTCCCTCATGGTCACAAGATAATTGCCACAGCTGTGGGAACATGTCCTCATTCAAGCAGAAAGAACAGGGGAACAAGCATATAACCCAGCAGACGTCTGCTTATCTCTTATTAGCCACATGGCCACTTTCAGTTCTAAGGGAGGCTGGGAAAGCCAGTATTTCACTTTCTCAGTCTCTATAATTGGGGTTGGAAAGGAAGAAAAAGTTGATATTAAGTGTTGGGCAAGCCAACCAACAGCATCTGCCGCAGAAGGGATCAGAGGTTCAAACTTCTCCATTTATTTTTATTTTTCTTGGAAATACTCAGGAAGCACATAATGCCTGTTGAGTAACACCCAAATTCTAATATCACTATCCACCTATAAGTTAGGGAGTTCTTCCTTGCTTCATAGAATTTGGGCATGTTATGTATTTTTGGAGCCTGCAGTTTTATTTTTAGATGCCCTAGCCACCCCTCTTGGTATGATCCAGCTATTATAGAGGTTATATCCTCTATACTCAGGTTCTATACTCTATACTCAAACTCAAATGCTAAATTGCAGCCAGGGAAACTGAATGAAAAAAAAAAGTATGTTCCCTCTTAAATCATCATGTTCATGCTTTCATTATATTTTGTTCAACATACACAATATGCCTATCCTAGGCACATCCCAGGCTCAATGTTTTTTTTCCTTCCGCAGATGGTGCCTATAAGCCTGAATGTCCAGTCAAAAACTCTATTTGTCCTTGATTTTTCCTCTTGCCTCAGTTCTTCCTCTCATTCCGGCTCTACCCACCCAGTCTTTGATTTTTCTCACAGAACTCTTTGCTTTGCTAGTTATTCATCTCTCTCTTGAAGAAAGAGCTTCCTCCCTTGGATGCCGTGTAATCTTTCTCAAGACCACACAATGTGCCTTTTTGTGTGATGATAGTGGACAGATGTGATTTTCCAATGGGTTCTATTTTGCTTGCTTATTTATGTATTCTTCAGACTTTAGTCTTTAGTCTGGAACAAAATAAATCAGGACATTCATTTCTCCTAATTTATATTGAGGCAGGTTTTCATTAATTTGAAATGATTTGTTAATTATATAAAGTTCTTAAACCCCTTTATTGAAAATCATAGAATATACTAGGCAACATTGAAAAGCACACGTTTGCCTTTAAAAAAGGTTTTTTAAAAGCAAGGCTGCAGTACTATTTAACACTAGCTTATTTTTCACAGAACAGTTTTCATAATATTTATGCAAAATGAACACAAATGTTCCGCAACCCATGCATCAAAAAAAATTCCAATTATTTTTCTCTTCCTTGAAATGTCTATTTTATGTTAACAGAGAATATTAGATGCAGAAGAGAGCTTAGTGTTTACCTAGCATTATTTTATACACGAGGATATGGAAGCCACAGGAGCTGAATAACCCACCCATGGGTTTATGGTTTGTGAGTGGCAAAGCCAGGACTGTAAACCAGGTTCTTGATACCCAATTCTGGGCTCTTGCGCAATCACCTACATCTCAAGGGCTCACCCCTACGATAAGGAACTACAAATATCATCCCTGGGTCTGGTGAGTCACATGGTGGAAGGACCAGACAGCAGAAGTGGCTGCTTGGCAGGGCCGTAGCAGGAAGTGACTACTCAGTGGTGGGCAAAGAACGAAAAGAGACCAGGAATGTGGATGTGCTAAACTTGGGATGATGGGATACTGGCTCCTGTATTCTCCACATTCACTGAGCCAGACTGGGACAGGGGTGTCAGGGAAAAGGCAGCAGCCTTTTCCCAAGAAAGAAGGGATCACTTCCAAAGGCAGACCTCCGATGGAATTGGGAAATTAGATAAGTGTTGCCTGGGAGAGGTTAGTTGTAGTTAGTTAGTGAATGTAATTAGTTAATTATTATAATTAGTTAACTAATTAATTATATAATTATAACTAATTAATGTAATCAGTTAATGTAGTTCATGAGTAAAACATTAATTAGTTTAAAACATGTTGATCAATTGACTTTCAGGTAATTTTAACTAAAAAGTGGTGAGGTGGAGTGGAGGACAGGAAAACATTCTCACAGCAACTTCAGCTGACAAACATTTTCAGAGTACAGCTAACCGTCCGTTTAGAAGCATGCTTGCTCTGAAAGAAAATCCTTTTTCAACTTAGTCTGCTACTTAGCGTTTCTGCATTCCTATTCATTCATCCATTCAGTCATCAAATTTAGGAACTACCTACCATATGCCAAACAACTTAATCATTGTCAATGTTTACAATAAAGAGATGGCTTTTCTTTCATGTGATGAAGCCTTGGAAAACATGAAATCCTTCTGTTAAAGTGCTTTTAAATATTCAGTCTGCCAATTTTAAATAAGATATCATGTTTGTGTTCAGAGCAAACAAATCCAATATCTCATATTGGAAAAGAAATTCATCTTATCTTCTTAAACATTAAATCAACAAACCACTCCTAAAATAGTTGACCATGAAAGAATGGGATGCATTCAGCACATACCAGTTCAGACGGTATGCATTTATTTGAACTACGTATCATGTTATATAAAATCTACTCCCATTTAAGTACAGCACGTAAATAAATTGCAGAGTTAAAATAGTGGCGTTAACTAATACATTTTTTAAACTTCAGAGCAATTTCCTCACCATCTTGGATAAGCATATTTTATGTACATTAATTATGTGGAAGGATTTGGTTTTCTCCTCCAGCTCCCCAACCCCAATGCCACTCCTGGTCTTCAATAAAGCAAATTAAAGAGAATGAGATTTTGTTAGCATGATACACATACAAAAGAACACGTGAACCATATTAAATATGTGTCTCCGTGTGTAACAGTCACCCTCCTAGTAGCGTCACTGCCTGAATTACTCCGCTCTGCTCTCCTTCTAGGGTCCTGGCTCTGTCTTAGAGGAGTAGAATCATATTCAGCAGATCCTGCATATTCCTGGAAGGGGCTTTCTGACCACATGATCTTCAGGGTGACACATGGACAAGAAACAGATCTTCTTCTTGTAAATATTACTGCCTTGTAGCACAACTTGGAACTGTTATTTTATTTTGCTAATAAGTTTATATTCCGTCTTACCAAATGACGAGGCATTACAGTGGAGAAGAAAACCACGTCTTACCATATAGTTACATGTATAATTAGCTCACATGCAAATTAATTGAACAATTACGTTGTATATGCAACTACAAATGCATTTAGTACGTATTTTGGTTATTGTTTTCCTTTCTAGTGTGCCTTCAGTAAAGATTGTCAATATGCCTTAAGCCACAAGCCATGTGAGGTCAGAGAAAAGTATGTTTTACACAGTCCCAAATGCATTCTACTGCCCAATCTGTTACCCTTTCACTTCCCAAAACACTTCCCCAGCCTAATGCAAAAGGATTGCCTGACTCGTCATTCTCAGGGATTTGGGCAGAGAGCCACTAAGAAGACAATCATCCCAGGCAGCAAATATCCATTAAAAAAAAACTTCCTCCAAATCAGATGCTGCTGACAAACTCATAGAAAAGATATTGGCAAAGAAAAAAAATTCAAAAGACAATATATTTCACTTGGCGCCTAGCACATTATAAGTACTCATGGAAAGGAAATAATCTCTGTGTTTAAATGAGAGAAGACGAACCTGAACTGTCCACATTTAACGTGTGATATACGCAGACAAGGAAAGTCCCGTCACGAGGGAACACACACTGTTACCGAAATAGTTCTCCAAAGATGGAGGGATCCAGAGAGGTCTTGTGAAATTTTCCAATATAAAATCTCAAACCAAAATCAATTAAATCATTTAAAAATTTAAATACGAAATAGGGAGGAGGAAGAATTGAACAATCTAATAATAATATCCTATCACTGGGAAAGATTAGAATAACCGTCAAAAAATATTTTACTGCGTATTGGAAGCAAAGATGCTAGGCATTTCCTATATTTGTTCATTATCATCCCATTGCAAAGAAGTTAGCCATCTTTTAGCATATTTGCAAGATTAGTCTAATCAATGATTATTAACATATGTTTTAATGTTCAAAACCTAAGAACTGAGGCTACGCCAAAGAAATCAGGGTGTAGACAAAGAAATGCAAGGAATTCAGCCTCACCTTTTAAAATTTTCACGAGAAACTATTTCATGAAGAAAACATTTGTATTACTATAGCAAGTTTATTTTAACAGGAGTGTGTGGGTAGTAGACGAAGCCACGGAAGGTAGCTGAGCACAGGCTATGGAGAGAAACAACATAAATGCAAAAGGAGTTGTCTGCAAATCTGGCTGCTCCGTTTTCTATTAGATTTTCTTGGGCTCCCGTTGAGTGAGTGATTGAGTGTGGAACCAAAGAAAAGACAAGAGTTAACCAGCTTTTGAATCCTCTTCTTTCTCCACCTAGTCTCAAAATACAACCTTCCACCCCTCGCCCAAAAAAAAGATCTCTTTAGTTTAAAGTAGTCCCTTAGCAGCAGAGATAATGGTGTTGCCAATGTCTTTTTCTTAGATTGCTTATTTATTTGCACAGGTGTCAGCTAGTCTATTATTTCTCACATGACAACTTCGCTCCATGTTTATTTCTCTGGTTTTACACCAGTAGTGTGGTATTATCTCTCTAAATAAAGGAAATGTGCCAAAGTATAATTTTATAGTGATCTCTAACTTCCTTCTTTTCCCCCTAACATGTCAGGTGGCTCAGTTCTAAGTTTCCCCACAGTTGGTGGGAACTTTTCAAGGATTTGGGATAACAGCTGACATTTTGTGTGTTATACCTGGCACTATGCTAAGTGTTTTTTATGCATTATCTTACTTGGTCCCTAAAACAACTCTGTGAGATATGTGCTACCATTTTCTTCATTTTTAAGATGAGGAAACTGAAGCTCGGAGAGATTAATTCACTTGCCAAAGGTGAATCATAGAGCTGGGATACGAGCTCAAAGAGGCTAACTCTAAAACCCACACCCCTAGTCAGGTCAATATACCTGTGGTCTTTTCAGAAAATATCAAATCTATCCAAACTGCCTTCTGAAAAATGAAAAGAAAGAGAAATTAAGTGCAGAGGACAGATTCTCTCATCCTCTCACCCTCCTCCCACAACCCATGTGGAAAAGACCTGTACTTAGAATTTTATTTACAAATGACCAATGTGCCAGCATCCATGCACTTTTCTTCAATTCATTATAACACCTAAGAGAATCTTCCACTTTTTTAAAAAGAATTGTTATCAAACACTATATTCTTGTCAAAATATATTGTCTTTCTACTTCAAGTAATTACAAATTACCATGTTCAGAAAATAATTCACATGCTATCATTCATGGAGTTCAATATGGTATTTTTGAGGTACCCATTGGTAGGGAACCAGGTAGAGGTGTTTTTCTTATTTCTTTTTACAATTTTATTGAAGTATAATTGACACAATAAACTACACATTTTTAAAGTGTACAATCTGGAAAGCTTTGGCATATGTATACATCTATGACACTATTACCCAATCAAAATAATAAGTATGTCTATACCTCCAAAAGTTTCCCTGTGTCCTTTTGTTATTTCTTCCTCCTGCCCCATCCCTCCCCAGGCAACCACTCATCTGCTTCCTGCTAATACACATCGGTTTTCATTTCACTGAATTTTATATGAAAGAAATCATATAGTATGTCCTCTTTTTTTGTCTGGCTTCTTTCAGTCGGCATAATTATTTGAGATTCATCCATATTGTAGTATGCATCAATAGCTCATTTTTATTGATTGCATAGTATTCCATTGCCTAGATATACCACAGTTTGTTTATCCATCACTACTTGATGAACATTTGGGTTACTTCCAGTTTTGACTTTTACATGTAAAGCTACTATTAGCGTAAGTGTACAAGCTTTTGAACGGATACATGCTTTCATTTCCCTTGGGTATTCCTAAGAGTAGAAAGACTGCATCACATGATAAGTTTACTTAACTGTTTAAAAAACTGCCAAATTGTTTTCCAAAGTAGTTGCACCATTGTATATATCCACCTGCAGTGTATAAGAGTTGGGTAGAAGAATAGCCTTGTTTTTCTCAAATCAGGATCATCAAGATCCAGTGGATCTAAGTTCTAGAAAATATATTGGAACACAAGATGGAGGTCTCTAATTTCTTTCTTGGTGATGAATTCTACTAAAACTTACATGCTTATGAAACTTAAACTAGTATTCCATTTCAGACTTATTTTCAGAGCCCCATAATCAAGTATCTAATTTACAATCCATGCAGCCACCCACACTGAAAATCTCAGAATCGTTCTTGAGTCTGCATTCTGCATTGCACCCCACATATAAACGCCAAGTCCTGCTGTTTTTTTTTTTTTAAAGATTTTATTTTTTCCTTTTTCACCCCAAAGCCCCCTGGTACATAGTTGTATATTCTTCGTTGTGGGTCCTTCTAGTTGTGGCATGTGGGACGCTGCCTCAGCGTGGTTTGATGAGCAGTGCCATGTCCGTGCCCAGGATTCGAACCAGCGAAACACTGGGCCTCCTGCAGCAGAGTGCACGAACTTAACCACTCAGCCACGGGGCCAGCCCCAAGTCCTGCTGTTTTAACATCTTAAAGATATCACCAATCCACCCTACTTCTCCATCCTCAGCTTAACATCTCATAGACCCTTGTAAGAGTCTTTTTAATGGTTTCCCTGGCCCCAGAATGGGACTTCAAATCCATCCTCTATATATATATCTGGGGAACAATTTAAAATAAAAATATGTCCATGTTAGTCCACCTAACTCACAAGATAAGGACAGAGTAGTCAGCGCACATATGGCCCTCCGTCTTTCCAGCTTTATCATTCATCACTTCCTGCCTTCCCTCATTCCACCAAACTGCTTGTAAATCCCTCACATACCATGCTTTCTTGCCTCTATGCACTTATACATGCCGTCTCCTCTCTCTAGAATGGCCTCTTGCCTGCTATTCACCTAATTAACTCACCTCCATCATTATGTCCAACAGGAAGTCTTCCTCAAATCCCCAAGTCAGGTGAAGTTCTCTTCCTTGGTAGTTGCGTATTTCCACAGGCATACTTCTATGACTGCACCAGCAGGTTGTTTCTAATTATCTGTTTATGATTCCCCTCCTCCCTGTAGAATATGAGCTTTTTGGCACAGAGGTGTTTCTAATTCATTATTGCATCCGTGGTGAATAGAGCCATGCTTGGCGTGTAGCAGACAACAGTAAATCTAGATTGAATGAACAGAAATGTCAAAGTCTGAGAGATTTGGGAAAAGAGAACTTGCCGTACAGTTTTGGGGTAGTAGGATATATTGGATCGTAAATATAATTCCAGTAGAGCGGGTACCTGCGAATCTGCTATTAGATGCCTTTTGACATAGTACATGGGTGTTCTCAATTTAAAAGTCTGCCTAGATTACAAAGTTTGACAGCCTTCAGTGGATGGGTGGGTTTGTTAGTCGTTACCCCTTTGTGTACAGGATATAATTTCACTGACTAGATTTTACTTTCCAGAGAAGTAAGCACATTGTCACCATTAAGTCATCATATAGCAAGCTTCTGCTGAATTCTCCCACAATCTTCTTGGTAGCATCTGGTTCCTCAGGGAATAGGAAGTTGAGGACTGGATGATAGTTTCTTAAAGACTTTTGAATTTCATTAGAAAATTATGTGATGCATACATCAAGGGTTCTTGAAATGAACCTCTTACAATACTGCACGAAGGCAAAAAATACATTTTGAACAAATTATGTAGTTAGTTAAATGTTTTGGAGACGCTTGACCAAAACAGGGAAATGCCTCTTCAGAAGGGCTCTCATCTTCTGAGGATGCATCTGCATATGAAGCAGGGCAAGGATGTGTGACTCAGAAATTCCGCTCACTGGAAGTCAAAGCATATTTTTTCTATCTGGGCTTAAAGCCAATGTGGCCACAGCCTTAATGGACTGTGTAGCTGTGAGTGGTGTGACCTCAGGAGCATAATCATAAAGATAAATTTAAAATAGCACTCCAGGAGATAGCTGGCACTTTATTATAAAGTGAATAAATATGGATGGGGCATAAAACTGAAAGAATGGCATCACTACATACATGAAATTGCTACAAAAGAGTTTGAAATTTTCACTAACATTTATCTTCCTATGACACACACAGAGAAACCTAAATTATATGCCCCCTCAGTCTAGCTTGCTGGAAAAAGAGAACGTGTGATTTAGGTTAAATTCAATTCAATTAAAGAAATAGTTACCTTACTTATTAAGCATAAGGCAATTATCTAGGATAAAACAGTGAACAAGATAGATTTTGTCCCATGGGGTAAACTAGCATGTGAAGAATTAATTTAGAACAAGAATAGAATGAAAAGTGATATTAAATTAATATATTCCTTAGATTATATTTTACCTGATATTAATATTGCTATACTTTGTTAGCTATTGACTGATACATATTTCAATTCTCATACGTTTTATTTTTTGAAATCTTTTGTTTATTTCTTGGAACCTCCTATTCTTGTTTTATTGGTATGCCATCTCTTGAATGTCTCTAAGGATATTAATAACTTTTTTTAAGTTTTCTTGTTTCTCCATTAGTTTTATTTCCTAAATTTGATTTTTCTAAATTACTCGGTGATCCCTGGTGTGTTTGAGAATCCCTTTTTTGCTTCTCTGAAGTTGCAGGCATTTAGTATAGGACTTTGCAATTGGTCGTCATGGAGCAAAAGTGACCTATACAAAGTGCAGAGTGCCAGCAGTGTGTCTTCTGGGTTTAGGGGGTTCCTGCTACTCCTAGGACTTCTCTGTCTCCCTCTGTCTCTGTCTGTCTGTCCGTCTCTCTCTCTCATCAGGGCCAACACATAGGCTCACTATCCTTCATTACAGGGAAAAACATTGTTAAAAAAAAAATTCTTGGGCCAGCCCAGTGGTACAACAGTTAGGTTCACACGTTCTGCTTCAATGGCCCGGGGTTTGCCGGTTCAGATCCCGGGTGTGTACCAACGCACCACTTGTCAAGCCATGCTTTGGCAGGCATCCCACGTATAAAGTAGAGGAAGATGGGCATGGATATTAGCTTAGGGCCAGTCTTCCTCAGCAAAAAAAAAAAAAAAAAAAAAAAAAGAGGATTGGCTGCAGATGTTAGCTCAGGGCTAATCTTCCTCAAAGAAAAAAAAAATTCTCATATTTCAATGGAAACATGGGAAAGTAAAAGAGACAAACTGGCTCAGCTGTGCCAAAAACAGTTCTATAAATATGCACCTTAAAAATGCCCAGATTTAATCTGATCCTGATAGCATTCCTGACATAAATTTCACAAAATCCTTGCTTTCCAGAGTTAGTTATTCTGGGTATATATTACCTATACATACACACACACAAACACACACACATACACACAGTGTGCCATCTTGCTCTCTGTTGATTATCATTACGTGTGTGTGCATTTTTAAGACACGATGGTCCACAAGATTCTCAGTGTTGTAAAAGCATCACTGTATGTCTTCTAACAAATGTACTATTTATCATGCGCTCCCACATCTTCATGATATTTAAAAAATCCCAATTTTGTCAACTTCCATTTTCCTCAGTCCAATCCAGGGATTCCTTTTAACCACTCCCAATTTTTTTATTGATTCACATTTCAGGTATATGTGCTCCTGTTTTATCCTTAACCCATATTCCTTAGTCAAGAGGGTGGGTGGTCGTTAGACAACTGCCACGCTACAGTGGTGCTGGGAACATGGGGTCTTTCGCTCAGTCTCCCTTTTTCTCCATCCTATGCTGAGATTCTTTCTAACGATGTAACTTGACTCATGTGGAACTGCACAGCAGGTGGGAAGCATATTGTACACTCAGAGGGCAATTTCCAATGGGTGGGTCACAGAGCACTTTATCACTGCCAATCCTTCTTACCCATTGCTGGTATGGTCCCCTCACACCTCAGCTTACTGCAGTCCCAAGACCTCTTGGCCAGCTTGTCCCTTCTCTTAAATGTGGATACAGCATTTCACTGCCTCTAGTATGGTATGCTAAATCTATGAGGCTGCTGCCTTCCAAAATTTTGGATGAGCAATGTGACACGTGGCCATTAATTATCATATTCCTGCTTAAAGTCAACTATATCACGTGCTCCCCATGCCACACCTCCACACCCACCAGACTCCTAATGTGGGGAGTGGCAGGACACTCCCTACAATACTTCTAACTTACTTATTTTCTAAACTCACCACCTCTTGTGACGTTCCTTTATCTAGTACGAAGGGCAAAAAGACATCTATTCTCCCTGTCAGTGGACCTACACCAAATCTTTTGGGTCTTAAACTGAGATGTCTTTCGACTGTAAAAGCTTAAAATATAGCTTGGAATGTAGAATGTAGAAGTTCTTCGTTTTCACCTGTGGGATCTTCCTTCCCTGAGCACACAGGTGTACCCCTGCCTCATTGCCCAACAGAAGAAGGTGGCAGTTCGACAGGGAAAACAAGAAAGTTCACACTCGTCAGTATCTGAACTGTTCGTCCACCACAAATTAATACTTCCTAAGCCGTCTTGCCATACATTTCTTGTCTCTGCAGTGAGACTGAGTGGGGTCATCCCAAATGTACCTTTAGCCTGAGTCTGAAAGGGTTGGAATCATTTTTTATTTTTTCCAGATTTACTGAGAAATAATTGACTAACATAATTGTACATATTTAAAGTGTACAATGGGATGATTTGATATACATTATGAAATAATTACCAAGATCAAGATCACTAACACATCTGTCACCTCACGCTGTTAACGCTTTCTTTTTTTGTGATGAGATCTTTAGTCCAGTTCTTAGAGACACAGGCACAGTCTAAGACCTGCTAGTGACAATCGGCAGTGGCAAATTAAAACAGTCATGTCTGTCACACTCTGCTTTTCATTGTCTTAATGCTCCACTTTGTACTGCAAGACTACATTCCTCAGGGCGTGGCAGAGAGAGAGGAAGAGAGAGAGACCCAAACGGTCACACTCTAGTTCTCTACCATTCAGGACTAACAAACACAAAACCCAACAGGCACTGTTCAAATCTACTTACAGAGGAATAGGGAGATTAAACTCTCTCTAGTTAACAGCAAAATTCAGACTGCCTTGCTTAGACTGCCTGCTGGTGATCAGAGGAATAGTATATTCAGCATTATCCTAGCTTTGGATTGTTTTAAATTCCAATTTCTTCCAAAGCACGGTATGTGTTGTCCTAATTTTATTTAATACAATAATTATTTGGTAAGGATAGTATTTCTTTATGCTCCGATGGAATGTATTCGTCCTCTAGGCAAAGAACCAGTAATTGTAAAGAAGAAAGAATCAAAACCCTCTTTGTAAGAAAATCATTTACAACAAAGTACCGCTTGAAAATTTGAAAAGAAAGTCCATTTCCACTTCTAAAATTATGAAGCAGAAGGAAGATGAATACATTCCATAGTAAATGGAAAATGATTGAACTAATTCTGAAATATCACCTAACAATTTTTCACTGTGATGCTCATAATAAATTCTTTTTATAATGGGGAAATGACATCAGCTTTTCATGCTCTGTGCGTATTTAAAACAAGAATATGCATGAGCCAAAGCAGCATGCCTTGATGGATTCAGAATTAGGAGTTAGGATCCCAAGGCTTATTCTTCAATGGACTTTTTTAAACGTCACTTAAATGTACCACAATTTTTCTTTCATGAAATACATTTTTCAGATTCACATGTCAATCAGAGAACTTTGGAGTAATTCGCTAAAGCTACTAATCAAATGTTATAATCTGAAGACCAAGTAAGAACCTTAATTCAAAACAAAGGTACTTCCTTTTTGTTTAACCTGGAAATTTACCATCAATAATCTTCAGATAAAAATGTGAAAAATTGAAATTTTGTTATATTCAACTATATGAGAGGCATAAGAACTATCTGGGAGGAAAGGAGAGAAACTTCAACATTTTAGTATTGAACTGCCATCATCATAAATAGCATGTTGGAAGGATAGCAAATCACACTTGCCTTATCAGGATCTTTCTATATGCAGGGGGAAAAATACCAGCACACAGTCAACTTCTGGAAAAGACAGTTCTTACTTTGATGCATCATGGAAGATCGCCTCAGCCAAAATAAATATCAAACTGTCCAAAAAGCACCTGGATTATTAAAAATAAAATGAAGTCCCTGTACCATATTTGGAGCTAAATACCAGCTCAGTGCCTGGCCCACAAAAAGTACTCAGTAAATATTTTTTTTAGAAACAATGAAATAAAATGCTCACTGGTCAATGTACTGGTCAGACTGGTGCCTTGATGAATGATAGCTCAGGATTACAAAGATCAACACTATCTCATTTCATGAGAAAAATATGTAAAAAAATTACAAGGCGATGTATTAAGTGTAATAACAGAGTCGCAGCAAGTTTAATGGGAATATAACAAAGGGTGAGTGACTCTGCCTAGAGAGTTTGCAAAAGTAGCCACAGAAAAAGTAGTAATATCTGAGGTGGTTCTTGGAGCGTGAGTAGATGGAGATGAGTGGGAAAGGATCTCCCAGAAAGAAGGGCCAGCATATACAAAGACACGACATTTAAAAAATATATTTAAAGCACAGTGAGGAATTCAGTAGGGCAGGTTTAGAGGTGCATGTGTCAGAAAGTGGCATGAACTGTGGCTGGGAAGGCACATCCAAGCTATCTTGTGAAAACACTTTTAAGCCATTCTAAAGATTTTGAATATTTTCCTAGAGGTCTCAGGAAGCCATTGAAGTTATTTAAGCAGAAATAAGGTATAACTGAATGGGGGTTTTATAAAAGTTGCTCTGCTGGCAGGATTTAAGAAGGCTCAGTCAGGGAGGGAGGACCAAATTAGGAGGAAGCCTCTCAGGAAAGAAATCCTGAGACTCCACAGACAATTCAACTGCAACAAGTGACAAGTACCCACCACTCTGTCCCCAAGTGCTTGGCCCTCAATAAACACAGAACTCATTAAGTAAATGAACAGACGAACGCATGTCTATTAGAGTTAGCTTGAGATCAGTTTTAAACATGGTATATGCAATTTTAGTGAAATGGAGAAGAACTGAGATTGCAATAGGGCTGATTAGCAGATGCTCTGTGATATATTGCAACCTCTTTTCGGAGAGGTTTTCGATCACAGTGGCATCTGGGCTCACAGTGAAACTAAAAATCAAATCTAGAGTAGTAAATTATGCTGCAGATCGTACTATATTGCAGTATACTGTTTTTATAAAGTACTACTAAGGACACAGTGAGAGTTAAATAACTCAGTTCTATTTTCAGACTATCTCTTTCACAATTAACTAAAATATTCCCATTTCTTAGTAGTTTATTTCATATTTTGTAAAAATTATTTAGAGATAAATGTTATTTCCTCTGAAGAGTTCCAATAAGCTATGATTTTAAAAGGTTCCTCGAAGAGGTTGTTAGAAAGTGATTAGAAGTTTACAGCTCAAAGATAAATGGATTGCTAACCAACTCTGTGATGTCACCATATCTCTGAGGCCCTGCATCCTCAAAATGAGGGATGTAGCGAGCAGTGGGTCTCCCTGCCTACCCGTCTCTCCCTCTGCTCTTGATAACAACCATCCTAGTTTGCTTGTTCACATGTCCCATGAGGACCTCGTGTGCTGCAGCGAAAGCTGACTCCGTCACCGGATCTAGCGGTGAGGCAGGCAGTTTAGGCATAAAATGACCTGCATAAGCCTATTCATTGGCCACTGGTACTGGAAGGTATGTGACCTAATTTCTGTCTGTAAGTCTAGAGGAGGTATTTGCAGGGGCTCCGTAATAGAAGCTTTCTCTTCTGGGGAACAACTGGAGACATTGTTTCTTCCTTTGGATGGTGGCACCTAGAACAACAATAGCCAACTCCCTAGCAGATCCTCCAAGCAGTGGAGGATGAGGCTGACATCTTGAGAAAGGCAGAGCTGTGAGAATCACAGGGAACCAAACCAGGGCTATCCTAGAGTCTGACCTCTCTCAGGACATTTTGGTTACATGAGCCAATAAAATCCTCTAGGTAATTTAAGTCATTTTGAAATGGATTTTTCTGTAATTTACAACTGAAAGCATCCCCATGGGTGGAAGTGGTTAACAGAAAGTGACTAACAATGTCACAAAAGAGCAGCTAATACGGAGATTAAGAGAAGGGACCTTGATACCACACTGGCTGGGCCGACTCTCAGCTCTGCACCCCCCAGCTGTGTGACCTCATGGAGTCGTGTAGACTTACTGTGCCTCAGTTTCACCATCTGTAAAATGGGGATAATGTTGTTTATCTCTCAATGTTATGAGTTAGTAACAATAAATTAATTAAAACGAGTTAATATATGTAAAGTGCTTACAACAATGCCTAGCATGTTGTCAATGCCTCAAAAAGAGATAGGCTTTATAAAGGTTTTTCTAATCTTAAAGAATCCGTGGTTCAATTATTTATAATTACGTTATCTAAAGATGATGGTAAAGTATTTCCACTTGCAAATTTCAGTGCAAACTTCACAGCCAGATTAACTGTTAAGATCAAGCATGGCCTGCAGTAGATCCAGGACTGAACCTAGAACTTCTGAACCATTCAGTTGTTCGGCAAATAGTAAACCTCTCTATTATGAGAGATATTGGAGTATAGATACATTCATTTAACACCTGCAGTGGGCCAGATATTGTTCTAAGCTCTTGGGTTACAATAGTAAACAAAACAGACCCAGTCTCTACCCTCATGGTATTTGCATTGGAGTGACATTCTGAGCTCCATAACTAAGTCGTGTTCCCTGACCTTAAATTATTCACATCCTGGCAATACAGTTGGAGTCCTATACAGAAAAATTTTCTAAATTTCAGGACACTGTGATAAGTGTTATCATACAGTGAAATATATGGTATAGTGGGAGCAAGGAAACAAGGGATCATTAGAGAGAAAGATGTGCTTCCAGGATGAAACGGAATTTGTCAGGCATACTGGTATTAGGCAGAATAGAATTAAGGTTCTCAACGAGTAAAAGAGGGACTGCAACACATATAGAGGAAGAAGTGTGAACCTGTATGGTACACAGATTCAGAAAACACAAGGTGCCTCAGTGTGGCCCTGCCTTTGGGCAAAGTCAGAGGGACTGGCAGAGATCATACCCTGGAGGGCCGCATGAGCAATGGTAATCAGTTAGACCTGCCCTGATAAGAGCTAATGGAAGAGATTTGTCACATAAGTGCTGGTCCTACAAGGTAAGTGTGGAAATGTGAGAGCATTGGGTACCTCCCTGACACAGAAGAGTGGATAAAGAAATGGAAGAAATGTTAAAAAGAATGAAACGGGTCCCAAAACCACTTGCCCTTACTAATTTTCTAACTGATTCAGATCACTAGAAATACCTAATTCATTTTTTAGAGGGTTTTGAAAGATAATAAAGAAAAAAACACTGGACTGCATAATGCCAAAATCTGTTGATTCACTTTGATCCTGAAAGCATGGTGCCTTATTAAAGTCAGCTAACATATTTGTGTTAATTTTTAAGAAGAACAAACAATACTTAACGTGGCTCTAGCAAATAAAGCTTAGAGTCCTAGGAAATTAAGTTATCTTGATATCCAGACATTTTGGCTGGAGTTAAAATATCAAGTGTTGTTTATGCATAAAATCATGTCATCTCAGAGTTGGAAGATCTTAAAGGTCATCTGCTCCAACATCCAGACCAATACATGAGGCCATCCTCTCTAAGACATCCAAATTCTTTTAAAAAGCCTTTGTATTTATTCATCCAATGAACATTTGTAGAGTACCAACACCGTGCAAGGCACTGGACCAGGTATTGGAGATATAGGAGTTAACCAAACATGTACTCTCTTTCTTCATGAAACTAACTTTTCAAAGAAATCGATTGATTGACCGGCAATTAGCAGTTTAGACTGCTGTTTTTCTTCTCATCACCATTATCCCTCCCTCCCTTCAATGTCAAAAAAAAAACCACAAACCATTCTAACTGGCCAAATATGTCAAAATATGTCCTGGAATGATGTCCATTGGCCTTCTGGGAGTAGCATGAATTCTATTCTTAGCCTGGTCTACTCCTCAAGCACTCAACCACTCCCAAATATTCACCCCTTAACTCTCTCCAATTCTCTGCTTTATGACTTTAAAAAAACCTACTCTACCTACTGGAAACTAAAATAATGATTAAAGCCTCCCTAGTCAGAAATGTAAATCCCTAGTTGTTTTAGCTTTTTTGTTGTTAGTGTTGTCAAGTTGATTCTGATTCCTGTTGAAACCAAGGTCAGTCTTGCTATACCTCTCTCACTGCTCAGGCAGGGTCAGGTCCCGCAGCTGGGAGTTTCACAGGCTCTGTCCTGCATACTCCTAATTTATTTCCTTTCCCTACTGCTAGTGTTGTTGAGGGTCTAACATTTCTTAACACACCCCTGAGCTTTTCTGAAATCTTAGAATCAAGGACAATGACTTATGACTATCTTAGAGATTATTCATATTCTTGTAGTATTTCATTTTAGTTTTGACCTGCATTATTCTTACTTTCTCCTGTAACCAACATTCTAGTTTACTTTTGATAAGTATGGACATCCGTTTTATAAACACATCTAATCATTTATACAGAAAATAAACATCCAAAAAAACTATGTGTAAATAACAAATGCAACTTTGTGTAATCACAAATAGTTCTACAGTACTTTTTATTTTTTATTTCTTTTTTTAGCATTTATTTATTTTTTAAATAAACATTTTTTTAATTGCAGTAATGCTGGATTATAACATTATATAATTTTCAGGTGTACATTGTAATATATTTTGAATTCCGTGTAGATTACATCATTTCACCACCCAAAACTAATTACAATCCATCACCACACACTTGTGCCTAATCACCCCTTTCACCTCCTTCCTCCCCTCTTCCCCTCTGGCAACCACCAATCTAATCTCTGTTGCCATACGTTTGTTTGTCATTGTTTTTATCTTCTACTTATGAGTGAGATCATATGGTATTTGACTTTCTCCCTCTGACTTATTTCACTTAGCATAATTCCCTCAAGTTCCATCCATGTTGTCACAAATGGCCAGATTTCATCATTTCTTATGGCTGAGTAATATTCCATTGTGTATAAATATCACATCTTCTTTATCCATTCGTCCCTTGATGGGCACCTAGGTTGCTTCCAAGTCTTGGCTATTGTGGATAATGCTGCAATGAACATAGGGGTGCATGTATCTTTCTGCATTTGTGTTTCCAAGTTCTTTGGATAAATACCTAGCAGTGGAATAGCTGGATCATATGGTAGATCTATTCTTAATTTTCTGAGGATACTCCATACTGTTTTCCATAGTGGCTGCACCAGTTTGCACTCCCACCAGCAGTGTACGAGGGTTCCCTTCTCTCCACATCCTCTCCAACACTTGTTTCCTGTCTTGTTAATTATAGCCATTCCGACTGGAGTGAGGTGATATCTCATTGTAGTTTTGATTTGCATTTCCCTGACAGTTAATGATGTTAAACATCTTTTCAAGTGCCTGTTGGCCATCTGTATATCTTCTCTGGAAAAATCTCTGTTCAGATCTTTTGCCCATTTTTTAACTGGGTTGTCAGCTTTTTTGTTGTTGAGATGTATGTGTTCTGTGTATATTTCGGATATTAACCCCTTATCTAATATGTGGTTTGCAAATATCTTCTCCCAATTGTTAGGTCGTCTTTTTGTTTTGTTGATGGTTTCCTTTGCTGTGCAGAAGATTTTTAGTTTGCAGTCCCGTTTGTTTATTTTATCTTTTGTTTCCCTTGCCCAGTCAGACATGGTACTTGAAAATATGCTGCTAAGACCAATGTCAAAGAGCGTACTGCCTA
The DNA here is from genome assembly GCF_041296235.1 of Equus asinus. NCBI lineage: Eukaryota > Metazoa > Chordata > Mammalia > Perissodactyla > Equidae > Equus > Equus asinus. The sequence continues at coordinate 173,239,859 of NC_091790.1, forward strand.
TGTTTTCTTCTAGAAGTTTCATAGTTTCAGGTCTTACGTTCAAGTCTTTAACCCATTTTAAGTTGATTTTTGTACAACGTTTAAGATAATGGTCTACTTTCATTCTTTTGTCTGTGGCTGTCTAGTTTTCCCAACACCATATAATTGAAGAGACTCTCCTTTCTCCATCGTATGCTCTTGGGTCCCTTGTCACAAATTAGCTGTCCATAGATGTGTAGGTTTATTTCTGGGCTCTTGATTCTGTTCCATTGACCTGTGTGTTGGTTTTTGTGCCAGTATCATGCTGTTTTGGTTACTATAGCTTTGTAGTATATTTTGAAATCAGGGAGTGCGATGCCTTCAGCTTTGTTCTTTTTCCTCAGGATTTCTTTGGCTATTCAGGGTCTTTTGTTGTACCATATAAATTTTAGGATTCTTTGTTCTATTTCTGTGAAAAATGTTGTTGGAACTTTGATAGCGATTGCATTGAAGCTATAGATTGTTTTAGGAAGTATGGACATTTTAACTACGTTAATTCTTCCAATCCAAGAGCATGGAATATCTTTCCATTTCTTTGTGTCTTCTTCAATTTCTTTCAACCATGTTTTATAGTTTTCAGTGTACAGATCTTTCACCTCTTTGGTTAAGTTTATTCCTAGGTATTTTATTCTTGTTGTTGCAACTGTAAATGGGATTGTATTCTTAGTTTCTCTTTCTGCTACTTCACTGTTAGTGTATAGAAACACAACTGATTTTTGTATATTGATTTTGTATCCTGTGACTTGACTGTATTCATTTATTATTTCTAAAAGTTTTCAGTGGATTCTTTAGCGTTTTCTATATATAAAATCATGTCGTCTGCAAATAGTGACAGTTTCACTTCTTCTTTTCCAATTTGGATCCCTTTTATTTCTTTTTCTTGCCTGATTGCTCCGGCTAGGACTTCCAATACTAAGTTAAGTAAGAGTGGTGAAAGTGGCATCCTTGTCTGGTTCCTGTTCTTTGCAATACTTTTTAGATGCTTGTGACTAGTTTTTTTTTTTAAAGATTTTTTTATTCTTTTCCTTTTTCTCCCCAAAGCCCCCTGGTACATAGTTGTATATTCTTCATTGTGGGTCCTTCTAGTTGTGGCATGTGGGACGCTGCCTCAGCGTGGTTTGATGAGCAGTGCCATGTCCGCGCCCAGGATTCGAACCAACGAAACACTGGGCCGCCTGCAGCGGAGAGCGTGAACTTAACCACTCGGCCACAGGGTCAGCCCCGCTTGTGACTAGTTTTTGTTTTGGATATATCTAAGTCTGCATTGTCCAATATTGAAGCCACTAGCCATACATGACTATACGAATTTTAATTAATTAAAATTAAATAAATTAAAGATTCAGTTCCTCAGTCTCAGAAGCTACATTGTAGGTGCTACAGTGGAGGGACATGTGGCTAGTAGCTAGAGTGTTGAGCAGCACATATGCATGTCTCCATCATTACAAACAGTTCTATTGGACACTGCTGATCTACACGGTGCTAATACTAGGTGAAGATATATCTAAAAGGGAGAATGATGCACTCAATAATAGAGAGAAGTCTTTTATGTTGTTAAATCCTGCCTTCCTTGTCTCATGAGTAAAAGGGAATAGGCAAGTGTTTCATTTTCTTGTTCTATCTTCTTCTTCATCACACAAACAATAATTATTCATCATGGACAAAGTTAAAATACAAAGAAGTAAAAAGAAAAAGAAGTAAATTAAGAATCGCCCTAAACTAGCTGATGCTACCTTAATGTAGAAATTCATTTCTAAATAGAGTAATGATTGATTCTTCTAATTTTTCTATTTAAAGTACTTTTCCCCTTGACTCTTCGACAGGTAATAAATGGATCTGCTGTGAGCCTCACAAAAATCAAATGCAGTTTTGCATATTAACATGCTCATTCATCAAGTAACCATAAAAATGTCCTGTGAATTAAAAAAAAAAGAAATTGAGATAGGGAAAACACAGGTGCTCCACCCAGGGGGAAAAAATGTAGCACTTTAATGTAGACTAACTGATTTCAGCTATTAGGAAACCTAGGGAATCCCATCCCTTTACAAAAATATTTTCAAATTCTCTTTGAAAAGCAGAGTGGGAAAATGTTGAGGAAATAAGGCCTTCCTGTTTCTGCCACATGTGGATAATTATCCAGCTGCATTTCCAAAATAAGAATGGCTGGAAAATTCTTTCGGAGAGCTTCTTGCAGCTGAATATCAAAGGAAATTTGCATGTTTCTGAAACTATTGTTCTTGGGGTTCATGACAGAATTATGAGGGCTCTCCTGTTTTTGTCTCTAAATACAAATAAATAAAGTTCAGTGATTTGAACTTATGGGATCTCCCAGCAGATTTTCCTTCTTTTATATGATGGCTATATAGTAAGCAAACAACATTTTGATGAGGACAATTTCACTTCATTTATTTGAGGCCAAAAGCCACTGTTAACTCTTTGTTCTACTTGTATGTCTAACTATAGTCAGATTTTTTTAATGTTTTATAAAATTTTATTAAATACGCTTCATCAATATTTTTTGGGTATTTTAGAACATTTTTCCTCTATTCACATCTAAGAAAAAGCGTGTCACAATAATAATGTCATGCTTTCCTTTGCTGAGAAAATGTATTTTACAGATGTTACTCGTTTGTTACAAATATAGATCTAAGGGAGCTTGAGGCGGTCAGTCCAGTCTATTCTGTTTCCAAAGACAGCTGATGAAGCCCGAGCTGGTGATTCTACCAAGACACATTTTATGGGAGCAAGAGAGGACACAGTATTTGAGAGATATAAAAAACAGAGCAAGAGGGACTGGCCCCACGGTCTAGTGGTTAAGTGCAGCGTGCTCCACTTCGACTGCCCAGGTTCTCAGGTTCAGATCCCGAGTGTGGACCGACACCACTTATGAAGCAATGCTGTGGTGGCAACGCACATGCAAAACAGAGGAAGAATGGCACAGAAGTTAGCTCAGTGGAAATCCTCCTCACCAAAAAAAAAGGGAAAAAAACAGAGCAAGAAAGCAGTTCTACGCTCCAGCTTCAGCATTGTGAGCATCATGCTCCCTCTCTTGGATGAGTCATTTCCTTAGAAAAAGAAATTTTTATCCCAACTTTTAAATTTAAGAGGTCAAAACCATTGAAACATTTTTCATATAATATTACAGGAAAGGGTAACGGTGGGGAAATGATCAATGAAAAGATAAAATCAATACATGCTAATAAAAAAGGTGAAATCTTCTGAATGAAAGTAAATGAATTTAGCCAAGAAATTCTTTTATGTAGAATAAAGAAGTTTAAAACACAGAAATGCATATTTGTGTGAGATATTAAAATGTAAATCACCTTTAAATGGATAATAAAAAACAAACAAAACTTATACTGCTAAAAGAGAATAAAAGAGGGTGAGGGGCCCTGGGTCTGGAGAGTGATGTGGGGCAGAATTATAAAGATGTTCTGTGATGTAGAAGCTGGTAATTTGAAAGGAAGTTTGGTGTTTGAGAGAGGTGAAAGAGGGAAGGGAGTATAAATATTTTTCTGCAAACACTCCTAGATCAGGAATTTATGTGACTAAGGCAAGATACATAACTGATGTTTTTAATGAGTCTAAAAAGATGTGACTAATTTCTGTGCAATTCTTTTGTGCTGTATTTCTGTTCATGAAAGTAAAGCAGTTTTGTCCCCGAGTTTTAATCTTTAGAAAGTTTCCCACAGGGAATATCAAAAATACATATTCTTCCACTTCCTTTATTCTTCCACAATTAAATCCTGGCTTCACTTCTCACTTAACGTGGCACTGTGAGCAACCTGTCTAGCCTCTGTGTCTTGGCTTTTCCACCTGTAAACGGAGAGCCTAATAGCACCTATGACATAAAGTTCTTATAATAATTAAATGAGATAATGTAGATAAAGTGCTAAGCACAGTGCCTAGAATATAGTTAAGTCCCCAATAAATGGAAGCCAATCAAACTATCCTGTCTTTAAGACTACAGAAATATTTCACAGGAACAAAGCAGTGATCTCCATAGTTTGCCAAGCCATAAAGGGAAAAAACAGCTAATGTGACAAAAGAGGGTAAACTTCAGTGCCCACCAAGGGATGGCTCTAGTCGGTAAGAGAGTCTATACCTGTGGATTTCAGATGACCAACTGAACACACATAATTCCCAGTAAGTATCTTCCTTGGCGTTACAGAGCAGCACTCTGTTTAGTGTCATCCAGTAGAGCTTTCTCTAATAACGGAAATATTCTGTTCTTCTGTGCCCAATACAGAAGCTGCCAGCCACATGTAGCTATTGAGTAATTGGAACGTGCATAGTAGGTGAGGAACTGAACTTTTCATTTACTTCACTTTAAACGTAAGTAGCCACATGTGGCACGGCTACCACTTTGGACAGCATACCAATAGCAGAGAAATACAAATACCAGCACACTGAAGTCATATATTTAAAACAAACTTCTCCTTTCATCACTCTATCTTAGTCTAAAAATAAATAAAATTGTGAAAAGTGAGTTCAAATATCTTGCATCATCCTTAAATTTCAGTATACTACAAAACCCAACACAGGTATATGTAAGTGTTTAAATCAGCTAACCCTAAACCTTGGCATAGCTACACTTTCTAGATCTATAGCAACAGACTAATCCTTCAGGATTAGTCTGCACTTACAAAAGGGATAAATTGAACACATGAAATTTACTATTTACTTGTTGAGATACAATGTTAGTTATGGAAGCAAATACATTACTCTAAGTAGGGTAATACAAATCAGAGGATTCCCTTTCTGGTGATGGCTGAGGAGCTCCTATTGGATCCATGCTCCTGCAGACAACAACTATGCACTCTGGACAAAATGCAAAAAGCAACTACCTGAAAGTACCGGAGAATAAGCCAAGGCAGAGAGAATCTGGATGTGGGAGAGAAGCTACACAACGAAAGGATCAGCACTGGGTGAGTTCCCCATGTCTTACAGCCTTTTGTCTAAGGGTAGGACCCGGTTTGGCTCAGTGCTGCGTCTCTGGAACTCTGACAGAATCCAGGGGTCTTTCTGGTGTAAAGAATGAGAGAACAGAGTTCAGTTGATCACAGCAGCTGGAAAATCCTGAGTGGAGAGAGCAAGAGAAGGGGAGCTCCAAATCTTAGGCGTAAACTCTATCCAAATTTTTGGCTGAACTCTGCACTATACATGCACAGGGTAAACTCCAACCATCCCAGTCAGGGCAAAAAGAATGACATAGGTACTTTAGCTGTTACCCAATACAGGGGAGACAGAGCTGGGAGTATGAGTTTAGCCAAGTTTATTGCCTGCTAAAACCAAAAAAATGAGCACTCTTCTGAGGAATATAGGAGAATCCCAGAGTCTCTAAAACATCATTCTTAAAGTCCAGGATGCAATCCTAAACTACTAAATAAACAAAGAAACAGGAAAATGCGACCCATACTCAAGAGGGAATCAACGAAAACAGACCTTGAGATGACCCAGATTTTAGAGTTTACAGACAACTATTTTAAAGCAGGTATTATAACTATGCTCAATAAAGGAAAATATGCTCATAATGAATGAACAAATGTAAAAAATCTCACCAGAGAAGAAGAACCTATAAAAAGGTAGCAAATGGAAATACTAGAACTGAAAACTACATATCTGAAATGAAACTTCACTAGGTCTGCTTAGGAGTAGATTAGAGATGACAGATGAACTTTAATATTTATTTAATATTTTTAAATTAGAGAAGTTAGTGAACTTTAATATAAAATAATAGAAGTTATCTAATCTGAAGAAAAGCAGAAAAATATTTTAACAATCTAACAGAGCCTTAAGAATCTGTGGGAGAATAGCAAAAGGTTTCCCTTCATTCCACAAATATTTGGAATCCCAGAAGGAGAGGAGAATGAGAATGGGACAGAAAAAATATTTCAAAAAATAATGACTAAAATTTTCCCAAATTTTGTCACAAATATAAATTTAAAGAAACTCAGCAAATATCAAGCAGGATATACACATAAAAACTAATAGGTGAAGAAAAAAAACTAATAAAACATAGTAAGATAGAATCATAGTACACGCATTATACCACATGCATTCACACATGATCACACACACATAATACACCTCTTAGCCACACCTACACACAAACCACACACACACATTTACATAGTTCTTTTATATTTGTCTAATGACTGGTTGATTAATTTTATTTATTTTTCCTTGACATCTAGGTATATTGTAATCAGTCCATTTCTGGATACCTCAGAGATTAAATTCCGAGAATTAGCATTGTATATCTTCTTTCAGTTTATTGTTAAATGGATGGCAAGGATTTATGTTCCTTTAACTATCAAACCCAGACACATTGGGATATTTTTACTTGGAGAAGCACACACTTCTTTTTAGTGACCTCACATTCAGGTGATTAAAAAACAGCACTGGCAACTTCCAAAAGCAGTCCTGACTTGGGGAAAGTGATCTTAAAATGATGTTTTTATTACAGAAATAACAGGTAGCCACACACAAAAAGGTGATATTTCAAAAGTTAAATTTCAAATTATTACATGAAATTTAGAAAATATTTTTCCATGTAATAGTGTTATAAATAATTGATACAGTTCCCATAATGCTCAAAGGTCTATATCATTACCAGATTGTATATATTTGTAATGAAAAGAACAGAAAGCTATACATTGCAGGACTGTCAACTAGACAGGAAAATTGGATGATAAATAATTTTTCTGGGGCCAGCCCAGGGGCCAAGTGGTTAAGTTCGTGCACTCCACATCGGCAGCCCAGGGTCTCGCCGGTTCGGATCCTGGGTGCAGACATGACACCGCTCCTCAGGCCATGCTGAGGCGGCGTCCTGCATAGAACAGCCAGAGGCACTCACAACTAGAATATGCAACTATGTACCGAGGAGCTTTGCGGAGAAAAAGAAAAAAGAAGATTGGCAACAGATGTTAGCTCAGGTGCCAATCTTTAAAAAAAGAAGAAGAAGAATTATTTTTCTTTTGGATTGTTGACATTGAAGGAAATCCAACATTTATGAATGATTTTAAGAGGTTTATGAAACTTTTGTTTGGTTTCATGTCAACACTTACAGCTTTCTACCCAGCAGCAAGGAGAACTCACCTTGCAGCCAAGAGGTAAAGCAGAGTCCAGACCAGCAAGTTGGCCCCCACTGCCAGGAGATTGGTTAGATATAAGGAGATTGAACAAGTAAGTAAAGCCATTGAGGATAATGAGAGCCATGCTTCTCACTGTTGGAGAAGGGAATTCAAATATGAAAATGATATCGACCCTGATATCAGTTTCCCCACAGTAAACCCAGCATATATGGGGTTAAAACCAAAACACTCATTCCCTGCTTACTCTCTGGCTTCCTAGCTCCAGAATCCACTATCCTCCATGGAGACAGACACCGTCAAGGACAAGCACCTGGATCATCTCCTCCCCACAAAGAGATACAGGCTAGTGGGAAAGCTGCTGACCAAAAAGGTCACAGGCTCCCCACTCTTTGCAAGTGTCTCAAGGCCAAAGACAGGCTGGTGGGAAAGCTCTGACCAGCAAGGCCATATGCTCCCCCTCCCCTACCTAAAACCCCAAATAAGAACCCTTCCTTTTAGCTTTTCGGGGAGTTTGGGATTTCAGCGTTAGCTGCCCTCTCTCCTTGCTCAGCGCTGTCCAAAAATAAAATTCCTACTTTCTTCCACCACACCCTGTGTCAGAGATTGGCTTGCTGTGCAACGGGTGAGCGAACTCACTTCAAGTTCGGTATCAAAAAGGGAGAGTACTAGAACAAACCCTCTAGCATTGGATTGGAATTGGAAGTGTAGGTTGAATTCACAGCTTTTAATATAAATAGATAGATAACTAGATATAGATATAGAATTAGATACAGCTGTGTGTGTGTGTATAAGTATGTGTGTGGGGGGCAGTGTGGATATGCATTTATTTCCTAGCACTGCCTGATAAGGGGCCAAGAAGCAAGGAGTCCATCTAGCACCCAGATCTCAATTTCTCAGTACCATTCTCCACTAAGAGTAGACTTGAATTCTTGGAGAAATGACTGATTCCAGGTTGGGGTAGGAAAAATATAAGATTCAAAAAACATGGTGCAGTTACACAAAGTAATTTCAATATTTGCTTGCGTTTTTCAAAGCTATTAAAGGTGGTCCAATCATTACCCACAACAAATTCTTCCTAAAATTCCTAAAATTCTTCCTAAAATTACCCACAACAAATTCTTCCTAAAATTCTGTGCGCCCCACTCCTCTCCATATCTGCCACACCCTGCCTCTGTCTTATCTGTCACCCCACATCGGATCTCTCAGTCTCTCCACCTTTCCCTCTCGACACCTAATAAACAAAACCCATATGGCTCCTGACCTTTCTCTTTATTCTTTGGCTCTCTCCTTGGTTCTTTCTTTTTTCCCCTTGAATAAATCCTTCCAGTGCAAATCCCCCTTCCTTTTTTCTTCCTTCCCCATTTTCTGACTCTGTAGTGTATAAGGCCCCAAACCAAGACGACAAATTCAACATATCTCCTAGAAGTTAAGAAGGCCAAGCTACCAAATACAGGATTCTCTTACAGCTGTGGCCAGAGGGAGAAAACAGGGAAGCACTTATAACTTAATTTTTCTCTTTTTAATTCTTTTAAAATCCCAGGCACATGTATTATTAGTAGTGGTAGCCTTAATCTCTGTACCCCTTTTCTATCATCTAAATAAATTTCTTAAAATACCACCACAGAGTTAGTTTTATACATGCCATTGTTTGTTGCCTATATAACACTATAAGCAGAATTCCTTCCTGTCAAAATATATCCTCATTTCAGGTGGCAAATACCCCATTAGAATGGGATAAGCATTTCCTTTCCAAGCAATATTATGTAAAAATTAAATGCACCCAGAGAAATAACACATTAAGCAGCTATCAGTCTTTTACATTCAGTATCTGTTTCTTCCCTGTCAGATAGCAGCATAAGACAATATCCAGAATGGGTGTATTCTTAAAAGAAGAAGGGCTGATGGCACTGTCCCATAGGGTACAGCTGGGAAGAGTGTGCTTGAGGTAGAAGTCGAAGTGCAAGATCCCTAAGAACGCTTGAGTTAAGTAGGACACGTAAAGTATAAATAAGTTGCCCCAAAATTCCATATCACAGTTTTACCTATGGTCAGCCCTATCCATACGTTAAATAAAGACATGAACAACATACGTTTAAATAATTTTGGCGTGAACTAAAATGCGTGTTATCATAAAAAAGCTTAATTAAGATACCAGTCCTAAGGTTTCCTACTGTGAACCTCTATAAAACGCATAAGTGAAAGACATTCTTACACACTTTTCTCAGATCCTTTCTATTTCAGTCCCTATATTGATACAGGAAAATAATGCATTCTCCCTTATAGTAGTGAAAATCATATTTAAGATGATGCACACTAAAGGAAAAGATACTGTCTTTGAAGAATCAGATTGAAAATAAGAAGACTTCTTTCGGCACTGTGCTAGAGAAATCTTATAAAAACTCGTAAGGAACTTTTCCAAGGCTGTTATTTGAATAATCCAAAATTTGCAAATACATTAGAGGAATGATTTGTTAATGACCTGCCTTTCTTCTACATCTCATTAACACGTTAATCTGCACCAAAGGGCCCTGTACAAGGTCAAAAATGAAGCAAGTCCTTACATGTGTGTCCATAGAGCAAAAGACGCAAAAAAGACAAAATTCTGGGAATGAACTAATCCTGTTTAAGCACTTGCGAACATTTTCTAATTCGTGTTTGGAATAGAATGGAAATCAATGGTAATCCATCATTTCTTTACGTCAATTATATTTAGCATGGTCCAAGTAATGGAAGGTTTCATAATGTACAGATGGAGCACATTGAGATCAGTCAGCAGACGGCTGGAGAGGGTGGATTCATTTATTTTAAAACCTAAAGGCATTGCATTTGAGCCCTCATAGCAGACCCAAGTCCACTCTCACTCATTTATTCCTCTATCTGCCCACTCACTTGCCCTACCTCTCCCCGTCACCCTGCACTGCCATTCCACTCTGTACCCCCTCCCTCCCTGCCCATCCCTGTCTTCTCGACCACACTAAATTCCCACTTCCCCCAAAAAAGCCACACCCATACACCTGCCCAACTGATTCCAGGAGGTAAGAATTCACGATTCATCCTTCTCCTCCCCTTTCCCTCTGCCTCTCCTCCCTTTCCCTTCCCCTCCACATCCTCTCCACTGAGTACTTAAAAATTCTCCCCCAGTCCCTCCTCCTGCCCCACGGCCTTAGCTCAGGCCCTCATCACATCAGGCCTAGTTTACTGCCCAGGGACCAGCTGGCATTCTCAGCTTCCACTCTAGGCCTGCTCCAGTTCCTTCTCCACACTCCTTCCTCCATAATCTTCCTAAGAATAAATATTTTGTTGGGTGACTAATCTGCTTAAAATCTCTCAGTTGTGAATGGCTACTATCCAAAAAAATAAAAAACACCCTCCAGAAAATAACAAGTGTTGGCAAAGATGTGGAGTGCTCTCTTGCACACTCTTGATGGGAACGTAAAATAGTACAGCCACTGTAAGAAGATAGTATGGCAATACCTTAAAAATTTTAAAATAGAGTTACCACACAATCCAACAATTCTACTTCTGAATATATATCCCAAAGAATTGAAAACAGGGTCTCAAAGAAATTTATACTCCCATGTATATAGCAGCGTTACTCACAATAGCCAAAAGGTGGAAGCAACCCGTGTCCAATCCAAACCCATCTGTGTGTTTCCTAAAGGAAGATTTTATTTGTCCCTGTACTCTAGTTCCTGGAACATAACAAAGTTGATAAACATGCATAAATTGATGAATAAATAAAGCGTCTCGACTTAAGTCACAAAGAAAGTCAGAATTAAATTGAGTCTTTAACGTTTCCCCCAGCCCTGAGTCATCCTCTCCCCTTTACCTAGTTAGAGACTCACAAACTCCCCTCCTAGAAATTTAGGGATTTGTTTGCTATGTCAAGTGAAAGTTAAACAGGTTTAACATGCTTTCAGGCTTTATGAAACCAATCTCTACATTAAACCGCTAAAGGCAGCTTACTAAAAACAGGGATCTAGATATAAAGAAGCTATACACAAACTCGACCTCCTAATTGAGGGAAAAGTTAGACTTCATATTTCCATCTGTCCATTGCGCAAGCAATTCCTAAAATAACGAATCACGCCCCTAAGATGAAAGAAGGGAAAGTTTCTAATACTGAAAAACTATCCTCAGAATGTGTTTTAGGTCCTCCAAAGCTTAAGGAGAAATTCATGTGTAGGTATTTCTGTGTGCTCAGGCAGGATTAATACTTCTGAATACTTAATAAGTCAAGTGAGTGAGAATGAAAACAATTTACCCTTAATGTGTACTTAAGCGTAGGTATTTTGCCATGTTTTATATGCATTGTTTTATTTTAGCCTTTTGGCAGTTCTCTAAGGTAAGTCCTGTTACTATTCCCATTTCATAAGCTTTGAGAGAGCACATCAAGTGTTCAAGGTTATTCAGTCAGCCCTGGCACCTACCGCCTGGCCTCCAAGCCGGGTCCCTAAGCCAGGCCCCTTCGCCACAAAGCTGCACTACCTCTCTTTGTTTGAAGTCAGCTTTTCAAAAGGCCACCTTCAATGCAGGATGCAGAGTCTGTCCTGGCGGGCACACGAAGAGATGCCCTGAGCCTCACAAAGTGGTAATGAAAATATCCAAAAAGATTGTACTACTAGGGATCAGTAAGAAAACAAGGAGCCATAAATTTGAAATACTTGAAAAATGAATCATGCAAACATTGTCATTATTGTATCTTCAGTCTAGATGAATTTTGTGAAACACAATTCTTGGGACTTTAAACTGTGTGCATATTACAGTTAAGTTGACCTCCTGGTTTTAACTTACGATTATATTTTATTTAGAATCACGATTGTTTTCATAATGCAGCAATAACAAAACTGTCACTCTGAATAAACAGGAATCTATGTTTATGCTGTACAGTAACTTGCTCCAGGGAGTTACTAAAATTGTAAACCAGGCTTTAGAGAAGGCAGAGGAAAGAGGAAAGCATGTCACTATCTTATCCTGCAGTGCAGATGAAGATATCAAAATGGGCGATTGCCTGCCAGGCATATTATAAGCTATAATTGGAGGAGACTAAACAAGGAATCAAGATATCATGCCAATACAGTGAAAGGAAACATTTTTGTTTTCAATGTTTTTTAAGAATGTCAGAGTCAAAAGACCAAATTAAAACTGATGGTCAGTTTTTCTACGCTTCTTTAAATTTTCCAAAGCATGGGTTTGCCTTCCAATTTGCTGTCTCAGAGTGTTTTGGATTAGAACATTTTCCTTCCTAAATTTAAAGCAATAATGAAGTATTAAACTGCAGAAACAAAAAGATAATATGTGTAAAATGTATTTCCAATAGCACATTACTAAAAATATGAAAGTGTAGCTAGATTATTGCTGGTACAATACTTTTCTTTTGTTGCATATGTACAGGGAAAAAAACACAAGTTCAAAAGGAGCTTCTGGTGCAAGTTGGTGGATTGAGCACATTTGTTTATCCTCTTCCCTTCTTTAGATCTTAGAAATAAAGAGGGCATAAAACTACAAGAACACACAAATAAAGAGAACTGGAGATGGACCATCAGCAAATAAGAGTTTTCAAAGAATTTTCAGGAGGCAAAACGTAGAATAAAATGGGATAACTAGTGAAATTGGCCAGAAAAACTTCACAGCCCAAAATATGTTGATTTTTAACTCTTAAGATCAACCCATTTGTACATCAAAAAGGTGTTAATTATGGGTACAGAACACAATGCAATGCCTTTAAACTTGACGTGTATAAGTGGAAGTGTAAATTTGGGAGACGGAAACAAGGAAGAGAGTTCAAATCAAGAGGAGAGGCGCTGATATCCTTTCATGAAGCGAGGAGCCTAGACATGCTGTCTGTAATCGGTAGATAAAACAACCAACAGAAGTCGTAAAATAGTGCTCTAACAAAACTGGAAGGTGGTGGTGGCGGCAAGGGTGTGGAGGAATCACTTTGCTAAATCTTCATCTATCAGAAAGTCAATAAATAACGTCTATGTGGAAAATTAAGAAACAGCGACATAGTACACGTAGCATGTAGATACATGAAGTTAACTAGCAAAGAAGTTTGAGGTGGAGATGCTTGAACACTGTTACTTCTGGGGAACAGAATTATGAGTAGGAAAAGATGGGGCAGGGGGCTGATCCTTTTAACTATATATTCTTCATATGTTATTTTTAAACATGGACATGTATTATGTTTATAACAATCCTAAATGTATGTAATAAAAAATAAAAGCTTCTGAATCTCTCTGTATGTTCAGTATGTCAATTGAAGCCTGATATGTGAGGTGGGGAAGTAAGGCAAATGCATCAAAAATTCAGAACCTTCAAACACTGCATTAGAGAATGTGGAATCTCCTGTATAGGACCAAGTGTCATGATATGATATATGACACAGTCTGTTTCTATTCTAGCAATAAAGCCTGGCAGTTTATCAGCTAGTATCCTGTTAAAAGGTCTGGAGTGGAAGAATGAATTAACTGTGTTTTTCATAAAGGATTTGCTGACAAGACCAGAGAGAGGCTCCACCAGCAATTCCATTTCACAATTTTTCCCTTCTTTGGACAATATAGATGACAGCCATGGGTGCCAAACGGCCTCTAAAATCTTTTCCTTCTCTCCTCCAGGTACACATCTCTACAGTATAGAAACACTCTGGATAATTCTGTGAATCTATGATTTGTAGTATTCTTGGACATTTTTAGAACTCTAGCAGCAAAAGTAGCTTGATTTTCTAGAACACAGCAGCTTTATAACACAGCATCTACTAATTTAAGAGAAAATGGTTTTTATAGGTCCAAAAAGTCAGAAAAGTTCTAGTTATTCGTGGAGTTAATTGTCTATTTCTCTCTGTCTTATTTTGCTTAACGTAATACACTTAAGGTCCATCCATATTGTTGTCAATGGGATGATTTTGTTATTTTTTACGTCTGAGTAGTATTCCATCAGACCACTCACTTTTTCAGTCACTTATTACCCATTCAAATTAATCAGGAAACTACACACACACACATCCCAAAACAAATCTCTGCATTGTTCAGTTGTGTCCCAAAAGGAAATGATAATCCCTAAGGCAACAGAAGTGTCAACTGCCCGTAGGTTCCTGGATAACACTCTGGGCCTGAGAGAGTTCATTTTATCCCATATTAGGAAGGCATTAATTATTATTGCAGAACAGAATGTAAATGCTAGCAGGTAAAAATGTAAATGGTATAATTTAGAAGGTACAGTTCTAAATGTAGCCCTCTAATTCCCAAAGCACTGACCTGTGTAAGTGGCTGCCACTAGCTTGTGTGTGACACAAACAAACGAGGCCCATGAGACTGAATTAACAAATTACTGTAACTATTAGCTGTAGATTAATTTATGAGCTAACACAGCTGTGTGAACGTTCTAGCAATGGAAGTACAGGTCCATGCCCATTCAATTCTTGATTCATCTTTCCATAAGAATGGTTTAAGATAATCCTCCCTCTCCTCATGTTCCTCTGGTGAGCATCATCTCTGCAAAGGTGATGGTCCAGAAAGCTTGCATACTCATACTGCCAAGAGCTTCTAGACAGGCTATGTCTTCTTCCAGATAAGTCCGCCCTCCTGTATTCTTGTTGATTCTTATTGAAAGCTTCAGTTTTTACTAATGCTAAGCCAATAAAAGCCAATAGAAAATTAATATAACATATTTGTCTGTCACGTCTGACCTCATTTCATTTGGTGTTCATGCCAAATCCAAGGCATAACTTCCATAGACACCTGCACACAAGCTTCACCAAATTTACAGCCTCCCATCACAGTTCACTCTTCAATTCTGCCTTGCTGCTTGTCACTAAAGATGAGTTGGCATGCCCCTAGCTAAAGCCAATCAATTCTTCCACTTGTGCAGTAGACAATCTACTCTCCCTTGCTCATGAGTAACACTTCAGCAACATTCGCCCCTCTCTCCCGCATCATCAATTTTTCCCTCTCTATCCATTAGCACACACTTGTGCTACTACTTTTGCCATTTTAAAAAACCTTGTTTTTGATCCCTCTTCCTTCTTTAACTGACACTCCATTTCTCTCACCCTTTGTATTTTCTCAAAAGAGTTGCCTAAACCTATTATTTCCAATTACCCTCTTCCAGTTCTCCCTTAAATCCACTTCGGTCAGGTTTTCATCAAACCTCCAAAACATGGAGTACACCAGTGAGCTCCACCTTGCCAAGGCAAAGGTCAATTCTCAGTTCTCATCATACTGAAATATCAGTAGCATTTGTCATAATCCATCACTCTCTGTTCGCCCTGATAACCTTTCTCCCCTTGAATTCCAGAGCACCCCAGTCTCTTGGCTTTCTTCCTGCCTTACTAGATAATCCTTGTCAGTTCCCTCTGCTGTTCTTTCTTCCTCCCGCAGATCTATCAACATTGGGGCACCTCAGGGCTCAATCCTTCTTCCTCTGCTCTCTTCTAACACTGTTCAATCCCCAGTGATTTCACAGTCTCCTGGATATAAATACTGTCCATATGGGCAACCACTCTCAAGTTCGTATCACAAGTATAGACTTCTTGACTGAATGCCTGCTCACATATGAAAGTCCATATTTGCCACCCCCTTGCACTTAGGTGGTACCATGTGACTAGCTTTAGTCAATGGGCTGTGAGAAGAAGTGACTGGTGTCACTGGACTAATAAACTGTATTAACAGCCAACACATGACTCTCTAATTTTCCTCTTTTCATGTTTCATGACCCTGGAAGCCATATGTTTCCAATGTAGTTACAATATGGCAGTGCTTCCATCACCTTTAGTACCTGAGTGTATCTGTGAAGCAGATCCCTCACTACCGACATTTCATCTCTACAACAAGTGAGAAGTAATTCTTTGATGTGTTAAGCCACTGACATTTTGGGACTTAATTTTAACTGTAGCATAATTTAGATTATCCTAAATTAGATATCAAACAGACATCTCAATCTTAACATAACCAAAACTGAAGTTTTTATGTTCCTTCTTAAAACTTACTCCACCTGCAGGTTCCCTACCTGTGTTGATAGCAGATCTATCATTCCAGTTTCTCTGGCCAAATTATTTGAGCCAACTTGACTCTTCACTTCCTCTCATATCTTACATCCAATCTATCAGGAGATGCTGTTGGCTCTGCCTTCAAAACATATCTACATTCAAGCACTTCACCCCACCTCCAGTCCTAGCACCCTAGGTTGATGCTGCTCTCTTGGCCAACATCATTTCTCTCAGATCACTCCAATTGCCTCCTAATGGTCTCCTTTCTTCCCCTCTTGTCCTCTGCCATATACTCTCAAGACAGTAATCAGAACAGTCCTTTTAAAACCCAAATCAACGGGGCCGGCCCAGTGGCACAGCAGTTAAGTTTGCACATTCCGCTTCAGCGGCCCGGTGTTCGCCAGTTCAGATCCCGGGTGCAGACATGGCACCACTTGGCAAGCCATGCTGTGGTAGGTGTCCCACATATAAAGTGGAGGAAGATGGGCACGGATGTTAGCTCAGGGCTGGTCTTCCTCAGCAAAAAGAGGAGGATTGGCAGCAGATGTTAGCTCAGTGCTAATCTTCCTCAAAAAAAAAAAAATTTAAATTAAAAATTTAAAAATAAAGCCCAATTCGGGGCTGGCCCCGTGGCCGAGTGGTTAAGTTCGCGCGCTCCGCTGCAGGCGGCCCAGTGTTTCGTCGGTTCGAATCCTGGGCGCGGACATGGCACTGCTCGTCAGACCACGCTGAGGCAGCGTCCCACATGCCACAACTAGAGGAACCCACAACGAAGAATACACAACTATGTACCGGGGGGCTTTGGGGAGAAAAAGGAAAAAATAAAAAAAATCTTAAATAAAAATAAAGCCCAATTCAAATCACATCACTTCTCATCAAGCCCTCCCGTCTTCTTATCTCCCCATAGAATCAGAGCAAAATCCTTACCATGGCCTACAAGGCTTTGCGTGATCAACCTGTACCCGGTCTTCCTTATCTCTCTGATTTCTATTGTTTTCCCCCTCACTCCATTCTAGCCACACTGGCCTCCTTGCTGTTCTGTCAACTTACCAAACATGCCTTAGGACATTTTCCCTAGAGAATCCCTCAGCCTGGAATGTTCCCTGGTGGCTGACTTCCCAATAACTTTTGAGTCTTTTCTTGGATGCCACCTTCTCAATGGAGCCTACCCTCACAACTCTATTTTAAATTGCAATGAGTCCATCCCTCACACCAGGAATTTTCTGCCTTTCTACTGTGCTCTATTTTTTCCACATCACTTCCCATCTTCTAACTTGCCACATGGCTTATTTATTTATTTGTTTATTGTGTGTCTCCTTACTCATTTGTGTCTCTTCTGTTATGTAACATCAATTCCTGGAACAGTGTATGTCCCATAATAGGAGCTAAATAAATATTTACTGGATTGACTAAGGTGGGTGAGGCAGACATATTTTTACCTTTCACAGGTAAGAATACAGACTCAGAGACAATGTGACAATGTAGAGAATTGCCCAAAACCATTCAGTTAATGTCTATCCAAAAAAAAAGATATAAAAGCACAATTTCCTAAATATCAAAGAGGTAGATGTCTATGTTCTCTAAATTTACTAGGTAGTTTAAATCTTGTAGTTTCATCCTGACCTTGGGTATTAACCTACCCAACGTGCTTGCTTATACTCTTGATTACATGCCAGAATGACATGTGCTAGGGGTTCCATTTTACTGTCTTTAACAACTGAATTTATCAAAGAGGATTTTGAAGTAGATAGAAAAGGGTTTCAAGACAAATCTAGTGTAGCGATATACTTTAAACAAATCTGTGTTTTTATTTTTTTGTACCATTATACAAATTGCTTATTTGGGGTAAAGCTACAATTGGCTCATGATGTAACTTTCTGTTCATCAAAGTTTCCTCAAGGGGTGGAAATAATAAACAAGTTGGTGTTGGTCAATAGTGATCTGTGCTCATAAACCACATGGGAAGATCCTGCATCTGTTAAGATTCTGCGTTTATGATGCTTTTCTTATATCCACAATGAAAGTAAAAAGCAACTGAAGATTTTAAATATGTTGGCCACATGCAAAATATGTTTCAAATTGCTCATTAAAATTTTTCTCCACCCATATGAAAAAAACTCAATTTAATTTACTTCATACAGTTCTTGGAAAAAAATATTTTCTCTCATCGAAATTAAGCCAATAATAGCAAACAACAAAAAATAACAGCATGCCAAAATCAAATACCTGAAGTCTAAAGGAATAGAAAAACCAAAAGATGTATTGGCTTTGTTGGCAAGACATGAGCACTATCCCGTAAAACCTCAGTGAAAATTACTTAAATATAAACAAGTGGCAAAGTTTGATACACGTTTAAGAAGCCATTTTTTATATTCTTACATTTGCATTTCTAACAATGACATATATTTGATCCATGAGACTCTGGATTTGGGCAGCAGGGAGACACAGAATAAACTTCCAGAGGTTCCAAAGTTGGTTTTCTAGAATGTTTTTGTTTGCAATAGCTCTGTGTCCATACTCTTATACTTTTATTTTGGGCATGAACTTGATTCATATTTATTAAGTTACATCTTTGAGCCATACTCTGTGCAAGAGATTATTATGTCCTTTTCTCAAAACTTCAATCTTTTGTGGAAACAGATATAGAAAAAAATAAATGCAAATCAAGGCAGGGTGAGCTTGAAGGGGCTTTCAGAGCACAAAAGAAGAATGGATTATTTCTGACTTCAGAACCAGGGTAAGGAATTAAGAATGAAGACACATTTGAGTTAAAATAATTTTTTAATTTCAACCATTGGTATTTCATCAATGCAGTCTAATTTTCCATATGAAAATTTTTTTTAAAAGATGAGTTTTCCAAAGGGGTCTGGGACTTTTTGCTTCACTCAAACTAAAATGGACTTAGAGTCAAATATGTGAATATCATGACAAAAAGAATCTTTGCGTATATAATTACTGGCCCGCACAACACTGGGAACAAGATGGTTCCCACCATCTTAGTTGTGCTAAACTAACTGTGAAACTGTTAGTTGTGCTGCAATTAGGCAAAGTTGACTAGGATTTTTGACAGAAGTTGTTACATTCTTTCACTTTGCTAAGTTACGTGGAATTCATTTTCAGCTCAAACCCATTCTGGAATGTCTTTAGTAGGGAACAGATCTTGAAGAATTTATGAATTGTACTAAAGAGTTCATGTTTTATTCTAAAGGCAAAAAAGAGGGACATTAAATAATGTTAAGCAGAAAAGCAAATTTGCTTTTCAGAAAGGTCAAACTACTGGCAGTGTGAAGGACAAGGTGGCAGTGGCACAAGAAGCCAGTTAGGGGATGGTTTCAGTCATCCAGGAAAGAAATGGTAAGCATCTGAAGGCAATGACAGAGCAGATGCGGAAGAGGAGGTAGATTTGAGGGATTTTTTTTTTTTTTGAGGAAGATTAGCCCTGAGCTAACATCTGCCACCAATCTTCCTCTTTTTTTGCTGACGAAGACTGGCCCTGAGCTAACATCTGTGCCCATCTTCCTCTAGTTTATATGTGGGATGCCTACCACAGCATGGCTTGCCAAGCAGTGCCATGTCCACATCTGGGATCCAAACTGGTGCACATTTAACCACTGTGCCACTGGGCTAGCCCCAATTTGAGGGATTTTTAAGATATAGAATTGGCAAGATTTGGTTGTGAATGGAAAATAGATAATGATAGAGAAGGAGAACTACATTCTTCCTATTTGGGTAATAAAATGTATGGAGTTGCCAGTAACGGATAGAAAATACTGGAGGAGATAATTAGGTCTGAGGAACAGGAGGGAAATATTTAAGTTATTTGTGTAATGATCCAACTGAAAACATCTCATATCAGATATGAAACTTATTATGTATAATACGTTTAAAGAAATCCTAATTCAAGGGTACAGGAAACAGGATGAGATATGTAAAATGAAGACCTTAGTTCTCAATGTATACTCTGAGCGAAGACATTGATAGAGATTGTAGATTTTCTGCAACTGGTAATAAGGAAAGAAAATCAATAAGGAAGCAACATGCCAGCATTAAACACTAGGCAGGGAAAGCATAGAATCTGCAGTAGACGCTATAAACTGGACAGAAAGTCGAAAAATCTGATAGAGATTTTGGAGTAGGGGAAATAAGATAGAAGATGCCACAATAAACAAAGAGTGAAATCTCAATCTCAAAATTACTGGAAGGACATCCCTCATGAACAGAGAAGCAAGAATTCTCAACAAGTCTGAGCCAATCAGATGCAGCAAAATATAATAAAGATATTAAATTAAGGTCAAGTGGTATTTATCCCAGGAATGCAAGATTGAGTCAAAATTCAAAGATCAATTAACCACACTAACAGAATAAAGAAAAATATCATATGATTATTTGAATAGATGAAGAAAAAACATTTAAAAAAGTTAAACATCATTCATGATTTAAAAAGACACTCGGCAAACTAGGAACGGAAGAAAACTTAGTTCAATAAAGGGCATCTGAGGGAAACCCACAGCTGACATTATAGTTAATAGTGAGGTACTGAACACTACTGTGTGAGATCAAGAACACGGCAAAGATGTCCACTCGCACCACTCCGATTAACGTAGTACCAGAAGCAGTATATGACAAGAAAAACAAATAAAAGATATGCAAGTTGTAAAGAAAGGACTAGACCTGTTGCTATTTACAGATGTCATGCGTGAGTACATAAGAAATCCTAAGAAATCAACAAAACAACTACTGGAAGTAATGGTAAATTTATCAAACACTCAGAATTCAAGGTCAATTAACAAAAATAAATTGTATTTCTATATACTCAAAAAATATAATCACAAAATTAAATTTAAAGAATTTCCACGTTTAGGGGCCGGCCCAGTGGTGTAGTGGTTAAGTTCAAGTGCTCCGCTTCAGCGGCCCGGAGTTCGCAGGTTCGGATTACAGAAATTGACAAGCTGATTCTCACACACATATGTCAGACTCTAACATACATATATTTGTACATAATATATACAAAGAACATAGAGTAGCCAAAACAGTTTTGAAAAAGAACAAAGTCTAAGTATTTATATAAACCCTTTTCAAGACTGAAAGCCACATTACTCAGGACAGTGAAGTGTGAGGATATGCTATACATCAACAGAACAGAAGAGTGTCCAGAAAGAGACCACACATAGGTGGGCAATTATTTTTTAATAAATTCACCAAGATAATTCAATGGGAAGAACTTCTTTTAAGCAAATTTTGCTAAAACAATTGCGTATGCACACGGAAAATATCAAACATAAACCTTGATGCTTATTTCACACCATAAATAACAATTAACTTAAAATGGATCATAGACTTAAACATAAAAGCAATAAAACTTCTAGGGGAAGATATATGAGAATATATTCAGAATATATTTGGAGTAGACAAAGATTTCTTAGGAAGGATACGAAAGACATGAACCATAAAAAAAGTTGATAAATTGGATAAAATTTAAAGCTTCTGCTCTCTGAAAGGCATCAATAAGAAAATAAAATGACAAGCTAAAGACCAGGAGAAAATTTCACAATACATATATCTGACAAGAGACTCATGTTAAGATTTTATAAAGAACTTTAAAATTTTAATAATTAGAAGACCAAAAAAACACTAAAACAATGACAGGTCTAGAGCAGACATTTCACAAAAAAAAAGTTTATGAATTGTTAATAAGGACATAAAAAGATGTTCAAAAGTGTTAGTCATCAGGAAAATGCAAATTAAAACCACAATGAGATACCACTGCTTATCCACTAGAATGGCTAAAATTAAGAAGACTCAGAATGCCAAGTGTTGGCATGCATGTGGAACAACTGGAACTTTAGTACTTTTCTTGTGGTTCAGGCCTACTGAAAACAGAGTTTTTCCATTTTTTTAATGAAAAATGTCTTTATTTGGCTTTATTCTGGGGGTCAATGCTGTTGTTTACAGGCTTTTAGATTGGTAGGCTTTTTTTTCTTTCAACACATCAAACATGGCATTCCACTGTCCCCTGACTTGTATAACAATAGGTGAGAAACCTGTTATAATTTATCTTTGTTTCTCTGCATACATCTTTTTACTACAGGGGCTTTTAAAATATTTTTTCAATTATTTTCAGAAATTTGATTATGTTGTACCTTGATGCATTTGTGTTAGTGTGTATGTGTGCACCTCGCTTTGGGTCCATTGTGCTTTTGGAAACTTTGGGTTTATAATTTACATCAAATTTGGAAAATTTGAAGCCATCCTGTCTTTATTTTCATACACTGTATTTTTTATTCCTATAAATTCTATTTGGTTCTTTTTAATAGTTTACATTTCTCTTCTTACTATGTTCATGTTTTTAACGTCTTTGTGTACCAATTCTAACAACACTGTCATTTCTGTGCTTTTTCTATTGACTAATTTGTTTCCTGTTTGAGGGCCCCATTTTCCTTCTTGCTTGTTCATTAGTGTTTTATTTGATGCTGGGTATTGGATTGGACATTGTTTTCTTCCTTTAAAGAGCTAAATAACTTGCAGATCAGTTTCATCACTTTGAGGCCTATTTACACATTTGGTGGGTTGGATCTGTTTTATTTTAACCTTCACTCCATCCAGTGTTAGTTCACTCCTCCTTCTAAAGCTAGCCTCCTGGGTCTCCATCAAATCTCCCGGATGATCATCCAGGACTCTCCATTCTAGATGTTCAGAGCACAGATGTCTTCCTGCCCTTTGTGAGCTCTGGGAATATTCCCATTCACAGCTCCATGGTCATTCTTTGTCCATCTTTGTGGAGATTTATTCTCCATTTGGACAGCCTGGTACTCAACAAAGACTAGAAGAGACCCCATGCAGATTTATGAAGTTCCTTACTTATAGAGTGCCCCCCTTTCCAATACACTGTCCTGTCACTTCCAGCTGCCTCAGCCTCCCCAGACTCTGATCTTCATCTTCTTAAGTCAGCAAGCCTCCAGGATCTGTCTGAGTTTCCCTCTCTGTGCCCACAGTTGGAAGTTGACTCTAGGCAGAAAGCCAAGAAGATCAAAGGGTTCATACTTGCTCCTTTTCTTACAAGTATCATGGTCCTTCTTATTCTTCAACCTCTAGAAACAGTTCTTTCATTAATTTGTTTGGTTTTCTAACTGCTTGCTATCGGAGGTTAGAGCTGATCTTTGACACTTTGTTTTTTAACATGGTCCAGGTACAGGATTTATTCCTAGGTGGAACTATATAGTAAGTATAGATTCAGTCTAGGTGAAGTTTACATGGCAACTCCTTTCAGAAATTGCTACCTGAAGCAATGTGTTGTAATTACAACTTGAATGTTTCAACAAAGACATTCATTGTCATGTTATAACTGGTTGTGGACAGTCACCTCTGACTAAACACTCAGCTTGAGAGTTCCAGACATCTCAGACAACAATAATAACCATCTATAATTAATTTAAAAGTCATTTTACAATAAATTTATCATTCCAAAGAAATTCATAGTTTTTAGGTTATACACACACAAACACATAAACTTATTGTTACAGTACAAACGAATTATCATTTTGTTTCACCAGTGTGTATCTATACATATATGTATACTCAAATTGATGGCTTCATTAAGAATGCCAACCTATTCAAGGTGTTCTCCGATATTTCTAATACTCTCAAATGAATGCCACCAATATTTTAACTTGACCAATCTTGACTAGCTACAGTCACCTAGTGGCATCCAACATCTTCTCTCTGCCCATTTCACTGAACCTTACTGCCCCCACTGATGTTGCCCAAAACCTAAAATCTGTGCTGTGTGCCGAATCCTTAAGTTCTCAAAGCCATTAAACTTTGGGATGCCAGAGAAGGACTGGACTCCAGAAAGAGTCAATGAGAATAGGTCCCAAAGTAGCTCCAATATATCCAGAATTTTACAAAGTCTTTCAAGAAAACAGTTCCTCCAACTTCCAGCTCTTCCCTTCTAATCCCAAGGGCCCAGTTCTAATCCAAAGAGCCAGGCTGGGAACACATGCCATGCCATCCCTTCCATCCTCTTGCTTGCTCCATTTCCTATGACCCCTTCCTTCAACCAAACTCAGTGCTTGGGGGAAAGCAGAAGCTCCAGACACATCAACAGATCATAGACACATTGCGGGGGGGCGGGGGGGGTGTTGACTGAGGGGTGGGAGGAGAGCTATGGATGTTTTATATTCCAAAAATACCTGGATCCCAATCCAGACATGAAAAAAGACCCTTTTATAGGGCATTAATTACCCATTGAAATTTCAGAGGCCATCAAAATGGCGCCAACATATTCCACATTTCATAATATATATATTTTCTCTTCTAAATTCCTTTAACATTGTCAAAGTTCCAAGGACTCTAAAATATCCTAAAACAATTACCTTTTTAAGACACTTAGAGTAAGCAACTTAGATGCTCAATAAGATGTCATTTTAATACAAGTGATTATAATGGGTTACAGAATGCACAAGTTAGAAGAAAAAAATGTGGAAAATAATCAAAGAAAATAACTTTTGGAGAACCATACAATAAATCCTACAATGCCAAAAACTAAATACCAAAATCTACCAAGTAAGCCATGTAAAATACAAAGAAAAACATCTAACATCTATTTTGCAAAGCATTTATACTGCTTAGAAAAAAATTTACAATTCATAAGAATCTTTTTAAAAAACCTTCTCCTATTAATGTTGACCATGATTTGGTAAATACTAACTGCCAAAAAAAATTCATCCACAGATTTAAGTAAATCAAGAAAATGGAAATTTATAATACATTTTCTCCTAAATGTGAATAAGCGTAGTACATTCACACTAAACAACAAAATAACTTAATTGATAAGATCAGTTATAAAAAGGTCATCACACAATTACCCTAAGATGGCTGAAGAACTGGGAGGATAAACACAACCAGGAAATCCCCTGTCCCACGGCGCGATTTGATGAATTGCCCTTACAAAATCATTTATCACAACCTAAAGTATATAAATGTCACAATCAAAGGTACATGATCAAACTTGCGTTTGCAAATAGCCTAAAAATATCCTTTTTGGGGAGGGAAGGATAAGCTTATATGTCAACAAAATATAAAAGATATATAGTACTCATTTTCCGAAAATGTAACTAAGTACCAGTGAATGTTAGTAGGAAAGAAAAAAGGAAAGAAGGAAGGAAGGGAGGGAGGGAGGGACGGAGGGAGGAAGGAAGAAAGAAAGAGAGAAAAAGAAAGAAAGGAGTTCACTTAACTTTTCAGGACTTTCTTCACCAAGCTTCCACTTAACTCTTTTCTCATAATATTGGGATGGATTTGTGATCTTTCCCCTTTTTAATTCTCTTTGATGCCCTTTCTTCAGATTCTAATATAGCACATTCCATCAACCATTTTTAAATGCACAATCATTTTGCAACATTGAAAAGAATCTAAAGATTCAAATTCTATGTAGTTTAATAGACTCTGCATCTCATTATTCAATTAACTTCACTCGGCATAAAACATACATGAGTCTCTTCCAGTCACTCTGTATTTCACTTATTTCTGTCCCAAAAAGTGGCTCCTTACCAGATTTCATTCTTCTTTACTTCACTGTTTCTCTACCCACCTCTCAGGATCACCTGGCTAGATTAAACCGAGTTTGCCTCATCCCACTGACAACGTAATTTGGAATACTGCCTCTAATCCCATCCACACCAAAAGCCCGCTGCGGCCATGAAAATGCGCCACTCGGATCTTCTGCTATGGAGCGCATAATTGACAGACAGTCCCAGCTGCTGTTCTCTGAATCCACCACCTGCTCCTGCTGAGACCACACTTCCCACCGGTTGCCCCAGCCGATGACTGAGTGTGGGGATGCTGAGGCCAGCCCAAACTTTCTTATAACTCTATTGCAGGCTGAGACTTCCTACTAACTCTTCTGCCTTTCCTCTTTCCTTCACATTGCTCTGTGATCTGACAATTCTCCCCACACTGCCCCCCTCAGTCTTCCTTTCCTTTTACTCTTACAGATGTTCCCCCAATAAATCTCTTGCACATCTAGTATATAATCCCATTTTGGCCTCTGTTTCTAGAAGACTCAATCTCGTGCACCTCCATCTCCATAGCCAGCCTATCTCTCTCAGTCCAGCGGGCCCAGCCTTAGCCCAGTATGAACTCTCAGTTTCTTATTTCCAAGCAGTTATGGCACAAGCAATTTGCTTACATGAGGTACCTTAACATTAACATTAAAAAATGTCTCATGAGAAAATATAGGCAGTACACTCTTTGACATCAGTATCCAAAGGATCTTTTTGGACACCATGTCTTCTCAGACAACGGAAACAATAGAAAGAATAAACAAATGGCATTTCATCAGACCAAAGAGCTTCTTCAAGGCAAGGGAAAACAGGATTGAAACAAAAAAATAATCCACCAATTGGGAAAAAATATTTGCAAGTCATATATCCGAGAAAGGGTTAACCTCCATATTACATAAAGAACTCACACAACTCAACAACAAAAAATCAAACAACTGGATCAAAAAATGGGCAGGGGACATGAATAGACATTTCCCCAAAGAAGATATATGGATGGCCAATAGGCGCATGAAAAGATGCTCATCATCACTGATCATCAGGGAAGTGAAAATCAAAACTACAATAAGATATCACCTTACACCCATTAGAATAGCAAAAATAACCAAAACAAAAAGTGACACATGTTGGAGAGGTTGTGGAGAAAAAGGAACCCTCATACACTGTTGGTGGGAATGCAAACTGTGCAGCCACTATGGAAAACAGTATGGAGATTTCTCAAAAAATTAAAAATAGAAATACCATATGACCCAGCCACCCCATTACTGGGTATCTATCCAGTGAACTTGAAATCAGAAATTCCAAAGATCCCATGCACTCCCATGTTCATTGCAGCATCATTTACAATTGCCAAGATGTGGAAGCAACCTAAGTACCCATCAACTGATGATTGGATAAAGAAGACATGGTATATATATATATATATATATATATATATATGATGGAATATTACTCAGCCATAAAAAAGGATTAAATCGTCCCATTCACAACAACATGGATGGACCTTGAGGGTATTATGTTAAGCGAAATAAGCCAGATAGAGAAAGACGATCTCTGTATGACTCCACTCATATGTGGAAGTTAAACATGTAGACAAAGAGAACAGATTAGTCATTACCAGGGGAAAGGTGGGAGGTGGGGGGTGGACACAAAGGGTGGAGTGGTGCACCTACAACATGACTGACAATAACGTACAACTGAAATTTCACAAGGTTGTAAACTATCATAATCTTAATAAAAAGTAAAAAAAAAAGTGTCTCATGGACACTCAATGAACATTAATTCCATTAATTCTATTGCCCCCAAAGCTGCACAGACTAACTTGAGGTTCTCAGAAAAAAACAAAAGTTATTCAAAGAGCGTTAACTTACTTCACACTGTACATCTAACATTGTACTAGATGTGAAAAATTCAAAGTTCAATAAGGAATGGTTGCTGTCTTCAAGGAATCCATGGCCTGTTTGTTAGAAAAGATAACCTTTAGAAAGTACTATAGAGTTTGCAAAGCAGTTTAAGGTACTTTTCCTCGCTTATGCCTCACAAATTCCTTTGAACAAGAATATAGGAGATTATTACTTTCATTTTAATTTCATAGTTGACAAATTGAGTACTTACTATGTGTCAGGTTCTATTCCAGGCACTGAAGATGGGAGACTGAACAAAATAGATAAAAATCCCTGCCCTTATGGAGCTTGAATTCTGTGTGGCACTCACATAACCAGAGTATTTGAGCTGGGACTCAAACACGGCTCTCCTTGTAACAACATGGGTAACTCTCCAAAACATGATGGTAAGCAAAAGAAGCCATACAGAAAGTGTATATGCTGATAGGATTCTATTTAGATAAAGTTCAAGAATCAGCCAAATTAATCTATGGTGATAGGAATGGGAACTGTCATTTCCTCAGCAGGGGAGAGTGGATGGAAATTGACTGGAAAGGGGCACAAGGAAACATTCTAGAATAACAGCAATGTTCTTAATCTTGATTGGGGTGCCCCAGGTGTACACGTTTGCCAGGATCCATCAAGCTCCACACTTCAGATCTGTGCATTTTACCACATGTAATTATAACTCAAAAGAAAATAATAGTTTTGTAAACTCCTGCTTTCACCACCACACTTTGTCTTCATTTATTAAGGGTTTCAACAGCTTCTTCGCTATTTTTTTGTATTTCTTTTTGACAAATAGGACAGGAGTAAAACAGAATCCCTGCTGTTTAGCCTTCTCTCTAGCATCGGTTAACCTGCCTACATTCCCCTAATCTAGAAGGCAGATGATTTCATTTTGTTGATCATCTTGCACCAAATTCAGCTTCATGCCACCTCCCCCCACCGCGCTTCACTACTTTTTTATTTTGTCCTTACCCATTTCCTCAAGCTTCATTTTGTTTTAGTCTCTAACCTAACCCTTGTTTCATTTCTCTTTAATTATGTCTCTTTTGTTCCATTTAATGCAGACATGCTTGCTTAGTATCTTAACTCAACATGCAATACACATTGATTTATTTAGGGTTCTACTCTTTTCCACTCCAGTTGCGATATTTCGTTGTGTCTATCTGTTTCTAGTCAGTTGGTCATACTCATCTTCTCCTTCCTGTAATCTGCTTCCCAAGTAAAAAATCTCTTTGCTTTTATGATTCCAAGATGTGCAATTAAGGTCCACACTACTTCCAGGTTATGAGCCTGTTCTTTCCTATTAGTTTGAAATAGGACCAGAATGGTATTTCCCTCAGTAAGTATACTTGCTTCTCGTAAATGAAAATCTCAACTCTGCTTTTAACAAAATAACTCTTCCACCAACTGTCCAAACAGTTGATACTCCTGCTTCTCAACAATATGTCACCTCAGTGCCACCATTATTTACATCTTCCCACTAGACAAGAAGGTTAGAAGATACATCCTCACAAATGAACCGTTTGTCTCTCTTTCCTTCTACAGAGAGATTATTCCAATATCTGTAACTGGAGAGCCTTCTTAATACTGTTTCTTTCACTTCTATTAAATCATTTTTTCTTTAAAAAAGTTAGAAAGGATCATATATTATTCAAGAACAAATAAATTCATCATTTTATCACTGACCCTATTTCAATGTTATACTGAAATCATATTTCTTTATTTCTTTTAAAATTATCTATTTTAAAATGTATATGTGCTAGAATAAATAGTGTTAAAGTTTAATAGAATTACACAAGTTATGAATGAAACAAGTTAAATATAGTTTTAAACTATATAGTTTTGACACTATGGCTTAAGACTTCGAAGTAATATAGATATAGAAACTATTTCTGAACACTTAGAAATAAAACCTTTTTTTTAATGAGGAAAGAACTCTTTTTTAAAATTGGCCCTGAGCTAACGTCTGTTGCCAATCTTCCTCTTTTGTTTTTTTGCCCCCTTAGGACATAGTTGTATATTCTAGTTGTAGGTCCTTCTAGTTCTACTATGTGGGACACCGCCTCAGCATGGCTTGATGAGTGGTGCTAGGGCCGTGCTCAGGATCCGAACCAGTGAAACCCTGGGCCACCAAAGTGGAACGTACAAACTTAACTACTCAGCCACAGTCCTGGCCCCTAAAACCTATTTTTAATTTAAAAGCTAATAAAGTTAATAATCACTAGAAATGCATATATATATATACACATACATATATAATTTCTTAGCTATGCTTCTAATTTTTGGAAAGATGGAGAGAAAGAATCCATTATGAGAAAGAAAATATTACTACTGAGTGATAAATCAGAGTCCCAAGAGAATAAAACAAAACAGTTCACATCTTTTTCTATCAATCCCCTTATCAGTTCATACCATGTCTGCCTGGAAAGTTCTTATTGCCCCTGTGACTTCCCCAGAGTCTTGGCTTTTAGACAAGGAATGTGTATATGTTGTGTAGAGGAAAGTAACTTTAAGACCTTCAAACCCGTTATCTGAATCGGCTTGGGCTCCCATAAAAAACACCACAGACTGAGCAGCTTAGACAACAGACGTTTATTGCTCACAGTTCTGGTAGCTGAGAAGTCCCAGACTAGGGTTCCAGATAGTCAGATTCTTGGTGAGGGCCCTCTTCCTGGCTTACAAATGTCTGCCTTCCCACTGTATCCTCACATGACAGAGAGAAGAAACTCTGGTGTCTCTGCCTCTGCTTATGAGGGCACTAATCCTATCCTGGGGGCTCCACCCTCATGCCCTCATCTAAACCCAATTACCTCCCAGAGGCCCCATCTCCTAATTCCATCACACTGTAGGTTAGGGCTTCAACATACAAATTTGGGGGGGTACATAAACATGCATTTCCTAGCACCCCTCAATTCCTTTAGAAACCTGGGAGCAATTCAGCTATAAGACACAAGTTTCTCTTACAATGCCAATCTCTTACAGCTCTAGTGTATTATTACTCTCATCATGCTAGATATTCTCCAAGAGCTCATCGAATATACTCCCCATCCTTCCCCACCCTGCTCTCTGTCCCAGAGAGTTGGCCTTATGGACTGTCTATAGGGCTCCCCTGCCCTCTGTTTTCTAGCTAGTTTGGTCAGTTGGAGGCACCTGGAGAAGATCAAAGGATGAGAAGAGAACGAATTTGAGTTTTAGTCCCTCAAAACTCACCAACTGCTGTGTTCGTCTTCCAAAGCCCGCACTGTCAGCAGCTTCCGGGTGCTGGTCACCAGCCTTCTCCCTGCCCTTCTGGCCTGTGTTTGGTAATGACCTCCACCATTGTTGGTGGTTCCCCTTACCCATCTCACACCCTTGGAAACGGTCTCTCACGACACTCTCCTGAACGATCCCACCCATTTCCTTCCAGGATCCTAACTGCACAGATTCCCTGTCTGTTTTCTCCATTTTAACAAAGATCCCCTCTTATCAGCTTAGTTTTTCACTAGCCTGGACCCCAGAGGGAGCAGGGCAAGTGTCAAACCACAAGAAAGGATCAAAGGCAGGAAAACTCCATGCTGCCACATGGAGGACTGAGTCGTGTGAGTGATAAATCCAAGTCACACTATAAACAGAGACCTATATATGGATGGACTTTGTCAAGAGTTAAAAACTGACCGTATTTGGCTTGAAAAGATGAAAATCCTACCCTCAGTTAAAGCTTTGCTTCTCAGCTGCCAAATCAAACATTGCAATATACTTACCAACTTGCAATACTCTGACAATGTTTAAATGTGACTGCTTTTCTGAAATTGTACCTGCTATAATTTACCAGGTTTTTCTAACTTGAAAATATTTTAAATGCTTTCAATATTTTGACCAAAATACCCCTAACTATGATGAAATTTATTCTGAGGGGAAAGATCAAGGGCCTTCTCAGAAGGTCTTGAGAAGCAGGCTTGGTTCGCATCTCATTGGAATCGTTGAGGAGCATCTTCTGGGGTGACTTCCAGAAGGAGAACGTGCTCAGAGACTGGACAGCTGCTGTTCTGTTTGCTCCCCCACAGTTCCCTAACACTAGGTTTTTCAGATAAAATCAGGACAAAAATTAATATAATGTACAGCATCAGAGAATAACATAAGTTACAACAATGAAGGCTGCATGGTTGGAAAGTACCCTACCTTGAACCATAGCAATGTTCTTCACTTTTTTTTTTCTCAATATGCCCTGAAAAAATTTGGAAAAGGTGTACACCTCTTTGTAAATGTCTATATTGACATATAAAACGTCTTCTTCGCCACAGTTTAAATAGCTACAAAGAAGGCAATTTTCAGAATATTATAAATACTAACATTACTGCTTTAAATGTAGCCAGTGGAATATAAATATCACATCAATTTGATGCCATCATAATTTATTTTATTAGTATATGAGCAAATACGTGACAAGCTTTTCTTTAATAGTCAAAAATTTGGCTTGGTCCTTTTTCTTCTTGAAGTAGTTGTTCCACGTGACTTGCCCTACAACATCTACAGAATGTGATTTGAAAGTGATATATTTTTCATGTTCAAAAGTATTTTTGATCACCTTAGCATATTTCTTTACTACAAAAATATGACTATAAATTGAAATTAATTTTTATTGCCTGTGATCTCAAACATCTAAGAATTATGTTTCCTTCTGGAGTAAGGTATTGTTACAATTATTAGCAGTACATAATAATAATAAATAATAATAAAAGTATTAGTAGTAAATAATTGATCAAGACAATATAAATACTTCACAAACTTTGGTGCTTTTTATTTTTATGTTTTACTAAACATAAAAATTAAAATGCATGGGAAATGTTTATCTTAATGAGTGCATTAGGGGTAGTGCTTATGGCTCCTTGGCTGAAGAAACTTTGCTAACACCAGCATTTTGAATTTGTCTCTTGCACACTTTCTCTTCTCCAGAGGCCTTTACAGTACTGAACACAGCAGCGTGGTAAGTTCACGATGGGTGAGAAATCTGCATTTCTTTGGTATAAAGCAGAAAAGGAGTAACTTTGAAAGCGGAAGTGGGAAAGGAAAATGGGAGATGAGTTACCAAGCAAATTAATTTTGGTAATGTACATACGGAAGTCGAACAAATGAAAACTGATATCCGTGAAACTGTTTTTGCTCACATAACCCTTGGTAAGCCTCTGAACATCCCCCAGTAGAATCTGTGGATGTGATTCTATTCGTCTTATTGACAGAGATGAGGAAAACTCCGCACATAACTCTGTAAAACAGCAGCACAGGGCCCCTAGGCAAAATCCTCACCCCCAAAGAGAATTGCCCCAATCTCCTTATCTCAAGGATGCTATTTTACTTAATCATCAAGCTCTGTGAAGCTGTGAATTAAAAAAATTAATTTGGTAAAATCCCTATTACCCAATTCTTGATGAACTTTATTTTTTGAGGATATTGGTTCAGTTATTTTCTTTTTAACCTTAATACTTAATTTAAACCAGCCTGGTACAAATGAGCTATCAACTGAACTACTCAA
Organism: Equus asinus; assembly: GCF_041296235.1. Lineage (NCBI taxonomy): Eukaryota > Metazoa > Chordata > Mammalia > Perissodactyla > Equidae > Equus > Equus asinus. The sequence continues at coordinate 173,272,915 of NC_091790.1, forward strand.
TAAACAATTCTCAGTGAGCCCAAACCTCGTGCTCATCTTTGTATTAGGTCCTGACAGGGTCTCGAAATAAACGAGAGGCCTAGACCCTGTCTTCTGAGAGTTTCAGTCTTCCTGGAGAAAATGATGTACTGCCCTCAGAAAAGATGTCACTAATAAGACAATGCTCTATAATTTAATACAATATGTAAATATAATACAATTTAACGCAATATAGTAAATATACTATAACTTAATTTGCCATATGAGAAATCCAGGGGAAAGACGTAACTATGGAATATGAATTATATGAAATGAACAAAGAGCTTTCACAATGAAGAAAATATTTTGAGATAAAATTCTTCAAGTTTGCATTTTAGAAATTCAATTTTACCCCTGAATGTATATATTAGTGAGTATTCTGGACAAAAATTAAAGCTATAATTCGCTATCAAAAAATGCAAACCAATGAGTGCTATGGTCTGAATGTTTGCGTCCCCCCAAAATTCATATGTTGAAATCCTAATGCCCAATGTGATGGTATTAAGTGCGGCTTTGGGAGGTGCTGAGGCCATGAGGGTGGAGCCCTCATAAATGAGATTAGTGCTCTTATAAAAGAGACCCCACAGAGCTCCCTACCCTCTTCCACCTTGTGAGGACACAGCAAAAAGACAGCTGTCTATGAACCAGGAAGCCCTCAGTAAACACCAAGTCTGCCAGGGCTGTGATCCTGGACTTCCCAGCCTCCAGAAATGTGAGAACTAAATGTTTGTTTTTTATAAGCCACTGAGGCTGTGGTATTTTGTTATAGCAGCCCGGAAAGAACTAAGATGATGATTTACCACTTACCATCCACTAGGATGACAATATTCAAAAAGATAAATAACACGTGTTGATGAGGATGTGGAAAAACTGGAACACTCATACACTGCTGCTGAGAATGTAAAATGGTGCAGCCACTTTTGGAAAGTTTGGCAGCTCCTCAAAGGACCAAACATAGAGTTACGATGTGATCCAGCAATTCCACCCTTAGGGATATATGCACAAAAATGAAAAATGTCTCCACAAAAACTTGCACACGATTGTACATAGTAATCATTATAACCAAATAGTGGAAAGAACCTAAATGTCCATCAGCTGATAGATAACATAGATAACATTACTAAAAGGGAATATTATTCAGCAACCAGAAGGAAAGAAGTACTGACTTATGATGCAACATGGACAACCTTGGAAATATTACGCTAAGGGAAAGAAGCCAGTCACAAAAAGCCACACAGTGTATGAATTCACTTATATGAAGTGCCCACGATAGGAAAATCTACAGAGACAGAAAGTAGATCAGTGGATGCCTAGGGCTGAGGAAATAGAGGGATTAGGATATGAAACCTAATGTGTGAAGAGTCTCTTTTAGGGTGATGAAAATGTTCTAAAATCGATTGTGGTGATAGTTGCACAACTCTGTGAATATACCAAAAACTATCTAATTGTATACTTTAAATTTGTAAATTGTATGGTGTGTGAATTACAGCACAATAAAGCTGTTATTTTAAAAAAGAAACCTAAAATACGGCTAAATTTTTTCCGTATGGATTCCATCTTCCAGTTAGACCATTCTCCCAAATCATGCAAAGTACATGTATTTCTTTCTACACTTTAGTCCAGTGTTTTCTGAGGCACTTCAGAGGTATTTGGGCTGAACCTGCAGCCATGTGGGTGGCCTCTTCCTGTGCTGTTCTCAGGGTGGGCCTTGGAGAGGAATGAGCCACTCCTATTGACTTGGAACATTGTCCACCTGTTTCCTCCTATTTCCTTTGTTCTTGAAGAACTAGCAAAGTCCTGACTATTAAGCTCCAGAGGTTTTAGGATTAATTCTAGCTTTGTCATGCTACCAAGTGAAGACGACTGTGGAGAATAATCCTAAATAATAGTTGGCCCATGATTTACTCTTCATTTGCTTTTGAAAGAATTTACGTGCTTTTTCTCACAGATTGAAATTACTACTTCCATTTTGGATGTCATATCAGCACTCCCAGAGCATAACGCTCTCACTGAATAGAGGGTTGAAGGAGAAATATCTGAGGAGCTTCTAGTATTCAGGGAAAAGCCACTGTAGAATTGAACATTTGTTTTAGAATAACCATAAAATGTGTAATGTGTAGATAATGAAAAGTTAGTGATTTTATCATTTAGCTGTTCCATAACTGTAATCAGCACCTCACTTTCACCTTGTGGCAAAGAATAAAGCAAAGCACATCATACAAGCAAACATACCTTAAATATTTTATTAAGAGGTTCCTTCCAAATTAGCGTCTTATCTCAAGCCTGGGGACCAGAGGCAATGAATTCCGCATCCAGTCACTCGAAAGAGGCAGGAAGAACCTGACATGTTGCAGACAGTCCTGAACCAAGACTTAAGAGACTCGGGTTTACATCCTGGATCTGACATTTAATAACCTGGAAACTTTGTCAAATCTATGGACTTCTCCAAGCCTCAGTTTCTTTGTCTCTAATGTAGGTGTAATAACAATTGCCCTGACCATCTCACAGGATAGTTCTTAGGAGTAAATGTAAAAGTATTTAGAGAAAAATAAAAAAGACGTATACAATGTTAAGAATAATGAGCTGGGTAAGAGAACTGGACCTTATCCAATACGAGGTCGCCTCCCCTCCCTTTAATTATCTTCTTATCTGCAAGCATTGACCCTCCGAGGAGAGTAAAAGTTTTTAGTATCTTTTCTAGCAATGGCAGAGTTAAGCACTTTCTCTGGCATTGTGTTTCCTTCTTACGTCACTATCATTTTACAGTGAAGAGCCGAAAGATCAAAGAGATTGAGTAACAACCAAAGTTATACAGCTAGCAATTTCTAGAAAAGGAATGAAAACTTAACTCTAATCTCATGTTTTTTCTACTAATTAACCCTTTGGGGGAGAATTCTGCTATGTTTGATCTCCTGAACAACCTCTATCCCCTCAAGGCAACCAAATCACAGCGTCCCTAGACAGGAGGGAAGATGGGCTGAAGAGTGTTGTCAAGCTCTGATGGCAATAGGTCTCAATTTGCCCAGGATAGTCGCTGTCTACACTGGTTGTCTTGACATAATTAGCAACAGTGCCCTTCCTTGCACTTGCAAAAATGCTTTGGTTTGGATCTTAGACACTAACACTGCTTTTACCTCATGAGGGTGAATCACTCTCCTCAGGGACTTAGATCAGCACTTCTCAACTGTCATCACTAGACATCAAAGTTGTAGATTTGTAAACGCACTACAAACTTGTATGTTTTTAAAAAAGTTGTATGAAGTTAAGATAATAGGGAATATACATGTCGGGGGAAGATAAAATCCATGTAATTAGTAATTAGACTGAAGAGACAGCAAAGACAGGAGAAATAGAAAAGTTATGAACATGTAAATGAAGAATTGTGATCCTGGATGTGTCAACATATTCAGAGAAAAAGAATCCACTCACTCATAATAAGATATTTTAAAAGACAATTTGTAAAAGCAAGATGTCTCCTCTAACACTTCCCAGGAAGCAATCAAAGTGAAGAAGAATGCAATTTCTACTCCCCAAAGGGACATTTTAGCTAGGTTGATTATTTTGGCCCCTGTGTGTTCCTATGAGCGTATGTTTTCCAGTGACCTACCCCTTGGAAAGAATATCTGCCTCAAACCAGTACTAACTTTTGCTTTTCATCTACCTCCTGATTTTAAAATAACAGCGGGGATCCGTCACCTTTTACTCCTGAGGCTGCCGACCTTAATATTTTCTTCTTTTCTTGTCATATTATCTAATTTATAAAACTTTTTTTTCTATTTAAAATCAAAGCTGTATGTGCACACAGTGAGGACAGAGAGCAACTGGAACTCTCATTCACGGCTAGTGGGAGTGTAAATGAGTATAACCACTTTATAAAACTGGAAGTATCTACTATAATTGAACACACGTTTACCTTTAACTCAGCGAATGTTCTCCTAGATGTAAACCCAACATAAAATTGTCTACATCTGCACCAAAGGACATATTCAGAAATGTTCATAGTAGTATTATTAGTAGTAGCCCCTAACAGGCAACAACCCACATATCCATCAACATTAGAATGGATAAATAAATTGTGGTTTATTCATACAATGAAACACCATACAGCAATGAAATAGAAATGAAAGCACTACTCCGCTATACAACATGGATGTATCTCACAGTCATGTTTAATAAAAGGAATTGGACTCAAAAAAGAGTATCATGTATGATTCCCCTGATGTAAAATTTAAAATAGGCAAGTCTAATGCAACATGTTAAAATTCAGTTGCTTGTGGGAGGGAGATGATGGTGGTTACAGACATGGCATAAGACAGACTTCTGAGGTCTAGTAATGTTCTATTTCATGATCTGGGTGGAGGTTATAGGGTATGTTTTCCTTATGATAACTCATTTAGCTGTATCTGTATGATTTGATCACTTTGGTGTGTGATACTTTAACAAGAATATTCATTAAATTATGCCTTATTTTTCTTTCCACAATGTCTAGTTAACATCCATCACCAAACATAACTACAAATTTCTTTTTCTTGTCATGAGAACTTTTAAAATCTGTTCTCTTAGCAACTTTCAAATGTACAATACAGTATTATTAACTGTAGTCACCCTGCTGTACATTTCTTTCCCATGACATATACTTTATAACTGGAAGTTTGTACCTTTTGACCCCCTTCACCCATTTCACCCACCCCAAACCCCGCACTTCCGGCAACTACCAATCTGTTCTCTGTATTGATGAGTTCAGTTTCTTTTTTTAGACTCCCCACATAAGTGAGATCATATGGCATTTGTCTCTTCTCATTTATTTCACTTAGCATAATGTCCTCGAGGTCCATCCATGTTTTCACAAATGGTAGAATTTCCTTCTTTTTATAGCTGAATAATGTTCCACCAGATATATATACCACATTTTCTTCATCCTTTCATCTGCTGATGGGCGCTTAGGTTGTTTACATGTCTTGGCTACTGTAAATAATGATGCAGTGAGCATGGGGATGCAGATATCTTTTCAAAGTTATCATTTCACTTCCTTCAGATAAATACCCAGAAGTAGAATTGCTGGATCCTATGGTCTGTTCTAAATTTGAGAGATCCTTTGGCTGTCATGTGAAGAAAGCAATTTCTGGGAGAAGAGTGGAAGCAGAGTCAAACATGGAGCCCACTGAGAATAGTTCAGGCGAGATGTGAACTTGGACCAAGGAGAGGAAGTGAAAATGGAACCAGATGAAAAGCATTGGTTTTGGAGGTAGAACTAACAGGCTTGATGGGGAAGGAGGCAATGAGGGAAATGGAGGAATTAAAGCTGACTCTTAAGCTTTGAGTTTGACCAACTGTGTGATGAGAATGACCAGAGGATCAAATTTGGGGGTAGAAATCAAAATCTAAGTTTTGGGACATATGAAGTTTGAGATGTCAAAATCGTCAGCAAGGCATATGAATTTGAAGCTTTGAAACAGGCACAGTAGAGGTATAAATTTAGAAATTGTCAGCATATGGATGGTATTTATAGCTATTACATTGAAATACTTCATAACGATTCTCAACCCTGCCTTATTCAACATTTTATCAGTGACTATGGTTAAATGTATTAGCAAAATCACAGATTAACAGTGAAGTAATACACTGAAAACAGTGCCAAAAATAAGAAAACAACTCAAAGCGTGATACCACTTAATAGGAAGAATGAAGGCTGGCCGGTGGCATGGTGGTTAAGTTCACACACTTCGCTTCAGCAGCCCAGGGTTCGCAGGTTCAGATCCCGGACACGCACCTACACACCGCTCATCAAGCCATGCTGTGGCAGCATCCCATATACGAAATAGAGGAAGACTGGCACAGGTGTTGGCTCAGGGATCATCTTCCTCAAGCAAAAAGAGGAAGATTGGCAACAGATGTTAGCTCAGGGCCAATCTTCCTCACCAAAAAAATACTAATAATAATAGGAAGAATACAGTCAACCTTTTAGGTTCAAATCATCAATTATTTCATATTAAAAGTGTGACCTGACCAAAATACAAACGAGTACAGAAGACTCAGAGACTTTAATATCCAATGAGCTTAATTTCAATTGGCACTAGGATAGAGCAGCCAAAAAAATCAAAGAGTCTAGAGATTAATGCAAAGAAGATAATACAGTATTCTTGCTTGACCCTGTACTGCTCAGATCCCAGACCAAGTGTATGATTTTTGAGATACAGAACAGGTTCAGAGAAAAAAAATTACGAGAAGCGTTTGGATACAGTGACACACGAAGAACTGAAGGAAGTGAATCTACTTAGCCGGAAAAGGGATTCAGTAGAGACAGGGGTTGGCATTTAAAAACCACCTTCAAATACTTCAGTGGCTCACCTTTCTCACTTCTTTTTTAACTGTAGGAGGCAGAAGATGATTCATGATAGATAGATAGATAGATAGGTAGAATTTCAGATAGATAGATGATGCTGGCACAAATAATGAGGAATTTTATAACAACCACATTTGGGTTGCTTTATACTGGAATTCTCCACTGCTAAATATTCCAGGAGAACTTGTTTGGTCAATTATGAAGATTCATGATGAGTGATCATTGGTCTAGAACCTCTAAAGTTCTTCCCAACCCTGAGATATTGTTAATGAGCAAGTCTGTGACTGGGAAAAACAACATTTTGGAAAGGAAGAGAGTAAGAAAGCAAGAAAGAGAGAAGAAGGAAGAGGAGGAAAGGGGAAGAAAAGGGGAACCATTCTATCACGGAAACACTTTCTCTGGCAGGAAAAAACGAAGCAACAAGAAAACACCAAGGAAACTTAGGGGAAAATAAGATCCATGGCAGGAATTTGGGATTCTAAAGTAGGTCTTAATATCCTAAAATATCTCCCTACACCTGAAAGGAACTTATTCTCATTTTAATCTTTTCCTAAAGGACAGTCCGACTCTGATAGATAATCTGATCTTATAGTTATTATTTAAACCTAATGGTCATTCATTTGTCACTTCTCATTTCTTCTATTAGGCTATTTTTCTAATGAAAAAGACTTGCAATACATACATGGTGAAATTACATAGACTTTTCCAAAGTGATAAAATAATAACTCTATTTTTTGGCCCAAACATTTAGCTATTTGTGCTCTACTCCTTCAGAAAATACTTTGCTTTCATAGTAAGAGTCTTCAGAACCAAGTAATTTGAGTAGCATGCCCTTTACAGCAACATTCTGCGAATTCTACTATTTCCAAATAAAGTAGTGTGCAGTTTTTCAGGACCACAGTGTTTTACTATCTAAGTTTATTTTCAGTGACTTGTTTATCCAAGAGCTTCCAATGACCACAATAATTTTTAAAAGGGGAAAAAAGCATTCTTGTTAGTAAAATGTGTAATTATGTGACTGTGTAGAGACTGCTAATAAGTGACAAGCAGAATTTTATATTCATTCACTATTAAGGGGGAAATAGTGACTCTGTCTATTTAGTAAATAATTATCATTTCCCAAAAGTGAGATGGTGACATAAATAGAGATGTTATAGAAAACAGTGCATATTTCAATCAAATCTTGTTTGTTTGTTGTTTCTCTTGAAGTTAGCGTGATGAGAATGTTCTGAATGCTCTGAAGGATTCCTATCTTTTTTTTTAATAAAATTCAAACACCTAGTAAAATTTCTTTTGAATTAAGACATTTATTTGTTACTAATTGTTTAACTAGAGAATTACCTTATTCAGACACACAAGAATGTCAGTAGCCCCATTTATAATGTTTTTAATAGAGTAACTTCTTCAATATCTACCTTTAGATCCAATCCTCTCACTGTTATAAGTAAGGAACCTGGTGTAATGAGCAGTTGGCAGACAGTGAGGGCCTAACTGGGCTTCAGTAGCCCAGAACCAGTGGATACAGACACCTAAATTACCTAATTTACTTGAGGCCTTTATGTAGTGTAGAAATCTGCCTTACAGATTCATGTAACCACGGAACAGAAATAGACAAACATTCTTTTAGTAAACCCTCTGGAAACAAAATTCTTCCCAGATATTTATTGATAGGAAAACATAACCTAAAAATTCTTCTGCCCAGCCCCTTGGCAGCATCCCAGTCTTCCATCTGCTCCGTGCAGTTGGGTTCCCTTTGCTCTTGACTCCCAGATGACTCTCTCAAGCATTAAAGGTCACCTTGTAGACACCAAAATAGTAATATACGAGAACCAGGTGGAAGGTATTCTGTGTTATTGTCCTTATTCTTCTACTGGAAAATATGCAATAAGACTAAAATTTGTAAAAACAAAACAAAACACAAAACTTCCCAGCCTTTTTACTCTTGACTCATGCAGATTAGCTATGCTATTTTTAAAAACTGGCATTTACTCTAAATAAAAGTAGAATAACATTTGTAAAAAGCAGAGTTATCAGAGACAACAAAGGCTTCAAATTCAACTACACTAATTTTTTCTGTCCAAAATAAAACCCCGAATCAAGAAAACAACCTCTAGAACTGTTGTTTTAGTAACTAATCATCTTATTATGCACATTTCAGTTGGTATTTGGAGAACATGTAACTATGCAGCTTTGCAGAAATATGTTCCCACTTGGATATAGAGCAAGTTGTACTTACTAAGAGGTTAACTTGAAAGTTAGTGCTCACAAAAAGTTAATTAGTGCCTATTTCATGTTCTGGAAGGACGAAATATCAAAGTCTTATGGAGATGTCTTATTTATACATACAGTATTCCAGAAATCAATGGAATACTCAAAAGATTAAACAGGAACATCCTTTACTTATGGAAAACAGGATAAAATAACCTAAAATTAATTGTCATACATTGTTTGGAATGAGAATGGAATGACCTATCCCATCAGCTCTAATTATGAATATAGACTTTTCAAGAGCATATCTTGTTCCCGTCTATCTCTAATTGCCAAGCATTCCCAAACAAAAGTTAATTCTGAAAATTTTGGCCAGAGGAGGTGCTATTTGAAACAGCCAGAGATTAAGCTGGCACCAATTACAAACTAGCTACTGTGCCTTCATATTAAACTAAAAATTCCCTGGTTGACTGGTACAAGGCTAATTTTACCCAGAGTGTGGACAGAAAAACAAGTGATAGGTAAGAAAAAAAAATGGACAAGCTTTCATTAAATGCCATACAACTATCTGGCACTACTCCACAAAAGCTGATTATTAGATAACTTTAATAACAGACACTTTTTAATCTGTTCCTTGAAACATTTTTATGGAAGGCTGTCCTGTGCATTGGGGAGGGGATAACTGGAGGGCGGAAGTTGACAAAGGAGAAGATGAGAAGACACATGGATGAAGAAGGAGCAGGGGACAGGCAGCTGTGCAAGGAATGGTTTACGCAAAGCCCATTATCCACAGAGGGAACGGCTTGTACAGGACGCTGCAGGTCTTTCCAAATTTCTCAGGCTTTGTGCTTCTGACAGTAAGAAAGTCTAGGAAGCAACGCTTCAAGGACTTGGTAAGCAACCGCCCAGCTGTTCCACTAACAAGTCCAGGGACTTCTCAGTTTAGGTCTCCTAAAACTTGCAAAAGCTATTCAGTTGCTGAAGAGTGTCAAAAGTTACTAAATTTTACAGTCTTAAGATGGAACAAGAAGTCCCAAATCTCCATTTGTCCAGCTATAATTATTCAAACAGTCCTGGCCTTTGTGAGGAAAGTGCAGGAGGCTGCGGGGCAGAGAGGGCCCAGCAGCTGCTTCTTGTCGGTTTCTTAACGAGGTACACGCATCCCTCAAACCATACCAGCATTGGACTGAAAATCTGAAATCAACCAATGATAATTTTACAGGGCGAACACATAGACTTAAGCTTAATTTCAAAAATCCCTAGAGTTTCTGACAAATTGACATTATAATTTTGAGGTTTAAGCATGGGTTTGTAAACGGACAGCTAGAGCTTAATTTTTCCCATTCACAGGAAGAACCGTTTCAGCCATGTCTTACCCAATGGTTCTTAGCCCAGGAAAGGTGATTTTGGCTCCCAGGGGACATTTGGCAACGTCTGGACCATTTTTGATTGTCACGACCGGGGAGTGCTATTGGCATCTAGTGGGAGAGGCCAGGGATGCTGCTAAACATCCTGCAATACACAGGACAGGCCCCCACAACAAAGAATGATATAGTCCAAAATGTCAATAGTGTTGAGACTGAGAAAACTTGGTCTAATTCAAATGCTTTAAATATTATTAAGCCATAATGGTGAAATTAAGAGGTCATTATTATTTTCATTCATAACCAATTTGCGCAAGGCAATTTGAAAAACAGACTCTGCCTAAAATTGTATGTGAGCTATATAGGGAAAAGAATGTCACATTTGTGATTTGAGGGAAAGAAATGAAGGGAAAAAATTAGATATTTTTATTCATAAAAGAATTACATGCAATTTTCAATGAACCAGAAAAATAACTGTCTTTTTTACACACTGTGCTGCGAAGAATGAAGAACAAAATAGTTATAAACTATCTTACTCACAAATATTAATCTATTATCAAGTTGCTATTCTTCAAGTATATTAATATTCCATCTGAAAATCAGCCCTCTCGTCAGAAGCTATGATAAAAGCCAGAAGATGAAGGCATCAGTATAGATTTACTACGAAATTTTTTAGTTCCCTCAGTTATAGAGCAATTTAAAAAAAAAATTGAAGGAAACATCCTTGATGGCATAGTGGTTCAAGTTTGGCGCTCTCACCACTTTGGTGGCCTGGGTTCTTTTCCGGGTCTCGGAACCACACCACCTGTCTGTCAGCAGCCACGCTGTAGTGGTGGCTCACACAGAAGAACTAGGACTTACAACTAGGATGTACAACCATGCACTGGGGCTTTGGGAGAAAAATAAAAGTGGAAGATTGGCAACAGATGTTAGCTCACGGCAAATCCTTTCCTGTACGCACTCACACACACAAAAATTGAAGAACGCTTTTTGGAGAGTAATCCTGCGGTCTGGGAGATACTAGAGCGTGCACAGCCATTTATAAAGCTCCAATCCACCTCCTCTCTTCTCCTTTCCTGATAGATCTCCCCTCCAGTTAGTGGAGACCGGATGCCATTTGCTGTGGTAATCACTCTAGTTTAAACTCCTTGAGAACAATAGTAACTAATCTTTTCTAAACATTTACTGACAGGATAAACAAAATAGCTCGTCTCAAAAACTCTTTCGTATTAAAATGGTGAAACAGCCAATAATTTCATCAAAATAAGAACCTCATACAGACCCAACCCATTACAGGGGCAGGATGCTCAATACAAATTTGTAAATCAACGAACGAATGCATCCTCCTCTTATAAGTTCTGTGCTACACACAACAAACCTAGATGCGTTTCTTTTAACTTAGGTTTTAGAGACATTTGTTCATCGTTATCTATCATTTGCAAATGATTCTATAAGCTGTCCCATTAAAACCATGTTAATTTCACCTTCTTTTGGGCCTCCTACTTGTGATAACTATTGCAAATGTCTTACTAATCCCAACAGGAGTGCAAATGTGATCAGAGGACAAAGAAGTGAAGGAAAGAAGCCCTATTGCGAGATTTTCAGCCACTGCTTAAACCCACTCTAGCACTATGGGAATGACTTCCTTCTTTGGATGAAACATCTTCAAATCTGGGGTTATAATTTTGATGAAAATTAATTTTTACAAAATGTTATTTAGCTGTAAACTCACTTCTTTTCCATTTCCCGGTAATTGATATTACAGATTTCCTTAAGGATTAATGTCTTCTATTCACTTTGATAAACAGTTGTTGGGCAAATAGAGGAGATAGAGAAGTACAGAAAAAGCAATAAGCAGAACGTCTAAGTCATCACTTTGGAATTAATTGAACATAAACAAAATTGGGAAAGAAAAGTAAGAAAGTAGGGAATGGGCAAGCAGGACCACCTCTGGGAGAGGAGGGGCCTGGTGGGCCTGGGATTGAACCGTGTGACACTCTACCGTGTTACAACACTGCCATCCATATGCAGCAGGAGCAGTAGGTAAACTTTATTTAACTATTAGAAATATTGAGTTTTGGCTCCAAAATATTTTTCCAGTGCAGATCCTGCTCTTTTTTGCAATTTTTGTTTCAAAAATAGTCTTTCTCTTTCATAAGAAGTAATTCTTCAGACCCAGTTCTCACAAGGGGATTGAAATGTGCAGGAGTTCCAAATGCTCTGTATTCAGCAATACTCCACTGCGTGCCTATAATGTCGTAGGCGCTGAGCAAGCTGCAGGCACCCCTTCAAGTCTAGGACCCATTATTTCGCTTTTGGCAAGTTTTCCCTACTTCCTTTTCCTCCCTCAACCCATGTCTAAGTCCACCAGACCTTAACCTCTCCATGAACCTGCAAACGCCTCCCTTCTAAAAGCTTTTGAGTGAGTAGTCGACAAGCTGGTTCAGCTACTGCTGTAGCTTTATGCTAGAGATCTGTTTACACGGTTCCTACAGGGTAGGTGCGGATGTAGACTGCATCTTAGAGATGCCTGAAATTTTTCAAAAGGGTGTGATTCGAAGAAAAGTGAGGGTTATAATTTAGGTGGGGGCGGGGGCGGGGGGGATCAGACCTCCCCTCTGGGTCTGAAGGTGCAAAGTCCTAGGGGCAGGGGGCTCACCTACCCAACTCCATATCCACACCGTGCCTCCAGCCGGCTCACATACTCTGTGGGCACTGGGACAGCTGAATAGCTGATGCCCTTGCAGGGTCCCCTGGCACTTGGGGGGGGTCTCCTGGCAATCAAGTGTGTTATGGCTCCTTATCTCATACTGCAGCAGCAACAACGTTGACTGGAAGCGCACTGTGTGTTAGGGACCATGTAATAGTTTTACATGAATTAACTCATTTAATTTTCACGCGGCGGCCCTGTGAAACAGGTACCATCGCTCCCATTTTCTCAGGAGGCAGCTGAGGTTCTAAGAGGCTCAGGAGCACACCCGGTAAACCGTAGAGGCAGGAAGTGAAGACAGACCTTCTGATTCCATATCCTTCGCTCTTCACCACCAAGCTGCCCCTCTCCAGTGAGTCCATCATCCCTGCCAGCTCTCAAGCTTCACAGTTCTGGGTGTCTAGTGATGTGAACCAGGCAGCCCGCCGGCCCTTCTGTGGGCAGAATGCGGGTGCTCATCCCCGTAGCAGGTCTCGCGCGCCTGAGCAGAGCCGGCATGTGCCTGATTGGGACGATTCCCTGCGCTCCCGACCGGGGGTCGGACGAGGACCAACCAGGGAAGGGCGGCGGGGCGCGGGGCTGGAACCACCTCGCCGGCTGCGTCCGGCCCCTGTCCGCCCCCCCTCCCCGCCCCGACTGGGCCGCGGGGCGGAGCTCGGGTCGGTGCCGGGAGCAGGAGCCGGCAGCGGGAAGCGGCCTCCGCCCGGGCCGCACGGGGCGAGGCGAGGCAAGGCGGGGCGGGGCCGCGCGCGACGGGAAGGGGAGGCCGCGCGAAGCCGGACCCGCGCCGCGCCAGCCCGGCTGCAGCCGCCGCGCACCGAGCGCCGCGATGGGGCTGGAGACCGAGAAGGCGGACGTGCAGCTCTTCCTGGACGACGAATCCTACAGCCGCCATAGCGGCGTCGACTACGCCGACCCCGAGAAGTTTGCGGACGCGGGCCTCGACCGGGATCCCCATCGGCTCAACTCGCATCTCAAGGTGAAGCCCAGAGCGGGCCGTAACCTGGGCCTGAGGCTGGCCCAAGCCCCCGCCATGGCCTGGGGATGCGGGCGCCCCCTCTGTCCCCTCCCTGACTCCAGCCTCTCCCGTCGCTACTAGGTCAGCTCCACCGGGTTCGAGACCCGGAATCCATCTGCCGCGGGTCCGCCTGCGTAGCCAGGAATTCTTAGCCAAATTCCTGTGTGCTCACGGTGACCCCGTGAGAGGTGGGGCACCCCAGGCAGGTCCTTTCTTCCTGCTTCTCCCACCTGGAGCACTCCTGGTTCCCGGGGCGGCAGACTGGGTGACAGTTCGGGATCCCTGAGTCTTGTCTCCGCAGGTGGGCTTCGAGGATGTGATCGCAGAGCCGGTGTCTACGCACTCCTTTGACAAAGTGTGGATCTGCAGCCATGCGCTCTTTGAAATCAGCAAATACGTGATTTACAAGTTCCTGACGGTGTTCCTTGCTATCCCCCTGGCCTTCGTTGCGGGAATTCTCTTTGCCACCCTCAGCTGTCTGCATATCTGGTGAGAATGGGTACACTGGGGTGGACCCACTTTCTGAAACGTAGTAATGTTCTTTGCCACCTGCCCCTTGCTGTCCCTTTCTTCCAGGCTGGCTGTCGGGGGAAGAATGTCCATTAGCTCCCCACGCAGTGGCAAGAACTGGGAGGCCTTGAAAGGCAGTGTGCTTTCTTTAAAATCGTAGGTTGGGTCAGGAGTTTAAACAGAAGCAGCAATGTCCCTCTGTCCTCGGGTGTGATTTTCCTTCGGATGCTGAGGCCCAGCTGACTGTTGAGGTGGAGACCTGGAGGCCATGCTTCCTGCCACAGGCTGCTGTCTCATGGGGCCATGTTATGACTTGTGCCTATGGTTCTGGGCAGGGCTCTTATTTCTTTCATCACCTTTTATTCAGTCACTACTTGTGCTGCGGGTAAAACAAAAATGATCTCTGAGCAGAATGCCCGGGAAATATCATGGGATAGGGATGTCAGACCTAAGCAGTGCTATGGAGGGGCTGCTCCAGTCCTGCCACTGGCAAATGGCAAAGATGAGACCAGAAGAGATGCAAAGTTTGTGTAGTTAAGGTGAGGGGGTCCCAGCACAAATGAATGAAAACTCAACTACAGGGTGATGAAATGAGAAAGACTCCAAATGGCTTTTTCACCTATACGGCACGAATGAGAGTGGTATCTAGTTAAAGGGAAAATAAGTATAGAAACCTACTGGACATTGAGAGGATGTTTTGACTAACTTTATTCACTGTCAAAATGCATCATAAAGCTTTGGAGAACATTTCTAAGCATTAAAAAAAAATTTTAAAGGAAAATGTTATATTTTACCAAGCAGTTTTGTTGTTGTTTTAAAAGATAACCACTTTATTCTGAGAGAAAGAAAATTCAGATCATCCCCAGTATGGAAACGCTTGCCAAGCTTGTGCTTTATTTAGGGCAGTTCTGGTGAAATGTATCACTCCAGATGCCTCCATGTCTTTCTTAATCACTTTGTATGGTATTGCCCTACTCTAACACATGCTGTGCTCATTGTTAGAAGTTACGAATTTATTCTCCATTCCCCTTTACCATCTGAATCAATTTCTTTAGCCAGTTAGCTACCTAGCTAGTTCAACCAAGAAAATTTATTGAGTGCTTGGTTTGTGCTGAGCATGGACCCAGGATGAGTAAGATGTAGGATCTGCCTTCAGCTTACTTACAGCACATCAGGACTGCTGACTAGGTACAAAGCTGGATGCTGAGGAAAACTCAGTTAAATCTGTCTGGGAGGAGGGAGGCGCAGGGAATGCTTTGTAGAGAGCAAAGGGTCTGAAAAAGGCTTTTAAAGGATAAATAAAAATTCAAATAAGTAAAGTATAAACAATGAACATCAATTTAATTTGATCACTAAAGACTGTAAACAACTAAACTATGTTGAAAGTGCCGAAAGACTGCCAGAGGAATGAAAATCTTTGCCTTGATACATGAGCAGATCCACAAAGGCCAGATGTATAGTTAGCTCACACTCTGACATTAGCACATGGATTTTTATTTTATTTTATTTTATTTTATTTTTGGTGAGTAAGATTGTCCGTGAGCTAACATCCATTGCCAATCTTCCTCTTTTTGCTTAAGGAAGATTGTCCCTGAGCTAACATCTGTGCCAGTCTTCCTCTATTTTGTATGTGGGTCGCTGCCACAGCATGGCTTGATGAGCGGTGTGTAGGTCTGTGCCCAGGATCTGAACCCAGGAACCCTGGGCCACCACAGCAGAGTGCACAAACTTAATCACTATGCTACCAGGCCAGCCCCTAGCATATGAATTTTTTAAGATACCTAAGTCAACACATAAAATTTTGGATTCCTCATTAACTAAAACCAGTCATCTAATCTCTCTGTTAGTTTTCTCACTTTCAAAAATGTGAAAAAGTGAGTGACCACATAGCATATTGTGAAATGTTGGCTATGAAGCTATTTGGAAATATAGAGTGCCGAATTTCTAGTCAACAAAGCTAGGCTTTCCTAAAGTACTTGTGGAAGAACTGAAAACAAGAAGGGTTTCATTTACTAAATGGTGGAAAGATATGAGTAAAAGTATAATTAACCAAATGATGCTTCTCTCCACCTGGCTCTCCTGAGAACAGGAGGCGTTTTTTTGTGTACTGCTTCCCCTGGTGAATCATCAAACCACTTCTTTTTCAGCCACATAAAATGTATTATTTAACTTCAGCTTGTTTTTCAAATTACATTCATGTGAGACATTAATATTTAACCATCATACATTTGTCATCAGGCAGCTATGATTGCAAGTAGAGGAGTAACTTCAAAAACAATGCTTAAAAGTTAGTTTATACCTTGATAACATAGATTTATCATTAATAGATTACATATGCATGATACGATAAAACCAGACTAAGGAGAGGCGTTATAGAAGAGCAAACCATTTGAGTAAGCTTCCTTCTTCCTTTCTTTTTTGGCAGGGGGTGAGGGTTGTTTATTGTTTTACCAAGAATTTGGTGACCAAAGCCATGAAAATATGCAGTAATAGATCTTTGAACCGTGCACGTTGCATCGTCACAACGGATCTGATTTTAGATTCTTTAAACAAAAAAATAACAACAACAAAAACCCAGAACTCAGTCTGATGATGTCCGATCCTAGGCCAAAAGTACGGGCAGTTAGGAACCAGTGAGTTGGTTTGATGCTATACCACGGACAGATTGAGAGAGCTGCTGTTTGGCAACTTATTTGGCAGATTATTGGAATACAGGGGATCATACCAAAGAAATGTGGCTGGAGTTCCCTTACCCCTTATTTTTGCTGGGATGCAATTCAAATAGATGGTCCAACTGATAGAAATGCAGTAGTAGCTATCTCATTTCTAGAGGACCTTTTTATACGGTAAATTGCTGTGACAATGCAATCTGCATGACACTATTGGTAACACAAAACTAAGTAAAACCTCTGTCCATAGGGCTTTATTATCCAATGAGGAATATATAATCTTACAAATTGTAAGATTTATTTAAGAAGTGTTTGGTTGGCCACATTGGGCCTCAGCCAAGTTTTGGGTCATTCTAAATTGCCTGGAGTTTCAGAAGGGAAACTATTTGAGATGTTGAGAACACAATTTAAGTTTGACATCAGAGGATCATTGGATCCTCTGTGAGAGAATAAAGTGAGGGAACAACTTAAAATGAATTCACCACATTCTGTGAACTGAAGTTCTCAAATGTGGACAACCACACTTTGCTGAACTGGAAAATCTACTTTCGTTCTGTGCTTAATTCTGGAAAGTGCATTATATTCTGAGTGAAGTAGATTTGGTTAGGAAGCATTCTGATCTAAACTTCAGTCTTGTAGTATGTCAATTTGAGATTATTTTGTTATCATTGTTTTCATTATATATTCTGACTTCAAAATCATTATACTTGTTAGTCATTATAATGACAGCATCATATGGACAGTTCAATGGTGCATAATAAATATTAATCCTGATAGCCAGTCTGTAAGATTTCCTCTTCTTGTTTTAATTTGTAGTGATTTGCCCAAGGCCACATATCAAGTGAGAAACATAATGGGATAAGAAGTCGAAATTTGTCATCATTCAGATTTCTATTCAACTATTTAGCTCTGAAACACCCAGTAATTAATTTTCTTAAAAAATTGCTTCAAGTCTTTAGCACTTGGAACAAAACACAAGATAAATATAATCTGTGTAGATAGTCAATATGAATAATTCAGTATTCCAAAAATATCTCAATCAATCAGACGGTTGCCTGATCCTCCCTTCACTTTGGGCTAAGTACAACGGACCTTTATTTACGTCACATTTTAATAGCAAACCAAGAAAATCAATCTTACTTCCTTGTGCCCACCCAGGTAATAATAAAAATTCCATTGAGGTCACCAGCAATGCCTGAGAATTCACAAATCCTTTCGTGTTCAAAGGACACTACTACAACAGAGAACATTATTCAGAGGATTACCTAGAAAATTAACCAGCCTAAGGAATATGAGAATATGCAGTTATCTTAAGAAAAATTAATTTCATACAGAAAATACATACAGAAAAAATAATTTCAAGATAGTCTAGTTTTTCTTGTCTAAGAGTTCTGACATAATTGTAGGGCTCTTTTAACTATACCTCACAGCCCTTTTCAATGTATGTAATTACTATGAACAATTAATAATATAAAACATAACTATGCTAAATTCACTTCAACTCAAACATTTATTAAGGATCAAGGATGTCCTTACTTAAAGAGCTTACATTCTAATAGGAAAGACAGAAATATAAGCATCTATTTGTGATACCTTCCGGTAAATTTGAGGATTAAGCAGTTTGCATTAGTACTTTAGAAGCACAAAAAAGGAGTATCCAGCCCAGCCTGGTCCAGTGGGGAGGGAAGTGGAATGAGGCAGCAAGAAAAGCTACCACGGAGTGGAAGCTCAAGGAAATAAGAGCAGTTAAGCAGGTTAATATTTAGGGGCAGAGATCAGTTGGATGAATGTACTGTTTTGTTTTCTTTTTTTTTCCTTTTTCAGATAGCATGCCACCAATAGACAAAATATTAGGGTTTATCACCCACGTGCTTGTTTACTTTTTTAAGCAACACATCTTCCGTGCATCTTATCACTATGTGGGTCACTGTTCATTTATTTGTTTCAAATGTTCAACCAAATTTTGTTGAATTAGGCCATTATAGCTTCTCTAGCATGTGCAAGAGTCAGTGGCCTTATCTGGTAACACTAATAATCCTTACACATCTCTCTTCCTCTGTTCCAGGATTATAATGCCTTTTGTAAAGACCTGCCTAATGCTCCTGCCTTCAGTGCAGACAATCTGGAAGAGTGTGACCGATGTCGTCATTGCCCCATTGTGTACAAGCGCGGGACGCAGCTTCTCTTCTGTCAGCTTACAACTGAGCCACGACTGAACACTCGGACCCCAGGTCTGGAGATTTAGATACTGTAATACTTCTTTGTTGTTTTAACATAAAAGCACTACTGTACTGTTCATCCCCCAACTGTTCCAATTAAGAAAACTATTAAGATGGGCAACCACGCTTAGAAATGTTTATTGGCAGATCTTTTCAAATAATGTTTTTCTAAATAATAGCCAAGATTTCATATCTAGCTTTATAACCAGAATTATACAGTAGGTTGGCAACACTTAATTTTAAAGGCAGGCAGTTTTTGCTTTAGTACAAAAGTATACATATTATTATGATGAATTTTTAATGATCAAAGGACAACTGCTCACAAAAATATGGGATTTCTTATTTTTCTACTCCGGAAGTAATACTTTTAAAATTACCTTTGCAGATAAAGTCTTGGGAATACTTAGAGATAAGATATACAGGTATCCTAGAAATTGCAGTAACGAAAGTATACAGTGGTAATAGGGGCTATCAAATATAAAAAACAAATAAATGTGAAAATAGGTTCATGAAAATGTGTTCCTTTAAAGAAGGTATTGTTAACCTACAGACCTATTTAACAAGATGTTTCATTTTACTGTATATTTTGTACTTATTGTAAATGTTGCTCTAATCAGATTGCTTTCGAGCACTTTTATTATATTTGTTATCTTGTTGAACTAATATATAGAATGAAAAAATGTATGTCCCATGAAGAATGTCATTGTTGAGATTACACTGTCTTGATTATGTAAGCATATATATCTTTTTGGGGAATAGAATGTAAAAGAATGATATGCAAGGCTTTTCTTTCTAACTTTTTCAATCAAAATCCTGAAGTGTTTTATGGCTGTTGTTTATCTGGCTGTGATCTTAAAATGATCTAGATTTATTTGGTATTTCATCTGGAAGATGCTTTCTCTCTTGTAGTTAGAAATTAACCTGTATTCTGCAGTCCTATTACTGTTTCACTTTACCTTCAAGTAATACTGGTGCTATTTAATAACATTTTATAATAAAAGCTATTTCTGACACTTAAGTATGATTTCAACTACAGTGCTTAATGGAGAGAAACTTACAGAAGAGTTGTCAACTTGTTGGATCCATGCTACTGAGTTGTCTAATACGGGTTTTGTTACAGAGTATAAAATTATTCTTATCATGTTTGAACTGTAGAGTCCTACGTCAATGTTATGAATCACTGTTTTTTAAAAAATCTCATTATTCCAAAATGATAGGCATGTGCAAGAGATGTCTGTGATGTCAGTGGTTGCTATTATTTACACATTTTAAAAAGTGTATAAATGCTCAAATTTCAGAATTACTATGAATTAAAATTCCTTTGAATATCTTCATAGGTGACAAATCTTATTTTTCCAAGTTGCCAGGACTGGTGATTATAAAGGATGATTAAACTGGAATACTGTTGGGGACTAAAACAAACGAATGATTAAATTATGAAACTCATAGCCTTTTGAAGGTACCTATAAAAGAGACTTTTCAAAACTGCCTTAGGCCGTTGTAGCATCCTTGGAAAAGACTCAGGATCACTTCCGGAAAGCACTGCCACTCATTTGACTGGACAGATTTTATTACATTAGTTAAAAAGGTCAATCGGTCTCATGACTTTATAGTTAGACCTTGTATTTAAAGTGTCTTAAAAAAATATCTGGATGAGTCGATCGGCCAAAAGTATTTGATTAATAAAATATCTATTTAAATAAATCATGAGCTTCCATCTTTTCAAATAGCTATTGGGAAGTTTTAAAGCCAAAATATATACACATAGTCATATAACAAAACCTATTAACTTTTAACAAGTGATACGTATGATCTGCTTATTTCTGAATAGCATTGATTACTTTCAAAATGAATTTTAATTAAGATTTGCCATTAACCCCTTTATTTAGAAGACTGAAATTTAGTACGAGGTGGATCTAGGTTGCATGTGCACATATGTTGGTTCTTTTGTTTGGGGCTGGGGGAGATGTAGATGATGAGACTTTCCCAGTATCCATAATAAACTTTCTGAAAACCCATAACATGTGTTTATTGCTTTTATTACATTAGATAGCAAACTTATCAATAAAGAACTTCTTTAAACTAGTTTTTGCTTTATTTAAAACTCATAATAAATGAAAATATATGAGTTATTGCTTATTCAGGAATGTATTTGTGAAAAATTATGAGATTGGTAATTTAATTCTTTGTTTTCCCAGCACTGAAAGAGGTTCCCTATAAATTTTTCTATCATTTGATGAATAGAACGGAATAGTTTGTTCACCAACCCACCATACTTCTAAAGTCCCTTGCTAATCCTAAGTAAACTGGTATTTCTGTTTTCAATTTTTTAAATAAGAAAGTAAAGCAATATAAATCACATGAACTTGGATACCGGTACCGTGAAACCAGACTAGAGTCCAAAATTATTTTTGGAAAGTGAGTATGTGAAGAGTAGCTGCTGATATTGGCATACATTTTCTTGTTGTCAGTTATCTGGAAAAATGACTAACCTCTAATAATAAGGCAGGTGTTTGGCTTTTTAAAATGTTCTTTAAGTTTCAAAGAACTTAAAAAGTTCCATTTTCAATAGTCATCCACATCTTGGTAATTTACTTAGATGCCTTTTTTGGGAAGCTGTTGCAGGGCAGTGAAAAGAGCCCTGCCCTCCAGGTCAGGCATCTGGATTCCAGTCTCAGCAATGCCATTACTGAGGTGCATCACCCCCTGCAAATGGTTTAACTCAGGGTCTCAGTTTTTCTTATCTTTAGTGAAAGGAGTGGACTAAAGAATCTCTCAGGAGCTTCCCATCGCAGGTCTCTCTTTGACTTCAGTAGGATGAAGACTTGCCTATGTGTATGCAAACCAAGCTAGCTGTTCAGGCCAGGAATTTTTAAAACTCTTGAATTTTCTATCAATTAGAGGGCTGATATGCTATAAATACAATAATTAATGCATTCACTTTTCACTGGTCAGTTGTTTGTGCAACTGTGTATGTGGCTTTGATCCTTCATGACAAAGATTCCTAGATTTCTAACAATTCTGAGTCTGTATTATGGTGACATTTTCTCCAAAAATAATATTACTCTATACTTTAAATTAATTAAAATGTATTTAGTTGAGGACTTTTCTAGCTGCTAGGATCGCTGCTAGACCCCCGTAATCATCGCCATCTTCATCTTTTGCCTGGCTAGTTGCCACGGCCTCACTCCCAGCCTTCACTACGATCTTCTCCAGTCCATCTTCCCTTTCTAAAAAAGTGATCCCATCAAGACTCCCATGTCTGTAGGCGATAGTAAAATGATCGCTTGTATGTGCTGCCCTTAAAATAAAAGTCCAAACTCTTGGGGGCCGGCCCCGTGGCTGAGTGGTTGAGTTCGCGCACTCTGCTGCAGGTGGCCCGGGGCTTTGTGGGTTCGAATCCTGGGCGTGGACATGGCCCTGCCCATCGAGCCACACTGAGGCAGCGTCCCACATACCACAACTAAGAATATACAACTATGTGCCTGGGTGCTTTGGGGAGAAAAAGGAAAAAAATAAAATCTTTAAAAAAAAATCCAAACTCTTGAGCAATGTACCCAGGGCCTTCACTATCTTCATATAAAATCTTGCTCAAACCCCTATTATCACTTACCACCTGGTCAAACCAACCCCATTAACTAACCCTCTGGACTGCCAGTTAGGTCTTTGAGAACCAAAAACATCACCCTCTCTGTTTCCTGGGATTCCGAAATGGTGCGCAGCACTTAGCGAGTTCAATCAGTATTTTCTGAGTGAATGAATGACTACAGGAATAAATAACTCGAGCAAACTTGGGATGATTGCAGAGCTGGGGTGGGAATCACATTTTGACTTCACAGTTTTCTTCATTTGCAATAAGAGTTTAAAATGTACTGATTCTAATAAGAATTTCCTTCTCACTATTTTCTCACTCATGAATCATTAAGTTGGGAAAACTAAACTAAACTAAACTAAAAGTAAAGCATATCAGGTGTATTTGATCCTTTGGGGTAATGCTGTCTTTACTCTCAATTCTCTTGTTAGAAACTTATTTTCACATCTTCAGGGATACAAAACACTAGCTCTTAGAAACTCACTAGGAAACATACTTTCTGGCATTTTAGAATGTTGCTATTTCTCTTCCTATCCTATTTCCCATTTTGAAGTTTATAATACTAAAAGATTGTTTTTATAGAATTTTACATTTTAGAAAACACAGTCCCATACGATGTCTCATTTGAATCCCGGGACAAATTAAATACCATAATGGAGAAATCATATAAGTAATGCCTCAGTTTATTTGGCTTGCAACTTTGTCATTTTAGAATGTTTATTTAAGATAACAAGAGCTTAAAGAATTTTTACAAGGTGATATATTACTTTAAGAAAGTAAAAAGAAAAAATAGGTAATGCTGCAATGAAAAAATACCACCACTAATGCAATTTATCAGGGTTTGGTCTATTTCCTTCCTTCTAGGTATATATGTGTGTAGGGAGACAGGGAAAGAATTGTAAGAGGATGAAGCAGAGGATAAGGATACACTACATATTCAGGTTATATTCTTTTGGAATAAAAATAATTTGGGCTTCCATAATTTAATCATCCCAATTTCTTCTCCCTGTTCACTCTCAAAAAGCAAAATGAAGGCACCCTTTGTTGTATTTTTAAGTCATTTTTGTATCCACTCCTCAGCTTCTTTCTTCAGAGTGTATCTGAACTGCCACCATTGGAACCTTACACCTTGATGTTTGTTTAAGTGAAAGATACCATGGATGCAGTAACATTTCAATCTATTAGCAATTATCCATTACTTCAGTATGAGTGGATGGACCTGAGAAGGGGACCCAAGCACGAGGGTCTTGAGCTGAGCACCATATGAAAGCACCAGACACTGATTAAAAGACATGCCACCAAAGAGAAAGTCAGGACAGAAAAGGGAAATAGGAGGCTCCAATGACACAATCGTCACCCCTCACACCCCTGCCCCAAACCCGAGTGAAGGAGACAGTGGAAGTTGAATAGGGGTGGAAGCAGTTGAAGTCAGTTAAAGACTTCTTTCTTCCATAAAGGAAAGTTGCTTATGTCTTACTGAATGAAAAGGGCCCTAGGAGGGGGCATGAGGGCTCTGCTAGAACCATGTGCCCTAAAGACAGTGCAGAAGAGCAAAAGTTAAAATGAAAACTAAACTACAACTTGTGACCATCTGTCTCTCTTCTGCCTCACCTCTCTGTGCTGTTGACTACTGCAGTGTATCTGTGGCAAAGAAAGAGCATGCAGCAGTAAAAGAAATCAGAGGACACCACTTCAACAATTATCCAAAAATAGGACAGAGACACCTATCTGCCTGCACTTAGACGTGTTAGGTCACTCAGCTTGGCTGCACGGCTGGAGAAGTCATTTTGCCATTATAGGAAAAGGTAGGGGTGGAGAATGATGAGAGAAAGGAAGAGAGATGACTCAGAGCGGGAAACGGCACATAACCAAGGGCAATTATTTCTCCCAGACGTGAATGGATCAGGAAGAGATGGGAGCAACAGGTCATCTTTGGAGCATTCTTTTCTTTCCCTGCCTCTGAGTAACTTGTCATCAAGCACCTGCCGGTAACAAAAGGGGAGAGAAGGGCAGTAAGCAGGACCTGCTTCTCTAGCTGAATGGCACACCAGTTCCAGCCAACTGCTGGCTCAGCTAACTGGGACAGTGAAACAAGGAGCCATTTGGAAAGTTGCAGGGATAAACACACCATTTCCCAGTGAGACAAGTAAGTGGCAAGGATTAACACACTTCTTTTACTTAGGAGGAAGCTGGTTGGAATCCTTCATGCTTCTATCATTGAGAGAATTCTAATGACCGGTACAAGCAATAGCATTCCCATTGTTGAGCATTGATTACCTGCTGAGAATTTATTTAATCTGCACAATAACCCTATGATATGAGTTCTATTATCATCCCTATTTTTCAGATGAGGAAACTGATGCCCTGCAGGGGAGGGATTTTCCCAAAATCATACTGGGAGTCAGGATTTCAGCCAAGAGAATCTGATACCAGAGTCCAGTCTTTTAATCACTACAGAGATGATTTGCTTTTTGTAGCATGTGTCGACAGCTGTTCTAATGACTTCTTCTCCTTTCCAGCCAAAATTTCCCTTTGCATTCATCATTCAGTCATGTCACCTTTCCTGCTCTGAAAAGTACTTCCTTTTCCTTTCTCCCATCTATGGAGTCAATTCCAAGTCCTCAGTGATGAGAGCTCCTGCCAAGCTGGTACCTGGGTTCTCTGTAGCTTCCTCCCTCTGCCCCCTTCTAATCCCTGAGCTCTCTCCCAGCCCTACACCCTGCTTTTCTGGGCACACTCTTTACTTCCCTTTATGACCTGTGCTCTAAGCCCTACACTCCAGCTTAGGTCAGAAAAACATTTTCAAATGCCATTATTCCTACATTTTGTAAATTTTGTAAAAATTCACTATCTTTAACAAAGATTTCCATAATAAGTATCAAAAGCACAATGAAGATAATTCTCCTAGAAACCTTAGCACATAAAATATTAATAATTACCGTAATAATGTCCATTTAAACTAAGCACATATTTTTTCTAGACAGAGGACATATTTTGTATCTTCGTTTGGTTGGAAATTCCTTGTCAATTGGTACATCTTTTAATATGTTATCCAATCTTAGCGGCAGTTATTTTATCTTGGAAATCCCAGGGAAAACCATATATAAATTTATTTTCCTCCTAGAGGATGATTTTCTCATGATAAATTTTCAGAAGCAGAAAAACTGAATTGCAGTAGACAAACATATTAATGACTGGTCGTATATTGTCATACTACTTTTCAATAGGTTTGTACAATTTATAATTGCACTAGCAGTGTATGTGTGATAGTGTATCTACTCATTATCAGCATTTGTATGTATTTATATCAGTAAAAAGTTATATATACATAATTTTTACAAAGGTATTATGTGGTTAATGGAGCAACATTATAGTATTCTATTTTGCACATATAAAATTTAATAAACATTTTTCTATAGTGATAATGAGTACTGTGACCCCATGCTCATTTTTTCCCCTAATTTTTCATTATATTCACATCTTATACAGTAATGCTGTCTGTGCTTTGCAATAATGGATACCCCGACCCCCTGTCATGGGGCACAGAATTTGTATTTCCCAGTATTGGCAATGGTTAGCATAGATCCATCCACTCTTCTCCTCTTCCTTTCCTCTTTCTCCTCCTCCCCACTGTCATGAAGTCCAGTGAACTGAATATTTTAGATGGCTTTGAAGGGTGAAGGTTTACAAGGTTTTGCTATGAGACAAAGAAAAACTTATTGAACCACACAATGTGCTCTTGTTATCTTTAGAACTTAGTCTTAAATGATCTAACAAAGTTTAATATTCTTTTGGATTGAAACTTTGTAAACTACAATGCACCAAAATAAATCACCAAGTGAACATGTCCGCAACGGCAAATATATATATATATGTTTTTGGTAA
This sequence comes from Equus asinus, assembly GCF_041296235.1. Classification (NCBI taxonomy): domain Eukaryota; kingdom Metazoa; phylum Chordata; class Mammalia; order Perissodactyla; family Equidae; genus Equus; species Equus asinus. The sequence goes on from NC_091790.1 coordinate 173,299,451, forward strand.
GGAAAATTGGCCCTGAGTTAACATCTGTTGCCAATCTTCCTCTCTTTGCTTGAGGAAGATTGTTGCTGAGCTAACATCTGTGGCAATCTTCCTCCATTTTGCATGTGTGATGCTGCCACAGCATGGCTTAATGAGCTGTGTATAGGTCCACGCCTGGGGATCAGGGGCCTCGAACCGTGGTCTGCCCAAGCGGAGCTCGTGAACTTAACCACTAAGCTACTGGCCAACCCCAACGGTATATATTTTTTACATCCATATTTGCTCATAAAATGACAGCAGTAAAGTAATCAATATCAAAATAGGGAGTAATATTGAAAATGCGAAGTCATGAGACTGGAATATATAAAAAGAAACATAAGATGCAACCAACCCTTCCTCTCCGGTCTAGATATGACCTTGCTGAGGCAATCACTGGAATAGCATGCATTATTTAAGGTTAGATAATATACACAAAATAAAAATCTCCGCAGAATAGCTAGCATATTCAATCAATTTCATGGGCTCTCTGTGCAGGTGCCATGCAGTGAGCGGAAGGGGTGTGGGAGGGACATGATCAAAGCACTGGGAATAAAACATTAAAAAATCATTTGTTACCATGTAGAAGAAACAAGTGAGCAATCAACTGAATTATTTATATATTTTTTATTTAGATGAGCAAAAGATCCTATGATGATTTTTTTTTTTTTTGAGGAAGATTAGCCCTGAGCTAACATCTGCTACCAATCCTCCTCTTTTTGCTAAGGAAGACTGGCCCTGAGCTTTATATTTCTTTAAACATTTCCATGATTTTATGATTCTTAGAGTTTAAGAAATATTCAGAATTGAAAACGAAAAGCCCCTTGGCCTTAAAATCTGCCATGAAGTCTGCCCAGCATGAAATGCTTCAAGGTGTAGGGTGGGTTTGGGCTACGTTAAAGCAGTCCCTAAGAAACTGCTCTGTCTTAAAAAGTTGACAGACCAGTGCAGCCTCAACCCTTGCCATGGACCAAGACCTTTTTCGTGTGGCTAATGGGAGAGTTTAATATAGCTCAAGCCTTTTCCTAGCAAATAAACACAAATATTATCTTGGCTGGTGCCTACTTTGTCATTTTTGATTTCACATTCCAAGAAGACTTCAGTTTATAGAAAAGGAAAGAACTGCCAGTTCTCTGCAAGCAAATTGGCCAACTTAGCTTGTGGGGTTCCCCCTTAAATGAGGCTTCCTTCAATTTGCTTACAAATATTTCTTTCATAGTATGTTACTTCCTCTTGCGGAGCTGGGATTCCCTGTAAGTCATCCAGGCTTCAGTTCCAGTGCTCTTCCCATGATGTAAAGTCTCTTTCATGCATGTATTTGTGGGAGATTTTCTTCATTCGTGGTCCTTATACAGGAGAGTGGTATTTGCTGACAAAACTTCTGCCTTTCAAAACGCCTTCAGAGAATGTGCATTTTCAAGTTTCCCCTAGATCGCTGCCTCTCAAAGTTTAATGTGCTTACAGGTAACCTGGGGATCTTGTGAAAATGCAGATTTGGATTCAGTCAATCTGGAATTGGGCCTGAGATTCTGATTTCTAACAAGCTCCCAGGCAATACTGATGCTGATGCCGCAGGTCCCTGGACCACACTTCCAGTAGCAAAGCCCTAGTAATTAGTTGGAGTAAGACACACAGAGAGATGAAGTAGCTGCAGATAGAGAACAGAAGAAACTGACAGATCATTTGTTTGGTCCTGTGAAAAGATTCTATGCTCCGGCCTATAATTGTAATCCCCCACATCTGTGTTAAAACATTCACATTCCCTTTAAAGTAAGCTGAATTGATTGAAAGCAAAGCCAGCAGAGCAGAATTAAGCCCATCGTCCAGTATGTACAAAAGCTGATGTTGCAGACACAAATTTTCTCTGGAATTAGTAAAAAAAAAAAACAAAAAACAAAAAAACCTCACCATATGATTATAAGAAAGTAAAGTTCTCTGTGAAGACAAAACCACTTAATGAATGGTCTGGTCAATATGAACTTAGACTTTTTAAAGCATGAAATACTTTATGATTAAACATCATTGCCTTGAAGGGAGGAGTGGCTGTAGAAATAAATTTCCCCCAGGTAAAAGCAACTCCTGGTAAATAGTTTATTTACTAGGGAAAGAGCCAAAAGGAAAGAGAGTTTCCTTTGTTAAATAATGGAGCTCTGACTTAAAGCCAGATGGGTTGGTTACAAAACAAAAGGCTTTTGTAGAAGACTGCTCCCAAATATTTACATTAACTTAAAAAAATATATGGAAGTTTATATCTCCCTTTAATTTTTGGTAGCATTCAGGGGCTATTGTTATTTTCATTTTTTATCATTTCATTATAGTTAAAATGGAATTTTAAAATCGTTTGTTGAGATAAAATGTAATGTTCTAATATGCTGTTTAACACTCTGCTGGTATACTATAAAATGCTAAATATCTCATATATATTATATTACATTATATCTTATCATATTATATTATATTTTGTTGTCCTACTAGGTTTTCTGAGAGTTAGTCATACTTTGGATAAGATTTGTGGAGTTTCCATATTTCTGAAGGGTGGTAGTAATTTTGTTTCACTTGAATAGGAGAAAATGTAGTCATTGTCCTCATATCTGAATATTTGACTTCTTTCAACTAGATATAATGTAGTAATCTGGTTCACCACCTGACCCCAGTTTTTCTGAAAAGTGCTATGCCCAAGCCTTATGTTAAATATTTTCAGTCTTGGATTAGATAAGAGTGTAATTATTACTTTCATTATTGATATAAATCTACCTAGATGAAAGAGTGAGCCAAATATTTATTTACCTCTGATTTCATGCTTTCTGAATGCATTATCCCTTGATTACATTAGTATTGGCTCTAAGTTTGGACTAAGACTTTCTCTATTCAAAGAATGCTAGAACAATTATTTGGGTAGGGCTATTATAATTCAGTTATTAAAATAGTCGAGGTTGGTAGATCACCCAATTTCATAGCAGTTACTTTGATTTCTTACATGTCACCATGATGAGATGATGTACTGAACCTGGAATTTTGCATGGACTCTAAGCACAAATAAAAAAGAACTCAGTGTGATTTGCGTTTGTTTATCACATAGCATTTTCTCAATATTTAGGTTTACTTTTAAGCTGACAAATCAGGTTGTTTCTATGATTTTGTTTTTAATGTAACTTGTGAAAGAAAATAACTCAAAATAATTTTGCATATAAAAATAGTAAGGCTGTAAGTTTTTACCTACTTTTAGAAACAAATTTTGCTACGTTTTCATAGAAAATCACAAGTTTCATCAGATTTAGTTCTAACCAGAATAATAATAATAATAACAATAATAATAATAGGGATGACAATGATAACAAGATGATGGCCTAGTTTTTTGAAAGTGAGGTAAATTGTTAACTGCCTTGAAAATTACATTCTAATTTAAGGGAAGAGAATTTATCTTGTGATCTGTCTAGGTCCCTCTCTTCAAGGCCCTCTGTCAAGCATCATATTTCAAAATCTTCAAATATAGAAGTTTGCACTTAATTTAAGATTAAGAGATTTTTTTTGTTACCAACTGTTTAATGGAAAGATTTTTAATACAGTATATAAAACTTTCTGAGAATGAAATAAAAAATGGCAAAAGGGTATATATCTCTCAATAATTAGATTAAAACATAGAAAATTGAAATCCAAAACTAGTCCCTAATGACCAACACATTTGACGTAGATTTGGGTTCTTCACACTTTCCTACATTCTCATCCTTGCCATGGCCTCATCATTAATGGAATTTACTTTCCCAACCCTTGACTTTGGGCTGGGTCACGTGACTTGCCTTAGCCAACAGAACAGGGCAGAAGTGACAGCGTGCCATTTCCAAGCTAGGCTTCTAGGAACCTTGCACATTTTTCCTTCTCCTCTTATGCAGCTGCTACTTCTTGGCTCATGAGAAAAACCTGCCCCAACTAGCTTGCTGGTCTAAGGAGGATGAGAGACCCATGGAACAGAGCCAGATTTGCAGTGAGAAGCAGAGCTGCCCCAGCCACCCCAGCCCAGATCAGCTGAGCCCTCGCCACTCACCTCCTAGATCAGTAAGAATAAATGGTTGTTCTTTAGAGCCACTGAGTTACGTAGTACTTTATTTATGCCAAACTATTGTAGCAATAAGTGGTTGATACACCCTAAAATTCAGTTTTAAAATATGTGTTGGATATATAACAAAAAAGTGTCGGTTCACATCATCTTTCACTTTTAATTAGCTATTGTGATATCACTCAGACATAGCCATAAAGCCTTACCTGCACTGATTTTATTCAATACAACTATACCTTTACAAATTTCAGTTAGGACACTGAAAATAATTGTACTTTTCGAAACAAGGCTTGCTACTCAAAAGTTTTCCCAAGAATTAACCTTCTTTCAGTCATATTAAGTTACCAGTCAGAATGATTTGGTCTTGAATAACAAAAGATTTGATAAGAAAATTATAAAGTAAACTGACATAGTGAGAGCGAAAGGCCAAACATATTGTTCCACTGTTAATATTTTGAGTTAATTAGAAGGATAAAAGCCTTAATGCAAGGCTATCATGAAACATAAATATTGGCAGAAGTTCTAAAATTATATCTTTGGAAGTGGAATTAGAGGGTTTGTTCTAATTCAGAAATACCAGATAGATCCTAAGAGATGTTACTGGCAAAATCTTGACAGAATTTGGTTGAAGGGAAAAAGGAGAACTGGTGAATGGTGACACTTTTGCAATGTTCGCTGATGTTCTTTTCTAGATGCCCATGTAGACTTCCCCTACCCAACCCTCCAACCCCTCACCGCATGCCTAGGGAAGGATTATTGCAGCAGAAAAGCAGAGATAAGAAGAGACAAGGTTTTCTTGATTCCAAAAGCCTTGGTCCTGGGGGAATTCAGGGCAAAAAAAAATTGTTGGGTGCTATAAGGGCAGAGCTTCCTGCTCAAGGAAGAGGAAATTGGGAAAAGGAGCAAAGTAATTTTTGATACATGTGTGTCACTCTCACAGGCCCAGATCAATTAGGAGGATCTAAGAGTAAAGATACTTGTGCCTCCTGTTTCTGGGTAGTGCCCGTGGAGGTGGCAACTCCCTGGAGTTTCTCTGCATTGTGGCAGGGCATTATTCTGCGCTCTACACCACACTCACCATGACAGGATCCATGACCCTGCATCCCGCCTGCCCACTCAGATTCATTAGACTTGCACAGAGCCCCAAGAAAGGACAGAAGTGGTAAAAAGTATCTCTAGCCCCAAGGGTCATACTGAATGAGCTTGAAGGACAGTGTAACAGTTTCCTGAATGGATCAACGACCAGGGACAGACAGGGTGATGTCCTTACCAGCAGATCCAAGACATACAGCTAAGGAAGAGACTTTTCTCTACAGACCCACCCACCCAAGGAATTGCCATTCCTTGGCAATTCATAAGCCCCTGGAAGTTAGATGCAAGCCAAAGAAAATGGAAGAAACTAGGAATTGACTGACATAAAGGTTCTGCCACCTGAAGGAATGGGGATTGGTAAAAGAAATTAAGTTCAGTTAGAAAAAAAGAAAAAGTTACTTCTCACAAGAGACTTCAATAGTACTTATGATGTTTTCCGCTTTAATAAATCTGAAGCAAATAAGGCAAAATTATATTATTTAATCAAGCTTGATGGTGGGTGTTCATCATTAGGTAAATGCCAATTACATTTTTCATTTTACAAATTAGGAAAATGGAGCCAACAAAGAAACAGTATAAAAAGAGTACTTTCTCAGCCATCTTGGACAGAAAGATTCTTCAAATGTAGAAATAGATGTTAATTTTTTTAAGAAAATAATTAGAAAAAAATCATTTAAAATACTCAAAATAGAAAGACCCAAACCGAGGAAGATTCCACTGGGGCCTTCAAGCAAGAACAGGGATAAGAAGAAATCAGCTGATGAGATGTCTTCCCCTAGAAAGCCATTTCTGTGTATAAAATAAAAGCTATGGAGGGAGAAATGGTAGGAATGGGAAGAAGGCCCAAGGGAATTTGGCAGATGGGGATGAACAGCGGAAGGCGTGTGAGGCCACGAGGGTGAAAAACAGGATAAACATTCAGCTGAACACAAAGACTGTGAAAATATTGACATTTGTATACTTGCATGTAAACAGCTACACTCTGAAATGCACCCCCTCCCTTCTCACCCTTCTCCTAAGGGCCCCCAACCTCCCAATGAGCCAGCAACTAGCCAGCAGGACTCTAAGGCACAGCTCCAGAGCTGTGACCCAAGTCTGGAATGACAGCTGGGTGATTCTGCCATACTGGTTATTACATTTTTTGTTTTTATATATATCACACCAAGTGATAATCCCTATTATGAACCAAGCTATACACCCTTTTCTGAACTCCTCGACAAAGTCACGTTTGGGCAGTCTCAGGCTTCCTAGTGCTGCGAAATGCTGGAAAGATGTCTGCTTCTTAAAACCTTGATATCATTATAAGTGGTCAAACCTTAGGCTCCTAATCCTAGAGTGGGAATTAGACAGAGCCAGATGAGAATGTGAAGAGGACCTAGGGTGTTGGGGACAGGAAGCAGAGGCTGTGCCAGGGGTAAGGGGACTAAAGAAGAAGAAGAAGAGAGAAAACACAAGGCAACCAGCTTCACAATCTCACCATGAACAGGCCCTCACTAGACTACTTAAGAAGGTCATGTCCCATGAGTTGTTAACAGGTGATTTGGTTATTTATTAACTTTAAAATGTTTCAATATCCCACAAAACTCCTTAAGAATGAATTATTTTCATGTATTTAGATTTCAGTTTCCTCATCTCTAAAACGGCTGGTTGGATGATGTGTGTCCCTTTTAGCTCCATAATTTTTGTTATATACAATGCACGAGCTGACCTTTAAGGCTGCCACTTAAAAAAAAAATAGAGGGAAAATGAGTCGCCATTTACTCATTTTTTAGAAAACGATGCGGAGAAAGTAATTAACTTGCCTCCAAGCCTAAACTTATCTGTGTGGATATCAAAGTTATCTGTGTTTTTTTTACATCATCTGTTCAATTCAAATCTAGTACCTATGCTAAGAACGTTCTTCTTCACCTTTTCTTTATTTCTGGTAAAATCAGAACCAATTCTCCAATTCAGCTATTACAACCAGAATAAGATCTGTGTCTCTTTGGTGCCAGTTTCTTGTTGAGGTAGGCTAATGAAGAGCTGTGGCTTTCCCTTTCATTACGAATTCATTTCGGCATTGACAACGCTTCAGTGATCACTATGATTCTGTGTGCTGCTGTTGATTTGGCTTCACGGACTTCCCCAGTGAGGCGGCCTTCCCTCTTTTGAGTGCTAGTTAAGCATTCACTCACAGGAGCCCCCCCAGAAAATCCATTCCTTGCTGGAATGCAGGACATGCTCGCTCCCTGTTCCTGTTGACTTTTTTTCACAGTCAAGATTACTCATCGGCAGCTGAAGACTGAATAACAATAGATGGGAAACGGTTTCCACATTTTTCCATACAACAGAACCCCAAGTGCTTTGCAGCCAACATTTATGAAGGAAGAGTTAGATGAACAGCGACGTTTCAGCAATCTGTAGGGGCAGACTGGGCACTTCACAACACATTGAACCTGACACCACCTTTTAATAGCATATCATGTTTGCTAACACAATTTGTTCAAAGAATTTAGAAATGAAATTTGGCAGGAATAAAATTAAGAAAATCCAACTTTTGGAAGCTCTTTAGTATTCTAATGACGACTAGCCAGCATAATTAAAGTCATGCCAGCAACACTTGTGACATTTTCTTTGCCATATAGTGAAACTGATCTTTTTTTCAAAAATTGCATTTCATTTTTGCTATCAACAGCCTAATAGTTCTTTTATATTGTCATGTTTTCTCTCCAACTAGATAATCCACTCCAAAGGTTTCATCCTCTATTTCACTTCCTCCTCCTTTTGTGTCCCAATAAACAGACTGCCAGTATATTTAATGTAAATTGTGCCCCTTCAGGTATATTCTCAGCTTTTTTATTTCAAGTCACAGTTTGACTTTTGATTGCATATGGATCGTTAGGTAAAATGCCCTTTCCATCTTTGTATAGTGAATTTCTTGACTGATTATAACTCAAATGTCAAATGACAGCTTACTATTTTATTAATCTTCTGCTGCTTTATGATAAAGAAAGAAACCCCAAATTCAGGAACAGATAAAATATTTTAATTAACAATTTTTTTTTCAATTCTAATCATTAGTAGAAAAGTCAAGCCTCCTCTAATTCACAGCCAAGCAAATTTTTTAAAAAATAAATCCTCTCTGCTAAACTTGAAGCTCCAATTAAATATTTCTACAGTTGTAAATATCTTATGTATTTTGTAAATATGGCATAACCTGTTGGCGTGAATTTCCTTTGTTCCAGAAAAAATCAGTAAAGTTTAACATTTTCATTTCTTATTTCAAAGCATTTGGGAGACATTTCAGAAGCGGCTGCGAAACGTTAAATTCTGTATGCTTGCTTCTCCAAGTTTCCATCCGCACAGACTGTCACCAAAAAGCACACAACCCAGAGCACCCACACAAATTCCTTCTTTGTGTTTAGATGTGAAATACACCTAAAGGTTCCGGGCCATTTTTCATCCCTTTCTCTGTGAAACAGGGAGATAGTTGTGTCTTAGGCAGCAATGGAACGTGGGCGATGAGAAGAAACGGCTTAGAACAGGGCAGAATTCTTTCTGAAGCTCCGGTGCCCATACTGGGCATCCCTGCAGGCGCGTCGGCTCTCTCCACTCCCCACCCCTGCTAGGATGATGCACTGCGAAAACATTCTCTCTCCCCAGGACTCCTTTCGGTGGTTCATAGCTGGGAAAATGTTGCCCCAGGTTTAAAACATCCGCCTAAGCAGCCCAGCGCGAGCGAAACGCTTTCTCACTGCTCTTTGCTCCCCGCCCTCTGCTGCCAGAACCTTGGGGATGTGCCTAGACTCGGCGCAGCGCACGTCCTGGCCAACCGCGAGCAGAACAAACCCCTGGCCTTCGGCCAGGAGGCTCCCTCCCAGCCACCGCCCCCCGCCAGCGCCTTTTTTTTCCCCCATACAATACAAGATCTTCCTTCCTCAGTTCCCTTAAATCACGGCCCAGGGAAATCTCCTCAAAGCCTTCATCCAGCCACGGGCCAGCATGTCTGGGGGCAAATACGTGGACTCCGAGGTAGGCGTGGGTGGGTGCGCGCCGGGCCCCGGGGTGCGCACGGAGTGCCTCCTTCTGCTATCTCCCACTCCAAATATTCCGACTGCTTTCCTTGCCCCAGCCCTCTCTCGACCCCGGAGCACTCCTCTCGCGCTGGCACTGCTGAGGAATGGGCCTGGGCGGGGAGGTGAAGAGGAGGCAGGAATGTTTTATGTTTTCCTATTGGGACGGAGGCCAAGGGAGCCCCTAAGCTAGAGGAACACGGAAAAGGGGGTCGTCGGGGTCCTCAAGTTGGGTCTGCCGGACCCAGGACGCGTTTCTGGATAGGTCCGGTGTCCTGGCTTATTGCGGGACCCCCACGGTCCGGCTCCTGCCAGCTAGGAGGCGAGGAGCTGGAGCGCGGGGTGGGAGATCATTCACCCGCAGTCTTAGGGACAGTCCCCGCGACTCCCCGCCAGGCGCCTGGACTCCCGGGGGCGGCGGCGCGCATTGTATTTGGACTTTCCAAAGCTCTTGGGCCACCTCAAAAACTCTTCCTGCATCTCGGCGCCTAGCAAGGGTGTTTGGAGAGGGGTGGACCTCTCCTTCCCCCAACTACCACCATACCTTCCAACCACTCTCGCACGCTCGGGCTCCGCCTGGGTGTGGAGACTTCATTTTCCCAAACGCAGCCGCGGTTCAGCCGCCCGCTGACAGCCTGGGAGTGACCTGAGGGTGGGTCGGGGGAGTTATACAGGTGAGATATCGTTCTAAGGAGTTTAGGGGGCCTGACACATGGCTCTGCCCAGAGATGGGGGCATTCGGGACTGTGACCACCACAGGGCTGGGGGAAGCAGTGGAGGGACAAACAGGGCAGAGGGACTGTGCGGGACGCGAGCAGGTGCGAGAGAGACGAGGCCAAGAAGCAACGAAAATGAAGGCACTCCATGAGTCGGGGAGTTCAGGCTGAATCTTAAGGATGAACCTGGAAGGGATTATGGAGAGAGGGAGAGTAGAGGCTGGGACGAGAAAATGAAGCAGGTGAAGCACTCGGGGCGAGGGCTGCGTGGAGGAGAGAGCGGCTGGAGAGAAGTCAGAGATCGGGTCCCCTCCCCTGCCGAGGTCTCCGCGGGGTACCGCGCGCAGGGCGAGCGCAGGGCGGGGGCCCGGGCGGACCGCGCCGCGGGGTTTGCCCTGACCCCTGGCGGCGGGCGGGGGAGGCAGGAGCTCCCTGCCTGGTACCGAGGGGTGTGGTGTCCTCTCCTCGATCCTCTTAAAAAGCTTGCTGCGCCAAGGAGTTTACTGCGCGCGGAGCCTCCGCTGCCGAAGCGGTTAGTTCGATTTTGAGCCTCGAGGTTTGCTCCGCCGCCTGGCTGACTTCTGATCGCTTGTTTTTCTTTTTGAAATTTTCTTCCCACCACCCGTGCTACCCTCCCCCTTCTGGTCGTCCGCTCTCGGCAGGGACATCTCTATACGGTTCCCATCCGGGAACAGGGCAACATCTACAAGCCCAACAACAAGGCCATGGCAGACGAGATGAACGAGAAGCAAGTGTACGACGCGCACACCAAGGAGATCGACCTGGTCAACCGCGACCCCAAGCATCTCAACGACGATGTGGTCAAGGTAAGGTGAGGCGGCCAGCGAGGAAAGGATGCCCCTTGAGGGGCCGCTGTCAGGGCCGGTACAGTTCTCCTCTGGCAAGCAGCCTGTGCAGGCTTCTCTACCTTTGCCACACGCACACTGTTTTCTGGCCTTGACGTGTGGGAGCTCCCGCGGTCGTCTGAAATGTCACATCTCCCCTCCTCCCTCCTGCTGGTTAGTTCAGCTGGAATTTAGCAAAGGAGTTTTGTAGGCGTTTCTATAACTGCACTTTTCTCCTAGCAAGTGAACCCCCTGATCTCAGCAACAGACAGACCCGCACGCCTTGGCAGAGTAAGACGGTTGCGCTGCAGGTCACCCTCTCTCCATCCCCAGGTTGAAAGTCTAGCGAAGGGTGGTGCCCCATTGCACATAGAATTAAAGCAGCAAGACCATTTTGTAAGGTCTTGTGCTAAGGGTGAGAGCCGGTATACAGAGTGGGCAGGTTCCTCCAGCTAAAATTAAGATAACCTGACGGGATTTTTTTTTTAATGATAAAGTGAGTGGAAACCCTTCCAAGTAAAGACAAAGAATATAATATATTATATATAATATGCATATGAAGGATATTTTAACTGGAAAAACACGGCACTTGTGCACAGCTAAGCAAATTTACACAACCAAAACTAATGTGCGCCTCACTTTCTCCCACAGACATCTCTAGTTAGGCGTGCAACGCTGCTTCTTTAGTAACTACCTGGGTCAGCCTTCCCTGAGCTAACGGGACGTTTGGGTTGGAGTTCCTTTTTATACTTTCAAGATGCATTGGGTGAGATTAAAAATAGCTTAATTGAACGGGTTGTTGGCCAAATTTAGATGTGTCTCCATGGTCGGGTTTTGATTATCATTATGTTATTCAACTTTGACCCTTTTAGCAAATCTTGTCACAAGAATTTATTGTCTGAATCCATCTTGATTGGGAAATCATGGGCCTAAGCCATCCTTGGCAAAAGGTCTTGTTTGAGGGGCTAGGAGGGCCAAGAAAAGTCCTGGCCTCAAAGATGAGAGAATGAAGACCCAGTTCTATACAACCCTGCAGCAGCCAATGGGGTGGATGAGCGATTTCCACCCACCCAGCCTCTTATCCATGGATGGGAGGAGCTATAGTTCAGAGACTGTTCACATTTATGAATAATATATTTCAAAAAGGGGAACAATTTAATCTGTAATTGGAAGGAAAACATAACTGTCAGAATTGACTCTCTTGGCTTGCTGGTGGAGGAAAAAGGAAAATTGGAGCATTAGCAGGTTTTTCTCCTAGCCAGATTATGGAATATTTCAAAGCAGCAGCAATAACAAAATAGTTTACAAACTTGAAATTAGAATTGCTAAAAACTATTTACTAAAAACATTACCTTAAAGGGGGAAAGGCCATTTTTGCTTTTTTCCCTTCTCATGTAGCTTTGGACAAGAAGGAGAGGTGCCAGGAAAAGAGGCAGATTTCAGAAAGAGCTGGCTCCATTGGAGCCTCCCTCTTGTTCCACTGCAGTGAGAGGGGGACTCCTGGAGCAAGTGAACCTCCCGGGATGAGTCAGAGGAGCCAGTAGTGTGGATGTGGGTCTCCACACATAGCATGACTAAGTTGAGAAAGAAAGGCCCCACTGGGAAAACCGACTTCAACACAGATGGAAAAAAGGCATAACAGGCTTAGAGGAAATAGTAGTTTACAGACTAGCATTTCAAAGAGCAAGTGTGGCGATCTTCATATTAAAGAAATTAAAAGGAAGAGTTGGAGCAAGCTCCTGCTGGCCTAGAGAAAGTAAACCCCGCCCTCTTGCTCATAGAACTGGGAGCAAACAAGACAGTCAGACCGAAAAATCCACTTGGAGAAGAATTTGGTAGGCCCACTTACTCAGACGCCCTGCTTAGAGATGACTTCAGAGAATGTCCTGCAGAGAGAGCTCTAAAGATTGTCATCTGCCATTATGGCCGGGAATAGGGGCCTACACGCCATGGAGATTCCTATTTTATAATATTTTCTCTTTGAGTCCAAGCGCGAAGGTAATGATAGAAACAGGGAGGATCCTCTGAATGTTACCATGATAGTAAGTAAGAAATTTCCCTAAATTTTACTTTTGACAACATAGACTTTTTAAAATAATAAAGACACCCAAAGTTTCACGGTCATGCATGGTAGCTTAAAACGTCCCGTGATAATAAAGAAACGGTGGTCCACTGAATTACTATTAAAAGTACCAAATCAAGTCAAGAAAGCTCTCCTAATATTAGGAGAGATTTAAGATTTAAGATTTAAAAGATGCCAATTCTGTCCAATTCTCTAGTCACCAGCCACTGGTGGCTATTTCAGTTTAAATTTCAATTAATTTACATTAAATACAATTTGAAATTGAGTTCCTCAGTCACACTAGCCACATTTCGAGTTCTCAACACGTGAAGCTGGTGGCTACCATACTGGACAGCACAGATCTAGAACATTTCCATCACCACAGAAATTGCTATTGGGCAGTGTCAGACTAGAGTGTTCCCTGCATGGTAAAAAGGTCTCCATGCCAAGTTTAGAAAAATAACTGGATGGAGAAGAAATGAGACTCTGATGTACAGTGTGAGGAGCAGCATGGTCTATCCACACAGTATCCTTTTAGTCCAGCAAAACAGCTATTAGGGAAAGAAAGAAAACTCAGACGCTGAGTGTGCCATGAATTTCTGTTTCAAGAAGGTGGAGTATTATCACCTATTCCACTGGTGATAATGGCGTAAATTAGACTCTGCAATTTAGTTCTGATAAAATTGGTTTCTTATCTTACTGAAGGTTTAGTGCACCATATTATGAGATATATGCAAAGACATTTATCTAAAAAAAAGAGTAGGTTAAGAATGCTTTTTCAAATTTCCTCTGATTAAAATAGTCACAATGTGAGACCTTCTGTTCTCCCTCTGAGATTTCTATGTCTTCTTCTTTTGTTCACATTTCATTCATAAGTTTATTACGTACTTATCTGGATTTTCTAGATAAAGAAAATGGCTTCAAATCTATGATTCTGATGTCATATTAGCCATCAATCAATTCATTTATTAAACTCTTATCATATGCCAGACTAGACACTATGCTGCGTGTTACAAAGGGTGATTCCCAAAATAAGTCCAGTGATCACAAAGATTAGAGTTAGTGAGACAAGATGCACACAGAAAGTTTAAAAAAATACACACACACACACCCAATATCACAACAGTAAGTCACTGCCAAATGGTAACTAAGGGGTCCTTTTTTGCCTTGACTGCCAGGGAACATGTAACTAGATTTTGTTTCATTGACGCATGTTACTTATTCTCACGCACATATGGTTTTGAATTTTCACTTTCTTTTTCAACTGGGATGCTATTTATGAGGTTTCTATTGTAAGCCTTCTCGTCATTATTTTGGAAATAGACAAAATACATGCTATAATAAATCAAAAGTAAGTAGTATTGAATATTGTGTTCTAAAAAGGTTTTTAAAAAGTGAGTCGTATTAATTATCTGGATCTTGGTAATCATTCTGCAACGTAGATAAATATCAAATCATCATGATGTACACTTTAAATATTTACAGTTATGTTTGTCAATTATTCATAAATAAAGTTTTTAAAAAAGTGAATGGTATTGATATTAAGTGTTAGGGAGCCCCTACTATGCATGGGGCAATAGAGTGAGAGAAGGAGGATGCATTATAGATAGTTCAATGGAGAAGGGCATGAAGGAGGTGCAAGCTAAGTTGGATCATAAAGAACAGATGCGATGCAAATAGCTGAGAAAAGCACGGGAAGGCATTCTAAATGAGCAAGGCATGGAGATGGGGATGTCTCACACAGGGCCTGAGCCTGGAAGTTTCGGTAGCCCATTTTGCTTGGAATTAGAGTTCATGTGGCAGAGTTGGTAGGTCGTAAGGATGAAAAGACTGATCATGGCCAGACGGCAGAGTCCTGAAGCCAGTACTCATGATAAGTTGGGACTTTATCATCAGCAGTGAGAAGTCAGGAAGACTTCAAGCATGAGGATGACATGATGAAGGCGGACTTTTCAGAAGATGACTGGTTAAGGTACAGGATGTAACAAAAGGTATCCAGTCTGGATGAGCAGAGAATAGTTATGATGTAATTGCATGGTGGTCCAGACATGAAATAAGAAGGACAGAATGTAGTGGCAGTGGGGATAAACCATATAAACACAAAATGACAGAATTTTAGAATTGGAAGGGAACATGTGGTTTCAAGGCTAACCTCCATTTCCTCTTTTTTAATATTAGGAGAGATTTAAGGGCTAAAGAAGTTTAAAATTTATCCATGTTTTCACATGGTTACTCCCCAAAACATATATTTTGAAATGTATCCTCAGGGACGAATAGACAAGATTATGTGATTTCATGGAGTATTTTCACCAGGGGACGAATGAGTTGAGATGATTCTGAAGTTAGCTCTGAGACAAATCAGGACATTTGAGAGGAGATCTTTGTTGGAAAATAAAATATGATTTGCAACTTTCTTTTCTAAAACTTGACTGTAATGATCCTTAAATATACACAGACAGAAAATTTTCTTTAGTAGTCAAGAAAAGGTATACGTGTGGTAATGAGATCAGTTTTGGTTTCAAAATAACAGCCTAACGCCTCTGTGATCCCTTTCAACTAGAAAGCATTCTAGAGCGATTGGTGATTAATATCAATACAATGGTAATTTTCAATTTGAAGTTTATCTGATATAATCAAAACAAGATTTAAAAGATCAGATTTCTCAGAGCACTCAGCACCATGTTAATATTGTCTTCTGTTGGAATTGGTATCAGTTTTGCTTGTTTGTTTAGGAGATAGCTTCACAAGATGGTGATTAATATTCTGCCACACATGAGATCATGCATGGAACCCAGAACCCCCAGCTTGCAAAAGAGCATTAGGGTCATCTTTGGTGCGAAATTATTCTCACATCAATGAGCAAAGAACAATACTTTAATGGGGGATATTATTCATTCTTAAGCATCTAAAACACTTTCAAGTTCAGCCAACAATGATGTACATTTTAAAGGCTTATTAAAAGAAAGTCTTTTTTTCTCCTCCATCTCCTAATTGTGGTCAAAAAACATTGAAGAATTAGTTTAACTTTGGTTCTAACTAAGTAAAATCTGATATTATGTATTCAAATTTAAGACAAGATACCCAAATATCCTCAAATTATGCAAAAGTTCGTGATGTGGGTTATTCTTCCAATTAACAGCGGTGTTGGTTATATTTTAAAGGCTCTTAAAGTAAGAACAGCTGCAATAGTAAGCAGCATCTGGAAAGTCCAGCAATTTCAAAAACCACCCGCTTATGCATCCTGCCCACTTAAGTCCATAAAATAACAGACACTTTCATATTCCAAATGAAACTGGTTTTTAGTTTGCCCTACTTTTCAACATAGGTTCCCTATGATGAAATGCCCAGAGAGTGCTGGTCCCTAGGAGAATGGGACTGTGTGCACTGACCTGTGGAGTTCTGGACACTTTCATGATCCTCCTGGCTGAGTTTGCAGTGGGGAAAGGGCAAGGCTGCTGTTTTCATGCAAAGATGGTTTATGCCAAGAAACACAAACTCTTTCTTCTTCCACGCTCTGAGCCTTGTACATATATTATCTTCATTACTATATACTAGGTCCTGGAGGAAAAGATTTGCATACTATATTTCTTTTAAAAGAAGTTCCTAAAAAAGAAGCCCTCAGCCCCTAGAAATATGCCTAACACATAGGTGCTCAGAGGCACCCCGATGGAGTGGAAAGAGTATTGTGCCAAGATAAGAAAAGATATTTTTGCAACTTTTGTAACTTTCTTCTCTAAGACTTGAATGTAATGATTCGTAAATATGCAGACACAAAATTCTTTTTTTTTTTTTGAGGAAGATTAGCCCTGAGCTAACATCTGCCGCCGATCCTCCTCTTTTTTGCTGAGGAAGACTGGCCCTGAGCTAACATCTGTGCCCATCTTCCTCTACTTTATATGTGGGACACCTGCCATAGCATGGCTTGACAAGCAGTGCATAGGTCCGCATCCAGGATCCAGACTGGCGAACAGGCCACCGAAGCAGAACGTGTGAACTTACCCACTGCGCCACTGGGCCAACCCCACAAAATTCTTTAACAGTCAAGAAAAGGCATACACATAGTAAGCATATCAGTTTAGGTTTCAACATAAGGGCCTAATGCTTTTGTGATCTCCTTCAACTAGAAAGTGTCTAGACTCAGTAGTGTGGGACAGGACACCAAGGAATGAGAAGTAAAGGATGTCAGGGCAACAGATTTCTCTTCCTCGGTAGGTCCCTGAGTGTTGGGCTTACAAAGAGAGAGAAAACTTGTTTGGCTAATAAAAGCTAAAAACACCAGCCCTAGAAATATTTTTGGCAAGCTATTTTATGTTTCTATGCTTCAACTTCTCTAATTATAAAGAAAAGAATGAGCTTCTTTCTCATATAATAGCATCCCCCCCAAAGCCCTTCATCTTTCAATAAATGATTATTATACATCTAATATCATGTGCTGGGGGCTACAATATGGAACAAGATAGATATGACGCTGCCCGTCCAGGGTTTATGGCTATCTCCTTGCCTCTCTTCATATAGTTTCCTTTGAAAATTGTTGCTGAAATTCCTTTACCAAATTCTACTGTCTGTTAAAACCTTATAACCTTTAGGCCGTAGTTCAAAAAATGCCACATCTCTAATGCCTTGAATTGTTCTTGAGCCAGTAAACAAGGCTTGGGCAAAATAAGGAACACATATTTTTTAAATAATTTGCCCCTGTTTTGGTCCTATAAAAACTTGCAATGAAATTATGGAAAATACTTCAGTTCTTCTCTAATATTCTCTCTTGCCATATTGGTGCTCAATTTCTAATCTTCCTATTGAATATGTGAAATTTTCACCCTTTTTTTAAATTTCATAGCCCTTTACAAACCCAAGAGGTCTCTCAAATTCAGCTAGGCATCATAATCACCAGAAGAATTTTTTAAAATACAAATGCCTGGGCCCACTACAGATCTATTAAATTAGAATATTTGGGATGGGGCCTAAGGATCTGTATTTTTCAAAACTCCCTAGATGACTATTGTGAAGTCAGGTGTCAAAGTGATTGTACCCAAGGGTGACTTTAGATATACACTCTGGACGGTTCCACCCTAAGAGAAGAGTGGTGTCACCCTGTAGTTGTAAATATTCTTCCTGCCAGAAGACAACTTGAGGGTTGGGCCAGTTTAAAACCTGCCAGGGAGTTTTGAAACACCACAGAGGGTTCCCAAATCAACGTTGCTCAATGGTCCTCCATCCCTTGAGGCTACTCGGGCTTACAGCCAACTATAAGCTTAGAGCCTCAGGGTGACCTAGGAATGGGGTGACCATATGTTCCAGGGTGTCCCATACAGACCAGTTAATACTGGTTAGCCCTGAGTCACTACTAATAGTGCCCCTTTCATGTTCAGAAGTGATGCAGTTTGGAAGAAAAATTATAGGTCACAAATGGATTGGCAAGGACCTGTCACTGATTCTTGTACTGGGAATACACTGGAAGTCCCTATGCAAACTGTTCTTTAGCAGATTGGGCAAAATTTCCACATACCAAGCATGCTTTTCTTTCCTTTCTGCTCTCCGGTATCATCTCTCTCCTACCTTCATCGCAGCCATCAAGCTGCACTATAATTTGGAAGAGGAGCTTTTACATGCCAATCTACTCTACCCTCGGACCTTAGTTTCTTTGCCTGCAACAGAGGGTTAATGAAACTGACATCCTTCCATCACATATTCTGTCAACTACTCAATCAAAGATTAAAATGTTTAAAATAGTTTTAACTATTTTTCAGTTAGTCCGGGAAACATAAAATGGCATACCTTCATATGAACCATTGTTTCAGGTAGAGGAAGTGTTTTTAATTTTGTCTTAAAGGAAATCTGCATGATCCATGTACTGTGCAACTACCGAGGGAATTAATTGGCAGAACAGACTTACACAGAATACATATTTCCTGCCTCTCAGGGGAGCTATGCTGATGTTTCAGATACAAAGTACATCTTGTTTTCTTTATTGAACTTGAGAAGATATCTCTTGTTGGTCATTATTTCATCACAGGGGAAATAAGTATTCCTAAAGACACAACTGAGTTCCCGTTAGCCATTGTTGACCGTTTAGGTAATTAAGAGCCAGGCATTTTTAATTTTGAGGAGGCTTAAATAAGTTTGGATGGTGTATGTATGTGCTTAGTATGCTATCACACAGCAATTTAAAAGTGAAATTTTAAAAAGGTGCATTCAATCTATAAACCTTTCCTGAGCCCAGCAAACATTATAATACAAATGGACATTGATAGATTCTATGTAAAAAGGTAAATTGGGTCTACAGATTGCATTGGGTCATCTCAAATAATGTTGCACGTATCAAACACAATTACTTTTTCTTATCTACAATGCATAACTGGAAAAGATGCTGGTTTCTGGACCCAAATAGTGAGGAAGTAGGAGACTGGGAGGAAAAGCAGCAAAGATAAAGAAATAACCATAAAGTCACTTCTCCCTGTCCTGCCAGTCACTCTGTGCTCAATAGGCTTTACTCGTGCCAATTCTCGGACCCCCACATCTGTTGCTTTGCACAATGCTGCATTGTCTGAGGACATGATCAGGCTCAGGCACTGACTAAGTATTATCCCACTGCTCCTGCCCCAGGAGCTTTAGAGTTTAGCAGGGAAGCACACATGTAAACAAATCTGAGTGAGGTCTTGTAACTAAGGGACAGGCCAGTTGGGCACAAAGCAGAAAGTTCTCAGCAGTCTCCAAAGCCAAGCGTGTGTTTACCAGGCACTCGAGGCAGGGAAGGGTTCCCAGCAGAGGGAGCAGCAGGAGCAAAGGCCCAGAGACCTGAGGGCACTTGGCACTTTCTGAGCACCAGCGGCAGGTCACTGTGGCCAAAGCAAGGGACACAGGAGCCAGATCAGCAGGGCCTTCTGTGCCCAGCCAAGGCGCTTTGTTGACCACAGTGACCTGCAGAAGCATTTTTAGGCAAGGAAGTGACCTGATGAGATGTGGCCTTTACTAATAGGAAGGGCTAACTTTGGTGCAATGGGGCAAACCAGGGGCTACCAGATGTGTAGGTGGGAGTGAAACAGGAGGTGGGATGCTTCTTCCAGCGCTGGGTACAGGCTAGCTTCGTGGTAAAGATTACCTTACTTCTCCAATGACCCTTCGAGGTAGGTGCTATTGTCATTATCACAGTCATATTCATTTTACAGATAAGGAAACGCAGGCTTAGCCATTTACTCAGGATTACATAGTTAGAAAGTATAGAGTCAGAGCCTGAACCCAGACAGGTGAGACCCCAGGGCCCAGCTTCATAACCACTGCACTCCAGTGCCTCTCCGTAATAGGTGGTGATCCAAGCAGACCGTGGTGTCACCTTAGTGCAGAAAGAGATGACTGTGTTCTCACAGGAGGTGGGCAGCGTTTGCCAGGGGATTCCAGATGTGGTCTGTGTTGGAAGTGACAGGCCTGCAGTTCTAAGGTCAGACTCTAGATCCTGGCAGGTGGACTGGGGAAAGGGAGGGGAGGACCGATGTAAAGTCTAAGGTAAAACCCCAGATCTCAAGAAATGTGTGTGCTGGGTGAGTTTCCAACCAGGGGCGGAGGGTCAAGTCCCAGAGACCAGAGTGGGGTACAAAGTAGGGGTGTGGTCTCGGGGATTAGGAGTGGAACACGCACTCCGAGCCGGACAAGCTGCAATGCTGGCTTGTGTTGAATGCCCTGAGTCTGTGAAGCACCCAGATTGCCCAGGCCGGCCACCGCACCTGGGGTGCTGCCGATCCTGCCGGGTGTGTGGGGAGAGGTGGACGTGAGAGAAGGAAGCAGGTGCTGACAGGCACTTTGCATTTAACAGGTTCATTTAAGGTTCTCAATTTGCCTGTTCAACTCCTTCAGATATTCATGCCATTGCAGCAATATGTTGTAAAAACAGGAAACAACCGAGAAAAACCTTAGTTTTATGATAGTGAGAGAAATGCCCATTTAATCCTGAAAGTAGTTTCTCTGAGACTTCCTCCCTACAAATTACGTATTTGTTCTCAAAAACAAATGCCAGAAGTAGGGGACAGACTTAATCGTGCATTTTACAAGGCACCGTTAACCTCTCAGAACAATTAAAATGTTCCGTCAATCATGGCTCACTGTTTGCCTTTTCTATATTATTAACAGTAATAATATATAGCAGGAAATGGACGTACCAAAATATGGCAAGGGAATGGAATTGCAATCATTGGATTTCATCATCAATTATTTTGGTTAGGTTGATAGAGCTTTCCTCCTTGCTTGATCCTGAGCGTCAGGCTTTTTAGTAGGGAGAGAAATTGTTTTTCTAAAAGTTAATACCCACCAGTTCCCCAAACTATTTTGGGTAAGCCCCTCTATTACGCTAGTTATAAAGGTAGGAAAGAGAGTCATTTTCAGATAAGGTGCTCCCCAGAAAGGCCACTCAACAAACACCTACCCTGCACCAGGCACGGAGCACAGCATGAGCCCTGCCTACCTGACAGAACTGCGGCCATCGCCCAGGCTCACCCAGACACCCGAGCCTCTGCCAGCCTTCCCTGACCGCCCTTGTCAGAACTGGTCCTCTCTTCTCTTGGCTCCCACCACATTTGGTTTCATTTCTATTTAACACATATTGAAGCCCTCTAAGGATTCTGCTTCTCTATCCCCATGCCTCTCTCTCTCCTTCTCCTCCCACTTCGTGCATGAGTCCTTCAGGGAAGAACAGTGGCCCCAGGACTGTGGCTGCCCAGTGCCCATCTCAAGGCCCCACCCTGAATCTGCCATCAGAAAATGGATGCCAATTTAAATCCGCCAAAAAGAATCTGAAATCTATTTTTTAAGTGTATAATGTCTTCTGTGCATGAAAAACAGGAGAATTATATTATTGTCTTCCTTTGCCCCTTTTCTCTATAACAGCCACATTTAAAACCTCGTAAGGAAAACATATCCAAATAAGTAATAAAGAAATCCAAAAACATCCACTCTATTTACTAAGGTAAGGAGAAATATGTTCTAATATGTGTATATATTTATTATTATGAATGCTTTTTTAGTCTCCAGTTTGAGGAGGACGCAAATACGTCTCTGCTGAGCCTTCCAGTAAAGAGGCTGTGGCACCTGGATGATCTCCGGGGGCCTGGAGGATAAAGCTAATCTCCTAAGTGCCTGGCAGACAGGGCAGGCAAATTCCCAGAATGCCGAGCTGCCATCGCTGCTGCTTGGCATTGCCCCCTAGGGCCAGAAGCATGAAGGCTGAGAGTGGATCTCATGCCACATGAGAACTCGCCTGCCAAGAAAGGGGTAGAGGGACTCCCTGTGGAACCCCCTATATACCCCTGGACAACTGCAAACATCAGAGGAATGACTAGGTCAGGCAGCAGCCCTGAAGGAAAATCCAAAACCTTCCACACCTGAAGGAGACAGCCGGTTTGAGAAACTCAAGCCTCTTCCTTCTCTGTGGCTTTACTACGTCTAGATGTTAAGTACACAGGGCTCTGAAATGTTACTAGCTGGGAGGTGACCATTAATCCACTATTCCAGCAGCATAGAAGTTTCTTTGTACCTCAGAGGTGATCTCTCATAGATCTCAGATCTCTTGTCAGGAAAAAAAAAAGGCAAAATGCTTAAGAGTCTCTGGAAGGGATCAGACATCATTCATTTCATTCTTGATGTCTGTGCCAAGTAAAACGAACGTTAGCTTCTTCCCCAGATATGCTTCTTTCTCTGGTCTCCTGTGATAGGAGGTGGATTTACTGTAATATTATATAAAACTTGCCAATTTGGGGCAGGCCTGGGGGCGTAGCGGTTAAGTTCGCACGTTCCACTCCCTGGGCCTGGGGTTCACCAGTTAGGATCCGGGGTACAGACGAGGCACGGCTTGGCAAGCCATGCTGTGGCAGGTGTCCCACATATAAACTGGAGGAAGATGGGCACGGGTGTTAGCTCAGGACCAGTCTTCCTCAGCAAAAAGAGGAGGATTGGTGGCAGATGTTAGCTGAGGGCTAATCTTCCTCAAAAAAAAAAAAAAAAAGACTTGCCAACTTGACCCTAAATAGTCAACAAGCTAAGTAGAGGAAATCAGGATCATTATTCAATTAAAAATAGGTAGGACTAGAAGGTAGTCATCAAAAAGAGATGATGATGTGTAAATGAATTTTAGATGTGACTCATATCTAATGTACAACAAAGGCCACAGTCCTAGCACATGTAATATTTTGTCAATAACTAGAACAAACAAGTTAAGAGGACTGTCATTATGACACCATTATGACGCTCATTATGACACCAGTTGTGATGCCCTTGTTAACATCTATGATAAAAATAATATCAAGGTGATTTTGACAAATTACAAGTAGCCCATAAAAATAAGATAAAAACCAATACAAAGTGAGATAATGTTAAACAACTAGAAATAAAACATATAGATATTAAGTGGGAAACAAATACATAAACATACGAAAAATAAGAAAATACCAGAAAAGGATTGTCATTTCTGTGGAAAACCCCTTGTAATAATTCCACAACCCCCAGGGGACCAAGATCTCCAAGGTAAGAATTGCTATTGTAAACACACCCTTAAATGAGTCCACCACACTCCACGTCCCTTGGGCAATAGGGGACCCAAACTAAGTCTATCAATTATTCCTGAACATTAAGCATGTCAATAATTTAATGATATTTTAAAGGAAGCACAATGAGTAGAATCAAAAGGACAATGCAATGCAAAGAAATGTCATAATAAAGATTCGCTACTTTACTTTCTTTTGGTCAGACTTCTTAATAATGGGTTCCTGTTTGATCTTATAAAGGAGGTAGAGATGCTGGAGAGATCCTGGGGAAGAGCGAAAGGAAGGAGATGAGCAGCGAAGAGAAACCCCCAGGTATAGCTGGGGAGGGACTGTTTCGTCTGGACGATTTTTTAGAAGAGTTAGAGGGGAACATGGAATGACGACTGCCTTTGGTTATCGCCAGGTCATTGGGAGACTAAGGAGAAAAACACTGCTCAGACACAATCACCATTCAGGACAAGGAGAAAGGAGGAAGGGGTATACACCTAGTTTAAAAAAAACAAACAAACAAGTTTTAGGTTGCATGGGAGAAGAACTCCCAAGTAATAAGAGTGGTTAATCCCAGGAATGTGTCACAAGAGGTGGTTTTGTAATAGTTGTGTTAAATTCCTTACTTGTCTATGTAACTCCTCCAATCCTTCCATCTCCACAATTACAATTTGGTGTGTAACAACCTTGACACCCAGCCTCATAATTAAGTACAGGCATGTGTATGAATGCTTCCCTCTATTCTAGCAGGATACCTGGTTTGGAGGCAAAGAGGAGTTGATGTGGCATTATTTTAAACAGTGGTTGAGAATGCAAGTGGTAAACATCAGAAAGTAGAACACTGAAAAATGCATGCATTGTATGTACCAAAAGGTCAGTATGAAACATTATCTTTATGGCAAGCCTGCCTATCCACTCCCTCCTACACATTGCATATTCACACAATTTTGAAGCTTGTATAAACCCCTATTGTGTATGTGATTTAAACTCATGAGAGAGCGTGACTTCTGCAAAGGATAGCTGTTTCGTGACTTTAGACCAGTGATTCTTTACCCCGGCTACAAATCCTCTGGGGAGTGTTTAAAAATACTGTTGTGTACACCCCATCCATAGAAATTCTGATTGAACTGGTCTATGATAGGGCCCAGGCCTATGAATTTTTTTTCAAAGCTCCCCAGGTGATGCTAATGTACAGCCAGAATTGAGTCTGGTTTAGACTTTCAGAATTTCTTAATAATAAAACTATGTACCCTGATAAAACTTTCAGGACCATAAGGGCCACAGCAGGGGAAATGATTACTTCTGTAGGTCCTCATTTTGGGGATTCCTTAGCATTTTTATTGGAATATTACATTTGTCACTTAAATTCCTATTACAAAAATACTTTCTGGAGCTCTGCATAGGAACTGCATAAGACAGACTTTATATGTGAAATAAATCTCATGTCACTTATGTGATCCAGTCCTGTTGTGTTTCCCTTTCTTTTGCTCATTCTTTTATTCTCCCCAAGAGGAAGATCAGCTTGTTAGAGTGTCAGAATGTCACCCCCAGCTCTCTTTTCCTGCCTGAGTTTGTGGCTCAGGCATATCAGGAATGGGGCTGACAACATGCACAGGTTTTTCTCCTAATGATGCGGTGGCCACAGGAAGCTTCACTGGACCTAGGGCCAGGCAGGTGTCATTCATTTCTCCAGTGTCTGGCACAGAGAAAAGACCCCAAGTCACCAAGAAGTGCTTTACTGATGCCACTTACTCCTCACAGCAGATGGGGAAACTGAGCCTTAAAGGAAACCTGAATTCCAGCTCTCTCTTGGACATTGACCCTGAGCACTACCTTGGGCCTTGGAAAAGTCACTTGGACTGTCTGGATAGCAGTCTCTTCATCTATAGCAATCAAGAAGTTGAACTAGACAATCTCTAAGTCATTTTCATTTCTAAATTCTGTGATCCTAGTTGACCACTATTCATAAAAGAGTGGAAGCCTATAAAAGTACCTAAAAGTCCATATAGAGAGAATGGTGGAAGATCCCTCATCAATATTATTTTTTATTCCCTTCTTCCTAGATTTTACCAATTGTCATTCTCACTCTTAACATTCAGGCTGTGGGGTTGAATTAAATCATCTTTGAAATACTGAGCTATCAACAGATGGCATGCTGAACACAGATATACCACAAATAAACATTTGGGACTGAAGAAAACCAAGAGCTGGACTTCATTTCCCCTTCTTATCTGGGCTCAGAACTCTGCAGTCTTCCCTTTTATTGCCCTTGCCTCCAAACGGGCTATTTGTGTTCTGAGATGGATCAGAAAATCACTTCCAAAGTTGGCTACAAACTCTCAGTAATTTTTTTTTTTTTTGTAACCGGCCAATTCCTCTTAGTTCACGTAACAGAGAAGTGCATAATTACTTGTGACTTTAGTTAGAGCAATGGTCTTAAAAAGGTCTAGCTCAATAGAAAACGTTCAGACTTTCTGAGTGCTGACAGTTGTCAAATTCACCTAGTTCATGTGGCCACATTTCTGAAGTTCTTTTCCCAGCCCATCTGTGAGCAATAGGGTCAGATGACTAAGAGCAACGGGGCAGAAGCAGCGTTACTGTGAGTCAGGTTTTCCCATTGCCCAGCCATAAAGAGTTTGTCTCTCTCTGACCCATATAAACTTCAGCATTTAGGGCCCTGTGTAAATTTAATCCCATCACTTAGCACCCCAGCTGTATGATTCTGAAGATAAACATGAAGTTTTTTGAATTCCAGGCCACCTGAACCCTCTTAGGAAACTCATTAGCTCCCCAAACAAAGCTATGTCTAAATCTGTAGGTTGGAGCCCAAATTTCGTGATAAACAAAAACTGAATTGATCTGTCTTCCCTGTCATTAGTCACCATTTGCTCACTCTTTTACCAAAATTACTGTGACTGGGTTAGAATAAATAAATGCAATTAATGAATACGATTTACTAATCCTTTGGCCACATAATAACACATTCGGAATTTTCTTTCCTAAAGGAGATTTTATCAGGTTGGTGCTCTTGGAAATAGGAGAAAGAGAGGAAAATAACTTAGCAAATGGCAGCATCACAGATTCATTCATTTATTCAACAAATATTAATTTAGTACCTACTATGTTCCAGGGATCTTACAGTCTCGTAGCAGAAATAATCACACACACACACACAATTATACCATTAAATAAGTGTGAGATAGGCTGGATGAAAAAAGTCCAACTGAGAAAAAGGGTGGGGACCAGAAAGAAGTCTTTGAAGAAAGAACATTCAAGTTAAGACATTACCAGTAACTCAGAGTCAGCCAGGTCAAGACTGGTGGAAGGAGTGTTAAAACCAGGAGCAGGTAGGAAGGCCGCAAAGCAGGAAAGCGTTTGGGCCATTGTCCTGGGAGAAATTTTTCAAGATTCCAGTCTAAATTTAAGAGTTTACTGATTTGGGTAAGGGTAAGAAAGTGTCTTCCTCTGTGACTTTAAAAGCAAGGGAGCAAACCACCGAAGGACATCACCCCTCTTTGGTAAGGATTCCTGAGCAGCCAGAGGCCGTTTCTATTTTCTTTGCACTGTCCCCTTTTCAATGACCTGTAGCCAGCTCATCGACCCTGTCCTGGCTCTGTTTCCTCGCTTCACTTATTCCATTCTCAAAAAGTAGGTGCCTCATAAATATTGAATGAATGAATGAATGAATGAACTCACAAGGCCACAGGGATGCAAGCCAAAAGTGTCTGCAAAAAGTAAGCAAGCATTCTAGGCTACAAATATTTCTAAAGTTCAGGTCCTGTCTTACCACATTCTGATTTTCTAGAGCAGCAGTTTTCTACCAAGGATAATTTTGCTCCCTCTCCCAGGGACATTTGGCAAAGTCTGGAGACATTTTTCAATTGTCACAATTTAGGAAGTGCCACTGGCCTCTAGAGGGTAGAAGACAGGGATGCTAATAATCATCCCACGTCATCCTACAGTGCTCAGAACAGCACCCCTACCCTCACCCCATCAACAAAGAATTATCCAGCCCAAAATGCCAATAGTGCCCAGATGGAGAAACCCCATGGTAGAGGTTGGGGCAGCGTCTTGGCAGCCACATAATGGGCTGTGATTAACCTTACAAGAACCCGAGTGTATATCCTTTTCCTCACTCACCAAGCAATGTTAAAACCTGCAGAGATTTATTTCATTCATTTTCTATTTGTTTAATAAACGGACTCGAAGCACTGGAGGGAAAAATATTCCAGAAATGAGCTAAGACGAAAGCTATTAGTAACCCTAGTTTGACTTAACTGAATGGTAGGAAACAACCTCTGCCATCAGGAAGTGAACTGTAGAAACAGACAAGAAGTTAATAATGTTTAAAAAGCTCTGGTTCAAACAAATGTCTACAGGGACCAATGGGTAGCCTGAAAATGGTGAAGACATTTCCCTTTCTTGTGTCTTTGATAGAATGCAAAGAGCTTTTCTTTTCTTTGGTGCGGTAATCATTCATATTTGTCCCATGACACACCCAGAAGTTTAAAGAATAACAAACTCCCAAGTGTAAACACAGAATTTCATGAGCGAGTGAGGCCTCTGGATGAATCCTTATAATTGCGTATTTGGATAAAATAAGATTTCCGTCCATTAAACAATGCAGGGCTTTTCTATTTGAGAAGAGAACACTTTGAAGGGCTGTAGTTATTACCCGTCAAAGATGGCAAACATAAGTGCCCCCAAGGTATCTCTACTCCTTGTTCAAGTTCAATGCTCCATTTTCAATGCTCCCATCACTGACCCTTGTGTGGCCTATTTTTACACTGTTCACTGTTCCGCGTCACTAGTTTGGTGATATTCAACATCAGCAAGTGCCACCAAATCAATAACAGAAGCTTGAAGATTGAAAAAAAAGCAATCAAAAGATATGCAGCCTGTTCTGTCCCGAGCCATCCACAACTAGATACTTTTCATGATAATGAAAACGTGAGGCCATGTGGACAGGAGAGATGGTTCCAGGTTCCTGAAGAATGCTCATGGCCAGTTGGTTTCAGGTGCATCAAATGTGGCTTTAGTTCCCACCTGGGATCTCCATAGGAAAGGGTGGGCAGCCTACACGAGAAGGTATGAAAATGCTCTGGAACCCCAATATCATCTCATCGTTGAGGACAGTTTTTAGCCATTTCAAAGAGCATGTGTATTCATTTCCTAGGGCTGCCTTAAAAGTATCACAAACTGGGTGGCTTAAAGCAACAGAAATTTGTAGTCTTACGGTTCTGGAGGCCAGAAGTCTGAAATCAAGATGTTAGCAGGGCCGTGCTCCCTCTGAAAACTGTAGGGGCATCTTTCCTCATCTCTTCCCTGTTTCTGGTGGTTTGCCAGCAATCTTTGAATTCCTTGGCTTGCAGCTGCATAACTCCAATCACGTGGCCTTCTCCCTGTGTGTCTTCACACTGCCATCTTCTTATAAGGACGCCAGCCATATGGATGAGGGCGCTCAAGCTACTCCAATATGACCTCATCATAATTACATCTGCAAGACTTTGTCTCCAAATGAGGTCACATTTTGAGCTACTGGAGATTAGGCCCTCAATGTATCTTTTTAAAGGGGACACAATCAATGCATAGCAGGATGTAAACTAGAAATGTATATCTTTGTTATCAAAACAGGGAAATTTAGCTTAAGTTTTCAGAGTGTATACAAACCATATAGTAATCCATACTGCCTCCTAAGAAGAACAAAAGATGGAGAAACCTGCTATTGCCTTCAAACTAAAGGAAAGGAAGAATTAGGCAAAAAAGAATTAATCCGAAGCAAAGATGGTCCCATCTAGTCAGTCTTGGTGCCATATTCTGACACATCCAGGCACTCAGTCAGGTGGGGCACCTTCTCCCGCAGGGCATATTTGGTCGCTATATGCCTCGTGTTTATAATTAACTCCAGAAGGCTGATGCACTTGCTAGAGACGAGCTAATTCTTCTTGCTGGCTTAATGACAGAATGCAAATAAGTACTCACCTGAATGAAATGATTTCAGGAATGCCAAGAAGTTCTCCTTTTCCAAAATATCACCTCCATCCTCCTGGCACTGTTACTAAAATCTCTCATATTTCCCCACTTCTGCTCTGGGCACCTGGGCCAGAAGCTCCGGATGTAGCGCTGACCATTGCCCCAGGCACCATCCCAAACATTTTGCATAAGTTGTCATTTAATACACAGAACAATCCTATGAAGTAGGTACTATCATAACCACATTTTATAAATGAGAAACTAAGGCACAGAGAGGGTTATTAGCTTATGTGACATAACACAGCAGAACTGGGGTTCAAAACTAGCCCCATGGTATCAACCAGGGTACCATATTGCCTTTCAAAAGTATGGTACAGTAACTAACCTACTAATATACCGACTCAGATCTGAGTGTCAGGTTTTCCAGATCCTCTCACCTAGCTGAGAACGAAGCCTAAAGCAGCTTTTGTTTTCAATTTTCCTCCTCGGACCACCTGCATCAAGACAGAAGGAGGAGATACAGATATCTGGAGCCTACCCTCAGACCACCAATTCAGAATCCCAGGGCCCAGGAATCTGCATTTTAACAAACATCCCCAGAAAATTCTTGTGTGTACTAATTTTTAAGAACCACTGGCCCTAAAGGAATGGAATAGGGGAAAGGTACAGTGTTATGGTAAACCAGGAAAAGCCAGAGAGAGATGACAAGGCAGTGGGAACCCTGGTAACCAATGGTCAGTCAAATGACCCAGGGGTCCTGACCAGAGGAGCTTGGCTGCTGGGGAATGAGAATAATGCTGAGCGAGAAGGTTTGACAGTAGGAGGAAGCCAACCGCCTCCTCTTGCTTGGATCACACGCCTTGTGCTGGTGGAAATGGCTATTTGCTGAGTCAGGGGAGGCATTTTCTATTAGTTTGGATGGGAAGCATGGGTGCAGGCAAAGGAGTGCAACTAGAGCGCGTGAACTCAGAAACCCCTCCGTGACTCCACGTGAGCGAGCAGGGTTACGTAAGCCGGACAAGGACTTTGGTGCACAGTTAAAGACAGTGGTGTGATGGAGGGAGAACTGAAGGATGAACTGAGGGACCTAAGTCCTGGGTTTGGTCCAGTCACTGATTCCAACCTCCCTGAGGCTCAGTCTCCTAGTCTGTAAAATGGGAGAAATAATACCTGCCTCGCGGGTCCTCACACACAGGATCTGACGTCGACCCACTGAGGCATATAGTGCTCCATAGCATAAGTTACTGCTATTCCAAGGCCTCTGTAAAAGTTTCCTGCCTCAATATATCTGCCACACGGATGCCTGAAGTCTATTAAGGACACATGAGGGACAACTGGTGATGATTCTCTGCCTTACTCTGTGCACCCCACTGCACCCTGGCCAAAAAAGAAAACACAGTCACCTGAATTCATTCTAACGTACAAATTGCTTGTTGGCGACCTTTTCTGCACTGGACACATACACAATACGTGCGTGTGCACACACGCGAGAAAGCATGAGGACAAGTGAAGGCTCGAGGCACCAAAGAACAAAGTCACTCTCCTCACCCTATCCCTCCCCCAGCGGGTGCTCTGCTGATCCCCTGCAGGGCTGGGCTGGCTGCTGCTCCTGCTTCCACTCCTGCTTCCTCCCCGAGGCCCCTCATCACCATCCTGTGCGTGCCCCCTGCTTTGGGGCCAGGTCTGCACAATTGCAGTTATTCAGCTCATTGGCACAAAACCATGCCTTCATCAATATTTTCTAAATCAGTTTTCCCTAAAAGTGAAGACTTCTGAGTTTTCATTGCCCCCTCCTTGGTAGGTTTTCCATACTGCCCAAGGAACCTAAATGATGACTAACCCTCCACTTCATTTTAATCAGAATGGTCATGATATTATAAAGCTATGGTGAATAAGAACATCATTTTGGGGGCCGGCCTGGTGGCACAGCAGTTAAGTTCACACGTTCCGCTTCTCGGAGGCCTGGGGTTCACCAGTTCAAATCCCAGGTGCGGACATAGCACCACTTGGCACACCATGCTGTTCTAGGCATCCCATGTATAAAGTAGAGAAAGATGGGCACGGTGTTAGCTCAGGGCCAGGCGTCTCTCAGCAAAAAGAGGAGGACTGGCAGTAGTTAGCTCAGGCCTAGTCTTCCTCAAAAAAAAAAAGAACATCATTTTGAATAAACTGGAATACCAAAAAAGTTAATTAAATAGATAGATAAAAGTGCACTTGAGATACCAAGTAAAGAATTCGTAAGAGATAAAATGACGGTTAGTGAAATGTTATGTATGCAGACATCCCTTCAATGGACATTTTACCTCCTTTAAAATATTATACTTATTGAAGAAATATTTATTTGCTAATTAATGTGTGCGTAGTACTACTAGGTATTGTGGAGGATATTTGTGCAACAGACACAGACCTGCCCTAAATCCTGGTTCAGTCCAGTCTTTTATTAAAGTGACCTTTCTTTAGTGGGGAAATAAAAGACTATTTTCCATTCTTATTATGAAGATAACCTAGAATTTCAGAAGTTTGTGAAGAGAAGCACATGAGTAAAATGGGTCACTAAAAACATAAAATATTGTTATTCTGAGGCTTCTGTGATGTCTGGGAAGCAATAAGTCCAAAGGGAGAGACTTGAAGGTCCCAGCTGGAGGCCCAGGCCAGGGACTACAGGTCCCCTTCGCACTCCTCTCCCTGCACACAACCTTTCTCTTGCTAACAGAGGTAGGTAAATACCCGCCTTTCTATCCTCTTCCAGCTTGATGCCCCGATTAGTCATGCAGCTCTCTCCTTTCCTCCCCAAGAAGCAACGCTGTGCTCTTCTGCAAGAGGAAGTTGCCTAGTACCTGCCACCCCAGAGCATGCCAGCGTTCCCAACCCAGGTTTACATTTTTCCTAGGACTGTCTGTGGATCCTCTAGGAATCCAAGCAATCGCAGGCATGAACAACACAATCCAGGCCTCCTGTTTTCAGTCAGGGCTGCAAGAACGCTGCAGCCTTTTCCCCTAACAGTGCCAGTTTGTCCCAGTAAACACATGGGTATTTGCCCTTGTCCCTGAGAAAACACATGGGCATCAGAGCAAAGTTCCTGTGTTCTGGTAACACTTAATTGTGCTGGTTCTCAACCCTCTCTACACCCACACACTCACACACCACATTTATTCCATTGACTTCAAAGGCTGCTCAACAGTTGGAAATATGCATGAGAACAGTGAAAGGAGTTGACCGTATGACTGAGTTTGGTACATATGTTAGGATTTCAGAAGTGCATATTTGACTCTTTAAAACATACATTTGTTTATACTGGGTTTAGAATCATGAAAATACATCAAGATTTCTATTGCCAGTCCGTGTGTTTTTCATAATAAATAATAGTCATTCATCCTTGTTCAATAATACATATTTATAGGTTTAAATTAGGAAAAGATTTTCAAAGAGAATTTCCATTCATTACCCACCTACTTCCAGATGCCATCCAGCACTTGAGGAGCTCCCAGAAAGAACAGGAGGCAAACGAGGGCTCTGAGGCATGGAGGAGAAAGAGTGGCATGGACAAAAAAGAGCTGTTGCTAAATCCAAATGGGCACAGCATATGCTAGTTCAGTCTTTTGCATGAGAAAAGGAGAGAAATCTTGTTAAAAATACAGATTCCCTAGGCCCCACCCCAGAGAGTCTGGTCTGAGTCTGAAATGGGACCTGAGCATCTACATTTTGACAAGCCCCTCCCCCTCACTGATTCTTTTGCCACTTCCCTGCTGAGAACCCTGGGAGTTGAGGACCCCTGTGCTAGTGCATTCAGGAGCACTATATTCAACAGTCCGGATTCGGTAATCGGTCTTCTAGATGGAGCTGGCTTTTGTTCTTTGGTGCATATCCGGGTATAAAGCCAAGCCACCTGAGGTATGTGAGCTGATAGCACTATCAACAGCCTAAAACTTTTCTAACATTCTGTTTGACGTGACTTGTAGAAAGTTGAAATGCTATTTTTTTTCTCATATGTTTCTGGACTTTGCCTCAGGACCAAATTCCAGGATATTTACATACATTCATTGTATAGATTTCTATAAGCATGAAAATTTAATCTTCTAATAGAAAAGGGCAAAAAAAATAGAAAATAAGAAATGATAATCAAAATAAAGGTGATTTTTCTGGAATTGTATTAGTGACCTATGGCTGCAATAACAAATTACCCCAAAATTTAGTCCCTTAAAACAACAAACGCTTATCATCTTACAGTGTGTCAGGAATCCAAGTGTGACTTAGCTTAGTGGTTCTGGCTCAGGGCCTCTCACAGGCTGCAATCCAGTTGTCAGGGCTAGAGTAATCTCAAGGCCCAAATGAGAGGACCATTTCTAAACTCACTCACATAGCCAATAGCAGGATTCAGTTCCTCCCAAGCCGTTGAACTGAGACCTCAGTTTCTCAATAGCTGTTGGCCAGAGTCCTCCCTCAGTTCCTTCCACATAGACCTCTCCATAAGGCAACTCACAATATGGCAGCTGGCTCCCTACAGAGCAAGCAAGCAAGAGAGCAAGAAAAGAAGGGAGATGATGCCATAGTCTTTTGTAATCTAATCTTGGAAATGATACCCCCTCCCCCATCACTTTTGCCATGTTTTATTATTTAGAAGCAAATCACTAAGTCCAGCCCACACCCAAGGGGAGGGCATTACACAAGGACACGAATACCAAGAAGTGGGGGAAGGGGAATCATTGGGAGTCATCTTGAATGCTATCACAAAATACACTAATTTGTTTCTTTCATAGTTAATTTATCATCCTATTTATGTTTTGCTGAAATTAAATGTTAATGTAAAGCAAACATTTTCTGTACGTGTTAGGCAGCATATTCTGGGAATAGAGTCTAGTAGTGTTGGAAAGATACATTGAGGTCATAAATTGAATGAAGGTTTCTAAATGAGGAGCTGTACACCTACTATGCCAACCAAGAAGAAAGAGTATTAGTTACTGTACCACTTAGGAATGTTTTCTGCTACAGGTAACTGAAAATATGAATAGCTGTGGCTTAAAAATAAGGGTATGTATGTGTCACATAAAGAGATGTCTAGAGGTGGACCGCTGTTGGCATTGTTTCAGAAGTTTGGTAATGGCAAAAGCAGCATCTTCTATTATCTTGGCTTGTTAATCATGCATGTGACCTCGTGGTCACAAGGTGACTTCCCTACGGTAAAGCGATACATCATATTCTAAGTAGGATGAAAGGGCAAAGGGCCACACTGTATGCCTCTGTCTCTTTTCATAGGGAAGATAAAGCTTTCCTGGAAGTCCTGCCCAGCAGACTTCCACTTAGACCTCATTGGCCAGAATGTCTACCCTAAACTAATCACTCACCAAAGAGACTAACATAACCATGGCAAGTCTAAACCAGCCATGACTTATCTCTGAAATCAAAGGGTTATTGCTATTACCCAAAGAAATATTCTGTCGGCAGAGAAGTGGGACTGTGGATGTTGGGCAGACCACACATGTCTTCTGTAAACATCTTGTGTGTTGTTATTTATGTGTTCTATATATCCAATACAATCACAATTTTCACTGACCATCTAAAAAGATATTTTCCCATAAAAACAGAATATGCAAGCATCATTGCTTATGAAATCCCAAACGTACTTAAAGTTTCCATCTTGAAAATTCCTTATTCAGAAATAAAATGTCCAGATTTTAAGACAAAAAGTGACCCCATGTTTTTTAATCCTGTGTACATATAAAATGTTTTTTTAAATATTGCTATCAGATAAATTAACAAGATGAAACCTCCTAAAATTTACTGCATTAGCCAAGTATTATCAAAACACAAGACAGATTGCTTTTCCTGACGTCTGCTGCTAGATTTTTGTTAATTTATGTTTCCAAAATTGTAGCATCATAAGTCAATGTTGCACAAAGGTATTTCATGTCATTTATAAAAATCCAGTAATATAAACTGTTGACTCCTTATAAAGCATCTATTAAGACACAGAAATATCACTGAAGCATATTTATGCCTTTGATCTTGAGGTCTGCATAATGATTCTTGCCAGAAGGGCAACTTGTTCCCTGGATTACAGAACAGAAAATCTGTTCTTGGAGGAGCAGCTCAACGTCCTCTGAGGTATTCCATTCTAAGAAACTAAATGGCACCTGCACGTCTTGGCTTTTGTTTTTGTTTTTTAAAAGCAAATCTCTAGTTCCTGTTCTGCTCCAAATCTAAGTGAGTAGATAAAGTTCTGCTCTGGACAAGACCTGCCCTCCCGCAGAGGGATAAGAGGAGTGCACCCCTGAGGAAATAGGACTCCAGAGTGGCAGTTTTGGTGAGGGATAAATCAAATCGATGATGCATGTGATCGATGAGCACAGTGGGATTGTCAGAACTGGGATTGTCAGAAACAGGTACCATCGTTCATTCAACAATGTTCAAGTTCAGATGCAAGCCCACCTCTCTTTGCTTTGGCTGTGGCATGTAGCAGCCAGACTAACTGAGGATATGTGGTGACAGCAGACAGTAATGGAAGAGCCCAGGAGAATTCCTAAGCCTGAATTCCAACCCTGTGTCTGCCATTAAGTGGGAAGGTATCCTTGATCCAGTCACCTAGCCTCCTGACAGCTTTGGCCATCAATTTCTCCATCTCAAATGGGACTCCATTTCTTTAAGGATCTTCTGCTTTAATTAAGATCTATTAATTTGCCGAAGCAACTGTGCTTTGATTGATGTGGAATTTTGAACTGCCTTTAAATGGAGTGACTGATTACTAGCAGAACTTTGTTGGGTTCAGTGTATTATGAATGCATGTCAAAATGTACAGTGAGGATATTTTTAAAAATATTCCCTCCAGTTTCCTTCACCCTAGATAGATGTACAGGAATGTCCATGTTCATGTTGTGAAAAGGACATTTCTCCTAACCTCACACAGAGATACAAGTTAAGTCAATGTCTTACCAAGAAGGCAATAAGAGAATTACAGGAGACCCAGAGATCTGAATAGGGTAGGCAGAGAAGGGACGTGGGGAGAGAGATGTAAGTTCCTAGGGAAATAGTGTGGAGCGCAGGGCTGGACCTAGGCCTGGGAATCAGGAGTCAGAGTTCTAATTTCAGCTTTTCCACTGATTCACTTGGGACCTTGAGAATGTCTGGCGCATTTTAATCATTCTGTGCCTCAGTTTCCTAATCTGTCAATTAGAGTGAGAGTCCTTGGCTGAGTGCCCAGGATTGTGAGAACATACTGTGCAGGACCATGAAAACACAATCAGTACCAAAAATGCAAAACATCCTAGTTACTAGATGTCCTAGCTTAAAGTGGAAACGTTAACAAGAGTAATTCCTTTAATAATCAAAATGTGAATGTTTTAGGAAGCATATCTTTCTGGGTGAAGATTAAGTGGGAAAACTATTATAAGGGCTTGTAGTCCTGGGGATACATAAGCAAAAAGAGGTCAGACTTGAAGTCGGACAAATTCCACCTTTGCCACCTAGCATTTGTGTGACCTTGAGTAATTTCTTAACCTCCCACGGTACCCTTATCTGTGAAATGGGAATAATGGCATGCATCGCAGAGGGTGGGGGTAAAGATGATTACAGATGGGAGTTCTTTTGAGCCACTGGTGGGGTTTGAATTTACAGCCACTACGTACTTTGCAGTGATAGTTTCTCTTATTACAATTATATATTAAAAAGCTTAGTTCCCCAGAGCAAGGAACTTTTTAATGCTATTATTTACTGAGCATTTACTATATTGCAATGCTCTATCTTCATGCTAAGCAGTTTACATGAATTATCTCATGTATTCCTCACAAAAACCTATTACTGTTACTGTTGTGGAAATGGAGGTAGAGAGAGACTAAGCTTTATTTCTGGCTCCATTGTCTTTCCTTAGCTTGCCTTGCTTTCTTTTTCTCAGCTACATCTAACAGGCTGTAATTTTAGTATTCTTTGAAGCCACCTTAAATTTTCAAGACTAAAGCAGCAACTAACAAACTGACTATATTTATATAACATGTTATTTTTGTCATGTTGCTGTTCACCCCTTGAGACCTGCTCTAAATTCACTTGGATATTTGAGGATAAATCATGCTCACTGGCAGATTCTGGAAAACATTGAAAAAGCAGCTACCCTGAAATTTTCTAAGCAACTTAAAAGAAAGCTTAAGAATTTCCAATACGTTTCTTGAAAAAAGCATTTATCTTTCTGCTTAGAAAAATAAAGTTATTATCAAGAAATCTTACACACATTCATATGTTCACGATCTTCACTAAGAACCGATTGGGTATACGACGTGTATGACTTCATTATAACACTGTCCTCAGAGACCATGCTGTGGGAGTTCTTACAATCACTCAAAAGGTTAAAGTCAGCAAACTCTTTTCTGTTAATGTGCCTTTTAATCAGGAAATACTATAATTGCCTTGGAGAAATTTGAAGAATTGTTTTTAAAGCAATGTGGTATTAAAGAAAGAGTCAATATCTTTTAGACCAGATTTGAAATGAAAATCCATCTCTTATTTATCTGGACAATTTATTAGCATGTCTGAACATGCATCCTTTTTCCATAAGATGGAAATAATACCTTAAGAGTTGCTGTGAGTTAAATGAGAACAGTGTCCAATCATAATAGCCAGTCAACAAATGTTAGTTACTATCCCTTCCCTTGGAAAAGAATGTCAAGGCAGACATGCTTAAAGTCTGCTCTGTAAAGAGGTGGAAACCTGCCCAGTAAAATGCTTCTGGCCCTTGTTAGGTAATAGACTTGCTTTATTTTCTAATAAAAGTGATGGGCCTTCTCCCACTGTACACTCAAAACGTATGTATCCATTTCAGGGCATTCATGGCGCCCATTGCCCATCCTTTGACCCCATATTAAGAACATCTGCTTTAGTGTATTAATTTTGACTTCATCATGGGGCTGGCCCCGTGGCCGAGTGGTTAAATTCGCGCGCTCCGCTGCAGGCGGCCCAGTGTTTCGTTAGTTCGAATCCTGGGCGCGGACATGGCACTGCTCATCAGACCACGCTGAGGCAGCATCCCACATGCCACAACTAGAAGAACCCACAACGAAGAATACACAACTATGTACTGGGGGGCTTTGGGGAGGAAAAGGAAAAAATAAAATCTTTAAAAAAAAAAAAAAAAATTTTGACTTCATCAAATCCTCTTACAAAACAAGGTCATCTTTAGAAAATAAAGTTCTTTGGATATCTTGCAGTTAAATAAAGGAAAACTGCAGGCCTTTATT
Source organism: Equus asinus (assembly GCF_041296235.1). Classification (NCBI taxonomy): domain Eukaryota; kingdom Metazoa; phylum Chordata; class Mammalia; order Perissodactyla; family Equidae; genus Equus; species Equus asinus. The sequence continues at coordinate 173,337,992 of NC_091790.1, forward strand.
TTCAGTAGCTTTCGAAAAATGCAGTGTCAGAACAAAGCCGTGTAGTAGACAATTAAGTAAACTGCACAGAAGCTTCATTAAAGGATTGATCTAACTTGCCACATATTTTGTGCAACCTTTTAAAACACACAAGTAAATGTTTTCTCTGAGTCTAGATCTACATGGACAAAGAAAAAATTAGAACCACAATAAATCTATTTAACTTCATTTACATAATTGTGGACATACCGTTTTACATATTACATTATTAGGACATTAGACAATAGATCAAGAAACAGAATGTTCTAGAAAATAATTTAACTATTGGTAAGCATCATGTACTTTTTCCAAAAGAAGTTTTATTGTATTGAATCAAAGGTGGCTCCTTGGCACTGAGAGCCTTCAAGGAGTCAGCCACCAAAGTCCTCATTCCTTAATCCTGAGCTTGGCTGGATGGCTGCTGACAGTTGTCAACTTGTTTGGATTTCAAACTATATTAGATCTCTTCAGATAGCTGCCACTACCAAGCAGTTGAGTTGGCTTTGTCCTACTCTTCTGTTGGTAATTTTTATTAATCGTATGCTTCAAAGTAGTCTATAAAAATCCTTCCAGAGGGATAAAACCTACTGAGAATTCATTGTTTAGGTGAACATGTATCATGGGAAAGAATGCTATTGGGAAAGGGGCCGAGTTTGCATTCTGATCCCATCATTGCTGTGTGCTTGATGCTAGCAAGTCACTTTCGCCTCTCTGAATCTCTGTATCTTCTTTTGTAAAATAACAACTTACCTTCCTAGACTGGTCTGAAAGCCCAGATCACATGGAGATGATACACGTAGAAGCACTTGATGACTCTTAAGTGCTACCTGACTGCAGATCATGTGATTACTTCCTAGCGGCCACCACAAAGGGACTGCCACAGGATTCATTAGGTCTGCACCACTGCTATCTGCACCTGTCCTTAGTCAAAAGTTTACTCTGTTTGTTTAATTCAAAAGTGAAACTCTCCATTAACATTTTTTAACTGCCTTCCTTTATAATTTTCTTCTTGCTATTAATGTCATCTCTGTTCTCCCAAGCAATTAAATCAGAATCTCAAAGCTCAAAGCTCATCTTAGGTTTTTCTCTCTCCCTATCTTTGAACTAATCAAGTCCTGTAGATTCTTCCTTTAATGTCTCTGGAATTCATTCTTTTCTTTTTTTTCATGGACTCTATTCCAGGTTTGGCCCTACCGTCTCAAACTTGGGATTCAGTCTTTCTGCCTTGAGTCTCTTTTCCCTTTTCCCCAGCCTGCACACTGCTGTCAAATTCATCTTGCTAAGTGACCGCATTGATAGTGGCTGCGTGCCCTGACTCTGACATCTTCAATAGACCCCCACTGTTTGTAAAATGAAATCGAGTCTGGCCTCAACCTGTCTTTCCAGCTGTGGCCATACAGGTCTATCTGCCTGTGACGCTCACCATATCGTCCTTCCTTCTTCCTGGGGCCTTGCACACACCATTCCCAAGGTCCCTTCTTCTTTCCTCTCCAAATTGTACCTCATTTTCCAAGCCCTGCTAAATCCCACAACCCTCATGAAGGCTTTTTGAGTCCTCACAGCTCACAGTGATCTAATTTCCTGAAGAAATTCTACCAACTGAGTGTTTGAAGAGTCAATAATCAATTATGAACTAACTACTCTTTAACATCGTGTGTGTAGTTGTCTTGAAATGCAATTAACTTAGGTTGTGTCATTTACATTTTACTGAGTGTCTTTAATTAATAAATACTTGATAAGTATTTATCCGTGTTGCTGGGTTTTACTTGAAGGCAGGAATTTTATCATGTCCTTTCGGTTTCCCGTAAAGCGGTGGTTCTCAACCTTTCACATGGTAAAGAAACGCATGGAGAACATATTAAAAGCTCTCCAGGATTCCACCCCCAGAGATGCAGTAAGGTCCGGGTGGGGCCCAAACATCTGCATTTCCAACAAGTTCCAAGCGATGCTGATTCTGCCTTCCAGCATCACACACAGAACCTGTACGTAAAAGCTAATATATATGTATAGGTACTCTGTAATGAGATTTTTTTTCTCTTTTTTTCTATTTTAAGCTCATGTTCTGTCACTTCCTCCCTTTAGATTGATTTTGAAGATGTGATTGCAGAACCAGAAGGAACACACAGTTTCGACGGCATCTGGAAGGCCAGCTTCACCACCTTCACTGTGACAAAGTACTGGTTTTACCGCTTGCTGTCAGCCCTCTTTGGCATCCCAATGGCGCTCATCTGGGGCATTTACTTTGCCATTCTCTCTTTCCTGCACATCTGGGCAGTTGTACCGTGCATTAAGAGTTTCCTGATTGAGATTCAGTGCATCAGCCGTGTCTATTCCATCTACGTCCACACCTTCTGTGACCCACTCTTTGAGGCTATTGGCAAAATATTCAGCAATGTCCGCATCAACCTGCAGAAAGAAATATAAATGACATTTCGAGGATAGAAGTATACCTGATTCTATTTTTTTCCTTTTAATTTTCTTGGTGCCAATTTCAAGTTTCAAGTTGCTAGTACAGCAACAATATATGAATGAATTTTCTTGGTTCAGAACAAAGAAATCACTCTCTCAGTCTTCAAACTGTTTGTCTCTTCTGAGTTATTTCATCTATTTTTTTTTGATGGTCTGAATTTTTTAAACCCATTCAAAATTTTTTCCGCACATTTTTATTTGCATGTGGATCCTTGTGTTATTGGCAGAGATGTGAACCTATTGTTGAAAGATAATTTGAGAGAAATATGGAGAACTGAGGAGGAAAGAAAAGAACCAACAAACTCAACTGCCTATTCTAAAACGTTGATCATTTTATGGTAAGGGAAGAATTCCAGGCCATGGCCATTAAGTGTACAGGTATGTGGGCAGGTTTTAAGCAAACTCTTTCCCCACCATCTGAAGCGTTAGTGGACTGCTGCTATTCACTTTAATAATTCAATGGGCTCCAATGGTCTTTCTCATGTTAGAAAACATAACCTGCATTCACATGGTCCGACTAATGCCTTACCCTTCTTGAAATTTTAACCTGTGATACTTTCTGTGCCTACATATTTGTTATATAGATAATGAGACCCAAGTGCCTTCCTGTTCTTCACATTTTCCTTTTCAAATAGGGTCCAACTTAACTGTCAACTTTCATTAGGTCAACAGCCTCCCTGAAGACCAAAATTAGAAAATTCATTAACTACTTCTCTATGCTGGTTTCTGACTCTGCGATCCAGAGTCAGATGAAGTCCACGTCTGCACTCGATCACACAGCATCTTTGTCCATGTTGAGTATGGTTCACATCAGCCCCATGAAACAAATTAAGGTGGACGAACGGGGTTGAGCCCTCTCTGAGCTGGCAGGAGTGGAAGCCAACTTTCCCTGCCACTCACGAGCTGCACGAGGTCAGCATGTCTATTCAGCTTCGTTGATTTTCAAGAATAATCACGCTTTCCTGACTCCAAACTAATCCATCACCCGGGTGGTTTAGTGGCTGAACATTGTGTTCCCCTTTCAGCAGATCAGTGGGCCTCTGGGGAAGGGCTCATAAAATGGAGGCCATTGTATGAGTCTATCAGAGTTGTTGCAAATGTGACCCCTTCAAAGTGAAGCACTTGCAACCGTCTGTTATGCTGTGACACACAGCCCCTCCCCCTGCCAGGAGCTTGGGTCTAATACAAGCATCACTTTGCTCACAGAGAAGATGGGGAGGAGGCAGTCATAAAAGATTGAGGTAATTTTGCTGGAATAAGTTCAAATTCTTTTGAACTCAAACTGAGGAATTTTTACCTGTAAACCTGAGTCATACAGAAAGCTGCCTGGTACATCCAAAAGCTTTTTATTCTTGTTCAAATTAAGATTCTGCCCTTGGGGATTTTATTTTTAACCTTCAGTTATGCTTTTATTTTTATTTTCATACACCTATTGGAACTCTGCTTGATTTTTTTTTCCTGCCTCTTCCAGTTTTCCTGACACTTCAGTTATCAACCTGTTCCCTACTTTGATTTTTTGCATTTAAAACAGACACTGGCATGGACATAGTTTTACTTTTAAACTGTGTACATAACTGAAAATGTACTATACTGCGTACTTTTTAAGTGTAAAGATATTTTTATCTTTATATGAGGAAAATCACTTAGGGAAATGCTTTGTGATTCAATCTGTAAACTGTGTATCCCAAGACATGTCTGTTCTGCATAGATGCTTAGTCCCTCGCGCAAATGAAGCGCTGGTCCAGGAGACTGCTAAAATTTTATATGCTTACTGATATATTTTACACTTTTTTATCCTGCATGTCCTGTAAAGGTGACAAGTCTGCACAATAAAAATGTTTAACAGTTCGACAGTCGGCTTTAATATTTTTCCCCAAAATAGATGCGTATGTGTCAGTGTGTGTGTGTGTGTGTAGTGAGCATGTACGCCGTGTGTGTACATTTTTGTAGTGTGTTTGTGGGGTGGGGGTGGTCTTCCACTTGTCAACCACTACAGATTCCTTTAGGTGGGATCTTTTTTCTAAGGCATTTGCCATTCATGAATTACTTCAGACAAAAGTTACGATCGATAGGAAAGATTTTTTTTAGCAGTTTACCCAATGCTTTATTATATGTCATCTAATTTGAGCCCCCAATAACTTGGTATGATGGATATAAGTATTTTCCTTGGATACATGACACATTCAGGGGGTGATGCCTTGAATTTTGCCATGTCTTAACTTGGATTTTTTTAAAAAGCATATTTCAGAAACAATTTACTTTTGGCCTTGGCTAAGTTGACAATCAGGGCTTCTATATTCATCAGGATTCTCCAGAGAAACAGAACCAATAGGAAATATATATATATATATGAAATATATATGAATACATAAAGAGTAATATATATATATATATGTATGTGAAGAGACTTATTATAAGGAATTGGTTTGTACAGTTTATGAAGGCTAACATGTCTCAAGATCTGCAGGCTGAGTCAACAAGCTGGAAACTCAGGAGAGCCAATGGGGCAGTTCCAGTCCAAAAGCTGGCAGGCTCGAGACCCAGGAAAATCTGATGTTTTAGTTTGAGTTCAAAGATAGGAAAAAAAGCAATGTTCCAGTTCAAAGACAGTCAAGCAGGAGAAATTCTCCCTTACGCAGGAAAGGATCAGCCTTTTTGTTCTATTCAGTCCTTCAACTGATTGGATGAGGCCCACCCACAAGAGAGATGGCAATCTGCTTTATTCAGTCTACCAACTTACATGTTAATCTCACCCAAAAACACCCTCACAGAAACACCTAGAATAAAGTTTGACCAAATATCTGGCCACCTCAGTCAAGTTGACATATAAAATTAACTGTCACAGCTTCCAAACAAAATTTTGCAAAGGGGATCTTCTTCTAATCTCTCTCACCCTGAAACTCCTTTTATGCAGTTTACAGAGGCCCTCTCTTTGCTGAACTCTCAAACAAGCACTGAGGCTGCTTATTTAGTAACCAAGTCTGGTATTTGTGTTTACCAAACAAATCCATTTCTAGTGTGCTGTCTGGAAACATGCAGTATGTGAGATTCTGGCCCCAATTCAAGCAGAATCAGTGAAGTGACTTTAAAGAAGGATTATCGTCCCGCTGGATTTATGATTTGTGTCTAAATGAGTGCATATTAACAAAATCAAGATTTTACTTATTTATATTTTGGCTCAACCACACACATGAAACAGTTCCATTTCTGGTTGCACAAATAACTACATGGCTTCAGACAATTTTGACTCTTTAGAATGGCCTTAGGAGAAAATAAAATTGGGAATAAATAGCTTCATACTTCACACATTTTGTAAACGTTACTTACTTAATAATACACATCAACCTGGTTGGTTCTGGTTTTTAAATTATAATCCATATTTATAAAATTGGGAGAGGAGGAGAGAAGTAGAGAAAGATACTCTTAGCAAAATGCAAAAGGGTAAAATCATAAAAGAAAAGATCATGGCTATGAATACCTAAAAACATTAAACTGTATATCAAAAACAGTAGAAACAAATAGAAAACAGTGATAAAGAGCACTAAAAGAAAGCACTTCATGTATATGTACAACATATATATAATGCAAAGCATTATAGTATACTTAAAATATAAAGAGCTTTCACAAATCAAGAAAAAGATGAACATACCAATAGAAAAATGGGCAAGATATGAAAAGATAACTCACAAAAAGAAGTGCACGCAATCATATGAGAGAAGTTATTAGTAATGAGGTCATAAAAATCAAAGCAATGAGATACCATTTTTGCCTAAGTGTGCAGTGATCAAAAATAAAAATAACATCCGAGTTGGTGAGGGTGCAGGGAAACGAGCACATTCATCCATTGCTTCTCTGAGTATAATTGGTATGAGCTTTCTGGAGGACAACTAAACGTACAAATGGTTGAGCCAACGATTTCACTTTCTAAAGAGAAATAACAGCGACATACCAAGGTTTCTCATCATAGATGTTCATTATTTTATTGTCAACAGTAGAAAATATGGGAAACAACATAAATATTCAGAAGTAGGGAATCAGTTAAATAAATTATGGTATATACCTTTCATAGGCTACTATCGGAACTGGCTTTTAAATAATTTTATGTAACAGAATATTTAATAACAGAAATATGTTCATGATATAATGTTAACTTAAAAAGTAAAGTTACAAGTTGTATGTAAGATATGCTGCTACTTGTTTTATTTTTAAAGAATGAAGAGGGGGATTCAAAGAATTGCATCATTTCCGAGTAGCCATCAGACAGTTTACAGGCGTTATGTCATTTATACAAAATCTCAAAATGATATTGATGTCCTCATTTTACAAATAAGACAATTTTAGTGAGTCACCGATTCACACCACTAGTAAGCACCGGAGCTGTCGTTTATTCCAGGTGTGTCTGACATCTAAGCCTTGCTCCTCCCACTCCTCTATCCTCCTGCTCTGCGTGATGTCTGAGCCCCAAGCCTCTCTCCTCTTCATGAAGCTTCCTGTTCCTAGTGGCTTGCAGCATCACTTCACACACTTTTATATACATAATGAGCAAGTAATGTGAGCAGAGTTGGAGTAAACTTCAGCAATAGTTAAGTAACAGGAGTTAAAATTTACAGTAATCTCTGCACGTGCAAGCATCGTTCTACACACTTCAAACCTATTAGTTCACTTAATCCTCCCAATAACCCCACGTGGTATGGATTATCATTATCATCTCAACTTTACAAGGTAGGAAATTTTGACACAGAGGAGTTATGTAACTTCCCCAAGGTCACACAGCCCATAACTGACATGGAGTCTGGCTCCAGAGTCTGGAACCTGAACCATGGCTCCAAACCACAGAGTTAGTGATAATGCCAAACACCGTTGTTGTGCCTCTACTGAGAACATGTAACGCTTAACAATATGAGTCGCAATTAAAATACAAATTAAAACATTTTGCATCAAAAATATAAAATTAAAATTACTCAAAGATTTACCAAAATCTTTAATTTAAAGTTTAAATATAAGTTTTTATAACATAAAAAGTGTTTTGTAATAGTGTATATTTGATCACATTATAGCTTAGTGACCATAAAATGACGAAATGGCAAATTGATGTCCAGACTCCAGGACAGAGATTTCAATGATGCAAAGAAACACAAACTTTCTGAAATGAACCATGATATTTATATTTATTAAGACAAAAATTTAATAATGTAATGGAATCAGATTGGATATAGACAACTGACAGAACAATTTTACTGTTAAGATTTAAAACGCTTTTATTTTTTTTTCCTCTAGGAATCCATTCATTTACTTGACTTTCATATGCATTCTCAAGTCTGCCAGTTGCTGGAGCAATGATGAGTTTCTCTAAGCTTTATTCATCACCCAACTCACTGGAGCCATCAATGCAGACTCTCTGTTCTTCCCACAACACACAACAAATCTACCTATATTTTCTCCCATTCTTCTCTTTTCCTTCTGCTAAAATGGAGGAAGATTCCCCACTCCTACAAAAAGACATTCCCTCCATATGTGTTCTGAACTTTATTCCTTCTTATTTTCCCAAGATTTTTGCTCCTTGGTTATCTCCTCTGATTCCTTTACCATCAATCTCTCCCTGTATTCTGGATTGTTTCCATCAGCCTACAAATATCATATATATCTTTCTCAAAAAAAAAAAAAACTTGGGCCACCCCCGGTGGCCTAGTGGTTAAGATCAGCATGCTCCTCATCGGTGGCACAGGCCCAGTTCCCAGGCACGCACCTACACCACTCATCAGTGACCATGATGTGGCAGTGGCTCACATGCAAAAAGAGGAAGACTGGCAAGAGATGTTAGCACAGGGTGAATCTTCTTCAGCGAAAAAAAACACAACTCCCTCCCTTGACATCGTATCCTCCTCCAACCATCAACAATTTTCTCTTCTTTCTTTTATAGTCAAATTTCTCAAAAAAAATTATCGATAGATATTAAACACTATCAAATTACCCTAGTTATAATTGTACTTTTAAACCAAATTGGTTTTTAAGGTAATTTTTACTTCAAGTGCCCAGATGTAGGCATCAGCATAGTCATAGGTCCCCGTCATCGTTAGTCTTGTGTGGCTCTCTTGTATTTGATTTTCTTTTGTTTTTCAGTTATCATTAATTAGCACCTGTGAATTCATCACCTAATCAAAGAACTAGAACAGTCATAAGAACTCACTACTGCAATTTGTTCCTTCTCTTTCCCTTCACCTGTCCCCCTCCCTCCGTATGAGGTAATCATTCCCCTGAATTTTGTATTTATCATTTCCTTGCCTTAAAAAAAAAAGCTGTAGATATAAACAATCTCCTAAGCAGAAAATTACTTAGTTTTAGCTATTTTTATGTTTTTCTTTTTAAAAAAGGGTATCATGAGGAATGGGACATTCTGACACGATTTTTTTCACTTAACATTATTTTAATTGTTTCATCCACATAATTGAATACAGCTCTAGTTCATTCATTTTCACTGCTATATATTAGTTCATTGTGTGAACATACCACTGTTTAGCCAGTCGCCTCTTGATGGGTCCTGGCAATCCAACGGTGCTGCTATAATCATACTTGTACGTTTCTCCTCAGGGGGCTATGGGCCTAAGCTCCTCTAGGAATCATCATTAGGACAGAATTGTTCGGTCCTGACACATGACAGCCCCTCAACTTTTCTGGATAAGGATGAATGGCTTTTCAAAGTAATGATAGCAATTTACACTCCCACCAGCATTTGGAACTGGCACACTTTTTAAATTTCGCTAATCAAATGGGTATAAAAGAGTATCTTATTTTAGTCTTGATTTGTAACTTTCTGATTACTGATGAGGTTGAGCATCTCTTCATATGTTTATTGGTCATATGGATTTCCTCTTCTGTGAAATTACTTCCCTTGTCAGTTAGCAATTTTTTCTTAGGATGGTTTATCTTTTTTCATTGATTCATAGGATTCTGTCAGTTCCATGTCCACTACGTATCTTGCTTTTGAACTTGTGCCTCATCTCCCCTGTCACTACCTCAGTGTGAGCAAACATCATTTAAATCCTGTTCTATTCTAGCTGGTCTTTCTGTTTCCACTCTTGCCCCCCACCATCTAACTCATTTGGCCATTTTTCTGTAGAGCAACACAAACTGTCACATACATATGTGCACATATACATATACACAAACAGCTTTAAACCCTCCAATGACTTCTCATTGCATTCGGTATAAAATCTAATCCCTTTACCAAAGCCTAGAAAGTCTTACATGACCCAGCCCCTACGTATCTCTCCCGTCTTATCTCATACCACCACCACCTCGGCAACTGTGCTCCAGACACGCTGATCTTTCAGTCCCGAGAACATGTTAAGCCCCATCTGGTCACAGGACTTTGCACAGCTGTTCCCTCTGACTGGAACGTTCTTATATCTTCCTCTCTACTTTGCTACCTCCTTCTCATCCCTTAGGTCTCAGCCGCAGTGTCACTAAAGTCTTCCATGTCTTCCCTATCTGAAGCAAGTCCACTCTTCTTAATCTCTATCTTAGCCTCTTGCCTATTTCCTTCACAGCACATATCACATTGAGTGATTATTTTATTTGTCTGTTTACAATTTTTTAGTCCCTATCCCCCTTAGGATGTAAACTCCATAAAGCAGAGATTTTGCCATAACAGACACTCAATTAATATTTGTTGGATAGATAGACGAATGGATGGATGGATGGATGATGGTCAGACCATCCTGGAGACTATGAATGCATGAGGTAATAAATTCCTGCTTTACCACTAATCGTGTCAGGAAGAAAATCACCCAACCCATTTTGAAGTAAATTACAGCATTATCAACAACATACTTGTCATCTGTTTTTCTTCTTCCATTTCACTATATTTCTCCATGATTTTGTTCCCCCATCAAAATTTTCTCTGTTATACCCATTTGAACATTTTGATATGTCAAAACGTGAGTTTTGCCAATGAAAATTTAGCAATGACTATCATGGATATTTGATATACATATTTTTCCTACTTGAATAATAGCAAACAGATGTTGATACAGTTATTAAGGAAAAAGATGATTTTCCAGCAGCTGTTGACTTCATCAATTGCGCTACGTGATGAGTCACTCAAATTTCCACAGAGCTAGAAGGTTACAAGTAAGGAAGAAGGATTTTTTCTTGTGAAGAAGAGTGGGAAGAGTTAGACATGGGGAAAATAAATAAAATCAACTGGAATGAGGGATTTGATGCTGTAGAAAGTTGAGCAATTTACTATACACCTACCCAGTACTTTAACAAAACAACTGAAAAACATGTGAAAACTGGTATAAAGGGTGTGGTATTTGCAACAGAAAGAAGGCAGTCATTTAAGAAAAAAAAAGGCAACAGCTGCCAATCTGAGCCACTCTACGAATGGGCAACAAAGAAACCTACTCTTCTCCTTCTTTTTATTAATATAATGCCAACTATTAATGAGATAATAACTATCCCAGGGATTAGTTAAAGTCCTTTCTGAGAGTCTCTTGCTTAAATCCTTCATCACGTTGCACAACCTCTTGGAAAAGGTGAGATTTACTTACCTGCCAACTCTAAAACAGAAAGTTCTGTCAGCTGTATAACACAAGTAAGCGCTCTGTGAAATGTGCAGCACAATATTCACACTGATGGACAGAATTTGGCTTGACACTGACTTTGCATTTTCACTGTGATTTTGTTCTTTGCTTCATTGCCTTTCATATTGCCCTCAAAATAAAAATAGCTTCCATTTGTTGGGCACATACCATATGCCAAACAATGTGCTAAGCATTTACAAATATTACTCCTACAACAGCCATATGGCTTACGTGTTATCATCCAGGTCAAGTAGATACTATTGCTCTCTTTTTGAGATCAGAAAAGAAAAGCTCAGAGGGATTAAATGACTTACTTAAGGTTACCCAGTGAGTTTAACACCCATGATGACTAGCTCCAAAGCTCTTCTTTATGGAGAAACTCACTATGTTCTTGGGAGAAATTGCAAAAGTGGAGCAGCATTTGGCAGTATTACGACATCATTGTGTGCCATCAAAGTGAAAAACAAAGAACAGTCAATGGTTAATGTATTCCCAAGTCCAAGATTCGCATCACATAATTGTTCAGTTTATTCCTTCAACATGCATTTATGGAGCACCAATTTGGTGTAATAAGGAAAAGAAAGGCAAGGAAAACAAAGACGGACAAGCCAAAGGCCTTTGTCTTCAAGAAGCTCAGCAAAGCATCAATGAAGGCAACTGCAAGATGAGATTAATATCTTGCTATTTTTCTGCTGAGAAAATAACTTAATAAAATAAAAATTGACAATACCCTCCATGGTTTAATACAACAGCTTTGAAACTGTGTTCTATAGAATCCAGAAGTATTGACTTGATCCCCTAAGATGACAGAGGTGGGCAGGGGTAGAGATGAGAGGAATAACATCTACCACTTTCCCTCAGACAAGTTCCATTTTAATTTCTTCTCTTATGGATTTTCAGTATAATATTTTGTTTGACTAAGTAGTTCCATAACCAAGAAAATTGAAAACTATTGACTGACTTGGTGAAATAAATATATATTTTATACCAACACAGATTGTAAATGAAATGTTGGTGCTTGCTTTTGTGATTATCACTCAAATATGTTCTAATAATATTTTTTGAAGATGCAGGCTCAACTGAGGAGACGACCAAACTCAGGAAATATCTATCAAAACCATGAATAAATACCAATTAAAATATATGATAGCTATGAAAATTTTAACACTCTGGTTCTAACAAACATGAGTAAAGATTCGAGTGGGATGAGTAGGAGAAAAGTAGTAGCGTCATTTATATCCCCAAGGATGAAATAAATTTAACAATGTGGTTTTTGGCATTAGGACAAATATCCAGGATGATATTAAATATTGCTGAGGCAATTTACAAATAAAATATCGGCCCTCAGTAGCCACATTGGACTAGAACAATTGCTTTAGATCTTCTTATTTCACCTTCAGCCTTATATAATAATAAACGCAAATAATAAGCAATCGTGTAGCGGAAAAAAACCTTGAACTTAGAAGCAGACACCTGTAATCAAATCCCCAACCAACCTCAGAACCAACTGTGTGACCTTGAATAAGTCACATAACTGACTACATTCTCTTAAACCTGCAGCCATAATGCCTCCTACCTCGTTAGATTGTGGTTTGAATGAAAATGTGAAAATGTCAAAAACAGAGCTAGACCTCAAGGGAATTAGAAAGTCTCAGACAGCCCCTCTCTCTATCACCCTATTTCATTCTTTCTAGTGTCTCAAGGTTACTTACTCACTTTTCTTAACACAACCAAGCCATTCTCTTGACTCTTCACAAACCAAATTTCTTCTTGTGCTCCTCAATTTGTGCTGAGTCAAAACACCCAAAATCTACCTAAGCTCTGATTTCAAGAACCTATCATTGACTTCCATTTCTGTGTCTCTAAATTCAGGGAGCCAAGGTGAACATCTGTATGGTTCAGACTAAAGATTGGCTCCTCCTAGATTTGTTGTCCTGGTCCAATCAGTGGCAGCTATTGTAGCCAAGTCACCTGATTTGAAAGGTTGCCCATTCAAGGCGTTATGGAAGGAAGGTGAAGATAATTAGAAAAACGGATGTAACGGGCAAGCTGGCAAACACGTCTATTATAATCTAAATATCCATACAAGTCTAACCTTCCTAACTCTTCCACATCTGTGTCCTCCTATATTCCCATGAGACAGGAAGGGAGGTGTCCTCATAATCCCATTTTACAGATGGGAATAAGAAAGCACCAAGACAAATGACTTTCATAGGGTCACTTAATGAGTGACTGGTGGAGCAAGAAATAAAGCCGGATTCTCTGACAGCTTAGGCTGCTTGGTCTCTCTTTAACAATTAAGATTGTGAAGATTCCAAAATACACATCAAGTGCAACAAATGCTGTATCAGTATCAATTGTAGAGGCAGAAATGCAGACACAGATAGAAGAAAGAACTACCCCAGGTTACTAAAGTAAGAGAATAAACCTGCTTGAAATAGACTTCTGTCTCCACCGCAAGATGCTTTCACTCCTGGGCAACTTCCTCTCTGTAAAGTAACATCAGTGCCAGTCAGGAAACAACCTGAAGGTTGAATCTTTGGCACCAGCCCTAGATGGCAGTGGAGAACTCCCTGCCCCTCACAATTCGGCCACTGAACAGATGTCTGTTTCATACGAGTCTCAGAAAACACAGTTAATATTCAGCCACTACCTGCAAATTAAATGAGGAGTTATCTTACTGTAAAGGACATAACTATTTCACTGTTTGTGCAATTTAAACGAGACGTGATAAAGAGAGAAGGGACACAAAACAGCCGCTGTCAGAAGTTTCAATAAAAGATCACCACTGGCCACTCTTAGAATTGTGGGACCATTATTAAACATAAATGTCTCCTACACCTGACCCTTGGAGATGGGGAGGGGACAGAAGGGAGAGTCTCTCAGCTTTAAGCAGCAGAGTGCAAAGAGAAGCATCATTGGCATGAGGTCTAACTGCCTCCCTTATGAATAATGTTGCCAAGCAAATTTGGGATTTGTCACGATTCCCACCTCGTGGTCCAGGATTATTTGTAAAATAGAGCAAAGGGAGCCCAGTACTTTGAGAATGTCAATGCAAAATTATAATAATTGCTTATTATACAATACAGTTATTAAATTAATTTTCTGTGTTGTTCAAGAAACAGGAATGTGCATGGACAGAGAAGACGGGAGAAATGGGCATAATTGTGTTTTCCTCTTGTAACTTTCCCAGGCAGAGAAAGTTGCTCTGGTCCTCAAGGACTTGAAGCATTTTATTCATATCTCCACTGAGCTGTAAGCTCTCGGCGGGCAGAGACCAATTTTTAGCCACATTGTGTCCACAGAGTTTAGCATGGTGACTGGCACAATAAAGATCTGCTAAACTGAACTAATAACTCTATTACAGAATTTACCATGATGTATTCTAAGTTCCGCTATAGGCATTCAATAATTATAAATTCTTAAAATGGTCAGACCACGTCTGATCCCTTTACATCTTTATATCTATGGAGCAGTGCTGTCCAATAGAACTTTCTTTCATAGAAAAGCTCTATTTCCATTGTAATAAATGGAAAGCTTTTAAAGGAACTTTCTTCCTTTAAGAATCCATATCTGCACTGTCCAATAGTAGCCACTAGCCACATGTGACTATTGAGGATTTGAAATGTGGCTAGTGTGATTCAGAACCCAATTCTTAAATTATATTTCATTTCATTTCATTTAAACTTAAATCACCACTTGTGGTTCATGGCTACCATGTTGGATGGAGCAGCACTGGAGTCTAGGATGATTGGCACATAGTAGTTGCTGTTGAATGCTTCTGAATGAATGAATGACTGCTCATACCTCATCCTTTCATAAACCTACATACCTCCAAACAGCTCTCAGCTTCAGAATGCTGGGAACATTCAATATCTATGCATTTATTTGGCTCAGTTAGGGTTAAATATGTGGTCTAAAGGAAGAGAGAATTTGGTCACTTGCTAGATATGGTGGGGAAAGCTTTTTGTGCCTAATTTGAAAGATGTACTTCAAAGTCACTGACTCACTTAAGAATAAGTCATCTATAAACCATATTTTCACTCCCAGTCCTACAGCTTAGTGCAGAGTGGTCAAATGGAAAAACAATCTACTTGGGTTCTAGTCCCACTCAACTATCAACTGGCTGATTGACTTTGGAGCTCAATTACCATGAAAAGCAGTTGACTTTTCTTAACTGTGTAATGGGGAAATCCTATCTTCCATGCCTCCTTGCCAGGATGTGGTCAATAGCAAATTAGATCACATTGTGAATATATACACAATACTAAGCAAATATAGATTATTATTAAAAATGCTACTCACTTTAAATTAAATATTTTTAGATAATGATTACCATAGTTATTATCAAATAATTGAATATATATTTCCTTGCACAGTAAAAACATACATGTAGCCCCCCCCCCCCCAAAAAAGGTCTAATTACTTTCTTCCACTTTAAGTTGATGTCTACTTTTTTCTCTACCACTTCATACCTAAGGTCACATCCTGGTTGCTGGATAGCTTCAAGTGACAATTCTGCAGCTACTCCTCCAACACATCTCTTGACATTGCTGGATGTGGCTGTTGGCACAACAGGGTCACAGTGTAGGATCTGCATTTGTAGGAAAAAGCTAGTATTGGCATGTTATTTTCCCAGCCACTTCTCCAAGGAGATTTTACATTGTGTTTCTAAAGGTCCCTTGAAGAATGATTATATGAGATCCTCTCAGAAATGAAAGAAGGAAGACCAAAAGCCAATTTGGGGAGTATCCTCCAAGACTGGGGAGACAGCAGAGGTCCCATGGCAATGACCCCAGTGCCCTAGAATGACAGTGCCCCAGGAAAGCCTTCACCCCTGAGCAACAGTGCAGCTCTGAACACTGACTAAATCTGCTGATCTTTGGGGATCAGATACAAGGACCCTCAGGTCATTCAGATGGCACCAAGAAGGACCCCATCATGACAGAGCTTGACCTTTCCACCAGTTAGGCTGAATGGGGGGTTGGAGCACGTTAAATGTATTTAGAGAAAGGAAAGAAATATAGTATTACTCACATCCTGTGTTTTGAAGAAAAATCATACTGCTACCCATTTTATGACTGTGCGTCAAAGCAGGGCTGCCTTCCACTCCACATTTTTTATAGAGGCCACAGTGAGGTGGCTTTTTGACTCACCCTCTGTCACAGGCCCCATCTCCATAGAACTGTGAGAGCTGAGTTGGAAACAAGTCCAGTAACACTCACTAAGCCGTGTTCAAAAACCAGAGTTTCTCTCCAACCCTCAAACAATTTTCTAAGTTCCTAAGGAACTGACTTTAGCAAACTTGGTTGCTCATGAGTTTTAGGTTATTCTGGCAGATATCAGTCACCTCCAATAACTATGAACAGATGAGAATTATAGTCCTCTTCCCCCACAATCTCATTACTGACTGACGTATTATATTGAAAGCACACTTTGGACCAAAGAAGCCATGTGTTCAAATATTCATCACAAGCAGGCCTGGAAACAACTAGATAACCTGAGATCATAAGTGCAATGACATCCCAAGCAACATCATGTCTAAAAGGGTCACTCAAGGCAAATGCATCAGTGTTCTAGTCAAGAACTCAGCTAAACTTCAGGTCAGAAGGCAGGCCACAGAATCTTTTTTTTCTTTTTTTTTAAATGAAACCAGTGTCTTTTTTTTTTTTTTTAACTTTTGTTTCTTTTTTTTTTCTTTTAAAGATTTTATTTTTTTCCTTTTTCTCCCCAAAGCCCCCCGGTACACAGTTGTATATTCTTTGTTGTGGGTCCTTCTAGTTGTGGCATGTGGGACACTGCCTCAGCGTGGTTTGATGAGCAGTGCCATGTCCACACCAAGGATTCGAACCAATGAAACACTGGGCCACCTACAACGGAGCGCGCGAACTTAACTACTCAGCCACGGGGCCAGCCCCAGGCCACAGAATCTTTTGTTGAATGAAGCCTGCATGGAGCCCTGGTCCAAGAAGGTCCCTGTGAAGCAGGTAGGTGGCAGGGCTGTCTCCTGATTCTTACTCCCTGTAGTTCATACAAGGGCAGAGGTGCCTGTATAATATTTCCGGCTAATGTGGAAATTTAAATATATTTAAATAAATTTAAATTTAAATCCCCTTGATCACCACTCATTTCACTAATGAAAAATTACTCTAGCATCCCTTATGCTAAGTAGTAAACCTTCTTATGCTCGTGGGAGACAAAGTTATAACAGGATGGCAGATAATGTCTTTTCAAATACTAGCTGAGTATCCTTGGCATGTGAATTCCTTAGCCCAGTATTTCAAAAGTTAACTATCCACTGCCAAGGTGTTCTCTAAAAGTACACACACACACCATGTATCCCTCTGTTAGTACTAAAGAATTATAAGGTCATTTACAGAGAATATAACAGTACTTCTCTCCTTTCAAAAGAGTTCTCCCCTTGAATGGCTGAGAAATTTGAACTCTTCCTTCTTCCCAGTCATCGGGCTTAACCTTAGAGCGCAGTGTTTCCCTTCATTGTCTTTCTTCTAAGTCTCCCATACAAATAAGCCTCTGGTGAACCCACAGAGCTGGCTATAGATAACCACACATGTGTGAGATCATAGTGAGCACACAGCTTGTGCACACCCTGCTCCTGGTTTTTCTAGCCAGCCAAAACGCTGGAACCATTCTTAAAAGCAAGTGCAACCCCAGTAGTGCTGTTCCAACCCCTTTAGGAGCCTCCCAATTTCCAGTTATCTACTTACTCCATTTGACCCCACAGTGTTTCTTCTCACTGGAATGGGGATACTTGGAAAAATTCCCACATGAAGAATCCTGGCACCTGCAATGTATTTATTTTTTTCTTTCTTCTAGGAACAGAGAATGTTAATAGATTGTGGATTCTAACAACAAAGGTTGCTGCATAGCTATCCTGAGGGCCAATAAATAATAGTTTTGCAAATCCCCGTCTTGAATTTTCTTCCTTTAAGAACGCTGTTTTGCTGGTCCCTGCTTTGAAAGGTGTCACGTTCAGCTAGTGTTTCTCAAACAGTGAGTGCTGACCTATTATAGAATTGTAAAATTGATTTAATGGGCAATGGCTTTCATTTTCTAAGGAAAATATACCATAATAGAATAGAATGGAATGGATAGGAGGGGATGGCATGGGATAGGATGAATAGAAATATCAGACTAGATCATAGATAGCAAAGGTAATAGGATGAGTTTAGTAAGACATGTTTCTCTTTGATGAGCATGTGTGTAGTGAGTTGTAATAATAGTATATTTTTTGCTGAGGATAATACCAAAAAAATCTTTTAAGCCATTATCATAATTTATGTGGCGATAAATTTTCTTTGGGTCCCAAATAAAATAAAAGAAAGTTCTAACGGGAAGTTGCCCTGTATCTATCAAGATTAGCTAGAAAGAAAGGTTGGAAGTGAATTCCATCACAATCCCAAAATATTTGCCTAGGGAAACACTATTTTTAAAGTGTCAGAATAACCCCCTAACACAGCCCAGGCTATTTTCTGGAAAAGTAGAGTCTTACTTTGCATTGTCCCAGAAGCAGACCCTGAGACAAGGATTCACATGCAAATCATTTATTTGAGAAGAGCAGGGAACATCAGTTGGGAACAAGAAAAGTGATACAGGGAAGGGAAAGTAGCCATAAGAGTCAGCTACCATGGTCAGCTTATGTCACGGAAAAACTCAGGGAAATGGCGCAACACCCAAGGGGCAAGAGAGCAGGCATTTATGTCCAATTCCCAAGTTGGCTGAAGCCTGATGCTGGGCCTCCAGGTGGAGGTGGCAGGTGTTAATTGCCTGGGACTTCCAGCCTGCCTGGCTCCTGGGCAGAGTGAGGCAGAGAAGTTTCCACTCCCCTCTGCAAAAAAAAAAAAAAAAAAAGCCCTTGGACCCCAAGATGCAGCTACTGAAAGGCTGATATTTGTTCAGGTGACCTGATCCTACAGGGACTCATCTGAAAGGCCATAGCATCCTCTCCATTCTTGTCCACTTACGCTCACCTTGAGGATAATGCTAGTCCTGAGCTGAGCACACTGGTGTAACTGAGGGTGGAAAGCAGTATGAATAACATCACGCATTGTTTTGGCTCTAATGCTTCGTAGCAAATGAAGAGCGGGTAAACCCTTTTCAGTTGTCCTAAAATTTCAAGAACTTTGTGATGAGAAGAACAAAGTCTGCACAGACCTAAGAGGAAAGCCCTAATTTGGGCAGATTTTAAGCCATTATGCTTGTTTCCCTGGCTCTGAACCATTAGCCACATATTCCAACTTTGCAGCAAATCTATCCCTCCAAGATTTAGTTCTCAGGCTGAAATCCTGGGTCATGAGATCCTCCACGGTTTCTCATAGCCTACTCTTCTGGCCTCAGTGTCCCCAGCCAGCTGGAGGGAGGGTAGTGGCCAACTGCAATCCTCAGCCTCTTAGGCCCTCCCTCCCACTTCTGCCCCCTGGACTGATGCCCAAGTTGTATCAGTCCTGTTTCCTGGAACCTTGCCACCCTGAGGGGGAAGATTTGCTGAAGTTCCATGGTCGCTTGGATTCACTGAGCTGAGATGGACAGATCCGCAGTATCTCCATATCCTGTGCTAGGAAATGCTCCACCTGAGGGAGGTGTTACTCATAGGTGTGGGGCAATTCCACAAGGCTATCAAGGGGACTGGTAATTCCACACTGTCTCATCAATCATGCAACTTCAGATTCACACAGGAGTTCCTGGCTCTGCCAAGTTGCCTGGCCAGGTAAATGAATGGAATTACCAAGATGGGTTTAGATCTGCAGTGAAACAGACTTTGGAGACTCAACCATAATGTCAACTAGATTCAAGGAAAGAGCAAAAGAGTATATGTAACTCTGCATTCCTCAACCCCAACTAAACAAAGAAACTCAAAACATTTGCCCTACTCAGCTCCAGAGTTAATTCCACCAAATCTGGTAGAGCACTAGAGACCCGTCTCTGACATATGGAACGATTTAGAATTTGACTTTCCTCATCATGTCCAAAACATTTGTCTCAGACCCTCAGAGCCCAGGCTACAACTTCTCCTAATTTGTTGTATTGGCCACGGAACCATGACTGAGTTTCCACCTTGGATTTCCGAGATCACTTTGGCTTCTCCTGGATTGAAATCTGCTTGGGCCCAGATCATTTGGCCATGATCTTCCACCCTGCAACCCTGCCTAGTTCCTCCAAGCCTTCTCTTCTCATCCCTGGGGGACTGAACCCTATTCTCCACGTCTCTGCCACTGGCCTCTTCAAACTGCACAGACTCTCTGGGAAGCAGGTACAACTCATCTTCTGACTTCAAGACTCCTCATTGCTTGAAGACCAGCAAGGTCCAGCACAGGGTCCCTAGCCTCAATATCAGCCATGCTGGGAAATGGACTTTGGCCACTGTGGCAGGGACTGGCTACTTTGTGCATGACACGCTTTTACTTTTCCTCCTGGGCACGTAGCTAGACTACATTTCCAAGCCTTTCTTGCAGTGACCATGTGACTCAGATCTGGCGTTGGAATTTGGGCAGAAATTACATGCTCTGTTTCCAGGGTTAAGCCATAAAAACCTCCCACATGTTCCTCAATCTGTTGGCTAGATGTCTAGACCAAGGGCATCTATGAAAACCATGTGTTGAAATGGCAGAGCATTTCTCAGCTCGGGTCCTCCAAAGACTGTGTAGGGAAAAACGCCATCTGCCACCCCACCCCATTCTCCAGCACTAATGGGCTTTTACATGAGTCGAAGCTGAGCTACTAAGATTTCAGGGTTTATCTGTTACAGCAGCTGCGCTTACATTAACCAACACAGCCACCCATGACAAAGGCTAGGCTTGCAGCCAAATTGGTTACCCCAGCTGTCTTTACCCTGCTCCCCTCTTCCTCTCAGTTGTGGAGGTCCAAACTTTCTTTACTGCCCAAGGAGGCAGTTTTAGACATATAGGGTGAGTAAATGGGTGGGAGACACTGTCAAGATGTTTCTCAAGGGAAAAACTTTGACTTTTCCATGTTTTATAATCAGAATTTTCCATGGTCACGCAGTGAGTCAGAGGTAAAGCAAGGATTCATGTTCTCCCTCTGCTGGGGCATCTCTCCTTCTGTAGGATGGAGTCTGGGTTCTGTGCTTAGAGATGTAGGGGATTAATCACAAGAAGGGTCATGAAATCAGGATCCTACCTTCTGACCTAGACCACTGAGAAGACTTTAAGCCCACCAGCCTCAGACAAGTGAGGAAGTTTCAAACCAGCTAGACAATCCCTTTTCAGTTTAAATATACTACTGCTCACTCTCTCTCCCAAGTGACATTATCCCATTAGTATTTTCATGTCCTTAGTAATGCATATTCCCACTGTTTAATCTATAAACTGCATTGTCCAACTCATTTGTACAGAGAAGAAAACCAAAAAGTTCCACTCTCTGGTGTCACCACACTTAGAAGCTAGTTAGTTAAAGAACTGGGAAAAAATGCTCTGACAGGGTGTCTGGAGGCTCCTAACTGACTCTGTGCCTGGTCACCACAACCAGCCTGTTTCCTCCAGAAAAGAGTTCAGCAGCTCCCGCAATGTCAATGTCGTGTGTCCTCAGGGAATTTAGGAACGCTTCCTCGGCCCTGCCCTGAGGAGAATGATTCCTCAGAGCAGTGCAAAAGGCTCAGGGCACAGAAAGGGGGAGGAGGCTCTTGACACGTAGCAGGCCTCCATCAACAGAAACGGCTGGGCCTCGGAGTGCCTTGCCGGGCCTATATTTAGTTCACCCAGTGACATCTTTGCACCTCAGCGCCATCTCTCATGCTAGCAAAGGCCTGTGAGACTGAAAGTTTTTCTCATTGTAGCAAAGCTCTGACTCACTAGCTTAAAAAAAAGTATGAGAACAATAAGACCCAAGGGGACAAGAGAGTTCTCAAAAATAAAAATAAAAAAAATAAAAGAAACAGTTGAACATTCCTGTAGGCTGAATAAAAAATGACAGTCCTGGAAAACTTTCCAGGAGGTGTCCAATAAGCTCTTTTTTTTTTGCGAGAACACAAATCTAAATTGCACCAAAAACTAGTTTATAATTTCCAATGAGTTCTGAAAAACATAAGCCTATTTTTATAAGGAGTGTTTGCAAAATGAAAAACTGTTAGCGCAGACTACAGACCACTATTGTGTCTCACTGCCAATAGGCTTTAAGGGGCTGACTCCTCATTACAGAGGCACCACATTTAAGCAAGTGGTGGTCTGTTTTAGTTTGGTCTTGACCCCCAAAAGAGATTAGAGACTCACTGAATATTTTTCAACCAATTCTCTTCCAAATCTGTGAATAACTTACTGCAGGGATTGGCAAACTTTTTCTGAGCCAGATAATAAATATTTTTAGGCTTTACAGGACATATGGTCTTTATCACAACTAGTCAACTCTGCCATTCCACACTTTGGCTGCGTTCCAATCAAACTCTATTTTATTGGGGAAAAATAGGTGGCAGGCTGAATTTGGCCCGTGGTCCTTGTTTGCTGATCCCGACTTAGCGGTCAGAGCCAATGTTGATGAGGCCAGGCTCACAAATAGTACCAAGGGCTTCACCTTGTCCTATAGCCAGAGATATCAGCCTATCCTCACCCCAGCAGGCTGTTTCAAAAACCCTCTTCTGGCCAAGGAAGACCAAGCAGAAGAGAATCTATCCCTGTGTTTCTATCAGCACCACAGAGTTATGAACTCAAACTCTAACTTTGTAGGAAACTGAAAGTTACTGGAAATCTGAAAAGGATTGCTTATTCTTTTAAGTTTGAACCTGAAGGGAGAATGAAGTTTCTGGAAACTCCTGCATACATCAACAGGAATTGGACTCTTTCTTAGCAATTTCTCTGAGGTTGGGCCTTTGTAAGACCTGGCTTTTGTGATTATAGATGGACCACATTCTGGGGTCCGTTATACAAGATTTGGTTTCCAGGAAGTACTCACACCCAGAGCTGTGTGAGCAGTGTTTGCGGAGCTGGGAGCCTGAAGGACTCAACTGGTTCTTGCATAAGCACCAATATTAATGGATGGTTGAGTGGTCCACCCAAAGTGTGGATATTTCTGCTTTCACAGTACCTGGTTGAGGTTCTTTAGGAAAATGACAAAAGGAATTACCTATCACCTGATAATGGTATGCAGGCTTATAAATAACTCATTTAGGCATGTATAACTAATACATTTTTCCTAAGGAAATGATAAATTATTACCATCCCAAGTAAAATCTTGAAACCTGGGTCCTGGTTCTGTCATTTTGCATAGGGCAAAAAGCATGAAGTTGAATGAGAAAGGAAGAGGGTCTTTTTTTTTTTAAGTCAGGATAACTTTTATAAGACAGGAGTTCTGGAAGAGACCAGGGCCTGATTTGGATCCAGCCCAGTTGTGAAGGGCAGGCACAGAGTTGGGCACACTTAGCCTCATGTGCAAGTAGGACATGACATCAGGGGAAGATGTCAAGAGGGAGTAACCGGCCAGTGGCATTTGTCCTGACACCCATGTCTAAACCTGTCTGAGTCGCCTACTGTCAGTAGACAATAGAAGGAAGCAACAGCATGGGGCTGTGTTCACAGTGATTACCTGAGGACCTTTTCTCATTGCTCCATCCTTGCTCTCAGTTCAGCTTCCCCAGCTCTGCCTATCTTCTGAAACTTCACCTTCATGGAAGGTAGGATTGCGTAGCTATTAGAAAACCAGGCTTTAGTGCAGTGGTTCTAAACCCTGAGTGCACATGAAAACCACCTGGGGAGTCTGTGAAAATCTCAATACTGAGGCCACATCCCTGACCAATTAAATGAGGATTTCTGGGTGTGAAATCAGGTATCAATCTGTTTTAAAGCTCCCTGGACTACTGGTTTAAAATCAGATGGCCTGAGTTCAAAGTTCAGCAAAACCAATTACCTATTCTCCCTATGTCTCAGTTTTCCTATCTGTAAAATGGTGATAGTTGTAGTGTCTAATTTACAAGGTTGTAAGGGTTAAATGAGTTGATTCATGTCAAAACCTCAGCACAATTCTTAAATATTAGCTCTTAGCACAAAGTCTCCTCTCCTTGGCTTCCTAGTTCTGAACAAATAGCTCTTCGAAACCCTGCTGTCAATTCTTTTGGATAAATATCCAGAAGCGGAATTGCCTTGATCTCTTCTTAAGCTCTCATCCTGACCTCCACGCCTCCTTACTGTGGGCCACAGAGACTCTGTGGCTTTTCTCAGGGTCACAAGAGTCTGCTACCCTTCCCACAGAAGAGCTCTCCCCTGCTACCACTACCGTGGCTGTACTTGCTGCCCCTTTTGTACCTTTGAACTCTTGGGCTTGGAATATTAGTTTTCTCTGCATGATTATCCATTCATTCATTTATTGAGGAAATGTTTCTGTGAGGCTGAGACGTGAAGACTGAGAAGATGATGGACCCGTGAAAGCAGAAGGGAGAAGAGTATTGGGAGTCGAGTGGATGGCCAGTGTGAAGACTTCTACTTGGTTCATCTCCCCTCACCGTCCCTGACTTTTTACTACATCAGGACACCCATCTCTTGGCTTCCAACAGAGTCAACAACCTCACTTGGCACCTTCCTTGTCCTTTGACCAAGAAAGGCATCTCCTTGACCTTCCTCTGACCTGGGCAGCCTCACCTCCAGCATCAGCAGCCTCGTCACCTCCAGCAGTCCTAAAACTTGCTTATTTCTAGCCTGACAAACCCCCAGTGGACGCTCTGAATGCACTGACTCCTGGAAACAATGATTTTTCCTCTCTGCTCTCTAGTGGACCAGGATAGGTTCTTTATCTTGCCCAGTCTTGAGGTAGACAAGAACCACCACCAAGACAAAAGTCCCCTTGGAAACTCCTGTCCCTAAGGGAAAACATTCCATTATCATTTTCTCTCTTTCTTTTTTTTTTCCCCAAAACTTCTCTTTTGACAAATCAGATTGGAAGCCTGTATAACAGCAACTTTGCCATATTTAACATTAATAACAATCCCTACAATTACCCATAGGTTGTTTGTTCAACAAATAGAGGAACGTTTCTAGAAGAGCAAAGCATCATCTGGAATGTTGCTGGTCCAGCTGAAGGGCAGCATCTCGACCACATGCTCCGATCTGCTCCTCTAACAAATCAAGAAAACTTACATAAAATTGGTTAATCTCTTTTATCATTCCAGTGCTTGTGGATATTCTCAGTTAATAATTGCTTTTGTTTTACTGTGCCAGAATCTTTTTCAAAGAAAATGAAACAAAAAAGTAGACATATGTTCCATTGATAGTGAAGAAGGAAGTAGCTCAAAGCTGACACACAATCTCATTGTGTGAAACTTCATCAAAGTTTCCAAAATGCAAATAAAAAGTAGGTGCAGTTAGAGTTTGACGATGGTATGTGAATTCTAGTGCATAGACTGACATCTACTGGACATTTATGATATAAACTAGTTCACCTGCTCCGGCACCACGTGCATTTCAGAACTGAAGCAGCATCTGGAGAAGAAAAGCATGTTACAAATCTTATTAATTTTTATAATAAAGATAAGTATGTGGATGGTTGCATGGAATAACGAATGGAAGACTCAGTCGTAGCAACATTCTGTCTGGAAATACCCGTCAGTAAGGAGTTTTCATTTCTATCTGCAGAGTAATGTTTGTTCGCCACTCTGGTGAATACAGAATGGCTGCATTCATGCTAATAAAATGATTTTCAAATTGTGGTTCTTCGATATGGCCAGAGAGCAGAGATAACTCATATCATGCTTTATATGTTTGAGGAAAAGTGGAATTCCTTTTTTACAAAATGATTGCAGAATAGGACATTCTGTCTAATCGCATATTTTGAAATTATACATTACAGGTATGTGTGAAATTATATACATTTACAGAAGCTTATCAGTTCTTAAGAAATTGAACTCAATCACAGCCACAATGCTGAACTTTTCATTAATAAAGTTCAATCTTCAATTCAGAAGGCAGTTCAGGGTTTTGTAGTGCCTTGTGGTCATTATTGAAAAAATTAATTATTTTTGTATAATATTATTAAAAATATACTTAGTCGAGCTTTGACCTCGTTACTCTGCATAGATAACTGCTATCCTTTGATTGGATGGGAGAAAAATACATTGTTTTTGCATTTTAAAATATAAAAAAGTAACTAGTTCTGAGTATTTGACATACATATGAGAGTGATGAGTGTTTTTTTTTTAAATAGCAATTTTACAATAAGGCAGAAATTTGGGGTGGGCAGGCTTAGGGATAGAGAAGATAAAGTTTATTATAGATATTACAACCAACCTTTATAAGTCACATGTCATTTTTCTACTTATTTTAGACCAAATCCTCCCATGCATCTGCACCTCATTAGAGAGGCCCTTTCAACAATATAATAAATTGCTCCCAGTCACTTTGGATCTTAGAAAGGTGTGTGTGTGTGTTTGTGTGTGCAAATGTATATGTGTGTGTGTTTGTGAATATGTGTAATGCAGATGTCTATGCATATGCGTATGTGTGTGTGTGTGTGTTGTTGGAGGAGTTGTTTATCTGGCAATAGGGGTTAAATTAAAGTGTCTTCTATGATGCCAATAAAAGAAATCAAGACAGATTACGTGCTAATGAAAGAGTTAGATGAGTGGGTTTAATATTAACTGCAAGAGCACAAAAGAAAGTATACCTAATGACAAATAGTTTGGAATGAGTAAAGTGGGATGAGATTTCTAGTCAAAATCCTAGAGTGTTTTCAGGGTAGATTTTAAGAAAGCTAAAATTTAAATTAAATAAAAATTTTTAAAATTGTCTGCGTATTTATCTTTTTTTAGACACCATAATAAATAGAAAATGATATATTTCAATATCTCATGAGACTCCTAGCTTTTTTTTTAAACCTGAATTCTCAAATGCAGAGAATTAGCTTAGGAAAATAACTGTAGGGGTTCGGCTTCAAAATTTACCCTTACTAAGCATTACAAAGTGTTCTCAATGTTTTTGCACGTTGTAATGCCTGTTCATGAACCTGAGAAAACATCTTTGTTTTACTGAAATTCCATTAAACCAGACCTACAGAGCTGAAACCATAAGAGAAAATACACTATGGAACAAATCCTAAAGCACTTACATGGCGGATTCCAGTAAAAAAATAGAACTGGTGAAAGTGAAATAACAAGGGTAAAATAGAGCCAATTTAGAAAGCAAATTAAGTATATTGGTGACTACAACCAAAAAACTCATGAAGAAATCCCCCTATTTCCATACTCTGTAAATCTGGATTGTCCAAGACAGTAGCCACTAGCCACATGCGGCTATTTCGATTTAAATTAATCTTACACTAAATAAAATTTCTTTCCTCAGTCTCACTAGCTACATTTCAAGCACCAAGTCTTGGACAGCGCAGGTATGGGGCATCTGCTTCATCACAGAAGCTCCATTAAGTGCTACTAGAAACCAGCAAAATCTTATTTTAGTTTTTTCTTATAACTTGTTAGAACAGATTTTTTTCCCAGCAAAAGAATAAGCATACTCCTCTAATTAACAACTGTTTTATTTGCTAGTTTATTGAGTGAACATATTCCAAGCTTCAAAATAGAGTTGGCATACACATGCATTGCTTTGAAAAGTTATCTCATAAGATGCTAGAGTTAGAAAGGACCTAGAGACCCATAAGATAGCCCGTTACTCTCATTTTACCAATGAGGGCACTCAGACAGAATCAAAGAGGAAAGCAACCCTCACAAAGCCACAGGAGCTGTTGGCTCCATGGCTAGAACCCAGCCTCCTGACTTCAAGTCCTTTTTGGCAATTTGAAAACCCAGGAGTAAGTTGTATCTACCCTGAGACTACACCGTAATCTGAATAAATCTTACAAGGTATACAAAGAAAATAAATGGAATGAAAAAATGGAGATTCTCTTAACATACTTTGTGAAATATTTAGCAGTACTCAAAATTAAGTTTCAAATCACTAGATTTGAAAAGCTAAACCTGTTGAACACAGAGTTTTTATGTATTTGATAAAAAAGTATCTATCTTCCCAAATTCATTGCAAAATTATATTACATGGTAAAGTAGCTTTGCTTGACTTTGTTGTCCCTGTGGATTGGAGCGATGTAATCAGTCAGTCCCTACTTCTGATCTGTGTTCTAAGAAGGGAATAATATTTACTTTTCATGAGTTTAAATTGATTGTTGTTAATTATTTGGGGACACTTTTTAATTGTTCTTCTCTTCATTTGAGAAAAAAAAATATTCGATGCTTAACTATAAAGAGACAGAGTAGCATTATACTCGATCTTGTGGTGTCTGCTTCATATCTGAAAGGTGACATAGCCCCAGTGCAAATACAAAAGCCCTTCCTTGAGATAATTTAAGGGAAAAGACACAAATGTAAGGCAAGAAATAGAGGTTTAATCCCATCTGGCAGAAGACACTATAGCAGGTTGAAGACTAGGGAGACAAGGGCAGGATTTAGGCAGAGGAAGGAGAGAGTTCATGGCACAGCAGATTAGGAGACGGGTTCTGACATGAAGGGCGCAGGGCAGAAAAGGCTGTCAGCCCAAAAGGCAGCTCAGGGGCTAAAGGGCAAAGTCAAGAGGGAAGCCGGGCAAGAGAAGGAACAGGAAGGAGTGTGGATAGAGATAAGGGCTACAATCTAGCCACCCATGACTCTGCTCCTCCCTCTGAAGATGAGACCTTGATATGAGGGAAATTAGGGGACAACCTCAAGGGAAGAGGTGGTAGAATTAGAAGACCTTGAAAGGAAAATGAATCCATTGGAATTCTGGAGAAAATGGGAAGGATGAGATTAAAGAAATCAGAGTTCAGAGCACAAGTGAAATTCAGATGAAAATATTCCAACCAAAACAAAATGTGCATATGGTATCATTTTAGCATTTGAGAAGAAAAGGAATTCCACAGGCAGTGATAAAGTCGATTTTACTTGATAAGTTTTGGAGCAGATCATGCCGCTCGTGCTCCTATTTTCCTATTTATGGACATCCTGGAAACATCGGGGTCGCCTCAAGCGTATCACACAAAACGCCAGACTTACCATGTTCCAGCGGCCTGACAGCCTGTAAGATTCCCCTAGGGCCACTGTCAGGTACTGCAAGAAACAGGCCATGCAGTTCAAAAGAGCAAATGGATAGTTTTCCCTTGGGGAGCCACCCTTTCAATGCCTTGTCGCCTTTCTTAGGAGCCCATCTAAAGGCCTGATGATCATCTAAATCTTCCCTTCCATAGCCCTTACCCTCCACATATTACAACATTCCACCAAATCTTATTCCCTTAGGATATCAAGCTTCTAGTCTAACGAGGAAAAAAAATATATGCTAATAGAAAGTTTGGGGTGCCTTTACAATACGTACACTTAGGACTACACTTAGGGCTGGCCCTACATCACAAGAGAAAACTAACAATTACATTAAGTACATTTATAAAGCGAGGAAACTCTGTTTTCTTCATACCTTTCTTCTTGTATTTATAGGAATCAGGTTTCCAATGTTCTCAGACTGAGCCCCTTTGGCATTGCATTTAAAAACAATCTCATAAAACTGAGGGAAACCCTGCTGTTTTATGTCTGTGTTCCTAGATCTAGGAAAAGGAAAATAATGGTTAAAAGAATACAGTCATAGCATGAGCAGAAAGGATTATTTTTCCAGAGCTTCTAAATCCCATGGAGTTATAGTGTGCCGCAGAAGTGCCTTAGAGCCTTTTATGGAGGGAGGACAAACGCTGGCAAGGGGGAAGCTCAGTGTGCATGGCTTAGGGCCCCAATCGCCTAGCTTCATTCTTCCTTTATCTGTTTTATGCACTGGAGTTCATATAAAAATATATTTTTTAACAGCTCTACTGATAAATGTTTAACACTAGCTTTCCAGAGAGTACAAAAAGCCCTGATATGTAGTGTTTGCCACTTTCCGTGGTGTCTATACTCCCAGTATGGCCGATCTCAAGCTGCCAAAACGAAATCTCTGAATGCAAAGTTGGGAAGAAATGCACACAGTCAATTCTCATGAGTTGGTGAGAGCCAGTTCCAGCAAACTTCTGCACAGCTCAAATCCATCACACATGCCAAACCACCAACAATCTCGGGCTAAATTACCCAGATCAATGTTTAAATCTCATATGCAAAAATTTGACTTGAGACCCTCTTCATCGTGACTCAAATGTTTCATAGGTAACAAACAAGTGTTCCATTAGACATGGAAATGCTAAAATCACATATTTAGGATGTCCAGCTTCAACAGGAGTTTAGAATTTATCAGTCCAACCATACTTCTATGCCTAAATCTCTACTATAATTTATCTTTCAGCTTGTGAGTAAATACCCCCAATGACAGAAAATTTACTATGTTTCAGATCACCCATTACATCTTTAGTTATTAAACACCCTTTCTTAAAATAAATCACGTATCTATCACCTTGACGCTCTATTCATTGTTCATCATCAACCACATGGAGCCAAGAAGAACAAGTCAAATTAAACTTCCACATTAACAGTCTCTCAGCTGGGATTCTAACATGTCCATGAGTCATCTCTCTCCAGTCCAAGCACCCCTAGTTTCCTTGACTGTTTTCATGACATAATTTCAAGCCCTGTCACCACCCCAGTCACTGTCTTCTGAGCTTGCTTCAACTTGCTTGTCTCTCTGCTTCTCCAGGCTTGTGATGAGTATCACAGGCATCATGTGACCAATTCAGAGTAAATCAGGACCAACCCCTTCTGTTTATTTACTTTATACCTGGCTGCTACATTATCATCCTTTTGACACAAAACACTTTCTCACACATGTCATTGCTAAGGCATGTCTGCCTGAAACAATCCCCTTAGAATCAGGTTCTTAAACCCAAGCACAGATTTTTACATTTATCACCATCTCCTTTAATCTTGTGAGATTTGGCTCATCACTCCTTCCTGTCAGTACTTTTTTGGTTTCTGATTCTCTCATCCAATGTATCCCTATTTATTTTCCTGAGATCCAAGCAAGGGAAAAATCACATGGTACCACCGGAAACTTCTCTTCCAGGGGATATCAATCTATTAATCAACATCATTTCCGTATCTTTGTTCTAATTCCCTTTTGGAGAGTTAAAAATTACAGACCAAGTTAGTCCCCTTTGTAGGTTTCTAAATGACCTTCAGCTGGTCATTATTACTAGCACATGAGAGATCTCAAACAACCTGCAAAGGGGATTGACCTTAAAGCATGTGCCCCTTACACCAGAGGGACACTCTTCTTCCAGTCACACACTCAGAAAAAGAAAGGATTGGGGAGAGTGGACAGGTTTCCTGCTGCCTGGTCTCCACCTAAGCTTGCATGTGTGTGCGTGTGTGTGTGTGCGTGTGTGTGTGAATTGTTCTTCCTGGTACTTGAGCTCTGTAATTATAAGAGGAAACTAGAAAACAGCCCCAGATCATGAAATCATCTATTCATGCTGCAAGGCAGTGTCTGTCACGCCAACATTATTCTAACACCTTTCATGCACCACAACTTTTCATTTGAATACTTAGAAGACTTCTTTGAGGTCAATGCCAAAATAAAAGAGTAACTGCTGAGATAAGTCATCAATTTGCACTATCTCAGGGGAGTCACGTTGGGACAGGAGCTCAAACAAAGGTAGAAGGTTGAATTCCCATTAGTATCAATTACATGCTATATAACAAAGATAGTCCACTAGTAGGGTGGTTATGAAAAGCTCTAAAACTACCCAAGGGTTTCAGACAGAGAATTCAAAAGTATGAGTGGATTTTCTGGCATATGAGGCACTGATTCTGGAGTGGAACTGCTCCCAGGTCAAGGAAACTCTTGAATGCAGAGGTTGGGGACAGGTAAACTCGGAGGCTAGTCTGAGCCCTTAGGTTCAAGTGCTTTGATCATAGGGAGCCCTTCAGCTCCTGGTAGCCCGATAAATACTAACTGTGGCATATGCTGAGAACTTGGGTGCTCCTTGTGGGATACCTAATTGTTTTCCTGTCCCTGAAGGTAATAATACTTTGCCACCTAAGTGGAAAAACAGAAAAAGAAAAAGAAAAAAACCTCAAGCTTAACTTTGTGCCTATCTAGTTCTTCGAAGGTAGAAGTTGAATGATGAACTAAAGGCTGAGTATCCCTCAAATGGATACATTCCAAAACTTACAGGAGGTGACCTTGTTCCTGGATAAAAGAAGGAAGTGAGTATGGCCCTTTGGGTGTTCAATCAGGGAGATTTGGGGAAATTCAGTCTAGGAAATGTGGCTGGTCCCAAAGAAGTGCTTGTCAGGGCCAGTGCCAGTCAGGAAAGGCAGAGAGAAACACATCTGAAATTCCCCTGGAAGTTGGAACTACAAAATGGCCATGGGTTTCTGTTGATTGTGTAGCAAAGGGGAGATAAGAGAAAGATTTAAAAAATGAATGGAAAGATTTTATTGAGTTTTCATAACTATTTTAATTTTACTAAACTCATAAAATAATTATTTTTAAACCACTTTACTAATGGCTTACTAAGTCTCAGAAAATTAAGAGATCACAAGTAGCAAATAAAGGAGTCAGAATTCAAACATCAGGCTTGTCTGACTCCAAAATCCATGCTTTCCCCTGTAAGAAAGAAGAAAGAGATGAGAGAAAAAGAAGAATGGGAAGGAAACATAACGTTGAGTTCCTAATACAAGCCAAGTACTATGCTTGGCACTTACATATATATTTATTTTTACTTTGTAGTCTTTACAGCAACAGATATAATTGATATTTTTGTTCTGCTTTACATCTGTAACTGTGGTTTCTTGTATAAGTGTGAGGGTCCCATAGCACATTAACCCCCTCCTATCACTTTTCATCCACCCCTAGACTCCCTTCCCCGATATGCTCAAGGTTTTCCGCCAGTATCTAAAGTATTCAAAGGCCCAGAACTTTCTTTGGAGCTACAATTCAAGAGAGCCATTTTAAGGCTGAGGAATTTCATAATTGACACTAGAAGCCCACTGCTCTAGAGGAAACCAGTGCTGCAGGAGCTCCCTCAAAAATGAGAGGCCACCGAACCAGAGAGGGCAACCAGAAGAGCTTCTCCTCCACTGCCAGAGGGCATCGTTACTGTTTTGTCCATGGTTGTATTTCTGCCACCACCATGCTCCACATCCCTTAGCTGTCAAGGAAGAGGAAAAGATATCTGTCCCCCTCGCCCCTGGTGCAAAGATCAGCCACAGGGACACCAAGCCAAAGTAGCCCAGGCTCCACCTCGCAGCCCTTTCCAGTAGTCCACATGGAAATCTCGCCAAAGCAAAAGCAAGCTCCCTTTGCTTCCCCCAGGCAGTGACTGTGACCAGCCCAGGAGCCCCTCTTTCTACACTCATCATTATTTTATTCTGGGAGTCCTATCACCTATCCCTATCCCCGGGCCTTGCTCAAGTCAACACCAGTCCACCCTGATAAGTTTGCTGACTTGAATCATACGAAGATTGGAATTGAGGGGCAGGAAGTAATCGTGGCCCCTATCGGCCCAGAAGTCTTCTGGGTTCCTTCTGTAAAACTACAAAATTACCTACTCTATTTCCAAAGAGTTAATTATTCACTTCATAGGGAAAGAAAAAAAGTTTACCCTCCATTTTGCTAGACTCTCTATACACAGATGAAGAAACTGAAGCTCAAGAAAGTTGTTAAATAACAAAGAAGGAAGAGGAGAAGGAAAAAAGAGAAAACATACCCAAGATCTTTCAGCTAGTTAGTGGGACAGCAAATTCAAACCCATGTGTGATTCCACTATGGCATGTGCCTGAAAGAAAACAGTTCTCTAAGATTCACAATGTGGAACATCCTTTCTTGGGGTGCTCCCCCGAGAACCCAGCTGCCATGCTGTGAGAAGCCCAAGCCACATGGAGAAGCCACTGGTAAGCACTGTAGTCCACAGTCCCAGCTGAGCCCAGCCTCCCAGTCTTCTGAGCCTGGGTACCAGGTGTGGACCCTCCATACGATTCCA
This sequence comes from Equus asinus, assembly GCF_041296235.1. Classification (NCBI taxonomy): domain Eukaryota; kingdom Metazoa; phylum Chordata; class Mammalia; order Perissodactyla; family Equidae; genus Equus; species Equus asinus. The sequence continues at coordinate 173,371,951 of NC_091790.1, forward strand.
GTCCCCTGTGATTCCAGTCACCTCAGCTGTTTGCATCTTCCCAGCAGAGGTCCCAGACGCCAAAGAACAGAGAAGCCATCCCTGCTTGTACCCTGTCTGAATTCCCAACCACAGAATCAGTGAGTACAATAAGATGGTTGCTGACCCCCTCCAGCGCCCAAAGTTTGGTGTGACCTCTTTGCAGCAATAGATAACCTCGGGAAGTTCATCAGAGAGCTTAGGAGATCAAAGACCCTAGAAAGCAAAGTTTTTGGTTATCCTAAACAAACAGCATGAAAATGAAAGTGCATTCTGTCACAAGTCATCCAAGTGCAAGTGTCTCATGTTATAATTTTTGGCTGAGGGACTCAATATACACATTACTAGGTTATTGTGAACTGAGTATTGTTCATGCTGGGCCAGGAAAACTTTTACTGGTGACAGTGGAACATTTGGATATGGAATTCTCTGCCATGGAAAATATTAAAAACATTCTTTAGTGAAAAACACTGATCATCTGGAAAAAGCTTTATCGGTATCTTACTTACTGATGCTTTTCATTTTCTTATGAGGCAAAAATAGTTTTCTCCTAAGTGTAGGTTACATTCGGAACTTTGAAGAAATGGTCCCCACTGTGCAGGATAACTGTACAAGAGATGAGACACTGCCCAAATTGTGGAAAAGATTAGATAAGGCTATGAAATGCAAGACAAAGACTCAAAAATATGGGATTGACTTTCATATTTTCTGTTTCTTTAACATATATGGTGTGTCAAGTATCATATATGTGTTGTGTGTGTATGAATTAATCTCTATGTAACAAAATAAACCTCTATTAAATTTCTTGGTTCTGTGGAACTAAAGCATAAGGATAAAATTTTAGATATCCCTATTTTCATCATTTTTTCTGTCATAATAGCAAGCAGTTAAAGTCAAGTAGGACGTATAACCTTTTACGTGTATTTATAGACTTGTAACCATACACATTTATTTATAGACTATCTCAGTTCATTTGCGCTGCTATAATAATACAATAGACAGGGTAGCTTATAATAACAGAAATTTATTTCTTACAGTTCTGGAGATTGGGAAGTCCAAGATCAAGGCAGCAGTAGATCTGGTGTCAGGTGAGAGCCCGTTTCCTTGATAGAAGGCCATCTTGTCACTGTGTCCTCATATGGTAGAAGGGGCAAGGCAGCTCTCCGGGGTCTCTATTATAAGGGTACTCATCCTATTCCTGGGGGCTCCTGTCTCATGACCTAATCACGTTCCCTAAAGGCCCCACCTCCAGACACCCTCCCACTGGGGCTTAGGTTTCATCACACAAATTTTAGGAGAACAAATTCAGTCTATAGCATAGGCTGTCTACTATCCACAGTAAAACATTTATCCGCGTATTTATTTATTGAGAAAACATATATAGAACACCAACTATGTGTCAGACATGGTTCTAGATCCTGGAAATGACAGAAGTGGACAGAAGAGATAATATCCCTTCTCTCATTAAGCTCACATTGTGGTGGGGGGGAGTTAAATGATGAACAAGCAAATAAATAATATCTATGGCCTCTGAGGATTCAAAGGAAGAAAAGGGTTAGATACAGAGAACTTTTGAAACATGGAGTCACCCAGCAAAGTGAAGTAGGGGTTTTTTCTTCAGCTGTCCGGAATATCACCTCCCTTCCCCTGAGCAGTTTGGCCTCCCTTTAAGGGAAACCCCACAGCTGGAAGCACTGCCAGCCTCTCACCATGGAAACCAAGGAGCAAGAGCCTCTCTCTCCTCCCCCTGCTGTAGCAGAGTAGGCATATGACTGAGATGTGGCCAATCAGGACTTTGATTCTTGATTCACAGATTCCTCACAGGTCTCAATGGTGGCAGGCTAACCAGACCATGCCTGCAAAGAGGAACTTCAGTGGCAGGCCCGGTGGCGCAGAGGTTAAGTGTATATGTTCCGCTTCAGCAGCCTGGGGTCTGCTGGTTCAGATCCTGGGTGCGCATATGGCACCGCTTGGCAAGCCATGCTGTGGTAGGCGTCCCACATATAAAGTAGAGGAAGTTGGGCATGGGTGTTAGCTCAGGGCCAGTCTTCCTCAGAAAAAAAGAGGAGGATTAGCAGCAGTTAGCTCAGGGCTAATCTTCCTCAAAAAAAAAAAAAAAAAGAACGTTCATGTGTAATAGTTAATTTTATGTGTTAACTTGGCTAGGCCATAGTAGTCAGATATTGGGTCAAACATTATTCTAGATGTTTCTGTGAAGGTATTTTTTAAATGAGATTAACATTTAAACTGGTAGACTTTGAGGAAAGCAAGTTACTCTCCATAATGTGGGTGGGCTTCATCCAATCAGTGGAAGGGCCTTAATAGAAAAAAGACTGACCTCCCCTGAGAAAGAGGGAACTCTGCCAGCAGACTGCCGTGGGATTCAAGGTACAACATTAACTTCCCAAGGTCTCCAGCCTGCCAGTTCACCCTGCATATTTTGTATTTGCTATCTCCCACAATCATGTGAGTCCATCCCTTAAAATAAATCTCTTGGATAGGTAGATAGATAGATAGAGATACACCTCTCTCTCTCTCTCTCTCTCTCTCTGTATATATATGTATCTATATATAGATATATAAATACACCACAGATTTACATAAGTATACATATAAATACACTACATGCTGATTATACACACACACACACACACACACACTCCTATATATCCTATTGGTTCCGTTTCTCTGGAGAACTCTGATTAATGTGCCATAGTTTTTTCAACCTCCAAATTCCTCGCTTCTTCCTCTTCCAAGCCTAGCCCTTTAGTCCTGTGTTATTCTGCAGGTTGACACCTCCACCCCTCCAATACTGATATAATGATAGACTCAATTAAAAAAATTGCCATAGATCAGTCACACAGACTGGCATCATAAAAATATAACCTAAACCTTACAAAATCCACCCTTCTCAGCTCATACATAGGTCCCGTGAATGTCCTTCTGCTCATGGTCGACAGAGGAGCCTGCAACCATGCGCCTTGGCTAAGACAGGAAGACCTTTTGCTTAATATCTTTGTTTTTTCTTCCCTGAAGCTTTTCCCGGACTCCTCCCGCCTCCAGTAAATCACATACCTACTCAGAACATTTTTGGCATCCTTCAGTAATTCTGGGTTGATTTACATGTTCTGATTAAAGCATTCCTTGTCTCCCCAGCTAGGTTCTTCAGAGCAGAGACCATGCTTTACACTCCCTCATGCCACCCACGGCGACCCTTCAGGGCCCTGACTGTGATGGCTGCTGGGTAACTGTCTCCTGAGGTGATGGAGGCACGATGCCTCCATGAAAGAGCAACTTGCAGCTTGAGAATTCCTACCTGTAGTAGCAGGGGCTGATTTGATTTACAGAGCGTCTTTCTCCCAATGAATTCTAAACATCTGAGCACATTACTTCATGTATGCAAGACAATTTTTTGGCACTTGTTTATAAACAGAAGTCCAATAAAGACAAAACATTGCAGGGACTTTTCCACCGACAGAGTCAGAAAAAGGTAATCTGAGAAAAAGGCTACAACTGTTCTTATTTTCAGTAAGTTGTGTTTTTATGATGCTAATCTGTGTGGTTGATCTATAGCGTTTTTCTTTAATTGGGACTATTATTTTGTCAATATTTGAGATGAAGATAAAAAGGAAACTGGAATGTCTGTCTGCCCACATATCCCTGACTGACTGACAGGGAGAGATAAAGAGAAGGGGAAAAGCACAGAAGGTAGGAGGGGCATTCGAAACTGTTCAGATCTGTTCAGAATGCCAGGAGAGAGCAGAATCAAAGCAACCAGAGGAGATAGGGTGCATCACCCCTCTTGCCCCAACTCCGTGTATTGCTGTGCAATAAAGCAATCGGGCAAAGGATTGAGGTGAGCGGTAAAGGTTTACAAGCTAAACACAGCTAAGATGTGATATTTGGCACGTTAAATGAAGAGATCTTCTTCCATTCCTCTTAAGCAGCATGGTGGTTTTAAAGCATTCCTAACTAGGCAAAAATGTTTCCAAGGCAGCTCCCATTTTCAGCTGGAAGTTAAGTTTAATAGTCACAAAATAAGAGGTTGCAGATATGAACCTGTATTTTTCGAAGTCTTCCGAGTTAGTAAGGGCAAGTCGAAACAAAACAGGAAGCAGAGTTAGGAGACTTTAATTTAAATTCTTGAAGTGTAAATTGCTCTCTGCTATGGGCACCCAACACAAATTTTAATTAATAAATTATTAATTATATGGCCAAAAAGATGAAAGGATCTAGTTCGTGAATATTGCTAGGGCAGAACTTAAGTAACAATGGCACGATGGGCTTATGTAGACTCAAGAAAGGAGCATTCAGCCCCCATTGTTTCAAACTCTCTTCTTTGAATTTATTACAAGAGACCATTAACCGCCAAGCTCAGATGCAAAAGGCAATGAGACAATAAAGGTAAAATTTAAGGCAGCTGAAAGGGAACTTGGCTTCCAGTGTAACTTTCCCATTAAATTACCATCATTACAGACTCATTTTCACGATGGCCCAAGTTACTGGCTTTTAGTATGAGACTCTAATAGGCAATGCAGGAAAATTCTTGTTCCGCTACAGAGCTGCAAACACAGTGATTACACAACTTCAATGCCTTGTACACACCGAGAACAACCATAAAACCCCATCATGAACAGCTCTCTGCATGTGGTGCCTAATAAGTGCTATAATGTGAGTTTCTATAGCTGCTTAGAACACGGCCCAAATGAGGCCCTTAAATGAAATCTAGCTCTTAAAAGTGCCACTTTCAATTCTTATCTAGGAAGTAGAGTTTATACCTGAGCTGCAGATATGTAAGGGCCACTGGGGCCTTGCACAAGTCACTTCACCTCTTGAGCTGCAGTGTTCTCCGGTGCAAAATGAAGACAGTGGTGATGATAATAATCACAACAAAAAAGATAATGATAATATCCAACACCTGTATATTCATCACTATCCACCACGCACTATTCTGAGCAATTCCTCATTAATACTCAGAGCAACCCTATGAGGCAGGTACTGGTATCAACCCCCTACCCCACCCACCCACCCTATGGCCTTAGGTCTCAGCCCAACGTAACCTCACCCCTTATAAATACCTGGAGCTGATCTCAAGTGTTGCCGGCTAAGGGAATAGGCCTTAAAATCTAAGATAGAACATAGCACCAAGACTCTACAAGCAGCATGTATGTCTGTGGTATAATAAGAAACATGTAATTTGGTCTTTGCCCTTGGTTTCTGGCACAGAGTTCCTAAAACCTTTGGAATTTCCTGAGTGATAGGAGTATTGTTTGTAATTCATAGTCAGCCCCTTTCTACCATACCTGAGTTGGTAACAAGGTGACTCATAGTGGAGCCCTTACTTAGCTTCAGGATGAGCGCTACTCCCCAGAAAGTCCAAGCACATGATTAGAGAGTTGGAACTTTCAGCCCCACCCCTCAACCTCTGGGGAAAGGACTGGAAGCTGGAGATTAAGCTCAATCACCAATGGCCAATGATTTAATCAATCGTGTACACAATGAAACATCCATAAAAACTCTTGAATAATGAGATTTGGGGAGCTTCCTGGTTGGTGAACACATCAACATGCTGGGACTGTGACGTACCCAGAAAGGATGTGGAAGCTCTGTACCGCTCATCCCCATACCTTGCCCTATGGATTTCTTCCATTTGACTGTTCCTGAGTTGTATCTTCGAGGATAAAACTGTAATTGTAAGTATAGCACTTTCCTGAGTTCCATGAGTAGTTCTAGCAAATTATTGAACCTGAGGGGGAATCACAGGGACCTCTCAATTTGTAGCTGACCAGGCAGAAATGGGGGTAGCCTGGGGACCCCATCTGCAGCTGGTGTCTGAAGTGAGGACAGTCTTGTGAGACTGAGCCCTTAACTTGTGGGGTCTGTGCTAACTCCAGGTAGTTAATGTCAGAATTGAATTGAATTCTAGGACACTCAGTTGGTGTCAGAGAATTAGAGAATTGGTTGTTATTGGAAAAAAAACAAAGAATATCCACACTGGCTAATTAACTGGCTAAATCAAGCTCAGGGACAGAGATGGATAACTCTAAAGTGGAGTAGTATAATCTGCTCTGCGACATGTGAACTAACCTGTATTTCTAGTAACTAGAAAAAAGAAACACAGAAAATTCTTTCTTGTGACATAATATAGGAATTTCCCCAATCTTGCTTGCCGATCATCTGACCCTACTTTGAATGAGAAGATATATCATTTACCGTAAAAGCCATATTTGAAATTTTCCATGAGGAATCTGCATCTTTTGAAAAAGTTCATTTAAAGACTCTTTCCTCAGAAGAAAATAGATACATATATTTTTGGGGGGGTAGCATTACAAAAGATTTTATGTGATCATGAAAATTATTATAACATTTCTTTTTAAAGTGTTCTGTCTACCCACTTATTGTCCTATAGACCACTGCAATATTTAGCTCTCCCAATGTCTAGTGAAAGATAAAGAATACTTGACCTTAAGTCACTACTTCTGTAGTCTAAAATACTTTGGTACGAGTGGGAAGTAGATGAAGAAATGGAGAAAGGAAGAAAGAGACAGAGGAAAGGTGGGAGAGACGCAGGGAAGGACAGGGAGAGGAAGTCTGCCTTCCCCCTACAGTGACCCACATAGCAGAAGGCTTCCCCATTGATTTGTAGTCATTCTTTTTGTCAGGTATTAATGTGACCTAATGAAACATCAGCCTCTATCTTGATCTGTTGCTGCTACAGCCCCCTCAATTTATTAGGCACTTGCTTGCATTTCAAAACACAGCCATGCTTTGAAGGATGACTGGCCTCCTCTGATCAAAGCAAATTTCATTAGCTGAAATAGCTTGACTTATAGCCGGCCTATAATACAGAATTGGAAAAAATTTTAATGTCTGTATAGAAATTCCTTCCAAAGATCTTTCAATAATGTTTATTTTTCCTCAAAAGACAAAAGGAAGACTGGGTAACTAAATAATTTCTTACCTAATTGGAAAACCTGGTGCCCAGAAATCATTCAGAAAATTTTCGTATAAACCCAAATAAAAAACCTTTGAAATGCTACCACATAAACTACAAAATCTCCCTTCACAGAGCTGAAAATGATTTAGAAAAACAAGCAGATTGCATAGCTAATTCTTTTTAAGCTCATGGTTGATAGGACTTAAATACGGCCAATTCTTAGTGATTTAGTAAATGATAATCCAAACCATAGATTTTTTAAGACCATGTTTTTCTGGAATCGTCTTTCCTTGGCTGCATTTTGGGCGTTTTACTGCTTTTAGTCTTAACCATTGAGTTTGGGTAAGGAATGCAAGATCCAGCTTGAATTTCTTTATATAATTACTTGGTTACTTGATTGGAAAAGTCCAAACACAAAAACGAGTTTCCAGATTCTCTGTCTTTATTTTATATTATTTCACTATTCTTCTGTTACTGTTTATTAAGAAAAAAAATTTAAGGGGCCCGCCCGGTGGCACAGCAGGTAAGTTCACACATTCTGCTTCAACTGCCTGGAGTTTGCCGGTTCAGATCCCAGGTGCAGTCCTACACATCACTTAACGAGCCATGCTGTGGCAGACGTGCCCCATATAAAGTAGAGGAAGATGGGCATGGATGTTAGCTCAGGGCCAGGCTTCCTCAGCAAAAAGAGGAGGATTTGCAGCAGATGTTAGCTTGGGGCTAATCTTCCTCAAAAAAGAAAAAGAAAAAAAATGTTGGAGTTATTTGTAACAACTTTACCATAGAAAATCTTAGATAGTCTCCTACTTAGGCAAAATGAAAGAAAGTGACTTTCAAATAACTTAAATAGTCAATCAGGTTAAGTTAAAAAGAAATAAGTTCAAGCCAGCCCTAATGGCCTAGTGGTTAAATTTCCACACACCCCATGTCGGTGGCTCAGGTTTGGTTCCCAGGCACAGAACAACACTACTTGTCTATCAGTAGTCATGTTGTGGTGGAAGCTCACATAGAAGAACCAGAAGATCTTACAACTATACACAACTACATATTTGGGCTTAGGGGGCGGGGAGAAGAAAAAGGGGGAAGATTGGCAACAGAAGTTAGTTTAATCTTCCCCTGCAAAAAAAGAAAAAAAAGAAAGAAAGTAAGAAATTCATCAATACAAATGCTATTTGACCTAAAATATTCTAGTACTTACATTTTTCTGTAATTTTGTCTTATATCTGTACTTTATTTTACCTGTGTAAATACAATATCCACTGTAAAAATTTTTAGGATTTTTCCCATATTCAATAACTTTTGCTATACACACTGTATATTATCAATAATTGGGAAAGTCAGAAGATATTTGCATTCAAGTCACTGAATATAATTGCATAAAGAGCAAATTTGAGAATTTATAACTGGGTAAATTCACTTAAAGATTTCCTACTGCTCTCAATAATTAAATAACTCAAATTTCAGATCATTAAGAACCTTGAGACTGAAGAAGACATTCTGCTCGTGGACTGCAGCATCAGCTCCTGCCTGCGAGTTTCCAGCCTGCCCTTCCTGACAGTCTGCCCTACCGATGTGGGACTTGTCCAACTGGTCCTCCCATTGCATTAGGTCAATTCCTTGTGATAAACATCTCCATGTATATCTCCTACTGGTTCTGCTTCTCTAGTTGATCCCTGATACATTCCCCAACACTCTTGCCATCTGTCTCCCCTCCTCTTCCCCATCCAACCCCCACCCCTTCCCTCTGTGAAAAGACTTTTCTTATATCCCATCCTCCAATCTTCCCAGGCACCATAAAGACCTATCATAGAGAGAGAAAAATCCATTAGTAATGAAGACCTAAAACCACACGGCATTTTTAACTCTTCTACCTAAATTCTCTCCACCCAACATTTCATTGTAAAATATTTTAAACTACAGAAAATTGGAAAATTTTTATGGTAAACACCTGTACAACCTAGATTCTACCATTAACATTTTATTACACTTGCTTCATCCATTATCTAGCCACCCATGTATCCCTCTACTCATCCATCAATCCGCCTTATTTTTTGATGCATTTCAAAGTAAGCTGTAGACATTAAGGCCCTTCTCCCTAAATGCTTCAGCAAGTACATCAATTTTAATATTTGTGTATAGCCTTTTTAAAGAAAAATTTCATACACATGAAATGCCTAAATCTGAAGTGTACCATTCAGTGGGGCTTTTTGTTGTTATTGTTGTTGTTGTTAAAGACACTATTTTAGAGCAGTTTTAAGTTCACAGGAAAAGAGAGAGGAAGGTACAGAGATTTCCCGTATATCCCCTACCCCCACACATGCATAGCCTCTCCCATTATCAACCTCCCCCACTAGTGTGATACACTTGTTAACACTGATGAATCTACATTGACACATCATAATCACCCAAAGTCCACAGTTTACATTAGTGTTTACCTTTGGTGTTATATATTTTGTGGGTTTAGACAAATGTATAATGACATGTATCCATCATTATGACAGATTATTTTCACTGATTAGACAGATTAGATGATTCACAGATTAGACAGAGTATTTTCACTGCCCTAAAAATCCTCCATGCTCCCCCTGTTCTTCCCTCCCCCTCCCCAACCCCTGGCAACCACTGATCTTTTTACTCTCTCCATAGTTTTGCTTCCATTCAATGAGTTTTGACAAACGCATCCAACTATGTGACCGAAACTTTATCAATAGAACATTTACATTACCCTAGATTTCCCCTGTGCTCCTTCCCAGTAAATCCTTGTCTTACCTCACCAGAAGCAGCCACTGATACAATTTCTTCTCCTCCATACTTTAGTTTCACTTGTTCAAGAAATTCATACATATGGAATCATAGAGTATGTACTCTTTTGTGTCTAGCTTCTGTAGTACAGCATGATGTTTTTGAGATCCATCCATGTTGTTGTATATATCAGTTGTTTGTTTTGTTTTGCTGCTGAGAAGCATTTCCTTGTATGAACATACCACAGCATACTGTACATTCCCCTATTGATGGATGTCTGGCTTGGTTTTGGCTATTATTAACAAAGCTGCTGTGGACATTCTTGTATTAAAAATAAACAGAAATCCAGGGCTGGCCCGGTGGCCAAGTGGTTAAGTTCGCATGCTCCACTGCAGGCGGCCCAGTGTTTTGTTGGTTCAAATCCTGGGCGCAGACATGGCACTGCCCATCAAACCACGCTGAGGCAGCGTCCCACATGCCACAATTAGAAGGACCCACAACAAAGAATATACAACTGTGTACCTGGGGGCTTTGGGGAGAAAAAGGAAAAAGATAAAATCTTTAAATAAAAAATAAACAGAAATCCAAGCCTATATTGCAAGTTTCATTCTCATAAAACAAACATTTATTGGACAGCTACTATGTGCAAAGCTCTGTTCTAGGCACTGATGTCAAGGAGCTTGAAACCCAATAGCAGAACAAATATGTATGTAAATTATTCCTGTATCAATAAAAGTGCTATCAGAATGGTATGAAATTGAGTGTATTTGGAGAGGTTTCAGGAAGAAGAGCATCAGTGGGAAAGCCTACAAAAGTGTGTTTGGATTAGATTTCAGAGTGTTTTTAATGGGGGCTGTCTCTACTGACTTCAGCAAATAATGAAAGGGAAATCACTGAAGGGTTTGGAGCAGGGAAGTGATGATCAGAACTGTGTTTTAGTTAGATTCTTCCAGAGCTTATGGCAGAATGAAGAGAGGATAGCCTGGAACTAAGATACCACTAGAAGGCCATTATACCTAAGTGAGGAAATGGAGAACCTGCCCAAAGATGGGGACAGTGAGAATGAAAGGAAAGAATAGATTTGTTACTAACAGACCCACAGAACTTGGCCACCAACTACTTTTCTAATGCATCCTCTAGTTATATTGTAATTCAATACATATATATGCATAAATTAACAGAAATAAATGTTTCACAAAAACACGCCCCTTACTATGTGTGATGCACGCTAATATTTTCTATTTTTTATTCTCTTTCTTTTTCATTTAAAAGCTGAGAGTAAACCACTAAACTGATTTCATAATCTGTTATGTTTAACCTGTGGTTTAAAAAACACTGGACTGGATAATAAAGAGAATGACTCAGATTCAAACCTGGGCAATTGGGATAATGGTGGTTTCGTGCATTTCAAACTATTTTGAGAAGTCTCAACTTGTCGGGGAATAAACATACGACTTAATTTTTTCCAGTAACTACCTTCAGCTATTCTCTGTCACTCACCTTTCATTCTCCTTGAATTCACCCCCATCCAACTTCATGATTTTTTTATTTATTTTTTTAATGGACTTCAGGAGTACAACATTGGATAAAGCATAGTACTTGTTTCATTAAATACTATCATCATTCATGGCCCTCTTCTTATTTATTTATTAATAATATAATCAATACCTATAAATCATAACCAGCCAACTGGAGAATTAGAACAGTGACAAAAATTACATCTATGTTCACCTCCCCATTCTTTCTCTTGCATCCTCTTATCTTATATGACTATTATCCCAAATATGTTCATCATTCCCCTGCTTTTTAAAAAATAATTTATTACAAATGCTAGTTTAGAACAAAGTGATCAAGCTATATATAATCTTCTATGCCTGCCTTTTTTTTCACTCAACATTATATTATCATTATTCAGTCCCATTTTTGGATATAGCTGAAATGAATTCATTTTCACTGCTGTATAATATTCCATGATATAAACAACTACCATTTATTTATCCTTTTTTATTTTCTTTTTCACCACGAACATTTTGGTTATCCACAGATTTTTGTTTATTTGTTTTTGCTACTACAAACAGTGTTGTTACAAACATTTTTGTACCTGTGTCCTGGTACACATATTCATGAGTTCATCTTGGATACCTATCTAGCAGTAGAATTACTGAGTCATAGAGTGTACATATCTTCAACATCATAAGATAATTCCAAAGAAGTTTATCATTTTACCTCGCTCTAGCAAGATATTGGAGATATTGTTGCTTCATATTTTCTTCAACACTTGGTATCTGACTTTCTTCAGACACTTTTTATTCTACTTCTTTAAATTCAGTCCTGGTAAGTTGTAAACCTCAATATCACACGATTTAAAGCTCTCTTTTGAACACCCTTTCCCACCGTGGCATCTGAGACCCGCAGCTCCAGCAGCTTGGGGTGGAGGTTGGGGCATGGCCTCTTTCACATACTTCCCTCACCCACATTGCCTGTGTTTCCCCTCTGGTCTTAGAGTTGGGAGAAAGCATAGTGGAGGCAAAAGTATCCTTACTTGATGGCTTCAGATCAAATTTTACAATTTCTTGTTGCTGCTAGGACAAGGAGAGAGAACGAGGTTGAAGAGAGATGGAGGCATGTGAAAGGGTGGGAAGTTGGAGAGGGCTGGGCACACAGCAGGTTCAACTGAAACCATTCATCAAGCTCTGAGAGAAAGTGCCTGACTCCTACAACAGTATGCTCTCTGCATTTAGAAGAAGGTGGACTCCTTAGAATCTTCTGTTTACAGCTGGGGTCTTAATCACAATTTTGAAATGAGTCCCACTCAGCACCTAATACCATCCTGTTACAAAGAAGAGGCAGCAGGCTGAAGGGGCAGAAGATCCACCTTCAGAACATTTTGGGTGTAAGTTGCTACCGACACATCCAGGTAGGGTTTCCTGGTAAGCAATTGGTAACAGGGTTCTGGACTTCAGGAGAATCATGGGAGCTAAAGACGAGAACTTGGAAATCAGCCACATTGCTAAAGTCATTAAAAGGTAGATATTACTGTAATCCATTTTACTAACGAAAAAAACTGAAGCTGAATTGATATAAATAACTTACTCAAGATCACATAATTAGCCAGAGGCAGAGAGGAGATCTGCCCTTGAAATTTTGTGATTGCAAAATCTATGCGCCTTTGACCATATGACAACATCGAGTGAGGGATAGCACAAAAAAAGAAGGGAAGGGGGCACCTTGAAAACCATGGAAATAAGATTGCAAATGAGATTTATATCAATTGAATTAGTTATCCTTTATACTATTTGCTTCCAAAAACTCAGAGGATAGAAGGATTCCCATGTATGTTGAGATATGACTGTATCCTAAAGAAAAACCATTCATAAGCAACAATGAAGGTGTGCGGCGGGCATAAAGTGGATCATGGTATGAGAATCAGCTAATGAAGCAGAGATGAAAGAGAGGCACAGAGAAAAATAGTGGCAGTTCTCATCCAAGTTCCAAACACTACCCACGGGGAGAAGGAACGCTGGCCCGTGAACTCAGCCTTTCTAAATCCAGACCAAGAATACACATGCCCATTGTGAAGATCAATTACTTAATCTGCTCCTCGTCTTCCTGCCCTCCTCTCACTATACAACCTGCTGAAGGTAACTTGGCTTCCTTACACTTTGTCTTAAAGAGAGAACATATTGACCAGAAGACCAGAGTATCCAACCCCTGAGCTTCTTCCATATCTCACTGCAGGTTAATTTATCAATTTTATAAGCATCAGTTTCTGGTGAAATTTTCCACGAGGGTAAGATTTACTAAGTCAATTTTGGGAAGATGATATCAGATTTCTAACCCCACAAGACTCTGGGCAATGGTCATTCCACCATGGTAAGGACTGGTAAGGCTCTGTGATCATCCAGTGCCTTCCACTCCACTGCCCACCTCTGCTCTGGACTTCTCTGTCAAGTAAGGAGGCACTGAAGCTGGCCAAAATGACTTTACAAAAGAAGAATAAGGAAAGAGCCAAAAGTGTCAGGGCCACAGGAAGGAGAATGTGATGGTTCAATGAGCAGACGGTGGGTATCCATTGTGGCAATTGCTACCGAGGCAGTAGACATGAGCAAAAAGAAAAACTTCAACTATTTTCTGTATGTGAGTACATTGTGATGACTAAAGGATATATTATATATAAAAAGCTAATGGATAGCAAATGCAAGAACTGCTTCTGAATGAGGATGTTGAATGTGGATTATTTAAATGTACTAGGTAATTTAGAAAAATATTATTTATAATCTTTGAAAGAGAGTAAAAAGGAGTAAAATTAAGTGCTTTGACTTTTTAAAAGTATGGCTTATTAATTCACTCAATTATACACAGTCTTGGCTTACACATTGAGCGACGTGAAACCAGCTCTACAAAATGAGGAGAAATCAACATGCTCTCCTGAATGTTTGTCCAGGTAGAGATGCTTCGTGTGAAGATATGATATTCCTGATAAAACTGTACATATTGATCATACGGCTAGGGGAAAAACAATTTTCAAATTACTGATTTCTGGATCACAAAACACAGCTTTCCCCTAAATAACTGTTTAAAAACAAAAACAAAATCTTGCCCTTCTCCTTTGCAGCTTCAAATTTTTCAAAGTAATAGCATCTCAAATGCAACTAAAACATAAGCCAGACGACCCTTGATAAACGATGATGTGTCTGATGGGACCGACGCCGTCATCCCTTCCGTGTCCAGGACCAGAGCTCGTGTTACGTGAGGTCTGGATGGGGGAGTTAAATTTTCAGCCCTGATTTCCCTTCCCACTGTACTTATGATTCTCTCAGATAATCTTTATGTAGAGCAGAGACAGGAATTTGAAGAAGGATTACCTAACAATCTCAATTGAAAAAGAAAACTGCATAAGCCCATATTTCATTTGCCTAAACATGTGGCTTAGACTATCACATTGCCCAGGCTTAGACAGCAAAGTGAATCCTTCCCTACCGATTAGCAACAAACAAATCTGGAAAGGCTATGCTCCTTCCTCCAGCTGAGGTTGCAGGTGCACAGGCTGCTCACTAAGGGCGACCAGGCTGTAGAACAACAACAGAGTATACTTCATGAGCCTGGCGTTTTCCTTATGCCCAGACAAGATTATTTGTTAGGAGTGTCCTCTATGATCTCAGGGTAGATCGAGGGAAAAAATATATTTAAATGATGAAGATAGTGTCAAAGATCTGAGCTTATTAATAATCAGGGAGAACTCAATTCTGGACCCAGTAACTACAGACAGTTCATTTAAGGGGGATGCATGTGTATATCAAAAAGAAATCCCTGTGATGGCATGTTCCCTGATGTCTGAACCTACACAATAGACAAGTCCAACAGCTGGCAACTTCAGTAGTGTTTCTTTAATTTGATTTGAATGCTGTACTCTCAATATTGACATCTGAGCTTTATCTTGACTTTCTTTTTTCGGCATGGCCTTCTCGAGGAGCTGGTTGTCTAGGTGATGAATGCTGCACACCATGATAAAATTAAGTACTTTCGAAGTAAACAGTAATTAATACATTTGCTTTCTAAGTTTAACCTCTTCCCTGATAGGGACATGGGAATAGGGGCTCCTTCCTCATCAATTGTCAAAATGAGGTTTGGTGTTAATTCACCCATGTGCTTGTTCATTCTTGATGGGCTGCAATTAGTCCACATTATAAAAATACTTTTAGTAAGTTCAATTTAAAAAAAAAGAAAAGAAAAGAATGCTACATCATCTCTTGCCAATTGGTATATGACACATGTAAACCATTTCTTCACAACTCTTTTCATAACTTACCCATTCTCATTCCACTAATTTCCTGGAAGTATATATGCAGTTCGGTTTAGGCGATTATTGGTTTTTCAGTTTCAGCACAAGTTTCGGTCTTGCCCCAACCTGAGACCTGACATACCAGTCCCCCAATTATCAGCAATTCCATCGAGTTAGCACAGAGTTTTCTCAGTTACAGCTCAGTGATTCAGTGACAAGCAGCAGCTTGAGAGAGATGGGAATGCACAGCAGTGCAATGGCTAATCCTTTTATACTTTTAGGGAAAATAATGAAACTGAAGAGAAACAAAAGCCATCTATAAAAGAATGAAAGTGACACCAGGATGTAAGTGGCTCATTAGGCTAGCACAGTGGGTTTTCACATTTGGGAAAAGGGGATTTGAAGGCCTGGGAATAAATGAAAAGGAATTGTTTTGAATGCTCATGCTATTATTCAGTTATGAGAACATACACACATATACCACACACACTCACACCTTCACACGTTCAGACCTACATACCCACCGGAGAACACAGTAAATGGGTGTTCAGTGCCCAAGAAAGGAAAGGGTAGGAGCAGCAGGAGTAGGTTCGTTGGCAGAGCTACACAACAAAAGACAAACACGCACAGCGTGCAGGATGTGTGCTTGGCTCAAGTCTGTGCAATTAGTACTGCTATTTACAGAAAACTCCTTGTACCAGCACTTTAAAAGTAAATGACAACTACATTGAAACTGTTTAATCAGGATGCAAAATTGAACCACGGTAGGTTCCAAAGCTGATTAACTAGCTCACATTTTTTTCCCCCTTCTGCTAATTGCTAAGTACATTTGCTGGTTCCTGGCATTGATTTGCTAGATTCTAATTCAGGGTATGAGTTTAAAATATTAATCCACAAACTTCTCATTTTCTTTATTGGTCAATACAACTCATGAGAAATTGTACTCCATAAATTCTTGATCTTAATGCTTCCACTTTGATTTTTTTTTTCCTGATTCTTCCATGTATTTCATATATTTGTCCCCATCCCTCCCCCCGACAGGCTACATTTTTACTCTTTCTCCTGCTAAATTTCCTTAGACAAGAGCAACATCAGTCAGAAAAATGAGAATATGCGTAACAGAGATTAATAGATACCACTTAGAGGCCAGGGGCTCAGTACGATCGGTGTTCTGAAGAACGGAAACATGTTAGAAACCCAGCGAGACTGGTTCCCAAAGGTAAATGTGGGCCAATCCCTTCCTTTCTATGAATGTTTCCAAATACCTTTTTGGGAAACACTCGGTCTTACATTAATAAATATGCTTTCCTTTGGAGTTTGTGACTAATCTAATTTTACAAAGATGCCAATTTGCCTGTTTGTTGGGAAGAATGATATTAGTGCTTCAAAGAGGGTGATTGACCCCAGCAAACATATAATGCCTGATCCTGTAATCTGTTCTTTACAGACAGGGAATAAACTAAACTCTGCACTGTACGATGACCCACAATGATGATTCTTCCAGCAGATAATGCCATGAAAACCTCTGTATTCTACAGTCCCTTTTGAAAAGAATTATTGTTCCTCAAAGGGTCTACCATTTTAATTGCAATTTCATTTACACTACATCAGAAAAAAACCAAATTCACCTTTGCCAAAGAAAAGGCAAAAGTATTACAAGAAGTTGTACTTCCTTATTTCTAGAACAAATATTTCCCACAGAGAGAACAGGAATCAACTGAAATCAAAATTTCTTGGAAAAACTAATCAAGCCCTTAAAAGATCTATTTGATGCTAATATAACAGATATTTTTTAAACGCGACCATTTTATTTACAACAATTTCTCTAATTATTCTTACCACTTACAATTCAGAGAAATAAAGTCAGAGGAGTTTTGAGAAATAAAGAGCCAAGGAAACAGTATTTTTTTTAAGACCGCCTGTACTCAAGCTGCTTTACTCATATCATTTCTCTAGATTCTCAGAACAACCCTGTAGGGTCCGTGGGATTATCTGACAGGTAAAAAAACTGAGGCTCAGAGAGACCAACTAGGTTGTCTGAGATCACACAGACAATTTGACTTTGTAAAATTAAGTTGTGTATTCAGGATTCAAACCTGGGACTATCTGCCCTGAACAACCATTGTAGCCTTTCCACCACAAGACGTCATTCCCTAAAGTTCTCTATCTTCCTTTTCTCTTTTTTTCCAAAAGCAAACTTCTTATATCACAATGGCTAGGGAACTATTCAGGAATACATCATTTAATTTATTAAAGGTCTTCTTATGTATAAATCAAATTAATTTTTAAATGAACCAAGGGTGTATTCTTCTGCTATAAATTCTTTGGCAAATAATTTTAATAATGTTTTGTTTAAATTATTAAATCCTCTTATATTTAAGGTACATGTCCGAATTTGGACTTCAGTATAACAAATTCAAGCAGGGCACATAATAATTATGAGCAATTCTTCATATATAAACATAAGTGAAACCAGTGACCTGCCATAAGTAGGTAATATTATTCAAGGTGTTTTTCCAACAGCGGTGATGGATTTGCACTGATTCATTCTTTCTCTTTATTTTGCTGGCTCCCTTGGGACCATGTGTATGTATTTGCATTTGCTAGAAAGTCTGTTTAAGATTGAGAGCATGAAAATAGTGCAAAGTGAACTGGCCCACGAGGGAATTAAACCTATGACCTTGGCCTCATTAGTATCATACTCAAATCAACTGAGTTAACCAGCTGTATTTTCTTAAGTCCAAGCACATATTTATTTGGTCAATATGGGAGTCTCAACTTCTTCAAGCTCCTCGGGGACTTCAGCATTCATTCATTCATTCATTCATTCAACAGATACTAATTGAATACAGTCATGCATTGCTTAACAATGGGGATATGTCCTGAGGAATATGTCAGGTGACTTCATCATTGTGCAAACATCATAGGGTGTACTTGCACAAACCTAGACGGTATAGCCTGCTGCACATCTCAGCTATATGGTATTAATCTTATGAGACCACCATCATACATATTGTATCATACAGTTGATCGAAATGTCATTATGCAGCTCAGAATTGTACTTAAATTGAGCAAGTCTTGTCCTCAGTAATCTGAGAGCTATCAAGCAGTGCAAGGTGTGGCTCCTGGTCACCAGGTTACAGGTTAGATGATTGAGGGGAGAAGACATAGACATAAATAGACTCTTATGTAAAAGTTAAGAGCCTGGGCCTGGAGACAGAGAAACCTGACCTTGAAAGCTGGCTCTGCCGCTTACTGGTTGTAGGACATCTGTCACATAACAGTTTCTCTAAGTCTCCATTTCCCTACATGTAAAATGGAAGAAATACTATCACAGGTAGTCCTAAGAACTAGACGAGAGCCCATTCTTAAAGCCCTCTGCACAGCTGATAGCATATATTAAACACCCAGGTTGTAACTACTATGCTAAAGACTGGAAAGATGAGAATCAAAATTTTCTAATCTCCTAAAATTACTAAATTTGTCCAGAACTAAAGCTTATCCTATCCCAAGCTACCCATATTTTTCTTCCTCATTTCTACTAAAGGTGTCACCATTCCTCAAACCCCATCTCTGTAAACTCTCGTGTCTTTTCTACTTCTCCCTCAACTAGATACCAACATCTCAGCACTACTTCCTGTCACTTCCTTTGCCAATACCTTTAGTTCCCCTCTGAGCCACCTCCCCAGCTACTCCCCAATTAAAGTTCTTGGTTCCTGGGCTGGGCTAATCCCTTGCCTACTTCAGTAGCCCCCTGATTTGGTATATTTCTTTCCAGTTTATCATTCGTCCAATCAGCAGTCCATGCAACTGCCCCTAGCAATCTTACTAAGCACAGTGCTGGTAAAGTCCTGACTTAGCCTTCATTGGCATTCCATTTCCATTACTCACTAAATGGTCAACTGCCATACAAAAATTCCTCTCTTTGTGCCTCCATTTCTGGTAGTACCCTCAATATTTGCCATGAGTCATAACGCATAGAGGTCAAACTTCATGGTCTTCTGGTCTGTCTTCATCTTTCCACTTCAGTGTCTTGGCTCCTTTCATTCTTTAACTCCTGAAACTCTGTCTATCCTGCATAGCCCAACTTAAATGCATCCTCCTTCAAATCAAACCAGTTTTGGTGCTTTCGTCATGAGACAAGCTCTTCCTCCCTCGTGTTCCAATTACACTTCATTTGTTGTTTCACACACATTCACTGCAGTATACCTTGTATTGGAGTTATTTATATATGCCTTTCCTCCATTTCTAAAGTAAACTCCCTGAAGACAGTCACAGCATCTTATACATCTCTCTGTCCTACAAAATTCTAGAGCAATGACTTATTCAACCTCCATGGTCCAATAGCCTGACTCCTTTATCCACTTTTAGCACTAACACTGTATATGATAAGATTCTATAAAAGATCTCCTAGTTCCTAAAGTCTATTGACACATTTTAGTTCTATTTTTACTTTTTCAAAAATTTTTACTGGCCTCTCTGCAGCATTTGGCACTATTCACTCCTTTCTTTCTTTAAATCTCTCTTCTGTTAGCTTCCATAACCCCACTCCCTCCTAACTTTACCTCCTATAATCTTCCTTATTCTCATTTTCTTTCATGGGATTCTCTTCCTCACCTAACCCTAAAATACTTTTATTCTCATGTTTTAATTATCAGTCATGTCCTCTTTTCATTCTACATGCATCTTATTGATGCACAAAATTTGACCTAAAGCCATCAAGTTCTTCGCCCAACCCTCCTATTCCTTCCTTATCAAAAAGCATCAACATAAACTCAACCACTCAAGCCAAAATCCTGTAAGTCATCTTAGAAGTTCCCCCAGTCTCATGCCAGCTATCAATCTCCTGCCTCTGAGCTCCAAATCCACCCTTCATTGCTTTACTTCTGATATTGAAGCTGGTCCCGGTGAACATTTCCCCTTTGCCAGTTGGCCCAAAGTTAAGCTTGTCAGTGGAGGGAACTGAAGAAACATCACAGAAGGAAGGGGCTTCTCTTCCTGGTTGCAGTTTTACTTACTCTCTTCTTGATCCTGTGCTGCCGGTCCAGTGTAAAGGGCACTCAGTGGTACTCACCCCCAGAGAGTTTCAGCAGCCACCTTGTGGACAGCTCCGGTGAGTTCTACTGCTGCCACAACTAGCTTCCCAGCAAAGTCGCCATGAAGTGGCTCCCCAGCAAGTTCAGCAACACTCCTCCAGACAGCTTCCCAACAAATTCCACCAGCACCCAGAGGCCAGTTTTATGGCAAGCTTCATCAGCACCCTAGCAGATGGTTTTCTGCTTGCCAGCCTCAGGCTGCTGGACTTCAGTAGAATTCTTCACCATCCAGTGGGCTACAGAAACCCTCTCCATTGAGATCTAAATCTCAGCCTTGGCGGGTAGGAACATTTCCAAATTTATTCCTTCCTTCTGTGCTCTGTCTACACCAGGGGCAGTGGCTGCTGCTTATATCTGCTATTCCTGTATTCTTTAGACTTCTCCTTACCTCTTAGTAGTTAATCCTCTGTTATTAGTTAATAATTCTTTATATTAAACTTTCCCTGTTGGAATCACTGTGTAGTTTCTGTCTCCTGACTGAAGCCTGATTGATATCCCTCCCCATCTCAATTCCATCTCCTGAGCATCTCTCAGATTTATCAACTTCTCTCCAGTCCCAGACTTCCTGCCTAACTTTAGACCTGTGTCATTCTTAGTTTGGTCTTTAGTATAAGCCTCTTAAGCAATTGCCTACTTCCAGTTTAGATGTTTTCTAGTACTTCTTCCTACACCAGAGAAATCATTCTATAATGTGCAGTAGGTGTGAATTTTGAGTCACCAATTGAAATGTGGATGAAATATCAAATTATTTTCCCTGAAACCTAATTAAATCTAACTCTGAGCAGAAAATCTTATTCTTAGTTATTATTGAGTTTCTTCTAATCTTCCCAACCCTTCTCTCCAGGATTCTGTGAGGATCCAAGAGTCTTATGTAGATTAAAATATGATCCCTTAATGGTGGGTGGCATAGCTAGTTCTCCCGAAGCACAGGAATCTTTGCTGAAGCTGGTAGACCCATTACCATGAGTTCAGCCTTCTAAGGGAACCCCACCCTACTCCCTTCCCAACCTGTGCTAGCTTCCTGGGATATTATAAGGGACTGGAGCACAGGTCTGCATGGGCCCTGAAGACCTCCCCCCCGCCCCACGTTGGGAGACCTCTTGCTTCTCTCCTCTCCCTCTGCTTAACAAGGTGAGCCTTCCTCTCAGTAAGATTTATTTGTTCTGGTAACTCTGCTTTTAGACACTAAGACACAAAATTCCTCAGGCCAAGAAACACAAAATCCTGGCCACTTTCTAGAAATGAAAAAACAGAGAGAAATACAGGGAGAACAAAACAGAAATTAGTATCTCACACAAGGTCAGAATCTTTCTAGTCTAGAAAAAATATTCAGCCCTTTATGTTTCTGGCCAAGACATCTTGAATACATGCTGTATCCTCTTAAACTCCTCCTTTCACTCTTTCTACAAATCATCTGAAACTTTGAACAAAAGATTTAGGGTTCAGAGACACAATTTCTCAGACTTTGGTACTTTATTTCTTGCTACAACTGTAAGGCAATGAGCACAGAGCTAGCAGTCTGAATTTTGCAGGTGGGGTAGGCAAACAGTAGAGAAAGGGGGAAATGCAGGGAGAAAATAAAACATAGCTAATGAACATAGCTAATATCTCAAAATATTATCCCACGAGACATTCAATAAACCATCCTTTCACAAATGCAAATTCAACTTGTCCCTCCCCAGCTTATCACATTTCATTATTTCTCAGTTATCCTTAGGACAAAATTGGGTCTCCCTGCATTTGATCAAGTTCCTTCCCAATGTGGCTCTTGATGACTTCTCCAGGCTTACCCCCTCCACAGGCTCTGCACCAGTCGTACCTAAGTATTGGCCATTTCCTCCCTTTGCCTTGTACTTTTCACTAAGTGCTCCATCCTAGAAACACCTAGATTTGTCTTTCAAAACTCAGTTCAGGTGACACTCCACCAAGAAACCTGCAGACATGACCCCCTACAACATCAGCCACTCCTTCACAGTGCTTCTGCACACCCCACACATTCTGCAGCCACAGCACCTGTGTTGTGTTTTATTATGAATGGGATTTTACATTTCTGTTCACCTTTCTTTTCTGCCTCGCCCTCTAGATTGTGAGTTACTTGAGGAACAGGCAGAATATCTCTTATCTCTGTAGCTAAGAACAAAGATTGCTCTTGAGAGTTTCCATG
Organism: Equus asinus; assembly: GCF_041296235.1. Classification (NCBI taxonomy): domain Eukaryota; kingdom Metazoa; phylum Chordata; class Mammalia; order Perissodactyla; family Equidae; genus Equus; species Equus asinus. The sequence continues at coordinate 173,394,690 of NC_091790.1, forward strand.
TTTGTTGAAATCATTTTATTAATTCCTTTGGGTTGTTACAAAGAAATCTGATGACAGGAGTGCCCTGAAAGAGGCATTGCTCCATGAGGTGCCAGTACTGAGTTATCAGATATTCTTTCATCTTTCTGAGTACACACTAAACTCACCTTAAATTTCAGCTATAAGGACGGGCCTTTTAATTACTTCATCTTTTCAATCCTACTTATAACATCTGCTGTGATGTAGTCTTTGGAACCTTCTAAATATAGGAAACCACAGAACTTCTCATTCTCTACATTTTTGGAAATGAGGAGTGTGTTTTGGAATACGATACTCTAAAAAGGGCATCTCTTTCTGATGACCAGTTTGTGGACTTGCTAATGATTTGCATTTTTAAGCTTATAGAGTTTGAATTATTGAGTTTTCAGAAGGGGAAGATATTTTCCCCTTAAAAATGAGATGTTAATATTGTTATGTTGTTTGTGTATTTTGGCAATCTTAAGAAATGCCATCTGGATTAACAAAATGAGATATATTCTTAGGGGCTGAAAAACAGCTCACAATTCATAAAATGCTAGTGCGGAAAATGTAAGTTACTTCAAAAAACAACAATAATTAAGGGTAGTAAGTTAACTCAACATGTGGCAAAAAATATGGTAAAGGACTCAATATAATTTGTTCAGTGCTTGGTTAACCAAAAGTGAGGTTATCCAAGTGCATTTCATTTTGCATACAGCCCCATTTCCGTTTGTGATTATTAGGTAAACTGCTCTCACATTTTTGCAAAGCAGCAGTTCTGCCTGGTTCAAAACTTGGCTCTGCTACTTTCTAGCTGTGCAAACTTAACCGCTCTGCACCTCGGTTTTCTCGTCTGTAAAATGGGGACAATAATAGTATCTACCTCAGATGGTTGTGGTGATAATGTAATAAATAATTTCATTCAAAAAATATTTATTGATTGCCTTCTGTGGACTAAGCTCCATTCTAGGCACCTGGGATACAGCAGTGAATAAAACAGGCTTATATTGTAGTCAAAATGTGCAAGGCTTAGAACAGTGCCTTGCACATGAAGCATGTAGAAAGAGTTATCACTACTATTATTAATACTGTGACCAGAAAGTAAGTACGTGCTGACTGGTATGTATGCGCAGTCCTTAAGCAATTGTCCAGGATTTCAAGTCACTTCTCTGTAGCCTGTCACACCCAAGGCTAGTGGATGAGAGGTTGCAGACCACAGCCCACCTGAGCCTGGGGTGGGGGTGTGGGGGAGGGAGGAAAAGAGAGGAGATAGTTTCATCTACTTTAAGAAGCTTAATATTAACACTAGCAATTGAGTTTCATGGGGTGCATTTTTTCCCTTCACGAAAGCCTGGGGAAGAAAGGATGGAAACATAAAAAACTCAACTCAGGGCACAGAGACTGAACCAATCCTGAGAGGTTCTCTTTTGCCAACAGCACTTCAGGGATGTTCTAAAGAGGCTGCAACACGTGGTACAAGAACCTGAAAGGCAGCCGCGGGAGGGGTGTGGAGGTTTTGGGAATAAACAGATCTGCCCAAATCCTCCGTTTCCTCCAGAGCTTTGTACCAATTTAACTTCACATAGAGCGCTTTTCACAGAGAACGGCCGCTACAGGTGGCCTGCAGTGTGCTTGCTACTATCTCAGCTTTCGATTGCTTTTGCCAGTAGTTGGTCTTTCCCCTTCACAGCTTTTATCCATCTCTTCCTCCTCCCCAGTGCTTGATTTACAGACTCTCCCTTACACTCTTAATTATTTAATAGGTCATAATTTTGGAGAAACTTATTACTAACGTGATTTTGTAAGATTCTTCTAAACCCTTTTGAAGACAGGTACAAATAAGAAAAGCACAAGATTTTCTGAACTTTATCATATCAAGATTTAGACATGATATGGTGAGTTCTTATTCCCACTCTGCACACTGTCATGGAGGGCTCTCAATGCCTCCAAGCTCCTTGTCACATGAGGCCAGATGGACAGGGCCACTAACCAGTCGCTGTGTCTATACAATCCATCCAGACCTTGGTGAGAGTCTCCCAAATAAGACCAGGTGTTCCTGAGAAGTGCAATTCAACGGACCCCACCCACCTTCAGTGATTCCAGAGGGATCTGAGTGTCCTTGTGCCTCACATTCCTGCAAACCTTAGTCACCCTCCAAGACACAAGCCTCTCCAATCATTTGTCTGCCCCAGGATATTTAATCCCAAAATACTTTTTGCTTCCTCTCCACTGACCCAACTTTCCTGTTCTTCTCCCTCTCACGCCTTCCATGGGTGCCCCTAGAACTCCTTTTAATGGTTAACAAACTTCACCAGCCTCCTCACTAAACATTCCTTCCCCTTCCTGGCCTGCCCGAGAGAATAGTCTTTCTCTATACCCTCCCTCTCAAGCTGAGTTGGGAGGTGGGGTCAATGTTTTCAGGAACTTTCCCATTCTTATGAGGCTTGTGGCATTTTGCTACTTCTCCTGGTTCCTATTCTCTACCAGCTTCCAGTCACTTCCCCCTTTTCACCGAAGTCTTAGACACACTGTCTCCATCCACACTTGGAATCATAATTCTGGGAAAAATCAATGCTCATAAGAACAAGCTGGCCAGCACTTCAGTCACCCAACACTTGGATCCAGTCATCAGCCAGAGCAGATCCATCTTTTTAAATTATAAACGTGGTCATATGATAACCTGCACCCCCCTATTCAAAGCACTTTCACACTATTGATTCTCTCCCCAATTAGACTGTAAGCTCCATGAGGGCAGAGATTTTTGTCTGACGACTTTACTGCTGTCTTCCTAAACTTTACTGCAGTGCCTGATGTAAAGCAAATTTCAAGTAAATACCTGTTAAATGAATAAACGATGGCCTGTGTTTGCCTCGATGGACAAAATGGCTTCCCAGAGGCAATACAGTTTGAGAAATTCATGAAATCAATGGGACTTGAAGTAATTTACATTCAGTAATGTGGTAGAAGTAGGTGCCAAGCCACCCATGTATTAGCTGTCCTTGCAACACTTAGTAACTAATGGCCAAAAAGGAGCAAAAGACCATTTGCTGGGCTAATGAGAACTTTATCTCAAAGGGAGTTTCCAGTAAAGCTTTCCTGACAGTGTTTATAGCCATTTGTTATTTTCCTATCTTCATGTAAATTGTTCTGATTGGCAAAGAAATTGCTTTCTCATGAACTAAAACAAGACTGATCCTGTTGGAAATGGTCTGCTGAAGACTGTCCTGGCATGCTAGGTATCCTCTGGACTCAAACCGAACCACATCTCCCTTGTAAGATAAGTAGGAGAGGCAACAATTTACCAAAATAGATGAATTTAGCAAGTATACCTTGGGTTTGATCTGCTAAGATGTTTTAATACCACAAAGAAAAAAAATGAGATCTCCAACCACTTTATAGTCCTTGAGACTAATTAATTATTTGACCTTGGAACCTCATTAGTCAAATAGTTCTATTAATTAGGATATTCCTTATTTAATGGTGATTTAATTTAATTGTGACTTTTTAAAATTGTAATTATAGTGCAGGGCATTTATGAAATGTCATGTGAACTTGTGGTTACAGAAGTAAACTGAGATCCAGGGTTACTGGGACTCCAGTGCTGACTTCACAATAGTAGGCAAATACCTGGGAGAAGTTTCTCTCCTCCAGAAAAAGCATGAGCTTCCTTCTGGGTCTTTCTGTGCAGCCTCTAGGAACACCACAGAGATTCCTAAAATTAATACTTACCCATACAGCATAAATACACAATAATACTTCAGTTAACCGCTGGGACCAAGAAACAGGTATTCTAATCAAGCAGCTTTTTGAAAATAACCTGTTTTTATTATAGAACAGATCCAGGCAAGAGCTTCTTTACATAGGACTTATAAAAGAGTGAGCAGAACAATTCTTTTTCAGGCTTAGAGTGATGTTAGTGCATCCCCCAGTCAGGCGTCTTGAGAAATACAGAATTTTACCAACCACAGACCTTCAGTCTCATAACCAGACCTTCGAATTTTGGTGTAAAAATAATGTCAATGAATTTTGGCAAAAGTACATAGGGATTTTAAGGCAAATAAAATCAAACTATAACAGCAGCTACCATTTATTGAGCACGTATTAGGTGTCAGGCTCCTTGCTCAGCTCTTTGCATGCATAATCTTTCCCTAAGGTAGAAAGCTTCAGAAGTCCATGAAAAATGACAGGCATCTAAAAGAGAAAATTTGATTACAAAATATAAGCATGGAGTGCTGGCTCTGAAAAACAGTGGGCATATGGGAGGTATTATTAAAGTAATAAGCTTTAAAGACACAATCATAAAAATGTAAATTTAGGAGTTCAATCAATTTTTCCCTTCGGATCAAAACTGCAGTCTCTGGAGGTTGAGAGCACAGAGCTCCAAGAGCTCTGGGGAAACAGCAGGGCAGGCTTACCAATTGCACCCCCTGAGTCTCTCCTATAACAGAGATTTCTCTGTGTGGTTGGTAGAGTTCCTAGCCTGCTGTTGAGCAGGGGGGAAATCTGGAGTGACTGAAATACAGTAAGCATTATTATTACCAAGCAGATGCTAAGAAAGTAAAATAATAAACAGCAAAAATGAAATACAAGTCACAAGTGATTTTTGAAGATCCCAGCAGGAGAATAAATACAGCTTTAAAAAATATTTATTAAATAAAAAACTTAAAAACTTGAATGTGAAGCAATTCCATGATTATGCATGCACCAAATCAGTACAACCAATCTATACAATATCAACCATGAAATAACTATAATGATATTTAAAAATGATACCGAAAAAAAATTTATTTTCATCACAATAAAGGCCAAGGTACATTTAAATGGATCAATGGATGATGCGAAAAGTGGTAACACAACTCATTTCACCATCTGGAGTACTAAAAGGAAATAGGATTAATAAAACAAAGATTGAAGTAGAGCACATCTAGTAACTACCACAGCTAACTGAAGTGTTAAAGTATGAACAGTAATTAGCAAAAGATCACAGTCACGAAAGAGATTACCTGAAGTTATATGTTGAATGTTGAGAAATATAAGTAAAAGAGTTTAATTCCAGTTGTAAATTAGTTCAGGTGCTCTTTAAGCTATTTCTACTTAAGTGATATGAACGATGCCTGACTCGGCAGTCAGAGTTTATTTCTAACTGTGAGTTAGCTGGCCACGCGTTAACTTCCTCAGCACAACAGTGTGAGCACCAGCCCAGGGAGTGTCTGTACAGTCCTGCTTAGGTTTTTCAGAAGAAAGCTTTTATAAGAATAGTAAAAAGCACACAGAGATATATGAAAACTGTTTGGCATTGATTTTTCTCTAAAATTTCTCTGGGAACGAAACCGCCCTGTGTCAATGACAGAAAGAGGGGAGGAGTTATCCTCTGCTCACCTGAGCTCGCCTCTTCAAGACATGCAGAACAGAGAAGTCTCTTCGCATAGTCATTGGGAACCTCACACTTTGGGTCAGCAAGCTTTTTCTGGAAAGGGCCAGATAGTTAATATTTTAGCCTTTGTGAGACAAGAAGCAAAATCAAGGATAGCATGTCGATACATAACAAGAGAGAAAACCTATTTCCATAAATCTTTTATTGGCAAAATTCAAAGTATAGTGATGATAATAATTGAGTACAATTTTTTTGGAATACAGATCTACTGATAAGAAGAGTGAAATTCTGTTTTGGGGGATAATTCATTTAATTGGGCGATAAAAGTTAGTGCCTTATCACCAAATCAATTGCAAATATTCATCTGTAAAAACATTATTAGTTCATGGGCCATACAAAATCAGATGGCCAGATTTGGCCTGCAGACCATGGCTGACTATGAGACTTCTTAGTGATGCCACAGAAGAGTCAAAAAGCAGAAGCAGGGCCGGCCCCGTGGCTGAGTGGTTAAGTTTGCGCGCTCTGCTTTGGTGGCCCAGGGTTTCACCAGTTCGGATCCTGGGCGCAGACATGGCACTGCTCATTGGGACATGCTGAGGCAGCAGCCCACATGCCACAGCTAGAAGGACCCACAACTAAAAATACACAACTATGTACCAGGGGCTTTGGGAAGAAAAAGGAAAAATAAAATCTTTAAAAAAAAAAAGCAGAAGCAAAGACCAATAACAATAGAAATCGTAATTTACATGTTTTTGGAAATGTATTTATGTGCATCTTTATTTCACATTTCATTTTGTTTGAACTTCTCTTTGATTGGCCAAAGGCATTCGTTTGCCTTGGGGGTGGATTGGAATTATTTAGCAGATACGAAAAGAGGGAGAAAGAACAATGCTTAGCTACCGACTACTGAAATAAAATATTTTGGTTCCAAGCAAGGCCAGAATATTGAAGCCAAGCATAGCAGAGTGAAATTCTTTTTTTAAAAAATTACTTAAATTCCTATTTACATATCATGAGCCAGGTTTGACTGACTGCTACCTTCAGTTGCACTAAGCCAAAGAAAAAGAGTAAAGGTTATGTTTTAAGGGAAGTCTGCTACATGATGTCTTAGTCACCTATGGTCACATTAATGTTGAATAAGAAACCACCTCAAATTTCAGTGGCTTACAACAATAAGAACTTACTCTCATCTTCTTGGAGCCTGTAGGTCAACTGTGGTTCAGCTAATCTAGTCAGGGCTCAGTGGAGTGACTGTGTTTCAGGCTGAGGTACTGCTGGGCTGTGCTCCAGGTTGTAGGTTCACCCAAGTTTGCTCATGTCTGCTCATTCTGGGGCCAAGGCTAATGAAGCAGCAATTTACCAGGGCATGTTCTTCTCATGGTGGATTATCAGAATGCAAGAGGCCAGCCACATTGCACAAGCATATTTAAAGCTTCTGCCCATGTCATGTCCACTAACATTCCTTGGCCAAAGTTTGTCACATGGTCAAGCCCTGTATCAATGGTTAAGGGAAGTACACTCTGCCCCCCAATGGGATAGGAGGAGAGTGAAATTTGCTGCACAATAGTTCAAACTATTGCCTGAGGAGAGAAGAAAAACCCTGAGTGTAGAATCCTACGAAGTATGGAAAAGGAGATGAGAAAGAAAGTGAATGAGAACAATCCAGCAGACATTCCCAAAGTGTCAGTCAGGAAGCATTTGGCCCCACGTAACAGAAAATCCCACTACAGTGGTTTAAACAGGTTTTTTGGGTTTTTTTTCCCTCATAACAAGAAGCACTGACGTAGGCAGTTGAGGACAGATGTTGCTGCCCACGTCATCAAACATCCAGAATCCTTTTATCCTTTTGTTCTCCCATCCTTAGCCTATAACTTCCTCTTCTCTCTCTCTTTCTCTCTCTAATGATCCTAAAAGACTGCAGGATGTACATATTCCAAACAGGGTTGAAGGTGAAGAAGTCAAAAACCTTCTCCTCTTATGGCCTTGTTTTTTTCATTCAAGAAAGGAAATCCTTTCCAGTTTCTGCAGCATCTTTTTGGCCAGAACTGTGCCCCATGGCCACCTCTGACTGGATGATTAGGATAACTGAATATTTAGTTTTCCAACACTGATGTCACAGGAAGGCAAGAGAGGAGGTGGTTGGGATTGGAGACTGAGTGAGCTAATCCATCTTCTGTGCTATAACTTCTCTATCCTAAGCTTGTGGTAGAAAGGGGTTTGCTGTAACAATGCCCAGATAGGAATGGAAGTACACGGGAATGCTTCAGCAAGTAGACCACTCACCTGGGTGCAGCTGGGGGGAGGCTACAAGCCTGGAGTCAGGCCCTGCACTGACCTAGCGCCACATCCAACCTGGCTTAGAAGTGTTGGTGAAGGAAGGTATATAGAGAGATGCATGAGGTATGTGTCTTGGTTCCTGCCTGTGCATGCTCTCGGATCCAGGAGCTTCATCTGTCCCCATGAAAGAAATTAGGATACGGGGAGGGATTAGAGGAATAGAGGCCTGAGAGGAGGGCATTCTGGGAAGAAATGTTCAATGCTCAATCCCTTCTCCTATGATTCAAAATTATTAAAATAGGCTGTGACAGATCAACACGGCTTTAACCAAGTCCCAAAGACAGGAAAAGGCAAAAGATTCCTAAAATAAAGTTACTTGGTGGTGGAATAAAGCCTGGCCCAAAGAGCTGACCCAGTGCTGACTCAGGGAGTCAGATGAGAATGATGTTTCTGGGTTTGTGATGAGACTAAAGCTGGATTGCCCAGCCCTACCCTTCTGGATCAGGCTTGTGCCCCAAAGAAGTGGCTCTGAAAATGAATCGAAAGGGCTAGGAGGAGGGAAGCAGAGTAAGCAGAGGAAGGTGAGCATTTTCCCTCAGTGCCTTGAAGAATCACAGGGTGATTCTCTCCCAAGATGCCCTATGAAAGACCAGAATCAGTATCAGTGGCAATGAAGTCTACAAGAGGTATAGCTGCAGTCTATTACCATGGACAAGATTGTGGCTATGGACCTCATCTCATTTTCTGAGCATCAGCTGTGACCCCAGCTGTCTGGCCTAGAGTTTCAGCTGCTTCCAGAGAGGGGCGTAGCATCCTTTATCACTAGTGGGGAGGCATGGAACTAATCCAAACACAATTTTGAAGGGAGCTTCTAGCAGTTATCTCAGGAGGCTGTTCTCTCTCTAGGCAAGACCCACCTTATCCTGAAAGCCAACAGAGTAGGGCCTGCACAATAGGAGCAAAAGAAGAAGCCTTTTAGGGCTTTATTCTCTTTCTCCCCTGAAGAAGAGAAAAAAATAACTCATCATATCTTCTTACTAATATAAATGACAGCATAAATCTCAATTTTGTTTCTGGGGAGCATGAGTCAACGATATTTTAATTTTTGTGATTACAGGTAACGTTGGTCTGTAGCTCATAAAACCATTTGGATAATAATGGGGAAGAATATCTTTAATAGGGTGCAGTAGGAGCTAGTTTACGGAGAATGAACTTTCTATTAATCGACTTCAGCAATCCCTTTGCAGCTCAATTTTATATTTTCCAGAAGAATAATTGAAAATAATCGTTAAGAATGTCCAGGAAAGAAAACTTCCCTTAATTATCTTCTCCAATAAATGTGAGAAGCTGCCGCCTTGTAACAACGCAGTCAACCCTCTATATGATGATACTGTTAGAAACGAGGAGAGAGTGAGAAAGAAAGCGAGAATTAACATAAGAAAGAGAGAAGTGGAGCAAAGAAAGGAATAGCCTCCACAGCCTGCCTGTAACACTCCGAAAACAGGGAAGAGGAAGGCAGTACAGATGCATCCTATCTAGGTTCAAACCTCTGGTCCCCCCGTGTATCAGCTGTGTGACATTGGGCATCATGTAAGTCCCCTAAACCTCAGTCTCTTTATCTGCAAATTGGAAATAAGAGTTCCGACTTCATACGGTTATAACGATAATTAAAAGATAATAGATATAAAGCACTTTCCAGAATGGCTGGCAACAGTACTTGATAAAAATTAAGTGGCGTTCCTACATAAATAAATAAATAAAACAGTCCATCTCTACTCATTATCTATTAGATATCCATTACATCTGACATAATCTATAAAATGGGTTCTGCCTTAAAGGGATTCGCTCTCCCTCATAATCGTTTGGAGTCGATTTTTCCACCTATTGCTTATATAATGAGCCTATCCTTCATAAGTTCCTCTTCACCCAGTTCCTCACTTACCACGTCCCCATTCCCACGTTTCCTGGACCAGAGCTGGCTCGGCCACAAAGGAGGTAATGCCCACGCTGCCTGCTCCTCTCCAGCCCTCGAGCTCAGTACGGTCACTTTCATGGGCTCTTCCAAGGTGCAGATGCAGTCAGCCAGCTGGTGAGTCAGCCAAGCAGAGTCACAGCGGCCAGCCTCTCACCCTGGGTCATTCAGCAGTCACAAGGCCACAACGCCTGCCACTTAAGGAGAAGGGAACTCTTGAACTGGGCTCATCAGCAAGCTTCTTCCTTCCCTTCCAGCCATGTTAGAATCTCATGCTTAAAAATTTCTCCTCAGGCAACGAACAGCTGCCCCAAACTTGGAAGAAACTTGCTACTTGAAGAGTCTCCTCGCGGTGAAGATCCAAAACAGACTACGAGTCTATTGATGGTCACCTCTCACAGAAGTGTAGCAGTTTAGAACTGAACCAAGTACAGTCCTCTCATTTCATAGAAGAGGAAACTGGGGCCCAGAGAGGCTGACAGCTTGTCTGAGGTCCCACAGCCAGGTCACAGTGCAGCTGGGAGGGACCTGACTCCTGGTCCTGTATCTTTCCATTAGATCCTACTATTTTCTTCCTGTTTTGGCCCAGGGGTGAAGAGAGAGTGTTAGATTATGTCAAACATGTCCCTTTAAATAATACAATCTAAGCAGCTACCATATTATAGGGACTGTTGACAAAAAGAGAGAATGCCCTCCTACTTTGAGATCGGCACACATTGAAATAAGCAAATGTCTTACATTTAACTTGATTGTCTAGAAATTAAACTTATGTCTCTACAAACACACCCAAAATTATGAGGGGAGCAATGCTCACCAAAAAGTATGACTTTCATCTATAAAATTTACTTTTAGGATCCTGAATAGAGACAAGGAAAAATCTAAGATGTTGTCAACTCTTATCCACCTGGCGTGTGTGTGCGTGTGTGTTTATCCTGACAGTGCATGGCAGGTCAAATTTTTCAAGTGGTGAAGTTTCCTGCAAACAAGGAAAGGGCTGGCCCTGTTGTGAGTTTGCCCTAATGACTGCCCCTTCCTTTCCATCTGCCGTTGGTCAAGCTGCAACTCCAGCTGGGACAAAATCCAGTGCCGTGGGCTCGGCAGTCGATGTTGTTTAGGCTGAGCACAGATCATCAGGACCCTGAGTTTATCTAGACTTTGGTGAAATGTAGAGGTTATAATGTAAAGAAAGAATATATTATGTCAGGTCTGGTCAAATTCATTTAAACTCTAACCTACTCAACACACATATTATAAATTATAATCTGTAAACATTAGTTGACCGATTAATCTTTAACTTAACTACTGAGTAGATAATAGAACACAGAGTTACTGTGAGACTTGGGGTAGAAAATCTTTAATTTATTCTCCACCTACATGTTAACATTCGATGCAGCTCAGAACAAAGAAACATATATATATATAAGAAAGTTATAAAATAAAGGTCACAAAAAAGGGGTAGGAAAAGGCAAAAGACACATAATTTTATCAGAAATTTGGGATGAGGCAGTTGCCTGAACACTGAGTTTGTCTTGGGCTTCCTGACCACAAATAATATTGGTGAAACTAAGCTCCCTATTTTTACATATTTACTACCACATAGATAACATTCTGCTTACGTCATTTAATTCTCTTTGGTTCATATACTTTAAACCAAAGGGAATCATATGTGTAAAGGGTTTTCTGAATTGCCTGGTTGTAAGCCAAAACTGCTTAAACCAATGTAACAAAATTACGTTATGGACAAATTGAAGACCCACAATCACTTATCCAAAACCATTGGGGCCAGAATTCAGAATTATTCAGAATTTGAAAATGCAAAAAATTATATGGAGCCTGTGTTACATATCATTTCCAGAGCCTGAGGTGGCACCCTATAATCAAACATATGCCTATTTCTGAAATGAAATGTATGAGTCACACTTGGTATATATGAAGTGTAGAAATAGCCTCCCATCAGTTCACATCAGGTTTTGCCACCGATGGAGTCTGTCACAATATGAAAAAACTTCGTTTTCAGAGCTTTTTGGATTTGGGAACAGTGCATAAGGGGTTCACACATACTCACACGCACACACACACATATACACATATATGCACACACATAATAAAGAACTACACATGAGAAGTATGACTAGGGAAAGCTTTGCCTTTTTTCTTATTATCCGTTTGATCTGGAGCAAATTATATCACTCTGGGCTATTTTTGCAGCCACAAAAATAGGAGTAAATGTGGAATTAACCAAAAAGTAAACTGTGACTAAATGTTGTAAACATTGTTTGAAGCGCTTTTGGTGAATGAGCATAGCCAGGAGGTTAGGAGATCTGAGTGCCATGACACCTCTGCTGTTGACTTGTGATGTGACCCCTGGAAAGTCACTTCATTTCCCTGGTCCTCAGATTTCTCTCCTGTAAAACGAGGTAATCATTTGAAATGATCTCTAAGGCCCTTTCTAGATCCACAATCTTTGCTTCTAACGTTTTTCATTTTGTTCATGTCAACAAGTTTAATTTTTAAAAATTAATATCCAGTAATATATGTTTTAAATCATCTCTTGATCTAATCTATTTTTTTTGAGGAAGATTAGCCCTGAGCTAACTGCTGCCAATCCTCCTCTTTTTGCTGAGGAAGACTGGCCCTGAGCTAATATCCTTGCCCATCTTCCTCCATGTTATAATTGGGACGCCAACCACAGCATGGCGTGCCAAGTGGTGTCATGTCCGCACCCGTGATCCGAACCAGCGAACCCTGGGCCACTGAAGCAGAATGTGCGCACTTAACCACTGCGCCACCAGGCCAGCCCTAATCTGTCTAGTTTTACACAACTGTACATGTTAATCATCCTTTAGTCATTGAATTACAAGAGTTTTGGGCCAATCACTTCTCTGACCATTTCTAAATACGTTGTTTTACATACAAGCAACATAGAACAACTAAGCATGATAGTAAAACCAGAAGGCTCCAAGTCCTTTCAGCTGGACTTTGCGAAGCTCTTCGTATTATTTTTACATGCCTTGATGTCCTTAAAATAAGAACAGAAAGTGCCACAAGATTATTTCTCAACTCTGGAAATATTTGCGAGTAATTTTGCCAAAGTATTAGTCAGAAATGCTAATTGAAAACTCCAGATGGCAGTATCACAGTTACCTTGCCTTGCTAATTCTCCTCTTTGAAATCTTGCCCTCCTAAGAAAACACGTTGAAAAGAAATCTCTTTGAAACATTATCTTGAGCATGGAAATTAGCTTCTCAAGGGGTGGTTGGTTTTTTTTCAATTTTCTTTTCTTTTCTTTTTTTTTTTCCTTGAAGAAGATTAGCCCTGAGCTAACATCTGTGCCAATCTTTCTCTACTTTATATGTGGGACACACACAGAGTGACTGGTGAGTGGACTAGGTCTGCGCCCTGGGTCTGAACTCACAATCCTGGGCTGCCAAAGCAGAGCAGGCAGAACTTTAACCACTCAGCCACAGGGCCGGGCCCTCAAGGGTTTTAAAGAGAAAACTCATGCTTATGGCCTGTGTATCATGTCTTTTTTTGTAGTCACTGTTTTAATTTATAAAAAGTAAATTTTGGAATAGCTCGATGGTAGGAAACAGTGAATTTTCTATAAAAATATTTACCAGTTTTGAATCTTACTAAACTTCTGGCACTCAGGGCGACAATTACTGTGTTAGCCCATGTTCCCCTGGAGCCAAGCCAAGTTCAAAGTTTCCAGTGACCTTGAATGGGACTTTATACTCAGGTCAGCTGCTTGGTTATAAGAATAAAATAAGAATCTAGGTCAGTATTGCTTGTACTGACAGCATAACACTTTTAAAATTATTGTCATGTGTATTTCCTCCATGACTTATACTCTTGCTAATGTATATTTCCCCCTTATCTGCAAAATATGTTTCTAATGTTTGTGCACGCACACATGTACCCATTCACTAACCTCTCCAGCCTCTGTTCTCAAAACCAGCAACTCGTATCACTATAATCACTTATTTAATAATTGAAGGCCAGTCCTCCAAATCCTAGCTCAATTTTCCACTACTAATATGCATACTTCCTGCCCTACTCTTGTCTCTATAGGTTTAGAATGGAAATTGGAAAGAAAGAATAAGGATTAGAACATTTTATCTTACCCTCCCTTTTAACTCCTGTCCCAAGCTCTGCCCTACATTCCTAGTGTGTCTTGAACAGTGGCCTGAAATTAATGTTGGTTTATTTTAGTATGTATTTGTGACTGCAGAGACACAATTTAATGCATGATATATCCAAACACGTATTATTGTAGGAATCAGTTTTTCTTGTCTTTTTCCACTGAGTTAAGGAACATGTTCCCTGACACATGTAAGAAATATTTTTATGGTTGTTTTTATATTTTTACACATTGCAACTCATTTCCTAATCCAGCTTTTCTAAACTGTTTAAAAACAGCCATCACTATTTCTACTTATTGCTCCACTTTTTTGAGTGATAGTCTCACTTTATTAATTTCTTTTAAAGCTTAGTGAGCAACGTTTCTGTATAACTTCTCTGCCTTTTCTTCTAAGAGTATGGCCTTGAAAATATAAATATAGAGAGAGATACATATACTTATTGTAACTATAAACTATGTGAAGAAACATTTTGATAAGTTGAGAGAATTAAATGAGAAGATGAAAAGAAGGCAAGTTTTTTTCTCCCAGCTCTATTCTCGACCATAGATCCCATTTATACAGACCTCGCCTATATCACCACCCCACCTACCTCCCAATGCTTGTTGACTCCGCCTACTGGTCTACCTGCCAATGGGAGGTAAAGGAGAATCAAGGAATGACTGCTAAGGAGAGATGGAAACAAGGCTAAAACATAAAAGGAAATAGATGGGGGAAGTTTGAGTGGTAAGCTAGTGGGCTCTTGCACTCTTGTTACTAACTAAACAGTAATGCACAGACTTTGAAGCAGACCAAAGAACAGGAGAATCTTCAGCATCTGTGTTCCCTATCCAACAATAGCCTTCTCCTCCCCTCCAAACTTAAACACTTACTCAATTTCTTTACATAAATTTTCCCATAAAAGAGAACCAAATAAGCAACTATGAATAAGATCTAACCTAGACTGTTTTTATGAGTGAGGCTAATAGATCTGATCATGCTTAACTGTGATCGTAGATTTTGGTGGAAGAAATGGTGTATTGCTAATAATTTACAGTCTCTCCAGTGTACACTCAAAATAATGATAATAATAATAGATAACAACTATCGTATATATCTATATGCCATACACTTTCATGTATTCTAAACACTTCACATATATTAAACTAACTTACCAGTCACAACAATCCTAGCAGCATCCTTGTTGTACAGACAAGGAAACAGAGACACTAAAAGGTTAAATAACTTGTCCAAGGTCACCCAACTCATAAGTGGCAGACTCAGGGTCACACACACACGAGAAATTTTCACTAACTTGAGAAACTTGAAACTTACTAAAAAACAATCATGCAAATGAAAAAATAAATAACCATACACTTTGACAAATGGAAATTGGTTTCATATCCCACATTTAATTAATTCTGTTGTAATTTCTGAGAGGAGGAGTTTAGATTAATCAAACAAAAAAAATTTCAACCACATAGTGAGTAAACAGTCATGCAGCAACCATCTTGTGCCAAGAATTATCCTATGGAGTGAAATGTTTTCATCATTTCCTTAAAGTTAGACGATATACTATTTGAGTAGTCCCACGCTCCAGCAAAAGATGCACGAAAAAAGTGTGTGTGAGCATTATACATAAAACTGAAGCTGTATTATGTCCTCTAACAGTAAAAATATTTATCGGAACGCACATTAATCCTCAGCTGCCCCTTGTCAGCAGTATATTAAAATTACAGCCTTTCCTGACTTTATTGAGAATTTAAACTACACGTGTTATTTAGCTCTAATCTTACCACCACCTCAGATGTTATGTTTGTAAACTTATACCTCCTGGTTCCTTTTATAGGATGCAATTAAGGGGATAGCTGCAAATGGTTGTGACACAGTAATTTATTTTAGCATGGTGGTTTGATTTAAGGCTATTGATATGTTTGTTCAAAAGACTGAAGACTGAGTGTTGCATTAGACATTTAAAGGAGGTACCATAAAATCAAACTGCAAAAAGTACAATGGTCTATATGCCCATCATAAATGCACTGCCTTACTGTTATTTTGAAAACCTAAAATAACTTGCAGAAAACTTCACAGTATTAATTCTCCCTCTAAAGATGAACAAAATAACTGTACTAAACCTCTGGTTAATATTTTAAGCACAATATTAGAGTTTAAAGACAAATACAAACACTGGAATGAAGGTTTAATTTACATTTTTTTAAATAAATCTTTTAGAAATATTTCAAAGAAGTTAGGAAAATAATAATGCAAATACAGAGGACCAAAATGAATTCCACAAAACACTAAAGGACTGTTAAAGGCGTTACCCTTTCCCTCCAGAAAATTCATTTTGGCGTCAAAGAATCTGGAGAAATGCGAAATTTCTTTACAGGTTTCTTTCCTATAACTCATTGATAATTTTCATATGTTAATTGCCTTATGAATCTCCAAGAAGGAAATACAACATACAGTATTTCCTGAAATGTTTGACTTTAAAACCCCTTTTTCACAGATCATCTTGGAGGACTTGAGTTATACAGAAATCATTTGGGGATTTTTGTTTCAGAAAAAAAGGACTCTTGCCACAAATATATTTGCTGGCCTCTAAAGGAAAGATGCTCCTGAGTCTGGGCTCTCCCCTCTTATAAGTTTTCCACTTGACTCTCAGCTCCCTTAAGGTAGAGGCAGTGTCATCCATCACTGACTCCCCAGCCTAGCACATTGCTTGATATATATTAAGGACTCAATAAATATTTGCTAAACATTTCTACTTAAGATATTGTCGTTACACTGCTGTCTCATTATCCTTTCCTCTTTTTTCTCCCATTCAGCTCCCTGAAGTTGATTCACTGACTGACCATTTAAGTGTGGGCCTTTCTGGTTCCTAATTCAATGTTTCCAGAGCCGAGATAGGATTAGATACCCAAACGTAGCTTCTAGGTACTCACAGTCTCCTTCATAGACAACCTGGGTGCCAGGAGCCAGAATTATGTGTGTGTAAGTTATACTCTCCCAATCCCCTTCTGGATTGGCATGGCCCAGAGATCTAGTCTTCTTCTTTGAATTTTTTGTCTTTATTTCTTTTATATAAAATATTTAAAATATACAGAAAATTGAAGAGAGTGACATTTTTTTTCCCCTGAAGATTTGCCTTGAGCTAACATCTGTTGCCAATCTTTCTCTTTTTTTGCTTTGAGGAAGATTAGCCGGGAGCTAACATCCATGCCAATATTCCTCTATCTTGTATGTGAATTGCTGCCACAACATAGCCGACAAGTGGTGCAGGTCTGCGCCTGGAATCTGAACCTATGAACCCGGGCCATCAAAGCGGAGCTCACCAAACTCAACCACCAGGCCATGGGGCCCGTCCTGAGAATGATATTTTTTAAACCCACTTCATGGCTTAACAAAATGTTAACATTGGCTATATTGAATAAAACATTACAGATATACCACTTGTAGCCCTCCTGGTCCTGTTCCTATTCTTCCATTCTGAAAGGTAACTGCTATCCTAACAAAGTCAGTGTGAATCCACAATATCTTTATTACATATTATGCAACCAGAGCAACACATAAATATTCTTTTATGTGTTATTAATATGCATAAACGATACCACTTATACGAACCATTCTTCAACTTGCTTTTTTCGTTCAACATTATGCTTTCAAGATTTATCCATGTAATACATATAAATCTTGTTCATTCACTTTAACTTCTATATAGAATTCCGCTGTTTGCATATGCCATAATTTTCTTACTCGTTCTCCTATTGCTGAGCGTTAGGTTTTGTTGTATTACACTTGTGAGGGGGGTTGCAGTGCCCCACCCAGATCCCTTTTCCTAGGTGGTGCATCCACCCCCAGCAGCTCGAAGTTTTGGCTGCTGATGGCTCACAGTTGCCCCTTTATTCAGAAATCCCTCTCGGCTGACAGGAGCTGCCTTTCCCTGGAGCTGACACTGCCCCACCCCATATACACACCCCAGTTATGACAGTAATGGAGTACAAAACGACCCCTTTACCTCAAGGGAGGAACTCTTCCTTGTGATTTTATGTCCCAGAACCCTTCACGGATCTGACAAAAACTCGACTTCTTCACCTGAGACCACATTCTTTCCTGGCGTTTCTCTATCTTAGCCCTGCTTCCCTCACTACTTCACGGGTTTCTCCTCAAGAGCAAGCCTGCAATAAATGGCACACACCTTCATTGCTGTCTCAGACTCTACTCCTGAGGAACCCGACCTCAGACAAGGTCCCTTCCATCAACGCTATTATAAACTGCTGTGACCATCCGCATGTGTAGATTTGCCAGGGGGTTGCTTGGTACACCAAAACTGCTTGCTAGTAGAATAGGCTTATCTTCAACTCAGTTAGATGTTGCCAAATTGCTTTAGAAAATAGCATCAATTTATACAACTAGTCCCACGTATGAGAGTTCCCATTTCCCCACAGTATCTCCAGCACTTGCTGCTGTCAGGCATTTTAAATTTTGCTACCAGGTTGGGAGGAAAACGATTCATCTATCTCACTCCTTTTTTCTGGGTTGTGTCCTTTATATTTTGCTATTTAACAAACATTTATATAGCACTTACTATGAGCCTCATAAATGTCCTAAGCACTTTACTAATACTAATTCATTTATTCCCCATCAGAGGCCCATGAGGTAGGTACTACTATGATTATTCCCATTTTACAGATGATGAAATTGGGTTACGAGGAGGTGAGTAATTTGCTCAAGTTTGCACAGATAGAAAGTAGCAGAGCTTGTATTTGAATCAAGGCAGTCAGTCTAAAAACTTCATGTGCTTTGTCACTATATTAATGCTATCTATTAATTACATCCTTTAGTAGTTCTTCAGTATTTATCTCTGCCTAGTGAGCCTCCTGAACTTTGGTTCTCTAAAAAGTGTCTTTTTGTTAAAAGAAGAAATAAAAATAAAAAACTATATAACAGTTGTGGTCCACTGAATAATGCCTGCTTCCTAAGATACCCACATCCTAATTCCCAGAACCTCTGAATGTTACCTTATATGGCAAAAGGGCTTTGCGGATGTGAATAAATTAAGGTTCTTGAACTGGGAAGATTATCCTGGATTATCCAGGTAGGCCCTAAATGTAGTCACCAGTGTCCTTATAAGAGGAAGGCAGAAAGAGATTTGACTACAGAAGTAGGAGATGTGACAATGGTAGCAAAAGACTGGAGTGACATGGGGAAGGTTCATGAGCCAAGGAATGTGGGCGGCTCCCAGAGGCTAGAAAGTCAAGGAAACAAATTCTCCCATAGACCCTCCAGAAAAATCAGCCCTGCCAGCACTTTGATTTTAGCTCTGTATGACTCATTTTGGACTTCCAGAACTGTAAGAGAATAAATTTGTGTTGTTTTAAGCAACTAAGTTTGTATTAATTTGTTACATCAGTAACAGGAAAATAATGCAATAATCCACCCCAAAACTCAAGAACTTAAAAAACATGATTTATTCTTGTGGATCTGTGGGTCAGCTTATCTCCTCCACACTCAATTTTGGGTGGCTCTGCTCTTTGTGTCTCTCATCCTCCTTCTGGGACCAGTGGGGTAGCCCAGGCATGTTCTTCCCCAAGGCAATGGCAACAGCACAGAAGAAACTCACAACTGAGGTGTAGGTTTGAAACTGGTACATTGTCATTTTCACTTCATTCTGTTGGCTCCAGCAAGTCACATGGCTGAGCCCAGAATTAAGCAGTAGAGAAATACACTCCACCTCTTTTTCACTTCAACATTTAAAAATGCATTCCACTGAGCCGGCCCGGTGGCTCAGCGGTTAAGTTCGCATGTTCCGCTTCAGCGGCCTAGGGTTTGTCGGTTCAGATCCCAAGTGCAGACGTGGCACCACTTGACAAGCCATGCTGTGGTAGGCATCCCACATATAAAGTAGAGGAAGATGGGCATGGATGTTAGCTCAGGGTCAGTCTTTCTCAGCAAAAAGAGGAGGATCGGTGGCAGATGTTAGCTCAGGGCTAATCTTCCTCAAAAAGAAAAAAAAATGCATTCCATTGTTTCCTGAATCTAGTTTTGCAGTGAGAAAACTGGTTTCAGTCTAATTGTCATTTCTTTTAAGTTTTCTTCCATTTCTCTCTGATAGCTTTTAAGATTTTTCGTTTGTTTTTGAGGAGCCTGGATTTGTATTTGTTTCCATTTATCTCACTCAGATGTTGGTATATTTTGTCAAATTAAGGACTCCTATCCTTTCATGTGCCTGTGGGCTATTTGTATATCTTCAGATCTTTTGTCCATTTTTTTAATTGAGCTGTTTTTTGTTGTCCTTGTTAAAATGTATGAGTTCTTTATATGTTTTGGATATTAACTCATCTCATACATGGTTTGCAAATGTCTTCTCCCAATTGTCTTTTTGTTTTCCTGATGGTTTCCTTTGCTGTGCAGAAATTTTTTAGTTTGATGTAGTCCCATTTGCTTATTTGTTCTGTTGTTTCCCTTGCCCAGTCAGATATGGTACTTGAAAATATGCTCCCGTCTTGTTTCAGGTCTAGAAAATTTACAACTATACTTCTTCTTTCTTATTATCTCAGTTTTATGCTTCTGGAATTCTTACTGGGCCTTCTTATCTACCCTCCCTCTCTCCTCATCATTTTTTTATATCTCTTTATCTTTTGTGCTATATTCTGATTGATTTTTTTTTAGAATTGCTCCCAATTCACTAATCCTCTCTTTGCTATTTAACATTTGTTGAGTTTTCATTTCATTTACTATATGTGCTTTATAACTCTGCCTGTCCTTTTTCCATTCTATTTTGTTAATTTTTTATTACGGTTTTTATTCTTTCTTTTTATCTCTTTCAGCCTTTTTAATATGCCTATTATGTTTCAGATAATTCTATAATCTCTGGCTCTTGGTGTGCAAATTCTCCTGGTTATTGCAGCTGTTCCCTCTCCCTCATGGAGTTTTGTGTTCTGATTTTTTTTTAAATCCCCTGTGCTCCGTTTTGTGGGGTGATCCTTTCAGAGCTGTTCCACTCCTGTTTCTTCCAGAGACCTGGGAGGTTCATGAGTTCTAGTGCCGACATTGGTGTTAATTTCTCAATTTAGGATTCCTGCACCCCAGGAGTGGTGTAAATTCAGGACTCACACCTGTTTGTGCCAGCTTACGTTTCCAAATCCTTGCAGATTTCTTTACCCCACCCACCCGAGGCCTGCCCCAGAGGGTAGAGTTTCTGTAGAACTCTGCAGTTTTTGCAGAGTTTCAGCCTTTCAACACTCCCATTGCTGCAGGGGACCTTCCCAGTGTCTGTCTCACCTGAGCCTCATCTCCTGTCGCTGAACTGGACACTAGTCTCAAATCTCAGTCTGTTTGGGAAACCCCTGTGAGCCTCATGGCTTCACCTTCTCCTCGCAAATCTGACTTCATATTCCTTCCTCATTTCTGGTACTGGGGATTTTTACTTTCTTTCTCCCAAGTTTGGTCATTTACTTTTAAAAATGTACATATTTTCCAGTATTTCCATAACTAGGAGCAGGAGGAAGAGACTTTCACTGTCATTTCCTTTCACCATGTTGATAGGAAGTCTCTGCCTTGACTTTCTACTGCAGAGTGACATCTGGTGACCCTATTTACTTTCCCAGTCCCCTTGTAGCACTGGGACCCTATTCTAAATCCAGCTCCTACCTACTGGCCCTAATGTCTCCTAGCCTTTCTTCCCCACTGAATCCTCTACTCACAAGCACCACTATACGAAAGTCTTCCAGAACCAGTCAGATTAGATTAGATTTTCTGGTTAGATTTCCTCGTTGTAGCAGCCCTGCCATATTTGAACTCCTATTTCCAAGGTCGAGCCAGAGGTTATGACAGTGCTTGGATGCTAAACAGACTACCCTCACTCAAGGCCCAACTCTCCATCCAGGTTACTTCCTCCTATCCAGTCCCCAACCACGAGCAAAACCTATTGAATGCATCACTGCCAGCACATGGACTAGGCCTCAGCCTTCTACCCTGTGCTCACCAAAACCTCACCGAGAATAAAGTAAAATCTTATTCTAACAAATATCTAACTATCTGGAGCCCTTGATTAAACATTTCCAATCCTAAGCCTAGTGGCTAGAACTCTATTTTGAGGAAAAGGAAAAAGAAGCACATCTTGAGAAAGGAAGTGTACCCCAAGGATTTGTTCAAATAATAAATTCCCTGCTTGTGCGCTGAAGCTATATACATTCATTCCAATGTCTGACCATACAATGATTACTGACATTCAGAAGGATCAATATCAGACGCTGGAAATCCACAGTGGCCAAAGAAACATTAATATACTTTTTGTACTTCCCATGACACTAAAGATTATGAATACATTTTAAAAAGATTTTCAGTAAGAATTGAAAGTGAAACATTTAATCTTAAATTTAAAAAAATAATTAAACAAAATAGCATATTACCCAAATATTTCCACCAATTGAAGCATTCCTGTCAATACAATATTTCTATTAAGGTACAGTATCATCTAATGAAATTTTTCAGATTCCTGAAATTGTTCCCAGTAGATGTTTTAAAATTAGATATAGATTTAATTCACCTTGTGAAAACTTGCAGAAAATATTCTTTTGACATGATAAAAAAAATCAATAATGCCATTTGAAGTTGACTTTTTAAGAATATTGCGATCTATATCAGGAGAGGTACTATTGAAAAATCTTTGAGAATTGTAAAATAGAAAGAAGAATATAAGTAAATCCTAATAATATTCTTCTTGAATATCATTTTTGAAAAAAGAAAACTTACCCAAAGAAAAATTAACGTACATGAAGAAGCTATCTCTTAGCTTTTTTCCCTAGAATTCCTTAGAAATATTTGCTTACTCATGACTTCTACAAGACATTTCAGTTGTCTCCCTTCTGGGGATTTTTTTTTAAGAAAATTCCCTAAATAACTTTCTAATAAAGAAGCCCCTTATGTATCTCTGCCATGTTTTCTATTTGATTATTTTTTAAAAGTTATCCCACAAAATGTTTAGTAACACTTTCTGGGGAAAAAAATTCGATGATTAGAGCTAAAAGATTTCTAGTAGTAAACATAAATGCTTCTATATTTCTTACAGCTGATCTGTGTAACATTAAATATATACAGGATAAGTGGGTGCAGATATGATTTGATACATGATATAACTAAACCATGAAATGAGGTCTATGTTACTCTTAAAGATATAGCAAAGAGAATATTCTCTTAATATAAGTAATTAATGAGGCATCTGTTATAATATTCCCAACCTCAATAAAATTCTCTGCCTAACTATTTTAATGTCCAATCTCTCCGGTTTAGAAAGCATCTAATATAATTCACTCTCATTGTAGAATAAACCTAACTATAACATATTTGCAGACCATTGATATTTATGGATCAGAAAGAATGCTACAAAAAATACTAGATATGCTTTGTTTTTAACGGGAACATTTCTAATACCTACATAAAATTGGATTCGCTTGGGAAGGCCTAGAGATTGGTTAGGTCTTTCCACCCAGGTTAGTTTATTGCAGTAGCTTCTACTAATGATAGTGCTTGTTTGTGACTAAATTTCTGAGAGTTTAAGTTGCTTGCAGCAATGGTAGAGTCCCTCAGACTTTTCAGGCCTCTGGTAGTCAAGACGTCACTGGTGGGTGGGCAAGGAGGATTCTCCTCATGGGCCAAGAAAGGACAAAAATCCTCTCCTAGTCTCTTACAGGGGAATGATGTGAGCCTCCACAGATTTTCATTTGTACATATGACCAAGGACCAGTTTCAAAAACCTACTATCTTAGCCAGGTGCCCTGGAAAGCAGAGAAAGAAGCTAAAGCATATGTGCACCTACTTTATTACACAGCACAATCCAGCAAAGCAGGGAACTAACAGCAAGAAAATTAGCGGAATCAGCTTCAATTCCCATGTCTGTTGCAGGTCCCATAATAAGGCCATGTTTGATATTCATCATCTCGTCTTCCCTCCTCCACCATCCATTCTAGATTCCTTCATTCTTGGCCAGCACTTTGGAGGGTCTGGCAATCTTGCCTAGTGAGTGGCCCTTCCATAAGGAAAGAACACCCTTCCTTCCATAGGTTGTTAGCTCCTCCTCATTTCTAGGTCACACATATGTGGGCACCAAACAGATCTCATAGTGTCTTCTTCCTCACTATCAACAAGGAAGCCCCAGGGCAGAAGGTGAGCAGTGCATGGTCAAGCATAAGGAGAGGTGCTGTTGAGTTGTACTCTCTTGAAATCAGTTAAAACCCTTACTGAGATGGTCACTGCAGTGGCGACTGGAGTGGACCAAGAGATCAAAGACTCTTGGAGACAAGTGACATACAAAGGATCTAAAATGGTACAGAAGTGTGGTACTTCTAGTACGTGAGTTAGTAAGCATTAAATTTTCCCTTCTTAATCTAAAGGTAGCATATTCTCTGAGTTATTTTTCCCTTGGGAAGTGGGAATGAGTAGGGTAGGTGGTCAATAGGGCCTTTTGCCTTATCTAAGTATTTGCGGAGCGGTGTCAAAATACTGCATACTGGGGCCAGCCCAGTGGTGCAGCAGTTAAGTTCGCACATTCCACTTCGGCGGTCCAGGGTTCGCCAGTTCAGATCCCAGGTGCAGACATATGGCACCGCTTGTCAAGTCATGTTGTGGCAGGTGTCCCACAAATAAAGTAGAAGAAGATGGGCATGGATGTTAGCTCAGGGCCAATCTTCCTCAGCAAAAAGAGGAGAATTGGCAACAGATATTAACTAAGGGCTAATCTTCCTCAAAAAAATAAAAATACTGCACACTATTGCCTTAGATGACCTCTAAGCTGCTTATTTACTTTACTTATTAACAATCAACTTATTTTTATCTTGACTCTTTTTCAAAAGGATTTGAAATGGCTTATAACAAAAGGCAGACCAACATGATAGAAATATAAAATGGCCCAAGCATATGAAGGAAATAGAAATATGTTAATCGTATGTTGACACAATTGCAAATGATAGAGCTACAAATTTGGGTCAGAGTTGTACACTTCAGAAAGCATGATAAGTTATATGGTTCTTGTTATCAGAAAGGAGGAAGCCTGCTTTAGGAGAATCAAAGTTTTTCCTGGCACTGAAATCTAAAGAACTTTCTGATGTGGAGCTTTATAGAGGGAACATTGAATGATGTAATGGACAATGTTCTCAACAACATTTTTACAGCAAATGCAGAAGTTGATTTCATTTTATAATGAGGTGGGGGAAATTATTATTTCAACAACTGGCACTATAATTTCTTTAAGGGAGAAAAGAACTTTTGCTGGGAATAACACTTGGGGTAGAAGCAGAGCCCTCTAAGGGTCTGGTGTGGTCTGTGAAGGTTTGAGAGGAACAGGAAAACAGTTCTTCCTAATAGGGAAAAAGGAATTTGGAGGTTCCTAGGGTAGTTAGGAAATGAGTGGATGAAGAGCTGAGGTTGGAAGGGAAATGAGGAAGAACAGAAGCCACTGAAAAGGTGAAAGGCTCTGTGAACAAGTGACCCTCATCACCCACCGCCATCCCTAGTCTTCAGTAAAGTTTGCTAAACTAATAATTACTTTGGGTATTTCAATACATATACTGAAAGTAAACAGTGCTAAGTTTTGGTCAAATTGGAGTGGAGCAAGATGGCAACACAATGTGAGGAATCCAGAAGCCAAGAAAAAAAGGAAACCAGGAGTTTGTAAGCCATCTGGTATTAATGAGAACTGGACAGCAAAAAGCAATGCTGATTCACGGTAGGTCCACAGGCTTTCGACACCAAATAAACAAGTGTTCACTTCAACAACTCCTCATAAAAGCCAAACGCCTAACAGTGCCAGCATGATAGACCATCCCTCCTCTGAAGGCAGATGACAAATTCCTTGTGAAAGAGGCAGGTAATTGTCACCCAGCATCCATTTCCACCTGCTTTTAAGTTATAGAACCTCCCTGTTTTTAGCTAGCTACATAGGGTACCAGCTAGAGCCATTTCCTAACAGAACATTCAGTTGGTTGTGGCTTGTTAATAAATGGCCAATGTGATGCAAGCAGAAAGGATATGGACAATTTCTGGATCAGATTCTTACGAGAGGCTACTTGCCCATTGCTTCTAACTTCTCCCATTCCTGAAGTCTAGAACACAGACATGGTGGTAGCGAGCCAGCTTTTTTTTTTTTCTTTACAGATTTTATTTTTCCTTTTTCTTCCCAAAACCCCCTGGTACATAGTTGTATATTTTTAGTTGTGGGTCCTTCTAGATGTGGTATGTGGGACGCCACCTCAGCATGGCCTGATGAGTGGTGCCATGTCCGTGCCCAGGATCTGAACAGGTGAAACCCTGGGCCGCCACAGTGGAGTATGTGAACTTAACCACTCGGCCATGGGGCCCACCCCAATCAGCCAGCTTTGACCATGTCGATAAGGACAACATTCTAGTCTAGGAGATGGCCTAGCAATGATATAGAAGGAACCTGGATTTCCCGGTGAACTAGAGCTGCCTACCCTCCCTCCCTCAATCACCTATCAACTCAGGCTTTTACATGGGAGAAAAATAAACTATCATGTTTAAGCCACTGTTATTTGGTCTCTGTTAAAGCAACCAAATCCATATCCTTTACTTAGAATATAAATTCATCTATTGATGCTACTCCAGTCTCTGGGTGTAGCCCTTAAAATCATGAAGTACAAAATATCCTCTAAACTCAGTCCAAAATTATACCTCATCAGTTATAACAATGGTTCCAACACTGATATACTGCAAGCATTTCACTGGGTTTATTTTTGCTATAACCAAGTGTGGTACTGTCTATCAGATAGAATGTTTTGCTGAGTAGACCGTGTTGCTCATGTTAGAGCAGGGTTCAATATGCTGCAAATAAGACATAAGAAGCATGCCATAATGTCATGCTGGCACAGAGAACCCACACTTATTGAATGCCAAAACTGTCTCTCATGAGTATAGGAGAGAAGGCAGTCAGAGCAGTAATAGCTCTATTCACACAGAAACACAGTGAGGAGAACACAGAGGAGAATCTGTGGGTGCTTTTACAGATCCTGTGATATACTGTTAATCCCTAGAAATGATTACAATTATTGCTGACTTTTTTTACAGCAGTAATTCAGTTAGAAAATGGATTTGACTTTATGCAACAGAAACCCAATTGCTGTGGTTTGACCACATACAGGACTGTTTATATCACATTTCAAGAAATCTAGGGTGGATGTTAGAAGACTGTTACAGTGATTCCACAAGGCCATGAAAGATCCAACCTCCCAGCCTTCCAGCTTTCCTGTCACTGATCCTTAACATGTTTCTTTCTTCCTTGCGATCATCTCTGTTAAATGACAAGGCTATTGCACCAAAGACATCACATTCTCAATCCAGGCAGGAAGAGGGGAAGAATGAAGAACAAAAGAAAAAGCTGAGGTTGCCGTCTTAAGGTGTTTTCCTACAATTATTACCTAATGACTTCTGTTTACAATGAATTAGTCGGAACTGTGTCCCATGGCAATCCTCAAATGTAAGAGAGTTCAGGGAAGTGTGAATTTTTACCTGGGCACATTGCTGAAAAATTCAGAGATCTCTTACTAAGGAAGAGGAGAGAGTGGATACTGGGTAGGCACCCATCAGTGACTGCCACGTACTGTTACTAAAAATTCTGCTACTCAACCAGAAATCAGGAGCTCAAAAAGATTAGAGCCACTGGAATATAATATTACAAACATTTCTAAAACACTCATCAATCCATTCTATTACTTCTTTTCAGGATACTCTGTCATTTTTTCATAGGAAGAGTGACTGCTACTGCTTATTATGTTAATTTTTATTTCTATTATTGTGTCTTCACTACTAGTTAGAAAATGTTTAATAGTGGAGTAGATGAAAGACAGCCACAAATTTTTTGACAGTCATCCAATCAAGAGGTGAGGTTTATGTCCCCTTTTCTTGAATCTGAGTGGGCTCTGTAACATGGCAGAAATGGTGCTGTGCCAGTTCTCAGGCCCAGGACTTAAGAGACTGGCAGCTTCCTCTTCCTGTCTTTTCAAATACATACTCTTGGAAATCAGTCACCATGTTGGGAGGAAGTTCAAGCAGTATCATGAAGAGGTCAACAGGGAAATGAACCATGGCCATTGGCCTATCGCCCTGGCTGACCTCCCAGCTCAAAGTTGGCACCAACTTGCCAGCCACTTTAGTGACCCATTCTAGAAGTAGATCCTCCAGCCTCAGTTGAACTGTCCTACCTGACAACCTATGAACCAGAAATGAGCTGTCCCCTCTGAACATTGCCCAAATTTCAGATTTGTGAGAAAAATAAATAATTGTTATGGCTTTAAGCCTTAAGTTTTGGGGTGGTTTGCTATATGGTAATAGATTATTTTCAGTGAAAGAAATTAATGATGCCCTAATGAAATGTAAATATAGATGAATTTCTAGCTGTCAAAAATTGTGAAGAATATAAATATCATCATGAACATGCCACTTATCTTTATTTAGTACAATAAGCCAGAAATGTATTTATTATTGATACTTGACTTTGTAGTTTATCTAGTTATACTAGATAATAATATACACAATGGCTAATTATAGCTTTTGATATAAATATTTGGTGAAAAAATTGGGGAGGGTATATTTCCCACTTACATGAGAGAAAAAAGTATTTATGAAGCAAATGAAAACGATACCTGAAAAGCATCTGATACAGTAGTATCACCTTCCTGAGTTCCTAATAAACTGTGAACTCTAAAGGAATTTAGAATAGAGATCACTTACTTTTTTTTTTAACAATGTACAGCTACATCTGTTGGGTTTTTCCATCTAAAGAAATCAGTTACTAAGCACTCAGCTGATAAGCACAAGAATGAGACAGAGTAGGACAGAGTGCAATGGTCAGTCAAGATGGTTTATCTGTCCAATATATTAGAATTGTACAATTTTAGTTAAAATACTTTTTTTTCAGTGTTACTACTTTTGTAATGCTTAGGACTTTCAGAGGATGAAGTCATTTCAAAGTAGAACTCCCTAGTCTGTTCAGAGGGACAACTAAAAAAATTTTCTTTATGCTTTTTAAGCTGGGGAGTCACACCCCCAAAATAAAACTTTTTAATGCACTCAGCATATAAATAAAATTACAGTTGATTTCTCAATGAGACCTGATCCTTGAGTGGGCAATTTGATATAAGATCTGAAAAAACTGAATCACTTTTTTCCCCTCTTGCTTTCTATAAAGATATCCCTAAGTTAGATGTAGTCAATGGTTTATAACCAAGATTCAAATTAATCGTGTCTTAAACATATTCACAGGCAGGCATTATAAGGTTGCTCATGGCAACTCTGTTCTGTGAGTAGTTCAGGAGCTCAAACTCCTTTTGTCTTGTTGCTCCTCCATTTATGTGGTTTTCTTCACCCACATATCCAGGGTGGCTTGCCACCACATCTACATTCCAAGCAATAGGATGAAAGAAGAGAGAAAGAAGGGCATGCCCTCCCTCTAAGGACGCAACCTAGAAGTTTCACAGATGAATTCTGCTCACATTCCATTGGCTGGAACTTAGTTACCACAGGCCACATCCAGCTTGTAAGAAAGGTGGACAATATGTAGACTTCATTCAGATTGGCCATGTGCCCAGCAAGAAATTACGCATTCTATTGCTGTGAGAGAGAAATGGAGATTAGATGCTGGCGAACAACTAGAATGCCTTCTATCAGGAGCACTCATTTGGGAGAAAGAATGAATCTTCTGGCTAACATTTTATTCTATATAAGATCTTTGATTTGAATGTTCTGCCCAAATGAGCACCAGACAGATGTTTTACCTAAACTTCTCTGACCAAAATTTCATAAAGAATTCTGCACTATGAAAAGAGATGATGCATCCTTAAGTCATCTTTATGTATTAGCCATAAAATACTATAGTAAATTAAAGAAACCAGAAGTAGTTGATTCAGACATAGCTAATAGATATTCAGGGCACTTTCATCTTTGCTAAGCAACAATTTCTAGAGTGCTCTACATGTGTGCTTTTATATAATTTTAACTCATGTAATATCTTTCAGCAGACAATCTCAAGAAGCTTTTATAAACATTAATTAACTGAACTTCACAACACTCTCAAGAACCGAGTATTAATACATCCATTTACATGGCAGGGAGCCAGATGAACATTATAATCAAGCACTATGGAGCTTACTTGGTTCAGCCATGCAAGGACATCAAACAGGCAGTACTAGAAATTCAATGTTAATCTGAAAATTGGGTAGTTAGCTACTTCTAGCCTGGCAAATGATTATTCCTCTATATTTAATACAACCAAAGCCACATTACTAAAACAAACATAAAGCAAAACTCTTTATCCTGAAATGCTACCTCAGTTTAAATGTGACTGACGTGTAATCTTCTATCTGTAAATCTAACTATAAAAATAAAATTGGAAAGATTCTCATCAGATAGACTTTTCGCACCAAGCTTGATGCAATTTGTTTCTAGATTAAATTTGAAGAAACAGCTGCTAAAAAAAGAGTTATTCAGTTCACAGTCAGGAAAGGATAGCACATATCAGATTTCTTTCAATGAAATAATCAAATTATATATGAATGTATATTATGTGTATTATCTATCTGAACCTATCTTAGAGTTGTTGTCATGAAGAAATAATAAAAATATGGCAAAATGCATGATTACTGTGAATGTGCTATCCAAAGAACTAACTTCTTTGGTATGGCATGAAACATACCAAAGAGATGTTACAAATCTTTAAAATCTCAAGATTTTTTACATTGCTGTTGTTATTCATTGCATAAATTCATTAAATATATTTCATATGTTCAAAGGAATTTTTCAAATACACAAGAGGACATAACCATGGTCCCTTATAGAGGGAGATAAACCTATTTCAGTCACTAAATAGAAGTTTCAACATTACACTTATTTCTGGTAATCTCATCTATCTCTGAAAAAAAATGAGGTCTTAGCCTCAGTTTAATAGAAGCTAAAATATAGAAATAAAAGCAAGAGTGTCATTTTCATAGGAATGGACAAGTGTCCAGCACAAGATTTACTGGTGACAAACAGCACGAGGACTAATGAAATATGAACCAATGACTTTTAACTCAGACTTTCATCAATAATCTTTCCAAAAACCTCCTTAAATAGTTTTTTTTAAAACTCTTCAAATAAGAGCAATCTGAAGTTTAGATATAGGACAATATCCTAAAAGATCTTTTGAAGTAGCTGATTTTCCAAATCATAAGAAATTGAAAACAAATTTTTGGAAAATTTCTCCCAGAACATTTACCCCGGCCAGGCTAATAAAGAGGGGGAACTGGGCTTCCATTCCACCTGGCTCCCCCTTTCTGGTGGACTGACACGCTCAAAACATTAGAGTTTTAAGCCAGCTAACTAATGAAAGCCATTTGAAAGTTAATAGTTTAACCTTATGGGTTATTTTGTTTGGTTCTGAGGGCGTGGGGAGTACTTTTCCAAAGGAATATCAAATTTAACTTTAACGACTTACCCAGGGAAAAGAATTCAGGTCATCAAAATCTGATAAACATGCAATGTTTCTGCTAATAATAAAGGTGGAATAGAAAAGATGGTAGTCATTTCTGATAGAAGAGAAAATAGCTTTATCCAGAGATAGAACTCTTTTTAAGAAAGATACGTATACGTGTTTTCCTATACACGTGAGAAAGGTTTTGTTGGTTTTTTGTTTGTTTTTTAGTGACTATAGACTTTTGCCTGCAGATGTGTTATATAAAATTCATTTTCTCAACAGTTTTTAAGAGTCTTCTACTAAGTACACACGCAGATGAGCAAGACATGGTTCTTGTCCTCAAGAAGTTTATAATGTAAAATGAAGATAGGGAGGTATATTTCCAAGGAGAATAAATAAGTCCTGCATCATCAGAAAGGTACAAATAACACGTTATGAACTTTAAAGGGGAAAAGCTTGAGTTTCTTGGGAAGATCAGAAAAGGCTGTATGAGCAAAGAAATATTTAATATGGGTCTTGATGGATGAGGAGGATTTTGGCAGTTGGAGTCCGTGACATGGGGGAGGGAGGGCGGTAGTGGTGGAAGGATTCCAGGTAACACAAACAAAAGACACAGGACACAGAAAAGTCTATAACATACTGAGTATGAGACTCATATAAAGGAGAATGTAGAGAGCCAAGTAATAGAGTATGAATTCGGAAAGATAGGTCAGAGTAAATACTGTTTTTCGTCTCAGCTTGCAATATGTGCATTAAAAGTGTTGGATACAAACTCCTGAGATTGGACTTGATTTTAAGAACTTGCTCCATACGCTTTTTATCACTAACAGTATTCATTTAATGTTTGTGATAGTGAGCTATGCCATATAATTGTACATTAAATGCTCCAAACATTTTATTAATTGTGCACTTGAAATGATCATAGATATATTAAAACCTCATTATATTTAACAAATAAGAACCACATTGGCTGGGTATTGTCTCTGATCTTTTTCTCTTTGAATATAATCAACTTAGAAGAACTTTAGAATCCATAAACGGACCTTAGAGGTACAGGTCACTTCTTACCAACACTTTTCCTGGAAATGCTGAATGAGCACAGTATTAACTGATTTAGGTTTCACTTCCTGTCTGTCCCAGGCCTTCTTCTAATAGAAGTACTAATTAGTATTGAGATAACCCAATGCAAGATCAGCTTTTAGAGCCAAAGGTAATACGAAAGATTACGTGTACCCAATTGCTTGTTTTACATCCAGGAAATAAAAATCCATAGTGACTCACCCAAAGTTACCCAGTAAGTTACCCTAGCAAATTTTCAAAGCTAAAGATAAAATAGATAATATTTAGAGCAAGGGAGAAAGAATACTGAATTTAGCAAAAAGGTTTTTTTTTCTTCTACTTATATTGTCAAAAATCATTTACTAAAGTAAGACCTCCTGGCTTATTTAGAATAATTAGGACAAATACATTTGACACCGTTTCCCTCTCTTACTTTTCTTTGTCCACACTGGCCACTTTGTTGATCCTCAAAGATACCAAGATGCCTGGCATCTTGGTATCTTTGCATATATGTATATATTTGTGTATATATTTGTATATATATATGTACATATTTCATATACATATGAAAAAAATTAGAAGATAAATCCTGCAGGTTTAACACTCAATTCTGGAGTCTCAGAAGAGAGAGCAGAGAAAATGAATTGGAGAAAAAAAAATCAGGATTTAAAACAGGATCAAACTTTTCAAGAACAAGAGTGAGACTAGAAGATGATGGATCTTTCCACCCAAACCATCAATCATGAGGGTAAAATAAAAACACATTCAGACTTACAAGGTTTCAAAAAATTCTCATCACATGCACCCCGTTTTGGGAAGCTACAGGAGGAAGTGTTCCACCAAAAATAAAAAAGTAAACCAAGGGAGAGAAAGACAGAGGACCTGGGAAACAGGTGAGAGGTGATGGAAACGTCAACCACCTTGCTACTGACCTCTCGGTTCACGCCTTGGAATGTGGCCTCACCTCATCCCTCAGTCCTGACACAAAGTGCTTCTTCCTGACTCTCACCTTTGCCTTCCCCTCCTCAACCTTAATCAGATACTCTGGCTATGTTACTGCGGCCCTCACAGGCAAATAAGTAAATCTTTCATTTGAGCTGGCCTGGCCTGTAGAACCTTAGGCTGTACCCAAGCCCTCAGGGGTGGGTTTCTGTCAAAGTTACTTCAGCTCAGTGACCAAGTCCCAGACAAGGTCCATGGGACTTGACTGATACAACCATGAAAGACCACAACAATTGCATATTTAGCACTCTTCCAGTAGGATTATGCTAGCCTTCAAACACCAAGCCCTTGTACGTGTTTTAGAATATTACCAAAATTGGGGATCCTTCCTAGGTCAGGTTTCATTTCACTTCTTTTAATTATAATGAGAAAGTAATTTCAGGATGTCAAGAGACTAACAGGGTGACGTGGAGTCTTGCTTGCTTATGCAGAACAGGAGCCCTGGCAGGCATGGCTCAGTTAGTCCCAGGGCAGCAAGGGGGCTTCTCCCCACCCTGCAGCCAACAGCCATGGGCAGAATCAGCAAATGCCTCCAAGGAAACAGGTATACTGTGAGTCCTGGGTGACATCCAATAGCAACTTTCCTCCCCCAAGCCCCTGAGAGGGGTTTACTGGTACCTCTGATCACACACTTTATCTTATTTGTAAAAGGTTTAATGGACACACTCAATCCTAACATTTTTGCCTCATTTGTGGCACGAAGTAGTGGCTACCTTCCAAATATCTAATAGAAAATAGCTAGCAAGAATGGTCTCTGGACAAAGAGAAAATTGTCGCAAAAATTTGGCACATATTGCCTGACTCTCTGTGTGGTATGTATGATATGCACTTTAGGGAAGAGACACCGATCTCGGTGTGACTTCCTTAAGAATAATAGACTCTGTCACAGTTTGCTAATCCCATTTGTTTCCCAGGAGAAGTGAAAGATTATTAATTACACGGTACGGGTCGGGGGTCATCAGACCCATAAAAGGGGTTGCGATATGAAGGCTCTGCCCCCAGAACAATCTCCAACTCCTGCTATGCCTGAAAAGCAGTCTGAGAGGACACAGCCCAATTTCCACACTTGCTATGAATTTTAAGAATTTTGTAAATACATAGATAGGCAAACAGATTGAAACAGTGTTATTTCTGGTTCCTTGCCTAACCAAGCAAATGTAAAGCTGGTGATCCTGTATTTGCAGCAAGGCAGCCCCTTCTGAATACATTTCTGAATCTCATTTTTTTTTTTTTCGCCTTAATGCTTTCTGATCCACAAAGTAGAAGACACAAAAAAACCACACAAATTAGTATATCATTGGGTTATGCTGTCAACAAAAAAGGCTAATTGTAATACAGTGCAAGATATGCTAAATTAGGAGTATGAAGTGCCATTGGAAAACAGATAAAGCAACTTGTCAACCTGCCTAGGGTGTGGGACAGGGTAGGGTGGGAGAGGGCCAGTCACGGAAGCCTTCCAACATTAGGTTTGGATCTTGAAGGATCAGTCAGAGTTTGCCATGCAAATATAAGAAGGAAGGCTATTCCCACCGAAGGAATAAAGAATGCCAATACCATTGCCTTTGCTGGCAAAGGCTGCCAATACTGCCTCCTTTGCCACTCTCTTCTTGGAGTAGGAAACACCCATGTTCTCCTTTGCCAGCTTTGGAAGAAAGGCAAAAGGCAGAACGAAACAAGAAAGTACTCCCCAGAGCACACACCTTTCTAGGTCAAGTCTCATTTCCCAATACTGACAACAAAGTCAATACTTCTTCATGACCATCCTTGGACTTAAACTCCACCCTGTCCCAGGGCAGGAGTAGATGGAGAGGAGCAACCCAAATGTTCATTCTAGAACTCAGTCCTATTCTTGACCTGCTCATAATGGGATCTTCACTGGGCCAACAGCATCAGGACCTCTGTTCCACAGCTGCTTTTTCAACAGGAGGCTCCATCCCACTTCACCCCAAGAAAGGCTCCAACTGCCAACAGGAAGAGATCTTTTCCTGCCACAATTTGCCCTGGTCCTCTCTCCAAGGCTCCTAAGATCTTTCACACCTGGCTCTCTATGGCCCAGATAGTTCTAAAGTACTGGATTATATTAAAATGTTCACATACAAAAAATAATAATGATTTCTTTCAACAGAATAAGAACCAAATGTTGAATTTTCTTGAAATTCCTCTTAGCTATTCTGACATTTTTTTCCTATTTGGACACATTAAGATCATTATTTTGTACTAGTGATCACTATCAGAAAGTCAGGAAAAAATCAGACTCTCAAAATCAAAACAATTTCAAGGAATAAAAGTTTTGAGTGGAAAATGGAGTGTTTTTAATACACTTTGGATTTAGCTTTAAAAAGACTCAATCAGGGAAGCAGAATCACTATGAGTGATATGTAAGAAGGAATTTATGATAAGAATGAGTACTTAATTGTGGGAAGAGCTGGGAAGATAAAGATCCGAAAAACATAGTTGAAGGAACAGAGAAAAGTCACAAACATGTAAGGACTTGCAAGGAGCTCTGGAAGCCAGCACATCCTGCTGGTGAGGTGGGACTGCAAAGTCTATGGAAGATTGTTGGCTTTTCATGGCTGCCATCTCTATGAGTTGTCAGTAAAGCATCTGGTGGATGCCTGAGGTCACTTTGGGTGGACAAGGCCAGCATCAGGAAGCCAGGGAAGAGTAAGAACAAACTGGAGCCAGTGGCACTCCTGAATCCATCTCTTAGCACCTACAGGAGACAATAACCTTCAGAATATAATGACGGTGGCTTCTCTTCTGCTTCCCAGAGCTCATGCAGCTTCCCTTTGGGCCAAATCCAATCTGGAATTACATGGAGAAGGAGAGTCTCAAAAACGTAGTCCCCAACATAACTAAGTAGAGGATAGATCAATCCAGCAGACTGGTATTTTGACTTAACTACCGGATCTCCAACAGCTCATTATGCAGGGACATGTAAATACTCCTCCACAAACTCAACAAGTCCAAAATGAATGCATCGCTGTGTCCCAGACTTCCATTAATCAACAAAAAATAAATAAAACAAACAAAAAGCAACCTTTCTGAATATCACTCAATTTCTATTACCTCTAAGTGGCCCTGTACGTTCCACCTCCTAGGCATCTATCAAATTTTCCTCCCTGCCCTGCCTCCCAGCGGTCCCTGCCTTACATCAAACTTTCATCATTGCTCTCCTGCATTAAAGAAATAGCCTTCCCTCTTGCCATCCTGCCTGCAGTCTCACCCAGCTCCAAAACTTCCATTAAGTCAGGGTGACCTTTCTAAAGCGCACATTCTAATTATTTTACTTAAAATATTTTAGTGACGCATCACCTACTATACAGATTTTCTTCCTTGGTGTGGTATACAAGACCAGTCATATTCTGATCCTCACCTACTTTGGTAGCCTAATTTCTTGCCTCAGCCTCCAAACACATTGTACCCCAACTGTTCTGAACTACTTGCAGAACCCTGAATATATAATTATTTTAAGCTTGTGTGCCTGCTCTCTCTGTTAAGAATTCATTTCCTCACTTCCATCTTCCTGCAGATACAGTTGCCAGCCAAACTTCTGCTCATTGTTTAAGGTGTGGCTTAAATGTGGCCTCCCTTGCAGTGTCTTCCATGTTTCCTGGCCTCCTCCTGATCGCCACAGTTAGGCCATGACACTCTCCTAACAGTGGTTAGCACTTGCCACATTGTACCAAGTCTGCTGATTTACATGCAGGTTTTCTGTGCTAGACTATGTGTTCCTCCATGTTAAGGACCACAAATTATTCATCTTTGTAGCCTGAGATACCAACACTTCCCTGGCACACAATAGGGGCTCAATAAACATTTGGTTAAGAAATTAATTGATGGATTACAAGAACCGACACGTTTAAATAATTTATTCCATATTTATAACAGCTTCCATACAAGTTATGATTCCCATGAAATATAGGTTTATATTTATTTAAAAAATAGGATTAATTTGGGGGTAATCCTGTAAACGTAGACGGCCAAATATTGAAATTCAGTCTAAATCTTGAAACACCCCTAAATCATATGACTTCATTGATCAGATTAACAAGGTTATTTCTAAATCTCAATTTCACTGGTGCTGTTTAACATGCTTTTGACCTGCCATCAGAATATAGAACAACAAAGGAAACATCTGGTTTTTCTTAACTTTGGGGTGACAAATCCATTTGTTAACAGTAGCAATGGGAGAGCCGACAGAACTTGATAACAGCTCTAACATGGGGAACTTGGGCCAAAACAGATGGCCCAGACACTTCAGGGAAAGCTTTAAAAAGATGTCTCTTCTAATTCAGGTTACACGTTCTTTGAAAGTTCCTTCAACATAAGCATGAAAGTTTGCAGATGATTTTATTGGCTCTGACAGTTCTGTCTGGAGGTTAGTTTGCAATTGTCTCTAGGGGGTAGTTTGGTTGAATTTTGTTTTTCAGAGTAAGTAAAGGCGGGAATGTTTATAACAGACCAATGAACTGGAAGTCCAAAGCAGTTTGCATCACTGCTGACTCTCTGAACATGACCCGTGACCATTCCCAATTTGTCTGTGCTCTTACGTTTTTAATTCTTCATGGGCAAACCAAGGTTAATGAAGAGTTACTGCCATCTCTTCTGTGTTTTGAACATACATTAATAGTAATTATGTTTAGACTCTGAGGTTGTCAAACAAAAGGTGGAAATCTAGCCAATGCGAAAGTGTTGGAACCATCTCTATTATTCCTCAGAAAACACTAGTTACATGTAATAGTTAGAGATTCTAGTCAAACCTTTCAAACATTCTATCATTGTCAGTGCCACTAAGACCTATATATTCCCTCTCGAACTGTTAAATTTTGTAGCCCTTTCTAAATTGCCTAATTTACTATTGGACTCATCAGACATACTATCCCTAAATTGATTATTAAATCAATCAATCATTGGGATACAAAAAAGAATTTTAACATATTTGGACAAGGCAGTAGTTAATAAGAACCACATACTGGAGTACTTTCTTTCTAGTATAATGTCCCCTTATATACAATATAATTAGTAAATTGCTTGGCATATTTGCTCCAAAAGGACTAGCTCTAGTAAAATTTTGGTTGATATTTAATTTTTTTAAATCCTTTTCATCAAACTGTGGGACTGTTTTTATAGCTGAAGAAACTGATCCACTGGGGCTAAGTGTCAAAGCACTCACAGAGTTAGGGGTAAAACCTAGAACTGTAGTAATTACACAAACATGCACACTCACACATTTTTAAAGGGCTATCCATAAGGAAATACTGATTAGTGTGGGAATCACATTTATTTTTGTGTATTGTTTCCCAAGATCGGCTAATCCATTTGTGTTAGCGCCAAACAGTTTAAACTAACAAATAGAATGGATACGCTAGTTGGGAAATAATGCTATATACTATGTTGTATAAAATTGAAAGATTTTTCGCATTTTCTTTCCCAAAAGGCTTTTACCAATTTACCACAAGGCAAAAGACAGAAAAGGAAAAGAGAGGAAAAGAAATGAAAGACAAATTAACACAGCTTCAGGGAGGGGAAGTATTGATAGAAAAAAGGGCAGCCTTCTGGGACTTTCTGCAAGTCTTTGCCTCTGTTTCTCATCTTCTGAGAGGACAGAGACTCTCCTAAACACCCTCTCTTAGGAGTCCTGACTCTCTGTCATCTGGTGCTTCCCTCTCTCTCTCACATTCCCTGGGTCCCCAAGGAGAGCTCAGGGGTTATAAAAACAGAGACATTGGGGAAAGCACACCCCAAGTCGTTTTCACAGGCAGGAGGTCTACGTCCTATGCACCTAGAGCCCACCACCCAGGCCACCTGACTGCCGGGGTCCCTCACTCCACCCCATGCAGTGTTTTACAGATGGACAATATAGGTGGTGCCAGCACCTTTATTCTGCACTGCAACATCCAGGCCCCAGGGGTCAAGCAAACAGAGGGGTGACCGTGCCTCAAGTTACAGCTGACTTTGTGGACAGAAAAGAAAGGAAAATGAGAGGAAGACTTAAGTTCTGCTGCTCCATGTTCAATAACTGCGTCACTCACCAGAGGACCAGTGACAGTTTATAATAAACGGGAAGAGCAGGAGTTCTGGAAAGAGACAGACTTAGGCCAGTTGTATGATGTTGAATAAGTTACTTGATCTCTATGTGCTCATTTCCCGGGATGTAAACTGAGAAGGATACCTGTCTTGGATTTTTATTATGAGGTCACAAGTAGAACTCAAACACATGACTGATACATGATAGACATTTAATAAACGAGAGCTAGATATATTATACCTTGGCCTGATTTTAGGAGAGAGGCAACAAGCTGGATGCAAAAATTAACCAAGTTACTAACAAAATTACGGCACCCTGTTGGAGATAGTAATTTATTTTTAATTTTCCTGCCTTTAGTTTCCTAGGCCTTCTGATTAAAATCATGATACTTGTAGCTTCAAGAGCCTAGCAGTCTTGTACTTGTCTTCAATACTGAATATGCTTGGTCATATTTTTAGATAACTTAGCATTGCATGTTTTATTTTTAGAGAGCCCAGCCACAAGCAAATGACCAATATAAATCAACATAAAAGGAGTTCATATTGAAAGAGACTCATTCTAACCCCTTGTAGCTGGCATTTCCTTTCTTTAAGGCAAGGTTTCCCAAAGTGTGTTACCTACTAAACTAATTTTACAGAAGATGTTACAAGGCAAAAAAAAAAAAAAAAAAAGCATGCTTTTGGTTTAGTTTTGTTCTGTTTGGTTTATCCATGCGAATTTTCAGAATCTTCAATATTCTAACATGCGTGATGTATTTCTAAAAAGGTAAGAAGAGTCCTACATCCCCAAATTGCATTTGCCTACAGAAATGATTTGAGGAACCATCACCTAAATTATTATTCTTGCCCTTTTGTGGAGACATTTTCCATAGGTACAATAATAGGAGTGACAGGGCAAGGGAAGGAGAGAGAGAGTAGAGAGAAAGAATCCAAGAATACATACTCTAAAATAGGGGTCACAGACCGTAATGCCTACAAGAGAAAGTGGCATCAAGATTGGAGGTTGGCTGGACGGACTACAAGAAAAGACAGTAGGATGACAGCAACCTGCAGAACCTATGTTCTGTCTACTGCAACCCAAACTTTTAAAAAACATTGTGTGGGCCTATGCAAGTCTGTGGGCCCTATCCTCCACAGTTGCCAGCATGAAGGCCCTGTGCTTAAGAAGACGTCTTTCCTTTTCTTTCAAGAACAGTACCATGTGAATGAACAAAAGAGTACCTTCAAAGATCCAAATTTTACTGTGTTGAAGGGAGAGCAGAAAGGATGTGGCATATCCAGAGCAAGATGCCACTGTTCCTCTCCTTTGCCCATGGCTAGCATTAGGCCCATCTCAGGGTTAAAGACGGGGTCTTGTTTATAGCTGGGCACTACGTTATCCGTAAGTATGTGGACAAGGATAGCTCACGTCTTTCGAGCACTTATATTTTACCAGACATTATTCCATGTGCTTTCCTTGTAGCTCCTCATTTCACCCTCACAATAATCCTTTTATTATCTTCATTTTACAGATAAGGCACAGAGAATTTAAGCCACTGGCCTATAGTTACCTAGCTGGCAAGCAGCAGAACCTGGATTGAAATCCAGGCTGTCTGGTTCTAAAACCCACATTTTTAACTACTATGCTAAACTTGGAGATGTCTTGCTCCCCATTTGAGGGGTGTATTAGGTTTGAATGCTTTTGGCCAGAGGAGACAGAAACTCTGGCTAACTGTCTGTCATAAGTATTTTTCCACAAAACAAGAAATCTGGGAGCAGGTGTCTACTGGCATTGGTGCTGTATCTCAGCAATATCAGAGACCTGCTTCTCTCCTCAGGTCGTAAGAAGGCTAGCTCTTTGCTGGGCATTATATATGAAATGAAGAAAGCAAGAAGTGAGAAGGGGTGGTACCAGCTTATTAGGGAAACTAAACTCTTTCCCAGAAGTCCCCAACAGACTTCAGCTTAACTCCTCACCAGAATGACGTCACATGGTCATGTCTGGTTGCAAAGGTGTTTGGGAAAGCAAGTATTTCTCCTTTCCAGCCACAAGAGTGGAGGTAGGCAAGAGAATATCTATCTGGTTGGGAACAGGTGTTGGCTTAGACTGCCAACAGTGTTGGCCACAGGGGTTTGGTTTGGTTAGGAAAATACCAACAGAACTTCATCATACAGTGTGTCACCCATGCCATGGATCCAAGGAAAGTTAAACAGCAACAATTAAAGTTGGCCACAAAACCAAAATTGAATTGTAGAACTCCTATTAACTTTTTTTCTTCTTCTTTCCATTTCCAAATACGTGAATTTACTTTTAACTCTTTTTATGGTCAAATCTATCTAGGCAGTAAGTAAAAACTAACTATTTGATGTGCACACACATACTTTCAGTTATGCTATTCTTAGTTATGTTATTTTTATAAAATGTGATCTCCTTATTTAAAATTAATAAATCAAAATGATAACTTTTAATACAGTTTCAAAGCTGGATTCAAATTTGTCAGTAACTAGTAACTAGGAAACTTCAGAGCTAAAAATACATAATAGATTATTTGGATTTATAATCTATTTTATTTTCCAGTTTACACTGGCTTTTCTGGATCTTTCTACCACTTTAATTTTTTTCTTTTATATTTGTATCATGACACACAAACTCAGAAAACCTGTTAAGGCAACTACATAATGCAATCTAAAAATCCAGTTAACACATTGCTATGGAAACCAGGAAATAGAAACAGCACTCTAATCATGCCTTTGGACAACTATGGCTAATTGTGTGTGTGTGCGTGTGTGTGTGTGTAAATTCATTGGTTTATTCACCTTCTGTTGAAGTTGGTACTGAACCCCAAATCTATAATCGATTTGCCCATAAATAGACCCAGTGCCCTCCAACCAGTAAATCAGCCTTTTACTATGAACTGTAGTCATTGTTAAATCATGCCAGGTGATGTCAGGAAAACTTCGGTAGGACTGCGTTGTCTGTTTACCCGGGACAGACTGTGGCCTCTTGGCCCGGTGTGAAGAACACCTGACTGGGACTTGAGGGCTGGGTTCTAACGTCTCCTCTTTTACTAACCAGCTATGGGACCCTCTCAGGCACTCAGTTTCCCCATCTGCAAAACGGTTCAAGGCAGAGTTCTAGTACAATATTATGTAACAGGAACTTTCCTTTTCCATAAAATTGGGGAATTATGAGGTAATCTCTCTTGAAAATTGTAATTGTTCTATGTAGTCCCCAGTAAAGTGCCTGGCATATAATAAGATCTCAGGAAAACCGTAACTACTCCTACTGTATTTCCTTATTTTTCATTCTCTACTAAATAATTCCTGAACCTGCACAATGTCGTTTTGTCCTGCGACAGTCGATAACTACCAGATGCCCGCATGTGTCAGGGCCTTCTGAGAGTCAAACGGGACAATGACACGTCCTAGCAGGCAATGCTCTTCCTTAGATCCTGTTACCTTTGAGTGTCTGTTTTCTCCAGAAGGTTTATGTCAATTTCTATATTCAGACATGTGAGATATAAAAAGTTATCCTAATACAATGCACTAAGCCACTAAAACCCTTTTTTCACAAAGCATCATAAGATTTCAACATTCAAGAATTAAACTTTTGTTCTGTTTTGCTTGTTCATTGCTGTTTGCCTAGTTATTTAATCAGCCTGTTTCCTGCTACGGAAAAAAAAAAAAAAGAAAGAAAACGTTAAGAAACTGAAGTTTCCTCAGGGTTAAACTCCCGTGTTGTTCTTCCTTCCAGAAATTCGAGTTATGATAGTACGGGATCATGGTTACGCAAGGAAATCCTGGGGACAATTCGTGCATCCACTCCTACCTCCGCCCCGACAATGCACGCCTTGTTTCAGCCCTGCCCGGATCCCTCGGTCCCGGGGCAGCGCCCGGCGGCCGCCGAGCCTCGCGCCTGTCCCGCCGGCGGCGCGCGGGCAGCGCGGAGTGCGCGCCGGGGACGCTCGCCGCGCGAGCACCAGGAGGGGGAGACTCGGTCGCGCCGCTCTGCGGCGGGGCTCCCAGCAAACTGCCCGAGCTCGGAGAGGCGAGAGCGCGCAGCCAAGCGAGAAACTTCTCCCCCGAGAAAGTTTCACCTTGCGGGGGCCGGGGCGGGGGCGGGGCAGGGAGGAAACGCGACCCCCGCGGGGCCAGGCGCGGCGCGCGGGCGGCAGGAAGGGCGGGGGCCGATTTCCCCCTCGGGGTGGTGCTGGTCCGCACCTCAGCGGTCCTTGGACCCGCGGACCAAGCAGGCGGGCGGACGGACGGTGCGCCGGACAGACAGACACGTGCTGCGGCGGGCGGGCGGCGCGCTGGGGCGCCTGGCCGTGCCTCCAGCCTGGACGCGCCCGGGCCCGCGCCGATGCCCGGCTGAGTCACGGGCCGGGCAGCTCGCGGGTGGGAAGGGGCGGGGGGAGCGGCCGGAGAGCCGACGGGGCGCTCGGCTGGGCCCGGCGGCAGGTGACCCGGAGGTTCTCGCCGCCCGCAGCGCCCCGAGCGCTCTGTGAGCAGATGCGGAGCCCAGCGCAGGGCGCGAGCCAGATGCGGGGCGACAGCTGACTTGCTGCGAGGAGGCGGGGAGCGCGGAGCGC
Source organism: Equus asinus (assembly GCF_041296235.1). Lineage (NCBI taxonomy): Eukaryota > Metazoa > Chordata > Mammalia > Perissodactyla > Equidae > Equus > Equus asinus. Next base: position 173,438,551 of record NC_091790.1, read on the forward strand.
GCGGGTGGTCCCGGCGCGGCTGACTTCTCGCCCGGCCGGGTCCTGGCACTGCAAGGTAAAACTACAGCCCCTTCGGATCCCGTACCCACCCCTCGCCCCAGCGCTTCTGCTCTCTTTGTTCCCTTAAGAGACCCGACTACTGCTCCAGAGGACAAGACCAGGGAGGTGGGCGAGAGTTTAGGGGCTTCAGCAACTGAAGGATTGTGCCCAGGGGGGAGGTCGAAGCTAGAATGGGGCTTTTCGTTTTGGGGGGTCGCTTCTGATGGCCGCCTGTATGACTGGAGAGAGAGGGGCGCTGGGGTAGAGGGGGTTGTATGACTGTTATGGCCGGGCAAGTTTCAAGGCTGTGATCTGACTCAGCCCTTACAAAAGGGATCCGGTCACCCAGTCCCAGGGTGATGCAGCCGGCAAGGTTCGGGCCGCCGAGCGGTTTCCTTTTCCCAGCTCTCCTTTATCTGTATTACATGGGGGTTCTTCTAAGGGGCAGGTGTTTCTGTGAAGTTCTGAATTCTTCATTTCTAGCAAATACACAGGCTTGTGATTCATCGTTTTCACTCGTACCTTCTCTCTCTGCTGGGGCTCTGTGAACGACATCTGTCTTACTGGGTGAAGTAGATTATAACCAGAGGTCAGCAGTCTGGCTTGTACTGGTACTGACCCAATAATTAAAGCACCAGCGAGAGTATTTTCACCAACCATTGCCAATGCAGAATTTACTCCGAAGTAAGGTTTCCCATTTCATACCTTTTATGTTTTAAGAGTCATTTACTCGTGTGACAGTTGGAGAGGATTGCAGTGGCTCACACATGAATAGTTGCCCAGTGTATTTTGCCTTATCACCGTTTTATGTTCAAAGGAGCCCTGGGGCAGAATGAAATATTGTCAACTCTCTTAGGCAAAATAATCGGGATACTTTAATTGCCAAGTTAAGATGGTCGATGAATACGAGAGGATTGTAAAAACTGACATTGGAGAGAATATGGACTATCTGGACCCTCTCCTGAATGTTAAGAAGACTGTTCACATTTTGTAGAGTTTATGCTGTGGTGGAGGTTTATGCTGTCATTTTCATCAGCCAGACACATGCGCATTGCCATGCAAATGGATTCAGAAAAACATTATTTTCCTTTATAGCTAAACTATTATAGCTGACTAATGAATTTTGTCTGCATGAGGATGATCTGAAAATGATGTACATCATGTTTCTCTGTGCTACTGGGGCATAAATTGTGCTTTTATGTAAACTGTAAGTGATGCTTGGATTATTTACAGGTACAGAGCTTCCCTTTCTGGCTCTAAGCTTATTGGGCTTTGTTTTAACATGTAAACTTCCATAGTGGAACAGAAGTGAGGTGCTTTGGTTCCAATCATAGACTGCAAGTCTGTGGTGTATTCACTGTTCATTCTTTTTGAATGGCTGAATAAGACAGGTAAAATTTACGTCACTCATAAGAAATTTTTGTAGTACCAAAAATGTGTCTGATTGCTTATAAAATATACTGGTGTTTAAAAAATTCTGTTCAGGTTTCAGACTTAACAGTGCATAAGCCTATAGTTATTAACCTAAGTATATTTTGATTTTAGTATGATGGAATTTATGGCATATAAAAGATGATCTGCTGACTACTGCTTTTTCAAAGATGGCTTTGTTCTTAATACATCGCAGTAGAGGTTTACATTAGATGTGCACTCAGTGCCTTCAGAATTAGTGGATAAGGTTTATCTGAATGATAAAGATGTACAAGGTTAACCACAGCCAGTCAATATGAAAGCTCATAAGTAGTATTTTCATGACTTTTAAACCTACAATAAAAGAAAAATGACACTTTTCTAAGCATGAAAAATACCCTTATCTTATAAATTCCTTTTAAAATTATATAAGCATATGTCCCACTATAATCTTGAAATTTTTAAAAATTTATTTCAATGAGTTAGACTAAGAAATACATTTCAAACATCAATTTCTTTATCTGTTGATTAAAAAAATAGTCCAAAATAGCATTAGTCTAATTTTCCTTTGACAAATGTATATAATATCCTCAAATAAACTTTTTCTCAAACGTGGTCATCTCAGAACAAAGTGAATAACTCAAGCGGGCTAACAGGACACACCCCTTTCTGTAAGTGGCTGCGCCAGTGCCTATGGTGACACATCCATGATGTGTACACAGCTCCCTGCACATTCAGAGCTGCTCCCAACTCTCTGCCCCTTTCTTCCTCATCCCTTTCCCTTGGTTTGGTCAGAGCTGCTCCTAAGCCCTTCTATGCTTTTCTCCATTCCAATTTCATGGTTTCTTCTTCACTGTCATTAGGCTTAATGCTTCTCACCAGAACCATTTATGCTTTGTTTTCCCACCATCCATAATATTCTCTGTGGTTGTTCATGGAATAGCAAATTTCCTAATTGTGCCACCTTAAGGGGAGAAAATATGCAGAAACTCCAGGGCTGGGCAGGTAACCTCCTTTACTTCCATAGTGTGTGTTGAAACTGGTGTCTTTGACTCTGAGCCTTCAGGGCAGAGTTTCTTCAAGGGCTTTGCTCATTGGAAGATAGTCACCTCTTAGTAATAAATGGTAGATATACTGACTGTTGTCAACTCAGGATCACTTTAATTCCCTGTTCTTAACAGACGCTGAGTTGCTGCCAGGCCCACATTCGCCTCGCCGAAAATAGCTGAGGATTGTATGTTGAGCATCATATCTGTTTGGTACTAGGGGAACTTTTTTTTTTTTTGAGGAAGATTAGCCCTGAGCTAACTACTGCCAATCCTCCTCTTTTTGCTGAGGAAGACTGGCCCTGAGCTAACATTCGTGTCCATCTTCCTCGACTTTATACATGGGACGCCTACCACAGCATGGCTTTTGCCAAGCGGTGCCGTGTCCTCACCTGGGATCCGAACTGGCAAGCCCCGGGCCGCCGAGAAGTGGAACATACGAACTTAACCGCTGCGCCACCGGGCTGGCCCCTAGGGGAACATTTTTAAAAAGAAAGAAATGAAATCTCTGCCCTTGAAGAGTTTACAATCTACATATACAGATAAATGTCACACGTAGACACTAGAACCAAGATCCATAATTATTAAGGGGACATCACACAAGAATGACAATGTTAGAAGTCATCCTGTTTGCTGTTAAATAATAGACATTTTTTAGAAATCAAAAATTTCGAACTTAGAGACCTCTTAAAATTTTCAAGCTGTTTCTGAGTATATCATCTTTCTGATTGTACAACAACCTTACAAGATAGACAAGGCTGATATCAAAATCTTGACCTCCCCGTGTTATAGCCAAGGAAACTGTGTCCCTGAGCCTGGCCCTCATAATTCAACAGCACCACACAGCCTCTGCCCAGACATCAGTGAAGGTTGGCTATCTGATGCATTTTCCACTGAGAAATAGGTTGGGATTCTTAGGTTAGTGATAAATGATGACTAGAACATTTCTAGTCTCTGGGGTTTTTCTCACCTTCTCTTTCTCCAGTTCTCTTTTTCTCTCTTTCTCATTGTAGTAAAGCATACCAAGAAAGGCTCCATTCATATGTGGGGGACATTCTCCCATTATCAGATTAAGAGCTGTGAGTAATTTTGTAATCTATTCCTCTATCAGAAGGCCCATTCTCACATATCTCTCCAGCTGTGTTTAACAGTTTAGTATATTCCCCTTGGGATTCGTTTCAATAAAAACATTCAGTAAAATCAGACTGCTTTGCTTCTCAAGGGACAAAATAAAGTGTTTTTATAAGCTATAAAACGTAATTGAGAGAAAAATCACATGTGTGGCATTTATAGAAGGAAGTGTAAGCACAGTGACATAAAAAAACAGCTAACTGGCTAATCGCATACCTGGGTATACATATTTCTTCTGTGATTGTATAAATTTGTGCAAGTATGTTTATGCAGGTTACTCCTGTTGTTTTAATTTCTGTAATAAATTATGTAGCTGTAGGGCCCCTAGAAACTATGTAAAAGCTTATGAGCCGCAGAAATTATGTAATGGTCCGTAAGATTTGAAAATGTGTTTCTCCTAATATAAGGAAGAGCAATTATGAAATGTGGTCAGAGAATCACGGGTTCTAGTGAAAGCCTGGTTGCTGTACTCTAAGAATGTGATTGTGGATTTAGCCAATCAGCATAATTTGTTGTGCACCTACCAGGCATAATTCTAGACTCCGGCAGTGCAGCAGAGAATAAAACAGACAAAAGTCTCCAACCTCATGATGCTCTGTCCTGTGTTGAGGAAGGCAAACAAACAAAATACATAAATAAAACGTGATGTATGTGAGGTGGTGGTAAGAGCTACAAGGAAGCATGAAGTGGTGAAGGGGAGTAGGGACTGTCAAGGATAAGAAGGGGTCGGGTGGAGATTGAAAAATTCAGTAGTGGAGTCAGAGAAAGCCTCTCTGCAAAGGTGGCCTTTGAGCTAGAACCTGAAGGAGACAAGAGAAAGAGCCATGTGGATATCTGGAGCAGGGCTTCTATTTTGCATTCCTCAGGAGTGCCACTCTCATTTTGTTTTCTCTAGAATTGTGCAGTGCACAGCCTGCACAGCTGTATATGGAGTCCCTGTTTTTTATGAGAAGGACCTAGACAATGCCTGTCAAAGTTCACTGGGAAGGAGAGAACACATGATATTTTCCTGCAGTTCCCTGGTCCCATCCCCACACCCTATCTCTGATTGGGGATATTGCTCCACTCAGACAGTTTTCCTTCTTATTTTCTATACTGTGAGCCTGACCCACTGGGATTTGTTGAGAATAATACCCATAGGTTTTGTCATGGATCCCTTCCATAGTATAAATCTGGAGACAGCAAAGGAGGCAATTGCTGATGATATACAGCTTCTGTCTGCTGTGCACTTCTTTCTTTCCTTCTCTCTCTCCTTTCCTTTCCCTCTCCAGTGTTAAACTACTGTGTTGGATTTTCTTCATCTTTTTTTCTTTCCCCTTTATGCCCTGTCTATATCCTGTATCAGATTTGCAAACAGGTACCTAAATGGGTAAAACTAACCCTTTCACTAGGGACTGACGGTCTGCTCAGAAAAAGCCCTGCCTAAGAGGAGCAGCCACCACTTGGCATCATCGAAGTTGCCATGAGGTCCAGTGTGTGGCATGGGCCCATGTGGTGTTGTCTTTCAAATCTTCAGGAGAAGCTAGACTCTCTCAATTTTAAAATATTGACTCAGCATCTTTAAAACAGTGTGCAAGCTAGAGAGACAAAATGTCTGCAGGCCAAATTTGGCTCCTGGTGGTTCTCCTTTGCAATCTTGGCCCTGACCATACCTGCCAAGTGGTCCCCTGTGTCACCTTTAGGTGCTGTTGAATTTATCAGTATGCATGGCCAAAGGCCCCAGGACCGCTTCTGCAAAGTATTCTATCTTCTTGAGTTCTTAGATATTTTTCCTCTCTGGAAAATTAGCTTAGCAATTTAAAAAAGAAAAAGATGTTTTATAATTCATCATCTGTTGGCATATACTTATTTTTCTAAACTCATCAGCCCACAGTCTTTCTATCAAACTATGTATATTTCTAAACTAAAGGGTAATCTAGTTATCTCGTTCTTAAACTGAAGCAATGATTTTCTGAAACCTAAATTCATCATAACTTTATATGTAGATTTCATATTTCATTTCCAAGTTCTCATTCAGAATGAACTCTCTTTTTGCAATACTGGTGCTTTCCTTGTTTTGTTTTGTTTTTTTAGATCTGCCTGAACTTCATCAGTTGTTATTCCTTGACCATTGAAATTCAAAACGTTCACTGTGTTGGTTTCCAGTGCCCTTTAAAAGCCATCAGATCAGTGTTGCAATCTATTTTTCCAAAGGAATGAAACCTCACAGGTTGTGCACTAACTTGTTCCCTTTAATCCTAAAAACTCAGTGAAAAGCCCAGGCTAGCGGCCTTCTGGAAGGCCGATGTGTTAGAATGGAAGATTATGTACTGTATTTCTTCCTACTATTTTAAATGCAAATATAATGATATATCATGAAACACTGCACGTATTAAGATCAGTGGCCTTTTCCTGCTTTGAAATGATCTCGTGTTCCCCAATAATTGGAAATCTGCGGCAGCACCTAACATCCCATTTTGAAATTGTGTGTAAAAACAATAATAATAATAGAGAAATTAAAAAGTACTCTAATTGTTCTCTAAGACCACAGGATGTTTCTGATTTTTAATATTTTATTGAAAATATCAAGAAGAGCACTGAAAGCTGGAGACCTTTGAAATAATGTAGGCTTCACAGGCAGAGAAAGAGAGAGGTGGAGTGAATTTGTTTAGCGGAAGCAGGTTGCCTCCTTTGAGGCCAGATCATGTGGGAAGGCAAAATCCAGCCAAGTTCTGGGTCCATTAGACAACGCCAACTATCTTTAAAAAGAAGTTTTGGCTTTGCTTGGGACTAACATATGTGTAGACCAACTTTTTAGCTTTTAAAATTTAAACCTAGGGGTCTTTTAAAGGAAATTTAATCCATGTGTTTTTGATTCTCTAAATCCTAAATCATTACCCATAAACTGTATGTCTCTCTAAGCTCTTTGATGTCTAAGAAATCTTTGAAACCGTGGAAGGCCCTTTTTGTTCCAGAAAAATAGGAAGTTGGTTTTCACTAAGGGTCAGTAAACAGCATCTTCAAAAATCGAAGTTAGTTCTAAAATCCTGCAACCATGACAGAATGGATGTTTGAATGAGTGCTAATGCATTCTTCTGATGCATTGTGGAAAATATAAGTATTTTTGAAGACCTTGCTTACCAATAGTATTCAATTGTAATCTTTACTAACCCCAAGGAAATTATTTTGGCATCACTCCTCTTTCTACTGTAATGTAAATATAAAGTCCAAATATTTATCATTTTGTCTTGGCACACAGTAGGTACTCAGTAAATATTTTGTTGAATGATGAATGACTTTTTCTTCTTCCCGGAACCTTTCAGCTAATGTCAGTCTTTCCATTCAATATCAATATCCATCTGTCATGTCTTGCAATGAGATCTATTCCGAGTCAGTGACCTGGTTCGACAAATTTTAAAAATAAGCCACCTAAGGAAATATATGACATTTATTGAAATTCATCCTGTACCATGAAGCAACTGCCTTGCAAAGAGTGCTGAAAATAAGAAGGAATTTCTAGGCTAATTTGATTAAATATGCAGTTGTTACCATATGCTTTCTCAAAATTGATTTTTTTTTCCATTAAATGTTCTTGCCATTCTTCCTCGCACCTTGACTTGCTTACTGATTGAAAGCTATACACAGAAAAGGGCAGGTTGTTTGTATCTATAAGCAGGTTCACACAGGCTTAGAAAACATAATGCTGTAATCATAAGTTGCCATAATATAAGAGGGGAGAGAGAGAGGTACTCAACAATGAGTCGTGTTGGGTTTTACTCCAAATTACACAGATGACACATCTTTGACTCTATTATGTGGAGAAAAACACCTTCTTACTGTAGTTAGATTTCCTGTTTGTGAGTGTGTATTTTCTGCTAACTAGACTTCCCATGTGGACTGGCACAAATAGGTAGCTTGAAGTACAGTTGAAATGCATGTGATTAGAGTCCCAACTGCCATGGAGGTAGCAACTCTTCTCTAAAAGAAAGAAAGTGGTAATAGAAGAAGGCATAGTCCTGAAACATGCGAATTGAGATCTTTCTTGATACCATGCTGTGAATTTCTAACTGCTCATCACATTTTGTCCTCAGAAAACCTTCCTAATCAAAAGTGTATTGTTTCCATGTGACATCAGGAGGCCAGAATTTGGCAATTTCTTACGTCTTGGTGTGGAGAAGAAGGAAAGTTGTCTTATTATGGGCTTGAAATAGAGATTCTCTTAGGTGAACCTGGAGGTGTACTGAGTATGTATACCATCATTAAAGCTTGTTTTGAAATTTAATTTTAGATAGCTCTGTATGGGGAGTAATTTACTTATATAATTTTGACATGCTTAATTTTTATTTCAATGGTTGACCAAACCATTAGTAATAATCATGTATCAGTGTGTTTGTACACGTTCCTACTTAGATGATTTTCTAAACTTCAATTAATAGGTCTCACGCTTTGATAAATGAGCAGTCAGATGCCTCTATATTTTTACATTTTGAAAAATGTAGTTCAACTTCAATTTTTCATGATAACTCTCATGTCACAGATATAGAAAATAGATAATGAAGGAGAAGACCTGGAGGTTTTGATGGGGTATTGGATCCGTGAGGTTACGGGAGGGGAGAGGTAGGTGGACATGCTGGAGAGTCGTGGGCTTGGGTGCATTGCAAGTCGTGAAGAGAATGTCCCATTAGGAACCAGGCTGCCACCTTCCAAGTAGGAAGAAGGCTGGTCAAAACTGGGTGGGGATCAAGGGACATCCACAGGAAGATGGCAGAGCTTGTGATAAGCAAAGCCTAAACTTCCTCCATCTCTGTCACATGTGGTTTGATATGGGGAGACCCTAGACTGTCATCTCTTCATTCCTAAATCAGACCTCTTAGTCTGTCCTTCCCTCAGCTACCAGGAGGAATGCAGGATTCTGGAGCAGGAGCAGAAAGAGTGTCGGAGTCATGCCCTAAGCACTCTATTAGCTTCTCGCAAACACTCAAATGAAATTTCATTTTCTCAAAGGAAATCATAGTATTAAAAGAAAAACCACACAATCTTACAAATGTTTTACACTATTATCATGACTGTATTCATTTTCTAGTGGATCAGAGCATTCTAATGCATTTATCACTGTTGGGACCAAAAGTCATGACCCTAAAAACTATAATCCATAATTACTTTCCATTAGAATATCATCTAGTGTAGATGTGTATTAGTTTTTCTTGCAGATATTATCTTGAGGCCGTTTCTTTGGACCTTCATTATACAGAGTTCATGCTGGCGTGTGCATTGGAGTTGCATTTTTCATGTTCTAAACACAAACTCAGACAGTGGTCTGAAGATTCGTGGAAAGCTCATATCAGGGCCTGCCTTCCCTTCGTGTCTTTTTCTCCTCTGAGGGTCTTAGGTGGCCTGTCATCTCACTGGCCTCACGTTCAGGCAGAATCCCTCCAGCTCCTAAAGGGGCTACACTGTCCAAAGTGAGCCTATGGTCCAGCCACTATCTAGTTAACACAAAGACACCAGACAAATAGAGTCATTTAGGGCCTGTGGGAACCTTTGGGCTTAACATATTACCCTAGCTGTTTTTCTTTAATTGAGTGTAAAATAGTACAACAAATATTTTAAGTTCTATTGAAGTGTATAAAGAAGCAGCCAAGGCAAAGTTTGTTGACAGGAAAAAGGTTCCTCCTAACAGAAATCGATACGCACTTTGGACTTTTCAAAAATTCACTTTCTATCATGGCAAAGTTAAGATACTTCTAAATTTTATTTCACTCTCATTAACACACGCTGGGATTGTTCATTGAAATCTGTATGTCAAGGTCCAATGATTTTAAACATTCTTCTGGTCTTCATAGAGCTTACCCAAAAAAAATTGTTCTTTAAATCATCAGAAAAGTGCAGATAAAACCCCGGACAGTTTCATTAACGACAATGAAAGGCGACAGCCCTTGAGTCTATGTCATAAGTTGATTAATTACTTTCCAAATGTTATTAAAGATTCTGAATGAATAACTAGACGGGTGTTTAGGATCAAGGCTCGCTCACAATTCCTAAGTGGGTTTTAATTTTCAGAGTTAGATGATCATTATGTATGATTCATTTCTTTAACATCTTTGGACTGTTGGTTTTATTGGAAAGAAAAGAGAGTATCTACTTCAGTGTTTTTCTTTTTCCTGAAATTATTCCTTGCAGATTTCAATAAAACTGATTTTGAAATAAAATAATCAAATGCTGGCATTTCCTCTTAATAAAGGCCCACAGATCTGATGAATTATGTAAAAATTAGAAGGAATTCACTACACAGGTCATGATTATGGAATTATTTAATTCCCACATCTGCCTTGCTGACTGCTTGGACACTCAATGAGAACAAGCATTGTATGTTAGGATGAGTATTACCTCGAGCAAACTTTTATTCTTGTTTTGTTCATTTCCCATTTTCCCCATCCCCATTACAGTGATTTCAAATTTCCACCATTCTGTCAAGCTCTTGAATCTCTTTGGCTCCCCTCATTCTTAGTGTAATATGTTTTTGTAGTTTAGACAGTAAACAGAAGCCCATATGGTTTCCATGTCACCCATTGTTATCTCCCTGCTTCTGTCTCAAATGATAAAGTGGACTTTTCAACCTATGGTCTTGATCCCATCCTTCCCCACCAAATCGAGCACCCTGCTCCATCTATCCCATCCTCCCTACCCACCCCTCCTATCTTTTGAAATCTCCCTTACCTTTTTTCATTCAGCCCTTACTCAACTGGCTGTTTCTTCTAGAAAGAAATAAAACACATATGTTAGACGTTCTGATAGGTCTTTAATACACAGTTATCTTAAGTATTCACTCCTATTTCTACCTTAGCCTTTAAATAAAGAATTCTTCAAAATGAGTTTCTAAGTCATTTTCTCTATTCCCATTCATTCCTTAACTCATTCAACTCAAGCAGTGTGTTCCACACTCGCAAGAAAGTGTCCTCACTCTGATCACCGGTAGCCTCCTCTTTGCCACATCTGATGGATTTGTTTTAATCCCACTTGATCCCTCTGTGAAATTTGGCAGTACACATACATCTTGCTCCTCCTTTCTTGAAATTTCTTCTTTAGCTTCTGAAGTACCACTCAAACTCTTCCTTTTACCTTTAAAGTTTAGATTCTGGTCTTTATGGATCCATCTGAATGCCTCCTTTCTACTTACTGAACGTGTCCATGGGGAGGTCTCACTTACCTCCATAACTTCAGATACACTGATGGACGGGTGGTTCACACATTGCTCTCTCTGATTCCCTTTTTGCTCTATACCCTCATGCCCATGTTGTTAACTACCTTATAGACACTTCCACTTGATTGACCAACAGATACCTCACAGTTATTATCTGAAGTATTATTTTGGCCCCAAAACTTTTCTCTGCCTGTTTTCCTTAGCTTTGTTTATGACACCCAAGATAGACATTTGTGTAGCAATCCTTGACTTCTCATTCTTTCCTATGATCAAAATCTATGTTAAATCATTGTCACATAAATTTTCTCTCTTTAATATCTTTCTAGTGTTGTCCTTTCTTTCTATCATATCCATACCGCCAGAGTCTTTGTTCAGGATTATTCTTTCATGTGTTAATTCATTCCATTATCCATTCTTCGACAAATCTTTACCAGGTGCCATGCGATGGCATTATGCCAGGGGCTAAAAGTAGAGCTTACAGTCTACTGAGAGATACAGGTTAAGTAAATTACAACACAACATGATAAAGTCTATACAAGGGGAAGGCAGGTTTGATGTATTAGCACATAGGAGAGTTCCTAATCTCTTACTAGAGGGTGAGAGAAGCATCAGAGAATGCTTCCTAAAAGAAGTCTTACCTAAGATGAGGTTTGAAGAGAGAGTTTGAATTAACCAGGTGAAGATCAGGGCAAAGTGTTCCATAAAGAGGGGTCCACTTGTGCTGAGACCCAGAGTGGGAGAATACATAGCTTGCTGCAACAACTTGGAGAAGGGCAGGGTGGCTAGTGCCTAGATTTCTAGGGTGGCAATGGCAAGAGGCAAGGGTGGAGAGTTAGGCAAAAGCCAAATTATGCATGGGTTTTAAGCTGTGCTAAGGAGTCGAACTGTTTTTAAACGGAAAAGTAACATAATCAGTTTGTCATTTAAGAAAGATATCTCTGGTACGTTGGTGAATGGATGATCGGGGCAAGAATAGAGAGGGAAGGGCAGCTAGGAACCTGTTGTAATCCAGGCAAGAAGTGACACTGTCCTGACACTGCCAGTGGGGATGGAAGAAGATGGACATATTTAAAACACCTGTAGGTGGGAGTCAAGGGTGTTGTCCTGGAAATATGGGAAGTGTTAAGCACTGAGATAGGATACTGAGTGGGAGAGCAAGTTTCATGGGAGTAAATGGAGGTGCCAGAGGGAAATCCAACTGCTCCTTCTTAGTCTCTGTGTCATTCACCCTCTTCTCCCCAGCCTCTGAGCTCTGGTGTGCCCCAGCGCACAGGCCTCCTCCTCTCTTCATTCTCTACACTCCTTTCCTGGGTGGTCTCATCCAATCTCATGGCTTTTCATACCATCGATATGCAGACAACTTCCTAATTTACATCTCTTGTCCAGACCAACTCCAAGACTCAAATATTCAACTGCATACTCAACAGCCCCACTTGGATGCCTAAAAAGCATCTCAAACATAACAAAACTGAACTCCTGATCTTCTCACATCCCTGCCAGACTTGCTCCACCCACCAGCTTCTCCATGTCAGTAACTGGCAAAGCCATTCTCCCAGTTACAAAAGCCAAAATCTTTGGAGCGTTCTTGACTCCTTTTTTTCTCACACATCTCATATCCAAATCCATCAGCAAATCCTGTTAGCTCTGTCTTCAAAATATAACCAGAGTTCAGCCCCCTCCCATCACTCACTCCTTCCTCTCTGACCCATCGCTCACCTGGACTAAGGCAGCAGCCTCTCAACCACCCTCACTTCTCCATTTTTGCCCTGTCCTACCCCGTGCCACGAGCAGTCTTCTCCCACGTGCGGTCAAGGTGATGCCAATTCCAACATAATCACTCCCTTGCTCAACAATTCCCCATTTCACACCAATAAAAGCCCAAGCCTCACAGTGGGGCACAGGCCCTGTGTGCTCTGATTCTTTCTCCTCTTTGATTTCATCTTCTGGTCACTAAGGTCCAGGCTTACTGGCCCCTTTGCTGTGCCTCAGACACACCAGGCATGCTCTCAGTTTGGTCCTTCTTGCCTCTGACCAGAAATCTCTTTTCACATCTCAGATGGCTAAGTTCTCTCCTCCTTCAACTCGTTCCTCAAAAGCCACCTTCTCGATTTTTCAAAGCTACTGATCTCTCCCACCACCTTCCTTCTGGGTACTCCTGATGCCCCAACCCCTCTCTCTTTTTTTTTTTCACCTGTAACACTCATCAACTTCTAACATACAACATGATCAACTTAATTGTTATGTGTATAATTTGTTGTCTGGATCACCCTCCGAGAAACTAAGTTCTGTAAGAGCAGGAATGTTTGTTTTGTTTACTGGTGCACTCCAAGAACCTGGCACATAGTAGGGCCTCCATAAACATTTGTCAAGTTTAGTCGTAAATAGCTGTTGGACATACAAAACTGATGCTTGAGAGATGGGTTTCTGGACTTTCTGGAGATCTGGGAGTCTTCATTCTATCATTAATCTTCATTCCCTATTGCCTGAACAGATGCAGTGGCCTTTTGGCATGTCTTCTGGCCTCCAGTCCACTCTCTACATTGTCACCAAAATTATCTAATATGGTATGCTGATTTCCATCTTCTCCTTGAAACCTCCCAATGACTCTCCACTATAGATAAGGTGCAGGCCCCTCAACAGGACATAGAAAGGTTGCTGTGATGTGGCCCCAGCCTAACCTTCCAGCTTCACCCACACTCGGCCCAGCCCACACAGCCTCTATGCCAGTTACAGCATTCCGAACAGCCCTGCACATTCTCCCTGAGGTGCCTGTGTGTGGGTCCTCTGTCCCAAGTGTCTGTCCCCTGCCTCAGCCATGCCTGAGCAACTCCAATTTATCCTACAATGCCCAGCTCTAGTAATATCTCCACTCTGAAATACTCCTCAGTCCCACCTCTGCCTGCCGTAGTCAGCTCTTCTCCCCTCTGTGTTCCTCCAGGGATGTGCACCTGTCCTTGCAGCACCGCCTGGAGTGCAGCGGGCTGGGGTGCTGGGACTGCCAGCCAGTGAGCAGCACCTACATGGTTGAAAAGGGTTTTTTTCTTTTTGTGTCTTGCCCTCTCTTCTCTCTTTCTGTTTCTCTCTCTCCCTCTCTCTCCCTCAAACACACATACCCTCCACACACGCACAAACTGCCCCGATTTTTCCTTGAATTGATCAGTTACATAAACAGAGTTGTTTTTAAGTTGCCCTAACCTTTTGATTTATTGATTTTGTAAGATTCAGAGTGTTTACTGAGTTTTAGAAATTGGATTCTGTACTCACGTACTTATTTTTCTGTACTGTTCTATTTTTACTAGGATAGCTTTGCTTCACATTCTCTATTCGTTTAAAAGTAGTTAAGATTTTGGTAGAAAGTTTTGGCTGCTTTTTTTGTTGTTGAGGTAATGTGGATTTATAACATTATAGAGATTTCAGGTTTACATCATTATAATTTGACTTCTGTATAAACTATATCATGATCACCACCAAAATTCTAGTTTCCATCCATCACTGTGCAAGTGACCCCCTTTACCCATATCACCCTCCCCCACCCCTGTTCCCTTCTAGTAACCCCATATCTGCTCTCTGTATCTATGTGTTTGTTTATTGTTGTATTTTTATCTTCCACATATATGTTCTTTATTCTCTGATTACATATTGAACTCAACATAGTGTTATTTATATGCTTTTGATTTTTCTCCCAACACTGTTAGAATTGCATTATGTTCACCGAAGGAATCCACATCTGTACAAAATATGGCCAGGCTTGGCTGTTCCTTCCATTCACAGTGTTTTCATGATTTCTAGAACTTTTTTTCTACTTCGCCTGAAAAAGGAAATGTCATATACTAACAAAATTCACCTTGAAAAAGATCCCTAGTTCATTCCACTGCCAGAGAGTCCATTTGCCGAACTGATTTCCAAAAACAGTTCTCAGGTGTGAGCAAAATGGAATCCAGACATACCCTAAGAACTAAGTGAAAATAGTCAACGCCCACCTCGTTTGACCACTCCCCATTTCAGGGCCAGCGCAGGGCCTCTGGCACCCTTGTGCCTCTCCCTTTTGTCTCTTTGCCTTGATGTTGATTTCTCTTTCTTTGCGTGACAGCCACCGTGACAAGAATGGGGTCCATTCACCACCATTCCTCTGCAGCCGTTTGATTTCTGCTTTAGGTAACACCAGAGGAGATGGATTCGTTTTATAATCCCATCCTAAGCACAGTTCCCCTCATTTGGAATTTACCATGCCCTATGCCGAGAACATTTTCAAACACTGAGGGAGGGAAATGTCTGATTCATTAGTGAGTAATGTACCGGCTTCCTCTCCAACTTGTCTCCTTTCTGGGGTTCACATTCTGACTGTTCAGTCAGGTTTATCCTATTCAAATTCTGTATTTGAATGCAACTGGAAAAGGTTACTAGACTTATTTTATTTTAACTTACGCACTTAGAAAGATGTTTCTCAAATGTGGTTTGTGGATTCATGTTATTCAGTATTCCTGGATTAGTTGAACAAAATCTGGTAGCACTTCTGCACACTCTGAGCTACAAAATTACAACTATCCGTTAGGCTGAAAAATATTTTTCAGTGCTTTTATAGGATTTCAAGCATCTTAGCACTTTCTTAATGTTGGGGGAGTTCAACCTTCACATTTTCAAGGACAATGAAACATTCTTGTCTGACCTACAACTTATTAATGGAACAAAAGCCTATCCATCAATCAGGATTTTGACAGTTCAATGTATTTTCTGAACAGGACTCTTTACAATATGCACAATGAGATAAAACAAATGTCCTTTTATTCTTCTTTCCCAGAAGTTGAATACTTTCAGCCATTCTTAAAAGGACAAAGATGTTTACTAACAGATTATGAATGTATGAGGGATAATCTTGAGAATATAATGCAGTTCAATTCTTTTTATCTTTATTCTTACCATATCAGAGTTGGACAATGATCCCAATCATATATTACAACTAGAAAATACACAGTTGGCTTTTTCTTATGCTATGATTCAGTCATTTTCAACTTTTAAAATGTTTTTTGGAAGAGAAGGGATGCAGTATTGGATAAGAATCTGAATAAAAGCACTATTTAGGTCTCTTTCAAAGAAACAACATTTTTGTAACAATCAAGAATTAGTGTTTAGAGGAGCCCCCAAAACATTAATTATAACACGTGAAAATTATTCTTGTACTATGTTTAACTTTTTTTCTCTTATTGCTGCCTACATATGAATTTTTAATAAAGCTTGCTTATTATAAATTAAGTATGCAGTTCAATCTAAGAATACTTTTTCTGTTTCAGAAATTCATGTCAGTGACAGGCTGCCATATACACAAATCTACAAGCACACAAATCCTTGATTTTTAGTAGAAAAAAGTCTTTACTCCCTTTCATAGTTATACCTTCCCATGATATTTAAAACCACCTGGTAGGAACAGGTTACCCTGATCTCTTTGAAAACACCATGTTTTAGATACACAGGAGCAAAACAACAACAAAAACAAAAAAAATTGTATGCAGTGTTGCAACATGTATGTGCTACAGAAACCTTGAAAATACTATTATACCCCAACAGATAGGTTCAGTCAAAATCTTTTCAATCTAAGTTCTGTTAGTAAAAACAGTGATTATGCTGTTTTTATTTTTCTTCATTTGCTTACAACTAGGATTGTAAATAGATTTATGGGACATACTTACACTAAAAAATTATTCATTGCTTACCTGTAATTCAGGTTTAATTGGGCATCCTGTATCTTTATCTGCCAGACCTCAGTGGAGGTATGGGTTCGCTCTTTAACGAGGTAAAGTAATAGTTCTTTATTTGTTGTTCTTCCTTAGTGTAGAAAGCTCTTACCGTGGCCTTTGTCCTGGAGGACTACTTAAGAAGGACCTAAAGAACTTAAAATGAGTTTAGAGGAAAACTACAAGATAGCCAAAGCGTGGGAAAATAAGAAATAACACTATTTAAACTGTAGATGAGAGGACTAAGGTAATTACAGAGTCACCAAGTATTTGGAGTGGGCTCACCCGGTGGACTGTGCCAAGTTCCTCATTTTTGATGAGGGCAGGCTAAAACACAACTTAGGATGGTAAGCATAGTAGCTGTGTTTACTGAATGCCAGTATATGTTGCATAATTGAATCCCAGTATCTCTCATTATCTCTAATCCTCATGGCCCACCCACAAGACATGTACCATTATCCTCAGGTTTTAGCTGAAGAAACTGACACTCAAAGACAGAGGTACGTAAATGGTAAAGCCCAGATTTACATCACATTGAAATTGGTCTGACTATACTCTCTCCACTGTACCCCACCTCTTCTCCAGAAGGTTTTATGAGCTGTTAGGAAGAATGTTGTCACGCAAACCAGTCTGTAAATATTAGACATAAGATTGACTCATGGGTATTTTGGATCATTTCAGTGTGGTCATATAAAAGAGCAGTTGGATGGGCTGAAAACTGCTGAAGAGTTCTTCTGTCCTTCAACTTACTGTTACAAATCATCGTCAAGGCCTGGCTGCATTAGAAGGGATTTTTGACGTGGTGTATTGTTTTACCTTTCTAAAGTCAGTTTAGGCTTTTTTGATGATCGTAACACTGTGTTAAGTCTTTAGACATAAGAATCAAATGTCCAGCAAAGCATGTTTTAAAATTTGCTTTCTCAGCGGCCCAGTAGATCCATTCACTTTTCAACTTAGGTTACACATTTAGATTTTTGGTGTTTATCTTGCTATCTTCAAGTCCTTGGACTGTACACTTTTTGAGGGTGGAATTCTCAGTATCTAGACAACAGTGTGGTATGCAATGGGTGCTCACAAATATTTGATTAGTATTGTGTGATATAATATAACATGACTCTTTATAACCAGTGAGTGTTTATAAATACAGTATTTTAAATGTCATCAGGAATCTCCTATCGGAATCTTCTTTCCTTAACTTTGTTTTTATGGGCTCACTTTTAGAGTTAATGGGAATAATATAAATGTAGAAAGGGCTAAGAATTTTCCTTAGGATTTCACTCTGGCAAGTCCTCCTGGAGATTTACCCGTGACTGTTTTTATGACTGCAATTTCCTTAATATGGAGTCTCGGCAATTTCCATCATCATAAATCCCTTTTATACACTTAAAAGCAGAATTGAAATGTTTTCTAGTTTTTATACCTTGACTCTTCACTTAGATATGTTATTTCTATCTTGAGATTATGTTAAGTAACTATTATAGAAGAATTTGAAATTATATAGTAGGAAAAAGCTAGTATACCACCTCAGAAATTTTAACTAATATATATAATTCCAAATGCAAAGTGAAATATTTAAAGTAATTATTCAAGTGAATAAAGAAACCATCTTTTTCCAATTACTTGAGTATTTTACATAAAGTTGCTTTTATGCGCTTGACTTTGTGTTTGAATTTGCAGGTTTTTAGTATCTTCAAGTGGATCTTATTTGGTCAGGACTTTTTCAGGAGCAAGGAATAAAAGAATCACAGTGAAACTGCTGATTACAAAAAAAGAAAAAGGAAGAAAGGAAGGACAAAAAATTATACTGGTTCCCATTAGCTTAAGACTTGGTGGATACAGATGCTCGAACAATAACGTCAGTAACCTGCCTTTCTCCATGCCCGGGATCTCCTGCCCCTTGGGTCAGTGTCATGCTCAGGCAGGCTTTCTTCACGTAGTGGCAACTGCGCTAATCAGACACTCCAAATAACATCATCTTTAGTGCTCGTGATCTTTGAAGGAGAGAGGTCTTCTCCCAGTAACTATATTAAATCCCAAAAAAGACTCTGATTGACCTTACTTTGGTCACATGCTCCCTCCTGATGAAGCTCTGAGTCAAAGGAATAGAGTTCACTGAAAGGCCAGCCTGGTTTGCAAGCTCACCTTGTGGTAAGGGAGGTGGGCCATGTGATTGACAGCCCCATTCGATAGAGGAGGGAGAATTTTCAAAAGCGTCACTAATAGTAGAGACAGTGGGGGCTGGGCAGGTAAAAACAGATGTTTATTAAAATATTACACTTTTTGAATAAAAATCTTTTCCAAGAAATGCAAATAATTTGAAACAGTTCAAATAAGCAACATACTTAAACAAAAGGCATTAGAAATATACTCAGAACTAGATTGCATCATTATCACATTTAAGATAATATTTTATCCTCTTTGAATCTCAGTTTTGTTATCTGAAAACGTGGGAATTATCCTTAACCTTCTAAGAAATCATGCAGATTAGAAGAGATGATACTTGACAGTGTCTTGTAAACAATAAAGTACTATCTATATAGTTATCAAATATTATGATTTCTGAGAAAATCAATAAGAAAGCAAAGTTACCTGTGTTAAAGTTTGGAAAGTCTCTGTCTTAGAAAATGTATTTCATTACACCTGTTTTGTTTTTTCCTGAGGAATCAATACTTGAATACAACACATGTAGATGCTTTGCAACAGGTTCTTGCTGATGATGAGGACCGTGATGGTGACAGTAATGGTGGTGATAGCCATAGATAGCTATTCAATGAATTCTTAGAGAATTAAATGTATTGCTAGATTTCGAGGAGATGAAAAGACCAGTGTAAGCTAGTTTAGTGAGAAAAATAGAGGCAGAGAGATGGCAGACAGAGTTGAATAGCTGGTCTTAAGTTTAGGCTGAGCTGCTGCTCAGCAGCTAACAGAGCAGTACTCTTTAAAGGAAGTACTCCTAAATACCAATGGTTTAATGACCACGGTGCCATTGAGATAATCACTCCCAGGAAATGTTTTGCCAGTGAGATTATCTTAACTATCAACTGAAAAGAAAGAAAGAAATGTTTTATGGATGATTCAGTTTCACCTGCTATGTGCACATTTTAAGAGAATGAATTAGTCTGTTTGAATCATCTTTACGTGTTCCTTTTAGTAAGGAACTCAAAGTTGGCTAAGTGGCCAGCACTGTTACAGGAAGAAAGGAAGAAAAAACAGAAACAGTAAAAAGACATTCTATATTGACAGGCTGTTTCAGGCACATCACAGGAATAAAGGTATCGAGACAAAAATATACGAAAAGTGAAAGTATTTTTGGAGTCACTATCAATATACATATTAAAATTGCTCACCCAGCACGATCTGGCAGATTATAGAGATAGAGAAGAGAGAGCAGTACGTGCCAACCCAGTGGCATTGAAGTAAAATCTAATTGTACAAAAACAGTCTCAGAGCTGAAAATTATGAGAGTTCGAAAATACTTTGGAGTTCATTAGTTTAACCCAGGAATATGCTTATAAATATTTAATAACCATCCCTCCAGGGGAGGAAAAAAGCCCTGATTTGTGCAGTGTTTTCCATTTTCTTTCATGTCAATACTCCCACCATGGCTGATTTCAAGTTACCGAGACGAGGTCACTGAACGCAAGTTGGGAAAAGATAGGGCACAATAGGCTGTCATGAGCCAGTGTCAGAGGCTCCAGCACACAACTGGCTCAACAGTACAATTTCACAAATTGGAAGGCAGCTGAGGCCAAAGGAGTTGAGTGACTGGCTTTGAGTCATGCGACCATTTAGCTAAACTGCTGCAGCTAAAACTCAGGTTCTCCCCCACGCCGCCCCTCAGTATTGTGAACAGATGATGAAGAAAGGACCATGGCTGATTGATCGGTGAACCCGCCTGGCTCCCCACCCTCGTTAAGTTCCCCTTTAGGGGCCCCTATAGACCTTTCCACATTGAGTTTAAACTGTGGTCTGTCTGTCTGCCTTCCCTACTAGTCTGAGATCTCACTGACAATTGAAAAATATTTTATTTTTGTGTCTTCAGCACTCTGCACAGTATCTAGAACAGCAAATGCTCAAAAAAATATTTATTGAGGGCATGAACAAACAATAATAATAGAGAACATTTATTGGCCTACTCTGTGCCAAGCCCTGCTCTTAATGGCTTTTATGCATTAACGTATTGAATCCTCAGAGTGACCATCACATCAAGGTAGGTACTATAATCACTCCCATATTTCAGATGAGAAAATAGAGGCTCAGAGAAGTTATTTGCCCAAGGTCACACAGACAGTGAATGGATTCAGAGCCTGCAGTCTGTCTCTAGAGGCTGTGCACTTGACCACTCAGCTGTCACTCAGTTAACTGGCATTGTTATCAGGGTGCACAGCTCAGTAACAAACACTCCCAAAAGCATTCCTCCATTTCTTATGAAGGACACACACAGTTCCTGGAGAAGGTCTCATCTGACCAACACACACCATTGCTGATGGGGAAGAGCCTTAATTGGAATGATCAAGGAAATAGGATGTATAAGTTTTCTTATTATCTGAGGATTAAACGGAAACTCATATTGTAATTAAAAATCCTGTTGTTGACAATGGGCCCTAGTCCTATTTTTTTGCTTTAATAAAAAAATTACCCTGTCTTTGATTTCTCCATCTGAAAAATGGCATCATCGTTTGCTAGCAAGAGACTATAAAGAAGGTGTGGGAGACTGGGTTGCCAACTCCAGGGGTATTCTGCAAGTTTCTTTGCTTAAATAAAAAAAGTCTCCTCCTTCCCTACTGATTTTCTTATGATTTTCCATCTCATCAAATGAAATAACAAAAAAGCCCGTTAGTACGTTTGTACATTTTCTTGGATTCCAGTTAATTGACGTCAGTACCATGAATGACTTATGTACCAACCTTAAGATAAGAACCTTATTTTTAAAACATAGTATAATACCTCAGATTTTTTAAAAAACAAGATAATTTTGAAGGCTCTTTCAAGAAGCTTAGAAGAAAAAAAAGTCATTCACTCTCCACGCTACGTTAATGGGCATCAAGTAAGATGCAAATTGGCTACAATGCTTTTTTTTTCTTTTGGCAGTAATGGTTCATTTATTTTCTTCCTTTATTGTTTTTCCTAGAGAAAAATATGGTGATAAATTATTTATTAGGCTAATGTTCCCAATTTTAGAAGATACGCTGATACTATCGAGAAGTACATTTAATTTTTCCACATAATACATTCTAGAAGGCTTCAACGTGTATTTGCAGTTTATTTACAGTTTGTATTTGTCTTCTCATAGGACAGCTTGTCCCAAATCCTTTTCTTCTACTCCTTGTCATTCCCTCTACCAGCACCCAAAATTTTCTAGTACATTTCAAAACAATGAGGATTATATATAAAAATAGCAAGTACAACACCCTACGTTTATGTTTATATACGCTAAGTAATCAAGTGCTTTCAAAGATGAAATCTGTTTTTGATACTTAAAACAGCCATGTGAGGATGCTGGACCCTGGGTCTCAGAAGTGGGTGAATTGCCTGAAGTACACAGGCGGAGAGGGAAAGGGCCAGATAATTAGGCTTAGAGACCAGAGTTCCAACTGTCTAGCTTCTGCTCCAGTCCATGCTCCCTCTTAGCTCAGGAAGCTGCTTCAGTGTGAGTGAAGCCCTTAAGAGCCCAGACGGATTCCTGTCAGCCAGACGTGGGACTGAATCTGGTTCTGTGTGACTTTTGGCAAGTTTGTTCGTCTGGAAATGGAGAATAATACTACTTCCTACTGCACAGGGTATTAATGAAGAGTAAATCAGAGGGTTCAGCAGAATGCCTGGCACCTGGTATGTGCTCAATGCATGTTACTGTTATTTTTATTATTATATGGTTTGAACCTCTTCCAATTCTTTACCTTAATGAAGCTTTGCTTTGCCCTCTGGTCCAACTATAATTTTCTAGCCTTTAAAGCCTGTATCCCCAATCAGATGCCTTCACTTGGACCCTGAAATTCATGGTGTCCTTGACCTTCTGCCTTGGGTTTCTTCCATACCTCACAATGTGAAGAGGAAGTCATAATACATTGTGCCTTATCTTAAAGGAGCCCTCAGAGCTACTGTGCAATCCTTTCTTTCATTCCTTGCTGACCTCAGTCTGCCTGCCCTGCTGTAGGTATTCTGAACCTCCTCCACCCTGAAGTCCCTCCTCTGGAACCATCAATTTCAGCAGATGGTCATATACCCTAATTTGTTTTTAGAACATTGAGATCATATGCCCTGAACTCCTTCAGTGTCCCTGTATCTTTATCTGACTTCTCCTCCTCTCCTGCTGTCTCAGAAAGAATGACCTCTCGGGGGCTGGCCCCATGGCCAAGTGGTTAAGTTCACGCTCTCCGCTGCAGGCGGCCCAGTGTTTCATTGGTTCGAATCCTTGGTGTGGACATGGCACTGCTCATCAAACCATGCTGAGGCAGCGTCCCACATGCCACAACTAGAAGGACCCACAACGAAGAATATACAACTATGTACCAGGGGGCTTTGGGGAGAAAAAGGAAAAAAATAAAATCTTTGGGGAAAAAAAAAGAAAGAAAGAAAGAATGACCTCTCTTATGTTCAGGCCTCTTGGAAATGCCTCTTTTTGCTCCTTTGGAATGTTGCTCCAGCAATTTTTATCTCCCTCATTTGCCCTCTTTGGTTTCCCCGCTTCTCTAGGCTCACCTACTTGCAGTTCTCCTGACCATGCCATGAGCTCTCTCCTGCCTCTATGTCTTTGCACGAACTGTTCTGCCACTAGGAATTCCCATTCCTCATCCTCCTTCAAGGCTCAGCTCTAGCGTCATTTCCAGTCTGGTTGGCTGCCCTTCCAGCACACTCCCATAACTATCTGTCAACCACTATGCCTCCACCAAGCGACTGCGAGCTTCTAGAGGAAAGGAACCATGTCTCTGTATTCCCAGCACCTGCCACAGTGCCTGGCCCTTAGTACATGCCCAATAAGTGTTAGTAGAAGACAAGGAGATCTACAAATAAGCATATATCTTTTGTACAATTTAAGAATAAACTCCTCTTGACCTTGATATTGCCTTCTGTTTGTCCTTCCTTTGACAAACACTACTTCTTCACCACACATTCCTTTGCAATTTAGCATACCACTACTGAATCTGCTGAAATTACTCTCGTGAAGGTCAACAAAGAGCTCCTTGTGGACCATGTCCTCCTTCTTGAGCTCCTTGCCTCACTTCTGTGACACACTGCAATATTGGCTCTCCTGACACCTTACTGAACTTACCTTCCTTGACTCCTTCACTGGTTTCTCCATTGTGAGTATTCCCTAAGATTTGGTTCATTTATTTGCCTTCTCTTCCTTCACCTTGTCTGTCCACGAACATACTCTTCGTTTTAACTGTCACCTCTGTTCAGATAACATGTAAAGTTTGTCTGTTTCAACTAGAATCCCAATTGCTCCGCCAACCCAATTTCCGAATTTTCATTCCTTCTAGTGCAGAGATGGCAAATACTTGGCACTCATGCTTCCACTTGCTGCTGTCTCATCCAGGATGCATATTGTCTCACCCAAGACCGATCGTGCCACTTTCCCAGTTAAGGGTAGGCTTCTCCTCTGTTGCTTGGCACAAATGCTCTGTCTGCTTGGAATCTTCATTCTTCACTTATTCCAGACACCTGCTTCCTAGTGAATAATGTAACACCTGCTAATCATCCACGCAGGAGAACATTTTCACTCATTTCTCAGTAACACATCAAACTCACAGTGTTTAAAACCAACTTATCATATTCCGCAGTCTTTAGCCTGACTTCTCCTACCGACTACTCTAGTTTTGTAACTTGTTCCACTGTTTCCCAGATGACTGCTAATCATTGTTGCCTTCTCCTTTGTGAGCCACCAATTTAAGTGTCAAATCTTATTTGTTCAAATACGTCTCTCCTTCATCCCTTCCTTTCTATGGGCCACCATCTTGGTTCTGGCCCTTACTACTTTGTTAAGGGCTATAATAATAGCCTTCATATGGTCTTCCCATTACCAGATTCCCCCTGCTCTAAGCCACTTTGCCTCCAGCTTAATCTTTCTAGAGTAAAACCTTGGTTATATGTCTCTCCAGCTCAAAACCCTACAATGACTTTCTGTTAGCTCTTAAATAATGTCTGCAATTCCTATCAATTTAGTAAACTAAAATTGTCTTTGATTTTCGAGTCAAAAAGATTTGGATTCAAGTTCTGACTGATATACTTATCTGTTCTGTGATTTTGAACTTATTGCTTCATTTTTATTCACTCATTTATTCAACATATATTTGTTTAACACCTACTGTGTCCTAGGCTCCATGTCAGGTACTTGGGATAGAGTGATGAGCCAGCAGGCGTTGTCCTTGCTCTCCTGGACCTCACATATTTCTGATAATCATAGTAATCCTAAGCACAGGCCATGCCTCCTTCTCTTGATGCTTTTGGCTTCTGGTTTGTGCTATGTGAGGTATTATAATACTGTGTATCAAAGTTATTTGCATGTGGATGTTATCTCTTGACCTCATTGTAGGTTTACTCAAGGGTAGGCGCCATGTCATATTTCCCATAGTGCAAACACAGAGCCGTGTACATACTGGTTGCTAAGTGAATTCTGTTGTAATTTTGTAGACCCAGGGTTAGTCTTTGGCATAGTTATAATGCCCAGTATGTTTCTAGAGCCTCCCACTGTCCTGTCAGAATTTTGCATTAAAAAAAACATGTAATAGCTATTTGGTTTCTTTTCCTTCTAAGGCCTCTCCTTTCCAACCTACCACCCTGCCTATAGCTATTATACGTAGAACTCACAGTGTTTATAACTTGTGCACTTTAAGTTTTTAAAAACTGCATAACATCCACTCATGCTTCCTAGTAGAAATATTGTTCATGTGCATACAACGGAATGTTCAAATAATGTTCTTTTTATTGTTTAGTAGCTTTTGACCTGGTAAGAACAATATATTGTTTTTCCCTGAGAAATAATTCTAGGACTTTAGTCCTGAAGGTTATATTTTATTTTATACGTTTTCGGCTTGCTGTTTTTATGTTCCCAGTGATCTTACATTAAGTTAAGCATTTGTCTATCCAAAACAATAAGTCAACTATAGCCAAATTATAACCGTACCTTTCCTCTGCACACAAAATCCTATAAACAGCATGTGATCATATTGCTTCTAGAATTTATGATTGTTTTCTTCCAAAAGGAAGCTAAATTTAGCCTAGCAATTCTACATGCTCCCAAGAAAACAATGCCTGCTGTGATTTCTAGAATAAATGAATCTGAACCACAATTCCTTTACTTGACTAACTGAGAAAGTTTCAATATCAGCCTAGTCATTAACCACAGATATTAAACCACTTTAAACAACCAGCAAGGGGTTAAGAAAGGAATTTGCTGTGTTTCTGACTTCGTTGCTGAATGAGTCTAACTTAGTTGTTGTATCGTCCTTAGTACAGAACATTGTTTGCATCTCATAATGGTTCTCTAAAATTACTTGTTCATGGCTTGAGTTCTAAAATTAAACTATGTAGAGTCATGTCCAACCACACAATGCATCTTTATGTGAAACCAGCTAGAGTTTTTTGTTTTCACTCAATGTAAAAATTCCTGTTAGGAAGCTTTGTTTGTAATACTTTAACTGGTGTAGTCCTTTCAGTTTCTTCTTCTTTGTTTCTAATGGCAACTAAACTGCTCTTGCCTTGAACATGTTTTGGCAGATAAACATCTCACCATGAAGGCACCTGCTGTGCTTGCACCTGGCATCCTTGTGCTTCTGTTTACCTTGGTGCAGAAGAGCAATGGGGAGTGTAAAGAGGCGCTAGTAAAGTCCGAGATGAATGTGAACATGAAGTATCAGCTTCCCAACTTCACTGCAGAAACACCCATCCAGAACGTCGTTTTACACAAGCATCACATTTACCTCGGGGCCACTAACTACATTTATGTTTTAAATGACAAAGATCTTCAGAAAGTTGCTGAGTACAAGACTGGGCCCGTGCTGGAACACCCAGATTGTTTCCCATGTCAGGACTGCAGCCGCAAAGCCAATTTATCAGGTGGCGCTTGGAAAGATAACATCAACATGGCTCTGCTTGTTGACACATACTATGACGATCAACTCATTAGTTGCGGCAGCGTCCACAGAGGGACCTGCCAGCGGCACGTCCTTCCACTCAACAATGTTGCTGACATACAGTCAGAAGTTTATTGCATGTACTCTCCACAAGCAGAAGAGCCCCACCAGTGTCCTGACTGTGTGGTGAGTGCCCTGGGAACCAAAGTCCTGCTGTCTGAAAAGGACCGATTTGTCACCTTCTTCGTGGGCAATACCATAAATTCTTCTTACCTTCCAGATCATTCATTGCATTCGATATCGGTGAGAAGGCTAAAGGAAACGCAAGATGGTTTTAAGTTTTTGACAGATCAGTCCTATATTGATGTTCTACCTGAGTTCCGAGATTCTTACCCCATTAAGTATATCCACGCCTTTGAAAGCAACCATTTTATTTACTTTTTAACGGTCCAACGGGAAACTCTAGATGCTCAGACTTTTCACACAAGAATAATCAGGTTCTGTTCCGTGGACTCTGGATTGCATTCCTACATGGAAATGCCTCTGGAGTGTATTCTCACAGAAAAGAGAAGAAAGAGATCCACAAGTGAGGAAGTGTTTAATATCCTCCAAGCTGCGTATGTCAGTAAGCCTGGGGCTCATCTTGCTAAGCAAATAGGTGCCAACCTGAATGATGACATTCTCTATGGGGTGTTTGCACAGAGCAAGCCAGATTCTGCTGAACCAATGAATCGCTCTGCCGTCTGTGCATTCCCTGTCAAATATGTCAATGAATTCTTCAACAAGATTGTCAACAAAAACAACGTGAGATGTCTCCAGCATTTTTATGGACCCCACCATGAACACTGCTTCAATAGGGTAAGCCACACAGGTTCCTCACTTGGCAATTATGAGGTATAAATCAGAATAAGTATCAACGTAGAAAAGAATATCACGGACTTTTTAGTGCTTGGTAAACAGTCTTTGTCCAAAATATTTGCTAATTCTTTCCAAGAAGATTTAGGAGTTGAATCTTCATTTAAAAGTAAAATCATAGCTTGAGAAAAAGTTAATGTGGTAAGTAAAAGAAAATATAAAATATTTTGACAATTTGGGTTTGCATGTTTGCCAACACTTTTCAGATTATTAAACTTATTTCTCATATAACCTTTAGTAGTTCTGGTCAGATTTACACAAAATTTAACATAACAGCAATTACTGTAAAAAATAGTTATTGAGATCCCGATGCAAACTTTACAACCTTTAAGCTAAGACATTCGAGTTAATTGTGAGTTTTGAAGGCTTGTTGCTTATGAGGCCTCATTTGCTTACTGATATATAGAAAAATGATCTATATTCTTGGCATTACTTAAAGAAACTTAAAACAAAACAAAAAATATCTTCTAAAATGTTGGTAAATAAAACATTTTTAAATGTGCTAATATACCTCTCGGAATAAATTAGAAAACTAGAGAGGAAATTTTTGCTCCCACATCCCTCCTTTGGATCTTGACTTCAATCATGGACTTCCTACTTGCATAGCCATGTGTTTACCAAGTTCTAGTTTGGTGCTTTTTACCTGGTTGGTATTTGATATTTATAGATATAAATATTTTTGATTGATGATTATTTGTACTTACATGAAATGGTATTTTCACAGGAGATTTTAGGGAAATTCTTTGTTGATTTGATTTAGATATAGTAAAAACTGCCAGCTCTACCCAGAGGATTTATCCTGCTAGTTATCAGATCGCTTGGTGCCAGAGGAAGAACACCAAATTGTGAGACCATTGTGGTGTTGGGCTTTCTTGGTGTGAACCCAGATTTGAACATAAGGACCTGGCTCTGCCTCCTAACATAATGACCATTAGTGATCATAATTGGATGAGTAAATAGTATAGCTTTTCTAAAGATGATTTAACTTTGGAAGTGTACATCTTACTTACTCTAGGAGTTTTCAGTCTAGGTAATAAAGGTTATAATTGCAAGCAGGAAAGACATTAAACATGTCCTTGATAAGAGGAAGTATATAATTTGCTGAGGAGTACCAAGGGCATATGAATTCAGAAATATTTGCTTCACTTTGCTGAAATGTCTAGGATACTTCGTCAGATGGAAACTCCATGTAATTTTTTTATAAAGCTGAAAAAATATTGTCAAGAAAAGGAATTCATCTTTTAGTGAACTAAAGACATAACTTCCTTCCCTCTCTTGTCTATAAATATACATAATATACATACATATGTATCCCAACTAAGATTATTTTCCCGTGAGTATGTTTAACATGTGTTGCAAACTCTATAAGAAGCAATGGAATTTGTCACCAGGCTGCCCCTTTGTCTTCACTAGAAAATACAAAAGAATGAAAGGAAACAAAAGGACATTTAGAAACTTGGAATTAGGAAATAAAAGTGTAATATTAATAGCATTTCAGAGAAACCGCTTTTCCTGCATCCAAGAAATTGCTTCAGAAACACAAGTTTAAAGAGTCTATTAGGAATTCCTCCAGGGCCTCCAGAGCACATGACTTTGCTAGTTAAATCTTGTTCTGTTAAAAATTAAAAAGAGACTTTACCTTAGGAGGGTTTGTTGATATCTTATCTCATTATTTTATTTTACATTTCAGCCCCCAGATGTACAAGGACTTAGCAATTCTAGAAATTCTCAAAACACGTCTGAACTTTATCCTCCTCCTTTGACCTTTCTAGTGTTCCAGGGGGAACAGAAGGGTGGGAGTATCCAGTGAAATTCAGGTCAGTTTTATCACCCCCGAAAAATGCCCAAAATGCAGCAGCCACATCTGAAACCATTATCGCTCCCATCGCAAAAATTCTTGTGGGAATCGAGATGGAACTTGCCAACATAGTCTTCTTACAAGGGAAGCCAATTTTTGAACTAGTGAAAGTCCATAAAGACAAATAACCTCCAAACCTCCTCTATTTATTTGCATGTTCATCTCTTCTGGTTACTAAAGATCAAGATCTTCTGAGAATGAGACTACCTACATTCCCGGTTTTCACATACCGGTTCCACTGAAGGCCCTCAGATGGTTCCAGTAATCAACAGACAGTCATTGCCCAGCTTCATCTTAAAATGAAGGCACCTAGAGCCATTGCTTACGCAAAAACAAAATGATTTGCAAGATCAGACCAGTTGGGAAAGACTCTAAGCAGTAGGAAAGTCCATTTTGTCTTGGCATATTTACTTGGCAAGGCTATCAGGTGACTTAATAATTTCTTGGAACTGAGTTTTGGGTTGGCATAAAGTTTGGTGAGTAAACACATGTATTGTAGTTTTGTTATTAACATCTCTTATCCACGAGATCTTGACTGGGCACAGCCTCGGCGGGGGTTTTCTGGCCTTCCTTGAGCTTCCACCATGAGCAAAAAGGGTTTCTATCAGAGGATCAGACAGAGTCCCAGGAAACGGTCTTTTAAATTCTAGGGATCCAGCAGGTGTATCAGGCCTGATTGCTTATTTAAAATCACATAGTAGGTTGCTTTTCCCACTCTCACAGTTTATGAAATGTATCTGTGCAAATTCTTGTTATACATTTTCTCATATGATGACATCACTGAAGCCCTCTTTTGAGTCATCCCATAGTTTCCAAAGCACATCATCCTCACCTCTAAGTTACGTGTGCTTCAGAATTCTTTGATTCCACATGTAATGCTGTTTCTAAAAACTTATTTCAACACATGGGTACCCATTCATGTAATATTAGTGTTGATTATATTGGTTGTTCTATAAGAATAAGCTCTTCATCTTCACAATGAAACCATTTTCTGTTACTTTTTGTTGATGGTGGTAGTGGTGAGGAAGATTGGCCCTGAGCTAACATCTGTTGCCAATCTTCCTCTTTTTTCTTTTTCTCCCCAAAGCCCCATTACATAGTTGTATATCCTAGTTGTAAGTCCTTCTGGTTCTTCTATGTGGGATGCTGCCACAGCCTGGCTTGATGAGCTGTGTGTAGGTCCGCACCCAGGATCCAAACCGGTGAACCATGGGCCACTGAAGCAGAGCATGTGAACTTAACCACTAGCCACTGGACTGGCCCCACTATGTTACTTTTTTTTTTTTTTTGAGGAAGACTAGCCCTGAGCTAACATCTGCTCCCGATCCTCTTTTTTTTCTTGCTGAGGAAGACTGGCTCTGAGCTAACATCTGTGCCCATCTTCCTCTATTTTATATGTGGGACACCTGCCACAGCATGGCTTGATGAGCAGGGTGTAGGTCTGTGCCTGGGATCCAAACCGCAAACCCTAGGCTACCAAAGCAGAGCGTGTGAACTTAACCACTATGCAACCGGGCCAGCCCTCACTATGTTAGTTTTGAAAGGGATTCTTAAAGGGTTTGTTTACAATGATTTCCAACACTTCGAATTATGAGATTATACACCTACAAAGAATTGCTAAATCTTTAGTCTTAAATATCTTTGCTGCCTTTTTTACTCATTCATCATTCGACCTCTATAAGCATCCTAAATTAGTATTGACTGAAGTTGTTTTAGGCTAATGTGTATTCCCTAAACAGCACATTATTATTCAAAATAAAGTAATTAAGAAAATACCCCCATAATATGGAGATTGTACATCCCCAAATTTGGGGAGGAAAAAATCCTCACCTTTTATTTGGGGATAAGCAGTATTAAAAATTCTGTTCGTTATGGGGGCCAACCATATGGGGGCCTAGTGGTAAGTTCAGCATGCTCCACTTCAGCGGCCCAGGTTTGGTTCCCGGTGCCAACCTACACCACTCGCTGGCGGCCATGCTGTGGTGGCGACCCACATGCAAAATAGAGGAGGACTGGCACAGATGTTAGCTCAAGGCACATCCTCCTCAGCAAAAAAAAATCAGTTCATTTTAAACACATTAACCAGAATCTCCAACAGTATCATATAAGGAATCTATTAATATGGCAGTTATTCCAGGAAAAACTAGAATCAATACACATTGGCCCAATTTCCTACAACTGAGAATCAATATTAAATAAGGGAATTCTTTTAAATCCTAAATCAGCAAAGATCCTGTTCCCTGAATTATGATATACTTACTAAGAGAAGTGGAATAATACATTTTAGAAAGATCTTTAATCAAAATTGAAATAAAAAAAGAGTTCTTGAAATATCTCTCACCTACCCAGAAAATACAGTTATCACATTATACTTTTTCTTGCAATCCCATTATTAAAGTTTTGCTCTCTATATAAGCATTTAAAAGAATAAAAGTAGACTTGTAGCAAATATTTTCACCAACATCTTGGTCATCTTAATGACCAATGACTGATCAATTGAAGGCAAAAATCATGCAATTTGGTACCAGACATATGTGGATGGAAGTGCTGGCTTACTGCATACCAGTTGTGTGACTTCTGCCACATTGCTTAAATTCTTAGAGCCTTGGTCTCCTCATTTGTAATGTTCAGATAATAGTACCTACTTCACAGGGTTTTGTGAAAATTTGGAATGATGTATAGAAGAGTACCTGGCACAATAAGATAGCCATAAATTTAGCTTTTTGGGAGGCAACTTGGCCTAATGGAATGTGACTGAAGTCAAAGATGTCTGGATTCAAATCTGGACCCCATCATTTTCTACCTGTCTGACCATGAAAGCATTATTTAACCTCTCTGAACCCATTTTCCTCTGTGCAGGACTATTGTGTAGACAAGTGCAATAGTGTTTGTAGAAGTCCCTAACTTAGTCCTTGGCATATAATAAACAGCAGTTATTATTGTAAGAATACTTGTATAGGGTCGGCCCTGTGGCCTAGTGGTTAAGTTCGGCACACTCTGCTTTGGCTGCCCAGGTTCAGTTCCTAGGTGCAGACCTGCACCACTTGGCAGCAGCCATGCTATGGTGGCAACCCACATACAAGATAGAGGAAGAGTGGCACAGATATTAGCTCAGGGCAAGTCCTCCTTAGCTAAAAAAAAAAAAAAAAAAAGGAATACGTGTGTAAAGAAAGGAAAATTCAAATTTTTAGATTGTCTCCTGAAAGAGTCCTGGTCTGGTTCAATTGCTTATGAAGGTCTTTCACTTCTCTCCCTACCTGTTATGAGTGACCTATCTCCAAAATGCTTAATTTACATAAATCCTTTTTTTTTTCTTCTGCTGAGGAAGAATCTCCCTGAGTTAACATCTGTTGCCAATCCTCCTCTTATTTTGCTTGAGGAAGATTAGCCCTGAGCTAACATCTTTGCCAATCTTTCTCTATTTCTTTGTGTGTGGCACACCTCAACGGCGTGACTGGTGAGTGGAGCAGGTCTGCACCTGGGATCCAAACCTGTGAACCAGGCTGCCGAAGCGGAGCATACAGAACTTGATCCACTCGGCCACGGGGCTGGGCCCCATAAGTCCTTCTTAAAAAAGGAGAGGTGGGGAATGGTGGTGGTTTGGGGGTAGTGAAAATGACGATTGAATCAGAATTGTACTGTAGTCAAGCTAGAAGGTATAAGGTGTGCTCCTTTTCCAAACTTTCAATTCTAACTACCCATGCTACTATAAGATATTATGCTTGTGTAATTTGTTATACTCCGCATTCCAGAATTTGCAGATAATGCAGTTTTAGAAAAAAGTCAACCTCACAGGTTGTTTGTATCAAGCTTCCTTGTTTTTAAATATCATTTATACTCACATTCAAAGAGTAGCCAACTGCTTCCCAAAATAAAGGAAACTTAAAGTAGTAATTTTCCATCTCCGTTTCAATGAGTGCCAAAGTTAAAGGGTCACCACTCAGAGCCATCAAAGGAAGAAAGCAAAGTGATTAGAACAATTTTGAATGAAAACAAAATCAAAACAAGATGCAAACAAGGAATAATAGGAATAGGCAGAAAAATAAACATATAGTGATGTTTCTTTATTACTATTATGAAGATGATAGATGAGTAAAATTGGGTTACATTTAAGTTGTAATGGAAGAAAATAATTGCAGCCTTCCATCAGGAAACCACAAGGACCATTATTGATCTGTCATCCTCAGGGCATGTCTCCTAATATTTAATAAAAAAAAACCAAAGATTTATAACTCTTTATAAGCCATATATCTATAATCTCCCACACCACACCATTTGAACTGAGAATGTGGAGTCAATGTTACAAATAACATCCATGTAATTATACTGGTTTGGCATGTCTTATTTAAACAATCTAGCACTCTCCAGAGAACGCATTATGTTTTAGGGATGAAAAATGTGAAGTCAGATTTCAGGGTTTTTTTTTTTCACTTCCTATGCTCAGAAATAAGAGACTGTTATCCTATATGAAAAATGTTATTGAGGATTCTTCATTCTAAACACTAAATATCTTGGCCATATGCCAACTGTAATAGCTACCAAAGCAAAATCTTGCAGGAAAGAAAATCCTTAAAGTATAAGGATTCAGTATACGTTTTTAAAAAACCTAAGTACACCTTTATTAATTTTACACTTGACTCCTTTCTTTCTGTAAACTCTTCTTTATTCTCTCTCGGGCTCGGGGCCTCTCTGCTCCCTAACTTGTGTATTTGAATTCTCCATGCTACCCGTCCCAAGAAAAGTGGCATGTGGCCTTATTCTATTGAAAGGAATTTAAAATTATTTTCTTTCTAGAATTTTGTAACACTTTTTGAGATCACTGGGCACACCCTGAGGGTATTAGAAAATGTGTAACAGAGTGAACCATTAATTCCTTTTGCTTTTTTCCTCTCCCTCTTGCTGACCTTTATTTAAACCATTTCCTAGCTTATTCACAAGTCCACCCCAGGAAAGAATGAAAAAGCAAAGGCAAGACGTTTTTATAAGCTAACAGCAAAGAAACATAGGTAATGCTGAAACTGTCACCAAAAACGTAGTTGGGCTTTACCTGTGGATGATGTTGATTCATGATTGATGGATAGCATTTCCCACGTGGGGTGGGTATTTAAGCATTAACTGTGCCGAATGCATTTTAATTTTATTCTCCGTTGTTCTTAATGTTTTTTGAAGCAGGTGGTGTGATCTGTGTTTTATTTAAGTAGTTGATTTTTACACGAAGATTCATTTGGTAAAATAAGTGTAGTAAACAAAAGGAGTTCATGCAGAAAAGTTAACCTTAAAGTTGGTTTTTGAAAAGCTGAAGTGTTAATAGAACTTTGAAGACACGTCTCTAATACGTGATATTTCCATTGCCATACTACACACGATTAGAGACTTCTGAAAGCATGTGGGATCCTGCATTTTTATAAGAATATTCCTGGAGTAATAATGGATTTTCTCACTCGGAATAATATGTCAAATTTGGAGTGTTACACCCTTATTTCAGACTTCTATCTTATCCGCCACCGTCCCACCCTGCATTCTCACCTCCTCACTCTAATAAGAAAAATGAGGATCTGTCAGAATTTGGCTAGAAGACCCACTGGGAATTTCTGCCATTGCTTATTCATGGATTGGCACAGATACTGAGTCAGTGGGCACACGGAGTCCAGAATGACTCAGTGCCCAGATGTGCGGTGTAAGTGGCCTCTCCAGCAGCCAGGGAGGGCTGTAAAGGGCGCGTTTATCAGAGAAATAAAACCAAGGGCTCAGCTACTCTTGAAATTGTTAAAACTCCCTTGATTTTTTTTTTTTTTTAATAATAGTGAATGAAGTAAGTGATTTTAGGATCCTGGATACATTCCAGTCTGCTAATTATATATTTTTTTCTAAGTAAAATGTTCCAGGCAGGTTCATTTGCATGTGAATGACTTGCAGAGCAATGCTGACTTCCTATCCTCAAAGCTTGGGGAGGAGGTTTACTGCTCTTCACCCTAGACTTGGGCTGGTGCTGGAGCGGATGAAGTGTGTCTACCTTCTAGACTTCAAAATATCCTCTAGTTTTCCAAAAGAAGACGGAAAAATGTCTTACAGATGCGTTAAATATAGACTAAAGGCTGATTTTAACCATTCTTGATGTTCACAAATAGGAGAAAATGGCTTATGAATAGTATACTATAAAACAAACAAATAAAAATTCTGAGTTCACACTGAAGTCTGACTTCAGTTGTCCTATTTGGGTAAATCACCAAAATGTTCATCAATCAGAGGACATTAAAATGGAAAGTGATATTTCAAATCGTGCTCTAGATAAAAGGGGTGAATTAAGGTCAGTTTTGATTTGTAAAGCATTCTTTTCTCGAGCTGATTTTATGAAAATTAAGTTTGCTGACTTGTCATCTCAAAATACATGGATTATTCATGATTTGCTAGAATTTGTGTCCATGTCCCAGAAAAGTGTAAATCCGTATGACATTAAGTTTTCTAATGACATTTTAAATTTAAAATCTGATTAACACTTGCATCTAGCAGCCAGTCTACTAACTAAACTGTAGGTAAAGTGGTGCTCAGGAAATGGGCAGAATGCAAAGATTAAATTGGTCTGTTAGCTGAGCGAATCAATAGTATTTAGTGCTAATGCACTAAGCAGATTACAAGCACTAATGCAGTGGCAGTCAATAGCAAAAACGAATATCTCTAAAAATTATCTTGACAATAAAATGTGCAATATTTTCCATTTATTTTAAGCTAATTACATTACACGCTTGTTCTTCATCTTATTAGTTTAAGCCGAGTGCTAGAAGCCTAACCATTTTATTTAGTGCCTAAAACAACCAAAAACTTGTTATCATTGTTTTCATCAAGAGACAGGGGAAGGGATTTATTCCGACAACCAAGATTCAACAAGAAATTCAACAGCTCTTTCTTGAGTGCCTAACTCTGCTGGTATTACAATGGTGAATGAGATAGGCATGGGTCTCATTTTTATGAAGGAGACAGACTAGGAGAGGAAATGACAATAAACCATCAGTCACAACAATAAACCAATACACCATGATAATTTTTGAAATATACTGTGAGAGAAATAAACGTCTGTGAATGTAAATGAGGAGGAGCATGTTGATTTGGCAGTTTCTGTTTAAAGAAAAGTTGTCAGTGTGTTCAAACTTTGTCTTTTCTTTGATTTCTAAATGAATCAAGCTCCTTTTCAGTAAGTCATTCTTAGTCTGAAGAAGACAATGTGAAGATTTCTAGGAGCTGAGGGCATAATTTAGGTAGCACTCACTCTCACTGCCTCTCATTGCCCATCACTTTATCAGCTTTTTTGAGAATAGTTATTTCTTATATCAGTCCAAGTTGTTACTTTCTTGTCCCCCTCTCCTTTCTTCTGTGGCCGACACTTGGGACCCTATTTGTCAGAAGAACCTGTGTTTCTTGGGAGTGGAAGAGATTGTCCTGTTACCAGTAAGTCTTATGATAGAATAAATCATATAATTCCAAGAACACACAAAAAGCTCTTTTGAACTATCAAAATTATAAAAGTTGATAGAATTCAAGGGAATGTGATGTTGAGTGAGTCCAAGTCATATTGTCTTTCTGCATCTGTGTATTGTCCTCTGCACAAATGCATCCATTTTAGACCATTTCCTTCTCATGAGAATCTTGTGGCCTAGAGGGCTGAGTGAGAGACGAATGCTCCCGGGCCTCATGAGGATGTCATGAGCACCTACTGAACATCCAGGGACCCGCTCTCCAGTTAGTGCCTCCTTTGTGTTGTTCTAATGCATCCCTAGCTGCAGACACATTTTGCCTTTCTCTTTCATTTTAATCATTTTTATCTATATATATTTAATCATGCAAATATCTAAATAAGTTTAAGGTCTTAGAGGGCGGGCGGTTTGTCATGCTTCTTTGTACCTAAGCATATGCTTTGCAGACCCTAGACAACAGTGTTGATTTTACTTGACAGCAAATTTTGTCTTCCAAAAGAAATCTATATATTGACACGGTAAACAGAGACCTTCTGAATTGCTGAAGTGTTTGGATAAAAGTCCTTGATAAAATCTACAGATGTATTTTTATGACTGGATCATAAAAGGCATTGTTTTTGTCCTCTCCACAAACCATGAAGATTTGAAATGCAGGTGCAAAAAATATGTGTGAGGAATCAAAAGAAAGACTCACCTTTTTCTCTGTTCACTTTGTTCACTTTTGTTTGGCCAAGAAAGAAGTAGAGTTTGCCAAAGGAAAAGATGAGGGAATAGCAGGCGTTAATCTTCAGGGCTTATTCCTGTGCCTACAAGTCAGAGAGGTCACCGGCTTGCCCCTTCCTGAAGGCTGTAATTACAGGCAGAGGACTATTTATTTTCCAGTAAAGTGACCAGAATCTTGAATGTAAGAGATTGTTTATAAGAGTACAGTGTGTGCAGGAGTTATACAAAGCCTCAGGAAAGATAATAAGGAAGTGAGACTATTTTTCTTCATATATTCACTAATATGAGAAGGTCCAAGACTCTGGAAATGTTCTAAAGTGGAATAAAAGAGGTGAATATGAGGTCAAATTAGGTGATCCTGGTACTTAAGGCTCTGAGTTAAATGAATAAAGAAGAGAAATTTTTAATAGAATATGATATATTTGCTGATTCATTAAATGTAAACTTATTTGTGGCTCCAACATCATGGTAAACAAGAATCAGTAAATGTATTAGTAAGAGTAATTGAGAAATATTTCTAATTTAAAAAACACCAGTTATGTTTCGTTTATCTAGAGCCAATATGGAAAAAAATGGACAGTGTTTCTTGCTCTCAACTAAACTTACTCTCATTTTAGAAGAATCTTAGAAAAGGTATTGATTCCAAGTAGAATTGGGCAAAGCACAAGATCACTTCTGTTACTGGCCCAATATTAAGAATATTAGTCAGTGTTTGCAAAATGATGAGTAATATAAAAGTGGCAGTTTAACAATAGTAGGTATAACTTGTAATTAACATTGAAAGGTCAAAGTACAGGTTTTTGACGTGTACAAAGAGGACTAAGATATGTGGCTGCTTTAAAAAAATATATGATGGTAAATTGTGGCAATCTTTATAATATTTTCTATCTAATTTTTTAGAATAAAATGTTTATGAAAACATAAGCAGCATTTTCAAGTTTTTAGGCAAACAATGCTTTTTATGATCCTGGGTATGCACTAATTAGCTCCATGCTGCCCCTCCTATCTCCATTTGTTTCTAGTAGATTCTGCACAGGAAAGCATATTCTCCTCAGTATTGAAAAGTTGGAGTTTACTATTTGTCGCACAGTTATAGATCATAGGAAAATACGTACCAGGACTTTACCACACCTAACAAAAGAAAGTTCTTTATTAAAAAAAACCTCCAAATTATAATGGGATCTAGGGGAGCTGTGGTGTGAGCTAGATGATATTGAACATCGTATGACCCTAGTGATAAGATAACAATCCAATTGAATGCAGATGAACTCATGAAAAAAGAAGGATTATGAAATATTTGGAAAGTAAACACCTAAGTTTTCATAAGTAAATATTAATTTGGTATTTGTGTGAGCTTTAGATATGAAGTCTTTCTCTGCGTTCCCTGGGCCCTTGGAACCAACTGTTATTACTCCTGGAGCCTTATTTAATACTCTGTATGCTGGGGATTCAAGAACTAGTTAAGAAACTATCAAATTTTCTATTTTCTCTGCCACTATATAATAAAATCTCTGCTCCATGAGTGGCTGGACAATTATTTTAATAACAATGTTGGCTTAGCTTCATTTTACCTTTTTTGCTACTAGCAAGGCTTTCATTTTATACTCTAAACTCTGGGTAAATCACAAGTTAAACTGAACTATTGTTTGTTTAATGTTCTGTTTCCTTCTAACCTTATTCTTGTCTATCAACCTCAGCCCAGTTCCCCAGTGGCTCAGGAAACCCTCAAATGGGATTAAGTAATAGTTTACACAACCTCTCTCATTCATTAACCCATGTTGACATTCTCATTCTTTGTACCAACCTTATTTAAGACTTTCTAAAGCACCTTATCCAGCTGCTGGTTTGGGTGCAACTAACAACACCTATTTAATCCAGAAACTTAATATTTCCAAAAAATCATTCAGCTTATCTCAGCCTTCTTCATTAGCTCAATCTAAATCAGTCTGCTGCTTCTTTTCCTTTTTCAGAATAAAACCTAGCATCATTCATAGTAAATATGAAGTTTAAAAATCTTTACTACTTCTCTCCTTCTACATAAACACAAAGCAGAAACAAAAAATTGTATGTTATCATTCCAGACAAGTTTTGTTTTATTAGCATGTTGAAAATGATGCCAGTAAGATAACACTAGATCTTTCTGGTTCCATCCTCATCCCCGGCCAGTTTGTTTGTTTCCATACTGCTGCTAGAATAAGTAATCTTTCTCGAAAGCAAACCCATTTGTGTAACTGCATCCCTTATAATAATTTGAGCGCTCCCCAATGGTTTCAGAGTAAAATCCACATTCTTTAGTATGATATTTAAGGAATTTCTTACCTTGGCCCTGGATATTTCCTGGCTCTTACCAGTGTGGTGCTGGTAAATGTTTAACTCTGGGGAGAGAGGGATCAGAAGCCCCTGATTTGTAGTGTTTGCCCATTTGTGCGGTCTAAATACCCCCAACAAACCAACTTCAAGCTATCAAGGTAAAGTCACTGAACAAGAACTAAGAAGAAATGTTCACAGTTGTTTCTATAATTCCTAATTGGCTCTGTGTAAGCTCTATAATTGGCTCTCTATATAATGTACAAGATGGCTCAAGCACACCACTGCCACTCTACCCTATTCTCAATCTGTCTTTTTGTTTTTGTCAGAATATTTAAGTTCTACTCTCTTAGCAAATTTCAATTATTCAATACAGTGTTGTCAATTATCGTCACCATGTTATACATTAGATCCTCAGACCTTATTTATCTTTTTACTGATAGTTTGTACCCTTTTAGCAACCTCTCCCTCACCCACCACCTCCTGGCAACCACTTTTCTACTCTGTGTTTCTATGAGTTTGACTGTTTTTTTTAGATTCTACATGAGTGATACCGTGCAGTAGTTGTCTTTCTCTGTCTTATTTCACTTAGCATAAAAGGTTTATCTATATTGTCACAAATGACTGAATTTCTTTCCTTTTTAAGACTAAATAATATTCCATTGTGTGTGTATATCTATCTATCTATCTATCTATCTATCTATATATATATATATATATGCCACATCTTCTTCTTTATCCATTCATTCGTTGACAGACGTTTAGGTTGTTTCCATACCTTGGCTATTATAAATAATGCTGTAATGAACATGGGAGTATAGACATGTCTTTGAGATAATATTTTCATTTCCTTTGGATATATATCCAGAAGTGAGATTGCTGGATCATATGGTAGATCTATTTTTAATTTCTTGAGGAACCTCCATACTGTTGCCCATAGTGGCTGTACCAGTTTACATTCCCACCAACAGCATACAAGGGTTTCCTTTTTTCTACATCCTCTCCAGCATTTGTTATCTCTTATCTTTTTGATAAGAGACATCCTAACAGGTGTGAAGTGATATCTCATTGTGGTTTTGATTTGCATTTCCCTGTGATTAGTGATGTTAAGCACCTTTTCCTGTGCCTGTTGGCCATTTGCATGTCTTCTTTGGAAAAATGTGTATTCAGGTCTTTTCCCCATGTTTTAATTGGGTTCTTTGGGTTTTTGCTATTGAGTTTTATGAGTTCCTTGTATATTCTGGATATTAACGCCTTAATGGATATGTGTCAACCTGTCATTCTTGTAATTCCCAGATTCATCAGTCTCCCTCACAACCTGCCTTAACACATATCACTTTATCTGCCTCAGATTCCCTTTAACACTCATTTTGTCAGGTTAACACTTTCTCCTTATTGTTTACAACTGCACTCAGGCATTTCTTTCCCCTGGGAATCTTCTCTAGCTTTCCCCTCACCCCCATTCTGGATAAGCTGCCTTTCTTGACTACTCCAGTAGCACCCTTTGCTTATTTCTACCGTATCTTTTACCAAACTCTGTGCTGATATGTTCACTGGTTCCCTCATTAGCCCCCTGAAGATATGGACTATGGCTTTTATCTCCACTACCTAACACAATAGCTTGAACAAAATATATATTTATCAAATGAGTAAATAATTATAACAAAGCCCCCCATATTTCAAATAATGTAATAAATTGCCGATTAGTAAAACTAATTTTTAGATAAAACAATTTTTCATTCTCTCCCCCAAATCTCTAAAAACTAATTTATAGAATTGGGTAGTTTCCAAGAGTTAAATTAGCATTGAAGAAATTCGGGAAAGTTCCACTCACTACTACCTATGCCCTTTCCTTAGACACACACACACACACACACAGCCCTTCCTCCATCCTCCAGTTTGGGATGAAGATGTATCAAAGAACAAAGGAGAAAAATGAAAGGAGAAGAAAAGTGAAGAGAGGGAGGGTGAATAGACGGGAATTCCAGAGCTTTGTGATCAACTTTGGGAAGACACAATTAAAGCCATTAAAAGGAGAAAGAACAGAGTAACTTCTTTGCTCCTTAAGGCTTTCTTGAGCCTGTGAACAGGGCTTCCCCTCTGAGTGTGTGATACTGTCTGTGTGAGACTTTATTAAAAGATTGGCAACTGAGCTAACATCTGTTGCCAGTCTTCTTTTTTTTCTTGTTCTCCCCAAAGTCCCCCAGTACATAGTTGTATATTCTAGTTGTAGATCCTTCTAGTTCTGCTATGTGGGATGCCGCCTCAGCATGGCTTGATGAGTGGTGGCAGGTCCGTGCCCAGGATCCGAACCGGCGAAACCCTGGGCCACCAAAGTGGAGCATGTGAACTTAACCACTCGGCCACTGGCCCAACCGCTGTGTTAGACTTTAAACAACACCTTCTGGTGGATGTTGCTGAAGCAGTGGTACCCATAGAGGTGCCCTGCCATGAAGTTTGCATTTGGAATCCACACGTGTTCACTATTGCCCACCAATCTATGACTTCAAGTTCAAAATAATGTATGGGTTAAGGAAAAGAAGTGAAGGGTGACGGTCTTTTTTAATACCACTGTGACTGTGCCCGCAAGATTATACTTCACATAGCACCACCTTCCGAGGCACCAACTACATGCTGCTACAGGGAGAAACTTTCCTGATCTTGGCCTTGACGTAAATGCAGTAAGATTAGTAGAGAGTTTGGTAAGGGCCTCAGGGACTTTGGCCAGGGAGTAGGGTGGCCCACAGATTGAGGTTCTGGTCAGGAACAAGAGGAGGAGATGAGTAAAGAGTCTCACTGCACAATGGTAAGATGGAAGGAGGGATAGGAGGCGATGACAGTGATGGCAGGCTAGAATATAGTCATGGGTTTAAACAATATATCGGGCACAGCTGATGGACTCTGGTTTCATC
This sequence comes from Equus asinus, assembly GCF_041296235.1. Classification (NCBI taxonomy): domain Eukaryota; kingdom Metazoa; phylum Chordata; class Mammalia; order Perissodactyla; family Equidae; genus Equus; species Equus asinus. The sequence goes on from NC_091790.1 coordinate 173,481,343, forward strand.
CTTCTTTCACCTCTCCCGGCCCTCCACTAAGACATTCCTCAGCCTGTTTCTATTTGCGTGTGACACTGTTAGGCACACAGACCGTAGCTCTTATCACCTACAGGAAGAACTGCTTCTGTTTTATTGGTTAATGCAGGGTAATCGGTGTTCTGTCTTCTGAGTATCTCTTGTATTTCTATGAGTAAGTACTTTGAAATTTGTTTTCTTTTAACTAAATAGAGAAAAGCAGAAAACCTCTAACACTCAGCATTACAATGTGCCTCGCTTGGAACAACTTTTTTAATGAATCACTCTGTCACTCCTGGCTGTGATTGAAGTGCAATATGAAGGCTGCTAACCGAAACCACGTGGACTTGGTCTGTTTCAGATCTGATTCACGTTAGGAAATGATGATAAAGAAGCAAAAGTTTTAACACTTAGAATTCCACAGCCCCTATTGTTGTAGAATTCTGAGTCTTTTGAATCCTGGGGAGACCTTGAGAGGAGAGTGGATATATATTTATTTTATTTATATATAAATGCATTTGTACATGTTTATAAATCCATACACACATATACGTATAATATATTCTGCTCCAAGTATTTATCTCTTCCCTCTTCACTAATCTAACTTCTGTCCCGTCAAGACCTGGCTCAACTTCAGCCTCTGCCATGAGCCTTCTCTAGCCGTTAGTGCCACACTGATCTTATCCTTTCCTAATCTGATAGCATTTACTACCTGTACCAGTGTTTTTAGAACTTATCTATCCACTGTGTTCTTTGCCCTTTGCAATATTACTAGCTGTTTTGTGTATCTGTCTCTTGTCTTCCTGTGTGCATGGTACCTTCACGGGACATTGAGGAAACAGACTGGACTACAGGTAGAAGCATTTGCTAGGGTTGGCAAGCTGTGGCCTGTTTTTGTACACTTAGCAAGTTAAGAATGGTTTTTACATTTTTTAAAGGGTTAAAAAATAACACACAGGCAAAAACTAATGTATGCTCCAGAAACCCTGTGACACTCAAAGTCTAACATATTTGCCATCTAGCCCTTTACAAAAAAAGGGTGCCAACCCCTGCTTTAAAGCATAATGAAAAATAATAGTAGACAGGTAACAGGTCCAACCTTACTTACTAGCTGTAAGTAATTCTATTAGATAGGTGTGAGTGTTTCCATTTTACAGAAGAAGACCCGAAGGCTTGTTAATCTAAATAATTAGAATTTTAGTCTTTGTCTTTATAGGCGTTATGAAGAATCGCTAGACCATCAACAGCAAAAATAGTAATAACTATTTATGTAAGGGCAAGGACTTACGTCTTTTTTGTCTGCTACTGTATCCTTCTAGCACCCAGAACAGTATCTGTCACATGGTATGGTTTTGTATTCGTTTCCTAGGGCTTCCATAACAAATTACCACAAACTTTGTGGCTTAAAACAACAGAAATTTATTCTCACATGGTTCTGGAAACCAGAAGTCTGAAATCAACGTGTCAGCCAAGGTCGTGCTCCCTTTGATGGCTCTAGTGAAGAAGGCTTCCTGGCCTCTTAGAGTTCTGGTGGTTCCAGGCAGTCCTTAGGTTGTGGCAGACAACTTCAATCTCTGCCTCCATCTTCACATGGCCATCTTCCCTGTGTGTCTCTATGTGTCCTCTCCTCTTGTAAAGGCAACGTTCATTGAAGTTAGGGCTCACACTAAATCCAGGATGACTTCATCTCAAGATCTTTAACTAATTACATATGAAAGAGCCTGTTTCCAAATAAGGTCCCATTTTGAGGTTCCAGGTGAACATGAATTTTTGAGGGGACACTATTCAACCTGTTACAGGTCTCAGTAAATATTTTTGAATGACTGAATGAATGAAGGAAGTAACCATTTAATATATAGCTGGTACTGGATTAATTTCATTTAAACCTCAAAACAATTCTGTTATATAGGTATGTGTTTTTCCGTTTTACAGGTGAAGACCTGAGGCTTGGAGATCTAAGTATCCTCTCTAAGTTCTCACAGCTGGTAAGGGCAGGGCCAAACCTGAGCCCATGCCCTTCTCCAGTAGGCTAGGGTGATTACCACTGGACATGACCAAGGAGGTATTTGGGGAACATTACACTAAAAAGTTATAGGAGTGGACTTGAGGAAGGAGATTCTGGAATCAAGGAAGTCAGATTGTAGGAAGCCAAGTATGAGATTTCCTTTAATTCAATAGAAAAATATATAAGAGTTGATAGGTGGATATAAACAATGAAAGAAAAGGAAGAGTCAAAGATAGATGAGATCTCAGATTGAGGGAGAGGGTAGCTATTGATGCCATAAAGAAATAGGAAACTAGAAGAGGGAGTCATTTTGGAAAAAATGATGAGTTTGAATGTCACCAATGGTACATGCAAACTTGGCCTGAAGGCAGTTGCAGAGACAGGGCTGGTCCTCAGAAGACAGAGTGCTGCTGGGGTGTGAAGTTAGATCATTGCCACGAGGCAGCATCCATCACCTCATGAATCACCAGTGTTGAGCCAGCAGCTGGCTGGCCAGATGCCTGGTTATGCTACGTTCATGGCCATCTGAGGTTCTGCACACAGCCAGAGAAGATGCCCTTTCTTCCTTCCTAGAGAGGAAGCAACTCTTCCTTAACTGCCCCTCAGCTTTGCTCCCCTGCTAGAACTCCAACTGAGGTCTCAGGTTGTCGTGAACCATGGCTATTGAAGCCGTGAGGCAGGATTACTTCAAGGGGAGTTCGTGGCAGCAGAAGTGTTGGGGCAGCTTTTTTAAACTGTGCACTGAGCACAGCATCAGACCAAGTCCTCTTCATAGTGCAAAACAACGTAGTCAGATTCTTAGGGTTTGACTACACCACCCTAACAGTCTGGCTTTGTATTAAAGACCCCAAAGAGAAGCGTCTGCTCTGTCAGAGAGTTGACTCTTCTGCATTTTACAGAGAATCAGTCTTCATTGTTGAAATCTTAGACATCTGAGAACAGACTGAGAGAAGGTAAATATGTCTGAAAGAAACATAACCAGACACTGAAGTTCAAAGCTCTGTGCTTCTGCCTGCGGTCAGTTCCACACCACCCCCCTCCCAGTCCCACTGCATAAAGAGAGCACATGAATGAAATTTAGGGAAATAAGCTAAGTGGAATTCCTGAAATTAAAGCAATTGAGTTTTTAGCCAACTATATGAAAAGCCCTAGGCAAAGAGGAACTTGCTATTTTGAAATATGTATCCCCCTGAAAACCACAGAATTTGTACAAAGTATAATTATGAATAAAGTTTATATTAAATTGCTTCAGTTAATTATGGGCAGGGAGGGAAGAGAGCTGGTATGAGTGAACTGGCAAAGATTTTGCAAGATAGCACGTTTTTAAAAATCTGTCTGCAAGACTGATTTAAATTATCTATAGATGAGGTAAATCTGTCCTATAGATCAATTAAAAGAATCACTATTTTAAATATATCACATCCTTAATTATACTGAATTAAATGTAATTGCATATTCACTGCATGCATCATAATGTTAATTAGGGGAAACATTTTGAATCAAATACATTAAGCTATATACCACTTCAGTTTTCTTTTTATAAAAAAGGTGTATGTCTGAGGTAAAAAAAAGCTGGCAAGTTCTCATGAAAAGTTAAAGAAAGACTAAATTAATTATTGTTTCAAGGCTTACAGATTCTAGAGTAATTCCTGTTATTTAGCCCTATGACAGTATATAAGCTGTTGAGTTACGGAATCAAGTTTGTAACCAGTTTTAAAAAAAACAAAACTACTTACCACTGATCTCAGAGTTGATGTCATGTAATTATTTTAGAAAGAAATAAGTCTTGAAAAATTAAATGTTTTTCAAAACTTCTTTTAGAATAGGCATATGTATCCAGAATCTATTTAGGTTTGGGAGTAGCCTCTGCTGGGTGGGGGATGGTGACTGTTTACTCATGGCGTCCTAAACGTCCTGAGCAATCATTTGTTTGTTGTTTGTTGCGGGCTGATGGCAGTTTGGCGATTCCAAGCCCAGGGGAAGCTTTGGAAAGCCATCCATAGATCCAAGCGTGGTGGAGCTGGAAGAGAACTTTGAGATCAGTTTGCTCAACCCTTCCCTTTACAGACAAGGAGCATGTAGCCTAGTGCGGTGATGAAGACCCTGAGGCCATGGCCTAGGTTTAGTCCTGGCCCTGCCGCTGCTGGTCATGTGACCACTCTGTGCCTCAGTTTCCTCCTGGGATTCAGTGAATTAATATTTGGAAAATGCTGTGGAACAGTGTCTGACACATTGTGAGCACTACGAACAAATATTTGTTAAATATGTAAAATGAAACTCAGACCCAGAGAGATCAAGTGATTTGCCTGAAGTCACTCGACTCCTCACATTCTAGCTGGGGTAGGACCAGTCCTGTCCTGTAGGCATGCTGATTCTTCTTCTCTACCAGGTCCTCAGACCATCCCTAGAGTGTGGATCTGTCTCAGAAATATGTAGGAACCTGTAAGTAAGTGGCATGATGCAGCATAAGGACTATAGGATTTGAAATCAACAACTAGGATTCAAGCTCTGAATTTACTGACAACTCTCTGAACCTCAGTTCCTTCATCTGTAGAAATACGATGTTCATGACAAACGCAAGTCACAAACTTGTTGAGAGGATCAGATGAGATAATGTACTTGGGAAACCATAATCCACTACGCAGATGTTATTTAATATTATTAGTATGAGTTCCTGTGAGCTGAGAAAAGCCTTGAGAAGTTTCAGACCTGCTTAGGACATTAAGGAATTGGAGTGGAGAGATTTCTCAAAAGGCTCTCTACTTTCTCACTTCCCATTTATTCACTGCTTTCTTTTAATTTTTTTTCTTTAAATATTGGCACCTGAGCCAACGTTTGTTGCCAGTCTTTTTGTTTGTTGTTTGTTTGCTTTGTTCTTCTCCCCAAAGCCCCCCGGTACATAGTTGTATATTCTAGTTGCAGGTCCTTCTAGCTGTGCTATGTGGACGCTGCCCCAGCACAGCTTGATGAGCAGTACCTGTCCACACCCAGGAGCCACAGCGCCGAAACCCTGGGCCGCCAAAGTGGAATGTGCAAACTTACCCAGTCGGCCATGGGGCTGGCCCCTAAAATTTATTTTTAATATAATGTATTCATATATACAAAAGAATCATGTACTACATAATGTATATAATGTATTTGTGTTGTGTGTGTGTATGTTTGAAAAATAAAACAAATACGGATTTTTCTATCACTGGGCTTAAAGAAGAGACTATTACCAATGCCTTTGCAGCCCCCTCTGCATCCCCCTCAGTCATGTCCCTCTCCCTCCTAGAAAAGTGGGTAAATATCAATTGTAAATTGTCCATCTTGCTCTTGCCATTAGTTGCACTACACATGTGTATCTGTCTGAACAATATATTGTATTGAGTGAATTTTTTTTCTGATTTCTTTTTTCCTCTTGACTCAAATCTCAAGCTACATGGTATCTTCCTGTACCTTATACTATCCACTTTGTTTTTTGTCACTGTCTCCCCTCCCCTACCCAATAAAGCACATTACTTCCATCAGTCAAAAGACCTTGTAAAGAGAGACTTTAGAAGAGAGCCAGGCTTCAGGTTTACATGAGCAAGGAGCGGATATCAGTGACTAGCGGGAGGCGGGGCATCAGCTGCCAGAGCAAATGCAAGAATCCAAGAATGGGAAGGGTCTTGTGTCAGGATGGCCACTCTGAGATTCATTTCTGTCCTAGATGGTCACCCGACCTTCGCCTTAATGGAAGAAAGACTAAAAACATAAATCGAGACAGGTTTGGATGCCGTACTAAGGAATTTGGACTTTTCTTGAAGGCCTTTGGGGAACAACTAAAGTTTTGAAGCCGGGAGTGATGGCTCCTAACTGCTGCAAGGCAGTTGAGATAGGAGGCCAGAAGGCCACTGAGGAAACATCTCACCTGGGGCAGGGTGTGGGTGTGGCTGGAGGGCTGCACAGGAGAGACACTGCAGATGGGGTTTAGCAGGACTTAGCCGCTAGTTGGATGTGGGAAATGCTAGAGAAAGAGGAGTTGGTGATGACCGAAATTTCACAGTTACCTGGATGGAACATGGTGATGTTCATTAACCTAAATAGGTAACAAAGAGAACTAGACATGAGAGCCAAGCTGATTAGAACAGCCCAAAATGCGAGTGGTCATCCCTGTGCTGTTAGCCAGAAAAACATTAATTCCAGCCTTTCTCTCAGCAAAGGAATCAGGGGTCAGCAAATCTACATTTCCTACTTGGAAGAGTTGTAAGTTTTTTACATGTTAAATGATAACTTCTGTTCAATGATTCCAGCTCTCTGAGAGTTGTGACTTCTCTGACTTTCATTTTTTCATATAAAATGAGGAGCTGGAGTAAGATGGTCTCGAAGGCCCTTTCCATTTTTGTAATTGTGCAATTCTCAGAACTTTGCCCAGAATAGTAAACAGTAGCAAAAGAAATGCATGAGCTTGAGAATCAGAGAGAACTAAATTCTAGTGCCAGTTACAGTGAACTGGACACTGTGGCCACACCCTTGGCTGCCCTGAACCACCTCCTCCTGGAAATTGAGCGCAATAAAAGCTCACGGGGCTGCTATGAGTCCGGTTGATGTGAAAATGCCCAGCTCAGTGCCTGGCACAGTGAAGGTGCAGGGTAAAGATTCATTTCCTCCCTCCCTCCCTTCCTTCCTTCCTTCTTCCTCCCTTTGTTACTAAAGGGAGAGCATTAGTCTGGCTCCCCAACTCGTGCTGGGGTGAGACCTTCTCTGTAGACTCTTCTGCGGTGCCCCAAAGCAGCTGTTGTACCAGAGAACTGCTTTCCACCAACCTTGCTTAGTTTTACCCCAAAGCACAAGGCCTCCTGGCTTTGAGGGAAGTGGCAGTGGCAAGGAGACCTCTGGCAGCAAGTCTGTAGTTGCTCTTCCAGCTGGACCCAATCCTGCCCCAAATGCAACACCCAGGAGCTAACTGTGTATCACACAGTAGAAGCAGCCACCCCAGCATCCCTGCACAAGTAAGCAGCAAACATGTTCGCTCATTATCTTTAAGGGACGTAGTGAGTCAGACTGAGCTTTAGTGATATTTGCACAAGGCTTTACCTTTGCAATGCTGAGGCTTTGTAATGGTTAAAGTGCTACTCTTCAAGCTCAAAGACAGCCTGCGGCTCTGCAGGCCAATTCCTGCCACGCTGACCCCAGTCATGGAGTTTATCAGGATTCTCCGAGGGAAGAGACAACGAGTAGTCCCCTCTCCTACAGTGAACCCTGGAATGTCACTCTCTCCTGGATGCTAATGCCCCTACCCCTCTCCTGTAGATCTCAGCTATGGAGAAAGTGAAAAAGAAAAAGGTGGGGCTCCCCTGGCTTATGAATTTGAATGCCACCTGAACCTGACATGATGTTTGTTTTTTGGCTCCAAATTGCACAATTTTTCAAGGTAAAGGAGTTCCATAGATCCTAGTCCAACATTGTGCAATGTTTCTTTACTGAGGAATTTGTTTTGGGGGGAAATAGAGACATAACTTAATCCTGTCAGTCCTGGAGGAGGTACCGTTTAGAGAGCTTGTTATTTCCTGAAGGAGCAATCTTGAAATGCACAATATAAATGTTACGTTAACTCTGAGGCTGAGTTCTACGTTTATGCCTTACATGTGAGGAAACAAACACAGAGAAGCTGAAGTTCTCCTCATACTGCTCTCCTGCCATTTAGAAAAGATCAGCGAGTTCCTGCAGGTTTGCAAACACTCCAGGATCCATCTCGCCTCCATTCCCCAGCTCACCTTGCTCAGCAAGACAGACCACAGAGCAAGCTGGGTAGGCAGACGGGCTTTCTCTCTGGTTTCTTTGCATATGCCTTAATTTTCCAGCAAGTTGTTACTAAATACCTACTGTGTGCTGGGCATGATACACAAGGGGGATCAAAGATGAATGAGACAAACCCTGTCCTCTTGTTAATTGAAGGCTGCTATTAATTTACAGTGTAAAACTCTACTCCACACACAGCCAATTGTTTTCCATCCCAGTGAATCCATTATATCTCACCAGCACCGAACCCCAGGTCAAGTTTGAGGCTTTCAAGTTCCCAGAATGCCACCTAGACGTAGAAAAAAGTAAGAACGAGCAAGAGAAGGAACAAAACCACAGAAGCTGGCCCTGGAGAGCAGTCACTTCTATAATGGAAAACTTGGGATGGTGTTTGATTTAAAACTCGTCTCTGCTCCTTTAAGTAGCTTCGCTTAGCTCTGGCTATCTCTGCAAAATGGATGATTGATCACCGATAGAAACTTAATTACCAGTTAATAGGTTACTATTGAATTGCTGGTACATCTCAGTTATCTGCTACTCCTAAGAGCAATCTACAGTACTTTAGTGAAGAAAAGCTTCTAATTAAATAGTGACATTGCACTCATTAATATATCAAAATAAATGTCTAGAACTAGGGCATTTTATTAATTACAGGAGTCCGTAGGTTTAGCATCTGTGAGATTCTCTGCTTGCTCATTTATCGCCATTTAAAATGAAGAAACAGTTGTCACCAAATAAAACAGCATCTTAGGTGATTTTTAACCTTTAATGTCAATAGACATAAAAACTTTGCATTCTATGTGACAGAAGTCTGATGTTAAGAAGTAGGGTTATTTTACATAAGGATAACTAAATTTTTTATTTCAGTTTGTTCTTAAACATTAAGTTGGTTTGAAATATGCTGTGACAACTTTCTGATTATTATAAATATAATAGGGCAATAATAGAGAATTTCTAATCTTCAAATCATTTTCCTGGACTTGTAGCTGCATCCAAACGTGTGTAGAAATGAACTTTTTTCCTCTTTTTCTTCCAAGTTAGATTTTGTTTTCATTAATACATCTTCTTGCCCCCCATTTTCTGCCCCAAATTTACCAATTCACAACTATCTTGTTAAGACAGTCAAGATACAGTTCCTTTATTTGTCCGTTACAAACTGAAACTACCCCATTCCTGAAAAAATAGCTGTCGTAAATTGGTTCATATCTCCACACTCACTCCCCATCTACCCGTAATTGATTTACTTACTTGTTCATTCATTCAATTAATATTTATTAAACATCTACTATGTGTGATATTTCATCTACTGCCAGCGATATAGTGGTGAACAAGCAGGGTCTCTGATCGCAGGGAGCCACTTGCGACAAGTCTCACATCAATTATATATCACACAAGCAAATAGCAGTTGCAGCTGTAACGAATGCTAATGCCACATAGATAAAAGGTATTATGACAGTCTACAATAGAAGCCTTTGACATAGAAACATTTAACTTCAGGAAATGATGACAAGCTGAGATCTGAAGGAGGTGTAGGAGTTAACAAAGTGAAAGAGGTGGAAGGAGCATTCCAAGCAGAGGGAACAGCATGTGCAAAGGCCCTATAATGGAGGACACATGGCATATTTGGAGAACTGATAGAAGGCCAGCTTACTGGAGCACAGAGAGCAAGGGAGAGCATGGTCCAGGGTGAGTCTGGAGAAGTTGAGTAGGGGCCAGATGATGTAGGGCCCAACAGGCCATGTTGAAAATTTTGTCCTTGATCCTGAGTGCAATTGGGAGACATTAAGTGTTTTAAACAGAGTAATATGATGAGATTTGTGTTTTAAAAAGAAAATCTGGAGGCGAGCCCAGTGACGTAGTGGTTAAGTTCGCACACTCTGCTTCAGCAGGCCCGGAGTTTGCAGGTTCGGATCTTGGGTGCAGACCTGGCACCGCTCCTCAAGCCATGCTTTGGCAGCATCCCACATGAAATAGAGGAAGATTGGCACAGATGTTAGCTCAGGGTGAATCTTCCTCACCAAAAAAAAGGTAGAAAGAAAATCTGTCTGCAATATAGAGAAGGGATATGGAAAGAGATTGGATGAGATTGGATGTGGCAGGTCCAGTTGAGAAGCCATTGTAGTAGTCCAGGAAAGGGATGGGGTGGCTTGGAGGAAGGGTGACATGGTAGAGACAGAGAAAACTGGATGGATCCAAGAGATAGAAACTGCAGTTGGTGGAATTGGTGATGGACTGTATGTGGGGAGGAATCAAGGGTGATGCTTAGATTCCTGACTTGTGCACCTGGAGGAGTGGTAGAGCCACTTGCTGGGATGCATTTTATCGTAAAATCAGGCATGGAGGAAGATTGTAATTTCTACCTTGGTCCTGTTGAGCCTGAGGTCTTTGAGACATCTGAATGCAGGTTTCCTAGGCAGTTTGACATATGCCACTCAGCTCCGAGGAGAGGGGTAGCCTGGAGGTCCCAACGTGTGTGTCAGCTAACTAGTGATAGACGTCACAGGAGAGACTGAGATTGCCTGGGGAGTGTGAAGAGTGAGCGGAGGAGCAGCCCGAGGCTGGAGCCTTGAGAGACCCTGACACTGATGGCCAAGCATGGATGGTCCTGCAAAGGAGACTGAGAAGTAGAGGAAACTGGCAGACTGAAGCGTCAAGGTGCAAGGAGGGCTCCACAGTGTTTAACTGTCATATATTACTGAACAATATTTTTTAAAATCTTTCCCTTTAAAGTTGAGCCTAAAGGATAAATACCTGATTGAACCCTCAATTGCTTTTTAGTAAGCTGGCTACTGAGGGATTTGATGTGCCGCTTTTACATTTTTTGAGCCTTTTCACCCTAACGATGACAAATACTTAAGTGGTATTCTCTGCATGCTGGGTTGTGTGGTAAGAGAGCTCTATAAACTAGCCCATTTAATCTTTACAACAGCTCTATCAGCTAGGCATATTTCTGTAATTCCCTTGATTTTACAGATGGGGGAATTGAAACAGAGATAACGTGAATTTCACAAACAGAGAGAGATTATAGGGACTGTGGAAAGTAAATAAGCATTGGGGACCAGATTTGATGCAGGCACTTGGGTCTGGGCTTTATGCTCTGGGGGCTCCCCATGAAATATCTGTCACCCACCACCCCCCACTATCTCCCTGCACACAGATGCACAAAGGCACACTTTTTAAATTACAATGTCCTACTGTGACTCCAACGTTCATGATTATTTTAGTTGAACTTCATCTCATTGGACTTGCCTACTAGAAGCATTCCCTTTATGTCCAGGGCTGAGACATTTATGGTTTTGTTTTTCTTTTAATAGCACCAGCGAAGTTCCATCTTTAGGTATGCACATATTGAACGACAGTCCAAATTATGATAGTAAGGTTTGCCCTCAGTTTAGGGTCTATATATACACAACAGCACCTAGCAATACTGGAGCCATTTAGGTCATTAGAAATATTTCTGCCTGTCTGGAGCTATTTGCACAGTTATCCTTGCCATTTCCCTCCAAGCTCTGAAAAGACACACCAAAGAGTTTCTTACCAGCTTGTTCGCATCTGGACTCATTAATTCTATGACTACATTTTATTCCAGACACTTTTGAGAAATTCATCAGGCTGTGAAGTGCGCAATGATGAATATCGAACGGAGTTTACCACAGCTTTGCAGCGCGTTGACTTGTTCATGGGCCAATTCAACCAAGTCCTCTTGACATCTATATCCACCTTCATTAAAGGAAACCTCACTATAGCTAATCTTGGGACATCAGAAGGTCGCTTCATGCAGGTAAATGCTTTCTGAGAGTGACTGTGTGTCTGTTTTATCTGGATTTATGCAGTTAATTTGTATTTGTTTTTGTTTTTGCAGTAAGGTGTTTGCAAATATTGTAAAGTGAAAATCACAGTAGAAGCTAGAGACACAGAATGAAAGCAAAACAATGAAGCCTGGTCCACTTTTTAGGAAGTGTATGGCCTGTTTTTGTTAAATTCATGAAGCTTTCAGTTTAAATGTGGTTGCTTTAATTTTCTTGCCCAGAATGGTTTGAGTTTGGTTTTTTTTTTTTTCCATTCATGAATTCTATCACATGATTGGAAAATAAAATGAAACAATTAAAGAACTTCCAGGCGATGTTTTCCTATTTCAAGGGAAGCTACAGATCAAAGGAGAGCTATTGTGTGAACCGTGCGCCTCCATGAGAAGAAACATTCACATCATTGAGAAATATTGGCAGGAGTTAGGAAGGGACGTTATCATCAAAATCCCATTGTAACTCCAGCTCTCCTGATTCTGCAAAATGATGGGCTGAGACACAAAGAAGTTCAGATACTGGGGGAAAAATACCCGGATTTTGTTAAGAAATGCTCTTAATGGTTAGCAACAGTATTTCCATACAATAAAAGTTCACATTTCAGACTTGCAGTTGTTGTGTTTCCTAGATACAAGAATTATAGCACTTTGCAGAAATGAAAATGCTCTTGTGTTGGATCTGTCTTATGGCTTTAATGGTTATTAAGTAGAGCTTTCAACCTGAGTTCATTAGTAGATTCTTGATTAATGCAGGATGACGATGGCATCTATGGAAATGTTGACTTTCCACAAATACTAGAAGTATCTTTTAAAGAGAGATGCTTATTTCATAATTGTCTGGTATAAGTAACATCCTCGTCAGACAACGACTTCTAGTAAACCAATTGAGGACGAAGATGTTTTCCTGTGACTTGCCCGTCCGTATGTACATCCTCTATCTGTATTCTTTTACAAAACATTTTTAAAAATTCCACTGTCTTTATAGCAGTCTAGATATTGGTCGTTACCATATTTTAAATCATGTTTGTCCTGTACTAGTGGGCAGGGTGGAGCTTTTTCAAAGTCATAAAACATGTAAGTAAAACCTTCCTAGCTCAAAACGTATCATATGGATCCTGTTATCTAAGTGTTCCCACGCTTAGTCTCTCCTCCTCCCACTGCTTCACAGTTAACTACCCTTTTTCTCCCCCTCCTCCTACCCTCCCAGCTCAGTGTTCTTATTTACCCACCTCACACCGTTTAATTCTGTCCTTAGCTCCTCAAAATCTGAAGGAGGGGTGCCCGGTCCCCTCCCACACAGACAAGCACTCTAACATATTTGAAATATGGTCATATCTATTATCCTTGCAAAATACATAGTATTATGTTGTGTTTATGTGTTTTTAGTTTACATCGATGTTATTGTGCTGAATTCCGAAAGATTTGGAGGAGGATGAGAGAGGCTAACATCTATTGACTTCCTAATATATTCATTCTATTGATTTGCTTCCCTTTATCTTTATTTCTGCTTTTCTTTTTTTCTAAATTCTCTATTACCTCACCAATCCAGTTTCATATTAAGCAGCTTTCTATAGTCATTTTAGGTCTGACACTTTTTTTTTAAAGATTTTATTTTTCCTTTTTCTCCCCAAATCCCCCCAGTACATAGTTGTATATTTTTAGTTTGGGTCCTTCTAGTTGTGGCATGTGGGACGCTGCCTCATCGTGGCCTGATGAGCAGTGCCATGTCCTCGCCCAGGATCCGAACAGGCGAAACCCTGGACCACCAAAGCAGAGCATGTGGACTTAACCACTCAGCCACAGTGCCAGCCCCCACTATTTTACATCAAAAGGTTCCTGGCCTATTTCCAGATTCTAAAGTTCTAATGAAATCACACTTTTAGATAGATAGCTTTAATAACTGAATAAGTTGTGCTGTGTGACAGATGCCACCACCCAACTGATATGTCACTCATCAGTCTCATTATAACAACTGCTGTAACAGATGTTTTATTCTTGCCTCCCAGCATTTTCATAAAGGAAGCTGTAGTATGCCCATTACCTGTGCATCCAAAGCATTAAAGATGAAAATAAGTAAATAAGTAGATATTTATTTTCTGAAAAGTACTGATATCACTAATTTTTTTTAAAACCAGGTGGCTATTAATTCATTAAATACATATCAGGAATTTACTAACTTGGCTTTTACTAGGGAAATAAGTGAAGCAAAGGAAGCAGTGACACAGAATCTGCCTTTAAGGAACTAAAATTTTAGTAGGGGAGGTAAAAACATGTACCTCTTACCAAGACTACATGAGACAAAGACGTACACACAAAGGGCTTTCGAGACCCACAGAGAGAGGATCTATTTCTCTGATACTTGCCTAAGAGAACTCCATTCGGTAAAATTTTCTGTAAATAAACCTAAAGCATTTGGAGGATCAAGAATCAACGTTACTGAAATCCAGTTTGTTTACACCAAATACTATTGGAGGAGGAGTCAGGAGTGCAGCGAAGACATGGGGACCTTCTAGCTTAATCTGTCAGAGCAGTAATTACCTACCTAGTTCTGTAAATGTTTTGACTGCACTAAAGTGCTAAATCTGTTGGCCAGGCCTACGTTTCTGCAATTCATGTTTTAATAATACTACGGAGTTTCTGTTACAAAGTAGAATGGACATAATTTTTTTTTTTCCAAAGACAGCTGCCATACATGAAAAGGAACAGAAAAATGATTTTACTTCCTTCCTACCCTGAAGCCTAAAGGCAAAGTTGCTTTGCAAATGTTTTCTCCCAAGAGTTTGCAGCTGTTTCTGCCTTTCCTATTGTGCTTATGTTGAGCTCCGGCTGGGAATACAAGCTACAGCCCCAGCTGTCGGGTGCAAAGTGAATCAGGTATTTCACAGTGGTTATTTGATTAGAAAGAATTATATTGTTTAGCTAACAATATTTTATGTATGGCAGAGAAGACATTTTTGACATGTTTCTAACATTTAAACATGTGAAACTTATCCAGTACAGGTGCAGCTATGTATAAATACACTAATGTGTACATATATTTAAGTCTCTCTATCTGGAGAGTCATGTCAATATAGATATAGATTTCAAAAACAGTTTTTGTTTCTGTGATCACTCTCTTGGGATACTTTGAAGTAAAATAATATGATAAGCAATGTTTGAGATAGTGTACGTAAACGGTGAGAACGCGCCTTACAAATTTGGAGGGGGAGGGGATGAAGAAAAGAACAGGCTCGGGAGCATTAGCGCAGTGTACCCAGCTACATGGGAGAGGGAAGAGGGATTCTCGTGAAGATCACAGGACTAATCACAGGGATTGCCCACATCTCCCCTTCTGAGCTCCTCGTCTAATCTACATCCAAAAACAATGCTTGCTTGATTTTTTTTTTTTTTTTTTTACAGCTCTTGTATAAGGCCTTTAATCTCTAGATGCAAGGCATTGCTATTAAAATATTTGTGCATGACTGTCAGGCCAGGGAGAGTGAGTGGATCAGGGGCAGGGTGGGGGTGGGGAGGCACTTTCAAGACGTGTTTCAAGTTCAGCTCCACAAACATTCCCTGGGCAGCTACTTTGTCTGCATACAGTAGCTACTGCCTGGGCACTATCACAGCTGTCATTAGGTTCTTCGGCATCATCTTTGCTCCTCTCCCATCCCCCTTTTTGCTCTCTCCTGTTCCTTGATGCTGTTACCACTCATCACCCACAATCAATTCAATATGTTGACCTCTTGTCTTCAGATTCCTTTGGTTCCTGTGCCACCGTCATGGCATATCAGTGCTTTGTGTTGGAAGCCTGTGGCATATATTTTACTTTTGGGATTACTGCTATTTTAGAGTGTGTAGACACAGATCATCAATGCTGTGAGCATCCAGCAGAGACACAGCCAAATGAAACTTGAACTCGAACAGCATTTCTCTTTAGGGATTCCTAACTTACCATCTTTATATGTCTTTATAAAATGTTCAGATAAAAATATCATCTGCCTTTTTTTAATGGGTACATTATTGATTTAGTTACATCCCTAAAGAATGGTAACCTTGGTACATTTCTTTAGAAAATATACTCATGAGTTCTGAAATTTCTTTTGTGTGAAAAAGAACCAATTATAAATAATAATTTCAGTTATATCTGTAATCAAAAATTAAGCCCAGTTCATGTATAGTCACCTAAAATGAATAAATACATGCTCTTGAAATACATATATTTTATATACTGTTACATGTGTTACAATTTAAATGATGTTACAATTTAAAATACCATAAATATTTGAAACCATGAGATAATGCTAAACTTTTTTTCTGTTTTGGTTTTGGTAACAGGGAATAACTGGAATTTCTTGTTTGGGTGCTTATTTAAAAGAGTGGAGAGACATTTTAAGACATAAAATATATATATCAGTAGTATTTTTCAATTTTTATGACAGTGAAAATTCAGAAACAGATATCTTTGTGTGCAGATTGGCTAATCCTACAATCATTGTATTTGGAATATGACTTGAAAATATTATTTTAAAATTTTTACAAACTTGCTAGCTTATTTGGTTTTTAGATGCTTGAAATTTTTTACGAAAGTCTCAACCTGGTAATGACTCATTTCAACTCACTGACTCATTTCAAAAAGTTGAAATACACATCCATCAATCAGTACTGTAATAGTAAGAAAAATTGTTTTGTTTTCTCGTACACCTGCCCTTTGTAGTGTCAAGTTGGTGCAAAACCACCTCTGCCCATGTGCCAGAAAGAGTAAAAGGAAAGAACCCAATAAAACTTCATTTAATTCCGTTTTCACCACCTGGTACTTTGTCTTACCACTTTAATTTTGAGCTGTCAGCACCAATCAGCAACTTCTACTTCTTCTCACTTTTGTGTTTTTTTCTATTCTGTAAAACTAGATGTTTAGCTTGACTGAAACACATAACTCTACTCTTTGTATCTAATTTCCTTCTAAACAAACACCAATTTCTCTCACATACTGAAGAAGATAGTAAACCCAGAGCGGGTATCTTAGTTTGGGCTGCTGTAACTCAATAGCATAGACTGGGTGGCTTAAACAACAAACATTTATTCCTCACAGTTCTAGAGACTGGGAAGTCCAAGATCAAGGTGCCACCAGATCTACTGTCGTGGTAAGATCTGCTTCCTGGTTCATAGAAGGCCATCTTCTTGCTGTGTCCTTATATGGGAGAAGAAGGGCAAGAGAGTTCTCTGAGATCCTTTCTATAAGGGCACTAATCGAATTCGAGAGGGCTTCAGCCTCATGACCTGATCACCTCCCAACAGTCTCGTCTCCTAATACCAGCACCTGGGAGTGTGGATTTCAACATATGAATTGTGGGGGATGCAAACATTCAGTCCATTGCAGCAGGGAACAGGCAAGAGGCATCAGAAGTCATACCTTGAAAATGCAGATCAAACTATTGAAGATTATCTAAACATCTGAAACATTTAAAAACCCCATCCCTTCATCAAGGCTTAAGTGAGCATCTTATTTCAGTCTATTCAAATGTTTAGGCAATAAATGTGCTTTTGGGACCTTCCATGTGCCTGACTCTGTACTAGGAGCTACTGGGAAAGTAGACCCACTCCCTGGATCCCTAAGGTCACATCCAGTTATAACCCAGTCTGTTTATTAATGGTGTCATCAGCTTCACTCACAGTTTTTTCTCTCCACTCTCATTTTTTTCTTTGTCTCAAACTCCAATAATTTGCATCATTTTTCATTAAAAATAAAATTTTCCTTATTCCTTAACAGAAACCTTGTATTTTTCTTAACTTTTAAATTAGAAATCAATCTAGATAATATCAAAGTTTCCATTCAGTTCTATTTGCCTAGAAATATAACAGTGTGTTTTCTGTTTTTATGAAAGGAAAATTCACTTTGATCTTCAAAAATAGTAGGGCCGGGGAGTGTGCTGCATCTCCCACTCTGACTGATTCTCCTAGTGAGAATTATTTTTGTCCCTTGTGTGCCTCCCCCACGTCCAGCCTCTCTAGGACCGTGTTTTACAAAAGTCCAGTCTGACCATAAGGGGATGTTCTTCAGAACACTGGTTGGGAGGCTCAGCAGGTGATGCTCAAGTACTCAGTCTCAGGGAGGAGGAATGGGCGGAAGGCTGTGAACCCCCAGAAGTAAACTTGCCTTTTACTTAACTTAAGAGAACATTTGGCAGAGAAATACAAACCAAAACCACAATGAAGTACCACTTCACACCCACTAGGATGGCTATAATCAAGACAATGAAAAATAACAAATGTCAGTGAAGATATTGAGAAATTAGAACCTTCCTGGATTGCTGGTGAGAATGTAGAATTGTGCAGTCCCTATGGAAAATGATCAGGCAGTCCCCCAAAAGGTTAAACATAGAGTTACCATAAGACCCAACAAATCCACTCCTAGGTATATACCCAAGAGAAATGAAAATACATGCTCACACAAAAAGCTATACATGAATGTTCATAGCAGCATTATTCACAATAGCCAAAAAGTAGGAACAACCCAAAAGCCCAAAAACTGATAAATGGATAAATAAAATATAGTATATCCATACAGTGGAATATTATTGGAAATAAAAAGGAATGAAGTATCGATACCTGCTCCAACATTTATGAACCTTGAAAACATTCTGCTAAGTGAAAGAAGCCAGTCACAAAAGACCACGTATTGTAAGTTTCTGTTTAGAGGAAATGTCCAGAATAGGAAAACCAGAAAGTAGATTCGTGGTTGCCAGGGACTGGAGGATATGAGGGAATGGGGGGGGGGGGGGGGAGCCGGGGGCGGGAATGGCTAAGAGATGTGGGGTTCCCTTTGAGGTAATGAAAATGTTCCAAAGCTGATTGTGGTGATGGTTGCACAAATCTGTGAAACTAAAAACCATTGAATTGTCCACTTTAAAAAAAAATGAGAGTACAAATATCTTATGTGAAATTATATTCATCATTCTTTTAAAAAATTAAATTCTAAAACATCTTAAAAACAAAACTGTGTGTCGGGGGTGAGGGGATCTGGCCTTTATGTATTTGTAGATATATCACACAAAATTACTTTGTCTAGATTTATGAAATTTGGAGCCTAGCCACAAAGGTTGTGTTTTATTTGTACATATTTTTTTCCCCCATGTCCTCACCCAGATAATTTGAGATCATAGCCATAACAATCAAGTAAATTCAGATTCCTCCCTACTCCCTTGCCCCAAAACATTTTAGTCTTGTATTTTTTCAAGAGCACTAAAGAAAAGGTTTTGAAACCTAAATACTAACGATTAGTTGTTAACACAGTGGCAACACAAAAGATAATTGCCAGTCTTCTATTTCATACTAATTATCCTGTTTGCCAGCTGATTCATCATGAGAATTAGATTTAGATGCTAGATTCAGTTCCATCCCTAGAAATAGCTCCATGACAACCAAAAGGAATTCCTAATTTCTGGAAAACATTAGTTCAGGGGTATTTTGAGAGTTAAAGTGGTTGCTCAATTATTTAGAGTTCCGGCAATAAGAGAAAGTGGAGAATTAACGATAGAAAAGCATTCCTGGCATTTTATAGCAGTGGGTAACAACAGAGAGACAGCTAATGATCAACTAAGAAGGTATTTGCATCTGTGATACGACCTCTGCTCAAGATTCCAAACAGTCATCTCACTTTAAAAACACAGCCTTCATGTCTTCTCTTTTCGTCCCATTTCCTATACCAAGCCACACTCATCCCAGCTCAGGATCAAAAGTAGAGCTTGCCAGCGGTGCTGGTAACATTTTCCCTGTACCATCAAAGGCTGTTTAGATGTGGAGTCTTTCTCCTTAAGCACACTTAACTTGTGCAGCCAAGATTACTGAAACAAGGAGTATTTGGCAAGGCAAATACATTGTGAAATTTGTTTTAATGCTTTGACTCATGAGTGGCTCTGGGAGCTCAGATTTGAAGCTTTTTATCCGTATTTACTCTGGTGCTCCAAAAGTGTAGCAGTTGAGTGTTTAAAGAAGAGGTCAGGCAAACAGATTCTGGCATTAGATAAAGCTCCTTGAGAACCTGACTTTTGTATTTTCTAGCTAAAATTCTCTGTCATACTTTTTTTATGGAAAATAAAGTACCTATCTTGTAGAATTACTGCGAAGAGTAAACAAAATATCCATTTAAAGCACTTAGCGCAATGCCTGACTCAGTTACCTATTATGAGAGTGCCATATATGTGGGACTCTCCAGACAAGAAGTCTTTTTTTTTTTTCTGCTTTATCTCCCCAAACCCCCCCGTACACAGTTGTATATCTTAGTTGCAGGTCCTTCTAGTTGTGGGATGTTAGACAAGAAGTCTTGACAGGGGACACACCAAATCAATCTATCCTAGTTCCAGAGGTACAAAGAGCTTCTTTATGAAAAGACACCGAAAGGTTAATCTTTTCTGGGAAATGAATATTTGGATGGACGTCAGGTATTTGATAAAGTCAAAGATGATGACCTAGTAATTAAGAAGAGATTGCTTATTATATATATGGGAAATGACATTAAAGAGAGCTAGAAGATAGGAGAGAAAAGGGTACTAGAAGGTGATTGCTATGTAACAGGTCTGAAGAGAATGGAAGATGGAAGAGGGAGAGACACAAAATGCAAATATCCATAGGAAGGTTCATAGGGATAAATAGTCTTCAGTGAAGTGGAAAGCACAGGATGAGGTGGAGAACAGAGTCAGGGTATTAAGAAAGACTGGTGTTTTGTTTTGTTTTTGACTTGTGTGTGAGAGAAGGAATTTTTTTCACCTTTGCAGTTTGAAGTGATTGGCATCAGCCAGGGAAACATGAAAAAAGCAGGGAGAGGGGGTAGGAAAAACAAGATGTGGTGAGCACCAGAAGTAAGTTAAGATCGAAAAATTGGATAACTGAAATCTGGATAATTTGCGATAGAGGCTTTAGAAGTCTCATGTCCTGATACTCTGCTCATAACCAGCACCCAGAGGGAGGCAGGACTAGTAACTGAACTTCTTTTTACTTTGCCTGCAGAAGTCACAAATACCTATTTGGCTCTAAATTTAGGAATAACAGTAGTTTCCCTCCTTTCCCATCCTGGCCAAATGACCTTTCATCTGTCATTTAACTTCTGTGCACATATAGCCATCTTGCTTAATGGAGACGTTTTGAAAGGATTAAGTGTTGGGGGTAGAACAAATGTTAAATGAAAAATGTCATGATGTTTAACTCTTATGGCTCTATATGAGGTTGGTTAGTTTCTCTATTAACAGTTCACTTTCTGGCAGTAAATTAGGTACTTTGGGAATCTTCCCAAATTGTTTCAGGCTGCTTGACTCATTTATCATGTTGAAGAAAAAAATTATTACTGGTTCCCCAGAACATTTATATGTTGTGTGTGAGTTTGAGTACTAAGCAGTTAATTACTCCTATAATTTTCATTCCCATTTTACAGATGAGAAAGCTGGGGTAGAAGGAGTGGTTGTTCAAGTAATCCTAAACTCAAAGAGGCGCATGTTTGTCCTGTGACTTCATACCCACAGCAAATGAATGCACTTTCAATGAAACCTAAATGGATTTTGGGGATGTCGGGCAATTTCAAGCCCAGATCTGTGCTCAGCCTCCTGCCCCCTCATGTAGACGCAACCTTATGGCCTATTTAAGACTGAAAGTCTCTGAGGGCTCCTAAACTCTCCTGAAGTCTGAGTGTTCATCTCAGATGGTCATCCTGATTTTATCCCTGGACTTCATTATTATTGAGTTCTAACGACAGGTCAGATGGAAATTCTATAGCTGAGAAA
Organism: Equus asinus; assembly: GCF_041296235.1. Taxonomy (NCBI): domain Eukaryota; kingdom Metazoa; phylum Chordata; class Mammalia; order Perissodactyla; family Equidae; genus Equus; species Equus asinus. Next base: position 173,502,671 of record NC_091790.1, read on the forward strand.
CATCCCAAATTAGAAATACCTGAAAGCAAGAATGACACCAGCCAACAAACCTTATTTCCAAAGAATTGTTAAAACCCTCAGGCCTCATTATACAAACAAGCCAAGAAGCAGAACTTTATTTATAATCCAAGTAATAACACATGATGGGACAATGGTTTATAAAAACTACAGCACTTCATTTCAAATTAGCTGAGGGCCTATTTTGACCTCCAAAGATCTATAAATATGGCTTAAGAGTAGCAAAGCTGGAACTAGAGCCAGGTCTGCAGACTCCCGTCCACTACACTTTCTATTATGTCAAGAGAAGCTGCCCAGTGGGAGCGTTGGGAGGATATTAAAAAATAATCCAGGATCCTTGTAGCATAAGTGAGGTCTTCTGTTCCAGGGAGAGTTTTGGCTCCTCCAGTTCCCAATACAGTCGTGAGGATTTGTCGCCATGTGCTGGCTGGTTGACTTGAAGATCTCCTTCCCTAGAAATCATTAAAAGATCATAGGCAAAAGTCTGTCCTGGGGGTTCAGATGAATTATCTTCAAGGCAGGAGATTAGAAGATGTCTTATTGATTTACAATGAGATAAACTGTTGGGCCTTTAGTTCAAATACCCACAAACCCCCCTAATCTGTTATTACCATATCATCCACGTTTTCCACTTATATTTAAACTGAGCTTGTTGGACTAAGGGTGTTTTCTGTTTTATTTCTCAGGTTGTGGTTTCTCGATCAGGATCGTTAACCCCTCATGTGAATTTTCACCTGGATTCCCACCCTGTGTCTCCAGAAGTGATTGTGGAACACCCATTAAACCAAAATGGCTACACACTGGTTGTCACCGGGAAAAAGGTAAGCCCTGTTCCCACAGGGAGGTTTCATGAGTGCAGGTCTTCCTGAATGGATATTTACAGCCAGCGTCATGTGGCTCTTTTTAAACTCTCTCTTCATCCTGGATTTACCTCGCCTCTGTCAAGTTCTTTCTTGAGTATTCCAGAGATCTTCCGAAATCAAGTTAAATTTTTATTCAGGGAAGATTGGACCTAGGGGAGGTTCTCGTCATAATGAGTACTTCTCCTTTTGTCCTGTATTTCTCAATGAGAAAAACAAACACAGAATGAGAATTCCAGTCCTACTGGCAGAACTCTAGGGCAGGCAGATGAATCCTGAAATGTGTGCTGGAATCTGATGCCAGCCAGTAATCCCTTTTCTCTGAGAGAAGGAGGTGCGTCTTGATGCCAGAATGATGTGTAAACTTACTTAGAATTTCCCAGGGGTCCAAGTGTGTTTTCCAGCAGCTTAAATTATATTCTTGTTATTTTAAAATCGTCTCAGACAGTGCAAAATGTTCCTACTAAATAGAACCTCTAATATTGCATGACAATGCTTGGGTTCACTGGACAGTAATGTTAACTTTTATCACGTAACAATAGAGGGAAGGAAGGAATTTGATTTTTTAATATTAATCTCTTAATTATTATATGATTTGCACACAGTAGATTCTGTAAAATTATATTTACATGTATCTTTGGTATATTTAGTTTTTATTTAACAAACAAACAACTCCTCTGGAAGCTCTTCCCATCACTTTTCTTCACAGATCACCAAGATCCCACTGAATGGCTTGGGCTGTGAACATTTCCAGTCCTGCAGTCAGTGTCTCTCCGCCCCTCCCTTTGTGCAGTGTGGCTGGTGCCACGACAAATGTGTGCGATTGGAGGAATGCCACAACGGAACATGGACTCAAGAGATCTGTCTGCCTACAATCTACAAGGTAGGAATCTCTGTCTGCTGACGTGTGTGTTTCTTGGTAAACACAAATAGCTTTAATGAAAAAAAAATCCCAAAATTAATTTTCTTGTTTAGCTGTAAGACATCAGCCAAAGCACCGTCTCCCTCTGTGTTATTTCTTTAGGGTGGCATTTGGGCACATCCCCCTGAGTCCTGCCCTTGGAGTGTTGACATCACGCTCACTAAGTAGATTCTCTCCTGGGCAATAGCTCTCCTTTAGTGCCGTGTGAATAAAAGTGGTAGCTAGTGAGCAGCATTGCTCCCCATTTCCTCACCCTGGGGCCTGTTCCCGCCTGACTCACCCACTCTCTGATTCCACACTACTCACTTTATCTACCAGGTGCCCAGACATGAGCCTCCACCACACATGGAGATCTGCTCATGGCATAACCCAGAACCCTAAGCTGAACCATGCAAGGTAGAGATCACAGCCATGCTGGGGCAGACAGGACAGAAGTTTTCTTCCTGTCTGACACATAGATGGTGGCCTGGACTCATCACAGATGAGACTAGAGGTTACTTATCAGGATTATGTGGGAGGAAAGTGGATGGTCGACACTCATGAGTAGCTGTGCGCCTTCTCTCAAAATTCCTGGAAGAGCAGTAAAGGAGCAACTGGTGACTATACTAACCTCTGTGCTCTGTGAGCCAATTCATTCCAAAAATATTTATTGAGTGCATACCACACAGCGGGCACTCTTCTAGACACTGGGGGGATACAGTCTGAACAAGACAAAGTGCCTCTTGCTATTAGAGAACTTAGCTTCTAGCAGTGGACTTCAGCCGTGACACTGTAGGCACGCTCTAACTCTCTGTTGCCCTGTTTGCTTAAGCATATATTTGGCACTATGAAAATCTCCCTGGCAGTTTTTTTAAATGTCTTAATCCAAATACACTGTGCTTGAAAATACTTCCCTGCCGAGGACCCAGTGTGTATTTTTTCTGTCTGCGTGTAGAACAGTTGGACTTTGGTAAATAGTTCTTGTGAAAGATTCAAGTTAAAGGTCTTGGTCGCCTGATGGAAGCCCAAGTAAACAAAGTGCGTGAGTTAGAACAAGAGACGCCCCCAGGCGCATAGCTGTTTTCATTTAGTTACGGTTTGGGCAAGATTTGTACTGGGTGAGTGGATTTTAAACCAAATCATTTTCTGTTAGGTGTGACACAATTAGTAAGACTTAGCTTGATCAGCCAGAGAATAAACCAGAAGATAGTAAGAAAACAAATTTAAATCTATACTGTAGTATCTATGCAGCTTTTTTTTGTTTAATATACTTTTAAAACTACATGCAATTGTATACTTTTTTAAACACACAGCCTTGGCAATTTGAGACACTGGAAATCTGAACTCAGCTAGTCCGTGAAAGAGAGATGGGGAGTGCATACACAATTAAATCACAACAATTTCATTGCGAAAATAGCCAAGCTGGTGTTTTAAATAAAGAGCAAGTTGAGAACCTCTACCAAGGACACATTTCATTTTGACCAATGTAGTTCCTTTTATGAGTCATGAAAGCGATATTAAAATGGTTAAAAACAGAGTAAATATTTTAGAATTTTCTGGAACCAGAGAATCTCTCATAATGTTTGAATCTCTTTCCTCTGTTACCTTTCTTAACTCCAGCACTCTAGTTGGTGATTTTAAAAGGTTGCGTTGCATCCTGCACGAGTCACTGAGGCTTGGGGCTGAACGGTTAGAGGGAAGCGGTGCAGCTGAGTCCATAAATCCCTTTCAGTTCATAGTTGTTAGAAAGATTTCATGCTGCACTAGAGCGTGACATTTAGCGTTCTTACAGCAAAAAATAAGATTATTCATCTTTTTCTTATCTGTCTTAAACTCTATAGGCACAAAACGCAGCTAATGTCTAGAGTTTCACTTTCCAATAAGTGTAAGTTAACCTGCTTTTCAAGGTACATAATGTTCAGTGGCTAAAATTCTTTGCCGTTCTACTTTGGAGAGATTTCAGGATTGCAAGCCCATTATTTTATTTCAAACATGTTATCTGATCTTGTCGTTAAAGAGCAATGAGAAATGCTTCAGAAAAGGAAGAGCATTTTCCAGTGTATTCTGAATTTATTAGGATAAAATTGTCACATCTTGTAGGATCAGATTCAATCCCAGTGAGACAGTAAAACGATTTATTAATTGATCAGAAGACTCAGATAAGAAGCTACAGTGATATCTTATGAGAGGGAGGGGTCGTGCCGGCAATACACTGTCACCAATATATCTGTGACTTTTTTCCTACTGAAGAGGCAAATTTTAACTTTCCAAGGTGTTTTTGTTGCTGTTTTTAGCTTTCTCAGGTATTATCTTGGTGGATTTTGAAAAAAAATGATCATTTCAATCATTTTCACCTGTGAAAGGATGATAGCTGTTTTTGTGGCTATTTCTCCCCTAATCCAGACAGGTGGGAGTCCAGCCTCTGTGGCTTTGTACAGACACTCATTTCCTTCCCACAGAGTTTCTCTGCCCTTCAGGATAACTCAGAGTTTGCCAGCCCATTGTTGGTTCTATCCAAGGGTGTGTAGTCCAAGACTACTTCCTTCCTTTTCCCCTGGAAGAGTGAACGTTACCCTGTAAGCTAAGGGGAAGATGCTCAGAAGCGCCCCCCTGCCCTAGTATTTCAGCCTGGAAAGAAAAGCTCAGTAGAGCTGGCCTTTTGAATCCTAACAGTCTAGCAGAGTTTTTATAATATCCATTTCTGTTGCCAGTGCACCAATTGAACACCTCTCAGTGTCTTTTCTTGAATCATCACCCACTCCTTTTTCCTTATTTAGAAAGTGATGATGTTTGTGGAGTGACAGACTTCAATTTTTACATAGAAAGCGGCAGGGGGATTCAGGCAGCGGGATCAGGCCAACATCAGCCTTGGGCAGCTGCTTTCAATGGGGGAGCCTCTTCATTAAATGAGGGAACAGCACTGTGTGGCTGCCTTGGGCAGGAGAGTCGGGGAGGATTAGCTGTCTGTTCTCTCCTACTGGATTTCTAACATAATAATAAACAGATATTTTTCCCCTAGCAGCTCTGATTTGGCTAGACATGCACGAGGTAAGTTTTCATGAAAGGCACACTGTGTAATGGATTTTATGGGTAAAACAGCTATCATAGAAGCATTAAGCTAAGACTTTAAAGGGGTTTGGTAACAAGGGTAAGTTAAGACTTTGGTTTGCGATTATTTACTTGGGAGGGATGGGAATGTTTGCAAATTGGAATTTTGCTAAAGGCCTTTCTAAATTGTAAAAGAATCACTTGGAGGCTTTCACTAACTGGCCTTAAGCAAATACCTTTCCTGGTTTTTGAGCTGCCTCTGGAGTAGTGCTGTGTTTTCCCACCATTGTACTTTACAGCACAATTTACAATGTGTCCCCCAAAAAGAGCACTTCCTTTCTCAATTGTCACAGAGCTGCTGAGGAGATTATTTTTAACGTGGAAATTTGTTTTGTCGTAATAGTTGTAGCCTAAAAACAGTTGTCTTATAGACTTCATAAGAGCTAGTGCCATCTTATGTCACAGTTGCCAAAGTTTAATTAATAAATTCAAATTTTACTTTTAACACACCAAAAGTGAGCCTACAATAATAAACATGAACCTATTGTTTATTTAACATTGAACATGGGATGAGGGAAAAAAATCAATCCTATGTAAATAATGTAAATAAATAAATGTAATTAGAAACAGTGCTACAATACAAATCACATTTGGGGCTCTCTCCAGTTCTTTTTTTATCTCTTTCGAATAAAAATAATATATTGTTTGCATTAAATATTACATCAGTTTGAAAAGGCTAAGTTTGTCAACCAACAAGCTGGTATATATCAAATAATGACCATATTTAAAGAAAAAAGAAAAATCACAAATCGGTAATAAATGTGAATTAACAAGTGTAAAGAAATAGATTCAGCTATTCATTTATTGGTGCCTGGCACATAGTGGATGATTTATAAAGAATGAATGAATGGCGTATATGTGTGGAATACCACCTATGTGTTTGTTATTATGATAGCTGCTGAATGCAACTGTGAAAACACTAGATACCAAAAGAGGTATTTTTACTGTGTGACTTTCTTCTCTGAGTGGGGAATACCATAGCAACAAAAATGTCGCACACACCCAGCGGGTGCACAGAGTGGGGCATATATTGGGACTTGGCTTCTAGGGCCCATGAAGGAGGGTTGAGCAGTTTGATCTGGAGGCCCATGAAGGAGTTATAATCAGAGTTATAAGCATGTAAGAGTCTGGGTCCAAAGTGTGTCGTCTTCAGCCTGGAAGATTCCTAGGAGACAAATACACTTCAGAGTGGCTCCAGAAGGCCCTGCATTCGCACCCAGGCTGAATCTGCTCTCTGTCCCATCTCTGGATCTCGTGGAGACAATTTGTTTCATCAGCATGCCAGATAGTTTTAACATTTGTTCCAGATTTTCTGAAATTTGTGACCCTTTTTTCCTTTAATGAAAATTCAGTTTCTTTAGTTGGTGGGAAAATGGAAGAAGTTCGGACCCTTTGAGGACAGATGTTTTGTTTGTTTTTCATACATATGAAAGATAATAATATACTGGGATTTTTTTCAAGTTCTATGTTGTTCTTGTAGGTTTTCCCAACCAGTGCCCCCCTCGAAGGAGGGACAACGCTGACAGTATGTGGCTGGGACTTTGGATTCAGGAAGAATAATAAACTTGATTCAAAGAAAACCAAAGTTCTCCTTGGAAATGAGAGCTGCACCTTGACTTTAAGTGAGAGCACGTCAAATACGTAAGGAGCTTAAAGTACTTTGCTGGGGTGTGGTGGGAAAACAGGTTTTGTTTTTGAATGAATACTTGTAAAAATTGCCCCAAAAGTCCATCTCTTGAATTAAAAAGGATCTTGGCCTATCCCGTCCCTTGTGGATATGTTTTGTTTATAATCCTATTTCCTTACCACGATTAAGGAGGGAGAAAGATGACATTACCTAGGTGAAGAAGAATCCAGCACTGGGAGTTTTTCAACCGTTTTGTAACAACTCTTCACAAATTGTCTGGTTAGATTTGAAAGAGTAGCACTAGTTGGGGGCGCTCTATCTTTAAAAGTCTTCAAATATAGAGTCTCCAACGGCTTTCTGAATAAAAGTCAGTGCACAGCTCAGTATAGTCCCTCTCTTCTAAATTCACTTTCTAACCTCAGAAAGGAGTGAAGCAGCTAAATCACATTTTTGAGACTTGATTTTTTTTTGATGATTTTAAATTTATATTTGCTCATATTTATTGGCACTGTAATATAAGGGTATATCTTATTTAGCCATTCCCAAATCCTGGGAGATAGCGATACCATTCCTCTTTTACAAAAGTGGTACCTAAAGTTCGGAGAGATGGAGTGTAGCTTAGCAGAGGTAATCCAGAGAGAAAGAGCCAAACAGCCCTTCAGACTTTACTCTCCTGATCCAAGACATCTGCTTGTTCTATATCCTACATGGACCTTGTGTAAGATCTGAATCTCATAATGAACAGAGAACCCAGAAATTTTTAGTTATCATGTAGTAACACCACCAAGCATTTAAGGTTTTATGGTTGATCCTATTCTATCAAGCGGTTATTTTATACCTAGTAGAATTCCTTCCACGGTTACACTAAGGTCTAAATCTACTCATTTTACTGAGATCAAATCAATTCATGTCATACTGTTTAGCTTAATGGCAAAACAAATTCATTCTAGAAATTCCCCTTATAAATTGTTACTCATTACATTACAAATTAGAGCCTGTAAAAGTGAAACATAATTTACTCTCTTCTTTAAAAGGTTATTTAATAAAACAAACTATATTTATACTTTTTCAGGACTATAATAAGATTGTTAATTCAAAAATAATTCTGGGGGCCAGCCCAGTGGTGCAGCGGTTAAGTGCACACGTTCTGCTTCAGCAGCCCGGGGTTCGCCAATTCAGATCCCAGGTGCAGACATGGCAATGCTTGGCAATCCATGCTGTGGTAGGCGTCCCACGTATGAAGTAGAGGAAGATGGGCACTGATGTTAGCTCAGGGCCAGTCTTCCTCAGCAAAAAGAGGAGGATTGGCAGCAGGTGTTAGCTCAGGGCTAATCCTCCTCAAAAAATAAATAAATAGATAAAATAAAATAATTCTATTGGTGGGGGCCAGCCCCGTGGCCAAGTGGTTAAGTTCACATGCTCTGCATTGGCGGCCCAGGGTTAGCTGGTTCAGCTCCTGGCTGCAGACCTACACACCACTCATCAGGCCATGCTGTGGCAGCATCCCACATAGAAGAACTAGAATGACTTACAGGTAGGATATACAACTGTATACTGGGGCTTTGTGGAGAAAAAGAAAAAGTAAAAAGGAAGACTGGCAACAGATGTTAGCTCAGGGCCAGTCTTTCTCATGAAAAAATAAATAAATAATTGTCTTGAAAATCACAATTTCATTATTTTTAAGTGATTTAAATAAGCACATCATGACAAGTATAACCACAGAGATGTACCTGTTGACATACTTTAACAAAGAGATAGGGTTTATTTATAATTAACCCAATGTTTCATATGCTGTTGAAATACCGTTTCTTTATCTTAAGTATGTCAAACATCATGCTTACAATTTTATAGAATTAGAGTTAGATTAGACTTAGATTAGACTAAGATTGAACTTTTCAATTGGTGAAGTCTGCATTGATGAGGTTAACATTTCCTGTTTTGTCTGTATAAATAATATAATGCAGTCAATACAAAGTTTAGCGTAGTAGTACAGAAACAGAATTACATCATTTTCAGCCCAAATGCTTACCACAAAACTCTGCTTGCTATTTGGAGTAGTCAGCTCACAATTTAGAGTTAATGTCCCTTCATATCAAACAGCCAAACCAGAAAATGCCTTTGGATTTGTAACATATTAAACTTTGTTTTTTTCAGGTTGAAATGCACAGTTGGTCCTACAATGAATGAGCGTTTCAATATATCCATAATTGTTTCCAACAGTCGAGGGACAGCACGATATAGTACATTTTCCTATGTGGTAAGTCTAAGCATTACTTTTCTCATGATCTAGGATATTTAATTGTAACTTAATCTATTTAGAGTTATAAACTTAACAAGTTACTTTGTTTTGTTTTTATCTCCCATTCAGGATCCTATAATAACAAGTATTTCTCCAAGTTATGGTCCTAAGACTGGTGGCACTTTACTTACTTTAACTGGAAAGTACTTAAACAGTGGGAATTCTAGACACATTTCAATTGGTGGAAAAACATGTACCTTAAAAAGGTGTTGTAAATTTACTTTTTGTTGCATCAGTCACGTCAGATTAATATCTGTACCTAACAAGTCAGGAAAAGGTTGTTCTTTTTTTGTGGAGAAATATCAAGATGTTTATTATTTACTCTCCTGCTTACAAAACTTCCTCCTTCCCATATCTATCTACTCCCTTTTGTGGATTTTTCTACCCTTCCCATATTGTTTATGACTTCCATTTTTAAGTTTTCTCCTCCCATCAACCTTCTATACTGTTATAGCTTAGTATCCTAGCTATGCTATGAGCTGTGAGATTCTGGTGATTGACAATAAATTAAAATAAACATTTCAATCAAGATTTACAATTAGACTAAGTCATTTTGGGGAGGTGCGAAAATCATGAGGGAGAGTGGGTTTGGAGGGAAGTTATGTTTTTGCTTGTTAGAGTTGGAAGAGCTCAGTTTAATCAACTACCAAAAGGATACTTTAAAAATTGCTTAAAATCTCAAATATTTTGAAGTCAAGGATGGCTTGTCTACCATAAGGCTGAGTCTGGGATCCAGTCAAATGCAAGCAGCCTACATTAGAAAGAGCTTTTTCTAAGGGCCCACCCAGTGGCGCAGCAGTTAAGTGCATATGTTCTTCTTCCGTGGCCCAGGGTTCACCAGTTCAGATCCCAGGTGCGGACATGGCACTGCTTGGTAGGCCATGCTGTGGCAGGCATCCCACATAGAAAGTAGAGGAAGATGGGCACGGATGTTAGCTCAGGGCCAGTCTTCCTCAGCAAAAAGAGGAGGATTGGCGACAGGTATTAGCTCAGGGCTAATCTTCCTCAAAAAAAAAGAAAGAGCTTTTTCTAGACCACATCAGGAAACAGCCTATGTTAGTAAGAGGTTTTTCTAGACCACAGCAGGAAATTCCCATTTGGGAGCCATTGAGTGATAGCCTCTTGATATATGGATATAATTCTAAAATATGTGTTTATCTAGTAGCTAAGGTTCGTTTTCTTAATTTTTTTGTTCAGTGTGTCAGATAGTATTCTTGAATGTTATACTCCAGCCCAAACCACTCCAACTGAGTTTCCCGTTAAACTGAAAATTGACTTAGCCAACCGAGAGATGAACAGCTTCAGTTACCGGGAAGACCCCATTGTCTATGAAATTCATCCAACCAAATCTTTTATTAGGTAAGTAAGAGTGTCTGATGAGTATAAGAAAATAATGAACATAAGGATGGTTTAGCTGTCGAATAGTGTAGAGGAATTGCAGTTTTATCTGTGGCTTTGATGCTGTTGCATTTCCTTTGAAGACTGCCTTTCCAAATCAGGAGTGAAAACTACATTCAAGGTCTGAGTACAGTTTGACTTTATCAGTGCTAGTTCACGAGAAGAAACATTTTATCCTATTCTATTACTTTTAAAATGGACTTCAGTAAGGCAGTTTAAAGTGGCACCATAGTATTTATGCTCTTATATTATGTACATGTCAATTCTGTACTAACCTTAGTGCCCAAAAGTGGAATCACCCTTTTCCCCTCCATTCTTCAGTATATTTTAGCCCTGCCTGCTTCACAGGCAGCTTTTCCCGAAATCAGACTCCCTTTGAATCAGTATCTCGTTGGACGCAGTTCAGGCTGCCTTGTTTCCGCTAATTCTATCAGTCTAGCAACAATAGTTCATTTTTCTTTGGATTTTTTTTCGGAGAGAAAAAATATTTCTTTTGCATATTTGGTGAATAAAAGGACAAATGAAGTTCTTCAGTTTATGAAATAAGTTTTAAAAACTATTTTCCAGTTAAATAAGTTGTTCCCAAAGAAGAGTTACCACTGAACTTCCATTTGCCTTTGGCTGTAACTTGCAATCACTACATGTGATTTAATTGAACTTCTCTCTTTAAATACTTGGTAGGGAAAGAACGTCTCACTATTGCTATTGCTATTTGTCTATTTTATTTTGCCAGTGGTGGGAGCACAATTACAGGTGTTGGAAAAAATCTGAATTCGGTTAGTGTCCTGAGGATGGTGATAAATGTACGTGAAGCAGGAAGGAACTTTACAGTGGTAAGTCCTTTGAATGATGGTTGTGCTTAAAGCTTTGCATCTGTGCCTCCACCACTGGCTTTCAGGGTACGTAGGATATTTTGGTTTTGCCTTTAATGTTTGCTAGTTACCTTCTTGCAGCAGAGGTCAAATAGTATTTTTTATTTGAAAACTAAAGTTATCTAGTCTTAGGCCAACATTGTAAAAAATACACACACACACATACATATATAATGTTTACACACAAATGAGGATCATCAACGAGAGGCAGTGTCTTTAAAGACAGGCGGTACAAATGGAAACCACACCATTCTCTGTCTTAGTCAGTTCGGGCTGCTGTAACAAAAATCCCATAGACTAGATGGCTTACGTAACAAACATTTATTTCTCACTGTTCTGGAGGCTGGGATGTCCAAGATCAAGGCACCAGCAGATCCTGGTGTCTGGTGAGGGCGCTGTTCCTGATTTGCAGAAGGCCATCCCCTCACTGAATCCTCACATGACAGAGAGAGGAAGAAGCAAGCTCTCTTGTGTGTCTTGGTATAAGGGCAGTGATTCTCTCGTGAGAACTCCACCCTCATGACCTAATTACCTTCCAAAGGCCCCATCTCCAAATACCATCACGTTGGGGATTAGAGTTCCAACATACGAATTTAGAGGGGCACACAAACATTCAGTCCGTTATTCCCCATCTCCCCCTTCTAATGCACCATAGAACATCAACCCTTTTGCTCTTAAAAACACCTTTGGGTAAAGCCTTTAATCTTGGAGCAGCATCCTTGTCTTTCTAAGTGGCGGGCACACCATGTGTTCTTACACCCCCTTCCTACCATTCTTCTTGGCCCTTTGTTAGCACATTATCAAGTAATGAGAAGGAGCGTTAGAATACTTATGTATGTCCTAGAGTGTGTGTGTTGTTTGGTATTTCTCTGCCTCTCCTCTTATTGCAAGGTCAATCATAATTAAATTGAATGCTTCCTTAAAAGTGATTAACCTATTTTGTACTTTAACAATTTAGATAGGTCACATTAAAATGATAGTTTTAGTTTAGACCTCATGAAGGTTGGAGTTATTTACAAAGATTTCATATTTTTGTTTTCATATTTCATATTTTTGTTTTTCACTAATATAAAATACCATAATCTAGTTAGACCTATGCACTCAACTTAGAATGAAAGTTTTAAGTGCCCCCTCTCAAGTAGGTTCTTGATTGGGTGGGTGATAGATTGAATTACAATGCTTTCTTTTAGATTCCCCATCCAATATTTCTTGAAGACTAAGGCCACAGTGTTCTTTAATTACAAAAACCAATTTGGGGCTAAAAATGTCAAGCCAGATCACCAAACAATAAGGTCATCTCCAATGAGATTTTTCTTGACCTTCTCAATCAGCCACATTGCATCACCTCTAAAGAGTATTATTAGATTTTTATCATACTCCTGAGAGATTGTACTCCAGGGAGTCACCGTATGAAGTAGAGAGCTTTGAAACCAATCCCTTCACACAGCCACAAACAAAGTTAGAATACCGCTGCTATTAATTTAAAAGACATCAGTTCTCCACAGCCAAACATAACAATTTTTCATTAACCAAATAAGAATATCAGTACCCCTCTTTGGTGTTGGCGTGTGACTTTTTAAAGTAGAAATCTGGGAAATTATTAGTTTATCTAATTCACACCGAGCGTATGTTATTAAAATAATGGCTAGATTTCCTTCCTTCTCCCTCACTAACATTATGATGACACGTAGACCTACTCTTGGCTTTGTTCATTCATTCGTAATCAAACATTTATTAAAAACCTCCTAGATGTGAGACGTGAGAGTAGCACATCCTAAGGAAGATTCAAACAATGGTAGAAGATAAAAATCTTGTATCTTTACATATCTGGAAACATAAACTTCTGTTGTTTTAGCCACAAACATATTAGTGCAATAGAACTATGCATTAGAATTACACAAGAAGGAAAAATTCAGTAGGCCTATTTGACTATTGTTTATGAAAACTACTTCATAAAGAGACATGTGTTCCTTCCATATTCTCTGCTGCTTATGGAATTCGAAGCTGACCATGATGAATTGCGCCCATTCATTATTTAATGAATAAAAACTCTTGGTCAGGTCTGATTTAGATTTATTGATCCAGCCACAATTATTTTTAAGTCAAACAAACTCAAATCTTTTAAAATAAAAATACAGATACTAATCTCCTTCTTAACAAAATGTATATTAATTTGTTAATATGCATTATGTCCCTCAGTTTATTGTATAGTTTCCCAATTTCTTGTTGTTATGCAGAGAATTATTGTAATGGAAGTAAAATTGTTCATTTCCATTTTTTAAGATGATAGGAACAAAAGCATTATAATATGAATTTGATACAAAACTAATATTTTATTCATATATCTATGTATCAGTTTCCTTTATCTACTTACAGCATACATTTTAAAATGTAGGATAATTTTTTAAAATTATTTTTAAAAGAAAATATCAAATACCCTTTTTTGTTTGTGCTTTTTATGTGTATCCTGAGTCCTTTTTCTATTGTAGGCATAAGTAATTGTTTTATCTCCAACTCTACTTGTCAAAGAAAAGGAAATCTAAGGGATGTTGTTGCTTGTTTGTCTTTTCCTTGGGGGAAAAATTCAACCATTTAACCTTAAATTTGCCACTTTGTGCTGCTGGTTTAGTCTAAGCACAATCAAGAGGAAACCACATTTTCCAATCTTCCATAAATCAGAATTCCAAAGGGGAAGATTTGAAATGAGAGATGAAAGGGCATGAAATAATAATAGCAGAGCCTTTGTAAAATAGAGAGCATAGGAAAAGATTTACCAATATAGAATATAGAGTGAGTCAGAAGCTGTATAGCATGGGAGTTAAGACCGTGAATTCTGGAGCCAATGGCCTAGGATTTGTGCTCCCTTCTCTGACATGCAGAGCTGTGTGACCTGGTCTGATGACATAAGCTGGAAAAGCTCAGTTTCTTCGTCTGTAAAATGTGGGTAACCATAGCACCTACCTCATAGCATTATTGTGATAATTAAATGAGACCAACCTTGTAAAGTATTTTGCACAAAACCTGGCACTCAGTAATTGATAACTTAAAACACAGGAACAAGATGACCTAACTACATAGATAATTGTAATGTGAACCATATGGTGCTTGGCGGTTGACAGAGCACTTTTTCATGTAGTCATGTCATGTCATGGTGAATGACATTTTAGTCTTTCTTCTTAAATGAGGAGACTGAGTTTCCAAGAAAGGGCCGTGCCTTCACAGCTTGGTTAGGTAAAGGTAGGATGTGCATCAAGGACTTCTAACTGCGTTAGGTCCAGCTCCCACTCTGCCATGGCTGTTTCATAAACAAGGAGGCAGTCCCTCTAGGTGACTGTCCTGTCTTCTTAAGGAAAAGAAAGTGATGGAGGGAGAGCCAGCTTCCGATAGGTCAGCAAGCTTATCCCAGGTAGTTGAAGCTCTGTGTCCCTTTGAAGACAGCATTGTGCGGATAATTTTGTGTCTCTCATGTTTCCAGAAATGTGTTCCTCAACATTAGGAAGTTAAATGCAGATTTTTTTTTCAAAAATTGTATCTTTTCAATTGATTATCTGAAGCAGTGAAATGTGGAAGTTACTATTGATGTTGTCAGCGATATTCTATCTACAGTGGATAATTGTGTCTCACTACAGGCATGTCAGCATCGCTCTAATTCAGAGATAATCTGCTGTACAACTCCTTCACTACAACAGCTGAATTTGCAACTCCCTCTGAAAACCAAAGCCTTCTTCATGTTGGACGGGATCCATTCCAAATACTTTGATCTCATTTATGTACATAATCCTGTGTTTAAGCCTTTTGAAAAGCCAGTGATGATCTCAATAGGCAATGAAAATGTACTGGAAATTAAGGTAAGAAATGCTTAAAATGTTCTCTTAAATCATCAACTTGAATTTAATTGACTTCATAGCTACATGAATAGAATTGCTGTACTTGGTGATTATCTTACACTCCATCAGCAAACACCTAAGCTCTGAAAAACAAGTCTTTTTGTCATAAGACTAAAAGGTAAGAATAATCGTGGACTGCTTTTTAATGAAGCGTTTAAAAACTCTTTCTTATGTATATATTAAAAAGTAGCAAATGTGGGACACAAATCCATTAAATAGGCTGCCTGTGATGCATTATCCTGCCAATGTTATGTATTTCCCCAGACTCCTAAATGTACTCATTATGAGATAAAAGGTAAGAGCCATAAAAGTGAAGGCAACAATTGTAGTTCTGTACTTCCTTGTAATACTTGGGATTATGTATCTGGGTGTGGTCATCTCTAAGCTGATTTATAAATGGAGCTGGTCTTCCTCTACTTTAGGAGTATCTTAGCCTCAAATGCAATTTAATTGGGGAATAACAGATCATCTTTTCTAACCCAGCCTGTTTCAAACAAAGAATACTAAAGCCCAGAGAGGTTAAGTGTTTTGACAAGTGATGAAATAGTCGCAGAACAAAGTCTAGAACACAGCTCTCTTATGTTGCTTCAGTCATTTTTACTTCAAATAGTAATAAAACAGGCAAAATGATGAAGACTTGAATTATCTATAGCCCCAGTCCTTAGAAACAGCAAAATATTTATCTTCAACATGTTGTTTTTGACGTTCAGAATTTTTTCCCTGAAAGATAGCCTAAATGCCAATATGAACAAACATAAATAGGATAGTCCTTGTTTAGATGTAACATAAGTTCCCAGAGATCATCTTCATCCAAGTAATAATACATTTCTACTGAAATTTTTCTGTTTTTTCAGTAAGATCTTATCTACAGCCAAATCCAAGCACACGTTCACACCCATACAAGTTTTCCAGCATTGCAATTGTGTTTTGTACGATAATTAAGCAAACCCAGCATGAAATGAAATGCAAGCCTGCTTCAGTGAGCAGTGTGTTTACCACAGCGAAGTTCTTTCATCTGCTTCTTTAATTAGTTTTAGAAAAGGAAAAAGAGCTTTTATCTCTTCTTTTTTTTTTCAATAAAACTAATCTAGTGTGACCTTTTGCTTTTAACAATTACCGTGTTTGCCATTTGAAAGATTCCATTTGGTTTTCCTTGATGAAAACAAAGGTTTATTTGCAAATATTTTTATGCCCAGATAAACTCTATTTTTCTGTTCCTGTATCTATGATGGAAGGATTAGAGATAAATGGTTCTTTATCTACCCTTCCAAGCACTGATATGGAGGAGAAAGCTTCTTTTTCTGTAAATTAAACACCCATTATTCAACATCCTGCAAAATTGTTGGACCAAGGAAAACACAATTTGACATCATCCTCAGCCTTTCAGTGCTATTCCCAACATGGCCCAAGGGGTCTCTGGAAACAAGACACAAAACACTTTCCTTTTTTTTGCCTATATACAGAATGACTCTTTTCTCTATCAGTGTATAGCACCTGTCATGCAACAGAGTGGCAATCTTGGGGAAAAGGGGCCAGTTAAGGGGGACTGTTTTTGTGTCATGATTCAGTCTCTTCCCATACTCCATTTCCTTATGTTTAAGAGGAAATCTTAAGGTATAAGAGAGTATTTGTGTGACAGTCCTTTAACACTTTCCCAGTCTCTAAAGTTGATCTCATTAAAACCTCTGCCTCTCTCAGGGCAGAAACAAAGGAAAGCAAAGCATGAGAAAAGAAAAGAGAACAGAAAGCCTCTCTGGGCAAGCATTGGACTGTTTTTATCAAAAGAAAAGATGCCGTTTTATCTCATGTTGTGCTCGTTCAATTACCATCCAAAACATGAGTGTGAAGTGTGTTTGTATTCTGTCAGTGAAAGCACGATGGAGAGAATCGTGTTTAGAGTGAGATTTGCTCCTCATTGCCAGCAGGAGTTCATGTTCCTCAAACAGCCATGCATACAAGAATTCCTTGGCAAAAAAGAGATTATGATAGTTTCCAGCCCTAGTTGTGAGAATTGCCTAAGTCAGCAGTTGGCCCAATGATGAACCATGGCCAAGAGGGCCAGCCAAGTTTAGATCAAGAGAACATAACGGAGACCAAGGATCAGTCACTCCTCAGAACGAACCAGAAACCCTATTGATTTGATGTGAGAGGTAGTTGATGACCAAGGCTTTGAGTCAGCCAGGTCCGATTGTGGACAGTGGTCAGCAGAAGTAGACGTCTCTTTGGGAGTACACATTAAGGCACAATGCTCATGTCAATAGCAGCTCACATTTGCATGGAATTTTAGTTAACACAGTACTTTGATGTATTATTTCCTCTGAGACTCGTGTGGACCTGTGAAGTTGGAAGGTCAGTGATGATGATCTCCATTTATAGATAAGTAGACAGAGTTTCAGAAAGATTAGGTGATTTGTCTTGGGTCACCTAGGGAGCAAATAGCAGAACTAGGACTCACACTCAGATTTCTTAATTAGAATTTGGTCTTCTTTCCACTAAATTACAGTACTTTCCATATTAGCTTTCATTTAATGGATACCAAAATGCCTTTCGTAACAGAAAAACTTTTCTAGCATATGGTATGTAGATACCTATACAATTCTTCAAGTGAAATAGCTCTAAACTCTTTACAAATACATAAAATCAATCCTATTTAAAGATACCCTGTAGTTTTCCCTAATTATCTTATTTTATGACGTTTTGTGCATGAGCATATTTTATGGAAAACAGAGAAGTACAGTATTTAATGCTGGAACAAGGACTGCCTGGCACTGCCCTGGGGGGTTATCTTATTCTGGAGCATATTGATGTATATGATAATAGAGATGCTTCAGAAGTCTAGTCTGGAGAAAGCTAAAACAGGAAAAAGGGAGCAGGAAGATCAGCTAAAGTAGAGAGCAGGGACTCGGGCTGTGACATGGTGAGCGCAAGAACAAAGGTTGGGAGCTCAGGTCAAGGCCTGTGTCAGTGTCTGGCATCAGAAGGATGTAGAAGGGACTGCAGTTCTGAGCCAACCCGTCCACCTGCTGCCCAAAGCCAGATTGTCTCCCTCCTCCTTCTGACCAATTTGCCTGCAACTATGGGCCGAATCCCAGTCACAGCCAGTGAGGCCAATTCTACCTCCAGATAGGATGGAATGAAGGGCTCTTTTCTTAGAGGTATTTGGCCCAGTGTCAAGACCTATTCTTATTGATGGTAATCATAAACTAGTATTTCCCTGTGCTGCACACAGGAATACGTATTCTGTGAAAAAAAACATTCCAGGGCACATAGGCAGCACCTGTGGTTTCACAGTGCCCCAAGAAGCCAGTGAAGAAACAAGCTTAATTTTGGTTTACCCAGGTTTTCTCAAATGACCTGGGAACTTTTCCCCCATAATGCCTGCTAACTTCCTGTGGACTCAGTTCTGAAGCTTTCTGTGAAGCTTTCTTTGGCCTGATTCCTAGGCTGGGGGACTTGTGTGGGTAAATCTCTCTCCTCACTACCACCACCAACTCACTGATTTTCTGCTGCCAACCTCCCTGGACCATTGCCTGGCTGAGTCCTGCTACCAACCTGCACCTCACAGCCTTAGCTGACTTTCCCAGACTCAATCTTGTGGCCACCTGAATGTCTGCAAACTTGTCAGACCTCTCCTGTTCTAATGCTATTTTTCAAATCCTACTCATTTCTATTCTCATCTGCTCTGTTCTGTAAGTAGCTCAGACTGGATCCCCTGGACTGAATCTCAGATAGAAACATACATCACACTTCATCAGAGTTGGAGAGGAAAGGGACAAGGAACATCCTAGTATGACACATTGAGAGAGAGTAATTAGTTTTCACTTTAGAAATATATTCATTTTAACGTTACAGTGAGAGGAAGAAACTCATATTCATCCTTATATTCTCAGTAGCTGGAACTGTGTCTAACATACAGTAGATGGTAAGTAGATTTTGTATCAAATGGAATTTGATTTGCTTCATGACCGAGTCCCTTCCTGAACCTTAGTTCTCAATGTGTAAAGCAGGAATGGCAATAATACCTCCTCATAATACTACCTCATAGTATAATACTCCTCATAATAATACCTACCTCATAGGGTATCCTTACAGGATAAAAAGAGATAACTATAACTCTAAATTGCTCTATGTGTATAGGTGATTAAAGACCAGAAAGTTCCTTCTATGTTGCTTTATTTAAAAACCCATATATTACCGTTTTAATGACTGAAGAACTGAGCCAATTTTGTAAATATGTTCTTCTAGTTAATAATAGTCAAGAATAAATAATGAGGGGCCGCCCTGTGGCCAAGTGATAGAGTTCATGCACCCTGCTTTGGTGGCCCAGGGTTTCACTGGTTCGGATCCTGGGTGGGGACATGGCACTGCTCATCAGGCCATGTTGAGGTGGCGTCCCACATAGCACAACCAGAAGGATCTACCACTCGAGTGTACAGCTATATACTGGGGGGCTTTGGGGAGAAGAATTAAAAAAAAGAGAGAGATTAGCAACAGATGTCGGCTCAGATGCGAATAAAAAAAAAGGAATAAATAATGAAAAAGTAAATAATAAAAGTTCTAAACATATCCAGTTTTTCCATAGTTCCATGGTGTTTATTTCAAATGACAAAAAGTAGCTTATACCTTATATCTTATGCATTTTTCTGACTCAGGCCCCTCTTTTATATAGTGGTGGGCTACCAGCTTCACTTCTGTGATATCTTGGATTGTAGATTTTTAAAATAATTACTAAACATACAAAGCTGATAGTAATTTCTTATGTAAGTCACTACTTACATGTTCCTTAATAGGCACAAATGAAAAGGAGTGCAGTTGTTACACCGTGTGATCTGTTTTTGTTTTAGAGAAGCCTTTATGCAACATCCTAGGACATCCTGAGCCCAGCAGTATTGGAAATGTAAATGCAGCATGTTCATCCCTTCCCCCAGCCTTCATTATTATCCAAGCAAGCAAGACACATTTTAGTCATTCCCTCATAAATCAAGACCTCAAGCTCTTTAATCTCTTTTCTTTGTCATTCGCTGAATTCCCTCCAATATGTGAGTGAATGCCTTGGCCCTCCTCAGACCTAACCAACAAGTTGTCATTTGAAGCCCGAAGGTGACCTATTAGATTTATGTGCTTCTACATCAAATTGCCCTGTGTGGCTGACCTGGGCCAATGGAGTACACATTCTGCCTCTAGAAATATCATAAGGATAGGATTTGTTTATATCCATTTTTTTTAAACTCCAGATTCATGTTATGAAGAAGTATTTTCTTTCAACTTCTTTTTCCAGAATAATATCTGACCTACCAATCTCTTGAGATCCATATGAGACAATGTATGTGAAAGCAGTTTGCCAAGTATTAAATATTATATAAAATGAAATAGCAGTACTATAGTTATTGCTTGCTGCTCTTTGTCCATAAGAAAAATAGTAATATGTTTTGATATATCTCTCCTCAAAGTAGTAGCTTGTTTAATAAATATCTGTACTCGTTAAGTCTTGATATGAGAAATTGTATCTATGTTTTCTTTTCTTTCCCAAAGCTGATTATTGGTTTTTTCAACAAAGCATTGATATTTTTTAAATGCTTGATGTTAACTTCAGTTAACTAAATATGTCAAATTGAGTAATTTTTTTAAAATCCTAATGTAGCTATATAATTGTTCAAAATGATGTAATCATGCTCCCAAATCATAAGGGTCATATAGCATCTTACAGGAATTTCTTTAGAAATGAATTCATTTATGTGTAGGATTCAACTGTGTTAGAAGGATGAAAAGAAACTGCCCAACTCAAACACAAAAGGAATATGTTAACGTATGTCTGTTAAGTCAGAATCTCTGGAGATGGGACCCAGGCATTAGTATTTTATAAAGCTCTCAATGTGATTCTAAAAGTGAAGCCAACGCTGAGTGTCAGGGCATTAGGCAGTGTTGGGCATCACGACAACTCAGTCTCTAAATTGTTTCCTTCTTGCCAACCATCAGTGCCCTTAGAAGACATCAGTAAGGTGATTATGGATGAGACATCATGTGAAACAAAAGTCTCCTTCCTTTTCTGTAAAATCCAATTTATGGAAAAGCTATATGCTATGATTCCTGACTAATCAGTGCCCTGAAATGGTTATGCTGTCTTCCAGCCATCCAAATTCCCATGAAAATGAGTATCATAAAATCACATGCCTTGGCAAACATCCTGGCCTGTGTTTGCAGTATATTTATATTCCTTCACAATTGTTAGCATTCCTGCAAAACTGAAGTGTTAACGACCTCTTTTTTTTTTTTTCTCCTTCCAGGGAAATGATATTGACCCTGAAGCCGTTAAAGGTGAAGTGTTAAAAGTTGGAAATAAGAGCTGTGAGAATATACACTCACATTCTGAAGCCGTTTTATGTACAGTCCCCAGTGACCTGCTGAAATTGAACAGCGAGCTAAATATAGAGGTGGGATTCCTGCATTCCTCTCATGATGTAAATAAAGATGCCAGTGTAATTATGTCACTTGCAGGCTTAAAATAAATCATTAAAGCTCATTTGTGTGTTGGCTGTGGCTCATCAGTTCAGCTTTGATTCTTGAATAGTTTTTATTTTAGAAATGGTGAGTTTTTTATTGCAGTCTTCTTCCCAAGCTTCAGAGGGTAGATCTCAAAAGTGCTTCCTAGCCACGCTGCCTCTCTGTCATGCCACACTCTTGCCAGAGTTGGCTGTAGTTCTCAGGAGGAATAAGGGGACATCCAAGGGGGCCCTTTTCCCCAACTCTCACCACCCCAGGAGGCCAGAGCCAGTGCACTGTGCCTTCCACAGTGATCGCAAGTGCATGGACCCCATAAGTAAAAGAATCTGTATGCACTGGACAAAGTAAACTAAGAATTAAACTATTTCACAGTAACATCTTTCAGGTAGACAGCTAAATCAGGTAACCTAGAACAGAGTGATCTTTTTTTAATTCTTTTTTGAACAGTTTTATTGAGATAGAACTCACATACCATACAATTCACCCATTTAGAGTGGTTTGGGGTATATTATTAATTTTTTTAATTGTGGAATATATAATATAAAATTTTCCATTTTAACCATTTTTTAGTGTACAATTCAGTGGTATTAATGACATTATGCAACCATCATCACCATCTAATTCCAAAAGTTTTTCATCACCCCAAACAGAAATTCTGTAACCGTTAAGCAGAATGTCATACCCCCTCCTCTTTCCCAGCCCCTGGTGACCTCTAATCTACTTTCTGTCTTTGTGAATTAGCCTATTCTAGATATTTCATGTAAGTGGAATCATCCAATATTTGTCCTTTTGTATCTGACTTCTTTTGCTTAGCATGTTTTCAAGGTCATCCATGTTGTAGCTTATGTCAGAATTTCATTCCTTTTTATGGCTAATATTCCATTGCATGTATATATACACAACACATTTTGTTTATCTAAGAATGAGTGATTTTTAAAGGGTTCTGAAGTTTTCTAAAAAGTTGTGAAATGGGAAAGTACCAAGAAAATTAGGAAATCTAAAGCTGAATCGTGAAATCAGAGTTTGGAATTCAGCAGGACTGTAAAGCCTAAGAATCATGATATGTTAGAGCCAGAAAGGACAACAGAGATTTTTTCTGTGTGTCAAAACTGAAAGAAGAATATTCTGAGACTTTATTATCCCATAATAGTAATATGATTATTTAACTGTTATGGGAAGTCTTCTCTGCCCTCCACCCCATCCTCCAGGACAGAATTAATGTCCTGTTGTTCTGTTTCTTAATATTTATTCATACTTCTATGGTACATAACACATTGTATTATAATTATTTGTTTGTGCATTCATCTTCCCTTTTAAACTTCAGTTCCTCAAGATCAGAGACTGTTTTTTTTCTCTTTTTATCCCTAATACTTAGTTACAAGTACAAATAGCCAAGTATAATATAAGTACTTTAGGGATCAGTAGCCCCTAATTATTTGAACACTGAAGCAGAATTGAGGAATGTCTTATTACTCTGAAGGCAATTATGCCACTTCTAGAACGGTAATAACCAGATGATATTTGGGGCCCAGAGAGACTGTGGTTCAATCTGTGTAGTATATTTTGTATCTGTCGTGGCTAAATTGTGACTTTTATTTGTCATTTTTAGTGGAAGCAAGCAGTTTCTTCAACCATCCTTGGAAAAGTAATAGTTCAACCAGATCAGAATTTCACAGGATTGATTGTTGGTGTTGTCTCAATATCAATAATACTCTTATTATTACTCGGGCTTTTCCTGTGGCTGAAAAGGAGAAAGCAAATTAAAGGTGCATATTTTTTTTTATTGTTTTTTGTAAGGAGTTGCCTTAAGAATACAGTCACTACGGTTTAAAATTGTCATAGATTCATGTGTGCTGTCTTATATGCAATCCATAAAACCCATGAGTTCTGGTCACTGGGTCAAAGTCTGCTGAGACCCATGATAGCCAAGTCTTTAACGAGCTCTTTCTCTCTCTCTGTTTTAAGATCTGGGCAGTGAATTAGTTCGCTATGATGCAAGAGTACACACTCCTCATTTGGATAGGCTTGTAAGTGCCCGAAGTGTAAGCCCAACTACAGAAATGGTTTCAAATGAATCTGTAGACTACCGAGCTACTTTTCCAGAAGGTATATTTCAGTTTATTGTTCTGAGAAATACCTATGCTTATACCTCAGTGGGTTATGGCATTGTTGTTTATTTTTGGTTTTGCCTTTATATTTTTATGAAAATATGAAAGAAGTATTTACCTCTTCTTTGGCCAAAGAAGTATTTAACTTGACACAGAATTATATGGCTCTTCTTTTTAAATGAACTCATTTATATGTTATGTTAGATTTTTAGAGTCCTTCAGCTTTCTTCTCAGAAAAAGGTTAATTTTGAAATCATTTGAGCAAAGGTAAGGTGTTTATCATCTGCGTGCAATGCTAAAAAATTATGAAGCTCTCTTTCACAACCCAGGAAGAGTTAAGATACAAAACTTAGATTTATTTAAATATAAGTTGGCACTGCTGCATTTTTTTTTTACCTGTTGGTCCTCGAACATTTAAATTATACCTTCAGTTCTCCTTTGAGGGACTCTTGATGAACTGTTAATACACAGCCTTTTACCCGCAGCATTCCAGGGCTTGAGTATAGTTTGAGTCTTATCCAATAAAAACCTTAATTATGCTATTAAAAAAGGAAGGGTTAACATCATCAGCTTTGCAAAACAGTAAGCCTGATAATGGTCAGATTAACCAGAGTATTTCACATTGTTTTATTTAAAATCTCCTGGTAAGAGCAAAATGTCTGTATTGTATCTGCTCCATTATCTTTAGAAGTTACAGGACGTGAGTCAAGTACAAGCATTTCCCTGGTTGAATATTTACCATTGGGCAAATAAAATGAGTCACAGATGGTTGAGGATACTGGAAAACTTAGAAGCTGCTCATCAAAACAAGTACAAGAGCAATGAGGCACTTAACATTTTATTTTTTGCCTTTTATTTTTTGAAGTTTGTGTTAGTTCTGTAGAGATGCATCTCATAAATATTGTCTTTGCCCACGTGACACCATTCACCTTTAAAAATCCATGCCATTAACACAGTGGACAAATCAAATCCAGTTTATAATTTTCATATTTAGATCTCTGTTATTTTATATTCACATTTAATAGCTCCAACCTGAGGTCATTAAAATTCACAATTAAAGTTTACATAATCTTCTTTCAACCTCGTTACTCACCAAACCTCTGTCATTGTTGCCAAGAAGCTTGTTTCATCCTTTTTCCTGCATTGCACCTGATTCTTGGAGACATGGGAAAGTAGGCAAAAGAAGGCCCTCCAGGGAGAAAAAGGAAATGCATAACCAGCACCTAATGAAGAAGCAACTACAGAGCCTTTCTCTAGCTGGTGGGGACCGCCTCCTCATCAGTCTTTCACGCAGACCTAGAGTGTCTGTGATGTTACACCAGAATCACACATTGATGATTTCAGTTGGTTTGTGCACGTTTGAACTTAGCCCAAGGGTCAGTAGAATTTCCACGCCAGAGGACTTCGCTATGTCTCACCGAGGATTTCCCTTGATGTCTGCGCCTCTGAGAATTCAGAACCCTGATCTCCAGGTGCAAAGGTTTAGGAAGTAAAAGTGAAGGAACTGGGTTTAGAGAGGCTCATTTGCATTTCCAGCCCATAGGGAAGGTTTGGAGACCCTGACTCTTTGGGATTAAAGGAACAGGCAGCCAGCTAGGCTCCCTTCTTCCCTCACCCATCCAACATCTCAAGTACTCCTCTGATAGTCTAGATCCTTCCTTGAAGATTGCATCTGTCTTATTTCCAGCTAATGATTCCTATAACTATAGGTGGCCCCCAAAGCTTTTCTGGCTCTACTGTTGAGATTTACTACTCTGGCCAAATTGATTTGTTATTAACCAAACTGTCCACTGTGGAAAATACTAAAAATGCTTAAATGGGGTTAGGAATAGTCTGGATACCATCAACTTTCTGTAACATGCCCCTCTCTCAAGTTCTGACTTTCCTGCTCATTTGCAAACAAACAATATTACCTTTTGGTTCCAGCGGGGACCTCCTACATAACCCTGTCCCCTCTCCCCACATTATATACTAATACATTTCAGTACCCTGCCTACCTCATCTTCAAGTCAGTTGCTTTGGATATGATGCCCTCTCCTTGACCTGCACGGATTCCCTGCCCGGTGGAAAGGGTAGAGAACCTGGTGGCTTTTCTGCCCTATTTGGCATTCTCAAGCCCACAATTTCTTACCCCTGAAATGGAAAAGCTTCACATTGCAATAGGGAACCTTGCCTGAGGCTCTTACAGATCTCTGGTTGTAAAGATCAACTTATAAGAATGCTGATACCTTTCCAAAGGGCCTCAACTAAGCAGTGGGCACAGCACGCTAACCCAGCTCCAACCTGCCTTCTCTAAACAGCAATAACACTAAATCTGCTACCATCACCGCATGATGGCGAGTTTACCACTAATGTGAAAAGCTTTCAGTTCTGAAAAGTTAGCCATTATTTATTTCTAATCATATATAAAATATTTCACTATATTTATTTTTCCTTGGCCAGGAACCCAGATAGGTTTCAAGCAATCCTAATTAATTCGATTAATAAACACTAGTCCCTCAAAAGGCATCTGTGTCATTTTCTTCTATTTGAGTTGGATTTTTGTGAGACAAGGCAGCTGCTTGACTACTTTTGCTGCTTCCCATTCGTAAGAATATAGTATATTAAAAAAGAAACCTCCAGCATGGCTTTTTGCTGTATTTAAAAAGAGAGATGTCTAAGGAAAGGAAGAGAGTAAACAAGCTTTCAAAGTTAATGCTCAGGAGCCGGCCAGGCGGTACAGTGGTTAAGTTCACATGCTCTACTTCAGTGGCCTGGGGTTCGTGGGTTCAGACCCCTGGCACGGACCTACACACTGCTCATCAAGCCATGCTGTGATGGCGTCCCACATACAAAACAGAGGAAGATCGGCATGGATGTTAGCTCAGGGATAATCTTCCTCAAGCAAAAAGAAAAGAGTGCTCAGTCTACTTAAAAGAAACTTCATAAACATTTTTTTTAAAACAGTTGTACATATACATCTTTTCCCAACTTACTGTGTTTATTAAACCAATTCTTTCGTAAAGCCTCTTCCTAGCCTCATTCAATGATAAAACCAGCATTTCTCTAATTTTAAAAATCAGCTTCATTATTAATTTAATCTGCTGCCCCTGTTGCATTCCCCAGTAAGTGAGGGTTTGCTATTGTTTCAAATAATGTTGCTTTATCTTGCAGACCAGTTTCCTAACTCATCTCAGAATGGATCATGCAGACAAGTGCAGTATCCTCTGATGGACCTATCCCCCATCCTAACTAGTGGGGACTCTGATATATCCAGTCCATTACTGCAAAATACCGTCCACATTGACCTCAGTGCTCTAAATCCAGAGCTGGTGCAGGCAGTCCAGCACGTAGTGATTGGGCCTAGTAGTCTGATTGTGCATTTCAATGAAGTCATAGGAAGAGGTAAGTATTTCCACTCAGCTTTTGGTTAAAGACCATTTTCCAGTAAGCATTTTATCTTCTGCCTTTGCAGATTAGGAACTTAGACAATGGTGAAAGCAACTGACAGAGCAGTGATAACAAGTGCTCCTGATTTCTGTTCTGCAAAAATACAGCCTTGCAAATCATATCCAGGGGGATCTGCCCCTGTGCATGGAGGCAATTTGATAATCTCCTGAACACATTAGAAATAAATCACATTCTTTCCTCACCTTTTTCATAATGGCAACTATAGTTTCTTGGAAGGTGCCATTTACTTCCTTCTAAAAATCATTCTTTTAAGTTCCAGTATTTTTACTCATACCTCCCTCCAGTCTTTCTTTACCCTGAGAACAGTGACTGACTCCATGAAGTCCTGGTTTATAGCAGTTTGTACACTGCTGGACAGCATCAGAAGACAGGGAATTTATAGCATCCCCCTGATCTGAAGCAACATATATCATCTCTACAATGCACTCCAATTTCTTTATACAAGGAGGAATGAATATTTGTAATAAGCCAGCCAGAGCAGCAGTAACAGCTAACATAACACAAGTATTTGAGGAAATGTTTAGCAGGAAAAGAAACCAACCAGAGGCTAGGAAATTAACTCCACTCTCCCCTTTTTTTCTAAAAAGCTTTTACCTTTAATACTGAATGGCCTCTGATCCCTTTCATTCAATATGTGCTGCAAGAGGCAGCACAGGCATCTGCCAGCGTGATGCAGAGGAAGGTGATGGGATGGTGTGCCTTGTATAAAAATGAGGCCTTCCCATTTTCCTGTGATAGCATCCACACGTTCCTCCATCCCATACTCCAGGTCTTAATCCTTAGCATGCTCCCCTTCCCAAATAGCAGCTTCGCTGTTAACAAACATGTTTCACATCAGAGTAATATATAGTTCTGTTACTGGTCTATAAATCCTAGTAATTGCACCAGCTTTAGAAGGTGTGCCCTCGCTGATTATGTTCTAATTCTACACATTGTAAAATTATAATTTTCTATTTTTATGGTGAAAAGTGCTAAAGTGGGAATTATTTCTCTTATGAAGTAATAATCATTAATGATTCTGTAATATGACTTACGTATATGTTTTTTTCCCAGTGGAATATGAGCCCTCAAGAGCATAGCTTTTATTTGATTCATCTTTGCATTACAAGAGGGGAGACTCTCGCCTGAGACTCACCTACTAGGCACTCAGGGAGTCCCGGAGGCTAGATGCATTAATTAGTGAGTGACTTACACAGCCATCAGACGTTTGGCACCTCTGGGGAAAATTACTGCCACTGGATGAAAGGCCACCATTGGGAAAGTGATGTGGCTAAAGCCAGAGAGAACTAGACAAAATGATTCAGAGTGAATTTGCTTCACTTGGGCCTCTTAGTTTCTGCCAACCTGGATTATGTGTTAACCGGTGACTAAGGGGGGAAATCCTTATTCTGTAATGCTCATCTTACTTCTAATGGTAACCTTTTTATTTCGTTTCAGTTTATTGGAATATAGGGAACTTATTTAATTGCATTTCTTCATGTGGATCAAACTTTATTTTCATGTTTAAAAGGTATTATTTGACTGATCCTTAAAAATATAGATTTCTTTTATGAGGCAGATGTTACTCCTGTTTTCAGTGGTTCCACTATGGTTGAATGTTTTATTATATTAGCCTTTAATAACAGTTATGTCACCTAAATTTTTTACCATGTATTAAATAATCATATTGCTTATGCCTTTGGGTACAATGTCTTACATCTAGTATATTCACACACACACAGTGGTAGTATTCAGAAGTAGAAGAAACAATGCACTTTTTTGCCATGTAGGAAAAAAAGGAAATGAAGATCATGAAGGACTTGATAAACAATTATTGCACAATTAAAAGTAATGCAGCACTAATCAAGTTCCCTCTTTCATGTAGGACATTTTGGGTGTGTATATCATGGGACTTTGTTGGACAATGATGACAAGAAAATTCACTGTGCTGTGAAATCCTTGAATAGTAAGTGATGTTTTATTTAATGGTGGACTACACTTTTGTGGTTTGCAAACTAGTCAATAGTTCATAATAAAATGTTGATTTAGGACCAGCCTTGTGGCCTGTGGTTAAGTTCTGTGCTCTGCTTCAGTGGCCCAGATTCAGTTGCCAGGCACAGATCTACACCACTTGTCTGTCAGTGGCCATCCTGTGGCAGCAGCTCACGTACAAAAAGAGGAAGATTGGCAGTGGATGTTAGCTCAGGGCAAATCTTCCTCAGCAAAAAAAAAAGAAAGAAAGAAAGTTGATTTACACTATCCCTTTTGGAAAAATCAGCGACTGCTGGAACTGTGTATCTAATCCTGAAAATTTTTTGGTCTAAATTCTTATTGAAATATTTCCTCAGAAATTTTCGTCAGAGCCCTCATAAGTAAGAGTGAGGGAGAAATGAGGTTCTTGGATGAGCTGAGCATCATTTAACTATGTTTGGCTTATGATATTTGTTTTGCAAGTGACATTTATGGAAACTATTGGAAGCATGTTGGCAGATACAGTAGTAATGACTCATTTTACCCAGAGGCATTACTATAATTATTTTTTAACCACAACTTTCATTAAAAAGAAAAAAAATGAAATAAGACAAACAGGAGAAAACTATGCTGGCAGAAAATTAAAAAACCGTAAATGTGGTAATACCTCATTTATCCGCATTTTTGGGGAATGAGGTATTCCACATAAATAAACTTCCTAAACAAGTGAAACTCACTCCCCCCCCCTTTTAATGCTAGAACATTTTAAAACATTTTAGCATTTATTGAGAAAATCTTTTTTAAATGGAAGGCATTCTCCATTTAAGAAACAGGGAATGCTTCCAAACATAAACTAAGTCTTTAATGATGACCAGGCATAAATTACTCTCTCATACAACCCAGTGGACTCCTCAGCTAGTTTTCCTGGCTCCACCTTTGCTGACAGGTCTCACATATAAAGTCAGTGTGCTTGCCTTTTCTAAATTTCTGCTTATAATTTGCAGCAGACTGAAAAATGTTAACCAGCTATATTACAAATTTATATTGGCATTAATAAGCTTTAAATGCACGAGAAGAAGATTTTCCTGAAAGATACGTTTGCCAGAACTCTTTCAGCCTTTTTTTTTACATAAATCTCCATGCTGAGCAGTGCTCTATATGGTTGATTTTGTTGGAAGTCTGACCACGAGGTAATTAAAAGAACAGTGTCTATGAAACCCAGCTAGAAAGTGTGATGGATTAAGTATGATTGTCAGTAAATTGGCCTCATGAGAGAGCACCACTGCCAATTGTACTCAGAACAATCCTAACACCAAGAAATCTTTCTCTGACCCTGGTGTGCATTGATCTCGATTCAGTCCAGATGGACTTCGAGGTCTCAGAATGCATTGCATTTGTAAAAGAATCTCGTCACTGAGACTGGTACTGGTCAGATTAATAAATTAAAGGCTGTTAACTCCTCATTGATGCTGACTAGTGTCAGGCCCTCAGGATCACTATCTGGAAGTGATTAGAAGCTATTATACCAAAAAAAGTCTACGTAGATATGACATTGTGGTCATATGACCGCATGACAGTAATTAGTCTTCAGATCCTCCTAGGCCAGGGATCAGAAAACCATGCCCCACCGCCTGTTTTCGTAAATAAAGTTTGTTGAGATTCAGCCACTTGTTGTCTGTGGCTGCTTTTGCACAACAACGGCAGGGTTGAGTATTTGCAACAGAGACCATAGGGCCCATAACGCCAAAAAATATTTACTCTCTGGCCCCTTAGAAAAGTTTGCCCCCTCCTGCCCTAGAAAATCAGTACAGAAACGGACTGAGCGGCTTCCTCGCCTTTTTCCGTGTGAGACAAACTGATTGCTAGACTCTATCTTACGGAAGTGGGTGTAGGTGGTGACTTGAAGGGGCAGCACTGGGTGACATCATTTACCCAGATGTACTCCCAAAAACACGCTGAGGACGAAGCCTCAGGGCAAGACGTCACCCTATGGTTTTACATTCCATTGCCAGCCCCATCTGAACTTGATAAAGTATTCGTTGTTCCATAATGAACTTAATGTCTTCACCGCTGGATTTCTCAGGAATCACTGACATAGGAGAAGTTTCCCAGTTTCTCACCGAGGGAATCATCATGAAAGATTTTAGTCATCCCAACGTTCTCTCGCTCTTGGGAATCTGCCTTCGAAGTGAGGGATCTCCACTGGTGGTTCTACCGTACATGAAACATGGAGACCTTCGAAATTTCATTAGAAATGAGACCCACGTAAGTGT
The DNA here is from genome assembly GCF_041296235.1 of Equus asinus. Classification (NCBI taxonomy): domain Eukaryota; kingdom Metazoa; phylum Chordata; class Mammalia; order Perissodactyla; family Equidae; genus Equus; species Equus asinus. Next base: position 173,533,923 of record NC_091790.1, read on the forward strand.
ATTACCAAGCTTGGAAGCCAGCCAGCCTTCCAGGATGTGCCTTATTTTGAACCTTTTTAAAAGCTTTTAGCTGAAGAAGTGCATGTAAAACGTTGGCACCATTCACATGTAAAAGACCAATTCAGTTCGCTTTTACTTCAAAATCCTCTATCCCAGTGGGAAGATAGTGATATCTAGAAGGATTTCCTGGGGGCAGTGATTCACCCGCCCTGCAAACAACCTTGCTCTACCATCCCCCTGATAGGTACATTTAGTCATGTTTGAGTGCCTGCTATATGCCAGAAACTGCATAGCACAGGAAACAGAGGCAGAATGAGCCTCAGCCCACGTGGAGTTTTAACTCTAGAAGGAAAGACATTGAAGAACTAATTACAAATGAGTCCTTTACTATTTCTAAAACTTGCCACCTGGTCTCCTGCCTCAGGACTTTGCACTTGCTGTTCCTGCTGCCTAGAACACTCTTCCCCAGAATATCCACGTATCTCACTTATTCACCAACTTCAGCCTTTTGCCCTAATGTCATCTTCAAAATGAGCCTTCCCTGAACTTTCTAAATTGCAGCTGACCCACCCCACCCCCATGCCTTCTGTCTGTTTCCTCTCCCTTGCTGTATTTTTCTCCATCACTCTTACCATCATCTTGATGCAGGCTCGGTGAGTCAAGGAGTCGAAAGAAAGATTTCTTGGACTCTCAAGGTCTGGCAGTAGTGCTCCTTTATTCAGAAAATAGCATGGAGTAGCATGGGGATAGGGCCCATGGGCAGGAAGAGCTGCAGCATGGGGACAGGACCCATGGGCAGGAGGAGCTGCAGGCATGGGGACAGGACCCATGGGCAGGAGGAGCTGCAGGCATGGGGACAGGACCCATGGGCAGGAGGAGCTGCAGGCAAAGTAGAGGAAGACTGGCACAGATGTTAGCTCAGAGCTAATCTTCCTCAAGCAAAAAGAGAAGGATTGGCAACAGATGTTAGCTCAGGGCCAATCTTCCTCCCCCTTCCCCCAAAAAATAGCACTATATGCATGCTCACATACACACACATCCCATTAGAATGCAACTCATGAGAGTAGGAATTTTCATGTATTTTGTTCACTGCTGTAGCTCTAACACTTAACATAGTATTCGGTACATGGACTCTCAGTAAATATTTGTTGAATGAATGAGATCAGGGTTATAAAAGAGGTTCTTGCAAATGAGAGTTTCTGAGTGACATTTGTGCCAGGACCTAAGGGGTGGGCAAGCAATGGCCAGGCCAGGGCAGGGAGGGAAGAGAAAGGAGTCCCCAGAACTGAAGTCACAGATGGCCTCACGCCCCTTCTTGGCTCCTGCGTCCAGGCCTCCGTGGTAGTTAACAGAGTAACTTTACTCTGGATCAAAAACAACTTCATAAACATGGGGTCAGGTTCTCAGAGGAAATAAGCTCTAAGATGGTAAAGAAATATCTTGTGTTCAGCCAAAAGAATAAAATACCCCCTGGTAGTGAATTTTGCAGGTAAGACAGATTTACCTTACAGAGCACAGAGCTGCTCTAACAAATCCCACTTTTCCACTTTAACTCTTGTCGTTACCCTGATGAGTTCCTCTGGTTGGCTGTGCTGCCTTCTCTCGGATGTTACTGCCCAGGATTAAAGCGTGATAGGGGTTTCCTATTATCCAGTACCTTGACCTTTTCTTTCTAGTCTGAGGAGTCTGTACTTGCTACAACCATGCACAGGCATGTCCTAAAGAGAAGCCTGACACGCAAGGAACTGGCCGCTCCACATGCTGTGTGCGTGAAGGGGGCTGCAGCCCTCCTTGCAGGGTCCCCATCGCCTGCCTCATGGGTTCACAAACTCCACAGTGGCTGCTGAAGAAGAGATACTCTTTTCTTAAGGACCAGGTGCCAGTAGGGCCACAGTGACATCTATGTGATTTCAGATATAGTTACTAAAGGCATTCCTCTGTCCACCCAGTTTTGAGGATGGAGTTTCTGGAGAATGAGATTTCCTGTTCTCTATGTGGGTCCGGGCCACTGGAGTTGTGGGCTGGTGCTTTAGTACCAGTAAGAGGGCTTCTGATAGGATTGGCTTCACTACAGCGTGGGCTTTAGAGCCTAACAAATTTAGGTTAAAATCCTAACTCTGCCACTTACCGTCTGAGTGGTTTGGGGTGATTTATTTCTCTCTGAACTTCCTGTATTAACCATGTGTATCTGATGCTCTGACCTGTGGGGCCTTGCTGAGCAGGGACGGATGGCCCCTCCCAGGACTAGCAAATTCCCAGAGACAATAAGCAAGTCACCTTCAAAGAACAGGGCTTTCCTAAGCAAACCAACCAGTCCAGAGCCCATACCCCAGCCACCACCTTTAAAGGGTGCGCTCACTCTGGGCCACTGTTCCCTTGCCCCAGTCACTTCAGGGCCAGGTACCACAACAAGGACAGGCCCTACACCCAGAGCCTGCTGAAATCGTTCAGACGAGCTAATCCTAAACCTGCTCACCCTGCCTCGCCCATTCCTTCCCACACAAATCACAATAAAGGCTCCAACCTGTTTTCCCCTCGCTCTCTCTGCCTCCTAACCAACCCCAGTGCCGTGGCATGCTCCCTCCTCTTAGGAATTGCAAGTAACAAACTATCTTTTCAGTGGCATTTGTCTCCCATCTGTTGGCCTCACCATACCTGAATAATAATAATAAAACCTACATTTTAAAACACCTCTATTTTCCCATCTGGAAAATGGAACCTGTATCACCCGCCTTACAGAAATGTGTAAGAGTTAGCCAGAATTTATAAAAACATGTAGCCTGGTGCTTTGCAAACAATAGGTACTTAATAAATGATTGCAGCCATCAACAGGGCACAAGTTATTATGTGAAACAAGATAACTCTTATAAATGCTTCAGAATTCTGAGATCATAGCTAGAAGAGTGGGTGTTTAGTTTATGTTTCCAATTCTCTTTGATTACAGAACCCAACTGTAAAAGATCTTATTGGCTTTGGTCTTCAAGTAGCCAAAGGCATGAAATATCTTGCAAGCAAAAAGTTTGTCCACAGAGACTTGGCTGCAAGAAACTGTATGTAAGTATGAGAATCTCTGTGCCCACAGTGCAAACTGAGTGACAAGGAGGAATCTGTTTCCCACTGTTCAAGCCTAGTGAGGATGTTTTCTCTTCTTATGCAAAAGTCCTTCGTTTCCGTTACCGTGTTAATCGGTATATGAGAACTGGGGATGTAGGTGGGACTTTCAGTCTTTATCAAATGGAGAATTTAAAAGGGACTCTCCAGAGGGGGTCTTAAACAGCTGTTGTGTGCTTTTGCTTTTCTTTTCCTTCCCACCGGTAGCCCCCAATCTTGTGGTTTCACACTGCATTAGTATTTGAGAAGGAGAATTTGATATTCAGCATTTTCCAGTGAAAAGGAGAGGGCTGGTGACACAAATACCAACATAGTATAACTTCCCAGAGTGGATTTGAAGTCAGCCTGCAGAAGCCCTACCAAAAATGGTATCTGGGAATGAATATACAAAGAACTTTATTTGTGTCTGGCTGCCTGGGCTGTCTAATACAACAGTCAACAATTTGTAATTGATTCAGTGCTTTTCCCCTGCACAGCACTGATTCATGACTTAGGGTATGTGTGAAGGAAAGAGCTGTGCTATTAATTTCCTACCTTGGTTTTGGTCAAGGTAACAACATAAAAGCCAGCTTAAACAAAAGATACGTAGCCTCAGATAGCGGAAATTGATTGTTGTCGAACCTTGCTGTTTTTCTTAGAAGCTTTACGACGGATCCTATTTCTCTGTTACCTCAGTGGTGGGATATATGAGTTTTATGTTCTAATCTAGACCATTTGAGAATGAAAAAGTGAAATAACAGTCACCTGTCATATCTCCCTCATGAAACTGAGTATTGCTAATAAGCTGACAAGGGGAGATTGGCAATTGTTTTGGGTAGTCAGTTGGCGTACTTGATTTAGCCACAAAGGAAAGCTGAGAGGGGGACCACTTTTACTACGTCTCCAGATCTATGTTAAAGCATAAAGGATTCTCTGGAGCTGGCCCCATGGCCGAGTGGTTGGGTTTGCACTCTCTGCTTCGGTGGCCCAGGATTCGCCAGTTTGGGTCCTGGGTGCAGACCTGTGCACTGCTCATCAAGCCATGCTGTGGCGGCATCCCACATAGAAGAACTAGAATGACCTACAACCAGGATATTCAACTATGTACTGAGGCTTTAGGGAGAAAAAAAAAAAAAGAGTAAGATTGGCAACAGATGTTAGCTTGGGGCCAAGCTTCCTCACCAAAAAGCATACTTTAAAGAAAAAAGGATTCTCTTATGCCATATCATTCGTAATCTCTTTCTTTGGCCTGTTTAATTTGTAATGTAAATGTAAAGCATTTTTATTCAAGAAGTCCATTGTAGTTTAGTGTTAGTCAATGGAGGCCCAATGAAGCCCTTCCTGCAGAAGTTATGGATTTCAAATACTGAAGTCGCTTGTTCTAATCAATAGATATTCAGCATTGCTGTAAATTATTCTATTTCAGCCACCAGTAATAACTTTTGTTTTTTTCTGTAGGCTGGATGAAAAATTCACTGTCAAGGTTGCTGATTTTGGGCTTGCCAGAGACATGTATGATAAAGAATACTATAGTGTGCACAACAAAACAGGTGCAAAACTGCCTGTGAAGTGGATGGCTTTAGAGAGTCTGCAAACTCAGAAGTTTACCACCAAGTCAGATGTGGTAACGTATTGATCATTCCCGAACCTTCTCCTCTTTTACTTTCATACCCCACATTTTTAGTAGTTTTATGGCTAATTTTTTAAAAAAGGAAACCTTCACCACTAATCTCAGTTTTCTTCATAAGTAAAAATGAGCTTGATTGTCTAATAGGTACCCATAGTATGGTTTCATGAATCCCTTTATTTATTCAAAAACATTTGTCTAGCAGGGCACCAGGCTAGGTGCTTGGGAAGCCCAGAGCTGAACCAGGCATGAACCGTGTCCTCCAGGAGCTTTGGCTCAGCAGGGAAGAGAAGGCATGCCCATCAATAACTGTCACATAAAGTAGACTGGGATTAGTCCAGCCACTCATAGCTCAAGGCGGGCAGGAATTCACTGTGAGAAATCTGGAAGCTATAACAGACAGGTCTAGCAGTGAAGGCATGATCCCTGCACCTAGCTAGAAACATGCTCTCCTTTATCTGCAGAGGTCATCCTTCTCTCATAGAACAAGCTTCAGAAGGCATGCACCTAAGCACTAAGGGTAGTGCTCACCTGAGCAGCCAGAGCCACTGCTCTGCCCTTCCACCCGGTGGAGGAGGTGGTGCTTGAAATGGGCCTTAACGGAGGATGGAATGAGCAACGAAATAAGAAATACCAATCCACATGAGGCAGAGGGGCAGGGAAGTATCTGCTTCTTTAAAGTTCTGAGGAAATAGTAAGCAGTGGATGATTGGGCAAAAACAGAAGGCGCAGAGGGAAGTTATGAGAGTAAATTGAGGAAAATATATTCATACTAGATCATAGAAGTCCTTAGCAAACTAGCAAGTCTGGAATTTATTCTCCGGCCGTATGGAAACATTAAAGTGTGATCAGATTACAGTCTTTCTTCATTCCGTAAGATGTTCTGAGAGGAGTGGATGCAGGAAGACGAAGTGAGAGGTAGAACTTGAAATAATAGAGAGGCTGTGAGAATGGAAAAGAGATGGAAAGAGAGGCATCTCAGAGGTAGAATTAACAATATTTAGCAAGAAATTGATAAAAGTCAAAGAAGAGCAAGTTATATACTGGTGCAATAACAAGTATGTGAAGCAGGAGAACAGAAGCCAGTTTAGGAAGAAAAATACCAGCTGAGCCTTGAACGTGGTGAGTTTGACTTGGGAGTAGAACGTCCGGGCAGAGAAGTCTGTTAGGCAGATGGAAATGTGCGTCTGTAGTCTGTACAACCTCTTTGGTTGTCTTGGTCAACTTGGGCTGCCGTAACAAAATACCGTAGACTGGGTGGCTTAAACAATAGACGTTTATTTCTCACAGTTCCAGAGGCTGGAAGTGTGAGATGAGGGTGCCAACATGGTCAGGTTCTGGTGAGAGCTTTCTTCCTGGTTTGCACACGGCCGCCTTCTCCCTGTGTCCTCACATGGGGGAGACAGCAAGAGCAAGCTTTCTGGTGTCTGTTCTTAAAAGGGCACTAATCCCATCATGAGGGCCCCACCGTCATGACCTCATCTAAACCCAGTTACCTCCCAGAGGCCCCACCTCCTAATACCATCACACTGGGAGTTAGAGTTTCAGCGTTTGCATTGGGGGTGGAGGAGACACAGTTCAGTCCATAGCAGAGGTCAAGGCTAGAAGTAGGGTTTTGAGAGTCCAAAAACAATTATTCAGGAGAACCTACATATATGAAGTGAGGGAGAAAAGCAGAGGTAGGAGAGTCAGGAGAAGAGACCATCATGAAAGGCAGAGGAAGAGAAAGTTTCGATAAGAAATGAGATATGATCAACAGGGTCCAGTGCTACTCACTGCACAAGAAGGATCTTGGAAGCTGAGTGACTTCGAGGTCTAGAGTGTGCCGAGGAGCCTGGGTATTGAGTTGAATTAAGAGTACACTTATTCTGTTGCATGTCGCAAGTCAAGAGGATTGTGATGTGTGGAGGTAGAGAAACATGAATCTTTCAGTCCTTGAGGATAACAACTGAAAAGGGAAAAAGTGTAAACAGTGGTATCAGCAAAAAGACGGACAGAAAATAATGTTAATGGAGGGCATAGGCCTCAATAGAGAAAGGGTTGCCGGCCGTTGAGAGAGAACAGGGCACAGGGATCTGAGGGCAGCGTTGGGAAGCGAGAAGTCATCTACCCTCCTCCCTGGGAGTTAGCAAGAGGGAGAGGTGTGGCCCCTGTTGGTAAGAGTTTCAAAGATATTTTAGTCTTCCAGTGAAAGCAGAATTTCAGTTCCTGAGGAAGTGGGGGAGAAAGAGAATAAGTTGAGGGTGACTGGGAGTTTATCTTCAATAAACAAGTGTGACACAGGATGTGGTGAACGACTGAGACTTCAGGATGGACGAGGATGTGATAGCACATGTTAGAGCTTAATGCCTGGGATTCTGATCCTGAAAGACTCTGAAAAAAATCAAAGAAGTGGGTACTAGAGAGTTAGGCTGGGGACGTGTTAGTGATTGTGGCAGGTGAAGGCATAAGATAGGGAGAATTAACCCATCTTCCAAGAACCTACATTTCACCCAGACTTGACTGTCAGTCTACCATTAAGAACCAGATCCAACTCTTACAACTCAGAAAGAAGACAACTCCATTTTAAAAAATAGACAAAAGATTTAAATAGATATTTTACTAAAGAGATACATGAATAGCTAACTAATAAGAATATGAAAACATATGCTCACACAAAGACTTGTACATCAGTGTTCAGAGTAGTAGTATTCATAGTAACCAAAAACCAGTAGCAATCCTAATGTCCTTCAACTGGTGAATGGATAAACCAAACGTGGTACATCTATACAATGGAACAATACCATTCAGTGATATAAAGGAGCTATTGATGCATGCTACAACATGGATAAACCTTAAAAACTCTATGTCGGGGCCAGCCCAGTGGCGCAGCGGTTAAGTGCACGCGTTCTGCTTTGGCGGCCTGGGGTTCACCAGCCCGGATCCCGGGTGGACCTACGCACTGCTTGTCAAGCCATGCCGTGGCAGGTGTCCCACATATAAAGTAGAGGAAGATGGACATGGATGTTAGCTCAGGGCCAGTCTTCCTCAATGAAAAGAGGAGGATTGGCAGCAGTTAGCTCAGGGCTAATCTTCCTCAAAAAAAAAAAAAACTTTTTGTCAAGTGACAGAAGACAGACTCAAAAGATTACGTGTTAAATGATTCCATTTAAATGAAATTTCTAGAAAGAGACAAAACTGTAGAGACGGAAAACAGATCAGTGGTCGCCTAGGACTGAGAGTGGGAGTGAAGATTGACTATAAATGGGCATGAGGGAACTTTCTGGGATGTTGGAATTGATCTAAAACTGAATTGTGATGATCATTGCACAACTATGTAAATTTACATCATCACCTATATACTTACAATTGGCAAATTTTATGATATATAAATTATACCTCAGCAAAGCTGTTAAAACAAGACAAAACAAAAAGAGCCTGATGAAATTTTGGCTGTTCAAGGCAAGAGTTGAGATTCTGAGCTTTTTGACAACCCCACAAACACACCCCTACCTCCACCAATATACTCACAGAGTACGGAGGCCAGCACTTCTCACATAGCAACTATCACTCAAATACTTGACTGGAAATTTACAGAGGCTTCTGTAGAAATGAAGTACTGTGTCTCTCTTCCTCTCATTAAAAGACACTATATTATATTACATAAGGGGTGAAACTGGGTAATCCCTGCACAGTGCTGCTTTGGCAAATGGTTATTGATTGCAAGGATAAATTTGCGTGAAGTTTCATTTCCAGGATAGCACAGTCTTTTGAATGTTGACATGGAACATTTCCAAAAGCATGTAATAAGCTCTATATATGTTGAAACCTACAAACAAAAACTTGCCTGCTTGTAGAAAGGTCCGCTTTTTCACAAATACTCAGAAGGAGTTCAGCTAAAGTCTGAATACTCTTGAAACTCATTCAGAAAAAATGGGAGTGCCACTATACTTGCAGTTACTCAAACCCAGTATTGTACAGTGTTTCACACTTAGCACAAATGCTTCCATTAAAGTCAGTATTGACTTCTCAGTTGTTCAACCAGCTGGCTTTTTCATACTGCTTCAGCATTCTGCAGCATTTAACATTGTCAACCACTCCTTCCTTCTTGAAATGTCCTCCTTCTTTGGTTTCTGGGACTCTGCACCATCTGGTTTTCCTCCTGCTTCTTGGTTGTGTTTTCTTTACCCTTGACAGCTTCTCTTCCTTCTTTCACATCCCACATCATACAACTGTCCCCCAGGATTTTGGTTTTCAGGTGTCAGCCAGCCTCAACAATTTCAACCATTCCCATCACCAGTCACCTTTCAACCTCTCTTTCTGGATGTTTTCCTCAGCCTCACAAATTTACCATGTTCAAAGTCAAATTCCTTCCTGCCAACTGTCAATTCCTCACTTCTTTATTTCCATTAATGGCATCTCCATTGTGCAATATAACGGCTCTTCACCCTTTTTAGTGTCCAGTTCTTCAAGTTGTGAAGAATGCATATAGTTGTATGACCACCACCACCAAAGCCAAGACATAGAACAGTTCTATCACCCCAGAAAATTTCCTGGTGCCTTTTGTAGCCGCTCCTCCCTTCTCCCTGGGACCTGGAAACCACTGGTCTGTTTTCTGGCTCTAGAGTTTTACCTTTTTAGAACGTCATATAAATGGAATCACAGTAAGTAGCCGTTAAGTCTGTCTCCTTTCACTCACCATAATGCCTTTGAGAGTCATCCATGTTGTGGTATCAGTGGCGTCAGTGTATCAGTAGTTATTCCTCTTTTTGTTTTAGTGGTGAGAAAACACATAACATAAAATCAACCATCTTAACGAGTTGTTTTTTTTAAAGATTGGCACCTGAGCTAACATCTGTTGCCAATCTTCTTTTTTTCCTTCTTCTTCTCCCCAAAGCCCCTCAGTACATCGTTGTGTATTATAGTTGTAGGTCCTTCTATTAACCATTTTTAAGTGTAGGGTACAGTAGTGTTAACTTTATGCACATTGTTGTGCAACTGCTCTCTCGAACTTCTTTATCTTGCAAAACAAACTCTATGGACGCTGAACAACTCCACATTTCCTCCTCCTCCCAGCCTCTCTGGCAACCACGATTCTACTTTCTGTTTCTAAGAGTTTGAATACTGTAGATACCTCATATAAGTGGAATCATGTAAAGTTTGTCTTTTTGTGACTGGCTTATTTTACTTAGCATAATGCCCTCAAGGTTCATCCGTGTTGTAGCATGTGACAAGATTTCCTTTTTTAAGGCTAAATAAATTCCATTGTATGTATATACCACATTTTCTTCATCTATTCATTTGGTGATGGACATTTAGGTTGCTTCCATCTCTTGGCTATTGTGAATAATGTTGCGATGAAAATAGACGTGCAAATACCTCTTCAAGACACTGATTTCATTTCCTTTGAATATATACTCAGAAATGGGATTGCTGGATCGTATGGTAATTCTATTTTCTATTTTTAATTTTTTGAGGACCCTCCATACTGTTTTCTATAGCAGAGTAATTCATTCCTTTTTATTTGTGAGTAGTATTCCATTGTACAGATGTCCCACATTTTGCTTATCCATTCGCCATTTGAAGGACATTTGGGTTCTTTCCAGTTTTAGGAAATTGCTTATATGTAATTATTACTTCTATAGTATTTTCTTAAAGGTTTTCATGTGAACATAATTTTTTATTTCTTTTGGATAAATACCTAGAAGTAGGATTACTGGGTAATAAGATAAGTGTATGTTTAATTTTATGAGAAACTACCAACTGTTTTCGACAGGGGCTGTATCATTTTATATTCCTAACAGTAATATATAAGAGTTCTGGTTGTTTAGCATCCTCACCAGCACTTGGCATTGTCAATCTGGAGGTTTTAGCCATTCCAATAGGTTGTAGTGCTGTCTCATTTTCTCTTTAATCTGTATTTCCCAAATGACCAATGATGTTGAGTATCTTTTCATGTGTTTATTTGCCATCTTTATACTTCCTTTAGTGAAATGTCTACTCAAATCTTTTGTCCATTTTTTTTGTTTTAGAATTTATTTTCTAAAATAAATAAATTTTAGAAAATCACTTTTTTATTGGGTTATTTTTTATTACTGAGTTGTTAAGAGTTCTTCATATATTCTGAATATGAGGTATGTGTTATCAGGTACGTGTTTTTGCATATATATTTTTCCAGTCTGTGGCTTGACTTTTCATTTCTTTACTGTTATCTTTCAAAGAACAGAAGTTTTAAATTTTATTCAAAATTTTATCAGTTTACCAGTTGAAAAATGTTATTAAGTTATCCATTTTTTCAGTCAATTGTAGTTTTCTACAAATTGTCTTGTATCTCAGTTTACCTACTTCTGAATGCTCACATTTGGCTGTCTCTATTCCCTGCTTGCCTCAGCAGTGTCCCTTTCTATCATTGTTTATAGCTTATAACACTCTCTCACATCTAGTCACTGCTTTGGTCTTCACCTTTGATAAAGTTAGGCAGTGATTCTTTAGATGAGCTTACTGCTGGTGCTCAGATGTTCAAAAAGGCTTAACCGTTCCCACAGTAAGCATGAATGGCAGAGCTCTCCTATCTTGAAACTAAAATTGACTTGTTTCCCTCATTCCTAATGCACATGCATTGTACACCCCCTCTCCCTCTCTCTCTCCCACCCCTTCTCTTCCCTCTTTCTTTCTCCCTCTCCCCTCCTCCTCCCTCCCTCCCTCCCCTCCTCCTCTTCCTACTCCTTCTTCTTTCTCTCTCTCTTTCTGTCTTCCCCCACCCTCCCCACCCTTCTTGGTCGTCATCATTCTCCTTCATCTCCTCACCCCTCCCCATCCTGTCAGTGCAAAGCTGTTAAGGGGAGTTTGGAATGCAGACAGTACTGTGCTTTTCCCGGAAACTGCCTCCCTCTCACGTCTCCAGTCCCTCGAGTCCTCCAACCCTCCTCTGATACCCAGTTATTGCTCAAATCCTATAGTTCCTCAGAAACTTATGCAACTCTCCCCCCTTTTTTGTGAATTTGCCTCCAGACAAACTTATAGCCTAGGCATTTAGGGAGACCTGATCCCAGACAAGTAATCAGCCTCGCAGAACTTTGGTTTCCTCATCCTTAAAGCATCTACAAAACCAATTACATTACAGAGTTGTTATAAGGATTAAATAAAACATTTTTTTTTTGGTGAGGAAGATTCACTCTGAGCTAACATCTGTTGCCAGTCTTCCATTTTGTTTTTTTACTGTGAGCTAACATCTGTGCCAGTCTTCCTCTATTTTGTATGTGGGTCACTGCCACAGCATGGCTGAATGGCTGGTGTGGGTCCACTCCTGGGATCCAAACCTGTGAACCTCGGCCACCAAAGTGGAGCATGCTGGTCTTAACCACTACACTATGGAGCTGACCCCAAGATAATCATTTTTTTAAAGGGCATGATGCCTGTGCTCAGCTCATTGTATGATACATACTCTCTCCCACCCCCCTAATTCTGGGTTCAGTCTCGGGGTTCCAGGTTGCCAGTGTGCAGTAGCACCTCTCACCTGTTCTTGTTCAGAAGCCTCCTGACTGGTCTCCGTACTGTGGATCACCTCCCCTATTTGTCTAAAGCGTAGTGTATACAAATGCAATGTCCTGGAGCTCAACTCCAGTCACGTCCCATCGATTTCAGTTTAACCCACTTTCAACATTCACAAACGTCCACAGCATGGTCCTGTTTCAACCTTATCTGTCTGCCGTCCTTTCATGTACTGCACACGTCAATCAGAGTGACCTGTTGTCCTGACAGTTCAAAAAAACACGAGTACTCTCACCCCTAGGCCCACTGCCTCCATCCAGAATGCTCTTTCTGCCCTCACAGTGCATGTACCTATTAAACAAATTCTCCCTGTTCTTCAAGACCCACTGTACTGTGACTTTCTTCCTAAAGCCTTTCTCATTACCCCACTGTTATCTCTTTGACTTTCCACATTTGTACCTCTTTTCTGTTATTGCTCTATATTACAGTTATGATATCTTACTGTTTTATGTGTCAGTTAGTTGCACAATACTCTTAGCCCTGTTAAATCAGCTTTGGGGCCTATCCAATAACTTGGACAGTAACCTAACTTGGACAGTAACCTAATCAAGGTTCACTAGATGCTTGTTAAATTGATTTAAATTTTAATGCAAATTCTGGAACTTGAAGGTTAACACAATGAAGTTGTCAGAAGTGACTCCTAGGATTTTCAAGCTTTGAAAACTTTGATTTTGAAAGGCTGCGGAAGACAGCAAAGTTACCTAGTTCCCACCTGGGAAAGAGTTTGTTTCCTCAATTTGGGTCAAGGCAGTCTTAAAGGGTTCTTGCACTTGGGCAAAGGGAAAGAGCCATTAAGGGAGATTTGTATCAACAACTACAGTGTCTGGTTTCTTTCTTTCGGTTGATCGCAAGGTTCAAGGACATGCTTTATTTTCCTTCCCGCTGCATATTACGAGCTACACTTCCTTCTCAGGGTTTTCCTACTCCACCTGTCTGGTCTGCATTCTCCTTCCCCTCCAAGCTTCTTTTTTCTCAGAGCCTCTTTCTCCCCCCATAGGCTTCTCAGTCCATGAGTGTCCTGGAAGTGTTGGCTAAGCAAGAGCTGACTGCCTGGGTCCTCTGCCCTGGCGTGACCCACACATGCTGACTTACCCTCATTGTGTCATTATCACCGTGGCACACGTCCAGGGGGAGATAATGTGTATGACCTGATCTATTCCTAGTGTTTTAAATCAAGAAATTGCGTATTTAGTGCAGTTTAGTAGACCAAGCAAGACCCAAGAGTCAAGAACTCTTAAATGTTTATCCTAGTGTGAATTCACATTTATTGAGGAATTTTTAGAAAGTCTCTTAACTTCCTGGTGTCCCTGCGGTCTTCCTATGAAGTACTGATACAACCGTTTTATACTAATCTCCTACTTTAACATTCTCAAATTACAGTTATTGTATTGAAATTAGTTTTCAGTCGAGAGACTTGCTGCCTAGCAGTTTTATAACTTCTGTTTTTAATATGGATTTTTACTTATACTGACTTAGATCTTTTAACATTAACTTTTAGATACCTTACGTTTCTTAAAGACTATTTACATTCATTTGTGAAATCCCACAAATTTAAATTTTGCAAGGCTTATTTGTCTTCTTCTTTTACTAATAATCTAAAATTGTGGTGAAAAGAGAAGGATAGAAAAGAGAAAGATTGGAAAAGAGAAGTATAGAAACATGTTAATGCTTTGATCCATAAGAGAGAACTTGAAGTTCATACTCCACTAACTACAGACGAAATCTTCCTCATCCTGTGGACTTCAGACAGTCTTTTTGAAAACTTTACATTTACTTGTGCTCTAAACTTTATCCAATTCTACTTTAAACAAGTCATAAAAAGTATAGTTTACTAACTGCCTTTAAGGAAATTTTTGCCCGAAACAGCAATAGTACTGAATATTCTAAGCCAAGTTTTAGTTATTAAGACCTACTGATCACCTTTCACATTTGTACAGTCAAACTCCTCTCACATGGACTCTCCCTTCCCTTGTTTGACTAGTGGTCCTTTGGCGTGCTCCTCTGGGAGCTGATGACAAGAGGAGCACCACCTTATCCCGATGTCAACACCTTTGATATAACAGTTTACTTGTTGCAAGGCAGAAGGCTCTTACAACCAGAGTACTGCCCAGATCCCTTGTAAGTAGAAATTCTGACAGAATCCTCTATAGCTCTTATGTTCTTTACTTTTGCAGAAATGCTTGCCTTCAAAGGGTCTCTCAGAGCATTTCTTCCTTTCTGAAACAGGTATGAAGTGATGCTAAAATGCTGGCACCCTAAAGCTGAACTGCGCCCATCCTTTTCTGAACTGGTCTCCAGGATATCAGCGATATTCTCTACTTTCATCGGGGAGCACTACGTCCATGTGAACGCTACTTATGTGAATGTGAAATGTGTTGCTCCATATCCTTCTCTGTTGTCATCACAAGATAACGTTGATGGCGAGGTAGATACATGATGGATGGGTACACCACTGGCCCCCTTCTGAGAAACATCACAGAACTGTCCAAACAACAGTCCACCCTTTGTCCAATGTTTTTTCACTGCCTGGCCACTGAAAGGCCACCAGATATTTTTTGCTTCTGCCAAAATTGCACTATTATAGGACCTTATATTGTTATTTAAAATAACTGGATTCTAAGGAATTTCTCATCTGACAAAGCATCAGAGCCAGAAGCTTTGTCCCCCAGGCCAGTGTCCAATGGCAACACTGCAGCTATGATGACACTCCTGTCACAGTCAAGCCAAAACCTGAATTCTGGGTTGAAATTTTTGAAAATCGGGATCTCTTCTGATTTCACATGAGGAACTGAGGCGATGAATTTTGAGGACTTCTTGATCACGGAAAATTCAAAAGAAGCGGTAGTGTCCAGGACATATATGGCAGCCCCAGGACCAGGCCGCTCGTTTAGAATTAAAGCGTTTCAAAGAACTTTTATATATTGTATGGTCTCTAACATTTTTTATTACTGATGTTGTCATTTGCCCATTAGGCAAACATTCTCTTTTAAATTTTTGCATACACATTCCTCTTATGGGAGAAATATCCATAGGCAACACAGTCAACATTTCAAAACAACAGGACATGAAATGTGTTTATAAATTAATAGGGATATTTACATATTGTACATAGATGACATGAAGAAGGTTTTCATAAAATAGCTTAGTCACAATGGAATATTTAGTTGTCGTTTGAAAATCAACTGTTTGAGAATGATGCTATTCTGATCTAATGAATGTGGACATTTAGATGTTTTGTCTATATTTTTTTTAAATGACGTCTCTGCAAATAAGATAAGTAATTTGTGATGATAAGTGTGTCTAAGGTAATTCAGCATGTTTTTAAAGCAGAATACATCTGACTAAAAGGTTCATTGGTTCCAAAAACAGCTCTCATATAGGGCAAAGAAATGATCAATGGCCTGGAATATTAGCCTCTTTCTCAGTGGCAACTTCCTATCCCCAAAACAGTTGGAGACAATAAAGCTTTTGGGGAGTCCTGTTTTGCATTAGGGTATATTTTGTGTTAAGCAAAACACATTTTAGGGGAAAAAAAAGCAATTGAAAGTTCTGGCCATTTCGCCAGGATGAACAGTTACTCTGGGCAGGACTTTTGTGATGTTTTGTTCTGTGGGACTTTGTGCTTACTACTGTATGGTGCATGTGGCACAGGATACTCTAACTGGTTTTGTCAATGTAAACATTTAAAGTATTATATTTTTATAAAAATGTTTATTTTTAATGATATAAGAAAATTTTCGTTAGGCCACAAAAATACTGCACTGTGAACATTTCAGAAAAGGTATGTCAGACTTGGACTAGTAACAGCATGGTTTCAAATGGCTGTAAATAATGATAAGGAAATCTACTGATTGCCAGTACACCCCACCCTCATTACATCACCAGGACTTGAAGCCAAGGGTTAACACAGCAAGCTATAAAGAGAATGCGTTACACTAAAACCCAATAGTAGAATTGGGCTATTGTTGCAAGAGAGTGATCACAACCAAAAGCTCTTTCACATTGGTGGAACTTACCAGCAGACACAAAGAATTGTACTGCAGAGATATTCCCATTCAAATGTTACTATATTTCAAAAGTGTAAAGAGTGATACTAATTCACAGAGTATTGTAAATGGTGGATGACGAAAAAAAAATCTACTCCGCAGAAAGAAATAACTATCTCTACCAATGTCAGGAGAATCAATGCATCAAGTATAGAAAGAACTTATGGAAACAACCCATCAACAAGACTACACACCTGTGTACATATGTTTGAGAAAGCTGCAATGTGAAAATCATGTTTGCTATTTATAAACATGTCCTTAGATTAATGTGTCTGGACAGATTGTGGGAATAAGTGATTCTTCTAAGAATTAGATACTTGTCACTGCCGATACCTGCATTTGAGCTGAATGGTACTTTGTATGTTAATAGTTGTTGTTTTGATAAATCATACAATTAAAATTAAGTGCTGTATCATCTTGTATACTAAGAGTTGGTTATTGCTAGTCATGCTTGATTGCCTGCTTTTACATAATGACACAGGATGTCTAAGATTGATTTCACCTGGCTGCTTCAAGATGGTCCATTTATGAGAACCTTAGTCAAGTTAATGCATGAGCAGCTAAACTAATTTGCATCCCTGAATCTCTGGAAGCCTTTGGGTTTCTAATTTGGCCCTGAGTTGCCAAATTACTTGCATTTCTCTGACAATCTTTCAACTGCTAGGGCACGTGGCTCCAGCAAAGTGCATCCGTGAACCAGAAGATATGACAACAGAGCTGCAACCCCACAGTTAGCATAGAAATACCTAGTTGAAAGTTGGAGGAAAGAGGCCTTCTTACCCCCTTAAAACTACCCTTTCCATCTATACAGGTTCCCACTGTTCAAGAGCCCCCGGTTACAAGAGCAACTACCTTCAGGCTGTCTCCATGAATATTCTTGTAATGGTAAGAGAACGCAGAGGTGATATTTCCGTCATCTGAGAATCATGTGGCACTTTGGAGCAATCTGATAAAAAAAGAACAACCCAAGTTTAAACTGGTGCTTACAAAATACAATGGGGGCTGATTCTTTATTGAGAGAGAATTCAACCCTTGTACCCAGCCAGACTGCCTCCTGGCCAAGAGATGCATTTCCATCGGAAGTTCAGTCAGACCCTGTGCCTCTGAAGGACAAGAACCTGTATCTTTATATCCCTCATGTCTGGCACATAGATTCTCAGACAATTGCTGAACTGAAACAGAATTTTCTTATCCTCAATCATCCACTTTAAACCACCACAGATACGGTTATTACCTATGTAGCTCCCATGATATTTTTTGAACACTGTTGGGGGGGGGGGTGTACCTTTCTAGGGAGAGAGGGATAAAAAGATATCCTTTTGCAAAGTTTTGCTTGATGCTCTGAATTTTTAATCAACACAGGATCTTTCACTTCACAATGTAGGCATCCATTGTGTTTTTGCTCTTTCTGACCTAGACAGCAGATTGCATCATAAAGAAATATGAGGAAGGGATATAGGGGCCGGCCCCGTGGCTGAGTGGTTAAGTTCACACGCTCCCCTTCAGCGGCCCAGGGTTTCACCAGTTCAGATCCTGGGCACGGACATGGCACCACTCATCAGGCCACGCTGAGGTGGCGTCCCATGTGCCACAACCAGAGGCACTCACAACTAGAATACACAACTATGTACTGGGGAGCTTTGGGGAGAAGAATAAAAAAAATAAGAAAAGGTTGGCAACAGTTGCTAGCTCAGGTACCAATCTTTAAAAAAAAAAAAAATGAGGAAGGGATATAAAACCTGTAGAGCAAATTAAATGTTTGAATGCTGACTTCTCCCATTGTTGATTGACCCAGTTTAGTTCAGGAAACCAGTTAGCATTATGTAAAAGAAATTGATTAGTATTCATTTAATTCAATTAATATTTATTGAGCATCTACATATGTCAGGCACTGTTCTAGGCAATGAAGACTGAAGAATGAATAGTCCCTCCCACCCCAAGGAATTTAATGAAAGAGACAAACAAAATTACTGCAATAGTGAGTGTTAGAATTATCATTTCTTACATTTGTAAACTCTCTTGAAGAGGCTTCACAGTTTATAACTGGAAGTTTGTACCTTTTGACTCCCTCCACTCATTTCTCCCACCCTCCATCCTCCTCTCTGACTACCACCATTATCTTCTCTGTATCTATGAGCTTGGTTTTTTGTGTTTTTGTTTTTTGTTTTAGATTCCACATATAAGTGAGATCGTATGGTATTTGTCTTTCTCTGACTTATTTCACTTAGCATAAAGCCCTCGAGGTCTGTCCATGTCGTCACAACTGGCAAGATTTCCTTCTTTTTTGTGGTTGAATAATATTCCATTGTATATATATATATATACCACATTTTCTTCATCCATTCATCCATCATTGTACATTTGTTTCCATATCCTGACTATTATAAATAGTGCTGCAGTGAACATAGGGGTCATATAGCCTTTTAAGTTAATGTTTTCATTTTCTTTGGATAGATACCCAGGAGTAGAATTGCTGGATCATATGGTAGTTCAATTTTTTATTTTTTATTTTTTGCTGAGGAAGATTTTCCCTGAGCTAACATCTGTGCCATTCTTCCTCTATTTCGTATGTGGGTCACCACCACAGTATGGCTGCCAATGAGTGGTGTAGGTCCACACCCAGGAACCAAACCCAGGCCGCCGAAGCATAGCACACCAAACGTAATCACTAGGCCATGGGGCCAACCCCTCAATTTTTGAGTTTTTGAGGAACTGCCATTCCATTTTCCATGGTAGCTGCACTAATTTACATTCTCACCAACAGTGCACAAGGGTTCCCTTTACTCCACATTCTCGCCAGTACTTGTTATTTCTTGTTCTTTTGATAATTGCCATTGTAACAGATGTGAGGTAATATCTCATTGTGGTTTCAGTTTGCGTATCCGTGATAATTAGTGATGTTGAGCATCGTTTCATGTACCTGTTGGCCATCTATATGTCTTCTTTGGGAAAATGTCTATTCAGATCTTCTGCCCATTTTTTAATTGGATTATTTGATTTTTTGCTATTGTGTTATATAAGTTCTTTAGATATTATGGCTATAACTCCTTATCAGATATGTTATTCATAAATATTTTCTCCCATTCAGTATGTTGCCTTTTCATTTTGTTGATGGGTCCTTTGCTATGCAGAAGCTTTTTGGTTTGATGTAGTGCCAGCTATTTTTGCTTTTGTTGCCTTTGTTTTTGGTGTCAGATTCAAAAAATCATCACCAAGCCCTATGTCAAGATGCTTACCGCCTATGTTTTCTTCTAGGAGTTTTACGGTTTTAGGTGTTACATTTAAGTCTTTGATCCATTTCGAGTTCATTTTTGTGTATAGTATAAGATAGTGGTCCAGTTTCATTCTTTTGCATGTGACTGTCCCGTTTTCCCAACACCATTTATTGAAAAGACTGAGCTTTCTCCATTGTATGTTCTTGGTTCCTTTGACATAAATTAATCGACCATATATGTGTGGGTTTATTTCTGGACTCTCTGTTCTGTTCCATTGATCTATGTGTCTGTTTTTATGTCAATATCATACTATTTTGATTCCGGCAGTTTTGTAATATACTTTGAAATCAGGGAGGGCATCACAGTTTAAACATACCAAAGTGAAGCTTCTTGGGCAAATAGATCAAGTTCTGACTGACTTTGGGCAAAATACTGCACCTCTCTCTACCTAAATTCCTCCCTCTGTCAACTAGGTTAATTCTACTTACTTCATAAGGTTTTTTGAGGACAAAAAACTAGTATGTAAAGGCACCTGCACACCATAGTTGCTCAATAATTGTGATATTATTATTATCTTCAGTCTCAGACAATAAGAGCCCATCTAAAGTTAGCCTGTGGTTGATTGAAAGGGAAATTAAGCCTGAAAGCGACCTTACAGATGTTTTAATCCAAATCCTTTACCCATCCTTCACCTCATAGCTGCTTTATGCAGTAGTATTTCCACCTCATCCTTGAGTATTGATATGGCAATGCGGGTGGGGGATGACAAGGGTGACAAGATGGTGGCACCTTTCCTCTTAGTGCAGGACACCTGAAGAATACCGCCATCCCTTCTTCTTTCTCCAAACTTCCTACTGTTCCTTTAATCACATCTCTGATAACTA
This sequence comes from Equus asinus, assembly GCF_041296235.1. Classification (NCBI taxonomy): domain Eukaryota; kingdom Metazoa; phylum Chordata; class Mammalia; order Perissodactyla; family Equidae; genus Equus; species Equus asinus. The sequence goes on from NC_091790.1 coordinate 173,554,315, forward strand.
GTTTCCTTTTTTCTGGTTTAGCCTTCAGACCTAGGATCCACAACAGACATGGAAAGGAAGAATCCACCTAAATTATAGGAAAGTTGCATGAAGGCACAATGACAGGAGTCACAATCCTCAGTATTCATGTCTAGAGATTATTACTGTTGCTTGTTTGACTCACATGCATGGTTAATGATCATTCAGATTCAGGAAAAAGTAGACTAAATACAATATTGTTTTAGTTATATGGTGTGTGTTTGAAGATAAGGAAAACTTCATTAATGTTGTAATCCATCTGGATGACTAGGACCAGACATACCCAGGTAACTGCACAGACACGATTCACTCTTGTGGCGCTTTAGACAATTTCAGGAGATAGGTATGCAGACATTATGCCCCAAAGGAAGAAATGCATTGCTTTTCATCCCATGAAATGTTTTTCCTCTTCATACTTAACGTTTTTCTTCAGGACTATCTCAATTCCCTATCTATCAAAAATTGGAAATAACTTCAGTCATAAACCAGTGAAATATTTCAGTTGGTGAATTGAAGGTAATAAAACAAAGGCTTGCCCAAACTGTCCTCTGTTGTAAATTACACCAGAGGTCTAGATTACGTCAGCCAAAGGTATCGATCACCACGCTGAGAGGTTTATAACTACTATTGACTTACCATGTGACCCTGGAGCAGAAATCTAGGAAAATTGCAAAAGCATATCTACGGTAATGAAGAGCCCATCATTAATAGGACTTACTGTTCTGTCAGCCAGCGAGTACTGTGTTGGCTCCAAGGCAAATATTTAACAAATGCTGGAAACAGGAGGAACTTCTGTCTTCTCCCTTCTCTCCTTGCATGCTTCTGAGCTATTCTGATGAATGTGTTTTCCTTCTTATCAATAAAAAGTGTAGATCCAAACATCCAAATAACTCCTAATCCTTTATTATTATTTTTTAACAAAGGGCTAGCTCCTCATATAGACCAATTTAGAATAGGGCTCAGGTCCTATTGTCCTGGGCAGTTAAATGCTACCTGATTAGGCATTCTGAAAACTAGACAGCATGAAAGAAGCAACTCCAAGCTGAAAATGGCCATATTTAGGATGCTTAAAGAGAAATTTTTAATTTAAACTCTTAACATTATTTTGAAGCACTGGATCCGGATTACTATGATAATTAATTTTTATCCTTTTCTTGAAAATAAGCCCTTTGTCTTTATGCATTCACTTTTTCACTGTCACATGTGTACATTCTTTTCACCACATGAGTTCCAAGCTGGCAGAAACATCCACTAATCCGTAGATCTCTGGGCTGGAACGACAAAAATGCATAAAATTTTACCAGGCCGAAAGAGATCAACTTTAAAAATCTTTGGCATCCAAACATGTCAGAACTGTTTTTTGCTGACTCCCCAAACCATTTGTGTTCCCCATTATGGTCCATGGGATCTGTAATCTCAGTTCCTATTTTATTGGGCAGCTTGGAATTTTTAAGCACCATATTTCACTTACCTCTCTTGGTTGTTTATAATTTTCACAGTTGTTTTATGAGTGTTCTTTCTGTCTCCCATCCTAAAAGCACTGGAAAGTGGTAATGGCCACACCGCTCCCTGCCAGCCAAAGCCCTCACTTTGACGTTTGTCACTGTGCTCCAGGGACATCTGCTCTTTCCATTAGAGTCACACTGGGCCCTCCCTCCTGTAGCACTGTGACTAAAGCACCACCTTATTCATCAGGGGCAACAGTCCTTGTAAACAAGAATGCCAAATTCAGAGCCTTTGTGAAATCCTGCCCTTCTCTTCTGAAGTCAGTCGCGTGACCTTCAGAGATTATTTCAGAAGTCGCAATAAAGAAAAGTTACAGAGAAACCAAAATATCCTATCGGGATACTTCTGCAAAGCTGTTTCTAATTTTAGTTAGACTATGAGAATTAAACACAGGGAATTTAACTTCGCTTTGGTGGTAGCCAAAGGGTCTATGGAAACACGTGGATAAAGCAAGAAATCACTCTCGCAAAGATACTGAAAAAACTTGTTTCAGAAAGCAAATATCCAGTGTTAAAACTACAAAGATATTTTTTCTGAAAATGAACTTAATTGGTAAAAATAATAATGAGAATAATAATGATCTCATCCCAAGACATGTCACAGGAATTGATGACTGTCTGGAAGCTAATGGGCTAAGGGGACGCTCTGAGGAATTAGTCTTACTTAGTGAAATGCTGTTAGTTTAGTAAACGAATGCTTAAAATGACAGAAATTTCAAAATCAGAGCTGCTAGCATTGAGCCTGGTTGATTCACAGAAAAAAAAAAAAGCTAATGCAAAATGTGTCATGCGTTGCTCTTACTCATTTTTTTAATTCACTTGTAATTCAGGAAAAATATATATTCTTTATAATTGTTTTCTTTCATACATCTATCTCCTACTTTTACTCTGAGGATATGTTTACTTTTGGATTGTTTTATTGACAGAGATTTAACCTGTGAATAAAAATGTGACTCCCCCTAATGCAGGCATATCAAGTTTAAAATTATGATTGCTCTGAATCATCGTATTTTTAAATAGTCTGATGTGAAGAAAATGTGGATCCTCCACGTGGGCTTTAGAATATTGTCTCAAATTATACTTGGCTTGGAAGTCATTACTCAACGTCTTATTCCAAGATTATTCTGACAATTAGCTTCCTAATTCTGCCCTCTCCATATTGACTCTTCCTTATGATCTAAAACCAGCTGCCAAAATTATATAATATATCTGATTACATCATTTTCCTGCTTGAAAACCTACGCCCATTCCTAGATGTTCCCTGCATCAATTCAATTCTTTATGTTGTTATGTCTCGTTTTGTTTCTTTTTTTTATAAAATATATCCACATGGAAAAAAATTTTAATTAGACAAAAGGTATAAAGTGGACAGGAAATATCCTCTGACCATTCTCCCACACCCTCCATCCTCACTTCCTAAGGGTAACCGGTGTTAACACTTTCTTGTCTATTTTTCCAGAAATTTCCATCCTGCATCAGTTCTAAACTAAGCCAGACACCTCAAGACGTCCTTCAAAAGCCTCCACCTTACTGACCAAACTATTAGCATAATCTCAGCAGTCAAGAGATTGTCCCTCTACCTCTGTGACTTTGAACTTCCACCAAAATGATCCCCCTTTTGATATGAGCTGTTTAAACATGGCTAGACCAGGTCTTCGGGCCACCCTCACCCGCTAAGGGGGCCTATAATTTGATATCCCTTCAAACTGATATTCTTTAAATATTTTCTTAACTTTTGTTTAAATAGAGAGGAGATTGAAATGATTTTCTCTTATTTAAGAAAATTAAAGAACAGATTTCTTTATTTCCATCTAACAAAGTGGAATCAATATGCTTAAAAAAAAAAAAGTCAGCAAAATAGTACACTTTTCTAAAATTCTAGTTCTCTTTTGCAATGTTCCGAACCAGACTGCTTGTAAGTTATAAAGGGTTTTCAACTTAGGTAATAAAAATAAGTCACCCATTCCCGATAAGCAGCATTCTCTGAGGGATTATTTCAGAATTTCAGCTGACTGACGACTTTTAACTCACTGGAAATTGTACTTATGTGTGGTAAACCTGCACCACAGAGACGGGTTGTTTACTGCAGCGGGTCGTTCTGCTGCACTCCGTCCTTTTGGCAGGAGCACACTCAACCTGATTTTTGTCCGTTACATAAGGAGCTACAAGTGGAAGCCTGAAACGCCCAACATCATGTTACTGACTTAATCCAGTCATAATTCAGTGCCCAGTGACCCGGCAGACCCACCCTTTATTCTCATTCTGAATAGAAGTGCTGTAACATAGAGGTTAGGCGGACACACTTTGGGTTGGGACACTCTAGGTTTGAATCATTTCCACCACTTACCAGTAACGTGATTCTGGACTAGTTGCTTAACCTTCCTAAGCCTCAGGTTCCACATCTGTAAAATGGAAATACGAATAGTGGCTTCCTCGTAAGATTGTGCAAGGATTGAATGAAACCATGCATGCAAAACTCTCAGTAAGTGGCAGTAATTATTTCTAAAGACCTTGAATTTTACTATTATCATTATTATTATTATCATCATCATTATTATTATTTATCATCTGCCTTGCTCCACAAAAAAGATTCAAAGTGGAAGTCTCTAGAATGAAATTACCACAAACAGCTCCAAATTTTAGCACAATCCAGAAATATGTGAGGGTGAAAGTCATAAAAATAGACGCTGATTTTCCTCATCCTTGTTAGTGGTACCAGCCCGAGGTTAGGGGGTCCTAGTCCCGTCTGACTTTACTATCTGTGTCACCCTCAATGTCACAATCTTTTTAAGTTGTACTTTCCTTTTCTATAAAGAATGAAGATAATTATACTTCACAGTGATAGTTGTAAATATTAAATTATATAATAAGGCTTTATACAAATATAAGGTATTATTATTATTAGATTCATCAAAATATTTTTTATTTCAAAAGTCACCTTAGATCTCATCTGATTCATAAAATCTCCTCTAACCAACCCTGGCACTTCATTTGTTCCAACGTAATTGCTGGAGTTGTTTACAGAAATCTGTACTTAGAATCAATGAGCTCAGGACTGGAGAAGGCCCTGGGCCTCCGCACAGGGGTGCTGGGTGCTCATTGCTAGTTGACCCTTAAAGAACTCCACATTCTCTTTGGAGTTCAAAGTTTGGGGGTGAAATCACTGCCCCTTCTCAAAGATAAACACAAACGCAGATCTGAAGCGGTGTCCTGGGCTAACATGAGACATGTTGAGTTTGAATCTCATCAGGGCAGTGTTTTTCCAACATAATAAATTGCTCTTTGTTCAAATCAGAAACTGAATTCCCTTAATTTTCCAAAATCGGCCCTGCCAGGTTTCCTTGATTTAATTGGATCTTTTTTGTCTGCTGACAATGGAAAGCAGAAGAAAATAGTCTTGCTAAGGAAATGAAATATGACCAAGAAAAACAGGCATTTTCACACTGTATGTGGTGGGGTTTTTTTTTTTTCACATTCAACTTTTTATAAGAAAAAAGGTCTCTGCCCTTTGAAAAAAGCAGCATTATTGCAATAACTGTTAGGTCGTATCTACATGGCCCAAAAGAAAATGTTGGAAAGAAAATTAACTAGTTCATAAGGGTATGGACAACATTATTTTTAAAAGGAAATGATTCTTCATACATAGAAAGGATAAAAATTGATAGCAAAGTGAGAGTTGAAGCAATTATTTAAATAATTCAAATAAAAAATGTATGTTTAACTGAAGCATCTGTGGAGTTCAGGTAAAATAATTTAGAGGGAACACCAATTAACTAAATCTTTACTGCAATTCTTCAGTACATTTAGCTAAAATAATCTTTGCTTCAATAGCAGAGAAGAACTTTGAGTCCTGGTTGATTGGTACAGAGATCTTGTAATGAAAAAACAAGGGTTTGAAGCAAGAAAGGGCCAAGTTCCCATCCCAGCTCTGCCATCTACTCACCATCTGCCACTGGACAAATACGGTTGTCTATTTATTCCATTTAAAAATGTTATTGAGAGCCTTCTACATGACAAGCACTGTTCTAAGGAAGGAAGATACAGCAGGGCATGTGCTAGACAAGACTGTTGCCTCCGTGGAGCACTTATTCCAAAGCAAGAAGGAAGACAGATAGGTAGATAGATAGATAGATAGATAGATAGATAGATAGATAGATGTTGTAGATAGATGCATAGAAGAGCTAGATACACAAAAGTTAATTTCAAATTGTTATAGTGCTATGAAAGGAATAAATAGGATAGTAAAATAATCCTATGTGGCATAGCGTGATCCAGAAAGACCTCTCTAGGAACACAAAATGTGAGCTGAGACCTGAAGATGGGAACGAGCCAGCCCTGTGAAGAGCTGGTGCGGAGCAATCCAGGCGGAGAGAACATCAAGCGCAGAGGCTGCTTCTGGAGGCAGGAAAGGGCTTTGCCTGTTGAAGGCCCAGGTAACAGGCCTGCATGGCAGTAATATGTTGAGCTGGTTAAGAGTGGTGTGAGGCAAAGTGGGAAATGTAAGCAACAACCAGTTAGATTTCTATTCGAACAGCAGTGGGAAGCTACTAAAGAGAGTTCAACAGGAGAGGACATGATTTCTGTTTACTAGATCAGTCTGGCTGCTGAGGGAAAAGTAGATCGTAGCAATGGGAGAGAAGCAGGGAGGCTATTGAATAACTCCAGGCATGAGATCATGGGGGGCTTGAAGTAGGATGGAGGCAGTGGAGGGAGAAATAAGTGGACAGATTTGAGATACATTTTGAAGATAAAATGAGTGGAACATGCTGATGAACTGTACGTGCATGAGAAGGGAAAGAGAATGATCAAAGATGACTCGTAGCAGCCGGCCTGGTGGCGCAGCAGTTAAGTTCACACGTTCTGCTTCGGCAGCCCGGGGTTCGCCAGTTCGGATCCTGGGTGCAGACATGGCACCACTTGGCAAAAGCCATGCTGTGGTAGGCGTCCCACGTATAAAGTAGAGGAAGATGGGCATGAATGTTAGTTTAGGGCCAGCCTTCCTCAGCAAAAAGAGGAGGCTTGGCAGTAGTTAGCTCAGGGCTAATCTTCCTCAAAAGAAGTACAAGAAGATGGTCACGGATGTGCACTCAGGGCCAGTCTTCCTCAGCAAAAAGAGGAGGATTGGCAGCAGATGTTAACTCAGGGCTAATCTTCCTCAAAAAGAAAAAAAATGCCAAATAGGCATTTGAATATACAAAATCCAAAGTTTAGAGGAGGAAAACCATCAGCATTTGGTGGTATAATGCCTTGGAACCAGATGAGACCATTTAGGGATAGAATCTAGAGCGGGTCAAGGATGAAACCTCAGGGCATGCAATGTTTAGAGGTCAGGGAAGTGAGACTGAGCAGGAGTTACCTACCTCGTCGTAAAATGCAAAGTTACTGTCTGGAAAGATTAAATAAAATTATGTATTGTTTGCTACTAGCCAGTTAAAGACACTCAACAATTGTTCATTTCTTCCTTTTTGTTTAACCTTCTCCCTTCTTACCCACTCCCGATATCCAAATATAATTAATCACTTGTTCTAAAAAAAAGAGAAGGGAGCCACTGTATATCCTAGGAATAAAAAAAGTTTGGCTCAATTTTACATAGGCCCCAACTGCATGTAATAAACCAGCAAAGATCATACATTGACAAGTCATTGTGCGTCTCAACTAGTAATCCCAAATGACAGGTCTCCTATCCTTCTAAAGAATTCCGTCTCGTTCTAATTACTCTAAAGCTTACGTTACTAAATTAACACAAATTATACCCAAGCTTGTCTTCTTTCATTTTAAAATGGAAAATTTTCATCCTGCGTTTACCTGTTCTCTTTGAACACCTTAACTCCTGCTTATACTTAGATGGTATGTTTATAGGATCATTATCATACTTACAGAAAGTCTGTAAAAACAACAAAAGTAATGATCCACAATTAATCTAGAGTATGTGTATCAGGATCAGGTTCAGAAAATGCCAAAACAACTGTGGCTTAAATGAGGTAAGAGTTTCCTTTTTTACACAAAACAAGTTGGGAGACAGATATTTGGGGGCTGGTGTGGAGGCTGCAAGGTGTTGTCGGGGACCCAGGCTCCCATCTTCCTGCCCCGTCGTTCCCGGCGCAAGGCTTCTATCGTCAAAGTCACCTTTGTGGTCTGGGTGGCTTCCTGAGTTTCAGGAAGATGGAGGAACCACTGAGTCAGCATCCTTCGTGAACTTTCCTAAAAGGCCTGTGAAACTCTTTCCCTACTGTATTTGGCCAGAATGTAGTCTTAGAGCTACACCTAGATGCAGGGGGTGACTGGGCCGCCTTTTGGCCCCAGTTGCCAGCTAAAAACCAGGTTTCTGTTAAGGGAGAAGGGGAGAATGGATGTTGGTAGGCAACTAATGGTCTCTTTCAGAGGGGGTATACACAACCCTTATCAACCAGTGTTTTTTATGGAATAAACCATTTAAGAATCTTCCTCTTTTAATGATTAGTCCAAAAAAACAAGCTATCCTTAATAAAGCCATCCATCCTCAGTCCTTTGATCAAGTTTTACCCTATCTAATTTAAGTAAATTCAATGTTTATGGACCATCTGTGTTGCATGAGGCAGCTGGTTCAGCAATATAGGAGATACAAAGATTTACAAATCCTCACATGATATATACATTTATTATAAAAGAAAAATAAGGGGCCAGCCCCGTGACCTAGTGGTTAAGTTCAATGCACTCCACTTTGGCGGCCCAGGTTCAGTTCTGGGGTGCAGACTTTCACCACTTGTCAGTGGCCATGCTGTGGCAGCAACCCACGTACAAAATAGAGGAAGATTGGCAACGGATGTTAGCTCAGAGTGAATCTTCCTCAGCAAAAAAAAAAAAGGAAAAAGAAAAAGGACAGAAATCCTCACTGTAATAGGCTATTGAATTGTCCTGTAAATTAAGAAATTTGGGAGTTCAGCATATAAAGAGATTCATTATGATAGAAGACTTTGAAGAAGGTTTTGGCAAAGAAAGAAGATGAAGGCAAGATGGGCCCAGATAGATAGACAAGAAAAGGACATTCCACATATAGACAATCACATAAGCAAAGTCAGGAAAGTGGGCCAGCCCAGTGGTGCAGCGGTTAAGTTTGCATGTTCCACTTCAGCGGCCCAGGACTTGCTGGTTCGATCCCAGGTGCAGACCTACACACCACTTATAAGCCATGCTGTGGTAGGCGTCCCACATATAAAGCAGAGGAAGATGGGCACAGATGGTAGCTCAGGGCCAATCTTCCTCAGCAAAAAAAAAAAAAAAAGAGGAAGATTGGTGGCGAATGTTAGCTCAGGGCTAATCTTCCTCAAAAATAAAGGAACATACAAGAATGGTTAAGGAGCAAGAGAGATTGATTTGAATATAATAACATTTAGGGAAGAAATAGTAATGTGTCTATTGATAATGAGCCTTGGTATACAATCAACTGTACATCTCTGCTGCCTACAACAGTATGATCTTTCTTATTTTCTCATGATCCTGGGAAGTAAGTTTGGAAATTCAATGATGGGGCTTGGTAATGGGAGGATATAATCAGGACAAAAGAGAGTAAGTCCTTTGTCCTGTTTGGCTTCCAGCCCCTCAGCTCTGTCCATGCCACCGCACTCCTGTCCTGGGAGTGAGCCCATCCAGAGCCCTCTGTGCCCATGGATATGGTGCAATACAGAATCTGCACTGAGTTTTATCTCTCTTGGAAGAATACAGCACGCAGTCAGGCACATGGCACTGCAAAAATGTTGTGGGTGAAGATTCACATTGCACACCTGGAGCTAGGGTGCTTGCTCTAGGAGTGCAGAGGACCCAAATCATGAAGGGCCTTTAATATCGCCCTAAGGTATTAGGAAATGGGGAATGACAAAAGGCTTTCAAAACAGAAGGGCAACAAAACCAGGACTATTATTTGGAATAATAACTCCAACAGCACTGACTAGAATAGGAAATATTTTAAAAGATCAGCTCAGAGAGTATTTCTGTTCAGACTAGTTGACTGAAGCAGAAACTACAGCTGTACTGAGGAGAGTGGCAATAGGTCAGCATCCCGTGACCACATGGCACTGTGGCTTTATGATTGTGTTTGAAAGCACAATTGTTTACAACCTCCTCTTTCTTCCTTGCCTTATCATTAGTGTTACTTTAGAATAATGAAGCCTGTTCCATCCATTAACTCCACTAACATTTGATCTCCCCGTGGATTGAGGTTAAAAATTAATTACTCTTCCAACATATTGATTACATGACTATAAATATAAAAACAGAACTACAGAGCAACTACAGGGACCTTTGTTTGAATAGCATGTTTGCTCTTTTTAAAGGACAGAATTAATCTTGAAGGACCTTGAAACTGGCGGAAGATACTAGAAAAGCAACCCTAGAGTGCCATCTAGTGTTAGCAACGTCTTTAAATGCAGTGTATCAAGAAGGGTCTTGTTTCATGCACCGTATGCGACTCCCTCTTGTTAAAAACTAGGCAACATCTGACTAGGAAGAACCAAACTCTCAAACTACCTTTATTGCTTGTCATCCGGATACAGATCTGAATTTTAAACAAACAAAATATTCACTTTGGAATGCAGCAAGAGGGAGACTTCAGCTTCTAGGCAGTGTTAAAGGCACTGTTTTCAGCTTTGCATCATCCATCATACAACTCCCTCTTTTTATCATTCTAGGAAAAGTTTGGCCCTACGGTAGAGCTAGCTTTCAACTCTTTCCTTTCATCTCTTTAACTGGGTAGTTTCGGATTATTTCACCTAATTAAAAGTGAACTCATAATCTTTCATGAATTAAAGGACGGATAGCATGGAAGAGGTTAGGAACCGGTGATAAAGTCTCCTGCCGTGGAAAGTCGTTGTTACTGGGGTGGCTCATATATCAGAGCCCTGCCTCCTGCAGACATTAAAATTCACTTTGTTTCGTGTCCCTAATACTGCCCAGCCCTCGGGAAGCACGAATCTGACATTATAGTAGGCAATTCACGCTGACCTAGTAACTCAAAGCAATCATCACTGGTAACTTGAAGTGACTGCGCTCCAAAAGAAATAGAGCCTAAGGTCACAGTTGTAAATCTTGCCACAGGAAGGCCAAAGATTATAATCTTTATGCCAAGTGCTGCAGATTCCTTTCTGCTGAGCAGAGTCATATTTCAAAGACTTCACTAATCTGAAACCTATAGGCGGTTGTGACAATAGCAGATATGGCTTAAATGACATCAGACATACATTTTAAAGAACACCGGTAAATCAGCGGAAAAAAGGCAATTACATTTATTATAACTGAGGTTGAGATTTTATAGGTTCTAGCTTCACACTATACTGAAATTCAAGTATCATTTTTTTATGAATTAAAAGGCTAACATAATTAAATAATTAAATCTAGTTTGTTAAGGAGCTGTGTGCTCCTGCATCAGCTCATACTTATATAATTTGCAAGCAGACTCTGAGTTTGCTATGATTGTGTATAAACAGCGGGTACTAGTTCAGGTGGAGCTTTGTACTCTTGAGACCAAGGTCGGAGGTTTGATTCCTAAGCGGGACAGACAGCTTCACTGTTGGCTGTCTTGAGGCGTCTTATCAATATTTCCTCAAGATCACTGAGCTTTGGGAAAGTGAATGTGTCAACTGACCACTGCTAAAGAAAAAACAAATTTTTATTTGTCCTTATTAGACTTTTTATTTCATATGTAGTGTATGCTTCCTATGTGTAAAATAATGTCAAGATGTAATTGTTTTTTAAGCTAGCGTTCTTGCAGATGCTAACAGTCCTCTCCTGTACTGCCCTGTCCCGAGAGATTCTCTCACCTCTGTATTTCCGTGCCTCTCATCCTTGTAGAAAGATAGACATATAAGTCGAATTTAGGGTTTTTAAATAAAACAGCATCATGCTCTGTACATAATCTGCAGCAGGATTTATCTTCACTTAGCAGTACATCACAGGTACTCCTCCAGTCTGTAACTCAGTCTTTTTCATTGCCTAATATTCTGCAGAACGGATGTTTCAGAATTCATCTAATTGTCCCCCTCTTCATGAGCATTCAGGTTGTTTCCAGGTTTTTTGTTTTGTTTTGTTTTGTTTACATTACAAATAATGCTGCAAAAAATATCTTATACATATAATCTGAATATATCAGCCTTTTATTCTTCTGGGATACAGTTCTAAAGAGACAGAAGAAGTAATAAATAACTGATGCAGCCTCTAATACCATGTTAAATACCTGAAGTTGAAAGAGAAGATTTCTCCTCCGACACACAATAAGTCTGAGCGTGTGTCATAACAAAAAGGCATGGGCACATTTGCTCCAGGTCTGAAATTCTGGAGAAAAAAATTAAAATGAAAAAGAACAACTCTTTATGTTGCTATTATGATCCTCAGCATACTCTCTGCCAAAATTACGCTCCGTGCCATGATTTCATAAGATGTAGCAATATTAAGTTCTTATCGCTCCTCTGCAATCCAGTTACGAGTTAAGTAGAAATCTAAACAAGACGTCTTTGGCCTCAGATGCTCCTGAAAAGAGCATTTTCAAGAGAAATTTCTTTCAACTTGCTTTTCTAAGAATAGGACTAGTATGAATGATAGGAAGACCGCTGGAGTTGGAGCCAGAAGAAGTAGGTCCAAGGCCTGGCTCAGTCACTTCTTTTAACAGCCAGCATTTATTGAGAACCTGTGATATGCCAAACATTACACACAATGCTTTATGTGGATTAACAGATACAATCCCCACAATAACCTGATGAGGTACATACTATTATTATCCCCATTTTAAAAATGAGGAAACTGGGGCACAGAGAGTTCTGGAACTTGCACAAAATTACATAGCTAATAAGTGGTTGGACCAGGAATCAAACACAGGCAGTGTTCCTCCAAGAACCTGTGCTTTTAATCAATGTTCTAAAAGTGGGTCACCTTGAGCCCTTTCCTTCCTAAAACTCGGATAACTTATCTCAAACATGAGGATAATAATCCTTTTCTACGTATTTCCCTAGGTCTTTTTGAGGAGTAAATGAGATCATTATATGTAAAAGTCTCAGTGAGTTATAAATCATTACAGTTTTCAGTTTCTTTTCTGATTTTTAGAAATGAGCAAGATGAATCCTAAGCCAAATTCTAAGGTAGATATCCCTTTTCAACAGAGAGGTTTATACTTAGGCAAATCACCAGGCACTGACCTTACAATACTGCTGTTCTCTGAAACTAGCTATGATGTCCTTTTGATAGAATATATAAGTGTAGCGTGTGGAATGCAAAGAAGAGCTAGAGTCAGGGATGCAGGCCCATCGCTGGTTTCAGCTCTTATCGGCTCTAAGCAATAATCCTCTTATTCTTCAAACTTCCCATCTGTAAAACCTATGTCCCCATCTCGCAGGTTATTAAAGTAACATATCTGCATGTACTTTGTAAACTACCAAAAGTTAAGCTGTTGTTTGTATTACTGCCATGTCAGACAGGAGTAATGTACAACTTAACCAGGGGAGGGAGAAGGAAAGGATGCCACTGGGGAGCCAGCCCTAGTCACCTCAATGCCTCAAAAATTCTGGAGAGCCCAATTTTGATGACCATGGGTTTTGTCACATTTTTTTTTTTCAGTTACAGTTGTCCGGGGCTATTTCCTTGCCTTGAGTCTCTGCCACCCATAGGGAAATTATTTATTCATTAATCCTTTCATTCAAGTACCAGTATATTGGTTGAGCATCTACCATATGCCTAGCAGTGTGCTAATCATGATAAACACTGGAGATACAACAGTAATCAAAATAAAGTCCCTGTCCTAATGGAACTTACATTCTAGAGGGGAGACATAAACAAAAAATTAAACCAAATGATAATAGCATGGGATAAGTGCTAGAAGGAAATTAATGTTGATAGGTGAGATGATGCGGTGGGAGAAACCCACTTTAGGTGGGGTAGTAGTTAAAGGTGGGATGCTGAAGAAGAAGAAGGGCAGACAGATTTAAAGTCTCTTTTTTTCCTTCTTTTTTTTTTTTTTTGGTGACAGTGATTGGCCCTGAGCTAACATCTGTTACCAATCTTCCTTTATTTTTAGTATGTGGGATGCCACCACAGCATGGTTTGATGAGCAGTGTATGGGCCCATGCCCGGGATCCAGGCCTACAAACTTTGGGCTCATGAAAGCCAGACCACCAGAGCAGAGCCTGCAAACTTAACCATTACACCACCAGCTGGCCCTTAAAGTCTCTTTTGAAGGCAGAGCTGACATAAGTTGATGGATCTGATGTGAGGGATAAGGAAAGAGAGAATTAGAAGATGACTACTAGGTTTCCATAACAGACAACTGAAAGCACTATGTCACCATTTACTTTCTCGTGGAAAATTGGAAGAGGGTTTGTGGAAGTCAAGAGTACCTTTTGGGAGATGCTGATTTTTAAATGCCTGTAAGCTATTCAAGTGTCAAGTTGGAAATATGAACCCAGAACACAAATGAAAGTTCTAGATTTAAGATAAAAATTGGGATGTCATGAGCTTATAGACAGTACTTGAAACCATGGGAATCTGCATTAAGCTGTTGGATGTTACCTTTCCCTTTGTTATTGACATTTTAATTAATAACAGAAGTCTGCAAAACTTTCAAGAATGGATATTTTTTTAAATCCCTATTAGTGAAATTTCAGGAAAACTATAAGTCCCAGGAAAAATATTTCCAGCTAGAAGCTGAGAAGGAATTCTTTGGCTCTGGAAAATCATGCCGATGGGGTGATCTGCTACTCTGAAGGGGATAAGGCGTAATGGAACGAAATAGAACTTAGACCAAGATGGACCTGGGCTTGAATTCCAGCTCTGTCATTGCTAGTTATGTGGCTTTAAGAACGTTTCCTGTCCTTTTCATCTTCTGTTCAATTATCTAAACAATTAAAATAAATATACCCACCTTGTGGAGTTGTGAGAATTATAAATAATATATGCAAAAATGCCTAGCACAGGATAGTGCTCAATAAACAGCAACACTAAATTTCTCTTCTTCCCTGCACCATAAAATGTCTTGAAAGACACAATCTCTACTTCCACACCTCATTCTCTCCTCAGTTCACTGTAGTCGAGTTTCCCATCCCTCCATTCCACTAGATCTCCTCTTGTCAAAGTCCCCAGTGGTGTTGAATCTGTCCTCAGTTTCGCACCACTTCTCCGCAGCGTTTGACCCACATGATCACTCCTCCCTTGTTGATTCGCTTTCTTCTCTTGGCTTCAGTGTCACCATACCATCCCAGTTTTCTACGTATCTCACAGAAGGCTCCTTCTCAGTCTCCTTTGCTGGATCCTTTTCCCCGGCTCAAACTCAATTATCTCAGGTTCAGTTCTGGAGCCCCATTTCTTTTGTGGCCTCACTCCTCCAAAGTAATATTATCCAGTCCTGTTGTTTTAAATACATCTGTAGATTCCCAAATTTACATCTTCCCCTGAACTCCAAATTCATATATTCAGCTGCCTACTTGACATCTTCATGTGATAAGCACCTCAAGTTTAACAGATAAAAAACAAAACTCTTGACCTCCTCTACTCCTCAAGTCTTCCACCATCTTAGTAAAATGGCATCATCAACCTCCCAGTGGTACCCTACCAAAATCCTACCTTTCAGCAGATGCTATTAATTCTATTTCCAAAATACATCACAATCTGTTTCATCTGTACCACCAAACCCCAAGATCAGGCCACCACCGTTTCTTACCTGGACTGCTACTCAAACAGTCTCCAAGATTCCACTACAATCCATTCTTCCATAGCAGCCAGGGTAAACTTTTTTTTTTTGAAGATTTTATTTTTCCTTTTTCTCCCCAAAGCCCCCCGGTACATAGTTGTATATTCTTAGTTGTGGGTCCTTCTAGTTGTGGCATGTGGGATGCCGCCTCAGCATGGCTTGATGAGCAGTGCCATGTCCGCACCCAGGATTCAAACTGGCGAAACGCTGGGCTGCCGCAGCGGAGTGCACGAACTTAACCACTTGGCCACGGGGCCAGCCCCCTGGGGTGAACTTTTGAAAATCAGATCATGTTGCTTTCATATCTAAAATCTTTCAACAGCTTCCCATTGCACTTAAAATGAAGTCCAAGCTGTTTACCATGGTTTGTTAAGGCTTACATGATTAAGCCTCAGCTTTCTCTCCAACCCATCTCATTATACTCACCCACTCTAGCTACCCTTCTGCCTCACCAGCTTCCCTTCTTTCCTCTACGCTCATTTCCCCTTTGGGGTCTTGCCCTAGTTGTTGCCTCTGCCTAGAACTCCCTGCCTAAGATCTTTTCATGGCTGACCCCTTCTCATCATTCTCAGAGATGCCTTCCCAGATCACCCAGTCTTAAACAGCACCTACCCCCTCAGTCATGCTCTGTCACATAACCCTGATTTCTTTTTTTTATTTGTAATTATTTGAAATCATCTTGTTTATCAATGTGTTTACTTCTGTACTGTCTCCCCTCCACTAGATCACGGGCTCCAGGAAAGCAAGGATCAATCTCTCTTATCCAACCCTACATGCTTAGAACCTGGACAGAGCCTGACACACCACAGACATTCAAACAGATGTGTCAAATGAATGAATGAACGTAGTCATTGTTGCTCTGCCTAGGTACAAGGCTGAGACTCAGGTGCTGTGGAATACCGTCCTATACTTGGTTCAATTTTTGCTACTTGGCCAATTCCTTCTGCGTTACCTAAACGCCTTTTCTTCTCTTTCCCTGCTCCCACTCACATTTTAAATGTGAGCGTTTCCCAAGGCTCAACTAGTTATTCAATTCTCTCTCTTAAACATCTCTTATTTCTATCTTGTTCTCTCCTGACCACACCTACTGCCTGACCTCAGGCCCCCTTCATCTTTTACCTCAACATTGAACAGTCTCCTAATTGGTCTGCCTGTGTCTGGTTTCACCATTCTTAAATCCAGTATCTAGTTTCTCTAATACACAAATTTCAGTTAACAGCCTTCCTTCAGAGTTTCCCCCTTTTCTACAGACTCCTAGGTAAGGCGGGGAAGGGTCTTCTGTGATTGCGCCCCTGCCTCCTGTGAGCCTCACAGTTCAGATCTTCCCCAGATCACCCTACACTCCAGCCATTCCAAAAAGACTTTCAAATGCCCTCCTATTTTCACCCCTTTGCTCTGGTACGAACTGTTCCTTCTACTAGAAACGTCTTTCCATCAGCCCTTGCCTCTTACCTCTGTACGTTAAATGCGTACTCTTCCTTCAATACCCAACTCAACGATCTCCTCTTCGCAAAATCTTCTCCAATCTACCAAATCTACATTGGTCCTTTTTTCCCCCTTGCTGCCTCTGTAACAAATACATACTTTTGGGGTTTTTTTACTTTTCAAGCTATATGCCAATTATTGATTAGCTTGATACCATGTTCTGAGCTCCTTGATGATAGGAACTATGTTTTATCTTTGTGTCTCTAGCACTCTGCCTGGAATATAATAAAATGTTACTAATAAACATTTGTTGATAGAGGAAAATAAAGAAGCTAGAGACAAATGCATTCAGCGACTCAAACATGCATTATGAAAAATAAGTTGTGGGGCCGGCCCTGTTGCCGAGCGTTTAAGTTCACGCGCTCTACTTCGGCAGCCCAGGGTTTTGCCAGTTCAGATCCTGGGCACGGACATGGCAGCGCTCATTAGGCTATGCTGAGGCGGTGTCCCACATGCCACAACTAGAAGGACCCACAACTAAAGTATACAACTGTGTACTCGGGGAATGTAGGGAGAAAAAGCAGAAAAGAAAAAAAAAAAAGAAGATTGGCAACAGGTGTTAGCTCAGGTGACAATCTTTAAAAAAAACAAATAAATAAAAGAAGTTGTGTTGCCAAACCATCATTTAAAAAGTAGCAAGAGGAAGATGGGCATAGATGTTAGCTCAGGGCTGGTCTTCCTCAGCAAAAAGAGGAGGATTGGCAGCAGATATTAGCTCAGGGCTGATCGTCCTCAAAAAAAAAAAAATAATAAAAAGTATCAATGAGGGGCCAGCCCCGTGGCCGAGTCATGCACTCTGCTTCAGTGGCCCAGGGTTTTGCCACTTCAGATCCTGGGTGCAGACATGGCACCGCTCATCAAGCTATGCTGAGGCAGCATCCCACATGCCACAACCAGAAGGACCCACAACTAAAAATATACAACTATGTACCAGGGGGCTTTGGAGAGAAAAAGGAAAAATAAAATTTTTTTAAAAACAAGAAAGAAAGAAAAAGTATCGATGAAAGATGTCATACACTATTATTCTTTATTATTTTCCTGAAGGAGTGGTGGAAGAATAGAAATTATATATTCTGAAAACCTGCTTAATTTAGATCACATATCAGAGACTTCGAAATCACACAGTGGTGAGAACTGTTTGTCACCACATTGCCTCCCCTCCATTTGCCACTTCGAAAATGGCCAGTTAACAAAACCCTTTACTTTGCATGCATCTTATAATTGCATTGATTCAAAAAAAAAAAAAAAGAAAAGAAAAAAGCCAGCAGTCTGCTTATTATGAGAGCTCCAGGTTATTTTGGAATTCCTGAACCAAATGCACAAATCAGTTCTTTTAATAGTCCTTGGAATTACGGAGCAACCAAGCAGATGCCAAAAGGGAGAGAGATGCTCAATGTTCTTTTGATGGGGCCTGAAAATACAATGAATGCTAGAACGGTTGCACTGTAGAAAGCACTATAAACATAAGCCTCCTCTTTTTTTTGCTTTTATCTGCTAAAAATGTCTGAAAGACTAAACTGGGGTGTACATCTAAACTGCATCATAAGGCCTCTCTTGCCCAAAACAAAACAAAAAATTTCCCCATTTAAGGCTTGTCCTTCCTACCAGTAAAGTTAGCATATTATCTTTAGAAAATCCCTATTAAAAAGCACATGGGAAGGTTCTCCCTTGCAAAAATTAATTTTCATTATTCTATTGGCTGTGTTATTTTGTCAGATTTTTAAAGAGAGACCACCTCCCAAGGGCTAAAAAGGATAGGAAACAGGAAGTTGTTGATGGAAAAGGAAGCCCAAAAAGAGAAGGACAGGACTGGAGGCAACATTCAGTCTGCTTTTGACTAAGGCAGGCCTTGATTTTCACTTAACTTGTGAAATGAAGGAACCAGAGTAATGGCCTCCGAAGGACACTCTGATAAGAGTTAGGATGCAACCTCAAGATTCTCTGGGGCTCAAGACAATTCTCAGTCCCAAAGAAAAACAGACTTTGTTTTGAGCTTATCTTGCAGTGACAAAGTGAAAACTCATGAGTCAATGACCTGCAAAAGCATCAAAAATTAAAAGCAATTTTAGGGGTTCCTAGCTGGGGTGGGACCTGACTTAATGGAGATCTCCCTACATTTGCGTTTTTAATGAAAGTGTGAGAAAATCTTAGAACCGAAAACTCCTCTTAAAATGTCAGCACTAGGGGGGCACCCACAGTAATGAAGTGTTTTGCTTGTGAAAACACCAGAAACGACATGAACATGGAACCGCCTACCCTCAGTACACTGGAGTGGAATAGACCCCACATCCAATGGATTCCAGTAAGAACAGCTTGAAGTGAACAGGAAAGGCTACAAGATGGAAATGCTACGAAATCAAAATTCCAAGGTAGATACCTTGGAATAGGCTACTGAAGACCAGTCACCAGTGAGGTAGAAACAAGTGACAACATAGGAAGCAAGAAATGGGGAGATTAAAGGCTGACCAGCAAAAAGTTGTTATATTAAGTAAAGTCTCTGTGCCAGATACAGAATAGATTCTAATATGGCTATCAAGAGCAACTATGAACTGAAACTTTTATTTGTAAAGGCACAGTCAAGATTTAAAAAAGCTGTGACCTGGGGCCGGCCCTGCGGCCAAGTGTTTAGGTTCGTGCCCTCCGCTTTGGTGGCCCAGGGTTTCACTGGTTCGGATCCTGGGCACAGACATGGCACTGTTCATCAGGCCATGCTGAGTCGGCATCCCACGTGCCAAAACTAGAAGGACCCACAACTAAAAAATATGCAACCATGTACTGGGGGGATTTGGGGAGAAAAAGCAGAGGGGCAAAAAAAAAAAAGACGAAAAAAGGAGAAGGAAAAAAAAAAGCTGTGAACATTTTCCTGAAAAAAACACTATTTAATAATAAGTTGATGGCAACAATACTTATTACTATCAACATACCCCAGTATGTTCGTTTGCTGGAGCTGCCGTAACAAAGTATCACAAACGGGGTGGCTTAAAACAACGGAAATTTATTCTCTCACAGTCTGAAGGCTAGAAGTCCACAGTCAAGGTGCCAGCAGGGCTATGCTCCAAGACCCTGAGTAGAATCCTCTCTTCCCTCTTTCTAGCTTCTGCTGGTGGCCATCAATACTTGGTGGTTCCTGGTTCACAGCTACCTCACTCCAATCTCCGCCTCTATCATCACGTGGTGTTCTCCTTGTGTGTCTCTCTCCACATGATGTTTTCCTTTTCTTATAAGGACAACAATCATACTGGATTAGGACCCACCCTAATTACCTCATCTTAACTTGATTACATCTACAAAGATCTTATTTCCAAATAAGGTCACATTACAGGTGCTGGGGGTTAGGACTTCAACGTATCTTTTTTTTTCCTCCTAAGGAACATTCACCCTGAGCTAACATCCATTGCCAATCCTCTTCTTTTTTCGCCTAAGGAAGATTCACCCTGAGCTAACATCTGTGCCAATCTTCCTCTATTTTGTATGTGGGTCGCCACCACAGCATGGCCACTGATGAGTGGTGTAGGTCCATGGCCAGGAACCAAACCCACAACACCGAAGTGGAGCACACTCAACTGCTAGGCCACAGGGCCAGCCCCTCATGTATCTTTTTGAGGGACACAATTCAACTCATAACACCCAGGATCCTTTCCCTTGATCCAGCCTCCAGTGGGAGTCTAAAATAGGTCAAATCCTAAAATAAAATTGTCCCAAGCTCTAAAAAAAGATTTGTCCCAAGCCCTGTCACTTCCAAATGAGAGCTGACATCTGTCTTTCACCATAACCGATATCCATTTGGTAATCTTATGGCACTAATCTTATGGCCTCCATTTCTAAAGTAGCTTCTCTTTGACTTACACATCATGTAAATGGATAAATACTTTATATGTTCATGTTGTTTTTGTTCTATCTGTATGTCTCTTATTTATAGGTCCGTTCTTAACTAAGATCTCCCTGAGCTCCCAGAAGGCAGTGACTGATGAATGCTTCCTTCTCTTTTTCCTGTTAAGCTCTTTAGAGGGGTTCCCACAGCAGAGTTTTTTGGACCCCTAAAGATATAATTCTTTCGTATATAGCAGCTGGCAGGGTTGACACTGAGTCACGGTGGATTCATGTGCAGTCACACATTCTATCTGGAATCTTCTTCTACCTTCTAACTCAGACTTAGACCCAAGTCACCTAAGTGTAACAGACTCCCGACTCCCTTATAAGGATTTTTCTTTCAGAAGCCGCATTGCCCTCCCTTTAATCTGGCTTCCCTAGACCCATCCTCCCATGAGGACATCAGACATTTCTCTATGTGACTAAATACCAAATATGGCCATGAGCCGGGTTCTCTCCACTGACATTCCTGGGACCCAGGCAAATTAAGAGATATAGTTGAAATTCTGTTTAAGTGGCCCCAGGAATTTTTCCTTCTTTGTCATCATTATCATAATCATCCATATCACTAACATCTGTTGAGTGCTTGACAGGTATTTTCTCATTAAAAGCCCTATCAGGCAGGTACTTCATCATACTAACTTAATTTATGGGTAAAGAAAACTAAGGTACAAGGACATTAGGTAACTGCTTATGCAGAAGCGAGTTGGGAGAGGAAGATAACGGAGTGGCCACAAAGGGCCTCTGAGGAGATGTTCCTTCTCCACGCAGCTCCAGTTTGCTCTTTGCCTAATTCAATGAGCTGTTTCTTCTTTGTTTTTACTTCACTTTATTTCCAAAGAATAATTTTACCAGAAATGTCATGAGTGAACCAATATATAATAATGAGGAGAAAGGTGGGGAAAGAGTGAAAAATAGAAATACTAAATTTAAATTAATAATAATATTAGTGCTAGAGAAATTGGAAAGGAAAGGGGAAGTGCTAAAAAGAAAACTTCTTAAAATCTTTATAAAATCTTGTTAAGAAGTACCTGGGAAGATTTCTCCCATGCAAAAATAAATTCTCATTACTCTATTGGCTGTGGTAGTTTGTCAGATTTTCAGGGAGTAAACAAGGGCATGTAGATTCCAAAGGAGCACATAATCCAGACAGTTTCTACTGCAAGCATAAGACTACAGGTTCCTTGTGCTGCCCTGCATCTCTTCTGGAAGAGGAAAAGATTTGTTAATGTTTGGGTTTTTTGTTATCAAAGACATAGCCCATTCTCATGGTGATGTTTGTAAATCAGTCATTTAAAGTGTGCATGAATCAGCCCTCGTTCTGGTCAGTAGGGCTACTTTTCCCTCCTATTTGAATAGAAAAAAAATTAAGTTTATTGATATATGGCTTCTTTTCTACATCACTTTTTTATATGAGATAACGTTAAAAATACTGTTTGCAGCATAAAGTCAATAGGGATGCTGTCACCACTCTGTAGCCCTTACTAAAAATTTCATTTCAGATGGAATTTTTCGTTTTGCTTTTTGTTTGTCTTTTCTTCGTTTTTTCCCTTCCTTTTCCAAGAAATTTATTTACACAATGAAGTCAAAGTATCTTAAGATGGAAGAGTTCTTGAGATCGTCTCTGCTGAGAGCTGGCTTGGTGCCATCTTGACAAGCTAGAAGTTTGGCTTTGGTCCCTCACCCTTCTCATCTTTACTTCATCCTAGCTGTTTTTTGATGAATTTCTCCCCCACCCTCTTGTTATGTGTATATGTTTATATAATTATGACATTTTAATTGTTTAAGGGGACTTTGGTAGATGCAATGGGAAACCTAAAAGAATAAATGTTGATGGGGCCGGCCTCGTGGCCGAGTGGTTAAGTTTGTGCGCTCCGCTTTGGCGGCCCAGGGTTTTGCCAGTTCGAATCCTGGGCGCAGACATGTCACTGTTCATCAAGCCATGCTGAGGTGGCATCCCACATGCCACAACTAGAAGGACCCACAACTAAAAATACACAACTATGTACCAGGGGACTTTGGGAGAAAAAGGAAAAATAAAATCTTTAAAAAAAAAAAAAAAGAAGAAATGTTGAGGATATTTAAATGGTAAGCATGATCAGGAAGATCTTTTGGGGGAGTGAAGTCTTTTGCTGCTCCTCAAACTGTGTCATGAAGTATTGTGCCACCCTACCTCTATTCCAGGTCCTGATTTGATCTGTTCCCTTCACTTCAGGCAAGACTAAGTTAAACATATAGTGTGTATGACTAGCAAGAAGTGGGCCTACCATTCGTGTGTTCAATCATGATAGCAGTAGTTTCTAAATTGTTATATTACATATTTAGAGCTTA
This sequence comes from Equus asinus, assembly GCF_041296235.1. NCBI lineage: Eukaryota > Metazoa > Chordata > Mammalia > Perissodactyla > Equidae > Equus > Equus asinus. The sequence continues at coordinate 173,577,226 of NC_091790.1, forward strand.
CAGAGAAGAAGAAAATAGTATATATTAATCTTGGCTGGTGCATATTGAGTACTTACTAAGTACCAAGAATGTGTTACCAAGCAAGGGTTCACGACCCAATGCTCATAAAGAGCCAATTATTATAGCATCAGCTTTTAGGAAAAGAAAAATACGTTTATTGTGAGATCAATCTGCAAGGAGACAGCAGACATATGCTCTCAGATCTGTCTCCCCAATTCAAGATTTGAGGCGAAATTTAAGAGGTTAGGGAAAACAGGATGGAGAACTGGCTGGCACATGGAAATGCTGGTGGGGCAGGTTTTAATTGGAGAACTTTAAGTATTTAGGGTAAGCTTTTAAACTTTTATGGTAAGGTGGGGAAGGGGTTTTAACACCGCATCATTCTGTACGACGGAACCTTTGGCTCTGATGAGAGTCCGACTTGCAAGTTCTGGTAATGTCCTAGTCCCATGGGTCCTTGGGGAGGAGAATCTTTGGTTCCACAGTCATTTTAGGCCAAGATTTCCTCTTCTGTGCATGCGATGACTACCTGACTTTGCAAATTTTCTGAAAAACAATTCATAGTCACTCTGTTGATAAGAGATGGGGTCAGTTGGAACTGGTCCTGCTAGGCAAATGGTTACAAATATTCTAACCATCTCACTGTCATTATCTCAGGTAATCTTGTCAAGAACCTTGTAAAGTAGGAATTATCAGATTTAACATAGGAAATTGCTCATATTTGACTGCTTATGACCTATCAAAATAATAATTTCATATTTCAGCCTAATATTATTAGCCATTTTATAAACAAGTAGACTGGGGCTCATAGAGATTAAAGGATTTCCCCAAAATAAGTGCTGGAGCCAAATATCTGAATCCAGGCAATGTGATATCAAAGCCCACAGTCCTAGAGGTACTTGAATGACATAGTTTATAACAGAATGCATTAGGACAAATATCGTATACATTTTTACATTAGAAAGTCTCCAAAAAGTGTTACTTATTCTTCAGATTCTTCATCAAGGACAGTTTCCCTTCTTGAATGAGTAATGCTTTTCCTTTTTGATGCTAAATACTTAAAGCCAAAAATTTCAAAGGAAACCGTTGTAATGAAATTGTCCTTTACTTTATGAAAGGCTCTACTCTTCTAGTTAATTAACTGTTAGTCGCCTTTCTGGCCTTTATCACAATGGTTCTGAGGATCATCACAGGACTCCACCACCCTGGAAATGATTCACCCAGTTAGTCTGTGCAGTTTGTTGGGTGGTTTGGTTTGTAGGAGATTGGGGGTTAAATTAATCCAACTTTAGGTCGTCAGTGAGAGAGGGGAGACGTGTTACTGGTTACCACCTATGGAGGCAGCCAAGGAAGGAAGGTTTTTGGCTTTCTGGGTTTTTTCCAGATGAATGTGAGATGATCAGTGACCCTGTTATCTCTAAAATATACTTCTAATTCAATGAAAAAGCAAAAATCAGATGAAACAGTCTGAACATGTATAATTCGCTTGGTGTTGAATGTCTCATAATCGAACATAGAATGGTAAAGGATGTAGAAAGCTATGGAATAAAAGAGACAAACTGGAAGACCATCAGGCTGAGGAAAGGAAGAGCAGATAGCCCCACTCAGGAACTGACTGATTACTTTTCAGGATCGTTGGGCGAGGCAACCCTTTACTGAAGAGAAACAACTGAGATATCACACACCTTATTATCTCCACTGAGTTTATTGTTATTGTGTATGCTTTCTTGATCTCAGTTTACCTTGATGAACATATAGTAATCATTCAAAAGGAGCACCCTTTGCACAAAATAAAGTCATAATCATTTTGACCCAAATAATTGGCACATGGTTTACAACAATGCTTTTCAGTTCTATTTGCACATTGGGAACATTTTAAAAATACTTATTCCACCTAAAATCAATTAAAGCAGAATTTCTTTTTTTTTTTTTTTTTGAGGAAGATTATCCCTGAGCTAACATTTGCTGCCAATCCTCCTCTTTTTGCTGGGGAAGACTGGCCCTGAGCTAACATCAATGCCCATCTTCCTCTACTTTATACGTGGGACGCCTACCACAGCATGGCTTGCCAAGTGGTGCCATGTCCACACCCAGGATCCGAACCAGTGAACCCCGCGCCGCAGAAGCAGAACGTGCAAACTTAACCGCTGCACCACGGGGCAGCTCCTAAAGCAGAATTTCTATGGGCAGAGATGGACATCTGCATTTTTAAGAACTTCCCAGGTCATTGTAATGCACAGCCAGCACAGAAGACCCCTGGTCTATAGGAATATATATTTATTTCTATGGCGAGAAGGGGAACTGCAGGATTCAAAGCTCTTTACGGTTTCAGTTGCTTTCCATTCCATCCTAGTTCCCTGTGGAAGAACAACTAATCAATACGATATTCCAATAGGTATGTTGTTTTATAGTATGCATTTTTTGTGATGAACAGATTTAGTTTAACTGCCCTAGGAGAAGCTAGCCCTAGCCCTAGGACTTAGCCAACATAAAATAAAGGAAGTGGTAACCAAAAAAATCTATCTGAACAGCTAGCACCCAGATCTTGGTTTCTAATAGCATTTTTCAATAAAAAGGAATCCAGGCAGGCACGGTGGTGCGGTTAAGTGAGCACATTCCGCTTGGGCGGCCTGGGGTTTGCCTGTTTGGATCCCGGGTGCAGACATGGCACCACTTGGCAAGCCATGCTGTGGTAGGCATCCCACATATAAAGCAGAGGAAGATGGGCACGGATGTTAGCTCAGGGCTAATCTTCCTCAAAAAAAATAAATAATAAAGAAAGAAAGAAAGAAAGAAAAAGGAACCAAGGCTCTTTGGAGAAATGGTTGAGTCTAGGACTAAAGGGCAGGAAATTTACAAGATGAGCCTGCAGCGTCTTGTAGTGATAGAAAGTGCTCACACACACACATCCAATGAGATGAGAAAGAACACAGGAACCAGCTGAAAGAGTTCCCAATGAACAAAGCTGGAACAATTTGAATAACAAAGTGGTATTGATTATAACCCAAAGTATTTTTTAAAATTCATAAATTGATACTAACATAAATGATTAATTGATTCTATAAATTAATGAGGAGAGAAGAGACAAATCTCCCGTATAGAAGAGTTCCAAATAATTTATGTAACTACTACTCCCTCAAATAGATGAAGTGTAACTCCCCACTTCCTGTGTGTGGTCAGAGCCTTATGACTTCCTTCTAAGAGTACAGTAGGAAAAGTGACATGTTTATAATGTATAATACACGTCACAAGTTGGGATCCCTGGGAAGCAGCCTCTGAGGCAGATTCTCATGCAAGAGATTTATTTGGCAGTGTTCTTGGAATCAACAACTGTGGAAGGAAATTGAAGGAAGCAGGACTGGTTAGGGGAAGAAGTTGATCTGCAATGCAGTCTCAGCCAACCATATAGTGAGTTTTGAACGTGGGATGGCCCTTCAGAGTTGCCCTGATTTGGTGATGGGGGACAGGTCTTTATATGCCCACAGTATCAGTCACTGGATGCAAGTTCCCCTTGGCAGAAGATCTTGACCTTGAGCAAAGCTGCTCTCTTAAGCTGAGGCCATTCACACAGGGGCTGACAACTGAGGGCTTTTGGCTGGCCATGCTCCTAGCAGCTGGGACTAGGTCCTTTACTCCTGAAAAGCATCAGGCAGCACATCACAGTGTCCACCACAACATCAGTTTGTGTGGTATTTTTCACAATAAAAATTGTCTAAAAGAAAAGAAAATGAGTAAGACAGGAAGGCCAAGCTATAAAAGGAATAGTTTAGGAGTGGTACAGAATCTCAGACAAGACAGGACAAAGTCAGGAACCTAAGGTGATGAGGTAGGATGAGGAAGAAAACTGAACACAGAGTTGGGAGTGTCTGTCCATGGAGTAATACATGAGTTTTCTGCTCGTAGAGGTGAAACCAGTGAATCAGAAGTGATTTGGTAATATTACTCAGGCAACTAGGATTAACAGACATAGTGGAGTCAGCTTCAGGGGATGAGTTAATTTGACAAGTCCTAGGAAGCTCATGTTGCTAATTGGGCCTCTGCTTTGTCCCTACCCACTTGTAAGGGACACAGGTGGACAAGGACTTTTATTTTAAGTCTGAGAGATCTGTGTTCCTCTGATTACACACCGGAAGGAAGTCCAATAGGGTAGTGAAAGATACCTGAAGGATTCTGGTCTTGGGGCCAGCCCTGTGGCATAGTGGTTAAGTTCAGTACATTCTGCTCAGCAGCATGGGTTCACAGGTTGGAATCCCAGGAGGACCTACACAGCTCATCAGCCACAGTGTGGCAGCATCCCACATATAAAGTAGAGGGAGATTGGCACAGATGTTAGCTCCAGGCTAATCTTCCTCAAGCAAAGAAAAAAAAAATGAGGAAGATTGGCAACAGATGTTAGCTCAGGGCTAATCTTTCTCAGCAAAAAAAAAAAAAAAAAAAAAAATTCTAGTCTTAAAATATGCTCAGATGATAACAGGAGATCACTTAGTCTTCTCTCCTACTGCCAACCACCTCATCATAATAAATGCTACTGTTCATTAATTCTTCACTATGAACCAGGCACTGTTTTAAGTGCTTTATGTACATTATCTCATTCATTCTTCACAACAGTTGAAAGAGGTAGGTACGATAATAATTTTCATTTTATTGATAAGAAAACTGAGGCACAGGTGAATTAAATCACTTACTCAGCGTCTGCAAGCTAGTAAGTAATAGGATGAGCATTGAATCTAAGCAGCTTGACTCAGAGACTATCTTCTGTCTGAAGACTCAGCTGCCTCCCGGAGAGGGGAAAGCATCGACCTCAGTGGTGACAGGAACTCTGTGTATTACACAGCTATCTGGGCAGGGATGCAGCTTGACTTATTGGTCAAGTTGGGAGAGCTGGGTGCTGAGATGCTGACATAGCATTCAGTCAGGGAGGGCGTGCCTTGATGGGGAAGGCTGTGGGGTGACAGGCGGTACGGGCTCTGACAACCAGAGACAGCTTTACCCTGGCTCTGGAAAGTCTCCCTCTGACTCCACAGCAGCCCCCAGGAGCTCCACCTGAGACCCCAAGACTGTTCTATAACACAATCGCTCCCGGTGAGCACAAAAATAGGGAATAATTAGGACCATGACCTGAAGCTCTTGTCTGCAGATGGATTTTGAGAGAGTAAGGGGAGCTGTATCACTAGACAAGAACGGATGTTGGAAATTCCTCAGTTCCTTGGAGAGGCAGCAGAAGCTAAGTGGAAAAGAAAGGAAAAAAAATCTGTTCTCTGAAGCAGAAAATTCCAGTACTGGGATGGGAACTTTTAGGGCTATCCCCATAGCAGAGGGGTTAAGAGCCAGACCCTAGAGGCAGACTGGCTGGATCTGTGGCCTGACTCTACAACTGAGTAACCAGGGACCCTGGACAAAATACTGAAGCTCTCTGTGCCTTAAGTGCGGAAAAGATGGCACCCACCCCATAGCACCGCCATGAGAAGCATATAGAGTTAACAAGTGTCAAGTGTTAGAACCAGCCTGACCCAGTTGTTCTAAGTACCCTGTGCTATTGTTATCTCTTCCTGGGTAGCAGGACATTGTTCGCCTTGACAATTCCATTCCGGCCTTTCTTTTTTTCTCCAGGAAATCAGGGTGTGGTTCTGGGATCAAAACCATTCAGAGTGACAAAGTGACTAACCATTCTGTCTGGAAGGAAGACAAGCATCTGAGCTAATAGGCAGGCACATTCTATTCTAAGTCTAGAAGAAGCAGGCTAGTTCTGATACCTGGAAACACATCAAAGTTTATGATTTAAAAAACAGAAGACATGATCACACTGGTGATTCCTTATATGTAAAGGAAACTGGTTGCTTATATGTAAAGTGTGGTGGGCTTGTGGTTTCACTGGTGGCTTCGACAGAGCCATGGTTTTCCTCAGAGTGTCACAGGTCTCCCAGGAGGTACAGAGGAGAAGCGGACCGGGCAAGACCCCAGCCCCACTTCAACCACAGCATCTCCACTTGCATTTGTTTTGTATGGAATTGTAACTGTAAGAACAAAATACCTGTGGATGGAAACAGAGGAGAACTCCAGGCCCTTGACTAAAAATGTAATCAAGTTTTTCTTGGAGTAAGAGTCTCAAAGCTCCTCTTTTTTGTAATTAGGGGCGCAGCCATTAAAATATTATTCCCTTTTCTTTAATTCCTGACAAATCCAAATGAGCACCATTTGGAAAGCAGCGGGGAGGGGAATGAATAAATTGAATTAATTCCTGTGCAGAATATTAATGTAGTGCCGCAGAAAGGGAGATGCTTTGCAAATTTAAGGCGGTTAGAAAATATTTCTATCCTTCTTAGTTTAGACAGCCCTGTTTCTGAGAAGCACTTTTCTCATGGCTGATGTCCATGTTTGGTCCAACATGCATGCTCCCAAGGGCGGCGTATCCGTTAGAGACAGTCAGCACAGTGCCTAGGACCCAGGATACTTTTAGGGCCCCACGGAAATGCTTTCATTTTCATTTCTTTTAAAATCAGAAGAAAAAAATATTTTATTATGTGTAATAATAAATTCAGCCTGATTGTAATCATCTTTGTACCAACACAACCATAAAATGTAGTTTTTAACATTTTTTATGGAGGAAGGAGTCCACAAAGGCCACTAGTGCCTGCAGCCCACTTATGTCATAATGCAGCCCTGATGCCTACAGATCCGAGCAGTGACGGCTCACAAAGGGAGCCTGATGCACAGCGCCCCAGCCCAGCCCAGACTCCACTTTGAGCGCCAAATCCCCAAGATGTGTCCTGGAACGTGATCACGTCAGCAGCCTTCCCTGTTTGACCTGATGAATCCCTTGCTGCCTGGCCTATTATGAGAACCCTCCTACTCATACTGGGGTGGCAGAGCAACAGGATGGGCGCGGGCTGGGGACCTGTTAGAAAGGCAAACTCTCAAGCCCCACCCAAGATCTAATGAGTCAGAATCTGCATTTTCACAAGGTTCTGAGTGAGCTATAAGTACATTGAAATTTGTGAAGTACAGGATAAGGCCAGATGATTCAGATGTAGACAACAGAGGGCCGCAGAGAATAAAGGCTGACGCTGGAGCGAGATCCATGCCTGAGGGCAAGTGCCCAGGTAAAGAAAGGTCATGCTGAGGCAGGAGAGCCAGAAAGGAAGCGGGAATGGAATTCAAGGGAACGCGGCAGAGAGGTTTTGCCTTTGTGGTACTTTTCCCATTGGACTCCAGGAAAGTCTCTAACTTCTGCCTGTGTTCGAAGAATGAAAACCTGACCGCCCTCATGATGGTGCTCTGGAGGCTGAAAGGACCGCGCAGTAGAATCATAGTTGTCAGAACTACATTTTCCTCTTCGACCTGGACCTAGGTGAGGGCACCAATTCCCACCAGGGCCTGTGCCCAGAACTTCAAGGAGGTGACCAGCAGCAAAGGGAGCCATGGTGCATGGTGGAGCTGTCACCCAGGGAAGTCCCTAAAACATTTTCCATACCTATTGCTTTGTTTTTAAGTTGTCCTTGCTCATAGGAACCAAGGCAGAACAATGCCAGTGGCTAAATGGCCGAACCAGTCCAAGCTAGAAAGGTCCAAGATGGCAATGGGGTGCCATGTGCAAAAGGTGCCCGTGTGCAAGAAGGGAAGATCTGCACATGCCCCCAATGCCCCCCAACCTGGGGCGGAGAGCCTGCCCCCTTTACATCCCATAAAAAGCCTGCTCACCCTCCCTTGGGGAGAAAGTGTTTTAGAGCACAGCTCTGCCTTCTACATTCATTGATCAATGAATAACGTTTCTGCTACATTATTCCAAACCCCGTCTCATTCTATTGGCACAGGCGACTCCGGGCAAAAGGACCCATTTGTGGGTCACTGGTTCCTTGGGGCTCAGTAACAGAGGCAGAATCCACGCAGAACATCAGAGACACCAAAGAGCAGCTTCACATAACTATCTTAACAGGGATGTAGGACCAAAATGTCTGCTTTCTCACTGCGCCCTAGACAAAAGGGAGATGGACACTAGCTCTTAGCTTATACTAAGTTTTCATCCAAGTTTTCTGCTTAAAGAGGTGGTTGCATTGTTTTAAAATGTTCAAAAAAACTCTAAAGAAACTCCCAAATTCCTTTCAGCTGTAACACAGCCTGTTTCAGCCCTACCTGCTCCTCTCTGTCTGGGAAAGTTTAGGGGGCACTAGTCACTGCCTTCCTCTCTCCAGCTTCTAACCCGTTGAAAAAATGCACACAAGGAGCTTGAAGATGATAAAAGTACCATACCAACTGGTGAAGCTGAATGGGAAAATTTTAAAAAATTCCCACACCCCTAAGAAAACCCTGATTGCCTTATACCATGGCAATAAGTAGCACTCACAACCTGCTTGAAACCTGTGCAGGCCATCAACAATGTACCTTACTGAACGGCTTTTACAAGCCAACCAATCGGTGTCAGTCCCTTATTCAAAAGTCAGCCAATCACAGACTCATCCCAATAATAACGCCACTGTGACAACCAATCAACAATAGCCTCGGGGCTGGCCCGGTGGCGCAGTGGTTAAGCGGGCACGTTCTGCTTCGGCAGCCCTGGGTTCGCTGGTTGGGATCCCGGGTGTGGACATGGCACCACTTGGCACACCATGCAGTGGTAGATGTCCCATATATAAAGTAGAGGAAGATGGGCATGGATGTTAGCTCAGGGCCAGTCTTCCTCAGCAAAAAGAGGAGGATTGGCAGCAGTTAGCTCAGGGCTAATCTTCCTCAAAAAAAAAAAAAAAAATAGCCTCACCCAAGTAACCCTCTTCACCCATAAGTTTCTGCAAATCTGCCAATCCCCGAACTCATCACTTCCCTTATGAAACTGTATCAGCAGTTTTATTGGCAGACTATTCAGAGAGACTGTACCCCTTTTACTACAGTTAGCAATCAATTCAGTTTTGTCATTTTATTTCAAGTATTGAGCAAGGGTCACATCATCCTTTGACACCCTGAACCTAAGAATCTGTCTGAATATAATTTCCCCAACCAGCTGCAGGTGGAGAAGTTTAGTTGGCTAACTACATAGAGAAAAAGGGCACTGGAGAGCCCTGGCATTCTCACTACTGTGTGCATTACCTAGAGGAAGAGAAAGAATTAGAGGAATCCTGGTTTTCACATTGTAGAACGGAAAAATTTTTCCTCTACCTTTTTACCTTCTTTTGGCTGATCTATTGACATAAAACAGAATAACAGGAGAAAACCCAATTTAATTTCATATGTACGGGAAACTCATACAGTTCAAAGACAGGCAATTGAGGTGTTTATGCCATCCTGAACTAAGGAGAAGTGGGTAGAGGTCTGGGGCTTCAAAGGGAAGGAAGACAATTCACAGGAAGATGGGATGTAAGACCAAAACGTCAGAGCAAATGTTTGGTAAACAAATGCTTGTCATGCCATGCAGAGATAATGGACACAGAAATTTGAACAAACAGGCCCTGCCGAGCTCCCCACAGCTTACCATACTTAGCCCATATTCTTTGTAGTTATCTCTGGTGATAGCTGTCTTCCCAGACAAGGCCCTTTATGTAAATTCTTTTAGACAGTTAAAGGGGAAGTAAAAAGCTCTTTTTGAGTCTGTCGGGCCTTGATTATCCTCAGCTCAAAATAATCCGCATGCCAAAGTGATACATTCTGGGGCAGCCTGCCCTGAAACCCATCACTGTCCAACTGTCCATGGAGTGAGATGTCCACTGGATTCTCTCCATCTCACCAAGCATATTAGTTACTTCTCAGGAGAGGAAGTACAGGGGAGAGGCAAAATGAGAGGATGGAGAGAGGAGGTGGAAATAATACTCCAAAACTGTTCCTTCCAGAGATGGAAGGCTAATCTCCCCATGGAAACAAGAGAAAGAGAGCATAAGGGCTCCCCCTAAACATTCTCTATACTAACAGTTTTGCAAACTAGTTGGGAACAGAAGATATACATGCTTAAAACAATTGAGAAACACTTATAGGTCAAAACAGTCTGAGAAAGACCATGTCATTGGGAGTAATATGGTGCAAAAGGATGTCAAGAGAAGATAGAATTTGAGATGACCTGGGAAAGATGGATCAAACTCATCAAATATTATCAAGCATCGCTGTGTCAGGCAGTGGGTGGGTCTGTATAAACAAAGATAAGCAAGTTACCATCTCTACCCTCAGAAAGCTCATAGCTGGAGTCAGTGGCTCACAAACTTAGCTGCACATTAGAAGCACCTGAGGAGCTTTTTAAAAATACCCATAATCCTGATTTAATTGATCTGGGATGGGTTCTGGATATCAATATCTTTTAAAACCTCAAGTGTAGGCAAAGAGTTCTTAAAGAAGAAAAAAATAACCATAAAAGAAAAAAATAATTTGGACTTCATTAAAATTAAGATTTTCTGGTCATTAAAACACACCATGAGGAGAGTGAAAAGACAAGCCACAGACTGGATGAAGATATTAGCAATAAAGATATCCAACAAATGGAAACAATACAAATGTCCTTCAATAGGAGAATGAATAAATAAATTGTGGTACATTGATACAATGGAATACTACACACAATAAAAAAGAATAAATTACTGATATGTGGAAGAGAATGGGTGAATGTCACATTTTGCTGAGTGGAAGAAGTCACAGACATAAGAGTATATACTGAATAATTCAATTGTTAAAATTTTAAGAACAGGTAAAACTAATTTATGGCAATCTAAGTCATTTTTTAGTGACTTGACTGGAAAGGGACAAGGCAGAACTTTCTAGGGAACTAGAGATGTTTGTGTTTTGTTTTTTGTGGGTTTTTTGGTGAGGAAGATTGGCCCTGAGCTAACATCTATACTACTCTTCCTCTATTTTGTATGTGAGATGCCGCCACAGCATGGCTTGATGAGTGGTATGTAGGTCCCTGCCCCGGATCAGAACCCGTGAACCCCAGGGTGCTGAAGAAGAGTGCTCAAACTTAATCACTACACCACTGGGCTGGCCCCAGATGTTTGTTTGTTTGTTTAAATCCTGATTTGGGTGGTAGTTACACAGAGTATGTATAAGGACAATTCTCAGAGGAATACAGTTGTGAACCATCAGCAACCAACAAACCTAGCATCTTGGGTGGGTGGAGGGGGGAAATAAGGGTCTTAGTCCTGGAAGGGAGATCTGGGCAGAGCATCACAGCATCTACTGTATGAGGTGATTCTAATGTGGAACCCAGGGCTGAGAGCCATTGGTCTAAGTCAGTGGTTCTCAAAGTGTGGTCTCTGAGCTGCAGCACCAGCATCACCTGAGTATTTGTTAAAATGCAAATTATTGGCACCTACTGAATCAGAAACTCTGGAGGTGGAGCCTAGCACTGTCTTCAGGAGCCCTCCAGGTAATGCTGAGAGGCACTAAAATTTGAGAATAACTGGTCTCAGTGGATTTCTGTAGTGAGAAGGGCTTTTGGAGAAATGGAAGAAAACATGAACATCCCAAAGGTAGACAATTGAAATCATCTATGCATAAAGTAAGGAGGACAAAAAATGCAGTTATTAATAGTAAAAATGGGAAGAAACGACACTGAGGTACTCAAGGATGACAGGCAACAGAATTTGAATCTCCAGTGGTATGAGGAAGGAGAGGTTACTAGAGTTTTGAGATTTACATCACTAGGACAATAGCGGTCACCACCCAACTGGGGAAGTCAAGAAGAGAAACCACACTGAGAAACTGGAAAGGAACATGAATTCTGTTTTCTGTTTTGGAGAGTGTGATATTGTGATTTATAATAAGAAATATATATTTGGTCTTCATCCAAAGTCAAGGCATAGAGCTCCTAAAACCCTTGGAATTTCCTAAGTGATGAGTGAGATAAAGATGTTTTTTGTTATGTTAGTGAGGTAACCTAAGGATCGGGGCTGGTTGCCAGGGCAACTAACCTTGTGACTGGAGGGTTGGAACTTTCAGCCCCACCCCTGAGGAGGGGAGACTGAGTTCAATCAACAATAGCCAATGATTTAATCAATTGTACCTAAGTATTGAACCTCCATAAAACCCCAGAAGGACAACGTTCAGAGAGCTTCCGGGTTGGTGAACCAGAACACAACCATGGGCCACTATGCAGGGCTCCAAACTCCACAGGGATAGAAGCTCCTTTGTTTGATACCTTACCCTGTGTATCTCTTCCTCTGGCTGTTGAATTGTATCCTTTGTAATAAACGGGTAATCTAGTGAGTAAACTGGTTTCATGAGCTGACCTAGCAAGTTAATCGAAGGCTAGGAGGGGGTGGTAGGAACTTCTAATTTATAGCCAGTCTGTCAGAAGCACAGGTAACAACCTGGACTTGTGATTGGCATCTGAAGGGAGGGAGGCAGTCTCGTAGGACTGAGCGTTTAACATGTGGGATCTGATGCTACCTCCAGGTGGACAGTGTCAGAACTGAGTTGAATTGTGGGACACCCAGCTGATATCAGAGAATTGCTTGGTGGTGTGAGGGAAATAACCCACGCATTGCGATTGGTGTTAGAATTGTGGAGAGTAAGCCTAGGACTTCCAGGTAGAAGTGTGGGACAGGCTGATCCTAGAGATGTAAATTTGAGAGTCAGCACAGGGGTTTTAGATAGAGCCTGGAAAAAGGACAAGAGCAGAGAGATGGGGGAAGGTGTTCAGGACCAGCTGTGGGGCTGGTCAGAGCTTTACCTGCAACCAGGACTATATGCCTTCTTTGGGATTGCTTTCTTAACCGAAGGAACATCTTGTTAAAGAATTTATGATATAATAAAAAATACATACACGCATATACTCGTGGAAATTAAACAAGACTGCTTTTCTAGATCAACGTTTTCCTACTCTTGTTTAGGGAAAACTATTCTGTGGGAAGTTAAGAAAAAATATCTAATATGATTCTATTGTTGACTGTTAGGCACTTCAGTCTGTCTCAGGGCCTGTATTCTAGGGTGGTTTGTGAAATGCTAAGAGGAGAATCTTCTTTTTTTTTAAAAGATTTTATTTTTTTTCCTTTTTCTCCCCAAAGCCCCCCAGTACATAGCTGTATATTCTTCATTGTGGGTCCTTCTAGTTGTGGCATGTGGGACGCTGCCTCAGCGTGGTTTGATGAGCAGTGCCATGTCTGCGCCCAGGATTCGAACTAACGAAACACTGGGCTGCCTGCAGCAGAGCGCGTGAACTTAACCATTCGGCCACGGGGCCAGCCCCATACGTGAAGGCTTATTGTTTTTTTTGTCAGAGGAAGATTATCCCTGAGGTAACATGTGCCAATCCTCCTCTTTTTTTCTGAGGAAGACTGGCCCCGAGCTCACATCTGTGCCCATCTTCCTCTACTTTATATGTGGGACGCCTACCACAGCATGGCTTGCTACGGAGTGCCATGTCTGCACCCGGGATCCGAACCGGCAAACCCTGGGCTGCTGAAGCAGAACATGCACACTTAACTGCTGCGCCACCGGGCTGGCCTAAGAGGAGAATCTAAGACAGTTTCTCAAGTTCATTTGACAAGAGAAACTTTTATTCTTGGAGCACTGATAACATCTCCTGAAACCAAAGTTTTGCTGAATAATTTGGAAATTACCAATCAAAATTAGGCTGCTAAACTTGCAGCATCAGAATCACATGGAGCGCTTCCCCACCCAAGGCGTGAAGAATCTGTTTTTAACAAGATCCCTCAGGTTATTCTGAATTGCAGTCAGGTTTGGAAATAGCTGGTTTGGATCATTTCTAAGCCTCCTTATAAGAAAACACAGTGTTGGGGAAAGGAGAATTTAGAAGAAAAAAGAAAGTTGTCAGAAATGTGTTTGGTAGAAATCAAGCAAGAGGAGGCATAAGAAAATATCATTGAATGTTGACTAAGACAAGGTCACAAGTGAGTTTATTGCATGTTTTGGTCCAGGGAAACTGAATTCCACCCACTTCTCCAGCACAACGCTCTTTTGTAGCTGTTCACCCTTCCACTTATAGACTATGAGGGAAAGTTACTTGGCACTGTTAGAGTGTAAACTGGAACCTGACCCATCTCAAGCCTTGTGTTTCCCTCTCCCTGCTCCTCAGCCCCATCACCTGGGGCACTCATTTTCTTTCACCTATCAGGCCTCAGCTCAAATGCCTCAAATGCCTCAAAAGCCTTCCCTGGCCACCCTGAGTGATCTCACCTCGTTAGTATCTCATTCCCTTATTTATTTCCTTTTACAGCCCTTTTAGAGGAAATCTTTTTTAAAGATAAGTCTAAAATGCAACTGGATATTCTCTCAAATGCTTGACCAACTCTGCATTTTAGTCATCCTCTTGCTTCTGATGCCTCACCACCCTTCACTCGGCATCTTGGATTTGTGTACAGACACCTCTCCCAGGGTTTGGGCATGGATTTCCAGGTCTCTAGGATTCGTGTCAAGCTGAGGCTAAAGACCTTTCAGGCCTCTGGCACTTCTGCCTGCCCCAGGCTTGCTCTAACCATGAAGAGAAACTCTGGTTCCCCTGAAGTTTCACCCCCTCTGCCTGGGAAAACCCAGTTTCCCTTTTCTGTGAACCACAGAGGGGGAAAAACTCTGCCTCTTCCTCTTTCTGCTGGCTCTTCTTTCCCATCTTCTCCCCCAGCGTCCCCCACCCCAGCCTGCTCTGGCCCAGGCCCAGCCAAAGAATGCCTCAGAAGGCCTTTCTTGTCTCCCATCAGGCTCTGGACTCTAGTGGAAACAATTCTGAATTTGCAATAAAAAATATGTTAAAAAGTCCTAACTACATAGAATCTCGGCTTCCTCAAAATTGTTTACCTCGCAATAGGATTTTATATAGGAAGATGAGCATGGTAAAATGCAGGATAACTTTTATGAAATGTAACCTCTGTGACTTGTAAGGCTAGAAACACCATCTTTTTTCCCATCTCATATCTGGCAGGGTTGCCTGCTTGATTTGCATACAGATTTGAGTTACAATAAATTCTTCTCAGCCCAGTGCAGGCTAACCACCGCCCTGGTCCCCAGATCAGTCCCCATTACACCCTCAAACCGCCAGATACTCCACCTCGGTGGAGCCCTTGCTTTGATATGCTTTCTTATTTTTTCACAAAAATTAACAAAAATAAATTTAGTGTTTTACTTAAGTAGAAGATTGGAACATTCCAGGGTTTACACATCTTGTATTTGTTGTTTTGTTTTATTTTTTTTCTGAGGAAGACTAGTCCTGGGCTAACTGCTGCCAATCCTCCTCTTTTTGCTGAGGAAGACTGGCACTGAGCTAACATCCATGCCCATCTTCCTCCACTTTATATGTGGGATGCCTACTGATGCGGGGTTGGTGAGCCGAGGAGTCAAAAGAAAGATTTCTTGGACTCTCAAGATCTGGCAGTAGTGCTCTTTTATTTAGAGAATAGTGTGGAATAGCATGGGGACAGGACCCATGGGCAGTCAGGCTGCTGTCTGGGGACAGGACCCATGGGCAGTCAGGCTGCTGCGTGGGGACAGGGCCCCCGGGCAGGAGGAGCTGCTGCTGCTGCCCCCGCTACTGCTGCAAACATGGGTAGAGAGTAAGGCTAAATTTAAGGCATAGATATGTGAGCCATCTCTTTACAAGACAAGGGAAAGAACATGTAAAAAAGTTAAAATGATATCAGTGTAGGTGGGGTCTGGCCATTGGGTGGTCCCACAACTTTTAGATAAGAATCAAATCGGATTAAGTAAAGGCCAGAAGCCACCACCCTAAATCAGTTACGTGAGGTTGCCAGACAGTAACCAACTTAAGTTCTTGCCTTTGCCATTGATTAAGAGTTTCTAGAGATAAGGTCATCTCCCTTCTTCCTGGCACAGAGAGGGAGGCAACTTTACAAATGGAGGTTTCCCTTACAAATGTAAATGTTTCCCAACAAAGGGCAAGCAAACTCCACTCCTCGGAGCCTGCTTCTCATCTGCAGTTTTAAAAGTAACCAGCCTAAAATCCTCATCACCTACCACAGCATGGTGTGCCAAGCGGTGCCATGGCCGCACCAGGGATCTGAACCAGTGAACCTGGGCCACCAAAGCGGAAGTGCGCACCTAACCACTGCACCACCCAGCCAGACCCCTAACATATCTTAAATTATGTAAGTACTCAAGTACTTTTTTCTTCCTTTTGCACTCATTAGCACCTCTTCAAGGAAGTAAAAGTGAAACCCAGGAGTTCTCTTTAGCTCTAGGAAAGGGTGTCAGGGGCAAAAGAAGATTAAACTTGATTAAAACGTGCCTTGCAATTTAGTGCATTTCTGTAGGCTGTTTTTACCTCCCATGAGCTCTGGATTGAATCAGGAGGCTCGTTATCCCACCAACGACTTTTAACAGAATCGTACCAGAAAACAAGAGAATTACTAGACTTACATATTGAAGAATAGGCCTTGTCTGTGATAAGAAAATAAGAACAAACGGACTGTATAATTGATTACTACCCAAGATGAAAATCAGTTATCATTTATCAATGACAGGAAAATTTTACCTATTATTGTATTAGGATTCTCCAGGGAAACAGAACCAGTAGGATATATAGATAGATATACATAAGAGATTTATTATATGAATTGGCTCATGTGGTTATAGAGGCCAAAAAGTCCCACAATCTGCTGAGCTGCCATCTGCAAGCTAGAGAGCCAGGAAAGCTGGTGGTGTATTCATTCTGAACTCTTGAGAAGCAGGGTGGGGTATTGGTGTGAGTCTAAATCCGAGCCTGAATGCCCAAGAATCAGGAGCACCAATGCCCAAGGTCAGAAGAAGATGGATGTCTTGGCATCCTCTGCCTTTTTATTCTATTCAGTCCCTCAGTTGATTGGATGATGTCCATCTGCATTGGCAAGGGAGATCTTCTTTACTGTCTACTGATTCAAATGCTAATATCTTCCAGAGACACTTCATAAACACACCCAGAAATAATGTTTTATCAGCTTACCAGCTATCTAGCCAGAGAAAGACACCTAAGAGCAGACAATGAGGCCAAATGGAATGAGACCTTTACCCAGCAGAGAGGACAGGTACTACCAATCAGAGTCTCCTCCTGGCAAGCTTGAACTGGAGATACCCAGAGTAGTTAACCCATCCATCATGAGGGAACAAAATCCTTGAGTAACCAGAAAACCCTCAGGGAAGTGAAGAGACCAGTTGAGTGGTGCTTACCTTCCTCCAACCACATCCTCTCTAGCTTATCTTTGTTACTTATTTTTGCTTTTTCAGACAATTGAGAAGGGGGAGGAGAGTAGGCTTGAGTTCATTGATTTACAACTTTGCAAGTGGTAGCAGCAGGAGCAGAAAGGAGTTGAGTCATTAATGGCTAAATAGGGGTTGATGAGATGAGCAGATAACCTATATGCCAGAGCAGACTTGGTCCAGTCTGGAGTGATCTTCCGGGTCCTGAAGGTAGACTGGTCTCCAGGAGGCTGAGATGCACTTAGGCCTCTAGTTTTCTAACTAGAACTCAGGGAGTTCCTATTCTTGAGCTCTCATCACCTGACTGAGATCCTTGTCTTCCTTAATTCCCCAGTTTCCTTATAATAAATACCTCAGAACTGAGGTAACTCCAGTCTGTCTCTGTTCTTTATAACTAAAAATTATAACTAGCACAGAAACTAAATTCAGCTTTTTGGTTTTGGGTTTTTTTTTTTTTTTTTGAGGAAGATTAGCCCTGAGCTAACATCTACTGCCAATCCTCCTCTTTTTACTGAGGAAGACTGGCCCTGAGCTAACATCTATGCCCATCTTCCTCTGCTTTATATGTGGAATGCCTGCCACAGCATGGCTTGACAAGCAGTGCGTAGGTCCACACCCGGGATCCGAACCAGTGAATCCCAGGCAGTCAAAGCAGAAAATGTGAACTTAACCGCTGCACCACCAGGATGGCCCCTAAATTTAGTTTTCATCATGGTGAATTTTTTTTTCTTTTTGTGAGAAAGATTGGCCCTGAGCTAACATCTGTTGCCAATCTTCCTTTTTGTTCCAGGAGGACCGTTGCTGAGCTAACATCTGTGTCAGTCTTCCTCTATTTTGCATGTGGGATGCTGCCACAGCATGGCTTGATGAGCAGTATGTGGGTCCACACCCAGGATCCAGGCCTGTGAACCCTAGGCCACTGAAGCAGAGCATGTGAACTTAACCACTATGCCACTGGGCCAGCCCCTTTCATGGTGAATATCTGTCCACCATGAAAACAAACAAAAAACACTTACTGGGGCCAGCCCGGTGGCTGAGTGGTTAAGTTTACATGCTCTGCTTCAGCGGCCCAGGGTTTCACCGGTTCAGATCCTGGGCATGGACATGGCACCCACCACTCATCAAGCCATGCTGAGGCAGCATCCCACATGCCACAACTAGAAGGACCACAACTAAAAAAAATATACAACTATGTACCGGGGGGGCTTTGGGGAGAAAAAGGAAAAATAAAATCTTTAAAAAAAAACAAAAAGCAAAAACACTTCCTACTCTCAATCATTTTTCTTGCTCCTTTTTTTTTTTTTTTTTAAGAAAGCAACTGTTTTAGGTGATACACAAACATAAAATAAAGAAAACCTACTTCTGTTCTAATCATGGTGCAGGAAGTGTGCTTTCTCAATGGGATATAGTCAACTACAGATGAGACCCTGTTAGGAGTTTCTCTTATTAAAATGTGACCCCTTAAAGTTCCAGATGTTTGTAGTGCCTAAAATGAGTTTCGCTGATGTTTGCAAGGGACGGTAGGGAGGAATTTTATATGACTGGTCATGGAGGCTATTTTTATATATCGTGTTTCAAATTTGTTACTTGTGATAACAGGTATGTGATAATCATGTATGTGTGTGTGAGAGAGAGTGAATGAATTGTTTCAAGGATAATCATTCTATTAGTCAAAGTTCTTGTATATCTTAAGTTTACGATAATACTAATAATTTAATGCAATTTAACCTATAATTCAGTGACTTTATCTTGTTGTTGAGGGTGACTACCAGAATATACCGCACATGCATATTTACTTTCATGTTTGAAAATTGAGTAGGTGATCTATAAATTTAGGGTGTCTAATCCATGAAGGACATGATCACACTTAATTACAATGTGGTAAAGACAAATATTTAGCACCAAAGAGAAGAAAAATAATCGTCTCAAATAGAACTTCCATTTTTGTAGGTCTCCAACATTTCCACTTTCTATTTTATTTTTCAAAGTTTTCAGCTTTAGTGAGTCTAAACGTCAAAGTGTATCAGGAGAAGATATCACATTCTTACATTACTGTGTTTTACTATATTACTTTTTTTGGAGCATTTAATGTTTGCTTGTTACTATACTCAAACAAAAAGCCTGCATGCTTAAATAAAAACCAGGCAAATCATTGCAATAAACTTTGTTTTTGTTTTTAGTTTAGTTTGTTTTCTTAGTTTAGTTGGGTTTGCTTGTTTGTTGCCTTTTATTTGTAAAATTCAAACAGTGAAAATACTTTTTGCTGCCTGGAAAAGCACAAAGTACTTTAACCTGACTTATATCATTCAGTTATATCCCACTCCCCATCCTCATTACCTCATCTGTTGAGTTGGTCACTCCTTTCCACTCCCTCAGGTCTGTAGCACCTGGCTCTCAGCCTGCCCCTCCAGCTCTTGTCATTAACCTAAACTATATCGGTGTTCACTTGATAAGCATTCAATATCTTGGCCTCTCACTTAATAACCTTACCCCAAGTGACTTTCTCCAACCCAGCTCAGTCACCCTTTCATTAAAGTCACACCCACCTCAGATTTTTTCTATTCCTGCCCCAACTCCTGCTCCCACATCAAAATCACTAATGTAGACATCAGTGTTCAACCACAATAACCTACTATTTTAGCTTCTTCTTTAGGTTATCTTCAGGCCTCTTATCTTCTTACTCCACCCTCTATCTGGATGAGCTCATCTACCACCATGGCTTAAATGCAACTATGTGCTAACAACTCCCAAATTTATATGTCTAATAATTTATATGTAAACCTCTCTTCTCAGCTCTAGACACATATTTTCAACTATCTCCTCAACAGATCTTCTCCCACAGCTCACAGGCATCTAAAACAAAGCATTCAAAATCTTTTGCTCCTAAAATCTGCTCCCTGCTAATCTTTCCCACCTTAATAAATGGTACCCATGTTCACTCAGTTGGTCAGACCAGAAACCTGAGTGTCATCTTGACAATTCTCTTTTCTTCACTTCCCATCTCCAATCCATCATCAAATTTTGTGCCTTTAAAATATCCTTTGATACTTCTATCTTTACTACCTTTTTCCCCTTTCTGAGCCATCAAGTCTTGCCTGGACTGGAGCAGTAATGTTTAACTGGCCTCCCTTCATCCACTTTTGCAATTTCCAACCCATTCTCCACATGGTATCCTGGGGTATGTAACTCCCCTGTGATATTTTCATTGCCCTTAGAAAATGTTCACAAGTTTCACCATTGCTGAAAAGGCCCCCTGTGATCTGCCCCTTACTGATCCTTCCAGCTTCATCTACCCCCACCTCCCATGGTTCACATGGCTTTAGCCAAAACCCTTGTCTTTCAGTTCCTCAAATCCGCCAAGATTATTCTCATATGTTTGCTTGGCCTGGAGACTCTTTCTTCAGTCTCTATTCATCTCTATTCATCTTTAAGGTATAAGCTTTATTGATTCATTTAATAAATAGGTTATTAAGTACCTACTCTGAGCCAAGTTCTGTGTTGGGCTCTGTGAATACAATAGAAGGCAAAACAGACCTAGATCTTATCCCATGAAGCTTATAATTTAGTTGAGGGAAGTGGACAGCAACCAAATAACATACAAAGAGATGTGGAGTAGCTCATAGTGCTCGGGGAGCCTGTGATGGGGGATTTGGTCTGGTCAGGAAGGTCAGAAGACAGAAGCAACAAGTGAGTAGAGAGCTGAAGAAAGGTGATATTAAACAGAAAAAAAGGGGTTAGAAGCAGAGTAAATTGCACATTCAGAGGCCCAGTGGAAGTGTGATCGTGGGGCTTACAAAGAACCAAAAGAAAGCCAGTGTGGTGAAGCTGAGAGAATGAGGGAAGCATGGTAAGACATGAGCAAGAGATGCCAAAAAATGCACAGCAGAGGTAAATGACTCTATAACCTCAGAGACTGGGCAGATAATGTGTGAAATGACAAGAGGGAGTGGCAGAACTTATGGTAAAATGGAGAAAATAAACCTTGCCTGCAGGCATTCAAATTCCATTTGAATTAGAGAAAAACAGCACTATACCGCAAAAACATATATATTTCATAAATATTTCACCATAAATTTATCCCCCAGATATGGTCTTGAGAATTTTATCTTTATCTAAAAGCTATATAGGAAGCTGCTAAAATAGGAGTTACATGGGGAGAGTGACACTAACAGATTTTGTACTTTGAAAAATACAGTGCTTTGGAAAACTGAAAAAGAAGACAAAAACAACGCTGTAAATCATATCCTCATGTGATGAGATATTGCACCCATGAAACAAAACAGGATGTTCCTTCTAGCTACAATATGGTGAATAGATTGGAGGTTCTAAGTAAAGTCGGTAAAGTGAACACATGCATCCAATTTTTCTTCCCTCAGAAAGCTCCACTAAAGGGAACCTTTTAAAAGATTAATAAACACACAACAATGTGGAAAAGAGGAAAGGATACAACAGCACCAGAAATTTTGAGCCTAGAAAGCAGATGAAGGATTGCAGCAGACTTGGGGACCTCAAAAAGCCAGATCCTAAACTGGTGGTGGCTAAAGCTGGGAATCAGCCTCAGTTGTACCCATGGAATCCTCAAGGGTCCATGACTTGATAGTATCAAGTACCTCTGGAAATGGAGGTGAAGTGGGGCCCAAATCAGAAGGACCAGATGAAGGCGGTTTGAGAAGCAGGTAGATCCTTAGATCCCGTCCCCTACTCTGTGCTGCTGAGCCACTGCCCCATCCCCACCCTGGGAGAAGTCTAGAAGTTTATTCTCTGGGGAAGGTAAAATAAAAGATTCTGGACTGGTGGATACCAAACATAGCTGAGGGTGAAGATAGCATGCCAAAAATGGGACCTAAAGGAACATCTGGATGGTGAATGGTTGAGATATCCAGGCTTCCTCCTTTACTTGGCTTCTAAAATACTGTTAGCCAGGTCTTTCCTCTTCTGGCAGGAGATTAGAAGGCTCTACTCTGGGGATTCTGACCAAAACAAGATGAGAATTACAAAATGGCCCAATCAGATGTTCCTAAAGCAAAACTCTACCAGCTAGTCAAACACTCATAAACATAAGCAGATAACAAATAAAAGGAAAAACTAAGTAATCAGGTTACTCAGGGCTGTTACTTAAAAAGTATGACAAAAAAGAAAACATATGTAAATATAGGAAAGGAAAGATTTTTAAAAAATAGAGCACCAATCCAGGAGGTAGACCATACAAATAACTGGAGTTGTAGGAAAAAAATACAGAGAAAGTCTAAGAATGAAAATCATTAATGAAATAATTTTAAAACTTTCTCAGAACTGAAGGACATGATTTTCCAGATTGGAAGGACCCATAGGGCCAACTAAAATGGATGAAAGTGGACCCACAGAAGTCATTTTTTTCCCAGAAGATTAGTCCTGACCTAATATCTGCCACCAATCCTCTTTTTGCTGAGGAAGACTGGCCCTGAGCTAACATCCATGCCCATCTTCCTCTACTTTATATGTGGGATGCCTGCCACAGCATGGCTTGATAAGCGGTGCATAGGGCCACACCTGGGATCTGAACTGGCAAACCCCAGGTTGCCAAAGTGGAGCATGTGAACTTAACCGTTGCACCACTGGGCCGGTCCCCACAGAATTCATTTTATTGTGACATTTCAAAATATTGAGGACAAAGAGAAGGTCTCATACAAAAAAAATTCTAGAGACAATGTAACAATGCCTTCAAAATTCTGAATGAAAATGAATTCCAATCTAGAATTCTATATCCAAACTATCCATCTAGCATGAGGGTCAAATAATGATGCTTTCAGATATGTGCGGGTGCAAAAATTTACCTCTTAGATACTTTTTCTCAGGAAACTTCTGGACAATATGTTCCATAAATACAAGAGTAAATCAAAAAATAAGAAGTCACTGGATAAAGAAAATATGAGGTCTGACACAAAATAGAGTTCAAACAGAATCAACACAAAGTACTAAAGGAATCTCTGGGAGAATGAGAAAGGGAGCTGCCAAGGGAGATACTTATGTATCTGACAAAGCGGGGAACATATCCAGATTAGAGTGCAGTGTGCCTCAAGAAATAGGACATATTGAGGTCCATAAGGATAAAAATGCCTGCTGCAATCTGAGGGCTGAGTGCTGAGATGAGCCTGCCTCAGATCTGTGTCTGTACTTGGTTTGCTTTGACTGTGTGCGGATGAAGTTTCTGCTCTCTCCTCCATGCCCAGGGCAAGGACCATCTGAGGACATCTGTCCCACCACACAGAACACTGCTTCAGCCTAATCCTGAGAGCAGAAGGTTGGCCATTGTGAGCTTAGGATCAGAACACACGAAGAAGCCCACCTCCCCCTTAACTCATTGCTCTCAGACGTCTCAAACCTGGCCCAAATTCTAGTGCCGACTGGTAGCCGAGTGTTTCCTGGGACTCACTCATGGCCTTTCCCCCTGACTTCCCCTGACAAAGCATGTGTAAACTTACAGAAATGCTGAAGCCAGATTATAACCTAGAGATAGTTTAGTTGATTTTCTCCCAGAAGCCTTTGCTGACCTTAAACAAATAAACAGCCAGTTTTTTCTCCAGCGAAAATGGATTCATTCGGGATAAGCAAAGAATTGCAATTTGGAGTCTGCAACCATGGTGAGCCATGTGCAAGTCCTGAGCAGCAAAGGGAGGAGAAAATTTTATAGAGGGGAAGAGGAAGTTGGGAGGACTGTTGTAAACCAACAGTGCATTTGAGGAGACTAGGAGTTTGAAGTGTAGTGGCTTTTCATTGACTGAGTTATAATAGTCCCTCATTGACTGAGCTTCTTGCTGGTTAGGAACAGGAAATCTTTCTTCTTCCTGTTGGGCTCTGCTGTAGATGTAGGACATGAGAGCTCCCCCTTTTGGTCTCCTGACTCCATTTTAATGATGTTTCTGTTTATTAATTTCCACCACTTCATTTATCATTGGCAATATTGTCCTTTTCTTACACAGTGAAATATATGCTTGAGCATCAAGGTTCTTAACTGTTGTTGATATAAACTGTTGTTGATAAAATAATAAAATATTATATGAAGGAAATAAGCAGCACAGAATGATACACACTGAGTTCATGATAGTGTTTATCTTACAGAGAGAGGGATAGACAGAGAAGAATGAGATGAGGAAGGAAGACAGGGAACCTCAACTATGTAAGTAATGCTTTATTCATAAACATGAGATCTAAAGCAAATATAACACAATGCTAGTTAGCATTTGATAAAGCTGGGCTGTGAATATGCAAATGTTTATTATATTAATCTGCATTCTTGTCTGCATATTTAAAGCATTTCATGGTGAAATCAAATTTATTTTTAAAATGAATTAGAAGGAGGCTAGACTAGAAACTTAAATGTCGTTTCCTAGAATCAGTCCCCTTTTAAAATGAGACTCTGATTCTGCCCCACTTTCAACCTAACAAGTTAGCCTGCTACCGTTTCATGGATGCTGGCAGAAAACACAATATGCCTTCCTCAGAGACAAAAGGCTTATTACTCATGGTACATCAAACAACAAAAGCATCCACATATTGGCATTAGTTTCTCTTGTCCCCAAGACTCACTTGGCAACACAGATGGATCCAGATGGAAGTCCACATGTGTAATGGGTGCATCACGGAAGAGGAATCTTGATCTTAGGGAACCCAAATCTTTTATAATGGGAAGTAAGCATGCCTATGCTTTGTTCTGGTGGGAGAAACTATCTTCCAAGGTTGTTTGCTATGCAAACTTCTTTTGAAAAGATAGTCCAGAACAAAGGGTAGTCAGTCTGCTTGCAAGATGTGCAGAAATATGAAAGACTCATTGAGAATTATCTCCCAACCTGTACACTCAAAAATTATGATGTATATTTCCTTCATTGCATTTATCACAATTGTAATTACATAGTTATTTGAGTGATTATTTGTTTATTATCTGTTTCTTCTCTAAATAATAAGCTCTATGAAGGCAGAGACAATGTCTGTTTTGTTCATTGCTACATCTCCAATGACTAGTAGAGTGCTGACATATAGTAGAAGCATACTACAGGTTTTTTGAAGAAATACTCCTGCATTATTAGACTTGCATACACTAGAGACACAACCAGAAGAAAGACGAATGACAGGTTATTGATGTCACAGGTATAATGTACTTTAATGCTAATTCTTGACATTCATCCAGCACTTTTTATTTTATAAAGTACCTGTCATACATTATTTCATGCAAGCTTCACAATAAATCTTTGGATTGGATGAAGATGTTAAATCTTGACCAAGATCACTGGACTTTTTTAAGTGAAAAAACAGGCCTAAAATCTGTGTATTTGAAGCCAATCTCTTTCGTATATATTTTTTTTTTTTAAAGATTTTATTTTTTTCCCTTTTTCTCCCCAAAGCCCCCCGGTGCGTAGTTGTGTATTCTTCGTTGTGGGTTCTTCTAGTTGTGGCATGTGGGACGCTGCCTCAGCGTGGTCTGACGAGCAGTGCCATGTCCGCGCCCAGGATTCGAACCAACGAAACACTGGGCCGCCTGCAGCGGAGCGCGCGAACTTAACCACTCGGCCACGGGGCCAGCCCCCTCTTTCGTATATTTAACAAGGCCTTTTTATCCATGACAGCTACAAAGTAGGACAATGTCAAAGCAAACTGGGGGAAATATCTTTTTAATGTTTCATTTAAATGAAAAGTGAAGCATTCGTGGAAATATTTTATATATTCATTACAATTATCCCGGTGAAGATGAGTGAGCAGATTTCAATTTCCATCAGACGGTGAGTTACAAATAACTATGCTTTATGAATTTATAAAGTGTGCAACATTTATACATCATGTTATCCTCACAAAACAAGTGTAATAAATATTACCATTGTTCCCCTTTAACAGATGATAAAGTTGAGATTCAGAATGATTTCCCTAATTGGCAGAAATCATCCAGCTAATTCTCCCATTAGTTAAAATATAGAAATGTTAGACTGAAAATGTGATGCTTTCTTATAAAAGGATATTACCCTCCCAAGAGGCAGACATCCCTTTCTTTAATACCATCAAAACAGCCTAATCTAATATGTTCTGCTATACATTAATCTCTTACTTTGTGTCGAATATTGTGAAATTAGGAAACTGTTTCCTAAAATAAGACAACTCATCTAAGAAGTGGTTGGTATATAAACTCACAGAAACCATCGCATGTATACCTATCTTTAGAATTTAGATCTTCTTGGGAAATATTAAAATTTAGAATAAAAATAAATATTAGGGGCCAGCCTGATGATGCAGCGCTTAAATTCACACATTCCGCTTTGGTGGCCCAGGGTTCGCTGGTTCAGATCACAGGTGTGGACCTACACACTGTTCGTTAAGCCATGCTGTGGCAGCATCCCACATATAAAATAGACAAAGATGGGCACAGATGGTAGCTCAGGGCTAATCTTCATCAAAAAATAAGTAAATAAAATAAATAAATAAATATTAATAGTTTAACATTGTAACATGCCTTAAAGTCACACTTCAATCATGAGATAGGCAGTGTAGCAGATTAAGAAACACTTGGGGCTGGCCCCATGGCCAAGTGGTAAAGTTCACACACTCTGCTTTGGCAGCCTGGGGTTTCACCAGTTTGGATCCTGGGCACAGAGCTAGTACCACTCATCAAGCCATGCTGAGGTCCCACATAGCACAGCCAGAAGAACCTACAACTAGAATATACAACTATGTAGGGGGGCTTTGGGGAAAAGAAGAAAAAAAAAAGATTGGCAACAGATGTTAGCTCAGGTGCCAATCTTTAAAAAAAAGAAATACAGAGAAGTATAATTTAAAATCTATATTTCCTCCTTTCATCCGTTGTTTCAATATGTTTTACATCCAAGCTCATATATATAAGGAAAACATTTCTCATTTGTGCCATTTATTTTGCACTTATCACACATTGCTTCATAGGCTTATCTTCTTATACATTGAGTTCTAGCCCCTTACAACCAGAATGTAAGTTACTTTAGGACATGGATCATGGCGGGTAGTTTACAAATCTCTCTCCTCTGGCTCTCTGTTTCACACATTTCAAGCCCAATTTGAGTGAGTTCCTGGCTTTGCTGTCTCTATTCCTCTCCACATTTAAAGTCACCTGCAAAGTTAGCCCTACTCCGTTCCCAGGGCTAATATTGCTGAGGCAAGAGTAAATCAATATCCTTCCAAAATGAATATTTTGTGGTTCATCCTCAAGGCTAGTCCAACCCTGCCGAGGTGCTCCAAGTTTTATGACTGGCCTCCCACCTCCAGTTGGGAACCCCAAAATGCCCTCACATGCAAAACCTCCCTTTCATTCTATTGTTCTCATGTTCCTAATCTGATAAATTTTCATAATACTTCAGCCCCTGGAAGGGAAAAAGGCAAGTTGAGATTGGCTTTCTCCCTCAGAGAAAATCTGAAATGTAAATTACACCTCAGAGTTGTTCTGACCCGAGGCTGGAGAGCTGGGTTTTCTTACTCCATCATCTGATAGCCATTGGTTAAGAGCTGCCCCAGAGGACCTAAATTCCCAGCTCTGTGCTTGCTGGCAAAGCAGCCCCTGCAGCACAACAGCAGTCCTTCAAAGAATAATTGCAGGTGCTGTGAAACAGACAAAAAACACCAAAGCACAGAAATAGTCAAAGTGATCTGAGAGGATCCATTCAGAGCACTTACAGTGTCCGCTACAGCTCCATCCATCTGTTGTGTACTGGTTTGATGTGATTTCAAATCTACTTGTTTATGACTTAAATGAAGTTGTTTTCATGCACTTGTTTACAAACAAAGACAAAAAAAGTTGTTTTGATATAAGATTGAAGTAAATTGTATCAGGATGTCATCATCTCATCTGTCGTCGTTGATAAGAACTCAGTAGCCTAGTTGCTGAGGGGCCCTGCTAGGAGTTTATTGATAAGAACATATGGAGGAGCAACTATGGTAAGGGGACATTTAGATTATCAATACCCAGAGTTCGTGAGGAATATCTGAGAGTTTCAGTCTGGGTAAGGCAACACTTTGCTGACCTAAATAAACTCTCCGAAGATCCTGGGACATTAGCTCTTACTGTGGTGTGAGTGACTCCATTATCGGTAGCGATGACAAAAGAGGCAGTGGCCCATGAAGAAGATCAGCCTGCCCACCAACACCGGCACAGTCATTCCCTAGCAACGTGCTCTAGCAACGGAAGACTTTTCACTTTCATTTTTTGCCAGCAGCTGGACATCACTCTCGGTTGGTCAAGCCATCTCTCCAGAGTGCCTACTGTAAAAAGGTACATCTTGAAGTAAATTCGGCCTTTATTCCTTTCATCTCCTCTTGCCTGGAACAATAGTGTGATTAGTCTATCATTGGTTTGGAGTCTGTTATGTTGTTGTTGTTATGAGTACATTATGGAGTTGTTATGTTGGCTTATCAAGAGACGTTATACTGTGGCCTATTGGCTTGTGAAACTACTATAAATTCCACAGTGAACCTGTGTTAAATAAAATATTGGCAAAGACAGTCTCAGTCTCTGAGTATAATTTTTGCCCCCTCAAACAAAACACCATCAGAAATAGCTCACAGGAGAAAACTGCAGAAAACTGAGTGCCCCACCACATGGCCTGGGATAGTGGGCAGGGATCGCTGGGGATACTTGCAATAGATGCAGCTAAAGTCACAAGAAGAAGATGAGGTGACATGAGCACTGAGCCATACGTCCCAGGAGAGAAGCATCAGGAAACATATCAGAGCTAGAACATTGGGGGAGATCTGATGAGATAGGGAGCAGCAGAGGTGATAAAGGCCAATATGAAAGCATCTCTGAATGTACACAAAGCACCACGTAAAAGGGTTCTGGTCACCAATTACAACGTGGGTGTATGTGGAGAGGGTTTCCCCCACACCACCAAGCAAGTCTCTGACACCAGCTGGGTGTCCCACAATTTGACTCAATTCTGACACTATCTGATGAGGATCAAGGCTGCCCCAGGAAGAAAAGCCCAAGGCATCCTGGCCTACATACCGATCTACATCATCCTCCAGGAAGCATAGGACGTCCTGACCTTATCAGACCTGATTCGCATCCCGTTATAGGACCACCCAATAACCAGACCCCACCTGCACTGATACCATTTTAACAACTTTTTTATGTAATCTTTCCTTTGTCTTGTAAAGAATAACTCATATATGTATGCCTTATAAATTTAGCCACCCCCCCCAACCCATTGCAGCTCTTACAGCCTGTGGGTCCTGTCCCCATGCTTCAGCTCTCCACTGCCCATGGGTCCTGTCCCCATGCTGGCAGCTCTTTACTACCCATGGATCCTGTCCCCATGCTATTCTCTGAATAAAGAAGCGCTACCACCAGAACTTAAGAGTCCAAGAAAACTTTGTTTCAACTCCTCGGCTCACCGAACCCACATCACTATCTACCTGAAGATAGTGTCATATCCCATAGGCTAAGGGGTCAATCCTACAAGGCTGTCCCCAGCCACCCCACTTCAGATGCCAGTCACAAGTCCAGATTATCACCTGTGCTTCTGAGGGACCCGCTATAGATTGGAGGTTCCAATGACCCCTTCTTCGGGTTCGATTAATTTGCTAACACAGTTCACAGAACTCAGAGAAACATTTTACTTACAAGATCAGTTTATTATAAAAGGATATAACTCAGAAACAGCCAGATGGAAGAGATGCATAGGGCAAAGTGCAGGGACAGGGCGTGGAGTTTCCACGCTCTCTCCAGGTACGCTACTCTCCCCGCAGCTCCACCTGTTCACCCATCTGGAAGCTTTCCGAACCCCCTCATTTGGGGTTTTTATGGAGGCTTCATTACATAGTCATGATTGATTAAATCGTTGGCCACTGGTGATTGATTCAACTTCCCCTCCGTCTCCCATCCCCAGAGGCCAGGGGAGTGGGAACGAAAATTCCAACCCTCTAATCATATGGTTGGCTCCACTGGCAACCAGCCCCATCCTTAGGTGTGGTCCAAAGTCACCTCACTAACATAACAGAAGACACCTTTATCTCTTATCAAGGTAGGAAATTCCAAGGGTTCTAGGAGCTCTGCCAGAAATGGGGACAAAGACCACATACATATTTTTATTATAAATCACAATATCACGTTGTGGCATCCCCAGAGAACCAAGAGGAAGGAATTTGGGCAGGTACTCCTGCAATTCTTTGGATTAGACCAGAGTTAGAGAAATATAATTTTACTGTAAGTTGATTGGCTTGGGGAAACACAAATGACAAACTTCTTTTCCGGTTATATTGCTAATTTGATGTTACTGATTCCAAAGAAGAGTTAAAACTGTTATCAGGGGCTGGCCCAGTGGCCAAGTGGTTAAGTTTGTACACTTCACTTTGGTGGCCCAGGCTTTCGCCAGTTCGGATCCTGGGCACAGACGTGGCACCACTCATCAAGCCATGCTGAGGTAGCGTCCCACATAGCACAACCAGAAGGACCTGCAACTAGAATATACAAGTATGTACTGGGAGGCTTTGTGGAGAAGAAGAAGAAGGAAAAAAAAAAAGACGATTGGCAACAGATATTAGCTCAGGTGCCAATCTTTTGTTGTTTTTGTTGTTGTTGTTGAAGAAGCTTAGCCCTGAGCTAACTACTGCCAGTCCTCCTCTTTTTGCTGAGGAAGCCTGGCCTTGAGCTAACATCCGTGCCCATCTTCCTCTACTTTATATGTGGGACGCCTACCACAGCATGGCGTGCCAAGTGGTGTCGTGTCTACACCCGGGATCGGAACCGGCAAACCCTGGGCCGCCGAGAAGCAAGAAGCAGAACGTGCAAACTAAACCGCTGCGCCATTGGGCCGGCCCCTCAGGTGCCAATCCTTAAAAAAAAAGAAAATGTATTATCAGACATTAAGGGTAAAAAATTAAAGATATCGAATCTATCTTTTCACTTACTACCAGCAAATCTGTTCACTGTGTTGCTTCGCCTGTCCAGGTCAAGAGCCTGACTTAATTTTTCACTCATGAGAGTGTAATGTTGCCATATAGGGAGTTTTTTTAAAGTGAGAAATTAGTCTAATATTCTCTATCCATGTTGTTTTCAAAACTATACAAAGAAATCATCCTCACTAATAGATTCCATAAATACCTTTTAAATTAGGTACCACATTAAGCGGACAAAAAAGATGAAAAAGAAAAAGAACCTATTATGGCACAAATGGGCCCCAGATCTGCTCACCGCAAGACAAAAGCCAGTCATCAAGATGAAAGACGGTGACAGAGAAAGGGCGTTTATTAAGCAATAAGCCAGCAAACTGGAAGACGGTGGACTAGTGTCCTAAAGAACCATTTTAAGGGGGCACAGAATCCTGAAGCAGTTATATAGGCAGTGGTTATAGGGGAGGAGGTTAGGAATGTTGACCTTCTGGTGTTACAGACTGGAGTTACCACATCAGATCTTTCAGTTGTCATGGATATTAGCATAAAATCTCTGTCCGGCAGTCATCATATTCCTAGGGAGCTCAAAAGAACAAAGTTATCATCTGCTGGGAGGCACATACACAAGCAGGGGCCATAAAATCTACAGAGCATATATATCTCCTAGAGGGTGCATATCTAGCTGGGTTAGTTAGTCAGAGGTCATTCAAAGTTACAGTACGGTTTCTTTTCTACAATATGGCTTCCCTTATGTCAACCTTGTGTTAAGCCAGTATCAAACCAACATGCATGACAATGATGAACAGATTTAGGCTGGTGGTTACCCCTGGGAAAAAGTAAAGGGAATGGGGTCTGGAAGGGATAAACTACACTTTTATGTATATCTGACATATTTTGTAATAGTAATTCAAATAAATAAATGGAAATAAGTAGAAAATTTAGTATTTCCTTGTTTCACCATAAAGGATCACCTAGGGTATTCCTCGTGCCCTGTACGTCATTTGAGACATTGTGTGAAAATGCTGAAGTAACAGAGAAATTAAAGAGCAGGAAATCAACTGGACAGACAGATATTTAAGTGGTGATTGAATATGGAGTAGTACAGAGTAGGAGTATTTGTATGGTTTGAGGGTTGCTGGGAAAAGTGTTTGCTTTCCTGTTCTGGAGTCTCAGAGCCACATTTTAGGGCAATCTCTAAACCCCATATGGGTGGCTAGCTTAATTTTTCAGCTCCCATTTGAGGATATGAAATGAAAGAGTCGTTCAATCTGCATTCCAGCAAAGCTTTTTAAAGCACTTATGTGCCAGTCTCTGTATTTGTCAGGCAGCTAATTAAGACTTAGGTCACGTCCTCACGGAGCAGATTGGTATTATAATGTGATGATTGTAGCTAACATTTGTTGAGACCTTCGCTAAGGCCTGTGCTGAGTACTAAGCATTTTGCCTGCACTATCTCACTAAATCGTCACAACAGCCCTATGAGGACATTATTGTCCCCAGTGTAAGATGAAGAAACTGAAGCTTCCAGAGCAAGTTGCCCAAGTTAACCAGAGCTGGAACCAAGATCAAAACCCAGGACTTTCTGATTATAAAATCTATACCCTTGGCCACTAGTGTGCATGGCTAAAATCCATGGGAAACTTTCTACGGGAATCTAGAAGAAGAAATTACTATCTTTAACTAGAGGATTCAATGCAGGTTATATGGAAAAAGGGATGAATAAACAGAATTTTAAAAGATAGGTGGCAAAGAACATTTCAGAAAGAGCTTCGACAGAGGCATGAGGGAGGGTGATACATAAGTCACTTTGTGTGTTTCAATGACATGCATTTGGGGCAGTGGCAGAGGTGGGTTCGGTGAGGTTGGTAGGAACCAAATTATGAAGGACAGCATATTCAGGAGGGAGGAGGAATTGAAAAACAAGCTTCTTCAATAATTTCTTAGTAGCTCTAGAATGATCCATGTTAGGCTTCTCCAGAAGTGCCACTTTTGTGGACCTTTTCAAATCCAGCTGAGGAAATGGACTACAGGTAGGACACACTCGACTATAAGAAACCAATAGTTTAGGCGATGATTTGATTTACAAAAACAATTACTTTTAAAATATGCATATTTTTGACACTTTTTTTACTGCCATAAAAAATATTATTTGAGACCAGTTGTGTTCACTGATTATGAGACAGTAACAAACAACAAAATGTCAGTTGTCTAACACTGGTAGTTTTTCTTAGAGGTGAGGTAAGCCACACTTTAACCTACAGATATTAGTTGCAACCATCTAGTGGTGAGTAACACTTACTGAGTATTTATCATCTTATTATACCTTATAAGATTTATATATACATATATGTAAAATAAAGGAAAGAACATGAGTCTGATCATAAGAACACTTGTGTTCTAAAGTAATATCAGCTAGATGTGCAATTTTTTTTTTTTTGTGCGGAAGATTAGCCCTGATCTAACATCTGCGGCCAATCCTCCTCTTTTTGCTGAGGAAGACTGGCCCTGAGCTAACATCCATGCCCATCTTCCTCTACTTTCTATGTGGGATGCCTACCACAACATGGCTGGCTAAGCGGTGCCATGCCCGCAATGTGGGATCCAAACCGGTGAACCCCAGGCAGCCAAAGCAGAAGGTGCACACTTAACCATTGCGTCACTAGGCCGGCACCTAGATGTGCAATTTTTATCAAATCATTTAATTTATCTAAGGCTCAACTTACCTGTAAAATAAGAGGTTTGTACTAGATGGACTCTCAGATTGTGATTCTATGAAATTAGGTAACCTCTGACCTTGACAAGATTAAAATCTAGTTAAGGATATAGAGCATATTCACAGGAAAATGGATTAAGATGTTTATAAGTAACTTAAAAACAAATACTACAAAAGGCAGAATTATTTAAAAAAATCAGATTCTAGTGTGCTTAATTGGAAAGGACACGATAACACCACTAATAAGTAGAAGAAAGGTGAGTTTGGAAATTAAATGAGAAAAGAGCAGAAATTCTCACTTAGTAGGTAGAATTGTGGGAAGAGTATTTTGTTTCTTTTCTCTTCATCATAAAGTAACTGATTATCAAGAATACCAATACATTTCTGCTTGCGGTCATGTGGTTATTCCATATTTATATCCATTTTGTGTGACAGCTTGAAATCTTCCCAGAATTCCTAGGTTACATGAATTCTACAATTTCTTCGAACTGTATCAAGAGTGTGGTATTGGGAGCTTTTTGAAAGGATTATCAGAAGTTATACATAATTTGCTGGCTGTGTCACTATGGGAAACTACATGTAAAGTATCATCAAGGTTACAGTTATAAACATAGTCTGACTCAATTTATTGCAAACATTACCATATTTGGGAGAGGTTTCTAGAGGAAGAGAGCAGCCAGTTAGTCAAGTAACATTTTACTGAGTACTCACTGTGTACAGATTATTGATGTTTGTGTTGCTGAGTAAACAGAAATCAAAAAACAGAAGGAAAAAAGGAAGTACTGTTGATGCAGGAGGTGGTGGTGAATAGAATTGACGAGATGGAAGAGAAATCATCTTGATTAAGTTTTATTTGGTGGGAGAGCGCCTAGAATTTAGAGAGGGAGAAAGATCTCAAAGTAAAAAGAACACAGCATATAGAATAAAATGCCAGAGTTCCAATCTAAAATCAGTCACTTAGGAGCTGTGCAACCTTGGACAAATATTTAGCCTCAGTTTTATCTCCTGTAAAATGGGTATAATAATGCTGATAAATACCTTACTTCATGAGGTTGCAGTGAGAAATCAATGAAGCAATGAATGGTAAATTGTAAAAGAGCAAACGTTATTTATTTACATCCAGTGAGGTCCTTGGCCAAATGGTGTGGTTTATTCTCTATCGTGTCTTCTCTACACCATTTATGCTCAGCAGGACACCTGCTTTTCCCTGCATCTGTCAGCAAGCTTCCCCTTTCTGTTCTCTCCCCAAATGGACTACACGCTTTTCAATAGCATGGCTTCTGTTTGCTTTCCACCCAGAAGAAACAATGATTTGCACACTATGACCACTCAGTAAACTACTTAATAATAGCGTTTTGCATATGAATAGTTATTTGAATGAAGATGCTCTCCATGTGTCATTTATACGCAGCTGTCAGATTTATCTTGCTAGACATATTTCTGATGATGTCACGTCACTGTTCAAAAGTTATCAACAGCTTCTCATTTTCTGCTGAATAAAGTCTTTTTTAAAATATATTTTTTATTGAGCTATAATTGACATATAACATTATATTAGTTTTAGTATACAGCATGATTAAAGTCTTAACTCCCATCTAAACTCCAAGGCCTTGCTACTCCAAGTGTGGTCTCCAGACAGGTAGCATTGCATCACCTGGAAGCTTGTAAATTTGATAACTGTAGATTCTTCAGTCCCATCTCAGACCTACTGAATCAGCAACTGCATTTTAATAAGATTTCTAGGCAATTCACATATACAGTTTTGACCACATCTTCACTCTCTTGCTACACTTGAAGCTTCAGAACTAGCTTCAGAAGCTTCCAGACTTAGCAAATAAAACTGGTTGACATCCAATAGAATCTGAAAACAATGAATAATTTTTTAGTATATCTCAAGTGCTTCATGGGACACAGTTATACTTAAAATATATATTCTGGGGCTGGCCCTGTGGCCAAGTGGTTAAGTTCACGCGCTCCACTGCAGGCGGCCCAGTGTTTAGTTGGTTCGAATCCTGGGCGCAGACTTGGGACTGCTCATCAAACCACGCTGAGGCAGCGTCCCACATGAAAAATAAAAAAAAATAAAATATATATTCACTATTTATTTGAAATTCAAATTTTACTGGACTGTCTGTATTTAAGCTGGCAACCCTATTCAGAAGGGTAAGATCCATGTCTAACATAATTTTGTATTACCCTGCAATGGTACTGTGCCTTCCCCAACTGCTCAATATATATTTGTTTAAGGAATAGACAATGAGCTTAAGAACTGAAGTTTCTCTGGTTTTTGCTTAACATTGTATATCTCCAGAGACACACAATAAAGGATCAACAAATATTTCTCTAATGAATAAATGAATATACCCAGAACAATCTTCCAGTTAGGGACGGGGTTGTGTGTGCATATTTTAATGAAAGCTGAGTATCTTTCTAGTAATTTTTTTAAAACCAGAATGTTTAAAAAGCTTCTATTTGTACACTTTTTCACATTTTAGCAGGCAGAGTTCAGGACTTGATGGGAACATAATCAAGGACTTAGAATGTACTCGTCCCAGACTGCGTCCATATGGTCACCGGTGCGGAAAGAATCCTATACTACTTAGAACGGTGACAGGCCTGCAGCGGGCGGCCGTAGGCGACTCCTCCTCCCTGCCCCCTTCCCGCTTCTCCTCCCTCTGCACCTCCCCTTACCCTCTCCTCCTCCCCCACCTCCGCGGCGCCTGCGCAAGCGCACAGCCAAGCTCCCGCCCCGTGGGCCCGGCAGAGGGAGGCGGGGCTCCCAGGGCGCGTGCGCCGCGGCCTGGGCTGTGGGTCCCTCCCTTGGCGGGGGCGCGCGGCGCGGAGGACCGCACGGAAAGGGGGAAGTCAGGTGGCCGCTGTTGCCGCCGCCGCCGCCGCGGTTTGTCGCCAGAAGGAAAATGGCGGATCTGGAGGAGCAGTTGTCTGATGAGGAGAAGGTAAGAGACGCGGGGGCGGCGGAGCCCGTCGGTCAGGAAGCCAGCAGAGCCCGGGCGTATCAGCCCGGCGTCTGGCCGCCGGGGAAGGGCATTGGTCTATGCCCTCGGCTGCCCTTCCTCCCCCTCTTCTCGCTGCGCCCAAGTGCCTGCCCCTGTCAGTCACCCCAGGCCCCGCGCGGGGGCAGGTCTCCGCCGGGCCTGCTCGCTTCGCTCCTTGTAGGGTGTGTGCTCCGAAAATAGGAAGCGAGAGCCGGGCGGCGGCGCCTGGCGGGCGGGCGGGCGGGGGCGGGGGGCGCGGAGGGCGGCGGCCGCGGGGACCCTCTGCCTCCGCTTGGGCCTCGGGGCCCTGCGCCCGCATCTGGGGACTGCAGAGGGATGTGGGTCCCGGCCTGGGAGCGGCCCAAGGGCAGTGCCCGGCCCCACGGCCTGGCCGGAGAGTGCAGCCGGGGTGAGGGCTAAGGGGAAAAATCGCTTAGGAAGCAGACCTTCAGTTCTTCCTTTTCCTCCCTCCTCTCAGAAGCAAAATGCTGCCTTTCCTGGTTCTCCGCGCTTTTTGTCCTTTCCCCTTGGAAGTCTCTCTGTCTTTTTCCCCCTCTTTTCTTTTTTCGGCTTTAGCTGTGGGCTTTGCAGTTCCCGTGTTCCCCTCGAGGCAGCGGAGTTGCTCACAAAAAGACCCCCCCTCCCCCTGTGGTAGTTGTCTTCTGCTCAGGTTGGCAGCAGCCCCCCGGGGGCAGATTTGGTGGCGCCCCATCGTCCTGCTAGGAGATCTTCCGAAGAGGGGAGATTGTGCAACTCCTTTTTACTGTATCTTAGCTGCTGTGACAGCATCGGAACCAGATGAACGACTTAAGTTCTCAGGCATTTAAAGTAAGAAATCTGATCATTGAACTAGTTCTCTTTAATTCGTCGTTTCCTTTGGCTACTGTGAGGCCCCACTCCCCAGTGAGGGGGGGTAGACACTACTAATTTTGAGTATTTCCTGGAAAGGACCTTGACGTTTCTCAGACGCAGAAGTAACTGGCATAACCCGTGAATAAGATAGTTTTCGAAATGTCCGCTCTTAATTTAACAGTGTTCATTTTTTTAAGTTGCAAAGCAGTACAGCCATGTATGAAGCACAAACACATCATGGAGTTGAAGAAATCCTAATGTCAGCCTAAGGATGTTTTAGTTGAAACTCTGCTCTAAGTGTTTCTATATCCTGTGTTCTTGGCGCCGGAATGTAATGTTCAATCTCCTTTCACATGTGATTGTGCAGCAATCAGCCTCATCTTCAGTTTACAGAATCTTTTCTTTTTGTCCGTGCTTTTTGGTGAAATGGATAATAAATCGACAAAATGGGGAGAGCAGCAAGATTCTCCATAATCCACAGACTTGGTAGGCAGATCCCTGTATACATAAAAGTTACTGTGCAGTGTTCACATGTGTAATATTGGTAAATAACCGGAAGTTGGTAACTGAAAATGTACGCGGGCAAGCACACACATTTAAAATTAACTAGTGCTAAAAAGTTTTCTAAAGAGATTGTTGTGTCATATTCTACTGTTTTTAAGCGGTGATTACTAGCTCAAGTGGCTAGAAATCTAGCTGAGGAGAGAGTACTTAGTGTGGGAGTTAATATAGACCTGCCATGTGTTGTAAAGGCCTAAAATAGCAAAGTTTTTTCAAAATGATATGGCAAGATTCCTTATTATCCGGCTCTCTCAGGGCCCTAAGCTCCATAAAGGTGGGGCGGGTGGGGTGAGGAGGGAGAGTGTCTTATTCTCTAAGCTAGCCCAACACAATGTTTTAAGAGTAAATGAATGAAAATTCTAATTTGAAGGAATTTGGTGTTTTTTTTTTAAAGATTTTATTTTTTCCTTTTTCTCCCCAAAGCCCCCCGGTACATAGTTGTATATTCTTCGTTGTGTGTCCACCTAGTTGTGGCATGTGGGACGCTGCCTCAGCGTGGTTTGATGAGCAGTGTCATGTCCGCGCCCAGGATTCGAACCAACGAAACACTGGGCCGCCTGCAGCGGAGCGCGCGAACTTAACCGCTCGGCCACGGGGCCAGCCCCTTGGTGTTTTTGTTTTTATTTCCAGTTTTGTAAGACTATTCTGTAGATAGTTTGAGTATAGATTTCATTGCTATATTTAGTGATTTAAGAAAAATACTGACCAAACTTTTGAGTTAAATTAAAGTTACTGGTTGTGACATTCTAACACTCTTGTCACTTTGGCTATCTAAATGTTCTTTTACTCTTTTGGGAGGAGGACCTTGGGTATGAAATCAGAAGTAAAGAGAATTTAAAAGTGATATTTTTAGGGGCCAGGCCGGTGGCATAGTGGTTAAGTTCATGCACTCTGCTCCCTGGCCCAGGGTTGGTGAGTTCAGATCCTGGGCGTGGGCCTACGCACCGCTGGTCAGGGCATGCTGTGGAGGCATGCCATGTTAAAAAAAAAAAAAAGGAAGATGGGCACAGATGTTAGCGCAGGGCCAATCTTCCTCTCACACACACACACACACAAAGTGATATTTTAAAACTAATAGTTAAATCATGTTACTCCTGCCACCTTGCTTATAATTTTCAAAAATGTGCTTTTGATACTTTTAAGCTCTTGAAATTTCCGTTGATTGCAGATGTGAGGAAGGGAATCTGTTAAGACTTATGTAGTACCATACTTTGTATATGCCTGGCTCAGTTAGACAGTACATTTGTTAACTTATTGTGAGTTTGAGATGGGTTTTATTATTACCATTTCACAGATAAGTAAAGTAGTATTTCAAAAGCTGTAATTCACCCAAGGACAGCTAAGTAGGAAGTAGCAAAAGTGGTATTTAAACCTGAGTTTGAATCCAAAGTTGATGCTGTTGTGACATTATGCTGCCTTAAACAGTTAATAATGAGATCCTCTTCTGGGTTTATATCGTTGTTCAATTTGACAGCTTATTTTGAAAAGGAGAAACAATGGTTCTTTTTGTTTTTAATAAAAATTGTAAATACCAAACATAAAGTAGTGTTGAGTTCCAAATCTAATTTGTGTTTTGATCCTTTTGGTACAAAGTTTATTATTGTTTAACACATTTAAAAGTTTTACGCTACTGATATAGTGTCATATATGCCCTAGGGTAAAGCATTTTAGAAATTAACCTAAAATTATATCTTTGCTTTTTAAAATCGTGTATAATTGCTTTTTGAGGCTACCACTATGAAATTCAGTTACCTTTTCACCTTTGGCTACTGGGTTAATAGGAAATAAATTATCTGAGGAAGCACAATGATGTTCTTTAAAGTTATTCATTTGCTGTAGTGTGTCCCACAGACTTTTTTACATAGTTACAGAAACTCTAGGCCAAAAAGAGTTTATGTTTTCCATTCCTGTCAGCTATATTCTACAGTAAAATATTTTTGTGAATTTGAAATTATATGAAATTGTGGCATAAGGCTCAAATGAAAAGAACCATTCTCAAACCCCTCTCCAGATGAGAAAATCCAGGAAGTCACTTCAAGCTCTAGAAGGAAGACACTTAATTATTGGCTGGAAAGGATCGTTTTTTTTCCTGTAACCCCTTCCACTTTCCCCCAGTGATTAAAATGATCCATACCCATAGTGTCAACTTTTTTTAAAAAATTACTTTATTGAGGTTACATTGGGTTATAACATTGTGTAAATTTCAGGTTTACATTATTAAATTTTAACTTCTGAATGGACTGCATCATGTTCGCCGCTAATAGTCTGGTTTCCATCCGTCACCATACGTGTGTGCCGCTTTACCCCTTTCGCTCACCCCCCACCCCCTTCTCCTCTGATAATCACCAATATGTTCTCCTTATCTATGTGTTTATCTTCCACATATGAGTGAAATCATGCAGTATTTGTCTTTCTCTGACTAATTTCCTTTACCATAGCTTCAACTTTTATATCTTTGTTGATGTGTCTTAAGTACATAGCTCAGCCCTAACTTCCCTCTCGGAGTATATTTCTGTCTTCTGGTCCTGTTCACAGCAGATAGTTAATGAGATGTAGCCAAATGGAACCTGCCTAAAAGTAAATTCATAAACTCTCCTTTCCTCTCTCCCTACACAAAGAAAGACAGAAGTGTATCTCCCGCTCATTTTTTTCTTTATTTCTCTATTCACGTTATTCCAGGTTTTTGTGGGGAAAGATTTGCCTTGAGCTAACATCTGTTGCCAGTCTCCCTCTTTTTTTTCCCCTCCCATAGCCCCAGTACTTGGTTGTATATCGTAGTTGTCAGTCGCTCTAGTTCTTCTGTGTGAGCAGCTGCCACCACAGCATGGCAGCTGACAGAAGGGTGTTGTGGTTCTGCAACCAGGAAGTGAACCTGGGCTGCCAAAGCAGTGAGTGCTGAATGTTTACCTCTAGGCCATCCGGACTGGCTCCAGTCATTCTTGGGTTTTTTTTTAGATTTTAAAAAATTTTTCCTTTTTCTCCCCAAAGCCCCCTGGTACATAGTTGCATATTTTTAGTTTTGGGTCCCTCTAGTTGTGGCGTGTGGGACACCACCCCAGCATGGCCTGACAAGCGGTGCCGTGTCTGTGCCCCGAATCCGAACCTGCGAAACCCTGGGGCGCCGAAGCAGAGTGCATGAACTTAACCACTCGACCACGGGGCCGGCCCCCAGTCATTCTTGTTTTTAACTTCAGCATTATTTTAAATTTTTTTCCTTGTGCCCTGTACCTTACAATCAATTTCTAAATCTGACAGTTCCATCATCAAAATGTGTCTTATACAGATAATTTATTTCTTGCTCTAAAAGTTAGTTCATTTATGTTGATATTTGGTTTATTATCTCCTAGTTGACCAGACTATTAAATTAACTATTGTTATGTTATTAACTACTGTTGTTTAGTAACAACATTTTACTGTACAAACAGAATGAAAATTGATTCTACCTGTTCTGTGAGTACACAGTTGAGGAAGGAATAAAGCCAAAGGAGGAAAAGTAGGATTAGAAGAATATCTCTTATGTGGTCTTTCCCTTCTGTTAAATTTGCCACTGGTAGGCTTCTATTATAAACTTTCTAGACTAATCTCTCCAATTTCCTGTACTAAGCTGTGTTTCAATATGTTGTTTTTCTACTCCCAAGCTTTTAGTTGCTGGATCCTCCATTGCTTTTACAAGGATGCTCAACTCCTGAAAATGGTATTTGTGGCTTGTATTCCATTCTAACCTAAATAGTTCTGACATTTCCAATATGTACTGTTGTTTAATCATGCTGTGAATTCAGAGACCTGCGTGCTAGTCCATGTCTAGCACCTCGGGTAAGTTATTTAATCTCTTAGCCTCAGTTTCCTCTGAAGTGTGGGGATATAATAAAAAGTATCTTCTCTATTAAGTTGCTGTAAGTATAAATGGTTGGCACCTGGCATGTAGTAAACACACAATAAAATCGTAGTTTTCTCTGCTCATGACTTAGCCACTTTGTGTGGTGGTACTGCTCCCTGGTCTGGCTCCTTTTTTGAAAGATGAAAATCTTACTCATCCCTCAAGATTCGGCTCAAATCACATGGCTAGTTTAACCTCACTTCTGAATGCTATAACACATAGTATTAAATAAAGTTTTGCGTAATTGTTATTTGTTTGCCTGTGTTTTTTCCCCTATTCCAGTGGAATTCCTAAGTGCAGAAATAATGTCATTTTTAGTATCTGTCTTTATGATGGATGTGATGAATAGAATGGTTCAGTGAGTGAATAAACAAAGGGA
Source organism: Equus asinus (assembly GCF_041296235.1). Taxonomy (NCBI): domain Eukaryota; kingdom Metazoa; phylum Chordata; class Mammalia; order Perissodactyla; family Equidae; genus Equus; species Equus asinus. The sequence goes on from NC_091790.1 coordinate 173,619,591, forward strand.
TCACAAATTCATGAAATTAAAAGAAAACATTAACACTTTTATGAAAAGCAAAAGTAGCATACAAAGGCAAGTTTTTGAGGAAAACTCTAGTGTGCCTAAATTTTTCTCTTCTAAATAGTGCTATAGATTTTAAAGATTTAAAGAGTCAAATAAAATTCCTGGTGCTCTTTGAGGTGCAGGTGGTGATATTGGCTAGGGTTCAAAGCACTTACACATGCTAAATATTCTTTACAGGCAGTTGATACACTTCTCTCCCTACACAATCATAATTTGGCTTCAGAAATTTTGTTTGTATGTAAAAACAATGTAAGCCGCCATTGTATATTCTATCATAATTATATGTTCCATCATAATTAATGTAAAATCAGTAGTTTTCTTATTAACCAAAAAGCAAACTCAACCAGTAAGCTATTAATGTAGAAAATATTCATTCCTAATTTCATTTTGTAGATGAATGAATTCTGTCATTGCATCAGTAAAATGTAAAAATTCCTACAGCAAGAGGAAACTTGATAGCTGCTGTAGCATTAGTGGAGTTTTTCAGACTGCACATTAAAGCAAATTTGTAGTGTGTTTTCAGCACATTTGGGAGCCATTTCTACATAAAATAAGAATAGTTATATACATAGAACATTGCGTTTTAGTGTAAGAACATGGGATATAAAAACACTTAGAAGGGGCCGACCCTGTGGCTGAGTGGTTAAGTTCATGTGCTCCGCTTTGGCGGCCCAGGGTTTCGCCGGTTTGGATCCCGGGCATGGACATGGCACTGCTCATCTAAGCCATGCTGAGGTGGCATCCCACATGCCACAACTAGAAGGACCCACAACTAAAAATATACAGCTATGTACTGGGGGGCTTTGAAGAGAAAAAGGAAAAATAAAATCTTAAAAAAAAAAAAACCTACTTAGAGCAGGGAGTACAAAGTAATTTTTAAGGTTGAAAAGCATGGTGGGAAAACTTGATCTATGGTTCTGTGCTCCGACCTAAAAGCCTAATTGCCTGAAGCAGTAATTTGTTGCAGGAGATTCATGCCTATCAAAGAAACTAGGGGTTCCATAGAACCACGTATAGTTGCCAAAGAAAGAGAATTTCACAAATTTTATTTTGAAGGTTAGATGTACAATCTTTACATTCTTACTTTTATGACATTTATTTACATGTTTCATTGTGAATCTAATGGGCTGAGAACTTTTCTTGCACATTTTAGTTCGTAATGTTCTTTTGACAGTGAATGGAAATAATTTTTGAAAACTACCTCCACATTCATTCATTTACCAAATATATCATATTTCATTGATTTCGGTATTCATAATTTTCCTTATTTTAAGATCCCTAAAATCAGGCTGCATTGTACAATCAATGGCTTATGATATTTAATTGGTAGCATTTTTCCTTTTTTAGTGGCACATAAAATTATGCATCTTACATTAATTACTCTGTGAATCGGGATAAGCGATTATATACTACAACAACAACCTAAACTCTTAGCATGAGGGGTTTGGAGGGGGCTTTGTATGGCATCTCCTCACTCATTGTGTGTATGTCTAGTGTGGGTCAGCAGCGAAAGGACCCTGCTCAGCAGTCACATAGGGTTGTAGAGTTTCAGGCTGTTGGAGGACTTCAGTCTAAACATAGGTAGTATGTGGTATATATACACAGTGGAATATTATTCTGCCACGAGAAAGGAGGATATCCTGCCATTTGTGACAACATGGATGGATCTTGAGCACATTATGCTAAATGAGATAAGTCAGACCGAGAAAGACAAGTACTGTATGATATCACTTATATGTGGACTCCAAAAAAGTCAAACCTGGAAAAAAAAACCAGAATAAAATGGTGGTTACCAGGGGATTGGGGGAAGGAGGATAAGATTGAGGGTGTTTAACGGTACAAACTTGTAATGAGTAGTAAATAAGCCATGTATAATGAATATAGACAATAGTATTGTAGTATAATGAGGTGATAAATATTGCTTGTGTGGCAGCCATATTACAATATGTAAATGTATCGAAGTAACATGCTGTACACCTTAAATTTACAAAATGTAACATGTCACATTTATCCCAAACAACAACAACTTAGGCTTTTCCCCATGGTCCCTTCAGCAGGGGGAAGGAAATGCAGTGAATTGCACACTGGTTTTTTTCTTTCTTTTTTTTTTTTTTAAAGATTGGCACGTGAGCTAACATCTGTTGCCCATCTTCGGGGTTCTTTTTCTTTTTTCCTGCTTTTTTCTCCCCAAATCCCCCCCAGTACATAGTTGTATATTTTAGTTGTGGGTCCTTCTAGGTGTGCCATGTGGGACGCCACCTCAGTGTGGCCTAATGAGCGGTGCCATGTCCACGCCCAGGATCCGAACCCTGGGCCGCCGAAGCGGAGCACACGAGCTTAACCAGCCAGGGGGCTGGCCCCGTCTTTTTTTTTTTTTTTTTTTGAGGAAGATTAGCCCTGAGCTAGCTACTGCCAGTCCTCTTTTTGCTGAGGAAGGCTGGCCCTGAGCTAACATCCGTGCCCATCTTCATCTCCTTTCTATGTGGGACGCCTACCACAGCATGGTGTGCCAAGCAGTGCCACATCCGCACCTGGGATCCAAACGGGCGAACCCCGGGCTGCCGAGAAACAGAACATGCAAACTTAACCACTGCGCCACCGGGCCAGCCCCTGCACACTGGTTTTTAAAGCTCTCCCCTCCCCACACGCACACACTTAGAGACTCACTACACTTCTGCTCAGACTGCTCAGATTTCAGTTAGCTAAAGAAAGTTACATCTGTAAACTTAGTTTCAGAGGGGTCAGGGAAGAAGAGAATTGCAGTGTCTGTGAATAGCAATGATGTCACCGTAGATTAAGTTTTAGACTCACTGAAGTTTGGTGATTTGATCACCTGTTTTGTATACACAATGCAAGACTAAAGTTTCAAAGATGAATCAGACATATGTAGCATATGTACTGCACAGGGTCAAAAAGTAATAACTTCATGGAATTTAAAAAGGCAGAAAAATTACTTCTGCCTAGAAGAATGCATTGCAACATTAGTTGGGGTGCAAGCTCCTGCCAGAGATCACAATGTGGGAAGAGAAAAAGGAAACTGGGAACGAGCAGAGAGTGAGAGTTCTATCTCAGGTACTTTGCAAGTAGGAGATGCAAAGATGACTTGTGCTGTTAAACAGCACAGGGTTTCTCAACCTCAGCACTGTTGACATTTTGGGCCAGATAACTCTTTGTTGTAGGGGGCTGTCCTGTGCGTTGTAGGATGTTTAACAGTATCCTTGGCCCACATGATGTCAGTAGCAACTCTCACCCCCCGCCCCTGTCATGACAATCAGAAATGTCTCCTGTGGGATAGAATTGCCCCTGGTTGAGAACCACAGAATCTAGATAGATTGGAGCTAGTGAGAACACTTGGGAACCTGGGTTAAGTGTCAGGACCTGACTTAATGTAGTTTCACAAGAAACAGAGATAAAAACAATTGCTAACAGATTTCAGAGTTGGAATCAACAGGACTTGGGGAGTGAATGTAGGGGAAAGGGAAGAGTCAGAGATAACTTCATGTTAAAATCTGGACGACTGGGAAGTGGTACCGTCACTAACAACTAGAGAACACAGGAAAAAGGATGCACAGCTGGGAGGAATAATGATGAGTTTGGTTGGGTTATACTGTCTTTGAGATGCTAGCAGAATGTCTGTGTGAACATGACTAGGAGATACGGAAATGTAGAAATGGAGCCTGGAAAAGAGGTCAGGCTCAGAGATTTTATATAGGTTTGGAAATTCTCTCATTGTGGGTTAAAACCACAAGATGGGATAAGCCTTTTAGGAGAATAAGTTTTCATGGCAAAGAGGAGAGGGCAGAGAGCATATACTTTTGTAGGGAATAAGAGGAGAGAAACAAAAAGGTGAAGTGACCCTTGAAGTAGGAGTGTATATCTAGCACAGGGTAGGTGCTCATGTCACAGAACCTAAAGAGAATTTCCAGAGGAGAAGTGCCGGGGTTGCAGAGAGATTAAGAAGGAATATAAGATTGAGAAAAGCCTTTGGATTTAAGAGAAAGGGATGAGAAACAAATTATATCTACTGCATGCCAATATTTACTATGTTAATCTCTCAATTAATTGTCAGAGAAACCTTGTTATTAACCCCATTTTACAGACGGGAAAACTGGTGCAAATAAGGTCAGCTCTTTAAGTGGTGGACTAGAGATCATTAGTGGCCTCTAGAGCAATTTTAATAGAGTTTGGAGCAGGAAACAGAGAGAAAAGCCAGATTACCAGAATCTAAAAAGTGTGTATATGTTTTCCCTCTTCCAGAAATGGCCTTTTAGTCTTGTCTGCATTGTAAACTACTTGTCCTTCAAAGACCAGACCCGAAGACTTCCCTCTTCTCTTGTATCCTTGCCTACCCCGTGCTCTTAGCAGTTTGTATATACCTTTGTTATAACGTTTACCAATTTTAGTAGGTTTACCTGATCTTGTTATTTCCTGTGTTCTTCAGGGGCAGGCCCTATGTCTTATTCATTTTTGTAATTCCAGTAGAATGCCTGGCATATATTAGATGAGTGGTTTTCAACTCTAGCTGCACGTAAAAATCAACTGGAGAGATTATAAACAAACGTGGATGCACAGGCTTCATTCATGTGTGAGGCCTGAAGCCTCTACTTTTTTTTAAAAAAAAAAAACAAAAACAAAAACAAAAAACTTGGCAGATGACTTGAATGTACCACCAGGGTTGAGTCTCATTGTGTTAGGTACTCAATAAATGTTAACTAGAGGATAAGAAGTGAAGACAGTAAGTATAAATTATTCTTGAAGAAAATTTGGTAGTGAAACAAAAGAAAAAGAATATGTATTACTACTTCATTTTTGCCCTACTATTGCATTTTAGAGATACTTTTTTTTTTAAGATAGAAAAAATTTAGGAGTTTAATTTTTCATATTAATGATAATGCCTACTTTGGATTCATGGGTTTCTTAATATTTTAAATAAATAGTAAAAACATATTTAAAGAAAAGCTGATGTTGAAATTAGTAGATGACCTAGTTTTAGATTAGGTGATATGGACTCTGTTTTGTTTTTGTTTTTAAAGATTTTATTTTTTTCCTTTTTCTCCCCAAAGCCCCCAAGTACATAGTTAGATATTCTTAGCTGTGGGTCCTTCCAGTTGTGGCATGTGGGATGCTGCCTCAGCCTGGCCTGATGAGCGGTACCATGTCTGCACCCAGGATCCGATCCAGTGAAACCCTGGGGCACCGCAGTGGAGCACGTGAACTTAACCACTCGGCCACGGGGCCGGCCCATCTGTTTTTTTGTTGTTCTTGTTTTGTTTTTCTGTTTTATTGAGGTCATAACAGTTTATAACATTGTGAAATTTCAAGTGTACATTATTATTTGTCATACACCATGTATATGTGCCCCTTTACCCCTTATACCCACCCCCCAACCCCTTTTCTCCTCTGGTAACCACTAATCTGGTCTCTTTATCCATGTTTGTTGATCTTCCACATATGAGTGAAATCATGCATGTTTGTCTTTATCTGGCTTATTTCACTTAACATCATACCTTCAAGGTCCATCCATGTTATTACAAATGGGACGATTTTGTCTTTTTTATGGCTAAGTAGTATTCCATTGTATATGTATACCACATCTTCTTTATCCATTCATCAGATGATGGACGCTTGGGTTGCTTCCATGTCTTGGCTATGGTGAATAATGCTGCAGTGAACATAGGGGTGTATAAGTCTCTTTGAATTGTTGATTTCAAGTTCTTTGGATAAATACCCAGTAGTGGGATAGATGGGTCATATGATATTTCTATTTTTAACTTTTTGAGACATCTCCATACTGTTTTCCTTAGTGACTGTAGCAGTTTGCATTCCCACTAGCAGTGTATGAAGATTCCCTTTTCTCCACATCCTCGCCAACATTTGTTATTTTTTGTCTTGGTAATTATAGCCATTCTAACAGGTGTAAGGTGATAACTCATTGTAGTTTTGATTTGCATTTCCCTAATGATTAGTGATGTTGAACATCTTTTCATGTGCCTGTTGGCCATCTGTATGTCTTCTTTGGAAAAATGTCTGTTCATATCCTCTGCCCGTTTTCGATTGGGTTGTTTGTTTTGTTGTTGTTGAGTTGTATGAGTTCTTTACATATTTTGGACATTAACCCCTTGTCAGATATGTGATTTGCAAATATATTTTCCTAGTGTCTTTTCATTTTATTCCTGATTTCCTTTGCCTTGCAGAAGCTCTTTAGTCTGCTGGGATCCCATTTGTTTATTTTTTCTTTTGTTTCCCTTGCCCAAGTAGACATGGTATTTGGAAAGATGCTTCAAAGACTGATGTCAAAGAGTGTACTGCCTATGTTTTCTTTTAGGAGTTTTATGGTTTCACATCTTACCTTCAAGTCTTTAATCCATTTTGAGTTAATTTTTGCATATGGTGAAATATAATGGTCTACTTTTATTCTCTTGCATGTGGCTTTCTAGTTTTCCCAGCACCATTTATTGAAGAGACTTTTCTTTCTCCATTGTATGTTCTTGGCTCCTTTGTCGAAGATTAGCTGTCCACGTATGTGTGGTTTTATTTCTCTGCTTTCAATTCTGTTTATTGATCTGTGTGTCTGTTTGTGTACCAGTACAATGCTATTTGGGTTACTATAGCTTTGTCGTATATTTTGAAGTCAAGGATTGTGATTCCTCCCTCTTTGTTCTTTTTCTCAGGATTGCTTTAGCTATTCAGGGTCTTATGTTGCCCTATATGAACTTTAGGATTCTTTGTTCTATTTCCATGAAAAATGTCATTGGGATTCTGATTGGGATTGCATTGAATCTGTAGATTGCTTTAGGTGGTATGGACATTTTAACTATTTTTATTCTTCCAATCCATGTGCATAGAATATCTTTCCATTTCTTCATGTCATCATTGATTTCTTTCAATACTGTCTTAAAGTTTTCATTGTATAGGTCTTTCACCTCCTTGGTTAAATTTATTCCTGGATATTTTATTCCTTGTGTTGTGTGGTGTAAATGGGATTGTGTTCTTGAGTTCTCTTTCTGTTAGTTTGTTATTGGAGTATAGAAATGGCACTGATTTTTGTAAGTTGATTTTGTATCCTGCAACTTTGCTGTAGTTGTTGATTATTTCTAATAGTTTTCTGATGGATTCTTTAGGGTTTCCAATATAGAGAATCATATCGTCTGCAAACAGCAAGAGTTTCACTTCTTCCTTGCCAATTTGAATGCCATTTATTTCTTTTTCTTGCCTAATTGCTCTGGCCAAAACCTCCAGTACTGTGTTGAATAAGAGTGGTGAGAGCAGGCACCCTTGTCTTGTTCTTGTTCACAGAGGGATTTTTTTCCCCATTGAGTATGATGTTGGCTGTGGGTTTGTCATATATGGCCTTTATTGTGTTGAGGTACTTTCCCTCTATTCTCATTTTATTGAGAGTTTTTATTATAAATGGATGTTGGGTCTTGTCAGATGCTTTCTCTGCATCTATTGAGATGATCATGTAGTTTTTATTCCTCATTTTGTTAATGTGGTGTATCACATTGATTGGTTTGTGGATGTTGAACCATCCTTGCATCCCTGGTATAAACCCCACTTGATCATGGTGTATTATCTCTTTAATGTATTGCTGTATTTTGTCTGCCAATATTTTGTTGAGGATTTTTGCCTCTATGTTCGTTAGTGATATTGACCTGTAGTTTTCCTTCTTCGTGTTGTCCTTATCTGATTTTGTCATCAGGGTAATGTTGGCCTCATAGAATGAGATAGGAAGTGTTTCGTCTTCTTCAATTTTTTGGAATAGATTGAGAAGGGTAGGTATTAAATCTTCTTTGAACGTTTGGTAGAATTCTCCAGAGTAGCCATCTGGTCCTCGACTTTTATTTTTGGGGAGGTTTTTGATTACGTTTTCAATCTCTTTAGTTGTGATTGGTCTATTCAGATTCTCTGTTTCTTCTTGATTCAGTTTTGGGAGGTTGTATGAATCTAAGAATTTATCTGTTTCTTCTAGATTGTCCAATTTGTTGGCATATAGTTTTATGTCGTGTTCTCTTATAGTCTTTTGTATTTCTATGGTATCTGTTATAATTTCTCGTCTTTCGTTTCTAATTTTATTTATTTGGTCTTTCTCTCTCTTTCTTTTTAGTGAGTCTGGCTAAGGATTTGTCAATTTTGTGTATCTTCCCAAAGAACCAGCTCTTTGTTTCATTGATCTTTTCTGCTGTCTTTTTTGTTTCATTTATTTCTGCTCTAATTTTTATTATTTTCCTCCTCTGTCTTTGGGCTTTGTTTGGTCTTTTTTTAGTTCTCTTAGGTGTAGTTTGAGATTACTTATTTGAGATTTTTCTTGTTTGTTGCGGTAGGCCTGTATTGCTGTGAATTTCCCTCTTAGGACTGCTTTTGCTGCATCCCATATGAGTTGGTATGATGTATTTTCGTTTGTCTCCAGATATTTTTTTATTTCTCCTTTGATTTCTTCAGTGATCCATTGGTTGATCAGTAGTATGTTGTTTAGTCTCTGCATGTTTGTCACTTTCCCAGCTTTTTTCTTTAGTTGATTTCTAGTTTCATAGCATTTTGTTTGGAAAAGATACTTGATATGATTCCAGTCTTCTTAAATGTATTGAATTGCCTTGTTTCCCAACATATGGTCTATCTTTGAGAATATGCCATATGTGCGTATATGAAGAACGTATATTCTGCTGGCTTTGGATGGAGTGTTCTATATAAATTTATAAAGGCCATCTGGTCTAGTTTTTCGTTTAATTGTACCCCTTCCTTGCTGACTTTCTGCTTGGATGATCTCTCCATTAATGAAAGTGGGGTATTGAGGTCCCCTACTATTATTATGTTATTGTTAATTTCTCCTTTTATGTCTGTTAATAGTTGCTTTATGTACTTTGGTTTTCCTGTGTTAGGTGCATATATATTTATAAGTGTTATCCCCTCTTGGTGGAGTGTCCCTTTTATCATTGTATACTGTCCCTCTTTCTCTCATTGCCTTTTTTATCTTGAAGTCTACTTTATGTAAGTATGGCACCACCTGCTTGCTTTTATTTGCCATTTGCTTGGAGTATCGTCTTCCATCCCTTCACTCTGAGCTTGTTTGTCTTTAGAGCTGAGATGTGTTTCCTGGAGGCAGCATATTGTTCTTGTTTTTTAATCCATCCAGCCACTTTGTGTCTTTTGATTGGAGATTCAGTCCATTTACTTTTAGAGTGATTATTGATACATGAGGGCTTAATACTGCCATTTTATCTCTTGTTTTCCAGTTGTTCTGTACTTCCCTTGTTTCTCATCCCATGTGTTTCTGACTGCCATTTCAGTTTGGTAATTTTCCATAATGGTTTTCTCAGTATTTATCATTTGTGTCTCTATTCTGATTTTTTGTTTAGCGGTTACTGTGAGATTTGTATAAAAGATCTCATAGAAGAGATAGTCCATTTTCTGATAGCCCGTTATCTCCTTATCCTAAGCAGGTTCCATCCCTTTCCTTTCCCCACCTAAATTATTGTTGTCACAACTTATTCCATTTTGTGTTGTGAGTTTGTGATTAAAATGAAGTGATTATAGTTTTGTTTGTTTTGTTTTGTCTTTTTCCTGAGAAAGATTCACCCTGAGCTAACATCTATACCAGTCTTCCTCTGTTTTTTATTATGTGGGCCACCAGCACAGCATGGCTGCTAACAGAGCAGTGTAGGTCTGCACCAAGGAACTGAACCCAGGCTGCTCAAGCAGAGTGCACTGAACCCAACCACTAGACCACCAGGGCCAGCCTGATTATAGTTATTTTTGATGCTTTCATTCCTTTTGTCTTTTATGTTATAATTAAATGTTTGCTAACCTGTTTTGATAGAGAGCTGTAATTTCATGATTTTTGTCTGTTTATCTCCTTCCTCAAGGTTTTGTAAGTCTTTGCCTTTTTTTCCCCCTCATGTATGAGGGCTTTCTTGATCATTTCTTATCGGGAGGGTGTCTTGTGACAATGAATTCCCTCAGCTTTTGTTTATCTGTGAAAGTTTTTATTTCTTCATCATATCTGAAGGATAATTTGCTGGATAGAGTTTTCCTGGCTGAAAGTTTTTGTCTTTCAGTATTTTGACTATATCATTTTACTCTTCTAATCTGTAAGTTTCTGCTCTGAAATCTGCTGAAAACCTGATAGGGGTTCCTTTGTAGGTTATTTTCTTCTGTCTTGCTGCCCTTAATATTTTTTCTTTGTCATTGGTTTTTGTGTTGGAGAAGATCTTTTCACATTGATGTAATTAGGAGTTCTCTTATCTTCATTTATGTGTCATTCCAGCTCCTTCCCAGGTTTGGGAAGTTCTCAGGTATTATTATTTCTTTGAACAAGCTCTCTGCTCCTTTCTCCCTTTGTTCTCCCTCTGGAATACTTATAATCTTTATGTTGCATTTCCTAATTGAGTTGGATGTTTCTCAGAGAATTTCTTCATTTCTTTTTGGTCTTAGTTTTCTCTCCTCCGCCACCTGAAACATTTCTATATTTTTGTCCTCTAAGTTACTAATTCTGTCCTCCATAATGTCAGTCCTGTTTTTTAAGGATTCTATACTTTTGAAAAATCTCATTCGTGTGCTCTTCATGTCCAGCATTTCTGTTTTAATGTTTTTTAAAATTTCAGTCTCTTTTGTGAAGAATTACTTTTGCTCATTAATTTTATTCCTGAGTTCTTTGTACTGTCTTTCTGAGTTTTCTGGTAACTTATTGAGTTTCTTTATAACTATTTTGAATTCTCTGTTACTTAGATTGTAAATTTCAGTGACTTCAGGATTAGTTTCTGGACACTTGTCATTTTCCTTCTGGTCTGGAGTGTTAATGTATTTCTTCATGCTGTGAGATGTGGTGGGCCTTTACTGGCACATAGTGGTACTATTTGGTCTCAGATTCCACCTGCCAATGCTGGGTGGGGCAGGAGCTGTTTTCTGACCTTACCACGTCTCCTGGCAGTTGTGCTTGTCCATTGAGGAAGTTGTGCTGATAGGGCTCTCTGTGTCTGGCTGCTGCTGCTTCATACATGCAGGCACAGGTGATCTGGCAAGGATCCCCTGCCCTGGCTGACCAGCAAGCTCGTGTGCCAGGTGGGATGAGGGGGAGGGGTACCTTCTTTCCCACCCGTGCTCCCACTCTGCACTCACTGGTGGCCTCCATGGGCTGCTCAGCTTAGTGGCGGCACCCCCCTGCTGACTTAGCCTTCTCAGTGTGGAGCGTTCCCACAGGCTGGGAAGCAACTCCGAGAGCAGAAGCATTCCTGCTATTCCCCCCTTCTCATCTCAGAGTCATGCACCAGCTGCAGTGCGAGGTCCTGCACCCTAGATCGCTGCCAATGAGGAGAACTGGAGGGGATCTGCTTACTTCTGTCCACTGCCTCTTGGGATCCAGCACCCCCATCTTCAGATGTATGGCAGTGTGGATTCTCATCAGACATCTGTTGTGTTGTGTGGATGTCCTCTGTTGGTTAATGAATGTCGTTTTTGTTGTATCTTAGGGAGGAGAGCATAAGGGAATAGCTCACTCTGCTATGATGCTGATGTCACTTCTGCATTATTTTGTCCACTGGAGTCTGGCAGCTCCTTATTATCTGTGTGATGTTAACAGTTTACTTTAGTGTCTTCATATTCTGGGTACCCAGCCATCACCAGGGCCCTGTTTTTAATTACTCTTCAGAATGATAATTATAAAGGAAAAAGTTTGTAAGGAAAACTTAACAAATTAACACACTTAAGTATACTCAAAATCAATTAGTCTTTAGCACATATGCAATAGTGATCACTTTGTCATAAACTATTTAAATATGATAGAGTTTAAAAATAGTGTTTCTATTCTTATTTTACTTGTAACTTTCAAAAAAGCATATGCAGTTTTTAGAGAGTTAGGGGGAAAAATGTTAAATGCTTCTTTTAGTTGAAGTTGAAGAATGCATAACAGCTCTTTTTAACTTTACTACTTGTCTCTGAGCAGTTACACTTTTTGGTATCGCATTCCTTGAGATTGAGGTGAAATCTGTGATTCCTTTCTTCATACGACCAAAACCCTCAAATTTTGCATATACAATCTTTTGTAGGGCAGTGGGTACAATATCTGGCCACCCATCAAAATCACCTGGGGAGATTTTCTAAAATATGGATTTCTAGGTCTTGGTCCTCTGGAGATTGATTCACTAGGCCTGGAGTAGAACTAGGAATCTGTATTTTTTCAGAAGCTTTCCAGGCAAATTTAACAGGCATCCAGATTTGGGAAATCTCTACCCTAATGTCTCCTGCCTTGATCAAGGAGGAGATAACTATTTGGGATAATGTCCAACATATGGAAATTAGAGGAGTTGTTGGCATGGTTCTCAGATCAAATGCAGGATGCCTGGTTAAATTTGAATTTAAGATAACAAATGATTTTTAGGATAAGTATTTCCCATGCAATATACTTTTGGGCTACTGTAGAGTGCAGGGCTGTTTACCTCTAAATTTAATGGTTTGGCTAGCTGTTTTCTGTGGTGTGTATGTGCTTACATGCACATGCATTGTTTGCTTTGTATACTTTGCATCTTTTTTTTTTTGGTTACTCAAGCCTTTTTAAAAATTTTAAAATTTTTGTCAGCCTACTATATTTATAGCTACTTTGTTGAGGACTCCATTTCCTGCTAAAAAGAAATCAGTGTTTTCTTCAGGTAGCGTTAAAATCTTCTAAAACTAAAATTTTACCTTAATACTTGTAAAAATTTTGCCAGTTTACAATGTTCAGCACAAAGCATCAGGAAAGATCTCTAGAATTCATAGACACAGGTCATTAAAGTAACAGTTTTCCCAACGATTTCTATAAATTGTGGCAACAGTCGATTGACAACCTGTGGCAGACTCCCCCACCCTGCCGTACCTTCATGTTCTAGATGGTAGTCGTGAAGGTGAAGTAGCGCTGCCAGATGCTCATCCCTGCCAGTGAAAGACAGAGGCAATGTAGGCCAAGGGAATCTAGTCGCCTCCATCTTTGGCATTTCATTATGAGGTTTGGCTTTGCTTGGGAAAGGTGCATTTCGTAGCACTAATGCAAAGAGTGACAGAATCAAGGACTGCAAGGCAGAAAGCTACTTGCGTTTATGTGCATCCAGCCCTCCTCTTTGTTTTCATTCCCTGAGAAGTATTTCAGTGTTACTCAGCCGTTTACGTATAAGGTAAGATTGGACCTTTCCAAATTCCGTAGTCCAGGTAGCATAGGATGGTAAAAACACTTGATGTCTTGTACTCACTATTCCTTCTGAGGGATCACCCAAGGCCAAGAGCAACAATTCAATACTCTGTTGATATTTGTCTGGATCATCAGTGTATGCCAAAATGATACCAAGGATTTTGATCACAGCTTCTTATACCAAACGTGCCTTATCTTCTATTTGCATTGGTTACAACACTGAAAAAACCAAGGAATTGGGAACTTCTTTAGAAAAGTAAGGCGCCTCTGCTCCACAGGATTTTGCCACGAGGAGTCATCTTTCTGGGTATTGTGACAAATTTCTTCCTGTTGCTGTGGTAATAAAAGTTTAGCTTCTACATGTGTTCGTCCCACATGTGCCAGTGCCACACAGCCCATCAGTATTGTTTGCTTTGCTCATCATCTGTCCTTGATCAAATTGAAAGTATGCAGTAAAGCCAATTTCTATCTGTAAGCTTAGAATGTAGGCATGCTGTACACAATATGAGGGGCATCAAGCCTCTCTGTTGCCTGCAGCACGTGAGGAGCAATTTGTGGCAGCATCCCAGGATTAATGTAATACTTTTTTCATTGTCTGCAATCTGAGACACTTCTGATCCTCTGTCAACATCCACAAGAAAAAAGTAGCACTTGGTGGAAAGCAGGAGACAGTTTTCTATGAGATTTATCAAAATGAACTGTATTTTTACTCGGAGAAGATATTCTTTCATAGGGAAAGATTCGGGGAGTTCTCTTTAAGAATAATGGAATCAGCTTCATCTGATATTGAAAGATGACCATCCTTGTTTTTCCCTTGTCTGACAATTTAACAATTTACAGTTGAATTCTGTCCACTTTCTTCAAGTATTTGTGGGGATTCCGATCCAAAGAATGTTGAGCAGAGTCACAAACTACCAAAATGGCAGTATTTATTTTTGAGGAAGTCTCTTTCACTTTCAGGTTTTCTAACTTGCTCTATCAAAGACCATTTCTCACTACAGTGTTGCATCACTTAACGACAGGAATACATTCTGAGAAACGCATTGTTAGGAGATCTTGTTGCTGTGCAAACATCGTAGAGTGTACTGAAGGGGAACAAAATTTGCCATCCCAAAATGTGTCTCTTTATGGGTCTAAAACGAGGATTATTTTAGGCTGATTATTTCTAAGAAATGGAAGACTCGGGGCCAGCCCCGTGGTGGAGTGGTTAAGTTTGCACGCTGCACTTTGGCAGCGCAGGGTTTCACTGGTTTGGATCCTGGGCACAGACATGGCACCGCTCATTAGGCCATGTTGAGGTGGCGTCCCACATACCACAACTGAAAAATGTACAACTATGTACTCGGGGGATTTGGGGAGAAAAAGCACGAAAGAAAAAAAGAAGATTGGCAACAGTTGTTAGCTCAGGTGCCAATGTTTAAAAAAAAAAAGAAATGGAAGACTCACCTTAACTACCTGAAAGAACTCAGATTAAAAAACCTGTCTCATGAAGTGAGCTACCACCTTAGCATAACATGGACTAGGTGGTAGACAGGGAGGAACCTAGAAAACCCTGTTTATTGGGCTCCCCTCTGTGTTCTTCTGTTTCTGTGTGGCCAAACACTTGTTCTCCAAACGTTTGCTCCTTTTCACCTACCTGTGAATTGCCTTCCTTCCTTTTGAAAGTCCCTGAATCTCCCCACCCCCAACCTCCTCTTTTTCTTTAGCTGAGGATGGTATTTAAGCTGAGGGCTTTGGCCATTTTGGTGAGTTACTCAGTTTTCCTGGATTTCTCGTGTGTATACCTGTTATTAAACTTTTGTTGCTCTCCTGTTAATATGTCTGTCAGCTTAATTCTTAGAGCAGCCAAAAGGACTTAGAAGGGTAGAGGAAAACTTCTGTCTCTTCTACACTACTTACACAAATCTAGATAGCATAGCCTACAGTACACCTAGGCTAAATGGTACTAATCTTATGGGACCACCCTCATATAGGCTGTCCATTGTTGACTGAAATGTTACTATGTGGCACGTGACTGTATTTAATAAACTAGTTTTATCTTCTAATTTCTCAATTAGCAAGGAGTTCTCTATAGACCAAGGATCAGAGAAGAGTGGAGGAAGGTAGCCTAAAATTGTGAAAGAGTCTCTAATTCATCTCCTTCCACTGCACTGACCACATCCACAAGATTTTTCCCAGTTACTTAATCACTCAGTAGAGTTGCAGTAAGTCTGGAGGTGTTGAAATGTTTACGTCATTCCATAATTCAAAATCCTGTTTATTATTTTCATCTGAAAAGGTTATGGATGTAAGCTTGTAGTTATTCTTATATAAAAATTCTAAAAAAAAAATTTTAGTGCTCTCTTTTCAAGAGGTTTGATTAGCTCCTGAATTTCAGGACTTGATTTGTAATTTTATTTGTTTCTATAAAGAACTTTGGGGGCCGGCCCCATGGCTGGGTGGTTAAGTTCGTGTGTTCTGCTTCAGTGGCCCAGGGTTTCACTGGTTTGGATCTTGGGTGCAGACATAGCACCACTCGTCAAGCCATGCTGAGGCAGCATCCCACATGCCACAACTAGAAGGACCCACAACTAAAAATACACAACTATGTACCAGGGGGCTTTGGGGAGAAAAAGGAAAAATAAAATGTTATTAAAAAAAAGAACTTTGTTTTCTGCAGCCTTTGTCAGGTTGGCTCAGATCCTTCCCCTTTTTTTAATGTTGTAAGTAAAGCTGTCAACCTTTTCCCCTCCTCCCGTCAAGTCCATTAGAGGATAAGAAACTACATAACCACACTTGTAAATTTATATCTGAAATAAAAATAAAGGAAATCTGTGAAGAATCTCTCTTATCCCCTTCTAACGTTTGAACTATATATCAGCTTGTTTCCTTGCTTAAAATATATTTTATTTCATTTATTTTTTGTATGTGTGTGAGAAAGATTGGCCCTGAGCTAACATCTGTTGCCAGTCTTCCTCTTTTTGCTTAAGGAAGATTGTTGCTGAGGTAACGTGCCAGTCTTCCTCTGTTTTGTGTGGCATGCTGCCACAGCGTGGCTTGACAAGTGGTGCTGGGTCTGCGCCCAGGGTCTGAATTTGCAAACCCCATGCTACCATAGTGAAGCGCACAAACTTAACCACTACGCCACTGGGCCGGCCCCTTAAAATATATTTTAAATAACTGAGTTCCTTGCTTCCTAGTCCCCGATTACATGTCTTAAATTCAAGCTTCCCAGATAAGTGAGATCTTGTTTTATTCACCTCCTTTTCACTCTGTTGGTGAGGGAGAGGTTCCTGCCTTAGGATTATGAGAGTGGCTGAACACGCAACACCTGCCACTGGACAAATGCAGTGAACAGCAGCCCAGGAGAGGGAGACACAGCACACAATGCAGGGCCACATGGGAGTTGCACTCGGGAACAGAGTGAATAAGCAGAGGCTGGGGAAGCAAGCTTTGTAATATCAAGAGGATGGAGTTATCCCTGGTTCCCTAGGGGAGGGGACGTAATTCGTTTGTTTGAATAATTCCACAGGCTGGCAGGGAACTGAAGCCTGCTGCTCAGGAATAAGCAGGAACTGTGCCCGTTCCCTGTGCTGAAGAGTGTTGTCTGGCTGGGGGACCTGGTCTGCAGGAGCAGAGTGGAGATGGGAACTTGCAGTTAGGGCTTTCAGGCCCTCCCAGTTTTCCCCAGATGTCAAGGCACACATAATACTGGGCCTTAGTTTTAGGCCTTATACCACAGATCTCAGTAGTACTAACTCTTTATCAAAGTATTTGCTAATGGTTATTGTACTAAATAATACATCAAGAAATTTTTAATACCGTAATTTGATCTTTTGCGTTTTCCTTTCTATGAGACCTTTTCTTCTGATAATTTGCAAAGTTTAAGATATTCTGCTGCGTACAGTTTTACCACAGTAGATAAAAGATGGCCAAATCACATACATGCAATGATGTGGAGGCATGAAAGACATGAGTTCTTGTTTGAAAGTCTGAATGGAGTGATGAGGCTGCAGTACTGTGTATGAGTGGGGTGAAAAAAAGAGTGGGTGGGTTATAAGAGCTAGAAAGTGGCAGAAAGAGTAAAAAGGTAAAAGCCATTATTTGAGTGCTTACTCTGTGCCAAGCATTTTTCTAAGCGTATTATCTCATTTACTGCAAGTGAGAAAACTGAATTTTATTTGCTTATGGTCATACAGGTAATAGACAGTAGAGCTGTAGTCTGAGTCCATTCAGTCTTATTTTAGTTTGTGCTGTTAACAATTACATTTTACAGGCTTCAGATATGGAAAAGCCTTGTATGTTATGCTAAGGACTTTGGACTTTATCTTATTGGCAGTGGGGAACCATTGGATGCTTTTAAGCAGAAAAAAATGTGATGAGAATTTGCACTGAAGTATATCAATCAGTGGCAGGGTGGAAAATGAATTTTAGGGAAAGATGAGACTAGAGGCAGGGCAACTATTGTAACAATCCAGAAACAAAGTGTTTGGGTTTGAATGGAATGGAATCAAAGAAAAGGGAATTGGATTTGAGCAAGAGAGACAAACACCCGTTCATCATATGACTGACTAGGAGAGAGGAAAAAATGTGGAATGATTTCTAAGTGATTCCAGTAATTAAGAACAGAAGGGAGTTGGGTTGGGGGAGATAGACTGAGGTATCTTTGAGGCATTTTGATGGAGATTTCTAATAAATAAGTTACACTTAGAAAAATAAATCTTGATCTTGAGAGAGGTTGTGATAGGAGGTATATAGATTTGAGAGCTATTGTTACGGGATGATTATAGATGCAGCAGAAGTAGATGAGATTACCCAGAGATTTCTTTTGTTCCCAACCTGTTTTCTGAACCATCATAGAAAGATTATGCTGTATTGGGAGGCTGCTCTATGAAAAGCCTTGGACTTCATCTGAAGACTTGGTTCAAATCCCAGTTCTGGATCTCTGTTTCTCCTTCATCAATAGAAGGTAATAACAGCTATCTCAGAGAGTAATTATAGATAATATCCTGTTTTATCTAACAGAGGCGAGAGTTTTAAAAAGTTAAGAAATGATATATTTCATCTCCCTTAATTTACCTATAAAAAATGGTGGTTTATAGATGTTAAAAAAATCAACACTTGAGTACAGATCATTTGTCTTAGCTGAGATAAAAACCCAGATCTTAAACTGCATGTTGCCCCCATACAGCTAGGAGGAAACTAGCGTTTTCCTCCTGTGTTGCTATCGCTGGTTTTTGAGGTGAGCGGAGTCAAACAGAGAGGGAAGGGATGGCTTCCAAGTGAGGAGAAAGGATGTCAGTATGTGGGAAGTGAATGCACTGCAAACAACACAGAAAGTGTGAGCATACGCCATCTTTGTGCCACTGTAGGGCATAAGGAAACTAACATGTAATGTGAAAATGTCTGTGTTCCAGAGCTGTTTTTAAGAATATTGGAACTATACTATTGCAAGTATACTTGTTATCTACTACTATTACTGCTAATAATAATAGCCAGTATTATTTATTCACCCAAGTTTCACGTAGCTACTGAGTAGTGGAGATGAAAACCCAACCCAGTCAGTCTGGCTCCAGAGATCATGAACTGTACTGCTTCCTTATATTAGCATAAGTTTTTGTGGTTTTTTATTTTCCTTTTTTTTTTTGAGGAAGATGAGCCCTGAGCTAACATCTGCTGCCAATCCTCCTCTTTTCGCTGAGGAAGACTGGCCCTGAGCTAACATCTGTGCCCATCTTCCTCTGCTTTATATATGTAGTACGCCTACCACAGCATGGCTTGCCAGGTGGTGCCATGTCTGCACCTGGGATCCGAACCCTTGAACCCCGGGCCGCCAAAGCGGAACATGGAAACAACCGCTGCGCCACCGGGCTGGCCCAGTTTTTGTGGTTTTGACTGTAGGTTATTTGAAAATTATTTGAAAATTAACAACCTACATAAAGAATTGCATCAGTGTTAATTCTAAGAATGTTCATTTCATTGAAAACACTACATTCTCAGACCATTCTAACAAAATGAGAGTTTATTTATGCTTATAGATTTATTCAACAGTTGAATCTACTGAGTGCAGAGGCAGCAGGGATCCTGCCTTGAAGGGAGATTGAATGTTTATTTGTTCAACAAATATTTGAGAGCCTGCCATTTGCTAGGCACTATTCTCAGCACTCAGATTCAGCAGCAGTATGTAGGCAAAAGTCTCTTCCCTTTCTGATTTTCTTTTTCTTTTTCCTCCGAATTTCTTTTTTTCCCCAGACTTAATTAATGCTAGACATTTGGGATTTTGGAAGCAGAGAAGATGGAAACTTAGCCAATTTTTTTAAGTAAGTTCAATAGGAGATTTTAATGTAATTTTCTGAAAACAGATTCTAACGTATTTGCCCATAACATGGTGAAGACAACTATAGTATATTTACAGGAATTTTGTTTTGTATTAAGTAACTCTTTCAGCTGTTATTTAAAAAAAAATTTTTTTTTAGTTCATAATAGTTTACATGAATGTGAAATTTCATTCGTACATTATTTCTTGACTGTCACCACATAATTGCTTCCCTTCACTCCCTGTGCCCACCCCCTATCTCCCTTCCCCTGGTAACCACTGAACTGTTTTCTTTGTCCATGTGTTTGTTCATATTCAGCATATGAGTTAAATCATCTGGTGTTTGTCTTTCTCAGTCTGGCTTATTTCACTAAGCGTAATTCTCTCCAGGTCCATCCATGTTGTTGCAAATGGGATGCTTTTGTCTTTTTTATGGCTGAGTAGTATTCCATTGTGTGTGTGTGTGTGTGTGTGTGTGTGTGTGTGTGTGTGTGTGTATATCTCCCATCTTATTTATCCAATCACCAGTCGGTGGGCACTTGGATTGGTTCCGTGTCTTGGCTATTGTGAATAGTGCTGCAGTGAACATACAGCTGCATATGTTACTTTGGATTGTTGATTTCAAATTGTTGGGGTAGATACCCAGTAGTGGGATAGCTGGGTTGTATGGTACTTCTTTTTTTTTTTTTTAAAGGGAAGATTAGCCCTGAGCTAACTGCTGCCAATCCTCCTCTTTTTGCTGAGGAATACTGGCCCTGAGCTAACATCCATGCCCATCTTCCTCTACTTTATATGTGGGATGCCTTCCACAGCATGGTGTACCAAGCAGTGCCATGTCCGCACCCAGGATCCGAACTGGTGAACCCCAGGCTGCCAAAGTGGAACGTGCACACTTAACCGCTGCGCCACTGGGCCGGCCCCAGGATAGCATCTCTTATTGCTGCCTACTGTTATTGTTGAATATTCAGAAATTCCTTGAGGAAGTTACATTCTTGTGATTATTACCTGAATGATGACTGCTAAATTCTGTTAGACACTTTTCAGAAGGCTTTTTGGAATTTATTAAAATGTGTAACTTGTTTTATCATATCCCTGGCTGAAATAAAGAAGTAACTCATATTTTAAAAATAGTACTGAATATACAAGACACTTTTTCTTTTTTCTTTTGTTTATTTATTTTGCTCCAGTGGGGAAAAGAAGTACATTTTAACAGATACTATTGGGATGTTTTATTTATCCATACGATAATGTAATAAATGGATCTCCATCCCACATCACACACAGAAATTAGTCCCTGGTGGATTAAAGACCTAAATGCAAAAAGCAAAACTTTAAAGTTAGAAAAAATATAGGAGAAAATCCCCACAACCTCAGGGTAGAGAAGGAATTTTTTTTTTCCTACTCTCTAAATACTTTAGTGTGTTTAGGACTTTCTCTTACATGAGCACAGTACAATTATCAAAATCAAGAAATTAAACATTGTTGCAACACTATTATCTACTCTACAGACTCTGTTCACGTTTCACCAGTTGCTTCTCCAGGATCCAATTCAGGATCACACTGAATTTTGTTGTACTGTCTCTTTGATCTTTAATATGGAACAGTTTCTCAGCAGTGTTTGTCTTTCATGACCTTAATGCTTCTGAAGAATACAGACTAGTTATTTTGTACACTCTCAATTTCGGTTTGTTTCGCCATTTCCTCATGATTAGATTCAGCCTGTGAATTTTGGGCACAGAAGTGATGTTGTGTCCTCAGTGTATCCTATTAGGAGGCACGTGCTGTCAGTTTTTCCTGTTACTTCTGATAACTTTGATCATTTGGCAAAGGTAGTGGGTGGCAGGTTTCCTCAATGTAAAATTACTATTAATCCCTTTGTAATTAAATATCATGTGGAAAGATACTTTCAGACCATGTAAATAGTGGGTAAAAGTGTGGTGAAACGACAGTAGGATATTTACATGGTCCTGTTGTTTTGCATACTTTTACCCGCTAATTTTGGCATCCATTGATGACTTTTGCCTGCAGCAGTTACTGTGGTGGTCACCCAAGGTGATTTTCTAATCATTGGTTCTTCATTTATTAGTCGAAATTCTACCATAATGAAGAGCTTTCCCTTTTCCCTCATTTGTTCATTCATTTCTTTATGTTAATAAGGACTCGTGGATTCTTATTTTATTCTGTTACTATTCCTTACTATCATTATTTAATTTGTTGCTTAAATTGTAGAATGCTTTTTGTTTTACAAAAAAAGAGAAGAAAGCCCATAAGAAAACTGCAGAAAAAAAGTTTGACAGTGAGTAAGTACTTTTATGTCATCTCAGACACTTGGTGGGCAGAAGTTGTTTTTCCCTGGGGTTTATGTATGCTAACATTTTTGACATTCTTTTGAGTACGCTACTTTATCTTCTGTATAAGTAATTTCATAGTCAATTGTGGTATATATTTTATACAAAATGATGTTTGGAAGGGCCAGCCTGGTGGCGTAGTTGTTAAGTTCATGCGCTTCACTTCAGCAGCCAGGGGTTCACATGTTTGGACCCAGCCCAGACCTACCACAGCTAGTCAAGCCGTGCTGTGGCGGCATCCCACATAAAATAGAGAAAGATTGGCAGAGGTGTTAGCTCAGCGACAGTCTTCCTCAAGCAAAAAGAGAAAGTTTGGCAACAGATGTTAGCTCAGGGCCAATTTTCCTCACAAAAACAAAAAGACAAAAAAAACCAAAAAACAAAAAAAATTGATGTTTGGATCCAAGAGAAAGAAAAGAAAAAATGTAGCTCTTTCAGTTTTTAAGCTCAGGTTAATACCTTAAGCTCTACATTAGTAGGTTAACTTTTTTAAACTGTACTTCTTGGTGCTATTTTTCTGGGATATGCCTGTCAGCTGCTAATAGCATACACTACATAGCATAGATAAGAGTTACTCTCTCATATAGGCATAGCTTCCCAACAAAACCAAGGCGCCTCCCCCCGAAAATCTAGAATTGCAGCTTAGGAATACAATAAAAGTAAGAATTCTTGCCAGAATCTGACCCCAATTTAGAGGGGCTTCACTTTGAATAAAATCACATGGAGGAAGATGGTGGTTAATGCAGAAGATTTAGCAGTGGGCCCAGGAATGTATCTATTCATTCACTGGGCTCTTCCAACAAAGCTGTACTATTCACAGGGGTAAATAAAGTATAGCTCCGTGTGTACTAGAGAAACTTTGAGGAAATATGTTTTCGATTATTTTAGATCTATTCTGCTCTTGGGACCTCTTCTTGTTAACTTGTACGACCTTTTTTCTTTCTTGGATTTAGAAGTGGGCTAGAATAAATAATTTTTTTTTTCTTTAAAGATTTTATTTTTTCCTTTTTCTCCCCAAAGCCCCCCAGTACATAGGTGTATATTCTTCGTTGTGGATCCTTCTAGTTGTGGCATGTGGGATGCTGCCTCAGCGTGGTTTGATGAGCAGTGCCATGTCCACGCCCAGGATTCGAACCAACGAAACACTGGGCCGCTTTCAGCGGAGCACGCGAACTTAACCACTCGGCCACGGGGCCAGCCCCTAGAATAAATAATTTTTTAAATTAAAAAAGAAGTTAGGAAGGATGGATGTAGGGAAATGTTGAGGCTATAGCAGTGTTTAAATACTGTGATAGTTGAACGATTTCTTAGGAAGACAGTCAAGCCTTTACTGTGACAGACAACGCTTGCTTTGTTGTAGCACCTGAGAAATCAAAAAATCAGATCCTCCTTCTTTGGTGAAATTCACAAAAACCAGATTAAAATAGTTTATGCATACCTGGTATAATCCAAGTGGTGTTTTGGGTTCTCAGCCAGACAGCTCTCATGCCCTCTCAACCCTTGGTGGTACTTCTTTGACCCAGCAGTCACTGAGATATTGTGAGCAGTTCGTTGACTCCTTTTGGTTACTGTATACATGTAGTGCGATAGCAAGGGGAAATAAGTCTATAGGATAAAAATAAAGGTCATTT
The DNA here is from genome assembly GCF_041296235.1 of Equus asinus. Classification (NCBI taxonomy): domain Eukaryota; kingdom Metazoa; phylum Chordata; class Mammalia; order Perissodactyla; family Equidae; genus Equus; species Equus asinus. Next base: position 173,643,075 of record NC_091790.1, read on the forward strand.
TTGCTTTCTTGGTGAAAACACAAAATAGAACTGACTAAAATTCTGAATGACATCTCTCTTTTTTGGAAACAGCTAAAATTTTTAAAGCTCAACAGCTAGTTAATTGTATCACTGAATATGCTGGTTATGTATTTATACACACACACACACACACTGCTTACTATCAGTACTTTAATTTTGCCAGCTTTATAGGCAGTGTATGAATCATTTGGAGTGTTAAAAACAATTACCTCAAAATTCTGAAAGCTTTCAAAAGAAATATTTGATAAATTCATCAGCAGATTATCAGGGGTTTTTTTGTGGTAGTAATTAAGACTTGGTTTTAAATGCTTTCTAACAACTTCTTACCTTAATAGAAGGGAGAAGGGCACAGAAGGGAATGAAGGACGTGAAGATATTTACATAATCATAATAGATTCCAGTGTATATTTATCTTGCACTGTCTGCCATACTCCACTCTTGCCTGTTTAAAATTAATTATTTTTTTGTATTTTGCCTTTTCATTTGAATGGTACCTTTAAACATTTTAGAAGAAAATAATTTTGAAAACTCATATATATAAAAGTACCCCCTTGGGTTTCTTTTGATGACTTTCAACACCTGTATAGATTCATGTAACCACTATCAAAATCTAGATATAGCACAGTTCCATTACCCAAAAAAAACTCCCTCATTTTCTTCGTTTTCCTCTTTTCTCACTTTGTATTCACACCCTTCCCCATCCCTCCTCCCAGGAGCTAGCAACCATTTATCTGTTCTCCATTGCTATAATATTCTTTATTTGAGAATGTCATATATGTGGAATCATGCATTATTACTGTGTAACCTTTTGAGACTGGTTTCCTTCTTTCAGAATAAGGCTTTTGAGATTCATCCAAGTTGTGTGTATTCACAATAATTTGTTCCTTTTTGTTGCTGAGTAGTAGTCTATCATGTAGAAACACCATCATTTATTTATCCCTTCACTCATTTGTGGATGTTTGAGTTGTAGATTGTTTCCAGTTTTGAGCAATTATGAGTAGATTTTTGTGTGAACCTAGGTTTGCATTTCTCTAGGGTAGATACCTGAAAGTGGGATTGTTGTGTCATATGGTGTGTGCTTAACTTTATAAGAAATTGCCAAACGGTTTTCCATCCTGGTTGTACCATTTTGCATTGCCACAGCAATATGTGAGAGCTCCAGTTCTGTGTCCTTATTAGCACTTGGTATTATCAGTCTTTTTTATTTTAGCCATTCTGTTAGGTATATAGTAGTATTTCATGACTTCAGTGTTCATTTCCCTAATGATCAATGGTATTGTACATCCTTTTGTGCATTTATCTGTCCTCTGGATATCCTCTTTGGTGAAGTGTCTGTTCAAGTCTTTTGCTTACTGTTTTCTTACTATTAATAGTGTTGAGAGTATATATTCTGGATACAAATCTTTTGTCAGATATGTGATTTGCTAATATTTTCTCCAGTTTGTAGCTTGTCTCTTTATTCTCTTAACAGTGTCTTTAACAGAGCAAAACTTTTTAATTTCAATGAAGTTCAGTTTATCTATTTTTTTAATGCATCATGGTTTTAGTATCATATCTTAAGAATTTTTTGCCTAACCCCAGGTTGTGCTGCCTTTAAAAATTTTTTAAGTTCCATATTTTACATTTAGAGCTATGATCCATTTTGAGGTAGTTTTTGAATAAGGTGTGAAGTTTAGATTGCGGTTCATTTTTTTTGCTCATGGATATCTAATTGTTCAAATAGCATTTGTTGAAAGGATATCGTTTCTCCATGGAATTGCCTTTGCACCTTCTCAGAAGTCTTTGGGCCATATATATTTATATGGGTATGTTTTTGGACTCTCAGTTCTGTTCCATTGGTTATCTGTCCCTTCACTGGTACCACCCTATCTTGATGACTATAGCTTTATATTACATCTTCAAATCAGATAGTGTGAATTCTCCAATTTTGTTCTTTTTCAAAATTGTTTTTGCAATTCTAGTTCATTTGCCTTTATTACTTTCATTTACTATTAAGGGTGTGAAATAGAATATATTTCATTCCTTCTCTTCTTTCATAACCACAATGTTTTTTTTAAATACCATGGTGTGTGTTCATGGTTATTTTGGGCATCAGAGTGATTTTTTTGATCTTGCTTGCATTTAGGGGGAGGGGATGTTAATACATGACCAAAATAATCTGCATTCATTGCATTCTTCAAACATAGGAAAACAATAATATAGAAAGGATATCAGTGTTAGAATCAGCTTGTTGATGTGTATCCAAAAAATCCTGCTAGGATTTTCATTGAGCCTCCATTGAATCTGTAGAATAGTTTGGGGAAAATTATTATATTTACAGTATTGGGTCGTCCCATCCCTGAACATAAAATCTCTCTTTATTTATTTAGCTCTTCTTTGATTTCTTTTCACCAGTATTTTGTGTAGTTTTCAGCATACTAGCCCTGCACATATTTTATTAGATTTATACATAAGTATTCTATAGGTGGGTTTTGGGGTTTTGTGTTTTATTTTTTTCTTTATTTATCTTTTTTGAGGAAGATTAGCCCTGAGCTAACATCTGCAGCCAATCCTCCTCTTTTTGCTGAGGAAGACTGGCCCTGAGGTAACATCTGTGCCCATCTTCCTCTACTTTATATATGTGGGACGCCTATCACAGCATGGCTTGCAAAGTGGTGCCATGTCTGCACCCAGGATCTGAACTGGCGAACCCTGGGCTGCTGAAGCAGAACATGCGCACTTAACTGCTGCACCACCAGGCCGGCCCCTTTTTTTTGTTTTAGATCTTTGATGATTTTTCATTGTAAACAATCATGTTGTCTGCAAATAGAAAGTCTTATTTTATTTATGAAATGCCTTTCATTTCTTTTTCTTACCTTACTGCACTAAGACCTCAGCATAGGTCTTAGTGGTGAGAACAGACATTCTTGTCTTGTTCCTGATTTTAGAGGGAAAGCATTCAGTCTTTGACCATTAAGGATGATGTTAGCTGTAGGCATTTGGAGCTATTTTTTGTCAGATTAAAGACATTCTCTTCTTAGTTTGCTAAGAGTTGTTATCATGTTTGGTTGTCGAATGTTATCAAATTTTTCTGCGTCTATTGAGACGATCCAAGGTTTTTCATCTTTAATCAGTTGATATTGTGAATTCCTGTCGCTGATTTTCAAATATCAAAACAGCCCTACATTTCCAGGATAAACCCCACTTGGTCTTGGTGTGTTATCTATATATTGCTGGATTCAATTTGTTAATTTTTTTTTAAAGATTTTATTTATTTCTTTTCCTTTTTCTCCCCAAAGCCCCCCGTACATAGTTGTATATTCTTCGCTATAGGTCCTTCTAGTTGTGGTATGTGGGACGCTGCCTCAGCGTGGTTTGATGAGCAGTGCCATGTCCGCGCCCAGGATTCGAACCAGCGAAACACTGGACCGCCTGCAGCGGAGTGCGCAGACTTAACCACTCGGCCATGGGGCCAGCCCCTCAATTCGTTAATATTTTATTGAGGATTTTTGCTTCTATGTTCATGAGAGATTTTGAGTGTTTCTTGTAATACTTTACTCTTTGGTATAGGATGATGCTGTTATCTTAAAATTAGTTGAAAAGTGTTCACTTCTGTTTTCTGGAATAATTTGTGTAGAAGTGATATCATTTCTTCCTTAAATGTTTGGTGTAAGAAAACCGATAGTTTTATTTGGTGGAAGGCTGTTAACAACAAATGCAATTTCTTAATAAATCCAGGACTGTTGAGGTTATCTATTTCTTCTTGAGTGAACTTTGGTTTTTGTGTCTTTCAAGGAATTTGTTTCACTTGAGTTGTTGCTATTGACATTTTAAATATCAAAAAAGTTTATATTGAGGCAGTCGTTCCATGGCTACGCTATCACATTCTGCCATGTTCCTCTTTTGGTGGGAGAGTTTTACCCATTCTACTAGAACTGTTTTCAATCTGAGAAGCAGTATAATATAGTGAATAAAAGTGTAGATTCAGGAATCAGACTGACAGTTACTGAACCTCTTCTGCTTCAGTTGCCTCATCTAAAAAATGTGCAAATATAATAGTAACTACTTCATAGGGTTGTTGTGAAGAGTAAATGACATAATCCATGTAAAGTGCTTGGTAAACACTAGTTTAAATAATCTCATTTTTGTTATATCTTCATCATTATTATCTCTCAGTGGTATCCAGCAACAAGCATAGATTTTGCCTCAAGCTTTGAGTAATCCAGACTACAGAGAGTTTCTTTTCGTTTTAAATTGACATTTTCTAAAAATCTTTTTAAGGCCATGTCACATATGTGGCCTCTAACTGGAAACATCTTCATTATAGCTATATATACCTCTTTTTCAGCTCTCTTCTCTGAAAACCATGTGTGTACTTAGATGCATGCACACACACATAACGTATATACACAAACAGACATAACTGTTTCCTTTTTGTTCCATTATTTTTAGTTTCCACATCAGAGCAATGACAGGGCTAGTAATAAAGTGGGAAATATGAAAATAAGTCAAGGCTTTTGTTTTTGCTAACAGTGGTTCCTTAATTCAGCAAATAGTTGGAAATGTATTAAAAATCACCTGAAAAGCTTGTTTAATAGTGTTTCCTGGGCCTCATTTCCAGTCTTAATTCATTCGGTCAGGATGGGGCCCATGAAGGTGCATTTCTGACAAGGTCACTGATGCTGCTTCTGCTTGTTCAAGGAGTACACGTGCAGGAACGCTCCCTCAGCGTCATCAGAGGTTATTGTGTAGTTGTTGGAACACTGCTATAAACACTCAAGAATTCTTCACTAAACTATAATATTGGGCATTTCACTTAACCTCTCAGATATACTTTCATTAGTGATTAATCTCTTTATCAAACATAGCCTTTATTCTCCTAAAATATGCCTGTCAGTACACCTGTTGAGATTTTAGCTCTTACTTATCTTTCAATTAAAATGTCTTAAGATCCATCCAGTAAGGTCTCATGTTAAAAAAAACTATAATGTAGACCTTTCTTCCCCTCTTTCTTTCTACATTTTTCACTGATTTGTGACTTTATAGACATAAATATATCTTTTCTTCATTGTACCTAAATGCATATTATTTCTTTACACATACAAATTTTCTTGATTGATAATTCTTTTCCATTTTAGTTTAAAAGAAAAATTTGCTTATAAGAAAATGTTTCTATGTTGGCAGCTGTGAATCCTTAAATGCATTAATTGTATATTTAATATACATTCAGCCTATACATTGTGATTATAGTAAATGATTAAAACAGTAATAACTTAAGATGTTTGAGTGAAGAAGAGTCACTGTCTTTAAAATCCTCTCAAACCATTTTCAGTAGAACTTTGAAGTAGTATAATTTTGCATGTTTTTTGGTTGTTTTAGCAGAGGCCTATACTATGGAACATTTATATCTTCCTTTCTATTTTAGGTGCGTATAGCAGCAAAATTCATCATTCATGCCCCTCCTGGAGAATTTAATGAGGTGTTTAATGGTGAGTATTTAATTCATAACACTAAGGCTTGATATATCAAGCACTCCTTTTTTAAAGAATAAATTACATAACCAAAATAACTAAGCTAAGGGGAGTATGCAGGAAAATCTGGATTTTGTAATAGCTAGAATATAATGTATTTATGATATATATGATAATTGTGTTTGAGTAAATTAACCTTCTTGAAAGAATAATATTGTGTAACAAGACAAAATTCTAACTATTTTTTTGGAATTGTGACATGAATTTTTGTATTTCTTTTCAAGAAAAACCTACCAGATTAATATGAACAGCAAAAAAAGGTGGAAAAAACATTGTTTCACCATACTCAGAAGATGACAGCACATGTAAAAATTTGTTATTTAAATTATATCTCATAAATTAATTCACAGTATGCCTTTCTTTAAACCTCACTGGCAGGCATTTTTTTTTTTTTTTTTTTTTAAGATTTTATTTTTTTCCTTTTTCTCCCCAAAGCCCCCTGGTACATAGTTGTATATTCTTCGTTGTGGGTCCTTCTAGTTGTGGTATGTGGGACGCTGCCTCAGCGTGGTTTGGTGAGCAGTGCCATGTCCGCGCCCAGGACTCGAACCAACGAAACACTGGGCCGCCGGCAGCGGAGCGCGCGAACCCAACCACTCGGCCACGGGGCCAGCCCCGCATTTTTATAATTATAATTATTCACTCATAGACCAGAAATTTAAACTTTTATACAGTCTCCTGTTTGCTGTAAAAACTGTAACAATAGCTTCTCTTTAACAGTAAGAATGACATGGTTAAAACAGTCGCCAGGAAGATGGCCTGTGGTGATGTTTTTATAAAACTTTTCTTAAGTAGTTTTAAGAATAAACCACCAGAAGTACTTTAAATGTGTTATTTCTACTTCAAATGTATTTATTTTTTTACCTTTACCATGTCTTAAATTAAAACTAATTTACACAGGACTCTTTTAATTTCATTTTTCATAACCTTTTACTCCAGAGTAAACTATTTAAACAGGTTTTTAAGAAGTTTAGGCACTCATTTTCATTCAAAGTGTAAGATATAGTGGAATCTCACCTCAGAAAAGATTAGGTTTGAAAGTCAAAAAAATGAGGCAAAATTGTATAAAGTGAAAATCACCCTTGAAAATCCCTTAAATCGTTCACAAACTATAATATATGATTTAGTACGTACAGTTACATATGGTAATTCTTATGTATTTAAGTATTTAACACTGAGCTACACTTAGAGGAAGAATGGCAAGTCTACATTGTATAAAATCTAGAATAAAATAATTCTGCCTTTTTAGGTAAATATAAAATCTCAAGTAGTGAATTGGGAAGTTGGGGAGAATTCAAACATATTTGTGCTTCCTGCACGGTTTAACTTCTGTTTTAATATTCAGCCTCTGTAACCTAACTGTGTGTTAACACACTTGATGGTTGGGGCATTAAAGAATAGAGAGTCTCCTTTCCTTAGGCTTGTAAGTTGGCTTGTAACTTAACTTGCTGATGGTGAAACTGCACTGATGTCAGTGGCCCCCAAACTCCTGTACGGTTCATAGAGCCAAGAATAAATTATAATTCTAAGAAAAGTTTTTCGCTTTCTGTTCTACCCTGAATTAAATGCCCTACAAATTTGTTGACCAGAAAAGTCCTAAAAGAATGTCTGAGCCCTAGAAATTGCTTTTCTAAGTCTCACTGGAAATCGATGTTGAAGTGTTAGGTTCTGTGTTGAGGTATATAAAATTGGGCATTCAGGATGACCCTTTCAGTAGGCCTGGGGTGGAGAGTGAACTGTGGAGTAGAAGTGGGATATGAGTTTTAAACTGAGAAAAGGGTATTTGAATTAAAAAGGAATTCAATATTTGGGGGTAATCGCATATGAATTTGATTATTTTCGCTGCTATTTTAGTTAATAACATTGACATCATAATGATTTCAAGAGAAGCCACAAATTTTAGAATTTTGTTGTTAGTGCTGTTGAGTTGTTCTGTCTCCTAGGATCCTGTGTACAGGAGAGCTGAACCCTGCCCATTCTTTTTGCATCATACTCTCTCTCTCATCTTCGGGTTTTATCAGATAAGATTCCCTTGCTATTCATAGGGATTTCGTGGGCTTTTTTTCTAAAGTGGGTGGACAGGTCCTTCTTTCCTAGTTTGTCTAGTCTGGAAGCTCTGCTGAAATCTGTCCACCATGGGTGACCCTGCTGGTATTTGAAATACTGATGGCACAGCTTTCAGCATTACAACACCACCCAGCCGCCAATGGGTAGTGTGATCCTGACCGGGAAATGAACCCTGGCAGCAGCAATGAGAGCGCCAAATCTTAACCACTAGACCACCAGAGCTGGCAATTTTAGAATTGCAAAGTCGTAAAATCTTGTCAGTTGAGTGGTTCCCAAATGCTCTCCTAGACTGGCTACGTTAGAATCATTGAAACATAGATTTTTGGTCTTCATTCTTAGAAAACTGATTTGGTAGATCTAGGCTAGAGCTCTGAAATATATACCTTTTTTTTTTTTAAAGCCTCCCACTCACCACCTTATAGTTCTGATGTGTAGCCTGTCTTGGAACCACAGCCTAATCTGTTCTTAAGAGTAGTAGTTTATTTTATTCAAATTCTTCTCTGTCTTTCTATTTGTTCTACTGTACTCTGCTTATGATAAAAGAATGAACTTTTTTTTCATAGTAAAGCTAACTGGATCAACTAGATCCTGCTTTTAAATTATTTTTCCATTTAGAACTGGAAAAGATAGACTACCATGCAAGACCACTCACTGTGCAATACCACTCACTGTTAATGATTGTGTTTCAAATATTAAAGTGAAAGAATCATATTTATCAAATAGAACTTACCAGTTTGCTTTGTGAGTTAGGGATAACTATAATTGTAAATGTATTCTTTAAAATAATTTTTTACATAGAAGCTTCCATTGTTTAAAATCAGTTAATTTAGAAATCAAATTAGTATTATTTTAGTGGTCACAAAAGAGATTGTTTTTTAAATTGGGGCCTACTACTGAAAACAGGTGTGTAAATAGACAATATTTTTTCTTTTGGAATAGTTTTATTATTTGTAAAAGTGATTTATAGTCATTCTAAAATTTTCAAAGTGCAAAAAAGAACCTAAAAATCACACAAAATTCTACCCTCTAGTTCTCCACTGTTTGAATGAAATACTTCCAACATCTCTCAGTTTAGACACATATGTCTAACTTTATATAACTAGGATAATACTGTACATGCTGAGTTTTCCTCCTCTTGTTTATTTTATTATGAATGTATTTCCATGTTGATAAATACATGTCTACATTATTTGTAATGGCAGCCCAGTTTTATACTTGTTATAAGGACTAGAGTCTGTTTGTATCATATTTAACCTGTTTCTTGATAGCAGATGCTTAGGTTATTTGTATTATTTTCATTTCATGAAAAAGATAGGATACATTGTTGTATGTACTTTATGATAGCAACTGTATAAAAATATTCAGATGCCTAGGAAAAATAATGAAGGAAAATATACTAAGACTAGAATAGAATTTTTTGTTTTTTGGAAATTATGTGATTCCTTTTTCCTTTACAAAGTGCTTGGATTTTCTAATAAAAATTTGTTTGAACATGAGCTGTGTGAGGACAGAAATGCCTCCATCTGTACTCTGTTCACAAGCTGTTTCTTGTTTGATCACTTTTTCTATAGAGCAAATTTATTTGAAGCTGATGATAGTATTGTCAACTAAGAGACAATAGTGCTAAATCTTTTATAGATCTTATCACACTATCTTTTTGGTATAGTTTATCTCCACTTTACTTCTTTGGAGATACAGTACAGTCTGCCTGCATTGACTATTAAGGGTATAAATAGTGTGTTTTTCTATTTCCTTCTCTGTCCCATTTCCTAACCAAAATCTTTTTTTTCTTTTCATTAACACCATGGTGTGTTTTGTGGTTATTTTGATCATCAGAGTGGTATTTTGATCTTGCGTACATGTGGTGGGGAGGTTTTAATACATGACCAAAATAACCTGCATTCATTACGTAGAAATTTCAAACATAGAAAAATAGTAATGTAGAAAACATAATATTTGTTTTGCAGATGTTCGGTTACTGCTCAATAATGATAATCTTCTCAGGGAAGGAGCAGCCCAGTAAGTATTATATTATACAATACTTATTATATATTAAGGTGGCATGGGAAAAAATGTTTAAAATGCCTGAAATAGATATTTGCACATCAAGTTCAAATATGTATAATTATCTATATGTCCTAGGCTAGAGGAGAAATATTTTTGATCACAGAGTGACATATGGACACAATTATAACATGAAATTCTCTATTCATTGTGTGTGTTTGGCAGTGGCTTATATGGTCAATACAGTCATGCACCACATAATGACGTTTCGGTCAACAATAAACCACATACGCAATGGTGATCCCATAAGATTAGTACCATATAGCCTAGGTGTGTGGTAGGCTATATCATCTGGGATTGTCTAAGTACACTCTGATGTTCACACAAGGATGAAATCGCCTAATGATGCATTTCTCAGAATGTCTCCCTGTCATTAAGTGACACATGACTGTTCTTTACTCATATGAGAGTATGGAGAGAGGCTTTATTCTTGAACCCATCTCGTCACCATTTCCTAGTTCAGACTCAGCAGTTCTAACATGGACGTTTGCCTAAGGATAGCCTAATTGCTGTTTCTGGCTCTAGTTGTTCCACTTCCCAATTGTCAAACTAATCTTCTTTAGAAGTAATTCTAGGTTCTCCTTTCTCTAAAAGTCTCTGTGATTCTGCTTTGCCTCCCAAGTGAAGTAACTATTGCGTCATTCAGCCTCTTTTAGTTCAATTCAGTAAATATAACCCAACACCTGCTATGTGCCAGGCATTGAGCTTGGCTCTCTCTGTGACTTTGGACCTAACCTGTCTTCTCATTTGTTTTGCTCATCCTAGTCCCTCTAATTGAAATATTCATTTCTTCCCAACCCCCTAATTTCTACAAGACCAGAGAGCCTACCCATTATTTCAGGGCCATTTCTCAGTATCATATCCATTCTGGAATCACTCCTTATTCTCTTTTCTTCTTACCCTTGCCTTAACAGGATGTGATTAAAAATGTATATATATTCTCCATGGTGCTTTATTGATTATTCTCTTATGGTACTTTCTACTTTGTGTTACGGGTATCTTTATTATCTCTCCTACTCTGCTGTAAACGCTTTGATCATAGTATCTATCTGATGACTCTTTCCATCTCACAGCACCTGCTCTATCTCCTTGAATGTTGTATGCTAAATATATACTTGAATAATTTGTTATATAGCTTACAGATGGCTAACCTTTACTTTCAAGGTTTTGAATGAAAAGATCAATTATATTTACTGATTTAATTTTCTTTTGCTAAACATTAAAAGCTGGAAATCACTCATCAGTTTTTAAAATAGCCATATCTATATAATATGTATAATTAATATATTAAGATCAATAATGGGGAATTATAATTTTGTTTAACTTGCCATGTGCAGTATAGGAGACTTTTATCGACAAATGAATCGTTTGTGATTTTTTAAGCCCATTAAATATGTAATTTTAAGTAATTGGCCTTTTTCTTTTTTAGTGCATTTGCACAGTATAACTTGGACCAGTTCACTCCAGTAAAAATTGAAGGTTATGAAGATCAGGTATGTTTTACATAAACACAAGCTCTGGCTGTTCTTTATCTCATTTATAATGGTTGATGTATCCTGTAAGAATTATGAAGTGGTGTGTTTAAAGATAAAAAAGTGTTCATTTTAATCATAGCCAGTTATGGGCTACTTCATTTCTTTTGTTGAGACCAATAATACTATTAGCAGAAAGTCCCTTTTGGAAGTATTCGAATGTAATTCTTTTAAGATTTTAGAAAATAATTGCTTTAAATCTACTTTCTTGTTTTTTATAGGGAAAAATCAATCCTATATTAATCCAAAATCTAAAATATATGTTAGTAAGATTTATATCATAATTTGGTTGCTCTGGAATTCTACAGTGCTTCGTGTGAGTAACTTAGCATTTAGTAAATATTAAATCTTTTCTTTCCAAAGTGCAAGTTAGAATTGCTAAGCTAAGCTAAGCTAAGAAAAGCCACAAAAAGTTACTTACGTTCTTATTTTTTATTTTTTTGGTTTAGAGTTATAAATAATTGAACACTATTAATTCGTGTTGTGTTTACATGAAACACAATTTATATAAAAAATATGAAAAAGGAACTAGTAGGTAGAGCATAAAAAAGTGGTAACAATTAGTTCTTAGTGGCTAATTATATCAAATTTGCATTTGACATTATTCATTATGTAATATGTAGTCTTGTAGTTACAGGGGAAAGAGACTAGACAGAAGATGACTTGTAACTGAAGGGAAAACATAAGCTTATATATATAGATATGCATGTGTGTATACGCATGTATATATAAAGCTTTATAATTTTTTGTTTTGTGAATCTCCTAAATTTATTTTCTTTCTCTCTTGGGAGATTTGGGTTTTTTGAATTTTTTTTTTAATGTTATAAGCAATGCTGTATTGAACATCTCTGTACCTCTGGGCACATTGACTGTTGTTTTCTTAAGATAAATCAGTCCCTAAAAAGAAGATTCGCTGGCTCCAGGAAATACATCTTTAAAAAATGTTAGATAGCTTCCAAATTCATTTTACAATCCTAGTATAATTTTAATACTTAATAAAGATAAAAGAAAAAACACGAACTCTACACTAATCTTACATATGACTATAGATTTAAAAACTTTAAATAGGTATTAGCAAGTAGAATCTAGAAATATATTAAAAGAATAATATGCCAAGAGTAAAATAGACTTTATTACAGGAATGCAAGAGTGGTACCCTGTAAGGCAATATATCGGTCTTATCTATTAACCAACAAATCAAAGAGAAAAACCTTATGATACATCAGTTGGCAGTGAAAAGGGACTTGAAAATCCAGCAGCCAGTCCTCATTACAAAAACCTTAAATAAAATAGGGATAGAAGAGAGGTTCTTAACTATAATGGACTGTTTAGCAAAAAGTAATAGTAAGTATCATAAACTACAAACACTAAAGTAATTTTACTTAGAAAATTAGCCAAGTATGTCTACTAATCACCATTATCGTTTATCATAAATGAAGGTGTAGAAAATACGAAAAGAGAACGAGAACTTTTAAAGCTTTGGAAAAGAAGAGAAAACTCTTGGGTGATATGATTATATCTTTAGAAATACTGAGAGAGACTAGTAAAATTAACCTCCCAACCGAAAAAACCTACTAGACTTAGAATAATTTTGTGAGATGGCTGAATTTAAGGTAAGTATACAAAACTCGTTAACTTTTCTCTATCACAGCAAGTAAGTAAACTAGAAACAGTTGGAGTGGGAGGAGTTCCATCTTAAAATAGTGGTAAAACTAAACATTAACCTGGGAATAACCTTACCGAGAAAGGCATAGGATTGTGAAGAAAATGGCTATTGTCTTCGTAAAACACATTAAACAGGATCTGAACAATGAAAAGGCATACCACATTCCATTTTAAGGTAGAAAGTTAAATTATTTAAAAATTAAAATATGGGGCTGGCCCAATGGCCGAGTGGTTGAGTTCCTGTGCTCTGCTTTGGCGGCCCAGGGTTTTGCTGGTTCAGATCCTGGGCGTGGACATGGCACCACTCATCAGGCCATGCTGAGGTGACGTCCTACATGCCACAACTAGAAGGACCCACAACTAAAATATCCAACTATGTACTGGGGGACTTTGGGAAGAAGAAGGAAAAAACTAAAAATTAAAAAATTAAAATATGAATTTAATGCAATTTGATTAGAATCCTGATAGTTTTTTTAATTGGTCAAAATTTTCGTAAAGTTTATGTGAAAAAATACATGCTTGAAAAAAACCAAGAAAAATGTAAGAACAATAAGAATAGTGAGAGAGAAAATTACCTTACTAAATAGCAGAAGATGCTTATAACCAATGTAAAGTCAAATCAGGTGGTATTGTATAGAGTAGGCAATAGATCAGTAGAGCAGCGTATAGAACCAGAATTTAGTCCCAAAGAGTAAAAATTTTTATACAGGACAAGGTTATAATTTAGACAGACATATAATAAAAGATAGTGGCACAACTGGTTTCTATCAAGAAGAAAGTTAAGTTAGACCTCTCTCTCATACAATATACAGAAATAAATTTCAGGTGGATTAAAAATTTGTAAAGTGACTAAAATTGTAGGAGAAGAGTGTACATGTACAATATAAGGGCAGGGGAGACCATCTGAAATAAGACTGGAAACCCTGAAATTGTAAAAGAAAAGATGGACATTTTACTATATAATAATTGTTTTAACTGTTGAATGAAAAGATACCTTAAACAAGGGACTCTCATAAATTAATAAGAAAAAAAAAAACCCAGATGAAAAATATTAAAGGGCATTTGTTCATAGAAGAGTAAATGGACCACAAACGTGAAAAGATATTTAGATCTGTCAGTAGAGAAATATAATTAAAGTAATGAGATCTATTTTATACCCATCAGACTGAAAAAAGAGCTATGTGCCTACTGATGGTAGTAATGTGAAGGGAAGCCTATCTCATATATTGTTTATAGAAATGTGGATTGTCACAGCCATTTTTTGGAAAGCACTCTAATTATGTGTTAAAAATTAAAATTAAAAAATATGTAGGCCCTTTACCTAACATCCCCACTGCTGGGAATCTGTCAAAGAGAAATAGAAGCATCCAATGGAAATATAAACATGAGTATGTTAAAATATATGTACAATAGTACTTAATTCAACATTTTTAATATGCCCATCCCTCCCCTCAAAAGAAAACAGCATGGAGGGCCTGGCCCCGTGGCCGAGTGGTTGAGCTCGCGCGCTCCCCTGCAGGTGGCCAAGTGTTTCATTGGTTCAAATCCTGGGCGCGGACATGGCACTGCTCATCAAACCACACTGAGGCAGCGTCCCACATGCCACAACTAGAAGGACCCACAACCAAGAATATACAACTATGTACCAGGGGGCTTTGGGGAGAAAAAGGAAAAAAATTTTAAAATCTTTAAAAAAAAAAAGAAAGCCTGGAAATAAAGAGAGAGTCCATCAATAGCAGAATGGCAGTATAAATTAGGTTATGTCCACATTATGGGATATTGTGCAACCAGTAAAAAGAATTGTGAGGGGCCGACCCAGTGGCACAACAGTTAAGTGCACACGTTCCGCTTCAGCGGCCCGCGGTTCGCTGGTTCGGATCCTGGGTATGGACATGGCACCACTTGGCAAGCCATGCTGTGGTAGGCGTCCTACATAGAAAGTAGAGGAAGATGAGCATGGAAGTTAGCTTAGGGCCAGTTTTCCTCAGCAAAAAGAGGAGGATTGGCAGCAGTTAGCTAAGGGCTAATCTTCCTCAAAAAAAAACAATCTAAAAAAGAATTGTGAGAGTTATACCAGTTGACCTTGAAGGATTGCCATAAGGTATTGTTGAAAAAAGCCAGATGCAGAAAAATGTGTGTGCCTGTGCATTTTGGTTCCAGTCGTGTAAAACAGTGACTGAAAAAACCCTGTATGTGTGTATGTATATGTAGATGTGTATATATTTATCTGTGTAGGATAATATGACTCAAAACAATTCAGAGGGATACATCCTGTGTTTGCATGATTTACATCAGAGGGCTGGGGAAGTCCTGACATAGGTAAGCAGTCAAAAGATTGGGAGAGTTGCTAGAGAAGGAAACAGAGGGAAATTTTAAAAATAAAGCACAAATGTTAAATTTACACATGTATAATTTAAATGTACATAAATGAATAGTATTTTTAAAAATTTAGAAGTCAATTGAAAACAACTGTCCGTGATTAGCTTATAAAACCAAGAAGCAGGCTCTTTATAGCAGATGAGATTGTGGGCCCAGGAGCAATGTAGGACACACTGAAGAGGATTCTCACTGGACTGAAACCTTTCTTGTAACCATCCTCATTGAAGGTTGTTACCAGTTCCTTAGTGTTGAGGAACTGAAGACTGATAGTACAAATAGTAAATTGTTCATAGTTCCCCAAAAATAATACAAAACAAAACAAACTACAGTAGCATATTAGAAGATGCCGTTTTTTCACCTGATAGCTGGAAACTGTATTAGGAGAAAATAAGATCCACTTATCTAAACTGGATGAGAGTAGCCTTCATTGTCTTTATAGCCTACTCATTTGAAGTATTATAGTTGTGCCATATGGTTAAACCAGTTACTTGGGGTAGAGTTACTCTGTGGTTTTAAGGAAATGGCTTAAGTCAATGTATATTAATATATATCAGTACTTAAATGCTATTTTAAATACTTTTTCTTTCCCAAAATTCATTGCATCATTGAAGGTATTGATAACAGAACATGGTGACTTGGGAAATGGAAAGTTTTTGGATCCAAAAAACAGAATCTGTTTCAAATTTGATCACTTAAGAAAGGAAGCAACTGATCCAAGACCGTATGAAGCAGAAAATGCAGTTGAATCATGGAGAACTTCAGTAGAAACTGCTTTGCGAGCTTACGTAAAAGAACATTATCCGAATGGGGTCTGCACTGTAAGTCTCAATGTGGACATTTTTTTCTTTTGTTTTATGTAAATATGACAGTGTTTTTATGATCTCCTGAAATTTATAGTAACTTATAGAACTGACACTTTATAACTTGGCATTCTTTATTTTCTTGAAGTAAATACTTCTAAGAATGTTTACTACTTTTTTTCAGGAAACTCTAAATAGTAGATGTATTATGCTATATATATATATATATATATATATATATATATGATGTGGAAAAATGTTTGTACCTTGAATTAAAGTAGGAATTCTCATACATTGATTAGAGGCGCATGCTATGATGAGACTGTTTAATCTTATGTTCATGCCTCATCTCAGTAAGTTTAGATCAAACTTCTTTTCATTAAGTTACAAGATCTTAGAGGAAATAAAATTATTTAGAAGTGGAATCATATCCTCGTGTGTCTTATAATCAAATTTCTTATGTTGTTAAATGTGGTTCTTTCATAGATTTAACCTATTTTTATGTTTTCAGGGTGAAATATGGTAGAAAACAGGAGTGCTTTTTTTTTCTTTTCATAAAATTCTTTCTACTCCAATAGGCCTTTTAATCCCCCACAGTGTGTGCTTCTGTGATCTTCTCCATAGCCAAAGTGATCTTTTGAAATGCAAATCAGATCAAAATCCCCTGCTTGAAATCCTTCAGAGATTTCCCTTTGCACTTAGAGTCCAGGCTTCTGAACATGGCTTTCAAGGCCCTGTGGACCTGGCCTTTGCCTACCTCTCCAACCTAAGGTGGCCATTCATCCTGGTTTATACCTGCTGTCCCAATAATTATTAATATTACCAATAGCACCCCATTTCACTCTCAGAAGTTTCCTAGTTAGGACAACAATTCATATGCTCCCCTTAAGTATCTGGCTCTTAATACTTATTTGAGAAATATAGCAACATAACCTAGAATACTTTACAAGGTCTTTGAATTATGACCTTATTGATTAGGATTACTTTGGAGGAGTAACTCAAGAATTTGGTGGTTAGGTCGAGTTAGAGAGTCCTCGTTTGTTTCTGGGGGATTGAAAGTCACAAATTATTTATCACTTTTAAAGCAGTGGGTAAGAGGTGAAATAATATTATCATACCATCACATGCGTTCTCCTAATGACCTTTCTCAGTTATAAGTAAATAGCATTCTCACCTCTACCCTAGTACTTTTTAAAATGACTAGAGAAATGGCAACCCCTAAGATTGTGGCATAAACAGAGATAATCACAATATAGGTCCAATTTTTATTTGCATGAAAACAGCCAGGTTGATATCTATATATTTAAAATAAATTATCGACACATTTTATGATTCTTGTGTTTGGAATGAAAAGTATGGTGTATCTAGGATGTTTATGAATATTTTAGAGTACAAATAGTTTTACTCAATAAATTGTGCTTTATTAATTGTGAGCTCTTTTTTGCTCCACCTTAGAGCCTGTGATTAGGTGTATATACTTGAGTACTTGTTGAGCTCTTTATTGGAATTCTTTAAATGTTTTTGCCAAAGTGCTATACAAACTTTCAGTATTTTATAGATGTTTAAAGTTGGTTATTCTGTGGCCTTAAATTCACTTTTGTGTTTGTGTTTTGCCAATAAGGTATATGGTAAAAAAATAGATGGACAGCAAACCATTATTGCATGCATAGAAAGCCATCAGTTCCAAGCAAAAAACTTCTGGTAAGTTAAAATTTTGTGTATTGGGGCATTTTGACATTGTTTATGTTCTTTGTAGTTCTTGCTTTATTGATTGGACGTATACCTTGTTTGTGTGTGATTGGTTAAGAGCAATCTAAACATAATATAGAACCTCACCTTTTGATGTAAGAAAGGTATCTGGTCCATATCAGCCTAATCATTTAAAGGTAGCAGTAAATCCACTGACAAGCAGTGAAGAGCGTGGGAGAGTGTCAAGTGTTTTTAGAGACTAGCAAGCAGCATCATAAGGGAACATGTGTGCCTGTGAGCAGACCAGTTGGCAGGCCCATATGTTCGTTCTGAGAAGGGCTTGTTCCTGAGTGAGACTTAGATGGGGGAGGAGGACTGAGGTAATTGTGAAGTGAGGAATGATGCTTTACTGTATATGAACTTTGGGGGCTCTGAACTAGATGTTTTCATGTGGATTGCCTTGTGCTTGGTTGGCCAACGTGAGGCGGTAGTGACAGGTTTTATACAGCGAGGCAAATTACAATCATGCCTTATAATTTTGTGTATAAATCATTTGATTATTCCTTGAAGAAATCCAGCCACCCAAAGCATTGACTTGCTCTATTAATCTTGGACCTTTGACAAGTTGTTGGGCCTTTTTATTCTTAGACAAGACTGTTTTCTGAGATAGCTCTTGTTATAAAATTCTGAGGCTGTTTGAAGACTTTGTAAGTTCAGAATTGAATGAAATCTTTATCCCTGTTTTTTTGTTTATGCATGCTAAGGTTATCAGAGTAAGTGTGGTCATAATTTAAGTATATTTATCTTTGACTTGTTAGCCAAGTTGGTTGGTGGTGCTATTGAGGGTAAAGTAACAAGTATCAGTAATTCTTATAGACTAGTTTGGTCTGTGGCCCAAGGTTGCTGCACTACTTAACCATCTCAGAAATAAATGCAAAGTTAACCAAGAACGTTTGCAGGAATGCAGATCCATTATCACTGAAGGAAAATCAATTTCATGTGTAAACATATGGCTTAATGACAAGCTACAGTTTCCTAGAGATTCTGGAGTACAAAGTTACTTTTATAGACTTAATGTAAATGTAGTTTCTCCACTTTAGGCTTAAAAACTTGTTGCATTAATCTGCCGGTATCCTAAAGAAATAAATCTTCACAAAATCACAATTAATTTATACGATTTGTGCCAGGATATGTATAATAAAATCAATCTTGTTGAGATTGAAGTGCAGGAAAATTCTTGTTACTGTTTTACTTTAAAATGTGTTGAAGAGGGGCTGGCCCCATGGCCGAATGATTCAAGTTCCATGTGCTCTGCTTCGGTGGCCAAGGGACGCAGGTTCAGATCCTGGGCACGGACATATTCCACTCACCAGCCATGCTGTGGAGCCACCCCACATCCAAAAAGTAGAGGAAGGTTGGCACAGATGTTAGGTCAGGGCTAATCCTCAAGCCAACAAAAAAAAAAAAGAGGAAGATTGGCAACAGATGTTAGCTCAGTACAAATCTTCCTCACCAAAAAAAGCAAACCAGAACATAAAAATTTGTATTGGAGATGTTAGTGTAAATTTACTAATTAGTTTCCAAAATACAATTTATTTGAGCTTTACCGTATGTAAAATGAAGATGATATCTGCCCTTGATTTTTCTGTTCTCACTATTTTGCTTTACATATGTGAATATTTTTTTCTAAACTACCACTATGAACGTTATATCATTAAAGTTGAAAATGACTTCCAGATTTTTGGAAAAGATAAATTTTATATGACGTTCCAAAGTGCTAAGCATCACATATCACAATAATCTTGATAAAATATAAATATTTTGGTACAAAGAAATGTACTTCAGGTTACCTGAAATACAGATAGAATAAAAATCAGAAGATACTAGTCATGGACATTTCTTAGATTTCACTAGAGCCGTTCTCTTCTTGGTCTGTACTATTTCCCTAACGTCTAGAAGTTGAATAAACACACGTTTGTTTTTGGTTTTTTTTTTTTTTTTTCAAGGAAGATTAGCCCTGAACTAACATCTGCCCATCCTCCTCTTTTTTCTGAGGAAGACTGGCCCTGAGCTAACATCCATGCCCATCTTCCTCTACTTTCTATGTGGCACGCCTACCACAGCATGGCTTGCCACAGGGTGCCATGTCTGCACCCAGGATCCGAACCAGCGAACCCCAGACTGCCAAAGTGGAACATGTGCACTTAACTGCTGCGCCACTGGGCCGGCCCAGAAACACACATTTGTAATTACAGCATTAATAGAAGAGAAGGGAAGAATGTAATTAAAGGCTAGGATGTCTTGACTGTTTACTCCATTGATGAAAGGGTACTATCTACTCAGCATCATTCACTGTTACTATACAGTAATGCCTTTGGAAGGATCTTTTGAAATAGTTCTCAGATTGGTACCATTACTTCATTTGGAATTTATTTTTTCTTTTCACAATCACTGGTGATATATACTTATTGTCATAACACATTAGAAATGTATATGCTTAGAACTCACTGGTGCTTGATGCTAATACATAAATAAAATAAATAACTTCTTTTACAGTCATGAAATAAAAATGAATAGACCTAGGTTCTTTTTCCAATGGATAATTTTGAATGAGTCACTCAAAATCAAGACATGTTATAAAATTCTCTTATTTTGTAGAACCATATATATTGTTCTAATTATAGTACTTTTCAAATGTTGTGTTAACTTTAGGTTTGAGAGTACTTATTCTTCTACACATTTTCATGATTGTGTAGACGGTAAGAGTATTGAAAGGAACCCAGGAGGAATTTTATAGAAAAGCTAGTATAGTGATCCATTAGCCCCGTGACTATTTTAGAAATATATACTGTTCAAAAAAAACTGAACAGGTATAAATTTGCATATCACAATATGTCTTTAGCATGCAAAGAGCAAATAGAGGTCAAAGAAAAGGAGTTGCTATGAAAAGGCTGTCAGTCAAAAATAGGATAAAATTCATTATCTGGGAGACAAAAATGAATAACATACCTGTTGCTTGTTTGTAATGTCACAGTTTCCGACCATGAATACATGTTAATTTGTATCCCAAAGATCATTTGGGAAGTGGGAGAAGGATGTGCCTTTTATGTGGAAACTTTAAACCTAAAATTGGAAAAGGAAAAAAAAATCTGACACTTATAACTCTTTATAGCCTTTCTCTTTCCAGATATCAAAACCTCCTTAAGACTGTTGCATTACTGTCCATTCTTTTAAAATTATTTGATACTTTGTATCATTCACTGGATGTTAAATTGCATTGACTGTATTTGTGAAAGCCCCTGATAATCTGAACATTTATTCAGTTTATTCTTAATTAAAGCATAGGTGAGTCTTTTGAGGAAGTAGCTTAAAATTTTTCTCCAAAAGTAGCTTATATGATTTAGCTTTGAACTGTATTTTAAGCTCTAGCTTTAGAATTCTGAAGTTGCATCCATTATATAGGGCCTTTCTTATCAGTAGGGTGAAGTCAAATGTAGCTCATAACTGAGCTTAACCTTTTAATTCTTTTGAATATTTCACTGATTAAACAATGAATGTCCAGCATCCAACCCCCACACTCTCTCGTATTGTAGCGTTAAATTTAAATCTGGAACTTAAAATTTATTTAAATTATTTTCCCTACCTTATTTACAGCTGCTGTTTTTATTTTTAAGGAATGGTCGTTGGAGGTCAGAGTGGAAGTTTACAATCACTCCTTCAACCACTCAGGTGGTTGGCATCTTGAAAATTCAGGTATGAAATAAAAAGAATTTGTTTACTGATCTCTGGATGATTCTGAACACAGAAATATTTACATTTTTTAAATGGTTAACTTTACGTTTTCATAGAACACAACCATTTCTTTTCCAGACCTTTGTTTTGAGGTAATGGGAAAAACAAATAGTGCTGATGCCATCTTTTAAATAACTTTGCAGTTCATTCCCTAATCATCACAAATTTGCAAGGATAGCTGACAGATTCTAAAAATACAGCTAAAATTAGATACTACCATTTGGTCTGCTCTTTATACAATTTGTTCATCCAAGTATCCTCTGAGTCTGAGTTGTACTGTTCTGTTTTCTGAATTGAGTGGAGTTGGATGAAGTATATTAATATATGTGAGCACAGATGTATAAATATATATATTTATTATATGTGTATATTAATATATGTACATATTACATATATCTTTTAAGTATCTTCTGTACTCATATTTGGCTTCTTATATGAAACCTGCTAGAGTGGAATTCTTTGACTCTTAGTGTAAGCTCAAATGTTTATAGGGAAGAACATTTGATAACTAAGACCAGGTATTTGAATATAAATATTACTAAATAAGTCAAAGGAAAATACTCACTAATCTTTTTCTGTCATGGTTTGTTTATTTATTTGATACATTTGTTGATCAGTTATCATGAAAGGTATTGCACTGTATAAGGTATATAAGGTGTAACGGCTATAAAGGAATAAAGATGAATCAGATGCTGCTGCTTTGTCATCTGACTCTAATATACATTTCTAGTCTTAGATCCTATTACTTTTATGTCTTGGTGTGACTGTCCCCTATGGGCTAGAGAATAGAGGTTCAGAGCATGGGTTTTGAAACCAGACTGCCTGAGTTTGAATCCCAGCTCTGCCAGTTATTAATTGTATGACATCAGGAAGTCATTTAAGCTTTTTTTGGTTTGTTTTCTCATCAGCTAAAAACAGCATCGGCTAAAGAAAACAACAACAATTAATAGCTCATATGATTGAAGATTAGTTAATGTGAGCATAATGGTTAGAACGTAGCTTGACAGAAGTGCTTAATGAATGGTAGCCATTATTGTTGATATTATTCTTTCCTTCAGTTAGGCCTCAGTAGCTCTCACCTGGATAATTTCAAAAATGGTGCCATTGTTGAACCAAAGCTTGTTGAGAGCCTGGATTGTCTGGTTCACAATTCTATCTTCAGCACTTAGCCTGATGCCTAGTATATAATTATTACTTTATTTTGTTGGATTGCTTGACTTTTTGCCATCCTCAGATCCATTTTTCACATTGCTATCAAGAAAGATGATTTTTTAAAATTTAAATCCACTTATGTTACTTGTCTACTTAAGACCATTTTAGTGGCACGCTCTCACCTACTAGATAGTCGGACATGTTTGCATGGCATACAAGGCCCAAAGTTGACTTCTCCCCTACCTGTGTGTTTCTCCAGCCCCCTCTTCCTCTCTCCAACCCCACACACTTTCCAACCATAAGTCCCTCTAAGGCTTCCTAAAGTGTGCTCTTCTCTAAGCTCAATTGCTTTGTCTTTCCTGGTTTAGTCATTGTCATACTCGTTTTGCTAAACCCAAGGGCAGTGTTGCCTCCTCTCTGAAGTCCTTTTTTGAGTCTCAGAGAGAGTCTGGAGTATTGCTAATGTACTTTGTACACACCTCTCACTGTGTTGTGTTGAAATATGAGGTTTAGGGACTGTCTTTTTAAAAGCTATATGTCCCTAGAACCTTCTGTAGTAGCAGGCATGAGTAGAATGACTCAGTGTTTATTGAACAAATTCATGTGTTTGAATTTGAGGAACTAAATGGTTGGTGGAAATACACAAAAGAGGAGCAGAGTTTGTGGGGGAATATTGTGAGCTTGATTTTGGAAATCTTGAGTTTAGGTACCAGTAGAATATCTAAGAGGTAAAAAAAAAAATGTTCAGCAGTCAGGTCAATGGAGGGCTTGCCTGAGTAATTGCAGGAACTGTTAGTCTCCTCA
Organism: Equus asinus; assembly: GCF_041296235.1. Lineage (NCBI taxonomy): Eukaryota > Metazoa > Chordata > Mammalia > Perissodactyla > Equidae > Equus > Equus asinus. The sequence continues at coordinate 173,666,550 of NC_091790.1, forward strand.
CTGGACTCGGGGCAGGAGGAGTCTTCCTGGAGCTTGAAAGGTCAGCTCCATAGAGAAGTCTAGGTTAGAGCTAAATTTGGTAGTCATCAGCACTGATGTGAGTATTGGAGCCTTGAGGATATTGATGACTCCTGTAATGTGGTTTCTGTAATTTTCTTATAGGTTCATTATTATGAAGATGGTAATGTTCAGCTAGTGAGTCATAAAGATATACAAGATTCCCTAACGGTGTCTGTAAGTAATTAATTTCAAAATAAAATGTAAACAACCTAATACTTCTAGAAAACCAGAACAGTTTTGGAATTAGCATTTTAAGTAATACTTCTGCTTCAGATTAAAGTGTTTTCAAATAGATTAAAGATGGTAAGTAATTGGAAATCAGTACCTAACATTTTTTTTAGCAGCATTTATTGAGATATAACTCACCTAGCATTCAATTCGCCCATTTAAAGTGTGAAATTCAATGCATTTTAGTATTTTAACAGGATTGTACAACAGTCACCACAAACTAATTTAAAACATTTCATCCTCCAAAAACCCCGTGCCTGTTAGCAGTCACTTTCCATTCCCTGCCGACAGACCTTCCCCCAAACCCCTCTCAGTTTAGGCAACCCCGAATCTACTTCCTGACTCTGGATTTGTCTGTCCTGGACATTTTATACAAATGGAATCCTACAATGTGTAGTCTTTTGTGACTAGCTTTTTTCACTTAGAGTAATGTTGTCAAGGCTTATCCATGTTGGAACACTTATCAGTACTTCATTCCTTTTTATTACCAAATAATTCATATACCACATTTTATTTATCCATTTATCATTTGATAGACATTTGTGTTTTCTGTTTTTTGCTCCTATGAACCTTCGTATACTATTTTTTGTGTAGACATATATTTTCATTTCTGTTTGGTATATACGTGGCAGTGGAATCCTGGGTCATGTAGTAGTTCTGAGTTTAACCTTTTGAAGAACTGCCAGACTGATTCCAAAGTGGCTGGACCATTTTACATTCCCATCAGGCGTATATGAGGGTTCCAGTTTGTCTACATCCTCACCAAAACTTGTCTGTTTTTTTTTATTATAGCTCTTCTAGTCGGTATGGAGTGGTACCTCATTGTGGTTTCTATTTGCATTTTCCTGATGGATAATGATATTGGGCCTCTTTTTTTTGGTATTTATTGGTCATTTGTATATCTTCTTTGGGAAAATGTCTTTTCAGCTCTTTTGTCTATTTCTTAATTGGTTATTTGTGTTTTTATTGTTGAGTTGCAGTTGTTGCTTATATGTTCTGGATACAAGTCCTGTATCAGATATATGACTTGGAAATGTTTTCTCCCATTCTCTGTGTCTTTTCGCTTTCTTGGTAGTACCATTTGCAGAACAAAAGTGGTTTTTTTAGTTTTGATGTAGTCCAATTTATTTTTTCTTCTGTTACTTGTGCTGTTGGTATATTAGTAGAAACCACTGCCTAACCCAAGGTCATGAAGATTTACTCCAGTGTTGTCTTCTAAGAATTTTATAGTTTTAGCTATTAAATTTAGGTCTATGATCCTGTACTTAACTTTTAAACTCTATTGTATTTTTTTCCCCCTCTGTCTATTTGGATTATGATTTAATGAAGTTTTTCTGAAGTTCAGCTTTGAAATTCAGGAAACTTTGAACTTGGTTTTATTTCCCTGTAAAGTTCTTTCAAATATTCTTTTCATTGCACATGCAACTATTTCTTTGGAGTATTTTTGCCCCGAGGATATTAATAATTTAACAGTGACATTTTCCCATAAACATTTGTGTTGGATACCTAAAAGTACCAGTATATTATATACATCAACTGCTAATATACAAAATTAGCTAACCTACAAATATTAAAGAAAAGTTAATTTTTAATTTAAGAAAGCATTTGACTTATTAAGAAACATGTGTGAATGTGTTAGGCCAGATACTACCTGAGAAGAGAAGAAAGCTGTTTGTTTTTTAAATTTTTCATTAGCGCTTAGGTGATTTCTGCTTTTTTGCTAAGTGGTACTCTTCTTGCAAAATTTGCGTAAAAGAAACCTTCTGGTTTTTCATGAGACATTGTATTTAGTATAGTTCTATATCATGAGCATGCATGTAATATTATTTGCGTAACAGGGTACTTGGTCTGTCTTCTTTGGGGAGTTTGACACTGAGCAAAGATTCTTCCTAAGAGAGATTTACCTACAAAATTATAGACTGGAGTTGTGAGAGATGGTCATGGTAATTAAATTTGAATGTGCCATTTTGTGCTGAGCTTTTTAGGAATGCATTTTTCACTTTATCTTACAGGGTTTTTATTGTTGTTTTATTGTTTTTGGACAGAGAAAAAATGCACCCATTATAGAAATTTATACATGTGTAAATATATATAAGTTATATGTATAAGGTAAGGTATTAGAGAATTTTGGTGATCTGGTGGTTAAGATTCTGTGCTCTCACCACAGCCTGGGTTCGTTTCCTGGTCAGGGAGCATACCACCCGTCTGTCGTTTGTCATACTTTGGCATCTGTGTGTTGCTGTGATGCTGAAAGCTATGCCACCGGTATTTCAGATATCAGCAGGGTCACCCATGGTGGACAGGCTTCAACAGAGCTTCTAGACGAGACAGACTAGGAAGGACCTAGCCACTCACTTCTGAAAAAACTGGCTGTGAAAACCCTACAAGTGTAGCAGAGCCTTGTCTCATACAGCACTGAAAGGTGAAAGGGTGGTGCAAAAATACAGGGCACGGTTCTGCTGTGCTGCGTCCAGGGTTGCTAGGAGCTGGAATCAACTTAATGGCACTAACAGCAAATTACAGAAATTGACGTAAACACTGTTTTATTAAAAAGTTTAGGTTTTCATTAACTGTACTATTAGGAAAGAAGCAAAGAAATCAATATATTGGAATGTTAAGATTTTTCCAGAAAATATTTAAACACTACAGTAAATTCAGCTTAAACTTTAAAATGTTTTTCCTAATTGGTACTCTTTCTTTAATGTATCGTTATGGTGATAAATATTGTTCAGTAAATATTTAACAATATTTAGATACAATCATTAATTAGAAATCTATGACTAACTTCTTATCTGTAAGGATTATCTACTGGAATGTGTGTTGTGTTACAATTGAATTTTTCATCAGTGTGTACTATTAGGATTTCACTTTCCTTAACCAGTGAAACACTTAGACCAGGCTCATTCTGTAGACTTTTAAAATATTTTTGCCTAGTTCCCCTTGGATTTAGAATAATTGATCTTACAGTATTTCCTGTTTGTCATAATTTCCAACTGTTTTATTTATTAAATTATAACAAATCATTAACCATACATACATTGACATACCTATTTAAAAATAATAGTGGTGTAGTTTTAAATTACTACTTTATTTACTTTTGGTTTTGTTCTTCCTTCAGAATGAGGTGCAAACAGCAAAAGAATTTATAAAGATTGTAGAAGCTGCAGAAAATGAATACCAGGTATGATTTTCAAAAATATTATATAATCTATATTTACTTAAAAATAATGGCACTGAAATCTTAATGCAGTCATAAGCCTGAATTTTTTCATTGTTTCACTATGATAAAATATAGTCTTTTGTCTGTGTTTTTAATTCCAGGGCAAAGTTGTGAAAATGTAGCAAAATTTTAGTTTTAGCCAACTGTAATTTCTGAGTATTGGTCAAAATATGCAAAGATTTTAAATGGTTATTTTGTTTCTGATTGGAAACTTTAATTTAGGAGATGTTTCCCAAAGCATTTGGATGATATATTATCTGCTCAGATTGTATTTCATTTTGTACTCTACTTTTTACATTATTTATCAGCTTCTAAACTATACCCTTGAATATAAGCATTTCATTTGTGGATTGGACACGTTTCCACTCCTTGCAAATAGGAATTTATACGATTGTTCTGAGTGAAATTAAAATAGATCCCGAATGAGGACGTACAAATATTAAATCTGATTTACAATTTCATTTCATTAATTGTTCAAAATGATTATAAGCCTTTTCTTTTAGCTGCTTTTAAACAGCTTTTAAAATAGGCTTTTGTTTGACTTTTTGAAAGCATTGAAACAGGATGCTTAAAATGTTTTTCCTAAAACATCTATGTGTTTTACAAGTTGTTCTGTTCCTTTTATGTCTTTAAACTTATAACTACTGTTTTTTATAGACTGCCATCAGTGAGAATTATCAGACAATGTCGGACACTACTTTCAAAGCCTTACGTCGACAGTTGCCAGTTACACGCACTAAGATTGATTGGAACAAGATCCTTAGCTACAAGATTGGCAAAGAGATGCAGAATGCATAAGATGAACATTGCATGACCGGATCATTTTAGTGTCTTTGCGTTTTAAAAAATAATCATTGCAAAAGTATTCAGAACTGTCAAGCTACCCAGTCAGATGGGCTGTTGCCGTTTAAAAAAAAAAAATCACTGTAATTAATTAGTTTGGTTAGAGCACAAAGCTTAGCTAATCAAACCATTATTTTTCATTTCTTTTGTTCAAAGAGGATTGAAAATCAGTTTAGTTTAAATGTCTTCTACTTTCTGTTATTCCTTTCTTTCTTACAATGAAGAGATGATTCCTCTAGTTTAACGTTAATAGCGTTAAAAGTTTTTGAAGCGTTTCAAAAATATTTTACTTATCATAACCCTAAAGTTGTTTTTTGGTTTATGAAGTGGGTAACTTTTGATATTCGCCCAGTTCTTTTTAATGGGGTCAATAATGGACATTCTAGTTTAAGGTGGTTGATGGATTTAGCCATATATGCTGCTAAAGAAATTGTCTACCTTTCCCCCCTCACCTCCTCCATTTATGTAATTGAGATTAGAGGGAGAGCATTTTCTATATGAATTGTGTTTAAACCTTTCAAGAAGGTTATTTAGCTAGCTTAGTGTTTAACTAAACTTTTTTTAAACAAGGCCAAGGTCTAATGCTGTTTTGAGATTCTGAAATTAAATGAAAATACTTATTTCAGAAATGCATTTAATGCTTTTTTTCTTGTGACAGTTACGCAAATTAGCTTGAATTCCGTATGTCCCTGAGTTATTTTTATCATAAAGCCACAAATGTATTATAACAAGGCAAATTGTAATATATATAATCCTGAACTCATGACCATGTCTCAGTTTATTTTTTTTTCTTGGATTGAAAAGTACTGAAATTCAATGTGATATTAAAATGAAAAATTTCCTATTTATTTGAGTAGAAAATCACTTACCAGTGAGTCATATACTATTTTAAAATACTTTCTTTGGATATTGTGATTCTTAACTAGTTGTACATTAGAAAAGCTGGGAGTACATATGGTGTGCAGTTACAGTCTAAATTTTTCCATCTGCCTGTGCATCGTAAGCATGTTTGTAATATTTTAAAAAAGACATTTACTGATGCTACAGGAATTTCAAGCCTGTGGTGAATGTTAGTATTTACTGTAGGGAGTGGGGTGGATTTATGGTTTCATTCAATCGAGTATTGCTTATTATACTCCAGTGGAATCCTTTCCTCACAGACTCCTGCAGATGTCTGGGCCTGGAAATGTTTTTTTAAAAACACCACTTTTATTATGTACAATAAAATATTTCATTAGCTTGAATTGTATAGATTTTAAAAACCCTCTCTATGAAAGCATGTTGTTTAATTTCTTTTTAAAAACCACTGTTGGCCTTTGAAAGCATTGAGAATATAATATAAAATTAAGACATTTTTGGTTAAATGGTTTTCTCTAGTTTTAAAATACAAATTTTGCCGTATTGGGATTACTAAAGAAAATGAATTGGCAATGTTAATTATCTATTCCCTTTTTAAAAAGACATTTTCAAAAGTATGATGATTCTGAACTAAGTACTAGTTGGATCTTTAATTGATTAGCTCACTTGTATCAGTTGGGCTATCTGGGTTTGTACCCCCGAAGGTCAATTACTTTGGCTCTGTTTTATGGCCTAGAATGCTTTCTTGAAAATACTTATAAATTGTTTTTAAGGTGATGTGCATGTGAAAGGTAATATTTATCAAAATAATTGAGAACACGGTTTGAAATGATGGTTGTGCAATAGACTAGTCTTTTACGGTCTAAGAATAGCATTTTGTTAAGTGGAAGAAGAATGGCAACAGTCTAAAGCTCAGAGAGGTGGTTTTAATAGGAGTCTTAACGTCTACTGCGTTGAATAGGCTGACGGGTGGAGGCAAGGGCAAGATTAGGGAGAACAATTAGGAGGCTACTGCAGTAATCTGCTTGAGAGAGAATGCTGGCTTGGCCTGAGATCTTAACTGTAGGCCATAGAGGTGGTGTGTTGTGTATATTTGTTAAAGGTAAAATCAACAAGATTTGCTAAAAGATGGGTTGTGGAATGTGAGATAAAGAGAAATGTAAAGGACATCTTGGAGTTAAGAAATTGGGGAAGATTCAGGGTAAAGGGGAGGACTGGTCAGGAGTCAGTTTTAGATTTCAAGAGAAAATATCAAGTAGCAGTTTGATACTGGAGATAGAAGGTAGAGGACAGCTCTGGGCTAGATGAATGGGAGAGTGAATGGACCTGGGAAACATAGTTTGATAGCCAGGCAAAATGAAGGGTACTCAGAGTTAGTGATAGTGAATTTAAAGTGAGACCAGTGAGTATGGCTATTTCTCTTTCTTCAGCCATGTAAAGCTGCCTGGGTGCAGGCATGGAGTAGATAAATTGAGTTTAACCAAGGTTGTGGTTTTGCCAAGAGGATCTGACTGACCACATGAAGAGGGGGCAAGGTTGTAGTGATAGTCTCTGGGACTTAAACTAGGTAAGCAGGGGTGAGGACAGGAGTGGAGGGGAGGGATAGTGAAAATGTGGCACAGTCAGTGGATTATAGGTGGGTTTAGAGTTGGGGTACTGGAAGGAATGACCTGAAAATGTAGAAAGTGGTGGTTAGAGTGACGTACTTAAAATTGAAATCTTTAGGAATTATACTTATTAGTAATGACAAGTTTGACCAAGGGAGTGACTGGCTGAGGTAGGAGAGGAGAGGAGTTCAAGCAATCATGAAGCCTGGAGTTGCTGTGGATATTGAAATCAAGAATTACAGTAGAAGTAAGTATTCTGACAAGAGTGCTGTTTTTCCAGACTATACCTGGATATACAATTATTTTTTTTTTTTAAAGATTGGCACCTGAGCTAACAACTGTTGCCAATCTTTTTTTTTTTTTTTTCTTCTTTATCTCCCCAACTTCCCTCCTCCCCGCCCCCCTGTACATACTTGTATATCTTAGTTGCAGGTCCTTCTAGTTGTGGCTCATGGGACGCTGCCTCAGTGTGGCCTGATGAGTAGTGCCTTGTCCGCGCCCAGGATCCAAACCCTGGGCTGCCGCAGCAGAGCGCGCGAACTTAACCACTTGGCCACGGAGCCGGCTCCTGGATATACAATTATTACACATGTGTATGAGTTAGATAAATATGTGATACAGACATTCATGAGGCTTTTCCTCTTTGGGGATTTTGGAAACTAAAATGGGAACAGGAGCATTAAAAAGAGGTGTCCTGGATGTTCTGGTTCACTACAAACATTCTTGAAAAGTAAAATTCTTAGGAAAGCAATTAAGGACTATAGGTAATTCTGTAGGATTTGGGTGGCCCTTTCTGTGGTTCAAGTCATTTTTCACTTTTAATCACACCCGAAGCTTTGAAATAATACAAGATCCTTTGAAAAGATCTTCCATACTGAGAACCAGATTGTGCCTTTGCCAGCTAGTGGGTATAAAATATAAAAACATTTGGCCAGCAGTTAACACGGGTGTTCTGTAATGCATTCATGTTAGGAAATATCCCGAGAAGCCTGTGTATTCTGTTCACTTCTCTACAGTAGATTATTTAGAAGCAGAATCACAGTGTACTTGGTATTCCTGAATTGTAGTATTTTCAGTCTTGAAACTGAAAACTTTTGAAAGGCAAGACTCTCTGTATAGGAATCTTCAAATTGGGCATTCTGAGTATTACACCAAAGCTTTATTGTAGGATTGGCTGGTAGTGCTAGGTATTAGAAAATATGCAAATATTCACCAAGTAAAATTAAAATAACCAGTTAAACTTTAAGGTCTACTTGGTATTAGAAATTAACGTCAAGTCCTTCAAGATTAATCACACTGTGTTCAGAGGACTATTCTAGGCATTGTGGAGTCAGGAAAATATAAAAAACTGTTTCTTAAAGGAGTCTACAAAATAGTCATGAGACTATAACAGTTTTCCAGGATTTTTCACTTCACAGTGTATATGGGAAATGATATTTGTAAGGCATTCTGGGAGAAACGGATGAGGGTGCTGGCCCTCTGACCCATAAGCGTTGAGGGGATTACTATCTTGGTACACCTTAAACCTGTTTAGGAAGGAAAATACTTAAGACTATTTACAAGATAAACTTCCTGCCTAACTTAGGTGGCTTTTAAAGGGATGCCAAGCCAAAAAAGGCTCCCTGGAAAGGATGAATTTAAAGTGTATTTCGGCACACTGCTGTTTTTTGTAAATATGCATGTACTGGTAGGCAGTAAATCCTGTTCTGTCTCAGTGAAGTATCAAAATACAGATAACAGGTTTAGCTCCCTCTGATATGTCATGGGTTGAATGGCGTTATCTAGTTGAAAACTAAATCTAAGTGTTTTTTTTACGCATCATAGTACAAAATGAAATCAACACAGAGGGTAAAATTAGAAATAAGTGTTCTTATAAAACTAGAATATGGTTATAAAATACTAAAACATTTTTATCCCCAGTTTTGGTATAATCTAAGAAAATTGTGCCAGTTTTAACATATAGTGTTAAAAACTATGAATTTTCATTCTTTTGTAGTGTGACTCTTGGAAAGCTAACATCTTTTCATGCAAACTGTTCAGAGAGCATACATATCACAGATGTCAAATCAGCCAGTCATTCTGATAATGAATCCTCACGACATGAAATTAAAGCTCTAATTAATAGAAGACTCTTAGGGGAAAAGTTGGTTGGTATGTCTTAGAAGATGGTTTCTTGGGGAAATTTGTAAAGCCCAGCTCTTAAACCAAATAAAAATCCAAGGTGTTCTTATTGAAAGGATCCCCCTAAAAGTCTTGTTAACTAAACAGTAAAAATCTTTGACGCCTTCTTTGGCTTAAGTTTTGTGCTGCAAACTTGTCAACTTAGCAGATTCTGAACACTGATGCAGGTCTCTTCCAGACTTCTACTTGAAAATCAGGGCCGGCCTCTTTTTCCCAAAGGAATGCTAAAGAGAAACACCAAGGAGCTACAGATCTCTTAGGAATAAATTAGACACTTAGGGAAGATGTCTGTTCTTTTAGAATGCACAGGAAAATAGAGGAGACCAGTGTTCCAGGACACTGAAAGTATCTCAAATGAGGAAAAACCAAAATTTTTTTTAAAAAGGAGAAGATAATCCTGCTTGTGTGCACTCATTTCCCCCTTATTTTGGGGCTTTACGAGGGAGAAAGAGAAATAAAAAGGAAATGCCAGAGACTTGTATTTGCAAAATCTTAAGCCAGTCTAAACATCCAGCGACCGAGAATCAAGCAGATGCTGTGGTTTGTTAACACTGGGATAGTTTACAGCTTTTAAAAACTCATGAGCTGGAGCTTCACATAGCAACATGCTATAAATGTGGAGAGAAAAAAACAAGTTGCAGAAAGGTAAGTACAATTTTGAGTGTAAGTTTAAAAACCTCTAAAACGTATTGTTTTCTGTACAGCTAAGGTATAAAACGTGCAAGGGAGTAGAAAATTCAGGATAGTGTGTGTGGGGGAGGAACCAGGGAATGGGGTTGGGGAACAGTATGGAAGGATTTGGTTGTATCTGAAAATTTGTTTCTTAACCTGGGTCTTAGGCATACAAGTGTTCAGGTGTTCATTACAACATTCTCAATTTTTTTAGTGTCTCATGTATTTTGTAACTTAAAATACTATACAACTTATGTCGACATTTGGAACTCTGTATAAAAGGAAATATATACAAAAATCGACTCAAGTGAAGGTCGTAAAATGGCAAAGATCATGATCGTAGAAAAAATTGAATAGGGCATTTATTAATACTTCTTTAAAAAGCCATTAGACCCATATTGTTTTATAGTGAATTTTATCAAACTTTTCATATACAGATCATTTCTATGTTGTAGAAATTATTTTAGATGGCAGAAAAAGATGGAAATCTATTTTATGAGCCTGGCATAACCTTAAATAAGAAAAGCAGCAGAAAGGAAAACTATCGATGGAACTCTCTGTAAAGTTAAGCACAATTCCTTAGTACGGTGTTAACCAAAGCATACTCCGGTATGACCAAGTAGGGTTTATCTCTGGAATGCAGTGGTGGTTCCTTGCGAGCACAGCTAGTCGTGTAGCTCACTACATTAGCATATTAAAGGAGAGAAACACATCATCCTCTTGGTAAAGCATTTTGTAAAATTTTATACGCAGTCCTGATTTTAAAGGCATCATCTCAGCTGAGTAGGGTAAAGATTAATTACTCTGAATGGTAATGGGACAATAGAGCAGCCAGCTGGAAAAAAAAAATTGGATCCACACCTCACACCTTACACCAAGTTAAAATTGGATCCAAGATTTAATGTTATAAATTCTCAAACGTTTTTAAAGAAATAACAGTTTTTAAATAATTTTAGAATGATGGAGTATTAGAAGACCTTTCTAAGACAAAACCCTCAGAGTCCATACAATAAAAATTAATATATTTGATTTCATAAAAATAAAGATTTTCTACATGGCTTAAAATGCTCTAAGTCAAAAGACAAACCACTCAGAGGAGAAAACGTACTTGCAACTTATTTGACAAATGGTTAATTTTGCTAATGTCTAATGAGCACCCACAACCCGATAAATGAGTCCAGTAGAAAGTGGAGCAGCAGATTCTATGAAGCCTGAGTCCCAGACATCATGGAGAGCCTTGCCAGTCTTGGACTGCCTCGTTGGACTTTTGTTGAGAAATAAACTTGTATCTTGTTTAAGCCACTGCTGTTCAGGGCATTTTTTAAAAATCACTTACTTCTGCCTCTCATCCTGCACAGAATTTGGTACTAGAAGTGGGGTCCTACAAGTAACAAAACCTAAAATGTAGCATTGGCTAAAGGCAGCGTACATGCATTTTTTAAAAATCACTTACTTCTGCCTCTCATCCTGCACAGAATTTGGTACTAGAAGTGGGGTCCTACAAGTAACAAAACCTAAAATGTGTCATTGGCTAAAGGCAGCGTACATCAACATTTGAATACAGTACAATGTGCAAACTGCACTCGGGTGTATTTATCAGCTCTGACCCCAGGCACCAAATGCCAGTGACACCTCCTAATCCTTGTGACAATCAAAGATAACCCCCTAGGGGCCGGCCCCGTAGCCAAGTGGTTGGGTTCACGAGCTCCATTTCAGCGTCCCAGGGTTTCACCTGTTTGAACCCTGGGTGCGAACATGGCACCACTCATCAAGCCATGCTGAGGCGACATCCCACATGCCACAAGTAGAAGGTCCCACAACTGAAAATGCACAACTTGGTACCGGGTGGCTTTGGGGAGAAAAAGGAGAAATAAAATCTTTTTTAAAAATAACCCTAGAGGAAGGGAGTATGCTCCACTGGCTAAAAGAATTCAGTAGGGCAAAGATGTTGCAGGCTCAAAGCTGGTGACCTTTGTTAGGCCATGACAAAATATTGAAATTCTAGCTTACACACCTTGGAAAGTAGAATGACATGGCTTTAATAATAGGAAAGATGGCAGGGAAGATTCAGAATGGTGACCTGTGCCCTGAGGCTGAACGTAGCTAATCTACAAGCTGAGGTGAAAGTTGTAAGGAAGGGGTTATCAGCTCTACTGAATCCTTCCCCTGTCTGAGGTGCTTAAGGAGAGCCAAGTTGAATTTCTTGCGATATCAAATATGGGGATGATTGCTGTGTACTAATTATGGATCGAAAATGTCCCTAAGTCCACTGAACCTGACTGTCAGGATCATTCATTCTGTCACTTGTAATTTATAGATTGCAGATCCTAAGTGAACATCCTCGGGACGTACAGTGGAAGGCAGAGTTGAGACAGGTATTGCTGTCCTACCCAAGCCCATTGTCTCAGAAGTTTTCTATTGTGTAACAAACTATCACAAAGTTAGCATTAAAAACAATGCAAGTTTTATGTCACAGTTTCTATGGGTCAGAAGTCCACGTGAGCTGAGTGCTCTATTCAGGGTCTCCTCTGTCTGAAATCAAGGCGATGGTCTGGGGTTGTAATCTGATCTGAGACTTGGGGTCCTCTTCCAAGCCCATGTGGTTGGCAGGATTCATTTCCTTGTGAACTGAATTCAAGAATGCAGTGATTATGTAGTTTATTACCCAAACCAGAGTACTTTTGAGAAAGAAAGGGAGCTTTAATAATTACATTGATAAGAGGTGACAGGTACTGTGCTAAACGAACTGCTGTGTGTGATCACCCTAATCAACTACAGTGAGCTTTGAAGGCTGTACAGCCCCATTTGTGGCCCAGAAGAATAATGGAAAAGGAAGAAACTTCCTGGGAGGAGTGGACAAGGGTTCTTACCGAAGAGCAGTCAGGGGCTGCCCCATAAGCTAACCAAGGAACTCATCTACAGCCAGAGGGGAGAGACCTTGAAATCCCTGCGGAGTGGTGTTTGATAAGCAATGCTGATATGTGATTCCCATGTTCCATTTTTGCGTTGTGATTATTCTTTTCCTATACTTCCATTTTATAATGAGTGTATTGGAGCAGATAACATCTTTAATTTGTGATTTGCTGGGCAATAAGGAGGTAAATTTGTGGTGATGAAGAGAACTGCATACTCACCCAGATGTCTCAGACTTGAGCTGACTGTGGTAAGCGGATAAGTATTTGAGGGTGTCTCCCTTCGGGAGGGGTGAACATACCCCTCTGTGTGGTAAGGAGGATGCATTCGCATAGGTGGAAGGGATAATCTGTGGCAGAAATTGCTAGTTGCCCCCCAATATCCCTTTATTGCTGCTTCTCTGCTCTCACAGAATAACGACTCCATTTCCCAGCTTCCGTTAGAGCTACGTGACTAAATTCTGCCTAACTGAATAAGCAAAAGGGTTGTATGGTGACTTCTGGGAACTTCCCTAGGAGTCCAAAGCTCCGTGCTGCCTTCTGGTTTCCCTCTTCCTGCTGCCTGAAATTTGGATACCACCATCTTAGGCCAGCAGATCCCAGCACACATGGTGTATGAAAGCTGTCCTTCACATGGGACAGCATGCCAGCTTGAACCATCCACCTGGACTTTCACCTGAGAGGGAAATAGCCTCTATCTTGTTTACGCCACTGCTATTTTGTTTCCTGTCACCTGCAACTTAACCTAGTCCTGAAAGGTGGACCCCCACCCCCTACACCATCCCATTCGTGATATTAAATAATAATTCCTGATGGGCTAAAGATCTAGCCAAACCAAATGGTGAACATTTTCGGAACGAATAATATTAAGTTAGAGAAAACCTTCCTAGAAAAACAAACAAAACCCAGAAGTCACAAAGGAAAAGATTGACGGATTTCTCCTCCCAAAACGTAACATTTTTGACCACATGAGAAACCGTTAGTAGCAATTACAAATACTTTTCTCTCTTTTTATCTTTTAATTTTATGTTTGGCATCTTTTGTGGTCAGAAATGCTATCACTATGTGTCTCACTGAGCATTTCAAAATTCTGCTTGAAAAGGAAGGCAGTTTGTGTTTCTGAGCATATGTTTGAGCGGGATGTTTCTGAAATTTTCACGAGGGATGTAGGTAGCAGTTCTTGACAGGAACCAGAAGGTGTCACTGTTCTCATTTCAGGCTAAGGGCAGTTTCAGAAGCTGTTGAAAGGCGGAAATGAGGCCACCATGTGCTGTGTCTGACCACGTGGAGCACCTGGGCTTGTCATGACTTGGCTGTTACTCAGCGGAAGGACACTGCTGATTCTGGGAAAGAAACTTTTCAGTTAGCATCCGAGGAAAGGGCACTTGTGATGTGGAAATGTTTAGCAATAAATTAGAATATTGCCCACTAACGCTTGTAGAAAAGTTTAAGTATATTCAAGCCAAGAGAACAGCATTTCTTAACTACTTTTAAAGTCAAGCACTCATTTGAAAATCTGAAGAGGGGCTGGCCCGTGGCCGAGGGGTTAAGTTCAGGCGCTCTGCTTTGGCGGCCCAGGGTTTCACCGGTTCAGATGCTGCGCGCAGACACGGCAACGCTATTCAGGGCGTGCTGAGGCAGCATCCCACATGCCACAACCAGAAGGACACACAACCAAGAATATACAACTGTGTGGGGGGGGTGGGGGGGGGGCGGGTGGAGGGCTTTGGGCAGCAAAAAAGGAGAAAGAAAATCTTAAAAGAAAATCTGTACAAAGCTACGATCGCTCTTCTCAGAAAAATGCATGCGTATCTGCACGTCCATACGTCTCTCTCTTTTGCTCGCTCTATCAACGTACACGTACTTCATACAATTTAAAGGAGTTCATGGCCCCTATAATCTAGTGTTTCCTGATCTGAGTAATATTCCAACATATTTTATAGAAAAAAATTTTGTAGATCCCTGCTTTTGCGGTTAAATTGTTTTTTAAAATGACAATTCATTCATTTAACAAACTTTTCTCCAACTCCTCCCAGTGCCAGACATTGTTCTAGGTACTTGGCGATGCAGCAGTGAATTAGATGGTAAAAGTCCTCACTCACTGGGAGAGAGGCCCTAAGGAGCAAATGAGAAAATGCCAGATAGTGGTAAGTGTTTAAAGAAAACAAAACGGGGAAGGCCTCTCTGAAGAGATCCATGTAAACTAAGATAAGAAGGAAGGAGGAGTCAAAAAACTCAGGAAGAGTATTCCTAGCAAGGGAACAGCTCCTGCAAAGGCCCCCAGATGGGAATGAGCTGCACTGGGTTGGCAGAGCCATTGGCCTTTTCCTCAGTTCCTCCCTTTCTCTCACCCTTGCATCCAGTTGACAACAGGTGCTGTCAATTTTACTTCCAAAATATGTCTTAAGTAAGTCCATCTCTATTCCCAATGTCCTCACCCTAATACAAACCACCTAGACCGTGGAAACCATCTAACTGGTTTTCTGCTTCTACTGTTGTTTCTCTCCAGTCCGTTTCCTATATAGCCACAGCGGAGTGATCTTTTCATAATGCATATCTTGTTCTTTCCCCAACATCCCTTGTTAACAAGGCCCCTGCTTGCCGCCTCAGTGTCTCATCATCCCGCTCTCTTCTTCCCCTCCTGGCCCGCCATACAGGCCTCCTTTCTGTTCCTGGAGTGCAGTGAGTGTTCTCTCCCCCAGGCCATTGTACGTGCTGCTCCTTCTCTCTTGGTTCTCCGCTCACCCTCACTTCCCCTGCTTCGCCCTTCACAAGGCCAATGAGACCTAGCAGGATGACAGGGAAGACTAACCCGAATTAAGTGAATGTTATCTACTTCCCCCCAAAGGAATTCCATTCATCTCATTAGTAGGCCTGTATTGTACTCACTTATTATATTTTGAATTTTGTCAGTAAAAAAAATTATGAAGATTTGTTTTTTCTTCATATATAAATACCGACAAAATACCATCTATTTTGCTTCTTGTTCCACAAAATCTAAAATACTTTCTACCTGATCCTTTAATGAAAAAGTTTGCAGAACCCTGGCTTACACCATAAAGACATTTATCGTTTATTTAAGAAGTCCAGATGTAGGTGATTCTAGGGTTAGTTCAGCAACTCAGTGATGGCATCAAAGACTCAGTCTTTTTCTATCTTTTCACTCTGCCATTTGTAGCATGTGGTGTTTTGTTGTTGTTGTTTGTTTGTTTGTTTGTTTGGCTTCTCATGGTCAAAAAATGGCTGCTGCAGCTCCAAGCTTTGCAGCTGACAAAAAGAAAGAAGCTTAGATTGTGCATTTAGAGATCACAGGCATCTCAGCCAGCGTGGAGTAGATGCTGACAACAAAAGACCAGGATTAGACAATTGCACAATACTGCCAAGGCCAGCACAGACCAGACAGAAACTGCAAGATAGTTACTATCTCCTCATTTAATGGTGAAGTACAGCATAATCCCAGGGTTTAGAATTAACAGTAATGAGACCCAAGGGGGAAAATTCTGAATGAGACCAAGTTAATCTGGATGTGACTAGAAATTAATCTGGATGTGATAGAAATTAAGTCGTTGAAGATAATAAAGAAAAGTTTGTCAACTGTCTCCTTTAATAAAGTGTCTGCTGCATGAGGGCAGACATCTCATCTGTCTTCTTCACCACTCTGACAGATACTTCTGCGTGCCTACTCACATGCTTTCTTCCTTCCCCCTCCTTCCTTCTTCCATCCCTCCCTACTCCCTTTTCTTTTCGCCTTCTTTCCCTCCTTCCTTCCTCCCTCTCTTCCTTCTGTTTTTCCTAACAGACTCCAAAGTATGTTGGCGGTGGCAAGATGCCTGGCTAAAATACACATTTACCCAGCTTCCTCTGCAGCCAGGTGTGGCCAAGTGATGCTATGTAAACAGAAGTAGCGGGTTGGGGCTTAGGAAAATGCTCTTTAAAGGAAAAAACTCTTGCGATTCACTCTCTTTGGCCTTTTGCCCTCGGCCCTTCTTCCTCCCTGGAATGTGGATCTGTTTCCTAGAGATGCAGAGCCGTCTTGCAGCCGTGGGAAGAAAAGCTGCACACTGTACCAAAAGCAGAGCAGAGCAGACGGCAGACAGAACCTGGACTTGGATAACTTCCTCCAACAGCTTCGTGAACCCCAGACTTTGAACTTCTTGTTATGTGAGAAAAAGAAACCCCTTGTTCAATTAAACCACTATCATTTAGATTTTCCGTTATATCAGCTGAACACAATCTTTTATTTTATTTTTACTGGGAAAGATTCACCCTGAACTAACATCTGTTGCCAGTCTTCCTCTCTTTTTCTTTTTCTTCTTCTTTTTTTTATTTTCCTCCCCAAAGCCCTAGTACATGGCTGCATACTCTAGTTGTAAGTCCTTCTAGTTCTTCTATGTGAGCCGCTGCCACCACCTGGCTACTGACAGACGAGTGGTGTGGTTCTGTGCCGGGGAACTGAACCCGAGCTGCCAAAGCTGAGCACGCCAAACTTTAACCACTAGGCCATCAGGGCTGGCTCGGCTGAACATTATCTTAACAACAACAAGCCTGAGTCCGCAGCACCTAAAATGGGGCCGCCATACAGGGTTCTCAGTAATCATTTGTCGAATGAATGAATCGAATGCAAATGCAACACTAAAACCTGTGGCAATAGATGGTTTGAAGGTGGTAACAGGATGCAGAACCCCAGAATTGCACCACTCCAGAGGCCCCTTCACAGTGCCGTCTTTGTGAACAGCTCTTCTGGAGCAGGAATCAGCACAGTGCAGACATTGCCCCAGGAATCGTGCAATATGGGGCACTGTCCAGATCACCCCGAATGCATTCCCATCAGTTTTTCACGATTATGATGTAAATGAAAAAAAACATTTAAAAGAAGGTCTTTAAAAACCTGCAGATCTCCAGGAATATCCCACTCTGAGATATAATGTCCAGAAGGGCAATGTGGCCCTGAGATTCTCAGTCACAAGGAGGTGGCCACGTAACGTGTGAAAGGTAGGTGCCTCCTTTTAGCACATTTCATTGGTAGCCATGGTCATTTTTTCTATCATCTAGTTGTAACTTCAAGAGACGGAAACAAAATGCCTAAGCGTGCCTCCCCTTACCAAATGTCGGGCAGCCTCCAACTGAGAAGCCGGCGCCATGGAGGGTTCAGGGTGGACCTATGCTCTTCTTCCAGCCATTGCATACCTACCAATTAGCACCACCTATTTGTTCACTCAGAAAGCCCTATTCATCTGAGTATAACATAAAGCTATTTTGAGTTCTAAATATAGGCCTACGAGTGTTCAGTTTATTTTTATTAGGTACTCGTAAAAGCTGCTTTTTCCACCTCCTCAGGGCACCATGAATATCTATAAGAAACAGGCTGATACACAAGTCAGTCAGCAAGTTAAACAATTTACCTTATGGAGCTGACTGAAAGACGTGGAGACAGTAAAGTGTGTGGAAAGAGTCCAATTATATCACGATGATTGTTTGCTGTCTCCCTTTCCTCCCGCGCTCCTGTGCCCGCCTGTCCTAGGATGTAAGCTCCTCAAGGGCAGGCGTCTTTGTGTTGTTCGCCAAGGAAGCCCAAGCACCTAGAACACTGACCAGCACTCAGTAAATCCTCCCTGATGAATGAACCAGCACCCTGGAGCAGAAGGCAGCGTAACTGCATCGTGCAGAGCCAGCAGTCCATAAAGGATTGTTGTTTGAAATGTAAGACTAGACTATTTCCTGCATAGAACAAGAAGACTTCCTATTATAAGTTATGAAATATATAGAATCATTCCTGGGAAGATTTTCACAAAACTGTCCATCCTGTAAGGCTCACTTTCACCCATACTTACCCCTTTGCTGAATTGCTTCTTTTCATTTCTCTTCCTTCTACTTGTATGCCCTTTCTACAAGTCCCCGTTCCACCCACATTTTAAGGCCTGATCCAGGGGCTATCCCCTCCCAAAAAAAGCTTCTGAAAACTAGTTTCTCTCTTTTTTGAGTCCTTATACTTTAATTGTACTTCTCTTAAAAGCCTCATCCTGTTATAAACCTTATTAATTTGGGGGACGTCTTAATGGACTGTGAGTCCATTTACCCTCACACCTGAAACAACAACAAAGTGGACGAAACGAGAGAATTTTCAAGACGCTGTATGTAAGGCAATAAAGGACAGTGATCCTTCAGGGTTGAGAACCAAGTGAAATGAGCCCTACGACTGTGCCAGCCTACTGCCTTGAGAGGCCACAGTGCATGGGAGGGAGACCAAGGCAGAGCCTGACAGACCACTTGAACGGAGGAGAGATTGCTGAGAGTCTGGGGACACCAAGACTTCTAGAATTCACAGGAAAGAATGCTGGAAAGGAGAGAGCTATGCCGAGAAAACTCCCGAGATCTGCAGAGGGGCCTCCGCAAAGGCTGGCAGGGTACTGAGGGGTGCAGGTGTGAGGAAACCACGCAGTGCCGGGGAGAGGACCACCTAAACTAAGGATTAGAGGAACTATTACCCGGTGCGGACACAGGACTAAACTATCGCCCGTGCCCCTCAGCCCAAACTGGAAGATGTCATAATTCACAGAGCATCGGGGAGATTACTCAGTGGTGGAAAATAATTAGCCCTCAACCAAGCACAGCCTGGTCCCATTTAACAAATCTTAAAAGCAAGACCCGAAAGGATGAAACTGTTTTCAAGTAGCTTACCTGTACCCAGAACAAAGGTCAAGAATACAAAAACATCCAGCATCCAATAAAGTAAAATTCACAATGTCTGGTGTCCAATAAAAATTTACCAAGCATGCAAAGAAGCAGGAAAATGTGACCCATAATGAGAATGAAAAGCAGTCAGTAAAACGGACCTGAAATTGAGCCCTATGTTGGAAGAGCAGACAAGGACTTTAAAACAATTGTTCTAACTGTACTCCACATGCTGAAAAGGCTAATGAAAGACAGGGAAGAGCTAAGGAAGAGCCAAATCAAACTTCCAGAGGTGAAAAACTACGATGTCCAGAATGAAAAATACGTTGGATGGGAGCAGTGGATTTGAAGGCATAGCGATAGAAAATATCCAAAAATGAAACTTAAGTGAAAAAAAATGACCAGAGTCTCAGTGAGTTTTGGGGTAACTTCAGGTGGCCAAAGGAGAGAAGAGAAAGTGGGAGACAGCAATAATATTTGAGAAAATAATGGTCAAAAATTTTCCAAATTTGATGACAACTATACATAAACCTATAGATCCAAGAATCTCAATGAACCCCAAGCCCAGAAAACGTGAAGAAAACTACACCCAGTCACATCATAACCAAATTGCTCAAAACCAGTGATAAAGAGAAAATCTTGAAGTTGGCCGAAGAGAAAAGACAACATTCATATGGTAAAACAAAGATGAAGATGACATCAGATTTCTCATTGGAAACAATGCAAGTGAGAAGTCAGTGGAGAAACATCTTTAAAATACTGAAAGAAAAACCTGTCAACCTCTAATTCTATATCCATTATAAACATCTTACAAAAATGAAGGTGAAATCAGAATTTTTTCAGGCATAAAAAGCTGAAGGAGCTCATCACCACCCAGCCTGCACCACGAGAAATGTTAAAGGATTTTCTTCAGGCAGAAGGAAAATGATACCAGTTGAAAATATCGATCTATTCAAAGGAATCAAGAGCCACCGGAAGCTGGAACAGGCAAGGAAGGATTCTCTCCTGGAGATTTCGGAAGGAATACAGCCCTACTGACACCTTGATTTCAGACGTCTGCCCTCCGGAACTGAGAGGAAATCTGTGTTGTTTTAACCCACAAATTTGTGGTCATTTGTTACGGCAGCCCTAGAAAATTAATACAGATAAGGGGCGGTTGAACCAGTAAAACTTGTTTCTGTGAAAGCTTGCTCCTCAGAGGGAAATTTCATTGACTCTTTCCTAGCCGATGAATAAAGACTCTTGAGAGTAAAATGTAATTTCCAAGGGGAAGATGTGTCATTTGGATGACGCAGAGTTCAGCGTTGCCTGCAGTGTAGGGTGATTCAAGTTTGCATATTTTGGAATTTTTCTAATAGATTGATAGAAGATGACTGCTGTTCCCTGAGGATTAAATTATTTTCTAGTATAGTTTATGAGAAACTTAGAATGGAAACTTTTTCCTCTCATGAAGTCCACAGTCAGATTTCTTCAGTGTTGTCTTAGAAGGTCCGTTACGTGGCTTTGAGTAAACAAATGGAAAAGAAAATTTTACTTACAACAAAATTTGGGCAACTATCCGACCAGCAGGATTACATGTGCTGCAGATCTGATTTAGCTGAATCACAGGGCAAAACTCCTAATGCCTGTGGCACAAGCATTTTAAACCATGCTGTAACTTAAAGTTGTGGCTATTTAGGATTTTATACATCAGGATGAGTGGAGTTTTTAATAATTACTTTTCTGAGCAACTGGGCAGCACATGTCAAGGCACTTGAAAATGTCCTTGACTTTGACCACCAAATCCACTTCTGAATATCTATCCCAATCAGATAGCCCTAATTTAAAAATAAAACGTTATAAATGCAATGATATTCATTATGGAATTACTTAAAATAGCAAATTATTAGTACAGTCATGGAATGCTTTAAAAATTTTATGTCTTGGGGCCAGCCCAGTGGCACAGCGGTTAAGTGTGCATGTTCCGCTTCGGAGGCTCCAGGGTTTGCTGGTTCTGATCCCAGGTGCGGACATGGCACCACTTGGCAAGCCATGTTGTGGTAGGCATCCCACATATAAAGTAGAGGGAGATGGGCATGGATGTTAGCTCAGGGCCAGTCTTCCTCAGCAAAAAGAGGAGGGTTGGCAGTAGATGTTAGCTCAAGGCTAATCTTCCTTAAAAAAATAAAATAAAAAAATAAAAATTTTATGTCTTATGAAATATCATGCAGTGATTAAATGGGATGATTTTGAAGACTATATATACTGACACAGAAAAATCTTTTACTACTAGTATATAAGAGCAGCCTGTAGAAATGAACTTAGAGAATGATAAAAACAATGTAAAAATTATGCATGGAAAAACTGATAGAGGGAAATATACTAAAAAGTTAACTAACAGAAGGTGTATAGGGTCACGGTTCTTCATTATTTTTATCTAATTTTCTTTATTTTCCAAATGTTATTGTGATTGTTTGGGCTCAAGTTGTGAACTGACCAAAGCCAATTTGGTCATGTGCAAACACTGGCTTTCTTTTTTTTTGGTTGATATCAATGGCTGGGAATAGTTATACAAACCTATAGGTCTTCTCCCGTCTCCTCTTATGGCCTCAACATCTAGCTACCAGGTAATATCTTAAAATGAAAGTAAGTCTCAGACCAAATTCAGACATGCGTTCAAGCATTTATTAGAAACAGATGCTAAAAGAGTTTATATAACTTGTTCTGTAAGCTGGATACAATCTCCACTTTCTGAAATCTTAGGTGCTCGGCCACTAATACATGAAAAAACTGCATGAAAGAAACAGGATTCAGTTAACCATATAGAAGAAATGAGGTAACCAGACACGGTCCAGTTATCAGCAGGTTCTAGAACCATATAGGAATCATGCTTTTTGCATCCTCCCCGCTTTATTTCTTTTTGATACCCTGGGCTGTGTATCTTTAAAATATTTTAGCCAATCTCGTATCTTGAGTGCCACTAGTTTAAGTGAAAACTCATTTTTCACACCCTCCCTCTGCCTAGCAGAGGCAAAGGTAAACCCTCTCTAGTAGACGATAAAGTCTTCTGGAGCAGCCTTTATAATTCTGTTTATAAACAATGTTAACCACCCATTAAAAAATTCATGCACATATCGAAATAAAGCCAAGAGAGGAAGAAAAAAACCCCAAATAAACGATAGCAATAGACCCACAGGTGATCCAGATACTGAAGTTAACAGATATGGACTTTAAAAGAACTATGGTTAATATGTTCAAGAAAATAGAGGGAAAGATATAGATAAAAAGGAGAATTTCTTACATTTTTAAAGAATTGGAATCTAAACAAAGAATAAAATAAAAATTCTAAAGCCAAAGTAAATTGCCATTATCATGACAGTGTTACATTGAAAAAAAATGCCTGCTGAGTGTGAGCTGAGATAAAGAAAGATAAAACTTTTGTGGAGTTAGGTTAAAATCTCCCTTCCTCCTCGTGTCTATTTACAGCCAATGACTTATCCATGGGCTAAGGGCACTGCTAGAAATGTACAGCCACCGTAGAGGTTGAGACGTTAGCAGTTATATACTGATGAACTGAAGCCATCACAAGGAGGCTGTGCAGGGATGGGATGAGCCTTTGATGAGAGTGGTACTGCTCAGGGTGCTCAGAGGAGCCTGCAAAACGAGATCTACTCCAGACTTATGTTAGTATTAGCTGCGAGAGGCAGCAATGTTGTTATGGGATTTAAGGCAACTTGGCAACAATGAAGTAACAGTCAATGTATAAGCTCTCCAAGCAACTGATCCTTAAAGTGGGGTGCAGGCCGTCCAGAAGGACGTAGACAATCTGTTGGGTTTTGGGGGGGAAATGCTAAAACTTTTATATTCAAGTCACCTTTGAAATGCCTGTATCATTATTTTTATTGTGTATGTAGTATATTGCTATCATGGAACACACTAACTTATAAACAAATAGATATGCGTACTTTGGGAGTGAGTTTAAATTTTTTTTCACTGCTGGCCAAAGTTTTGAGAACACTTTTCTAAACCTACATATTTATTTACTGAATTTCACGTTGCTTCTACTATATCATGATTCAAATCCCACCACTGCTGGGTAATATCTGAATTTGAAATTTCATTTGCTTACCTCAGTTTTCTCCATCTATAATTTCTTGGAACTCAAGTGTTTTGTGAACTAGCCTAAAACAGCAATCTTAACTTGCAGAAAAGAGAATGGTTTTCTCAAAGTTGTTTCTTTCCCATACATTTTTATTAAACCTTTGCCTATTGCTGTTGTTTGTTTTCTAGAGTCCTAGTAAACAATAAAACAGATGAGTAAGTAGTAAATTAGCAATAAGAGAAATAGTAAGTTATAGATTTTTTTTAGCTTGTCTGCTTGTTTTTTTTAAGGATACACACTCTTACTATGATTTTTTTTAATTGGAGATGTATAATATACTCATATATTTATTCTTACCTTGTGTGATGGAATTAAACTTACCAGCATATTGGGGTTCAGTAAGGGTCCCCTGAGTCCCGAGATACGCTGACGCCTGAAAACACTTGAGAAGCATTATTTTATGTTGCAGCTTTGCTATCTGGTATCTGTTCATAGCACTTAGAAGAATAACTTTTTGAGCTAACATACATTTTGTTTATGCATAAATAAATTGATAGTTACGAGAGCAGATTTTGAAAGTAGAAAGGGAAGGAAGTGGAGGCCCAGGCAGCTGAGGAAGAGAGAAGGCCCACTGGGAGGTGGGGAAAATAAACGTCCTCCTACCTCCCAGGGTTGGAGGGTAGGCCCTGCATCTTAGAATCTTTCTCAGTTGAAAGAAAATTCAGAGGTCATTTAGGCCAACTGTGATGCAGGGGGTTCCCAGGGCTCAGGACTTTCAGATTTAAAATTGGGAAAGTCCCAGCAAAGCTCACGCAGCCTCCCACCTTCTGCAAGGATCCCTTCCTACAGGACAAACACAGATGTTGTTCCTGGTGTCCAGATGAGGCTGGTGGTCAGCCACATCTCTGTGAGAATACTCTTGGTGATCTCAGGCATGGGCAGCTAGCTAGAGGGTCTCTTAGAGGCTATCTCCTCAACTGGAAATATTTTCCCCTGTCATTTACATGCATTGGTCCTTTCTTACATGAGAATCACACAGGGCTTAAATTTGGTAAGTCTGGAAATCCAACTTGTTTGAGAGGTCAAAAAATCAAACAAGCCTATCCGCTCACTCCCCACTTCAATATAATCACTTCAGTTCAATTCAGCATACAAGGCCTGTGCTAGGCCCAGGAAGAGATCCAATAAAAGAACATGGACCGCGGCTGGCCTGGTGGTATAGTGGTTTTAAGTTCATCAGCTCTCCTTTGGCGGCTTGGGGTTCACAGGGCCAGATCCTGGGCGTGGACCTACACACTGCTCATCAAGCTATGCTGTGGCAGCGTCCCACATACAAAATAGTGGAAGATCGGCACAGATTTTAGATTTCCTCAAGCAAAAAGAGGAAAATTGGCAACAGATGTTAGCTCAGGGCCAATTCTCTTTGCCCAAAAAAAAAAAAAGAAAAGAGAGAGAACATGGACCAATGAACTAATGTATAAATAATATTTGATAGATATGTCTAAACATGGTAGCCCAAGATCAGTGCCTCTTTTGGAATAAAAGTGTAATATGAAATGCACATGAGAAATGGAAGTGCAGATAATTAAATCTAGGCTATAGCAAGTTATTTCCTACAGTTTGTCCAATCAGTCAGATTTGACAAGTTAATTCAAATTGGCTTGATTATGTGGACATCTTCAGCTCAAAGGTAGAATGACAAACTTTGATGAAAGAGAAAAAAATTATACTGTAAAAATAGTATTATAAAGATAATTTTGAGGGGGAGGAAAAACTCAAGGGAAGCCACAGCTTCAATTATAGCTCATATTCACTAACTGTCATTATTAACAGGGAGATAAATCCCATCATAGTTAAATGTGCATAAGCTGCTAAATATAGCAGTTGTGCAACAGCATTGAAAGAGAGAATAAAAGGAAAACCTGGAATAATTTTTGCGAGGCAAAGTAAAGATGAGAGGTTAGAATTAATATTAGAAATACAATTAATTTAGCTGGAGTGGGCAAGCATATCACTTAAGACTAGCCTGAAATGTGCTTTAAGATAAAAATAATCTGGCTTTTCTTTCTTTCTCTTTTTTAGATTAGGTTTCTACATAGGCCAAATATACCAGATGATTGTGAAATTTCCACTTTAATTTGCATGCCTAAGTATAGGCTTGCACATTAGAAATGAGAACAAAATGAAATGTAACTGATAAAGTGTAAGGGAATACATCTCATATAAAGAATGGAATCAATTCTCAGAAATTAAACAATAAATGCTCTTTGTTTTTTAAAGAGAATTTTTATTGATCTGTCAATAAAAACAAATTTAAGCTTATGTCACAACTATTCGATTTTTCTTAATTCTACCAATAATTCTGTAACATCTATCTAACCTGATTTCTGGATTTTTTTCAAGGCAACAGGTTGTTTAACTGATGCATCTAAATCTGTCAGGTGCTTTGGAGGTTTGTGTGCATGACCTTGCGATTTGAAGCCAAAACCTCAGAATAACATGGCCTGCACATAGCAAGGAAATACACAGCATAATATTTTTGTACTTGTCTTGGAATTATTTTATATGATGGTTATCACTAGTGCTGGGTATTTTTGAAATAGTGTAATTTTTAGCAAAGAGATATCTAGATGTGACTCTAGTTCCTGAAATTTTAGCCAGCCATGTGCCCAAAATATACTATTTTAAAATAAAATAATAAAATTGGGATAACTGATGATGTTTTACAAATATAGAATATTTCAGACAAGGGATTTTTATTTTGATTAAAAATGCTGTAATAAAAAAAATCTCTTGGGTTTGAGTATCAAGAAGAAAAAGAAAAGGGGCTGGCCTGGTGGTGGTTAAGTTCACACTCTGCTTCAGCAGCCCGGGGTTCGCCAGTTCGGACCCGGGCACCACTTATCAAGCCATGCTGTGGCAGGCGTCCCACATGTGAAGTAGAGGAGGATGGGCACTGATGTTAGCTCAGGGCCAGTCTTCCTAAAAAAAAGGAATAAAAAGAAAAGTATACTGTCATCGTTTCTACACTATTTAATGTGCGGCTGAAACTGAAAACCTAGCCCATCTCAGAGTACCTTCTCAAGAGTAAAGATATTGAGTACCACAGTCAAGAATAAAGAGAGTAAGTAATACCGTTGCCTCTCATGATTGCTTCACCTAGGAACCAAAGGATCGGATAGAGCTTCAGAGAGTTCCTTTATATGTATTTCTGGTCTCATTTTTGTTGAATACGTCTGATCTCTGCTATCTCAAAACTTTTTTTTTTTTTTAATCTCATTCATCTTCCTCTGGTCTCCTCTCCTGATTATATTTCAGCAATAAAGGAGAAGGCTGGGGCCAGCCTGTGGCTGAGTGGTTAAGTTCACCACACACTGCTTCAGTGGCCCACAGTTTCACTGGTTCGGGTCCTGGGTGTGGACATGGCACCGCTCATCAAGCCATGCTGAGGCGGCATCCCATATGGCACAGCCACAGTACACAATTCTACAACTAGAATATACAATTATGTACTGGGGGGTTTTGGGGAGAAGAAGAAGAAGTAAAAAAAAAGAAGATTGGCAACAGATGTTACCTCAGGTGCCAATCTTTAAAAGAAGAAAAAAGGAGAAGGCTGTGTTGACTGAATTTTCTTTTTCTTTTTCTTTAAAAATGAGGAACCGTCCTTCACTGGCTGGAGCAGGTTTTTAGGGTATAGATAGGGTTAGGGTGCCTTCAGATTCTTTATACAAGGCTCTGCTTGTTCTATTTTGCATTGTTGTTATCAGAATTATTCTGTATATCAAAAAAAGTACTCTATTAAAACTATTTATTTATTAATTATTAATTAATTTATTATATAATATATAATTATTAATTTATTCATTAATACTTCATTAAAAGTAATTTTGATTTTTTAAACGAATCAGGGATGTTAAGGACTGTCACTGAGTGTTGACATGTCTGTGAAAGGCATTACAGAGAAACTAAGATATCTTTTTTAAGGAATGGGGGAACGAAAGTAACTGTGACTACAATTCATCATATAATTTCTAAACCTAGTCATTGTGAACCTTTCACTGTAAGATTACAATATGTGTGTATGTCGATTATGGAAATGCACTCTTCTTTCTACATGCAGTATTACATCGTGGGGATGTTCTCCCCAAGCCTTTTGCTATCTAAATAATCTTTAAACTATATATGGATAGTTGAATTCCATACCTTCAATACTCTATGAGAAAGTATGTTGTCTTGAAGAAGTTAGAAATGGTGAATTCCTTTCCAAACCTGTTTGTCTACTCTACTGGTTCTCAAAACTAAACTAGGTTGGATGTGCACTTATTCAGTTCTAGGTAAGTCACTAAATAAGACTAACTAGTTAGTTAGGATGTTATTCATGAACACAGGATATTGACTCATTCATAAATTTAGCCAGTGAATGTGGGTGAGATTTTTTCTTTATTTTAAAGAAAAACCAAAAGGACACAACAGATATTTCTTGCATTTAAATCTAAGATGAACTCTGAAAATCATTTACAAAAATAGATTCTTAAGCTTATAACATATAAAGTATGTTATATGTTAAAGTATAAAACTATGACAGCCAATATACACTTAAATACTTGTAAACACCACTTACAAAACAAAGAAACAATATAGAAGTAATTTTAAAGAACTTTTAAAGTTCTTCCCTAATATATTGGTTTCTTATTCAGTTCAGATATTTTTATCAGACCAAGATATACATTTTAACCAAACATATAAACTAATTTAAGAGGAATTATCAGACCAAGATATACATTTTAACCAAACATATAAACCAATTTAAGAGCAATTTAGGAGTATATTGTTTTTGACATAATTCCCATAAATTAATGGTCATTTAACTCCTATTATATAATCCACAGGTGGTTACAATTCCTGAAACAAACTTTCAAGGAAGCTCACCATATGGCGGAAGGGCAAATCTTCACTCTTACCCCTGAATTGAATGCAAGTCCAAATCTTCGTAAGACCTGGAATTTCTTTGGATATAATTGATTTTCTCATTGCTTCAGACAACACTCAATGAATACTTATTGAACACATACTGTGTGCCAAACACAGCACTATTTGTACTAGAAGGTAAAGAGGACTAAAATAAACAACAATAGTAAATTACTTAACATTAAAGGCCTCAACTTGCTAACAGAGAGGAAAGATATTGACTAGGCATTGTGCTAAGCATTTTTGGTATGCATCTCATTGCATCTTTCCAAGAACGTATGTAATAGGTACAAGTGTAACCCATTGTACAGGCGGAGAAACTGGCTCAGGGAAACTCAGTAACTTGTAAAGAGCACCCAGTTAGTGACTGGCAGGATCAGGAATAGAGCCCTTCATTGTCTGGCTCCAAGCCTTAGCAGCCCACCATAAGCTTCCTAGTGCTGCATCTCAGGGAAGAGACAGTGAACTCTGGGGGGCAGGGGGTAGCTGGTGTCACAAAGGAGGTGATATTTCAAGAGCATCTCTAAATAAGCTGTTATCAGGCAGTTGTGGCAGGGAGAGAAGGTTGGGTGGGAAGTACAGCAGAGAGAAGTACACTACAGGCAGGTGTTGTGGTGCAGGTCCAAAGGTGTGGAAGAGAATGGCAGATCTGCAAAATGTTCGTGGTGTGAAGAGTGCCTAGGGTGGGATATGAGACTGCATAGGTTGGTAGGAGTGCCCTGCAAAGGGCTTTGGCTACTATCTAGATTTTATCCTTTAGGTAGGCTTTGGGGTGGAGTAGGAGTGGAGTGGACGGGGCCTTAAAAGATTTTGAGCAGGGAGTGAGATAGGTTTGTGCTTTAAGAGGTAACTCTGGTAGAGAAGTGCGGAAGAAGGTGGATTGAGCAGGTGGTGTGGAGGTAGTGGTGGTGATGGTTATGGAGGTGGTAGTATTGGCTGTGGGGGAATCAGGGAGCCCGCTGCCTGGTTGTCTGTGAGAGATGGTCAGGCTGTGAGAGATTAAAGGCTAAAGGCTATCCCCAGGGGAATAGGGAGAAGTGACAGATCTGAGACATAGAAAAAATTGGAAAGAAAAAAATTGTTGGAAAGATGGAGGTGAGTGAGAGGAGGGATCTGAGTGGGATCATCCTCAGATTTCTGAATTAGGGAGCTGGAAGTGTGGTGCCCATTCCCTGATGGAAGTCTAGAAGAGGAGCAGTTGGGGGTGAGGAAGTATTGAGTTCAGTTTTTGATGTGATGAGAGTGGGGTGACTGTGGGCCATTCCATGGGGAGATGGTCAAGAGGGAGCTAGACATATCTGGGTTGTCACTATTTCATGAATGGCCCCATTCAAGAGTGAGCTGTTATCCTTTATCTTTAGCCTGCCTGTTGGTCACCAAGCCCCGTGAATTCTACCTCTTAACATTTCTTTAATCCCCATTTACATAAATCTCTGCATTGGTCATTTGAGTTAGTGTGTGCAACGCAAAATAACTGTGAATACCTTAGTGTTTCTACAAGGCCCTTCAAAATCAGCTCATCTTCAGTTTTATTTCTCTTGACACCAGTCCACATGGAGCCTGCACTCCAGTCATACTGAAGCAGCGCAGTTCCCAAGAGACCATGCTCTCTCACTTTTGCGTCCAAGCACAAAAACCATGTCTCCAATCCCAACCCCCATTCCAGGCTGCACACCAAGGAGAGGCAATGATGAGTAAGACACAGCTGACCCTCCAGGAGCGCCTAGCAGACTATCAGAAAATTGAGGCTCAACTGAGTCATATTTATGTCCCTTTTTTCAGGTTCACTATAGCAAAAAGCCCGGCCCCAGGATGTTCATTTAAACTAAATAGGCAATCCTATTGCAGAGAATCTGGTTAGATTACTTCATCATCACACAAAATAGATGATTCCTGTCCTTGCTGTTTTATTCTGAGAATCCAGGCATCATTGTTAGATACAAAAATTGCGGCATGTGCTGCCATAAATAATTATAAAAAGTATGTATGTGTCAATTTCTCTTCTCCTTGTCCGTATCTGAAACCAGTAGCTGAAAGTGAGTTTGAAATTAGTGAAAATGTAAAAATAGTTCTATTATGTACGTCATAAGCAGGTCCTACATGTAAAAAATTAAAGGAGCTTGTTTTAGTATGGAGGAAACTACAGGTAAGCAAAACAAAATTTATAATAAAAGATTCCGCTGAATGCTCAGAATTCTAAAAATGTCTTTGCCGTAGATTGAATAACCAGCAGTTGCTTCCTTACCGTATAACACACAGAAAGTGAAATTATTTATGGAGAGAAACAAACTTTAGAATTTCATTTGGCAAAGGCAACGCATTTTATTCAGCACAGACAAAAACGTTTATAACGTACGTCTTGTTTCAAGTAGCCAGGACAGAATAAGCCAAAATTATCCCGGAGAATTGTTTATATTAAAAACAGACTAAAAGTTGTTCGAACTGTGATTGCCCCAAAAATTGGAGGATAAACATTCCTCTTGTCAATATTTCTTTGGAAATCCTCTGTGCTGCTTCAAGGAAGACAAAACAAAGCTAAATAGAGTGTGCAAATCCAAATCTTGCTTAATAGAGTGATTTATCTTCAGGCCTATTAACCTGTGACAGGAGCACATCTCTATTTTTCTAGTTGCCCGGGTTTATTCATCCCTCTGAACTTGAATTCTGAGAGAAAAAGAGTAGAGTGTTGGGTTCAAGACCTCGGAGCCCGGCATCCATCATACTGCAACCGAATTGTGGCTCGAGATTAAGGTAAACTACCCAATCGCTTTGTGCCTCAGTTTCCCTATCTATATATCGGGGATTGCTGAAGGGATTAAAAGAGATTATACAGATTTTGGAACAGCGCCTGGCCACAGGAAACCCTCAAGATACTTGAGTTATCATTAGTATGTCCCGTGTCCCTCAGCGCGCCACTTCGCCTGTCTTTCTAAATATTACCATGATCAATATAAATGGCATCGGAATGCGAGGGGGCAGAGGCCACGTGATCCCTTCACGAAGGCCACTTGGGGGGCCTTCACAGACTCAGCAGGAAGGCTGGGGAAGCGAAGGCGAGCGCGCCCGCGGTCGGCGCGCGATTTCCCGCCGCGCCCGAGAGCCGGGCGGCGGGCGGGCTCCGGGGGCGCCCGTGCAGCGGCGGCGGCGGCGGCGCGAGCGGCGCCTCCGGGCCGGTGAATCATCCCGGCAGACACCGAGAGCCGCGGCAGCAGAGAGCAGCGCCGAAAAATGGCTGAAGCGGGCACGGGCTTTCTGGAGCAGCTCAAGTCCTGCATCGTCTGGTCGTGGACTTATCTCTGGACCGTGTGGTTCTTCATCGTGCTCTTCCTCGTCTACATCCTGCGGGTGCCCTTGAAAATCAACGACAACTTGAGCACAGGTAAGGCCGGCAGCCGGCCCGCGGCGCTCGCCCCTCCCCCGCCCCGGAAAGTTAGTGCAACTCGCGCGGGGCCGCGGCCGGCGGGGGCGGGCGGCCGGGCGCGCGCTCGGGGCCGCGCCAGGGCCCGCGCACCGGCCGCCCGCGGCCGCCCGCCGGGGACGCGGTGCCTCAGGTGGCGGGGCCGGGTGGCGAGGCCGGGCGGCGGGGGTGCCGGGGCGTGCGGAGGCGGCCGGCGGCCTGCCCGGCCCCGCGGCCCCTCGAACGAGGAGCCGCGCCGCGCACACGCCGCGAGGCGGGCCCAGCAGGCGGCGACAGCGTCTCGGCCCGGGCCGGCCGCCCTCCCGGGCTCGGCGGCGGCGACGGGGGCGGAAGCATGTCGGCAGGGAGGGAGTCCCCGCGGCCGCCCCTCAGGGTGTGCGCGCGACCGGCAAGGGCTCCCTGGAGGCGGCCCGTGGCCTTCCCCACCGCCCTCGGCTGGCGTGGCCAACGTCCGAAGTGCCGTGGGACCCGGCCGGCCGCGGGCGCCCCGGGGACGCTGCCTGCGGGGAGGCCCCCAAAAGGAGCCGACCCCGGCCGGGCCCCGGGACTGCCTGGAGGCGCCCCCCGGGGGCCCCGGCTTGAGCCCTCGGGTTGGCAGGGAGGGCCGTGTTGCGCTGATTAGACCGGGAGAGGGATTCCCGAAGGTGCCATCAGGGGTGTGGATGACGTGTCAGGTTAGCAAACCGAGTGTCAACGGGACAAAAGGAGAGAGGGGAGTCGGGAATGTATGGGGCTTTTCAGGGCTCTGTCCCCGTTCTCCCCCGGCATGAGGCTCTACTCGCTCGTCCCGTCCAGAAGCCTAGAGAAAGCTCCACATGCGCGGGAGCCCCCCGAGGCTCGGGTCCGCGGTCGGAACTGCAGAGGGTAATTGGAACAGGATGTTAATAAACCTGCGAGCGGCCAACTGAATCCTGGAAAAGCAACCACAGGGAAAACCCACACCACCTGTAACACGCCAGAGACAATTCAGAAACACGAAGTATATTTTGCGGGAAGGGTTGCAGTCCTTGAAGTGTAGAAATAGAGGTCGCACTCAAGTTAGATGGGTTTTAAAAAAAAAATTTCACAGTGCTTTGGGAAGTCCTTACAGTCCTGAATATATATGTGTATGTATAGGTAATACGCGTGTGTATATATATGTATATTCTCCCTAGTGTGTGATTTACGTTCTCTGGGAGTCCACGTCTGGAAATGCGTTTTCCTGTGTGTTATTTAAACTGCACTAAAACAATGTTTAGAACACTTGAGATAATATACTGATTTTATTAGACAATTTTGCTTTTAAACACTATACCTCAGACATCTTGATTACTTTAACTTAAACTCATGTTCTATTTACATTTATTTCATAGTATCCCTTGGAGGCAGATAGGATTTTGCACCTTAGAGTCATCTTACTACTTTAATAGGTGCTGCTCAGCCCTTGGATTCAGTTATCTCAGAGACCGTGGCTTTGTGGCTGTTCATCTCTTAGAGTGGCTGCTTGTCACAATACTGTCTTCCTTGCTTTAGGCAAATATACCTCCAAGATACCCTCTAATCCCGAAGTCCTCTAACTTTAAGAAGTTGTTTGAATATATGTGGTAAGGTAATCCTATATTTATTGATAAGTGGGTTTGATTTTTTTCTTCCAAAAAATTCATTGTAGGGTTTTAAAAAATGCATTTGTCATTTAATACACATTAAAAATTTTTATTTTGGAACACAAATTTTGTTTACCACTTTCTTAAAGTAGGTTGAATAATCCTTGGTGTGTGTATATGTGTGCATGTGCCCTTAAGTGCCACATACCAATGCTTTATGCAGAACTGGCAAGAAGCAAAATACCTACTGGGAAAATGTGTAGTTTTCAAGGAAGAAAATACTTAGATCTCCCAGCAGCTTTAAATCCAGCGTGTCTCACAGATACCTTTGTTGATTTGTATAGGGCCATTTCTCACTGAACTTATAAAAGATAGAGAAAATATAAAGATGAGCGTGCCATCTGGGCTGAACCTCACCAGCCACGTGATAGAGGGAGCCTGAGGCTGTTTTCCCTAGTGACTCTTGGACTTCTGTTTTCAGTGTGGTTTTATGCACATTTTAGTCATAAAGGAAGGTGAAAGGAGAAGCACACAGAGAGCAGCCACCTCTCTGCTATTTCTGTGAGAAGGTAGGAGGAGTGGGGTCACTGGGCCCTCCCATGGTGGAACTTCCCCTTGCAGGGAAATCTAAGTGGGTTCTCATGGGACTCATTTTGCAGTTCCTAAACCTATGGTGCTTGCTCTTCCTGTGACGGTGAAGGTGTCCCTGGAGAGGCAGCCGAGTCTAGAGCTGCTTTTAGGGAGCTGCGGGTGGCGCGGGCCTCCTTCCTCAGGGAAGCTGAGGACGCTATCACAGTGAGGCAGCCGGGTGAGGCAGCAGGAGGAGTCAGGGCTTCCATGACACAGGCCCAGCTCTGCACTTGTAAGATTGTGGAATTTGGTAAAAAATGTTCCAGAGTTGTTTTGAATATCTACTTGGCGTGTTCTCAATAGCTTGATTACCTGTGACAACTTTGATATATCTAATCTCATGTGATCATATTTTGTGGTAAATGTGCTTAACCCAATTTGTTTTTTAAAATTTCTTGAATGCCTCCTATGCATAGGGCACTGTGACAGGTGCTGTGATGGGAAAGATACACAAGTTTGCAAAACTCAGGCTAAATAAGGGGTTTACAACATGGGTGCAACTTCCTATAATGCGAAGTGGAGCAGGGCAAGGCTTCTCTTCAACTGAACCTTGAGGATGAGGAGAAGTCCGTGGTTCTGACTTAGGGACACAGAGGGTGGGCCTCCCAAACAAATGCACGAGGATGTGGAAGTGCAGGTCAGATTCAGACAACTGAATCATGTGGAATTTAAAACAATATAAGAAAAGGACTTTACTTGAACAACGCTAGTATGTATAATTTACATACATATGTAGTATGTATAATTTTCCAAGTAAAAATACTTCTAAGGTTCTTTTCATGGTGTGCCTTAGTTTCATTGTTCTACTTCCCTACTGTCAGCATCTGGGATTGCTTGACCTTCATTGCATTGAGCTTGTGCCATTTAGGGATAAAGTTAAAAGAATTCCACAGTATTCTCTTAGACCACACAGAGAAAACTTCATATAGGTAACCAAATCTTACAATGAAAAATGAATTTTAAGAAGGACAAGGGAGAAAACAAACATATTAAGAATAGAACACACTGGTTAGCTTTGAAAATTGATTTTTGACGTTCTGCCCTTGAGTTGATAAGAGTGTTAAAATAATTCCATGATTTACTGAAAATAGAATGAACTTTAACAAGATTTAAAAAAAAACATGAATTATATTACTACTTGTCAGTTTTCAAGTGAATTCATATCCTAAAACAATGCTTTTCCAGAAGGGCAGAATATTAATTGTAGATAGGAGCAGTCATGCAGGATATTATTCAAGAAAAACAATAGAATAGATTAGTCTTTAAAAAATACACTTACTGGGGCCGGCCCCGTGGCCGAGTGGTTAAGTTCACGCGCTCTGCTTCAGCAGCCCTGGGTTTCGCTGGTTTGGATCCTGGGCGTGGACATGGCACCACTCTCAGGCCATGCTGAGGCGGCGTACCACATGCCACAACTAAAAAAAAATATACAACTATGTGTTGGGGGGATTTGGGGAGAAAAAACAGAGAAAAAAAGAAGATTGGCAACAGTTGTTAGCTCAGGTGCCAATCTTTAAAAAAAAAAAACACTTTATACTGTGGTGTTGATAGCACTTTCTCATCTACCCTCTGTTCTGAGGTTTTACATGCTGAATTTAAAACACTGCACGATTGGGGTGGCCCTGTCGCATAGTGGTTGAGGTCACGTGCTCCACTCCGGTGGCCCAGGATTCATGAGTTGGGATCCTGGGTGTGGAACTATGCAACGCTCATTAAGCCACACTGTGGCAGCATCCCACATACAAAATAGAGGAACATTGGCACAGATGTTAGCTCAGGGACCGTTTTCCTCAAGCAAAAAGAGGAAGATTGGCAACAGATGTTAGTTTAGGGCCGATCTTCCTGGCACACACACAAAAAAACCAAAAAAACCTCACTGCATGATAACACCTTTTCTTAGAATGTGCACCTTTGCCATTTTTGCACCAAGCAACTTAAGTGATTTTCCGATTCTTTTTCTGTTTCCTGAAAAGCAGGTTCTCAAAGACCTTTGAAATCATGTTTCATTCCATCTGGAAAGCAAATGCAATAGTCTGACCTAGGCTTAAGGTTGTTTTTATTATAAAACTTTTTTTGTGTTAAGATGATAAATACAGATCTTACATCACTGAACTGAAATGATACATAACTTTAGGTCAGCTCAATTTTGAGTATTTTAGTATTGTAAATAGTTGCTCTAAATTTAGTTAATACTCTGGATTTCTCGTCTCAAGTGCCTGGTTCCAGTTTACTTAGGTCTTTTGCCCCTGCTCTGCCTGTTTAAAATGTTCTCCCCGTTTGTGAATCCCACCCATCCTTCAGGGATTAACTTGCATGCTGCCTTCTGATGCTTTCAACTGAAGGTGATATTTCCTCCAACTTTCACAGTACATTATCTGAGAAGCATGTAGACAGTTTTTACCTTGCATGAGTTATAGGTGTGTGTGTGTGTGTGTCTTGCTGTATACGTGTTTTATAGCTTCTCCTAGGCTCTGAGTTCTTCATTTTCCAGTATAATTCCTTGCTCATATTAGTTCCTTACCATTCACTGGATGAATGAATCTCCAAGTTGTGGTGTACCGTCAGTTGGGATTTGGAACAATGGAATTGGTTAAAGACATTACTAGGTATGTGCTTCATTTAACTTTTCAGCTTTAGATCGAGGTCAGAAGCTGTCACAAAAACGTAAATTCTATGATGGGTCGTATGCATCTCATTCATGGTGGTCTAGTTTACGAACACATGAAAAGGACAATTTTCTGATTAACGTCAGCTTTGAGTTTAGGATATATTCCAGACATCTTAGTTGCCCTTACTTATTTTTGGAGACATTTCTCTCAGCCATTAATGAAGCAATCTGAATGATGCTTTTTTCCTCAGGCCCTCAGTTTCCATACATGTACAATGATAGCTTTATATTTCTTGAAATTCTTTCTAGCTCTAGGATTCCGTTTCAGTGCCTTGGGATAAATTTCACTGAATGCAGAGGGTAGAACCAAGCAAATACATGGACTCAATGGATGTATATGTTTTTTCCAGTTTGGACTCTAATTCTTAGTGACTACAACTCCAGATTTTATGTGACTTCCTTCAGTGGCTTTCCATCTCACTGAAAATAATATCCAAATATATTACCCTGGGTCACATAGTCTGATGTTCTGACCCCTTCCTACCCCTTGTATCTGAATTTACACCACTCTTTCTCGAGGTCATTACCCTCCAGACATGTGATTCTTTCTCATTCTTAAACATACCTTGTTTGTTCCTGCCCTCATGGCTTTTGCGCTAGCTGTGCCCTCCACTCGGAATGCTTTCCTACTTGATTTTTGCACAGTATTCTTCTTACTGTTCACATCTGTGCTTAAATTCACTTCTTCTGAGAGGCTTTGAGTGATGACCCAGTCTAAAATGACCATCTAGTTACTGTAATATCACCAGATTTAAATTATCTGCATAGCACTCAGCACTGTTTGATACAGTTCTTGTTTATTTATTTATTGCATTTTCGTAGTTGTCCCCCATGTGACTGTAAACTCCACAACAGTAGGGACCTTGTTTGTCTTGTTTTGTCTCATTGTGTTTTTCCTTTAAACAAACAGACAGCCAATTATTTCTCTAGCAAAAATGGATTTATTTGGGATTAGCAAAGAATTGCAGTTTGGGATCTGCAACCATGGCAGGCCATGTACCAGTCCTGAGCAGCAAGGGAAGGAGAAACTCCTTTATGGAGGGGAAGAGGAAGTGGAGAGGGCTATTGTAAACCAAGAGTTCATTGGAGGAGACTGGGAGTTCGAAGTGTAGTGGCTTTTCATTGGTTGAGTTGTGGTAGTCTCTTATAGGCTGAGCTTCTTGCAGGTCAACAAGAGGAAGTCTTTCTTCTTCCTCTTGGCCTCTGCTATGGACATAGGATATGAGAACTCCCCCTTTTGGCCTCCTGACTCCATTCTAATGAAGTTTCCGTTTATCAATTTCCACATTTTTCCTTTTTGATCAAGATATTTCTCTGAAAGAATCACTGATCAAGAGTCAGGTTATTCTGGTTTCAGCCGTCTTTTGTCTCTTGGTGCCAGGAAGGACCTTTCCTGGGTGTCATGTCCCATGTCAGAGGGAAGGTGCACAGATTGGAAACCTCTTGTGCCACATTTGAGTGACAAGGAGAAGTAAAAAGAACACTCAGGTACTCTAAAGTCCATATGTTATCAAGTCGTGGGCATTGGAAATTGTCTGAAGTGTTATGTCATCATCAAAGGTTTGACAGACAAAATTCCAACAGGCCTGGTCCAGACATTCGAGAAAGCTGTCTCACTGGATGGTGTCTGCTTCAATTCTGAGAAATCTTTACTTTTAAGTCACTGGATGATGTGCATGTCTAGCCAGGGTTTGGTGCTTTCTTCAGGTGTGTCATGTGAATCCAAGAGTCTATTCCCTGGAGTTTTGCGGCACAAGAGTTAGGTAACAGTACCTGGTAGGGGCCTTTCCAGTGAGGTTGAAGAGAGTCCTTCTGGAGGTGTTTTTTTCCAATAGACAAAATCTCCAGTTTGCAAGGCGTGATGCTTAAGGTCTCTCTCTCCCTGGAGTGCTCTATGAAAAGACAGCTCTACCAGAACACGGTCATTTTCATTAGAAGCAATTAGGTCTTTGCATTTTGGAGTATATCTCCTTTTATCGGGTATGGGTCAAAAGAGGCAGGAGCCAGCTGCATTGGGCGTCCTGTGACTGTCTCCAAGGGTGAGAGTTTATGAGTTCCAGAGGGGATGGATCTGAGATTGAGAAGCACCAACAGCAGTAATTTTGGCCAAGGTATTTGGAGGTTATCTACAGATTTTGCCAATTGAGTCTTAGTAACGCTGTAAGGCATTGAATAAACCATAGGATTGAGGGTGGTAAGCGTAGTGAAAGTGTTGTAAAACTGGCCGAACAGCACAGGCTTGTGGAAGTACTTGACCAGTAAAATGGGTTCCTCGGTCCCTATGAAGTTTGAGAGGAGTTCCCCGGGTAGGGATAATCTTTTCCAAAATGACTTTAGCCACAGACAAGGCAGTAGCCTGTCTGCAATGGAAGGCTTTAGTCCAGTGAGAAGACTTACAGACCATGACTAAAATGTGTTTATATCCATGAGATGGGAGAAGTTGTGTGAAATCCATTTGCCAAACCTCAAATGGTCCATTAGGCAGTTTAAATGTCTGGGAGCAGTACAAACTGGCTTCCCTGGGTTGTATTTTGGACAAATGGGACAAGTAGGATAAGCACTTTTTGCAGCCTTTTTAATATTTCCCCACCAATATTGATTTATGAATGGTGTCATTTTGTCAGTAGACCAATGGTTTGATGCATGTACAGTGGTGAGGAGTGGGAATTTTAGAGTCTCTGATAGGACTGGATTGTAATTTGGTCCAAACCAGAGCTTTATCTTTTTATCAAACCAACAGTCGATGAACCTTCAATCTTGTTTTTCCTTTTCCGAGGCCAGTTGTTGGGCCTCTCTAGTCAGCTTTTCTAAGTTATCATTTGGGGAATATCCCTTTGGACACTGACAGAGGCTTGGCTGCTGTTGGTTCCTTTAAGGGTGGCATTCCTTGTGGAAATATCAGCAAAGTGATTTCCTTTAGCTTCCAGAGAGTCAAGTTTAGAATGCCCTGGGATCTTAATAATAGCTCAAGTGGCTGGTAAAAGTATAGCATCCAATAATTCCTGAACATAGGGCCCATTTTAAATTTTATTTTTGCTGGCAGTAAGGAAGCCACGTTGCTTCCACAGCATTCTGAAATCATGAGCTACATTAAAAGCATATCCACTGTTAGTATGAACCTTGGCAGATTTGCCCTTGGCTAACGTACAAGCCCGTCTAAGTACATATAATTCAGCCTATTGGGCCGAAGTAGCCATAGGTGAAGGTGCTGCCTTAACAATATCAAAAGGAGTTTCAATAGCATATGCAGTACACTATTTGCCATTGTCACCTCTAAATAAGAATCCTCAGTAAACCATGAGAAGTTGGCATTACCCAAAGGAGTTTCCTACAGATCAGCACGAGGAGTCAGGAGGTGATCCGTTAGCATTAAGCAGTCATGAGGGACTTCATCAGTAATGGAGGGGAGAAGAGTAGCACGTTAAAGTTATAATAGTGTAAAAGAGTTATGTGAGGAGCAGTTAACAAAAGGATTTTGTAGGAGGTGAGGTGGCTGACTGAAGTATGTTGAGTGTGATGAGAATTCAGGAGGGCTTCCATAGCATGAGATACAAAAATGGTTAAAGGGGATCCCACATCTTTTTCCTTGGTGGCCTTAACCAAAAGGGCAGTGGCAGTCATGGCTCTAAGGCAAGGGGGGGTATCTCTGCTGCAGGGTCCAGTGGCTGACCCCTGTGGGTTGATGGTGGGCCCGTGTTTTGGAGTGAGTACCTCAAGGGCATTCCCTTCCTTTTCATATACAAAAAGGAAAAAAGGGAATCTGATAATTGGAATGTCCAAGGGCATGTGGGTTCGTCAAACTCTCCTTTAAAAAGGCTTTGAAGGCTGTGTTGTCCTGTTCTTCCCATAAAATTGGGTTGGGGTGGTTGTTAGTAAAACATACAGAGGTTTGACCACAAGAGAAATTTGGAATCCAATTTCAGCAATAACCAGTTAGCCTGAGGAGATCTCACAGTTGATGCTTAGTTTGGGGAAACTTAGGACACCGTGAAGCCTATCTGGAGCAGGATGTAGCCCTTGTTCTGATATAAGATGCCCTAAATATTGAACCTAGGTTTGGGCCAACTGCAATGTCTCTTTGGCCACCTTGTGTCCCTTTAAGGCTAAAAGCTTTAGCAAGCGGATGCTGTCTTCCTGTGAGGAAATTTGGGAGGGAGAGCAAAGAAGCAAATTGTCCATATATTGCAACAAAGTAGAACCTAGGGCACTTCCTCTCATCCAGATCAGCCATCAGGATTCGTGAGAAATAAAAAGGGCTCTCAGTAAAACCCTGATGCGTTACTGTCTAGGTGAATTGTTTTTCTTCCCAAGTGAAGGCAAAAAGATATTGGCCGGCTTCATCAACTGGAATACTAAAGAATGCACTGCATAAATCAATTGCCATAAAGAATTTGCTTCCAGTGGAAATGGATGTTAGTGGTGTGTGAGGGTTAGAAACAACAGGGTCTTGAGGGATAACAGTATGGTTTATTGCTTGGAGGTTGTGGACAAGCTTCCACCCTTGGCCAGTGGGTTTTCTCACAAATAAAATAGGAGTATTACAGGGACTAGTACAAGGGATAAAGAGGCCCTGAGCCTTGTAATCCTCTGTTATGGGCTTTATACCTTGAAGAGCTTCTTCGTTTATAGGTATTGATTAATTTTAGGGAGAGGTTTTGAGGGATCTCTTTGAATCTTGATGGGAAGTATACTGTGAATTTTACCAATATCAGTTGAAGATTTTGCCCATAAGGAGGGTGGTAGCTGATTTAATAGGGACAAATGATCAGTGTTTCCAGAATCAGCTCTAGTATCATCAGAAATGGAGGAAATAAAAGATGTCAAAAGGGTCCTTTAATTCACCTGGTTGACTGTTTTGATGGCTACTGTCAAATTCTAGAATTATTTCCCCCTTTTGAGAGAAAGAAATCCAGCATGATAGTTTTCCGAGAAGTATCAGCCTAATAAATGAATGGGGTGGAGGAACTACGGAGAAAAGGGTGTGTCTCTCAAAGGGCCTAAACAGAAGGGACTAGCTTCAGAGACAAGAGCGTTTTGATGTTTATTAGGAATCCCGCTCTTTGAACCGCTTTAGTACTCCAAGGCAGGGGCTGCTTTATAGTAGTGGGGTTGAGCGCCGACACTGTGGCTGAGGTGTCAGGACAGAAAGAGACATGTCTCCAATCTAGAGAAATGTTTCTCCAAGCCAGTCAAGAGGGAAGATTGAGAAGAGCCCTCGTAGTTCCTCCGAGCCCTGTCACTGAGAATTTGGAGGATGTTGGAAAGGCTGGTTAGAGGGCTGAAGGCCCTTCTAGAAGCACCGAAATTTGTAACAATCTCTTTTCTGATGTCCTGGCTCTTTGCAATAAGAGCAGAAACTAGGTTTTTGGTTTTGTTTAGGGTCCTTCATTTGCTGGAGTTGAAGATTAAGAATTTTAGCAGTCTTTCTTTTAGGTATGAGAGAACTGTTTGCCAGATTAACTAAATCTGGAGAGGACATAGTTTCCCATTCCATCCTGGTCCTGTTTACTAGAAGGGAAGGTCCCCGTTCAGCCGTTTAATAAACATAGAGTTAAAAGCTACCCGGGTGGAATCTACATCTGAAGGAAGACAAGAATTTTCTTTAAAAGCAGTCTGAAAGTTGATTATAACAGTCACAAACAGGTTCATCAGGTTTTTGTGCATAAGCCTGAATTTTGTTCGAGTCACTGGGCTTTGGGAAAGCCCTAGGAATTGCCTGATGAAGTCGTTTAGTGATGGACCCATCATACAACAGGTCAGCAGCTGGTCTCTTGGTTGTAGTTCTAGAGACCTTTCAGGATTTTCTCAGTTAGTGGTTTACATTCAACCCTGGGCCTGGCCTTTACTGACAAGCATATGAACTAACTGATATGAGTCAGAGAAACCAGGATGATAAGTTCGGATGACTATATCAAATTCCTCAGCAAATCTGTGAGGATCTTCTGTTTCTTTAAGAAAATCTTTCACTATGGCTCTCACTTTAGCTTTAGTCCAGGGAGTGTAAGAAATTAAGGGTTTAGCATTTGGATCCTCAGAAGGCTTAATTTTAAAAGGACAAGTTCTGATAGGTTAAGAGGAAGAGAGAGTGGGGAGAAGTTCAGGGAAAAGGGGCAGTTTGGCGAGAGAGTTGGTATGGGGGAACTGAGGGTATGGAGGAGGTGTACACCGGGCACAGACAGGAAGGAGGTGGAGGGTACTGGAAGAGGAGACTGAGACAGAGAAGCCGGGAAGGGGAACGTGAGGCCTCAGGAGCCACTTTATCTTTTTTTAATTGTTTCACTTCAATTAATCTTAACATTTTATTTTGCAGAGAGGCAATTTTAAACTCCTGATAACATTTGGAAGCCTCAAGATAGCAATCAAAATAGATGTTCCAATCAGTTGTGGAAATTATAGAGCTATGGTTATCAAATTCAATTTTAAGAAAAGTAAGTTTGAGGAGTTCAAAAGGTCCCCACAATGGCCATTGGTGTTCTAAATTACTTTTGGTTGGATTGGTCCATTTAGTTAGAAACGCACATGAGGAATGACCAGTTTTTAAACATAAAATTGGCCAGAATCCCTGTAGGGGGGCGTGCCTTCAAAATATTTAGGTAACTGGGATCCCTTCTTAGAGGTTTTTCTCTAGAGCACAGGAATAATTCTCAAACAGCCTAACCAGCTCAAACAGCTTTAACAGCTTGCAATTCAAACAGCTTGAACAGCTCAGACAGCCTGCAGGCTTACTACCAACCAGTTCTAAGGGAACAGTCCTGTTTATTAAGGTGGACTGAAGGTTGATCTACCCCGTTCCAAAAGAACAGTCTGTCGCCAAGAGAGTCAGGCCAAAGGCTGGACCGGCACAGTTCCAATGAGACAGTCTGAAAGTCAGACTGAAGGCTAGCACAGTTTCAGTAGATACAGTCCATTTTCAAAAGGAATTGGACCAAAGGCCAGTGCGGTTCCAAGGAATAGCCTGGATCAAAGAGTCAGGCCAAAGTGCCACGTGAGTTCTTGCAGACAAACAAGGCTTTAACCAGAAAAGGACGAGGCCTTGAACTAGATCTGGAATAAAGCCTGGAGAGCCTCAAACACAAAGAAGGCAGAAGTTCGGATCCAGTAAAAAGACTTAACCCTCGAACTCCAGGGTGGGCAAGAGAAGCAGTGAGCTCAGTGGGCTCAGTTGTCGGTAACTCACTTGTGTGCTCACCAGCCTTGGAATCATCAGGAGTCTTTTCTGGATCTCTGTAAGGACCATCAAAATGTTGACCTTGAACAAATAGACAGCCAGTTATTTCTCCAGCAAAAATGGGTTTATTCGGCATCAGCAAAGAATTACATTTCGGGACCTGCAACCGTGGCAAGCCATGTACCAGCCCTGGAGCAGCAAGGGGAGGAGAAACTTGTACAGAGGGGAAGAGGAAGTTGGGAGGGCTATTGTAAACCAAGAGTCCCTTGAAGGAGACTGGGATTTCGAGGCGTGGTGGCTTTTCGTTGGGTGAGTTGTTATAGTCTCTCCTTCGCTGAGCTTCTTTGCAGGTCAAAAAGAAAAAGTCTTCTTTCTGTTGGGCTCTGCCATGGACATAGGGCATGAGAATTCCCCCTTTTTGGCCTCCTGACTCCATTTTTTTTTTTTTTTTTAAAGATTGTGGGGCTGGCCTGTGGCCAAGTTGTTAAGTTTGTGTGCTCTGCTTCTGCGGCCCAGGTTATTGCTGGTTCGGATCCGGGGCATGGACCTGGCACCGCACATCAGGCCATGCTGAGGTGGCATCCCATATAGCACAACCAGAAGGACCTAGAACTAGAATATACAACTATGTACTGGGGGGCTTTGGGGAGAAGAAGAAGAAAAAGAAATGAAGATTGGCAAGAGATATTAGCTCAGATGCCAATCTTTATTTTTTTCTTCTTTTTCTTCTCCCCAAAGCCCCTCAATACATAGTTATATATTCTGGTCGTAGGCCCTTCTGGTTGTGCTATGTGGGACACCACCTCAGCTTGACCTGATGCGCAGTGCCAGGTCTGTGCCCAGGATCCAAACCAGGGAAACCCTGGGCCGCTGAAGCAGAGTGTGTGAACTTAACCACTTGACCACAGGGCCAGCCCCCCCACTCTATTTTAATGAGGTTTCTGTTTATTGATTTCCACATGTGTATCCCCAGGATCTTGAGCAGTGAGTGTTTGGGCCTAACGTGTGCTCAGTATGTATTTGTTAAATGAATGAGAAACTATGTCAGTTGGTTGTGATGACTCACCAGTAATACTGTCCTTTAGGAAATGATTTTGGAATCTATCACGTAGTTGTTTCTAAGAGATTGAAGAGTTGTGTTTACCGA
The DNA here is from genome assembly GCF_041296235.1 of Equus asinus. Classification (NCBI taxonomy): domain Eukaryota; kingdom Metazoa; phylum Chordata; class Mammalia; order Perissodactyla; family Equidae; genus Equus; species Equus asinus. Next base: position 173,711,466 of record NC_091790.1, read on the forward strand.
CTGTAATGTATAAAGATTACCCTGAAATGTCTACTGATGTTCCAAAATATTAGTATGCTTTGATCCATTTTTTAGGGGTAGAATTTAAGGAAGGCTATCCTTCTGGTCCATATTGTAAAGTAAATTTATTATAAAGAATGTTAAGAGTCAAAACTTGATAGCATTAGGAGCCAGTTTGTGTAACATAAACTGGAACTTCAAACATAGGGATTTGTGGAGTTTAGGGCCTCATATTACCTGTGAGGATGGGGCTTAGGATTTTACGACATGGAAAAAGTTCTTGTATGTAGGGAAGCATAGGGTAATAGAAGGAAGATTTGGTTGAGAAATTTTTCAGAACAATATTGTCAGGCATTATGAAACCTAACACACAGAAGCATAATTTGAATTGATTAGAAATAATTAAGCACAATTTTAAGTTTGTGTATTTACATATTCCTCCCACTAACTGTAGAAACCATTTCTAAGTTTGTATGAGAAGCCAGGGTGAAAATAGTTTTAGCATTATAGAAATTTGCTTTATCGCCAATTTTTCTGGCATATTTTTTCTCCATAAAGTACTATGTACTACAAAGAAAGTACTTTGTAGACTGTAAACTTTGGGCAAATTACTTTGTAAAAGACTCTTTCCTCATTTATAAGATGAGGAGAGTAATCTCTATTTCCTAGTTTTATTTTGAACTCTAAGTGAGGTAGCTTTTAGCATTGAGCCCTGAGCATAGCTAGTAAATACTATTGGCAGCTATATATTGTATACCTGGTTGTTCTAGCCCGTTTCACTGACTCTGAACTGTGTTCAGTCATTAGTTAATTCATTCATCCACTGGTTTGTTTATTCATTCATTTGGAGAGGCAGGTGCCTGTAAAATTGAAGTTGCATTATTCTTATCAATTACTATTTGGACATATAATCTCATGTCAGTTATTTTCCTCCCAGTTTCTGCACTTGTTTTCTGTGCTGAACAATTAACATCCTCTAATATACTGCCTTGTTCACAAATGCTTCCAGGTATATTTTGCTCCATATGAGCAAAGGCCATGCATGGTAGAAGCCGTATCTTAAAAATAAGATCGAATGTAAACGTGTTGATTAGAACTAGGAAGGGATGAGGAATTAACTTTTATTGAGTTCTTACATGAGCCAGGTTCTGTGCTGCCTACTTTATCATTGGTTGGTATGCTTCCCGGGCTTGTCCACAAAAGTCTGTTTATATCCTGTTTAAATAGTTATATAGCTGATTCTCTCTTTGTACATGTGGAATAAAAACTTTTCAAAGCAAAGTGAGTACTGTTATAATACTGGATGTACTATTCAAAGAAGCAATAGAAGTGAACACATTTAAAAATGTATTTTGATGGGAAAGTAGCCAAATTTATTAATTACGACAAGACCTTGGTGGAGACTTTTGGAAGGGGTTATTTCTATAGTATACTTAGAAGAGCTTGACAGCAGGGACTGTGATGTTTTCATCTTTGTATTTCCATTATCTGGTCATTGCTCAGTGATGATGCTTGAAAAGATGAATGCATGGATTATGGATTACTTTGAGTGTTTTTAAGGCTTTCCAAGATTGATGGCACTGGTGGTCCTTTTCTTATTTCACTTCACCACCTAAGGTTTTTTTTTCTCTTGGTTCAGAGGGAGTATTGCTAACACTCAGCACTCAAGGCTGAGCTTATTATTTGCCTTGCAACTGAAACTCAGAGAGAGAGAAGGATTCTTCTGAGGCAGTTGGGGCAAGAGTTCAAAGACAAGGGAGGAAAAAGAGCATTCCTGTGTATTCAGAGGTGATTGCCTGAGGTAGAGCTAATGGAGGAATTCAGAGCAGGAGAACACAGAGGGGAAGAAGGGATAGTGTGGTATATACGTGACCGGTCAGATGGTTCGGGACAGCTCAGTGATTGTCCAGATGTGGGGCTGGAATGGGATTGGCATAAAGTGTGCAACTGGACAAATACCACAACTTAAGGAGTGTTTATACTTCTGAAATAGACTGTAATAGGCACAATGAATATTTGTATGGTTGAGATAGTTGCCTTTGGCTTTCCAGCCTGGTGATAGAATTGGTCCCTTGACTGGAATGTAACTTCATATGAGATGGTAAAATGAGAAAGTGCTTTGTGGACTGTAAACTGCTATTTCAATCTAAGGCATTATAGTAGATTGTTTCTCTAGAAGCTTGTATTCTATAGGCTTTGTCTGTCCCAGTGAAATGACAGATTGGAATATATAACAAGATCTCATTTATCCCGGATATTCTTTCTAAAGAATACCCAAGAATTGCTCTAAACAGGATGATGAGTTATTGGATTCTTTGTAACCACAGTACTGGACGTCTGTTTGTTGTAAATATGAAACGCACTCTCCCAATATCCTTATTACATTTGAGATGTTGTTGTAAAGATATCTATAAAGAGTTTTTAAAAGAGAGAGAATAAGCATTGAAATTCATTTTTAATGTTACAGTGGAGCAGGACAGTTGCTCATGTGTTACTGTTACCAGTCGTTCAAATATAGCAGGCATTCCTGCACTACCTACTGAGCTAAAATAAGAAACTGATAAGCCCGGTTAGCTCGATCGCTACTTCATGTTAACTGTGGCTGTGGCCAGAGGAGTCACTGTTTAATTGCAGTTACTTAATCTCTCAGCAAAATCAGGCAACATTTATCTGAGAAAGCATTTTTTCCTCTCTAAATTTTAGGAAACTTAAAGTGTACTGGTTACAAGGATACTCTGTGGAGAACCCTGATTTTATTTCGAAGTTGACTTTAAAATCTTAGGGCCAGCCCTGTGGCGGAGTGGTTAAGTTCGTGTGCTCTGCTTCGGCAGCCCAGGGTTTCGCCGGTTCGAATCCTGGGTGTGGACATGGCACTGCTTGTCAGGCCACGCTGAGGCGGCATCCCACATGCCACAACTAGAAGGACCCACAACTAAAGATATACAGCTATGTACGGGGGGGCTTTGGGGAGAAAAAGGAAAAAATAAAATCTTTAAAATCTAATAGTGGATCTTGGTTGAGTGTTAGTCTTTCGGAAATTTTGAGCAAGCCTATTGAGGACTTTAAAGGAATCTCTTAGCTCAATGAACAAGGACTATTTGTTTTTTATAAACAAGTTTAACAATTTAAAATAGCACAAACAGTTGAAACACTCTGAGGCATAAAAGCCTTAAAAAAAAAAGTGGTTTTTGAAAATAAGCACTTTGGGTCTGGATTTATGTGTGATCTAGAGTCAGGGTTTTTTGTTTTGGAGTCAGTTGTAATTCCATTCTAAAATGTTACTTGATTAGCAATAGCTAATAGCAGAATGCTTACAGTTCTTCCCTCTGTTAAGCTTTTCCAGTTTCTAATCTGTTGGGAATTAGAGAATGAAATTTACTTCCCTACCAAATTGATCTTTTTCATATAGTTGATATATGCTGTTTATGGAGCATTACTAATAGAAGTAATAAATGATGCTCTTGGGGTGTTTTGCAATTTATTAGACCCACTTACTCATTTGGTGCCCCTTCTGTGACATACATTTAGATTCCTATAGTGTCATATAGTAAGAATGCTGTGATCTGCTTTGTACTTTTCCCTCCGGCTTTGCCTGAGGAAGAGGGGAATTCCTATCCTTTGTCATTGATATCTTTTATTTAAAATAAGACAAAATAAATTATACTTTTCTCAGTTCAGGCTCAGAGTACCTGACATTATGGTTTAGAGAGAAAATTTTTTCTTAGCTTATTCGGCTCTTTTAGCAAAGAGAATCTTTTAAATGGCACCCTTATATTTGAGAGATGATGTGTGAATGATAAAACTACAATTTTTAAATATTAGAAACTTGCTTCTCAGTTTTTTTTCTAAACTTGGAGTTGTATGTTCATTATCGTTCAGTAAAAGTCTGAAAATGCAATATAAAAAGATCTTATAGCAAATGTAATCAGTTGGAGAAAGTCATTATCTTAAGAATAAACTTTTTCTTTCTTTTACACTATTTGAACAGTCAGATTCTTGGAGGGAAAGTACAGAAGCGATGACAACATAGCATTAGTTAAGCTTGAGCAAAGATATACAGACATTAATTGCTTTTGGCTATAAAAGAATTCCTAAAAATGTTTGGGTTTTACACAACCTTTTTTTTTTTTTTTTTTTTTTTGCTTGCCTGCAGAAAATAATGTACAATTTCCGGTAAATTTTAAAGGACAGTTAAAGGAACTTTAATTCTTAAAAATGAGCATTTTTAGTTTTTACCATGAGAATATATGTGATGGAGAGGAGTAATAAGATACTTAAAAAAGATAAGACAGACAACCTGTTACTGTTCAAGCTAGAGGAGATCTAAATTCAAGGCTTGCTTGAAAATGGTCCAGCTACCATGAGAAAACAAAGATTTACTATTGTCAGTCCAAAGGGAGAACTTAAATGATATTAGTAAGTGTCGTGCTGCAGGCTGGGACTAGCCAGGGAAATGGAGTTGTGTAGCAGTGGTCAGAGGCGGAGTTGTGTAGCAGTGGTCAGAGGCGGAGTTGTGTAGCAGTGGTCAGAGGAGTTGTGTAGCAGTGGTCACAGACGAGGGCTTTTTCCCTGTTGTGTCTTTAACATTATGGCCATCCACTGTTTCACGTCTAGCTCACTTTCTAGGAATAAACATGACTTACAAGTAAAATAAAGTCCTTTTTAATGTATATTCTTCTGTTTGTAACACTTGCAAAGACAAAAGAAGATATAAAAATATTTAGACATTGACAGTATCTTATTAATGAATTTACATTCCTTTGTTGCAATCACTTATTATCTCTATAAAATGTTATATTTCATTAAAAATATGCTATTGATATGTGAATGCTATTGATAGTTAGCTTTATAGAAATCTCTTTTTTTTTTTTTTTTAAAGATTTTATTTTTTCCTTTTTCTCCCCAAAGCCCCCCGGTACATAGTTGTGTATTCTTCGTTGTGGGTTCCTCTAGTTGTGGCATGTGGGACGCTGCCTCAGCGTGGTCTGACGAGCAGTGCCATGTCCGCGCCCAGGATTCGAACCGACGAAACACTGGGCCGCCTGCAGCGGAGCGCGCGAACTTAACCACTCGGCCACGGGGCCAGCCCCATAGAAATCTCTTTTTAGCATCAACTAGCCAATCAGATGACTGAAAAGTGGCAGTTAGACAATGTCAGTCTTTTCAAGTCGATTTATTTACTGAAGATTTTAAATAGTTTAGACAAAGTTCACGTACTTCTCCTAGGCGGGAAGCCCAAGTATATTTGTGAAATGACTTTATTTTCACCTTGCGTTTAAATAAAACTGCTCTTTACCAGTCTCGGCACATCGCTTTCACTCCTCTTTTCTTAGAGACCCTGGAGAACAAGTAACTGTTGCTTCTTGCAACAGTGTTGTATGCACACGATTCCGTGTCCTAGTTTTCTTGCCACATGATGTAGCAAATTATCCAAAATGAGGTGGTAAAATTCTGAAATCAGTAACAAATTAATGTATCATATGTTACTTTTTCTTAGAAATAAGATGGGTGTTAGTAAATCAAAGCACTCATGATGTGATAAAGTGTTGCAAAATATGGAGGGATTCACTTTCCTATTTATGAGTTTCTATCATTCCTACTTCCTTTTTTTGCCAGTGATCACAAAGTAACTCAGATAAACCTAGATTTCTCGGGCTATGCTGCTCTGGAGGAGCAGGACTAAAGATATGTTGGTATGAATAAGTAGTAACAATTCTGAGCTGGCAGGGTCCAGCAGGGCTCCTATGCCCCTAAGTGACAGCGTTAATTCCCACTCCTGCCTGTGAGTGCTCCAGTTACACTGTTGTTACTTCTGGCTTCTGGTGTGTAGGACCGCTGTCTCATCTTCCTTTCTCACTAGTTCCCGTTTTCGGGGATGTTAAAGAGTAGCTTTGGTCAGGCAGCCTGTGCAAGTCATTGTCCTTGGGGGCAAGTCTGCAGGTCTGGCTGGCCCAGTCAGTTTTATAGGAGGCCTATGGGGCCTTTCTGCTGCATCCAGCTTTGCACTCCTGCATTACTGACTGTGATAAAATGTGGTGGTGCCCTTACCACAATTTAGCACAAGGTCAGTGTGGGTTCAAGTCTTACCAGTTTTGTGATCTTGACACTAGTTACTTTATATATAATTGAGGATAATAGGATTATTATGAGGATTAAATGAGATAATATGAGGAAAGCTTTAGCACAGTGCCTGGTACAATGTAAGTGCTAAATACATTTTAGATGTTCAGTTGTAGCTACTGTTGCTGCTACTACAATATTGATCTTGTTCTATAATTCTCAGTGCCTGAATCAGTCAACTTGTTCTCTTGAGTCACTTTCTAGACTAGTAGACTTTTTTTAGATGCATCTATTCTCCTTCTTCGTAGTTACTTACATATTTGTCCTCTGTATATTTTCTGTTCTCCTTCAAATTTTGAGGAGAAATTTATGACGGTAGCACTAGGAACTCCATTCTTGGTCAGAATGAATAAGCTTTTTATATTCCATTTCTTACCTTAACTCCTTTTCATAGTTTTCCTGGAACTGCTTAAACCTCATGAATAACACAAAGGCAAATCCACTAATCTGTACCCAGATCTCGTTCTTGTTGATTTGTTGTACTGTAGAAAAGGACTCTTTATGTTCAACCTCTAGTCTCTTACTATCAAATAGTAAATTCATTGAGTCATACTATTGACGACTCGCAGTATATGGTGTGGGTGTGGAGGAAGAGAAGGAGGACCAAGATGTGGTCTCTGTCCTCAAGGTACTAGTGCAGAGAGGGAAAGAGAAACAGGTACACAACTGATGCTAATCCAAAGTAAGATGTGTAGAGCTTGAAGAAGCAGACAAATACCAAACAAGGAGATGAGAGAAAGCTTTAAATTCCTGGGGTAGTTGTTGAGTTGGACCTCGCTCTAGGAACCCCCTGGCTAATGGAACTGTATTAACTCAGGAATGTTGTGCTGTTTGGTGCCTTCAGAACACTGCAGTGTGGCCAAAGGGAGAGAGAACAAGGGAGAAAAGTGAGAATTTGTTGGGGTTAAATTGGAGTTCGTTGTGAAGGATTGAAAAAACTTACAAAAATTCAAATTATGATATATTTTACTCATGGAGAAGAGGACGGGAAATAATATGGGGTGACCACTATGTGCATTTTTAAACATTATTTAACATTTTGCCATAAGTCTTCATATTCTTTTTCCTTTCTCTTTTTACTATAAACTATATAACTATATTTCTAGAACACTTTTAGATTTACAGAAATATTATGTACTAAGTATAGAGAGTTCTTATGTACCTCACACCCAGTTTCCCCTATTATTAATATTTTACAGTAGTATGGTACATTTGTTGCTACAGTAGTATGGTACATTTGTTACAATTGATGAACCATATTGATACATTATTATTAACTGAAGTCTATACTTTATTCAGATTTCCTGTTTTTACCAAATGTCCTTTTACCATCCAGGATTCCATTTTAGGATACCATATTATATTTAGTAGTCCTGTCTCCTTAGACGCCTCTTGGCTTAATGGTTTTCCATGGTTTTCTTGTTTTTGATGACCTTGATAGTTTTGAGGAGTACTGGTTAGATATTTTGTAGACTGACCCTCAGTTGGAATTTGTCTGGTGTTTTTCTCATGACTTTTCTGGGATAGGTTTTGGGGAGGAAGACCACAGAGGTAAAGTGCTATTTTCATCACATATGAAGGGTACATACTATCAATGGACTTATCACTGTTGACGTTGACCTTGATCACCTGGCTGAGGTAGTGTTTGTCAAGCTTTACACTGTAAAGTGACTCCCCAGCCCCCCTTCAAATACTGTACTCTTAGAATAGAAGTCACTTTGCACAGCCCACACATAAGGATTTAAGAGTTTTGCTTCCCTTGGAGGAAATAAATGATGACCATCCAAATGAGAACATGTAAAGGCTATTTATCCAGAACTTGCTATAGCAAAGCAGTCAGCCACCATCACTTGCTTCTGGGAGAGACTCAAAGGCAAGCAGAGAAGTAGGCAAGCTTTACAGTAGCAGAAAGGGAAGGCATCAGGTATGCCCTGCCTGGAGGCTCTTGGCAAGGGGAAGCTGGAGTTGGGCTAACCAGAAGCAGAGCATCCTATGTCATTGGTTAGGGGAGACTACTTGGCTTTCTCAGATTGATTCCAGATTAGAAATGGGGACAAAAATTAGGGAAACTGTCAGGTATTGATCAGGTCCTGACTGTGTTGATTACTGTGAAAGTTGTGGTTTGGCTTTCAGCACTGGTGTTGCAGGAAGTGGGTCAGAGTTCTGTTTTTATATATGGTCTGGTCATTGCCTGTTTTTGTATTCAATCTCTCACCCACCTTGAGGGTAGAGTCTCTACATCAGTATTTGGAATTGTTCTGCATAGGAGGTTTGTTCTTATTTATTTATATTGGTATAGACTCATGGATATTTATAGTTTTTCTTCCACTATAAAGTCAGCTAGTGAGAATAAGACTTTTTGTGATGAAAACAAAAATTTGGAACCCGAGATTATGATGGTTATCATTAGTTATAAGCTTTAGCTGCCGACTAATTTCTTTTTTTCTTTTGCTTACATGATGTCAAATAGTCTGAGGAACATTAAAAATGTCTAGACTCTGTTCTTGAGAGGCCCTTTTAGTTCTAGCATTCTGATTCTGTGGACATGATGCATTCACAGTTTTCTTTCCACTTAGTAATCTAATTCTATGGAACCCATTTAGTGATAGTAGGGTATAGACTCCGAATTCCAAACTACTTAGAAAATGTGACTGTATTCCAAAATATGCAGATGTTGTGAGTTTCAATAAATGGATTTCTGGTGTGTTTCTCTTGGTGGGGTGCTTCCTGGCTATTGGCATGCCTCTGATTTGGAGGCAATTCTTGCTAGAGAACTCCATCCAGGTGAGAGAGGGGTGGAGAGGAAGAAAGGCACCCAAAGAGCTTCTGCCTTGTAAATCTCATTTATGCCAGATCAGACAGGTTAGTCCCAGAATGGTGGTGTTTTTGAAGCAGCACAGGCCATACCAACAACAATAACAAAAATGATTGAAAAGGGATTTCATTCTATACTGTTATATCTTAATGGAGATATGGTTCCTAACCCCGGCAGCATTTCTAGAGTCCCCTTTGTCTGCTGTTCCTCATATTTCACCACCCTCCTTAGTGCCCTCTCCTGTTCCCACTCAGCTGGGTTTCTAGCCTCCTTACTCTCTTCTGCCTCAATGCTTTATTGCAGAGATTGACACAACCTATTTCCAATAAGCCTTTTTCTTCCTCCTACTCTCTCAGATCTTCTCTTGCCTCTCAGCCCGAGTCCTTCTCTGCCCATTTTTTATTCTGCATCACAAAAAAACCGAGGAACTGTGGACTAGGAGAGTCTCTTGGATTGGTGGGGGTGGTGGAGTGACGATCTGGGTAGAGTATCAGTTTAAATTCTCTTTCACAGGCTGTGGACAGGTGATGACATCTATGCACATGTGAACATTAACACCTTTGTGCTGTCACACAAGGAAGGAATGGCTGGTTTTGGAATCCAGGAGTGTGCCCAGTTCTTCCTGATGCTCAGCAGCCCCTGGCCAAGAGCTATCCTTCAGAAAGAAGAATATAGATAGGAGGCAGGGCCTTCAAAGAGACAGCCATCGAGGCGCTGGTGGTTTCTGTGGGACTGATTCTTGCCAGGGCAGGTCTGTTCTACAATGGTACGTGGAATATGTTTCTTTTACAGGTGGGAGAAAGGCCACGTCCTTATCAGGGATTGGTACATCCCTTCCTGCTGGAATAGCACCTTCTCATATGACTTGATACTCAGATATCCAGGTCTTTTCTTTGTGATTCTTTGACTTTTCGGAGTGATTTCTAGAACTTACATGGCTTAGTTTTGGTGAATCCTCCCGGCCCCAACTCCTTTGCACCATTGTCCTCACCTGGCTGCTAAGTCAGGGCCAACATGCCTCTTTCACTTGGTCCTAGAGAGGTGATTTTAATCTGGGGTGCAGCTGACGAGGGCACCAAATCCTGAATGGTAATGGGGCTTTAATCTTGAGGCCACAGCTTTGGTAGATGGGCTGGCAATTCCAGGATTCCCTTTGACAGGCTAATGGTTGTTGATTTGGTACATTCTTCAGCATCGATAAGTTTTATCCTGTCAGGTAAGCAGGGCAAAATCAGTTTTTGGTGCCAAAAGCTTAGCTGAGTCATTCAGCTAATTCAGTTGGGCCCTCCTTGCCAGCCTTACATCCTTTGGTAAGACAAGTAGGCTTACTGGCTATTGGCAGACATCTTCAAAGAGAGAAATAGGGGCCAGCCCAGTGGCGCAGCGGTTAAGTGTGCACGTCTGCTTCGGCGGCCCGGGGTCCGCGGGTTTGGATCCTGGGTGTGGACATGGCACAGCTTGACAAGCCATGCTGTGGCAGGCATCCCACATATAAAGTAGAGGAAGATGGGCATGGATGTTAGCTCAGGGCCAGTCTTCCTCAGCAAGAAGAGGAGGATTGGTGGCAGATGTTAGCTCAGGGCTAATCTTCCTCAAAAAAAAAAAAAAAAAAAGAAAGAAATAATAAGTCAGGAAGGCTGGGTCAGTATATGTGCAACACTGTGTGTCTTGGTAGGAAAGGGAGAGACTGCTTCCTGATAGCAGTTGTGAACTTCTCTGATGTCTCCAGGTCTCCTTTTCCCTGGAGGCACCAGGTTCCACAGGGGTTAGTGAGGATGAATGTTTCTTCTGATACCTGAGAATCTTACATCTTAAAACGTGACAGAGGAGAGCAAACATAGAATGGACTAATTAGATCCTAGAAAAAGCTGTTAACTAGAACTTTGTCTAAGGATTTTTGAGTGGGGGAAATTTCTTTTGAACCCTGGGCCGCTGAGAAGTGGAACATGTGAACTTAACCGCTGCGCCACTGGGCCTCTCTGAGTGGGGGAAATTAAATGCCATCACTTTCAAGGCTCATGATAATCTTCATCTGTCTTTCCTTTACATGTGCTTAGTTGGCAAATCCTGTCAAATTTGTTGTGCCTTGTGAATCTCTCTTCAATTCCTACTTCTGCTTTTATAATCTTTTTATAATAATTTCCCAACTGATCTTCCTGCCTCTAATCTCTCCTGCATACTGGGATTTTGCTTTCAAATCCTTTGATGTATTTCTGTCACCAGCAAATAAAATGGGGACATCTAAACCTAATATTCTAGGCCTTCTTCCATTAGCTCCAGTGAACCTTTCTAGCCTGATACTCAATACCAATCTTTATGTTATATGCCCCGCTCGAAGTATACTTTACTTCATGTAACATCGTTATTTCCATCATGCTCATATTCTTAATCATCTTAAAAATTCCTCACTTTTCTTATCGTGGAGACCAGCTGATTCATCTGCAAGTTGGAAACCTCTAGTTTACCTGAGTCCAAATGCCACGGACTAGTTCTCCCAAGGAACTCAACGGTGAGTGTGGAAGCATTTAATTGTTTTTTTCCTTTTGTTATGTTAAGGAGATGCAGTCACCAGCCACCTTGAACCAGACCAAACCTCACCACAAGAGCTATGTCTATGACCTTTGCCTTATTTTTAATGCTAGGATCTCTCCAGGAGGAGCTTAGGCCTTATTACCGTAACCTGCAGTGTATGTGGAAGCATGTTTTCCATCTGGGCCTGTGCAAGCGAATACCCACCTTTCCCTTTTGAATATTCACTCCCCATCTGAAATAAATGTCCCTGCTTCCCTTTGTTTGGGCACGCCATGACTCTGGAAATGATTCCTCGTGGTCTCCTATTTGCCACAAATATACTTTACTTTGTCAGACAACTACGTCTGGTGTAGAGTCTGATTTAACTCGCCTGGAGGGAACCCACTTTGATTCAGTAACACAAATGGTTCCAAGATACCCCAAATTCTAAATGCTCCATGTAACCTATATATCTCATTGGCTCCTTAATCTCCTTGTCATGTGTTTCCTGAGGAGCTGACCGTTGCTTTCAGAGTCTGACTCCTACGTTCTGGTGCATTCTGGACTCTGAATGTCCTAGGTCTTCTTCCCTTCGGTGCCTGCTCCTCTATAAGCTGAGCCCTTCTGTTTGGTGTTGGTCACAAGGAACAACAGTCTATGTGGAGACCTCTCTAGCAGTCCTATTCACCTTTTTTTTAACTAAAATTTTTATTTTAAAATAGTCTCAAACTTAGAACTTGAAAGTACAGTACAGTTTGTTTTTCTTCTAGAACCATTGGAGAGTAAACTTGCTGTCGATTCCCTGTACTTTACTTTAGGGTGTATTTCCAACAAAGAAGGATGTTCTTCTGCATAACTACAGTAAAACCATCTAAGTAAATTGATTTTAATATTTAATCAATTTAATTAATCAGAAATTGGCACACTACTGCCATCTAGTCTCAGACCCTATTCAAGTCTCAACAGTGGTTCCAATAATGCACTTTTATAGCAGTAGGATCCAGTTTGCAATTAATGCATGACATTTAGTTGCGGTGTCTCTCTCGTCTTTTTTTTGCTTGAGGAAGATTCGCTTTGAGCTAACATCTGTGCCAGTCTTCCTCTATTTTGTCTGTGGGTTGTTGCCACAGCATGGCCACCAATGAGTGGTATAGGTCCACATCCGGAAACAGTGAACCTGGGCCACTGAAGGGGAGCATGCCAAACTCAATCACTAGGCCATGGGGCTGGCCCCTCTCTGGTCTTCTTTAGTTCATCAGTGTTTCCTTGGCTTTCATGACCTGGATACTTTTGGTGAATACATGCCATCTATTTTGTAGAATGCCCCTCAATTTGGGTTTGCCTAGTGGTTCTTCATTATCAAGTTCAGGTTATGTATGCATCCTTGGCCAGAATATCACAGCACTGTAGTAATGCTCTTTTTTCTCATTGCATCCTATCAGGTGGCACAGGATTTATATTTGTCCCATTACTGAAGGTGCTCCTTTCGATCACTTGATTAAAGTGATGTCTGCAAGGATTCACTACTGTAAAGTCATTCTTAATCCTTTTCTAGTTAGTATTTTGTGGAGAAGTGCTTTGAAACTATGTAAATTCTTCATCAGACTTTAATGTATTCATTTATTTCTTTATACCATGTGGACTCCTGATTTCCTGTTTTATTTAGTGGGCTATAATTTGTTACTATCATTGTTATTTTGATATTCAAACTGTCCTAGATTTGGCCTGTGTGAGCCCCTTCAGGCTGACTTTTGTGTTCTTTTGACATGTCCCTGTAATTTATTGAGGACTTGACTACTTTTTAAGATGTTCCAGTCTCAACTTATTTTTATTTTTTATTTTTTTTAACCTGCTCCAGCCTTGGAATGAGTGATTTCTCTAAGAATCCCTTTTTCCTTTTAGTGGAGAAAAATATTTTGAAGTCAAGATCTGGGTACAAGGTAGTGCTTACTGCCATTGTGATGTGGCTGCTCCCAGTCCTCTCAGAAGACAGAGCAAGGGAATATATGTATATATACATGTATAGATATGTGCACATTTACATGTGTATTTCATTATTTATTCCTTATCCATCTCTCTTGAAATCATAAGTTCACATTGATACCTCAAATTCCAATCTAATCCCTCCAGAATTCATTCCAGTTTTCTTCCTTTCCATATTTATTCCTTCCCTGACAGTGAGAAACCTAGGTCCCATATCCTTAAATATGTGTGTAATCAGTATAAGGTAGATATGTAACCAGTATCTGTTAATATCCCTTCTTGCCTCACTCTGGCTCTCACACACCTGCGTTCTGAAACCACCTGTTGAGAGTCCTCCTCAGAAGCTATGCTCATCCCTTTTGGGCTCCAATACTCAATACGTCTACATTCCTCCCCACTTGCCCCAAGGGGATGTCTTCCTCACACCACTCAGTTCTAACACCACACGTGGGGCCACTACCTCCTTCCTCTGCTTGGGCTCTGACACCCCAAGCAGGGCTGCTGCCATGTGTAGATGCCCTCTTCCCCCACCTTGGGCATCTGTGCTACCACCACCCCCCAGTGTGTGTCATCACCCCGGTGTAGATGCCTACCTTGCTTGGCCCTCTCTGTGAGTTTAGAACTGTATAGAAACAACTGAGTTACTTAGGAAGAGAAAGAGAAGAGGCAGACCCATCTTTAGGATTGTTCCCCTCCTTCTTCTTACCTTTTTTTTTTTTAAAAAAAAAGAAATCCAAATAATCTGTTAATCAATTACCATCGACCTGGAATTTCAGTAGACTTGGCCGCAAAGTCCTGTCCTCTTTCATTAAGCTACGCTATCATCTGTTTTTTATGTCCTTCAGTTCTTACAATGGAATTGATTTAAATCTGTGAACATGTAAGGACTTGAAGAATTTAACCTCATTGCACAGGGCATGTCTGCTGGAAAGCAGAAGTTTGAATGCAAGCTCCAGTTTGCACATATTCATTTCAGCTGCGTGTGTGTATGTGCGAGACAGAGGAGAGAGAAATGGGGAGAGAGAAAATTTTGAAAGTTGGGATGAATAATTTATAGACGCCTCTCTTGTGAAGGGGACAATCTTTATGTAATTCAAAAAATTTCTAAGAAACTCCTTTTTGTCCCAAACCAGGTTATGGATTAAGTAGTCTCTCCCAGTGTGCCAAAAGGCCCTACTCGTCTGTCATCTTCTCTGCTAGACTGAAAGTTGTTCAAGGGTAGGACTCTAGGCTCTGTGACAGCAGGTCATATCTTCTGTGGACACCTTCGTGTCCCCAGCCCCAGTGCTGTGCTCTGCTGCATAGGAGGCGCTCAGTTAATATTAGTTTACTAACACTAGTTTGTACTTAGGCCTGACACCAAAGTCCATGATCTTTCTATTACACTTCACTATGTTCAGGACTAAGATGGGCATTGTTCCCTTTTAGCTAGCAGTCTGATTAATCTCAGTCTGAGGGATTGTCTGTTATCCAACAGCGCTTCTCTGTTGTCCATGTTGGAGTCAGTTACATATGGCCTGGACTAAGTGCTCAGTGAGTTTGCAAGCACTTCACCTATTGTATTACTTTATTTTTCCCAAGGATCCAATAATAGATGAGCAGTAGTTGGGGAGGCGACTCCATCACTTAATGTCTGTATTACTTAAGATAAGTTACTTAATATCTGAGGTTCAGTTTCTTCATTTGTACAGTGGAGATTTTAATAGCTTCTTTATTGTTGTTATGGGGTTGTCTTGGGGATTAAATTATATGTAGCATATGTAAATGTGCCCAACACATGGCAGAGTGGGTGCTCAATACAGATGTTAGTTCACTTCGTTCCACTTCAGGTTTAAGAGGTTCATTCAAGAATGTTTAAACAGCAGAACCTGAACTGTCCTAATGACCATTTAGTCTTAATCTTTATCTTAAAACTGTGTTACTCTTGACTTAGTAGCCACATGGTTATTAAACATTTTAACAAAATTGGGTCCTGAACAACAAATGTCCATGATTTAGATTTTGGTGGGTAATTTAATTTAGATCTACTGTCAATGGTAACTGTTTATCTGGAGTAATTCTTTTCCCCACTAGGTGGTGTTTGTCCATGCATTTGTCAGGCTTTCCTACATAAAGTTATGTTATTTGAGGGAAAAACAGATCTTGTTACCTTTGAGACTTCTGTATGTGGTGTTGATACTCATTCTCAACCTGCTATATTTTAAGATACATTTGTATATTATATATATGATATATCTTACGTATCTTAAAATATCTCTATATTTATAGATATATTTATAGATATTTTAAGGTTAAACTGGAGAGTAGAGGCAGAAATTTTTTGGAATTTTAAAGTCCTTTTAGATCATTCTGTTTATTTATATAATTCTCAAGTTTAAACATAAGATATTTACTAAAAAAGAATGAGATGGGAGGAATTATGTGAGTAAATATGCTCTTCTTATTTTTAAGATGTACACAAAATTTGACCTAGGCAAATTCATGAATTAGTTAGAAATATCAAGATAATAAAGCACTTTGTAGGCGTGTGTATAATTCCCTCTTATTTTTCAATATGATCAGAAAGACTTAGCACACAGTTCATACTCAGATATATTAGTAGTGGATAACCGACATCATATTCAACTCAGAATGCATATCATTTCAAATATGGTGGTTGTTTAAAAAATGTGAAGCATTTTCTGTATTGCTTTCTGGTAAAATTCAACATACATTTATCAAGCCTGCCTCACATGGGGATATAGAGATGAGGAGACATGGCCCCTTCCTTTCATGAAGTCATGAATAATTAATTGTGTCTGACGGAGGTTTGCTGCTATAATAGAGATTGTGTGGGATCAGAGGAAGGGATTATGAGAATTTGTGGAACAGGACTATTTTAGATGAGTTGCAGGGGGAATCCTGTTAGAGATTTCCCACTCATTGGGATTTCCGTGAATAGCTGGACGTAACCAGTTTGGGAACAAAAAATTTGGTGAAAGATAATTTTAATTCTTAGGATGTCTCAGATAACATACAGAACAGTTCTGGGCATGTGTGATTAGAGTCTGTTATAATTGAAAGTGGGATGACTCTGCTTTTTCGTCCTAACTACAAGTGGAGAACAGGTTAGAGGTCAGGCTTTGGTGACAAATTGGGAGTTGTTTGTGGTAAAGCAGCCAGTGAGCTGGTGGTTGTAGAGCTGGTGGGATTTTAGTTGCAACCAACAGAAACTGATCCTGGCCAATATAAGGAGGAGTGAAAAATTGCAGAATCTAATGAAAAGCTGAAGAATTAGATTTTGGAAAGGACAAAATGTAGAGCATTTCCAGGGATCTAGGTAGCAGAAACTAAAGGATAGCTTTCTCAGATGCCACTGTCAGAATGAATGAATTCCAGCTACTTCAGTATTTTTTTTTAATCACTGCTGAGTGTCAGATTTGTTGGAGAGAGCATCTATCTACCCAGCTCAGTTGGCATCAAATGAGATGGGGAAGGCTAGTTTGAGAAGACTAGTTTTGGATGTGTTAAGTTGGAGATATTCAAACCTTCAAATGCAGATGTCAGGTAGGTAGTTGGATATTTGAGTCTGGAGATAGAGAGAGAGAGATTTTGAACACAGTATATAGGTATTATTTAAAGTCTTGAGATTAGATAAGATTACTAAAATAAGAATGAGGCTAGGTAGAGAAGAGAAGAAGCTCTAGATTGAGTTCTGGGGCTTTCTACCTCAAAGAGGTTAAGAAGAAGAGGAGGAACCAACAAAGGAGACTGAGAGGGATAGTTAAGAGTTTCTTCTGAGAATTTGTGTGTGTATTCTCAACTTCCGAGCCCTTTCAAATCGCGTCTGTCCACGTTCCTCAATCTCCAACCTCCTAGTCACCAATCCTTTAGTATTGCTCTAGTCCTTGAGTATTCAGCAGGACGTTAGCCACTGCCCAGAAATTTATATAGATTCTGAGCCTAGGCCTTCTCCTCTTTCAGAGTGAACAGATGTAGTATTTGAAGTATTTGAAGAATCTCTCTTCTTCATTGTCCTCAGAGTCACCCCGAGAAGGCCTATAAGCTAGAAATGAGTGCCAGTGTGTTATGTAGAGCCATCTAAATGGAATTGGTAGTTTTGGTATTTTTCATTCCTAGGCATCTTACTGGGTTCTGAGGGAGTCCCCACGAGGATATGGTTGAGGGATAGGAGGCCATTGGCAGGAGTGGCTCACTGGGAGTGTGCATACTGTCATGCAAGCTCCTTGGCCTTTGGGCTTGCTGTGGTGTCACTGGCCTGGCTGCTCAAGGCTGCAGCAAGAAAACTGCTCCTCCTTGGATGTTCTACGCCTAGTCCCATGTTTTTGTCACTGAAAACTGGCCTCTGTTTTGGTTTTTGACTCTGCACCACCCCTTGAACTTTGTACAGATTATTTCCCATAGGATCACTCTTGACGCTCAGTTCTGCAGATTCGTTATGACCTTACTACTTGCTCAGGCAGACCTCACAGGAAACCTGTCACCCAGGGGCTTCTCTTGTTTCCACTTCTGGAGTTGGTCTCTATCTGGTACCAGGAATCACCCACCATGACACTCCTCTTTTCTTATTTTGCAAAAGTTCCCTAGCCAGTCCTAATACTATGTATTATTTTTCCCCTTTGCTGGTTTAGGGGTACTGGCTGTTTAATTCCTGTTCTGACCTGTAAAAATCCAATGTGCATGAGGAATTTGTATGATTCTATAGAAGGACTCATGAGTATTTTCCTGAATCAGTCCATATCCCAACTTCATTAGTTGCTTTGATGAATCTCGTTGTCAGAGTATTTATTTAGGTATATTTGTAGTGGTATTGGTGGGAAATTAGGTTGCAAGCTTGCCCACTTTAATAAAATGGAGTATTCATTGATATTTAAAAAATGACACTGAAGGATATTTTCTCTTCAATTTCCTTTTATTAAACTGGTTCACTTGAAGCCAATATTTTAGCTATCTGCAACATTTAATTTTTACTGTGTTTTTCTGGGTCTTTTAACATATTGTTATGTGCAGATTTCATAGTTAAATTTACTTTATTTTATTGTAAATCAAATTGATCTTTGTAGACAAATGTATTCTAATAATATGATCACTAGAGGGCAAGATTTAAAAGATAAGGCATTCTTCACTGCTTGGTTTTGGAAATCTCTGATTATAGCTGTTGAAATAATTGAGGCTAGTGATTAGAATGATCATTGTTTTCTAATAATGTATGGGAGGAATAAATTGTGCTCTATCAAGTATACCAAAAATACTTTTAAATAATCAGCAAAAGGTAACAAAAGACAATTCAAGTTACTTGAATTAACTATCTACCTTGCCTCAGGATGCACTTCTGAAATGCACATTTTCAAAATCACACACTTGGAGACTAACACTGTGAAAGCATACATTATTAATTTATTCAGCAAATACTTACTGTGTTTTAGGCTCCCTAGAGGACACAAAAATTATCTAGATACAACCCTTGTCCTCAGCGAATGTATAATCTGGTCTAGTGCTATCCAATAGAAATAGAATACACAAGCCACATGTGAGCCACATATGAAATTTAAAATTTTCTAGAAGCCGCATTAAAAAATTTAAAAGAAAAACATGAAATTAATTTTGATAATATATTTTATATAACCCAGTATTTCCAAAATAGTATCATTTCAACGTTTACTGAATATAAAAAATTAGTAATGAGATAATTACAATATGTTTTTTTTGTACTAAGACTTAGAAATCCAACGTGTACTTTATGCTTAAAGCACATCTCAACTCAGATTGGCCGCATTTTGAGCGGTCAGTAGACACATGTAGCTAGTATCTACTTTTTGGGGCAGATGCAGCTCTTGTTCTCAGCGCTTTCATCAGGTTGCATCTTGGGAATTTTTGTCATGGCTTTACTCTCTTTACTCAGGTATCATTTTTAGACTAAGAAGTTCACCCATTGTAAGTGTACAATTCTGTCATCCCCTTTTTATTTTATTTTATTTTTAAAGATTTTATTTTTTTCCTTTTTCTCCCCAAAGCCCCCCAGTACATAGTTGTATATTCTTCGTTGTGGGTCCTTCTAGTTGTGGCATGTGGGATGCTGCCTCACTGTGGCTTGATGAGTAGTGCCATGTCTGTGCCCAGGATTCAAACCAACGAAACACTGGGCCGCCTGCAGTGGAGCGCAGGAACTTAACCACTCGGCCACGGGGCCAGCCCCTGTCATGCCCTTTTTAAAAATAGCATCTGTGGGGCCAGCCTGGTGGCATAGCGGTTAAGTGCACTTGTTCCGCTTCGGTGGCCTGGGGTTCGCTGGTTTGGATCCCGGGTGCGGACTTGGCACCGCTTGGCAAAAACCATGCTGTGGTAGGCGTCCCACATATAAAGCAGAGGAAGATGGGCACAGATGTTAGCTCAGGGCCAGTCTTCCTCAGCAAAAAGAGGAGGATTGGTGGCAGTTAGCTCAGGGCTAATCTTCCTCAAAAAAAAAAAGCTCATCTGTTCTTGTCCAAGGATCTAATATCATCTCTTATCACTCTGATGATAAATATTTTCTATTTTTATTATCTCTGTTTCTTCCATATGCCTTTTAAAAAAGTGTTTTGTTTGTTGTTTTTGTCACCTGTTAGAAATTTTCCTCATGTGTCTGGTAATCCTTGACTGATAGAAAACTCTATGTGCATGTGTGCATGTGTGTGTGTGTGTGGTGTCTTCAGTGGTGGGGAGGTTGGTGATTATTTATCTTTGACCTCACTGTAGAGTGAGTTAGTGAGTGAGTGAAAATGAGTAATTTCCCCTTCAACTTTCTCCCTTCTCCAGTTTGGGCCAGTTTCGTTATGGTCTGGGTAAACTCACCCCTTTGACTTTTGTTCAGCATGCTGGCTGTGTCTGTGCTTAAGAATCCTCTTCCTCTAAGGGTTTAGTCTTGTTTTGTTGTATGCACACATGAGAAAACAATCTTTTAAAAAATGTTATGCTGATCTTGAATTGCACTAAAATAAGAAAGGAAGGTATATAAATTGCAGTCTATAAGCCTAGCTTGAACTGTCTGTTCTATAAACTTGTCCCTTAAAAAGCTGCATGGGTCACACCTCACTTTCTTCAGGTTTCTAGTCAAATGTCACCTTCTGAGTTCAGTCTTCCTTGATCCTTGACACTTGTAAATCCCTTTCTGCATACCCTGGCACTTCCTGTTCCCTTTCCTTGCTTTATTATTTTTTTTTTATTGCTCTTACTGCCATTGACATACTATATACTTTACTTTTGACTATCTCCCCCCAAAATAGAGCAGAAATTTTTTAAAGTAAAATTTTAATTGACTGTAACACTCATATCTAGAGAAGAGCAGAAATCCTGAGTTTACAGCTCGATGAATTTTCGTGAAAGGATGCGCATCCACGGCACTGGCTCCCCGTTCAAGAGGTAGAATGTTACCAGTGCTCCAGAGGCCTTCCTCATGCCCGTTTGCGTTGCTAATGCTCAGCTGGACCCCGTCTTCAAAGGGTGCCACTCTCTGGCCTTCTTTCACCATGTATTAGTTTTACCTGTTTTGAATTTTACATAAATGGAATCACATAGTATATATTCTTTTTGCCTGGATTTTCCCCCCTCAACATTCTATTTGTGAGTTTCATCTATGATGTTGCATCAACAGTTTGTTCATTCTCATTGCTGTGTAGTACTCCACTGTATGACCATAATTTGTTTATTCATTCTACTGTTGATGTATATATTTGGTGATTTCCATTTGGGGCTATTACAAGTAATTTGTCTTTTGTTTTGAAAAAGCCTGAAAGGTTCCTAGGCTACTACTTTTTCCCCCCGACACATACTTCCTCTGAGGCAATAAGCAGGGCTGACTACCTGCTTGAATTGGGGAATAGGAAATATTATCCAGTCATTTTTGTGTCCTACACGAACTGAGCTCCTTGACAACAGAAATCTTGACTTAATCATCTTTGAAACTTCAGTACCTTGCATGGGCCAGGCACGTAGTAATCTAAAGACTGCTTCTGAGGGGTTACATAAGCTTCTATTTTCAGAATGGATACCAGGGAAAGAGGAAATAGAGTTTGTTTAGAAGGATCAGGGATGAAATTGAGCCTTACCTTGTAGAAACTTTAAGCCCAAAAACAAGAGGAGTTCTAAATACACTGAAGACAGAAATCTGGCTAAGGAATCAGTGGTACCGTTTGATTATATTGTAAAAGGTATTTTCAGATAGGAAAAGCAAGTAGCAGAGATAGTAAATGAGTTTTTTGCTTTAATCTAAAGTAGATGGTCTAAATTTAATTTTTTTATTGTAAAAATATATATAATATATAAAATTTACCATTTTAACCATTTTTAAGTGTACAGTTCTGTGACATTAAGGACATTCACATTGTTGTGGAATGATCAATACCATCCATCTCCAAGCTTTTTCATTTTCCCCAAATGAAACTCTGTATCCATTAAACACTAAAGCTCCCCATTCTTCTTCCTAGCCCCTGGAAACCACCATTCTACTTTCTGTCCCTATGAATTTCACTACTTTAGGAACATAATATAAAAGGAATCATACAGTGTTTGTCCTTTTGTGACTGGTTTATTTCACTTAGCGTAATGTCTTCAAGGTTCTAAATTTTCTTTTGAAAGAAATAGATAGGAGGATGTTTTGGACTTGATTAGTAAATATGCTAACTTTCTGGGATTCAAAGACGTCTTTCCAAAGGTATCAAAGAGGGGCTGGCCCGGTGGCACAGCAGTTAAGTGTGCACATTCTACTTTGGCGGCCTGGGGTTCGCGGGTTTGGATCCTGGGTGCGGACATGGCACCGCTCATCAAGCCATAGCCTAATAGGCGTCCCACGTATAAAGTAGAGGAAGATGGGTACGATGTTAGCTCAGGGCCAGTCTTCCTCAGCAAAAAGAGGATTGGCAGCAGTTAGCTCAGGGCTAAACTTCCTCAAAACAAAACAAAACAACAAAAACAAAGGTATCAAAGAAATCTAAGGATGTAATTATTTGCCAAAATGTATACTGTCTAAATGACCAGTGATTTTTGTACATAATAAATAATAGAATGATTGACTAAGGAAGCAACTGTAATTCTTTGGGGAAAGATAGCCTGATTTTTATAATAGAATATATTAGATATATCTGAGAAGGAATATTTTCCTCCAAATAAGGAGGAACCAGTGGACACTATGTTTTTAGAATAAGAGAAAACTTTTGGTGATATTTTTATACCAAAGGCTATTAAACAGGAATTCATTAAGACGTTAGAGGGAATACTTTAACATGGAGATCTGTCTTAGAGACCACAGTCAAAAAGAGAAATAAGTATGTAATTCTTGAACATGGAGTGTTAACAGTAGTTTCCCTGTAGGGAAATTGATTCTGGGAATATATGTGATATCTCCTTTGCCCCTTTTAAATAAATGATTGGAGATAGCATAATGTACCAGTCATCTTCTGTTTTCTCCTTCAGATTCACTTTTACCTTTCTATACCCTTACATTCTCTCCTAATAGGGAGGTGACTAATAGGGACTTTTTCAGTCACAGGTCTTGTCTTCTGTCTTTTGGTTGGGTTTAGCCAATGGGAAGAAAGCATGGTAGGAGATTGGAGGACCTAGGGAAAGTGAGTGATCTGGCTGTGCCCTTCTACCAAAGCCACAGTATCTCTATATGCTTTTCACTCTTTATGTGGTTTCCATTTTCCTGGTTCTGGTAACTCCTGCTCTTTCCATCTTGGGATGGTAATGGTCCTAGGGAACTGTAGTATCCTTTGTAATTACCCTATGCTCTTTCCACATCACTGTAAGTAGTTCGTTTATTAAACTCTCCTTAACGTATTCTAATATGGGTGTGGTATGTCACCTGGTCAGTTATTTCGGTGTTTGCTCATGGTGCAAATGAGTAACTAACCCTCTTTTGCTAAGCTAGGTGGATAAAATCCCTAGATGACATTTGGATATTATTTACACTTTCCAGGACACAATTGAATGTGTATCTATAGCTAATTTTTTTCCATTTTGTGTCTCCTAAAACATTACTTCTGGGAGATATGAAGATATTCTACAAGAAAAGGGTCCTATGGCCAGTAAGTTGGAGAAATACTACAAACCCTGTGGCCCTCCAGAAGAGTCATAGTGCATATTTGCTTGGAAAAGTATGAGAAGCCCTGTAGGAAGAAAACAGTTAACTTTGTTTAATCCAGATATTCATTTATCTGTCAAGTACTTATTTATTTCTTATTTTTTTTGCTGAGGAAGATTTGCCCTGAGCTAACATCTGTTGCCAATCTTCCTCTTTTTTTTGGTTTTTTATGTGAGCTGCCACCACAGCATGGCCACTGACAGATGAGTGGTATGGTTTTATGCCTAGGAACTGAACCCAGCCCACTGAAGCGGACCATGCCAAACTTTAACCACTAGGCCATTGGGGCTGGCCCTCTCAACTATCTGTTGAGAGTCTGCTATGTGCTATACACTGTGTTATTCTCTCAGGATATACTGTCCTCATGGAATTTATATTCTGATGAGAAAAATTGGTAATGAAGAACTAAACTAGTGTGTAAATTCCTCATAGATTATGAGAAGTACCAGAAAAGAGCTAAACAGGGGGCTAGGATAAAGAATAACAGGGTCATATATTGAACTTGAATGGGTAGGTAGGGCCTCTCTAATGAGGTGACATCTAAGCTGAGACCTAAAGAGTGAGAAGGAGCTGGTTATGTGAACTACCAGGGGAAATGTGTTCTAGGCAGAAGGAACAGCAAGGGCAAAAGTAACATTAACAAAATTCTTTGTGCCCCTACTATGTGCTAATAAGAATCACTTTGCATGGTAATGTCTTATCATCCATTTTACAGATGAGACCCTTGGTTTACCATGCAATCTGCCTAAGGTCTCGGAGCCTGTCAGTTCGTGGTGGAACAGGGATGGAACTCAGGCATGCGTGTGCCCTACTGCCTTCCAAATTACTTGAGATTGAAATATCACCCTTCCCCCTTTTTTAATAGTAGGCCTGTTAATAAACTTCAGTACCCCAGAAGCTTTGGAAAATTTGGTTTTTAAGGAATTACAATAGAATTACTGCCCTGGTCTTAGAGTTTCAAATAGTAGAGAGGTAGAAAAATAGTTTTATAGTCTTATCAAATGCTTTTTGAAGAAGTTACATGTTGGGTATTTACCCAAAGAACTTGAAAATGCAAAGGCATAAAGACACATGCACCCCTATGTTCATTGCAGCATTATACACAATCGCCAAGACTTGGAAGCAACCTAGATGCCCATCAAGGGATGAATGGATAAAGAAGATGTGCTCTATATACACAATGGAATATTACTCAACCATAAGAAATGACGAAATCCGGCCATTTGTGACAACATGGATGGTCCTTGAGGGTATTATGCTGAGTGAAATAAGTCAGAGGGAGAAAGTCAAATACCGTATGATCTCACTCATAAGTAGAAGATACAAATAACGACAAACACATAGCAACGGAGATTGGATTGGTGGTTACCATAGGGGAAGGCGATGGGGAGGGGAAAAGGGGTGATTAGGTTCACATGTGAGGGGATGGACTATAATTAGTTTTTGGGTGGTGAACATGATGTAATCTACACAGAATTTGAAACATATTACGATGTACATCTGAAAGCTATATAATGTAAAAAAAAAAGATCCTTTATCTTTAAAAAAAAAAAGAATTTACATACCAAACATCTTAGATACTTGGAGTCCAGCCTTTTGGGCCACTTCTTGGGCTAATTCCAGGGTGTGGTAAGTGTGCAAGCTACAAACACTGTGAGGAAGAGTACCCAGTGACAGATAAAAGAGAGGATGGACCAGCTCTGAATTTGGGAGGAGCAAAATAGCAAATAGGAGCAAATCTATACCTCTGTCGCCTCAAAGGCTACACAGAGCCTTGTGAAGGGCACACCAGCCCCTGGACAGTTCTTTTGTTAAAAAAAACAAAGGTTGGCCCTCAGTAGATGATATCTGGAGAAGAAAGAAAGGTTAGGTGCCTACCTACTAGTATTTCACTGATCAACATTATCTTGTAGGACAGCTTGTTTATGAGATATTATAGGAGAGCTAATCCTTTCTGTAGATACTAATCAACTTGGTCTAATATTGAAGTTTTCTGTTTTTAATGTTGCTCATGTCTGGAATTTTGTTCCAAAGCCAAATGTTAAAAAGAGTTTGGAGGGCCAGCCTGGTGGCGCAGCGGGTAAGTGCGCATGTTCCGCTTCGGTGGCCCGGGGTTCACTGGTTCGGATCCCTGGTGCAGACATGGCACTGCTTGGCAAGCCATGCTGCGGTAGGCGTCCCACATATAAAGTAGAGGAAGATGGGCACGGATGTTAGCTCAGGGCCAGTCTTCCTCAGCAAAAAGAGGAGGATTGGCAGCAGATGTTAGCTCAGGGCAAATCTTCCTCAAAAAACAATAATAAAAAAAAAAGTTTGGAGATGAACTGTGACTACATAAGTGCTTTCTGTTACTGCCACTGAAGATTTCTGTGTCTTTCTTGTGAACTACCCTCAAAATGGCAATGAGCTGCCTTGTCGTATACTTAGGAGGCCTTAGAGCAGTGCTCTCTAATAGAACTTTCTGTGATAATGGAAATGTTCTATAATAAAGCATCTGCTGGGTGTATGTGGCTAGTGTGACTGAGGAACTGAATTTTTGGTTTAAATTTAAATAGCCGTACATAGCTAGTGGCTACCATATTGGACAGCGCAGGCTTAGAGGCAACTTTAGTACTTTTATGAGGGAGAAACAAGTGACCAAAAAGCAAACTGACCTGTAGGACTTTTGCAAGCAGCATGTTAAGAGCTCCTTTAGAGGTTAGTCTTATATGCCTACATCATGTTCATTTGTGTCTCCAGTTACTTCTGTACCCTATCAAAAAAATTGAGTTATTAAGAAAAGCTTCTTCAGGGCCGGCCTGGTGACACAGTGGTTAAGTTTGCATGTTCCGCTTCTTGGCGGCCCAGGGTTCGCCAGTTCGGATCCCGGGTTGGGGGACATGGCACCACTTGGCATGCCATGCTTTGGTAGGCATCCCACATGTAAAGTGGAGGAGGATGGGCATGATGTTAGCTCAGGGCCAGTCTTCCTCAGCAAAAAGAGGAGGACTGGCAGTAGTTAGCTCAGGGCTAATCTTCCTCAAAAAAAAAAAAAAAGAAAAGCTTCTTCAGAGCTTTGTATGACTTGTTTAACATGGCAGGGAAATAAATTGCTAAGGTTGGGAGGGCAGTACTCTCACTAGGGGCCATGTAGAAATGTGTGTGTGGGCTTTGTGTTGTCACAGTGACTGGTCAGTGCTACTGGCCTTTAATGCCTGGGCTCAGGGATGTTAACTATGGTATTATCCTGCTTAAAATACCCATAGCATGCTCATTGAGAAATGCTATTGGATTTTTTTTTATTATTATTGATGAAGAAGATTGGCTTGAGCTAACATCTGTTGTCAATCTTCCTCTTTTTGCTTGAGAAAGATTGTTGCTGAGCTAAAATCTGTGTCAATCTTCCTCTATTTTGAATGTGGGATGCTGCCACAGCATGGCTTAATGAGTAGTGTGTAAGTCCACACCTGGTATCCGAACTCATGAACTCTGGGCTGCAGAGTGTGTGAACTTAACCACTACACCACCAGGCAGACCCCTGGGTCTTTTTGATGGTATTAAAATTTAGAAATCCTAGCATCCAAAGGGTTATTTCTTCTCTGAAAAATTCAAACATCTGGAATATGTTCTCTAACTCTTCTGGCTATGAGATTTTTCTGTTCGGTAACCTATGGTGTTGTGAATCTAGGACTCCTTTTCAGCACCAATCAATTAATAGAACATTTGAATGTTGATGTTGGAAAACACTGAAAAAACTATTTGACATTTGTTTAGAGCAGAAGCAATGAAACTGGCACCTTATGTAGTGTGCATAAAAATCCACAGGGATGATTGAAAAACTATTCTGCTGCAAATGAATGGAAGAAAGCAGGAGGTCTAATTGTCGTAAGCTGAAACATCACCCAAACAGTATTCATCTCTCTCTCCTTTAAAAGACAAATCAGTCAAACTATTTATTGTATTATGTAGAAGAATGCATGTATTTATAGAATATGTTTCCAAATTTAACGGCCACCTTTTTCCCTTAAAGAACATAGTAGAAAAGAAAACTACCAAGGCTAAGTGCAGTTGAATGATTTTAGAGCTGTTTTCTGTTATGGTCCCTAGAGCTCAGGTGTCTGTTTTTCTGGAAAGGAACCATTCACTTGATAAGTGAGCTGGAAAGAGAGGCTTTTATTCTCTGTGTGAGTTACAGAAAGGACTAATAGTTAGTAAAGGTGATAAAATTGCAGAGATCAGGTAATGATGCTTTTGGAAGCAAGCAATGTAGGTTGTTAACAGAGCCTACAAGCCTTCGAGATTGATTGTGGGCCAAGCTTGGGAGAAGGTACATCCTATGTAACTGTCATCGTAACTGGAGACATTTAAAAAATGTTTTTTTTAATTGAGATTCATAATAGTTTACATCATTGTGAAATTTCATTTGTATATTATTTCTTGACTGTCACCACATAGGTGCTCCTCTTCACCCCTGTGCCCACCCTCTACCCCCCTTCCCCTGGTAACCACTGAACTATTTTCTTTGTCCATGTGTTTGTTTATATTCCACATATAAGTGAAATCATATGGTGTTTTCTTTCTCAGTCTGGCTTATTTCGCTTAGCGTAATACCCTCCAAGTCCTTGTATATTGTTGCAAATGGGATGATTTTGTCCTTTTTATGGTTGAGTAGTATTCCATTGTGTGTGTATGTGTACACATATATACACACACCACATCTTCTTTATCCAGTCATTGGTCGATGGGCACTTGGATTGTTTCCGTGTCTTGGCTATTGTGAATAGTGCTGCAATGAACACGCAGCTGCATATGTTACTTTGGATTGTTGATTTCAAGTTGTTTGGGTAGATACCCAGTAGTAGGATAGCTGGGTCATACGGTATTTCTATTTTTAGTTTTTTGAGGAATCTCCATACTGTTTTCCATAATGGCTGCACCAGTTTGCATTCCCACCAGCAGTGTATGAGGATTCTCTTTTCTTCATGTCCTCTCCAACATTTGTTGTTTTTGGTCTTGGTAATTACAGCCATTCTGACTGGTGTAAGGTGATATATCTCATTGTAGTTTTGATTTGCATTTCCCTTGATTAGTGATGTTGAGCATCTTTTCATGTGCCTGTTGGCCATCTGTATATCTTCCTTTTAAAAATGTCTGTTCATATCCTCTGCCCATGTTTTGATCGGGTTGTTTTTTGTTGTTGTTGTTGAGTTGTATGAGTTCTTTATATACTTTGTATATCAACCCCTTGTCTGATAAATGATTTGTAAATATTTTCTCCCAGTTGCTGAGTTGTCTTTCCATTTTGTTGATGGTTTCCTGAAGCTTTTTAGTCTGATGTAGTCCCATTTGTTAACTTTTTCTTTTGTTTTCCCTGAGCCGAGTAGACATGGTATTTGAAAAGATGTGGCTAAGACCACTTTGAGACATTTTTGATACAGTCTAGTGTTACTATGCTTTTTTTTTTTGTAACTATGGGTGATAGACTGATAATTGCATTAATGTCATTATAAGGGTTATATTAAAAAAGGAAAAGATAATTTCCTTATGTTTCCCCTCAGTAATGGCAGAATCTGTATCTTGTTCTAGCAAAATATAATGACTCTATTTTGCCTAAAGACAAAATATAATAGAAGTATATGGAAACCTGAAAAGACATCATGTTTTGTGAACGTACTTTCTTAAACATTGAAGTTTAAGTGATTTTAGCTAAAGATTGAGTAAGAATATTTTTGGGAGAGATTTCATGTTTCTAAAACAATATTGTTGTTTTTAATACATTATTTGATTATGTTTACAAGCTTTGTTAATTAACTTCCTTTGATAGCATGATATATTTTTAATGCAGTCTATTTCAAATTGACCAGGTATGTAGAAGCTCTGCTAGTTCCCTAAGGGTTGCGTTGTGTGTGTGTGTGTATGTGTGTGTGTTAAAGGCAAAATCTCCTCATTATGAACCATTGAATGAAGAAATTGTGCAAATCAATAATAACATAAAATCTATTCTTTTTTTCTACAATACCAGATGCGTTTACTGAATTAATTTTTTAGAGTGTGCTCTTGTTTTTTCCTATGGTGTACTGCAGGGCTTTTTCAGTGTTTCTTAGAGGTTCTAAATGCATTGTTTATAGGTCATAATTGCTGCTGATTTGATTCATGTGACGTGGAGGGTGTCTTTGCAGGGTGACTACCATCTGTTTAGAGATGTCTCTTCCATTTTCAGTTGTCTCTACAAATCTGAGATCGGGGTCTCTCAAGATGATATGGCTACTATGTCTTGTCTACTTTTTAAATTGAGAAGACTGACTTTTATGGTATCCCATTATAAATTCTACAAAGATTTGGCCATTTCTTTCTTTCTTTCGTTCATTCATTCCTTTACATTCATATGAATTAATATTGAATAGTATGGATAATATATTTTTGACAGAATAAGTTGATCCAGATGGAAAATTATTGCCTTTAGGCAAAATAGAGACAATAAAATTGTTAAATTAAGGAGGAAAAAATCCAATGTCCTGACAATGATTTCTTGGACAATGACAATCAGAGGTCTAGGAAGATAGTTGAGTTCTTTGACCTTATTTTTTTTATTAATTTATTTTTTTTGTTGAGATTACATTGGTTTATAATATATAAATTTCAGGTATACATCATTACATTTTGACTTCTATACAGAAGTCAAAATACATCATGTTCACTACCAAAAGCCTTTGCCATTGGTCACCATACACATGTGTCCTTTTACCCCTTTCGCCCTCCCCCCTCCTCTCTTCCCCTCTGGTAACCACTAATCTATCTCTGTATTTATGTGTTTGTTGATGTTTTTGAACTTGTTTTTGTGTTATCCACTTGGCTCAGAATTTTATCATTTCATTGTGTTGCTCCTGATCTCTGGAGAGAAAGGATGAAATACTCAGCTTGTTGAATCTCTTAATTCAGAAATATCTTCTGTAGGTTGAAAAGAAATGAACAATCTATAGAAATTTTTTTTAAACTCTGGTAAGATAGGCATTTTAATAATTTAGAGCTCTTTTGATCGATGAATCCGTCATGATTTTATGGCAAAGATGGAGAATATGATTGTGATGTTGTAATATATATCAAAGTTTCTATCATAATGTTTCAGTGTCTCTGAAACATACTAAACAACTCAATAAATGTTGGGTTTTTTTCTTTTTCTTTGAAAGCCTTTTCTTTTGTTGAAAATGTAAAACAAGCATTCCTAGGATAATATATAATTCCTGCAGTTATATTTTCTGTCAATTCATACGAGTACATTTACACTCTAGGACTGAAATGAACTACCAAAAAAGAACGCCTCAGTCCTCAGGCATTGACTCCAAGTTCAGAAGTTCCATGCCTCCCACATACTTTTTCCCTAATTCTTTGAGTGGCTTTAGGGTACTTGTGCAACCAAGTTCTTGTTCTGTGCTCAGGGAGAAAAATATAGAATCTGGAAGTGTCCCCCAAATGACCTAAATGGATTGTTCACCTGTAAGAAATCTATCTTTGAATAGGCATTGATTCTAGTTGATAAGTATCTAAAAATATACTTTTGATTATAGAAATAAAACTTATTTTTTATACTCATATTTTACATTTAGTGTACTTATGCTTTATGTCTGGTGTTGAGGGATGTCTGTGAGCCTTTATTTTTATCTTGTAATGCTTTAGAGATAAGTGCTTTAGTATAACTTAAAAGTAGTACCTAATTTAAAAAAGTGTGTAAGTTACAGTAAGCAATTAAAAAGATGACATCTTTCATGGACTGTTTTGGGTAAAACATTTATGAAACTTTAATTTGTACTTCTATAAAGTCTTGATTCAAGTAAATTAGGGGTCTGTTTGGTAAATAGTGTATGGGAACCTAATGTGTTTTATCTTTGATTTCCTCAGATATTTTTGAAACATGGATGGTAAGTGTTTTGCTGCTGTATGATCCTTGGAAGTTCACAGGCCTCTGTTTTGTTCCTTGTTATATCATCTATCCTCAGTGTATACTTTTTTTTTTTAAAGATTGGCACCTGAGCTAACAACTGTTGCCAATCTTCTTTTTCTCTTTTTTTGTTTTTTTCTCCCCAAATGCCCCCAGTACATAGTTGTATATTTTAGCTGTGAGTCCTTCTAGTTGTGGCATGTGGGATGCCGCCTCAACGTGGCCCGATGAGCGGTACCATGTCCGTGGCCAGGATCCAAATCGGTGAAACCCTGGGCCACCAAAGTGGAGTGCGCGAACATAACCACTCGGCCATGGGGCCAGCCCCTATATTTTTCTTTTTAAGGAGACGCGCACACACACAGACACACACACACAGACACACACACACAGACACACACACACACAGACACATACATTCCTGAACCTTTTACATTCTTGATGGAATGCCAAGACATATGTCTGTTGAATCTAATTTCACTGAAGTGGCATGTGTATTTGTTAATACATTATAATACTGACAAAATAACTTAAAAATTTCCCCAGTTTTATTTGATCATCATTTATTCATGATTTATTATGAGGACCAATTTTTGATGTTAGTAATTAATATTATGTGAATATAAAATCTGATATTATTTTAACATTGTGCAGAGCAGGAAAATGCAAAAGCTGTTGATCCTGTCTGGCCCCAGTTTGAGGTCACTTCGCTTCAGTTATCTCCTATGATAATGAGTCATAAATGGTCCCTGTTTTTATTCTCCATCTTTACAGTGGTTGCTACCATTAATATAAAACATTTCCAGTTTTCACCATGAGTTTTGTGTATCAGATTTTTATGAAATGCTAAAGGACGTTACTGATAGCCCCCAGGAGATTCAGTTCCTTCTTTGTGTATCACACTTCCTGCCTAGGAGCTAGTGGACTGTGGAAACAATGACTAACATGGAGCACTGTTTTAAGATACAGTATGCAGAATTCCCAGACATCAATTTAAAAATAAATTATGCTCATGAAAAGTATGTAGGGCATGTTTCTGTTAAAAAAAAAAGCCCTGGGAAAAAATCCGAATTGAATTGAGAAGATGGAGTATCATGTAAAGGATGACTCAGTCAAAGAACAGATATTTGTTATTCTTTTATCTTTAGTTAGGCACTTAATTTTTAAAAAATTGTCTTTAGGTATTTAACATGTTGAAAAGCTGATGCATTTGTTTAACATAAATAATACATAGATCATAAAGAGAAATGTTTCAGAGATGTTTTATTATTTAAACAAAAAAGTCAATAATAGTAATTTAATTAATAATAAGTACTGCTAACTCCTGACATTTTACCATTTCAGGGTGCCCTCAGACATGAAGTATTGGTAATAGGTTGCTGAGAGGTTCACATATTTCATGTCTGAGAAAACTGAGGTACAGTGTTGCTTAAAGCAAGATCAAAAAGTAGATCTTGCTCTAATTCCAGTGATTTTCCCACTTTATACATTTTTCACAGTTGATGTATGGCAGAGTAAATGTGCCTTTTTAAAGGACAGAGTCCATATTTTCTTGGAAATAATAAAAGCTTTCAAAGGAGAAAGGTTGTTAGAAGTGTGTCACCTCTTGCTGACATCTTTTAAAGTTTCAGCAGTGAACTCTTTCCTAGCTGTTGTCCTTGTGTTTTAGGAATGCTGCCACCAGTGGGTAGCAGCGTAAGATAAATGTCTATTCTGAATGGTTTGTGCATTTTCTGAGATTCAAGAAGTTGCTTCCTACTCAAGTGTATCCATTTATTCACTCAACAAACATTGCTAGGCACTATAATTAACAATGAAGATTTTTTTTTTTTTGAGGAAGATTAGCCCTGAGCTAACATCTGCTGCCAATCCTCCTCTTTTTGCTGAGGAAGGCTGGCCCTGCGCTAACATCCGTGCCCATCTTCCTCTACTTTATACGTGGGACGCCTACCACAGCATGGCCTGCCAAGCAGTGCCGTGTCCACACCCGGGCGCAAACCAGCAAACCCCAGGCCGCCAAAGCAGAACATGTGAACTTAACCAATGCGCCACTGGGCCAGCCCCCAACAATGAAATTTTTATTATTTATTTTTATAATGCCTTTTTATTCAAAAGTAAAATTTAGATAAACTTTGTGTAAATGCCATCTAATGTTACAAATTTAAGAACAGAAATATAATTTATTCTAACCAATCTATTATTATTCTTTTAGCCAGTCATTCTGACCCTAATTATATGTATAGTTCCTGGTTACTGTATTTAATCTTAATGTATGTTAAGACTAATTGGACCCTTAGGTGGTAGATTTCACAGCTTTTGGGCTTTTAGGCTTACTTCACATATAAAATGAAATGCCTTTTTTTTTTCTGTATTGAATGTTTTTCATAGTGAGGTTGCCCACTTTTGCAACAGTGATGAAATGTATCAAGTAGAAAGTAAAAATCATCAGTAATTCTGCCAGAGATATCCACTGTATGCTTTCTTCTTTCTCCTTTTTGCTGAGGAAGATTAGTCCTGAGCTAACATCCATGCTAGTCTTCCTCTATTTTTCACTGCATGGGCTGACAGCACAGCATGGCCATGAGCAGAATGGGCTGGATCAGTGCCCAGGAACCAAACTGGGCTGCTGAACTGGAATGTGCTGAAATTAACCACTAGGCCACTGTGGCTGGCCTTCACTATATACTTTTTAAAAGTGTTTTATATTTTATTTTATTTTAAAAATTTACTTAAAATTTTTAAAATTGTGGTAAAATATACATAATATAAAATTTACCATCTTAACTAGTTTTTAAGTGTACAGCTCAGTAGTGTTAAGTACATTCACATTGTTGTGCAACCAGTCCTCAGAACTCTTTTCATCTTGCTGAAGCACCATACCCGTTAAACAACTCCCATTTTCCCCTCCCCTCAGCCTCTGGCAACCACCCTTCTACTTTCTGTCTATGAATATGTCTATTCTAGGTATCTCACATAAGTGGAATCATACTGTATTTGTCTTTCTGTGACTGGCTTATTTCACTTAGTGTAATATCCTCCAGGTTCAGCCATATTGTAGCATGTGTCAGAATTTCTTTCCTTTTTTCCACTGATTGCTTTTCAAAAAAACTCCAAAATGCTATCATATTATTCCTATTTCTTTGTAAATTATTTTTTTTCAAACCTATCAATGTGTGGCAGATGTCTTCCCAAAGACATCAATATTTATAGACCATTATGTATATATCATTTCTATTGCTGCCAACAACAGCATCCCGGTTCTACAGATGGGAAAGTGAGGCTTAGAGGTGAATAGCTTTCAGTTTATAAGGATTGATGGCAGGGGCTAAATCCAGGGCTGCCTGATTCTAGAGTCAGACTGCAGTGTGGTTCCTGTAGGTCAAGGATGCGATTATTGTGGAGGACTGAAGCAATTTTGAAGACGAATTCTGTGGTAGCTGAAGGAGCTGACTGTAGGCTCTCGTTCTGAGGAAGCTCCACAGCTTGCATTTTACAGCTGCAGCAGGTGCAAAGGTCTGTCTCTAGAAACAGCTTCCAGGCATTCTACTGCATTACATTTTGTCTTGAGTCAGTTATATCTGTGTTAAGACTGGATTCTTTCTAAGAGGTCAGCAGTTGTCCTGATCAGAAATCTATTTTCAATGGCCTTTCAAAAAGCTGGAGATAAAAGAGCAGAGAGGAAATTATCTTCCTCTTAGTTTAAGGATAATGAAAAGTGGTAAGTGCTGAAACTCTCAGTGGGCTAGCTCAGATATCATGATAAGTGTAGCTCGTTACAAGCCTTTTAGAGCAAGAAAAGACCACAGAAATAATCTAAATCTATTTCTTAATTTCATACATGAAGTACTGATCTGAAATGGCTAACCAAAGTAGTTAACTGTGCCGTTAGGAGTGAAATCGAAGTTTCTTGTTTTCGAGAATTGTCTGTCAGCTGTCGTTGGTGAACAGGGCCAGATCTTCTCATAGCAAACTGACTTTTACTTGCATTTTGTACTACGAGTGTACTTTGTATAAAGTTTCCTGGCTGATAGTATAATTGAGAAGATTTGGAAATCTTAACCAGCGATTTCCATTTTCATAGAATTCTTGAGGGCTAGAGATGTCTGTGGGTTGGAAATGTTTTTATTACCCTGTGAAAGTAGTTGACTTCTCACAAGTCGATTTAGCATTTACCACTGATTCTAATGTGATAGGGAGTGAACAAAGTCATGTGGGCTGTCAAGACTAAGTGTTGCTCATAGTATCGTTAGAAATAAAGAGAGCTGTCGGGGAAGTTTTCTTGAATTCCCAGCCTTGATCCATCAAGCAGTTGTTGGGGCGAATCCATTACCATTGTGAGTCATGTCAGAGGCAGAGATCTAAATGAAGATCAGAGCTCTTTCAGAGAAAGCTTAGATCAACTACAGTAAAGATTGTAGAACAGGATAGGCAAACCTGTTTTTGTGTGGCTTGCAAAATAACAATGCGTTTTTTTTTAAATATTTTTAAATGGTTGAAAAAATTCAAAAGAAGAAAAATATTTCATGATACATGAAAATTATAAGAAATCCAATTTTACAGTCTAAAAATAAAGTTTTATTGGAACATAGCTGTACTCATTCATTCACGTATTGTTTGTGGTTACTTTTGCACTAAAGTGGCAGAGTTGAGTAGTTGTGGTAGGTACTGGATGGTCCCACAAAGTCTAAAATATTTACTGTTGGGTCCTTTATAGAAGTGTGCTGACCCCTGTTACAGAACATCAAGAATGATTTGTATTTTTGAGTACCATGGAAATTTGTGACTTTCTTTACTTACCAAGAACTCTAGCTGAATACTTCCAGATTTCTTGAAGAATTTTTCCACTGTTTTTTTTTGCCTCTGGGACAACTATAATAGTCCATTCATGACTATTTTTCTTGACTTCCTTTGCTTATTTTCTAGTGGTTCCTTTTGCCAGCCAGGTGAACAGACCAAAACCACACAGGAAGGTCTGTGGTCTGCCTAAAGAAGCTTTCTACAGAGGGATATGTCTGGCTTGGGTACCTCTCTGTGGTAGAAACCTGGATTTTGATTGTGATCTTTCCACTAGAGCTTTGATTCGAATGTATATAATTTTATATACATTTTATAAAATGACACTCACTTTCAAAGTGTAAAATGAATAAACATGTTTCTTGTTAGATCCATATTTGTGGGAAGAAAATCTTAAATCTTTCATGTTTTTACCAGGCATTTTAATAACTTTAATCCTATTTCTCATGGCTTAATTTTCCATCAAGATTAATTGATATATATTCTTTGTTATTGGTTGCCCTTAAACATTTAAACCAATGTCTCTTTTTACAGTCATCTTCTGACAGAGGAAAAACATCAGTGGTTGAGAGACTATACTCCACCTCTTATAAAAGTTATTTCCCCCCTCTTTCCAGCTGTGGTTACTGGATGTCAGTTCTCTTGTGGCTCATGTAAGAAAGAAGTGGCCCTGCTACTTTATAAGAAGTCTGAGTTTGCCGCCGCTTAGAGCTTTCGATCCTGCCACCATTACCACCGTTCTTTTACAGCATAACGAACAGGGGTTGTCTG
Source organism: Equus asinus (assembly GCF_041296235.1). Lineage (NCBI taxonomy): Eukaryota > Metazoa > Chordata > Mammalia > Perissodactyla > Equidae > Equus > Equus asinus. The sequence continues at coordinate 173,748,492 of NC_091790.1, forward strand.
TCTAGAGAGAGCCCTTATCTGAAGGTTTGGAGTTTGGTAAAGTAGATCTTCTATCAAGTTGCACCATGCTTTGGTCATAATTGTGCTTTTGTGCTTTCTGGGGATGATTCTCAACTTTGCTTTGGAGCATGCATAGCGCTGGGCTAGGTCGTGGTATTGAGTTGAGCATTTGAGTTCCCTTCTTATTTCATAGGGCTCTTTTGTTACCTGGTTGGTCCTTGATGCTCCTCTGTCTTAGCTTATAAGTTTGGAGGTGTGGGGGTTAGAGCTCACTCATGGGAGGAGGTGGGCTCACTCTGTTAGAATCTTCTTCATTCAGAGAATCCTTTTTGCTGTGGAGTCTTCTCACATTATGGGATAGCGGTCTTGGAGCTCTGTAAGCAAAGCCAATGAAGGATGACAGAATGTGAAAGGAAAAGCTGAGGCAACTGCAGGCTGGAGTGGGTGGTCAGAAGCCTGGGAGAACAGCAACATCTTAGGTAAAGTTTGTTCTGATTTCAGAGTAAGGGGAAGTTGGGATGAGGCATAACATTAAGGCCTTTTGACTTAACTCTGAGTTGTTGGTAAGGAGGGTGAGAATAGAGACTGGGGGGAAACCCCCTTTTTACCATTTCTGAAATGTGGAAAAACAGGGTGAGCATTTATAATCTAATTCTAAGGTTTTAGAATGTGCAACAAAGTGAGTTATTATATGAGTAATAAATATGATGTAAGATATTATGGTAAAGTTATGGTTTTTGGGTTTAAGAAGGAAGAGTGAAGTGGGAACCGTGCTCATTCTCCTTCTCTGGGGAGGGTGGAGGGCTGTGGACTCACACACGGGAACTGCTCCAGATAGGAAAGGAAGCCTGAAAGGGAGAGAGAGGAGAGCAGTGTCTCAGCTCCTGAGCTGTCATCTACAGAAAACTCAGCACTCCCTGTCTAGGCTATCTCAGTCATGTCCTGGAAGGAGGGTCTCCTTCAGAAGCTTTATTGCTGACACCCAGGCCTCATTGTCCTAATAGGAGTGACTACCAGGCCGTGAGCACTCCAGTAAGCAGGGCCCTCAACAGTTATTTCTATGTGTGTGTTGTGAATGTTTGTATTTCTCTCCTCACCCCTAGGCTGAGTAGAATAACTAGGGCTGTGTCTAGAGAGGAAAGTGTGCCTGTAAACAGTTGGATGCTCCCTCGGAGCATCAGCCGTTCAAGGTAAATGCACTGGATTTATACCCTGGCTCCCTGCTTTCCCACCCTTGAGGTGTGGCTGTTCCTAAAGCCCCAGGAGGATGGAAGAGGGGGTGGTGTGGGCTAGAGGAGGAGGAGCAGCTACCTGCAGGGAGTTACTTGAGTTTCCTCATCCGGCTGTAATTGGTATAAAGTAGAATCCTAGATCATTAGAGTTGAACTAGAGTTTAGTGATCATCCAGTTCAACTTCCTTGTTTTACCAGTGAGGAAATGGACACCTATGGAGGGTCCAGGACTTAGATCAGAGGGGAATGAGTAGCAGTCTTAAGGCTAGACCTCAGGTCTCTCTCTTTTTTTTTTTTTTTTTTTGAGGAAGATTAGCCCTGAGCTAACATCTGTTGCCAATCCTCCGCTTTTTGCTGAGGAAGATTGGCCCTGAGCTAACATCTATGCCCACCTTCCTCTATTTTATATATGAGACACCTGCCACAGCATGGCTTGATAAGCAGTGCATAGGTCTGTGCTCAGGATCTGAACTGGTGCCTGCCGAAGCAGAGCACGCGAACTTAACCGCTGCGCCACCTGGCGGGCCCCTAGACCTCAGGTCTCTTGGTTCAGTAACTCTACTTCTTTCAGCCTGGACTGTGGAGGGTTAAATTGTCTCAGGAACCTGGGATGGGGTTCAAGGGTGCTGCTGAGTAGTTAGCTACAGTTAGGGTAGTGGTCCCTGGCCCATAGGCTAGAACAGGTGACCTGAGCAGAATCTCTGACTCTGGTAACTTATTACTACGTATTGGGGGGGACTGTGATGTGCTTGTTGCTGGGGATGGGGGTGCATCTGGGCGTGCTTTGCTGAGGGTGAGATGGAGATAGAAAGATTGTTGGAGAAGACGGTAGGGGGATCTAGTTGAAGGCTCCCCTTCTGAGTGAGCTTTGAAGTTACAGTCAGAGGAACCTGCTCAAACTCTTGAGGCCGGGCAAGTAGTATCTACTGTGACATTTGGAGAACTGAAAAGTAGAGGGGGACAGACTTAGCGGTTGCTGGGAGTGTGGGGAGTAGTACAGGTCCTTTTATGGTTACAGCTTTCTGTACTTATTTCTGCCTAACTGGCTAATGCAACTCACATTTTAAGCTCTCACAATGACTTTAAACATTATCCCTTTCATTCTATTTCTCTAATTTTTCCGTATGTTAAAATTGAACATAGACTATAAAAAACCGGAATTTTTATAAACTCTAAACTAAAATATTTGGCAAACTGCAGGACTGGTTTTACTGGAAAGAATGAGCCTAGCTTTTGGAATTGATTTTTCTTGTTTTGCTCCCATTTATGTGATCGCCTGCTCTATAGAGGCGGTGTCGTGCAGAGATTAAGCACAAGGAGCCTGAGCTCTGCTACTTGGGTGAATCCTGGCTCTGCTATGTATAGTGTGTGACCTTAGTTAAGTTAAATAATTTAACATCTGTAAAATGAGGCTAATACCTTAGAAGGTTGTTGTGAGGGTTAAATAAGTTAATACATGAGTTGGAACAATGCCTGGTCCACATTGCTGTTTACATATTAGCTGTTATCGTGGCCCTGGGATTGATCTAGGCCCTTTGTCACTTAATTTATGAGCAAACTGAGGCTCAGAGAGATTTAAAAACTTGCTTAAGATCTTCAAGCTAGTAAGTGGCTAAAGTATGACTTGAACTTTCTCTGTCTGACTCAAAGCCTGGCTCTTAACTGCTCTGCTGGTTTTTTTTTTTTTTTTTTGAGGAAGATTAGCCCTGAGCTAACTGCTGCCAATCCTCCTCTTTTCACTGAGGAAGACTGGCCCTGAGCTAACGTCCATGCCCATCTTCCTCTGCTTTCTATGTGGGACACCTACCACAGCATGGCTTGCCAAGCAATGCCGTGTCCGCACCCAGGATCCCAGCCAGTGAACCCCAGGCCGCTGAAGCAGAACGTGCACACTTACCCTGTGCACCACCTGGCCAGCCCTCTGCTGGCTTTCTGAGGTGTGGCAAATCACTTGATTGGAGATTGTAGGTTTTCTGGCTATCCACTCATCTATCCATCTATCTTATACTTTCTAATTTGGATTTTTTCATTATGTTCTCATTTTGTTAATAGAATATCTGTGACTTAAACAAGAATTATAAAATATAAAGAAGGATAAAAATAGAACAATTGCTTTTAAAATAATGCAACTCAAATAATTAGACAAGAACTTTAAAAATCCATGCTAAGAGTAGTAAATTGTGAAAGGCATAAAATGTCGTTTCATATGACATCTGATAATGGCTATCAGTGTTTCCACACACTTGTAAGTTGTGTGGAAATTAAGACAGTTATTCTTAGGCATTTTGAGCTTACCATTTTAAAACAGTCATGGCATTGATGTTTTAACCATTTATACATCTTAATTACCAGGAAGAAACTATATCAAATTTTTATAGCTCGTGGAAAGCTTCCCAGTCTGTACTCTAGATTAAGATAAAGAGAATTAGGGCCCAAGAAGTGAGACAGGTCTGCTTAGCAACAGTGACAGGTGAGGTTGATGAGAATTAACAGCGTTTGACTGTTAGCAGAATGGTGGTGTAATGGGATCTGCTTATGGAAATGCAATGCTGACTAGATGGCTGAGGGAGTGATGCTTTCTCTTTTATTTTGTAAAATTATCAGGGAGATCTGTTAAATGATGCTATTGAGCCCAGAATTTTTATTTATTTATTTTGATGTCTAAATCATTGTAATTTTAACTAAAATCTTCACAGGCTGAAGATTATTACTAGTAATATTAAAACTTTTGTTACTCTTGTGGATAGTACCTTTTTTCATAATATTTTCTAGTTAGTTATTAATTAGCTATAAGAAAGCATTTCTTTTCATAGTTGTCATATAATGTCACATTTTTTTCTGTCATCAGTTCTAGTGCTTTTCTTTTTTTCCCATATATATTTCACTTTATTTTTTTCATATACATCATAATATATTTCGAATTCTGTGTAGATCATCTCATGTTCACCACCCACAGACTAATTATAATCCAGCACCACACGTGTGTGCCTAATCGCCCCTTTCACCCTCCTCCGTCCCCCGTTCCCCTGAGCCCAGAATTTTTAGATTTCTGTACTAAACATACTTTTGATATTGTATTGAAAATTAGAATTATATTTTATAGTATTGTCAACTTTGTAATTATCTTAAGACGAAACTTATTCAGTGGAAAGGAAAGTAGTGAAATAAAAGCAAAACAAACATCCCACTACTCCAACAAAACCACTCTGAACAACCAATACCTGCACTTTGGGAAAATATTTAATATATCTCTAAATTGGAAATTGTCCAACTATTCAGGTTGCTCAAAAAAAAAAAAAAGAAAGCTGATAAGAATTTTTAAAATTTATTTACTGGGCAAGGTAAAGAATTGTTGTATCGAGATGAAGTAGCCATTGGTAAAGTTTATTTAAAGTTTTAGCCAGGACACACTCAAGATTAAAACAATTGTCAATATAGGAAAAGATGGCTCAGAGTACATGGCAGTGTGACATTAAAGATTACGCCAGGGGCTGGCCCTGTGGCACAGGGGTTAATTGCGCATGTTCCTCTTCGGCGGCCTGGGGTTCGCAGGTTCGGATCCCGGGTGCAGACATGGCACTGCTTGACAAGCCATGCTGTGGTAGGCGTCCCACGTATAAAGTAGAGGAAGATGGGCATGGATGTTAGCTCAGGGCCAGTCTTCCTCAGCAAAAAGAGGAGGATTGGCAGCAGATGTTAGCTCAGGGCTAATCTTCCTCACACACACAAAAAAAGATTACACCAGATAGAGTGTGTCTCAGGAATGACCATATGGCCTTTCTGTCTGATGTCAGTTTCAGGACTCAGACAAATGAGTTGGTTTTAGATATGCTTTAAAGGATTGTTCTTTCATCACCTTTATTAGGTTTGTTTACAAGTTGATCAACTGTATTTCAAATGGATCAAATCTGCATCCTATCAAATGAATTAACATAATGACAAAATTGTATTCTTCCTAAAAATTTGTATGCTGATTCCTTTCAGGTTCTGTGGGTTTGTAACATTGAGTACTACACTAGAATGAAGTATAGGTATCTTGTGTTCTTTTTATTTGGAGAAAGAAAAGAATTTATCTTTTTCCTAGTTTTAAGCTGATAATACAGGAATGAAATGGGAAGAAATAACGGTTCTTTTTTAAGAGAGACTTTTCCAAGGATGATTTTAAAAGAACAGGCAAAGGAGAGCAGAGCCACAGCCTTGCAGCTTGAGTCGAGATAAGCAGAAGTGTGCGTGTGCTGAGTGTCACATGGCAGGAGGCTTTCCCCGGAGCAGTTTGCCTGTCCTAGGAGCTGTTTCATTTTGTGTCTGATAGAGTTGTACTTTGGAAGGTACCCGGTTCCCTGCCTGTTGCTTTGTTATGGATTATACAGGTAAATTAAATTTAAAATATTTTCCAGCCATATAGAATTACTTAAAATATAATATTTTGAATTTATATTTTAAAAATTATGTTGGTTGTGTTTATACCTTAAAAAATATTATGCATGTATTTATTCCCGAGTATGTATGAATTTGTTGTATACAAATTGTGATTAATTTAGGATAAGCACTTAAGGAAATTTCTCAGACATACCCTTGTTGTTTTTTCTATTTCAGTTTGAGTCATACTCAAACAGACTTAAAATAAACTGCAACCTATAATTGATGCACATTTTCCCTCTCTGGGCCAGAAGGTTTAGAGTACAAACATCTGAGTTCAGATTATGCCACTCAGAGAATAAAATACACCTACCGTGTACAGACAGCTTCTGGTTTCTGTAAAACGTTGGCGTTGTGGCAGTTTTGTGCATGTGTATGGCCCAGTCTTTTAGAAGAAGTTAACTTAGTGAAGTGAATTGGAGAATTTCAGTTTTTATCCTAAATTTTCTGAGTGTTAAAGTGTCCAGATTTTTCTGATGGATGACTAGCCTCTTCCATTTTTGAGCTGCATAGCCTTGTTCTCGATGTTCAGTTTCACTGAATTGTGAATTGGTACAGGTTCAGGAACAAAGTGAAGGTTAGACTAACCGTGGGTGGTGGCTGCTCGATGAGTAAGTGGGGGATTCCCTTACATTAGACGGGGCTAAGGTGGGTTGGGAGTTGAGGTGGTGATAAGGAGGTAAGGACGGGAGTCTTTGTCCCAAATTTGTGCAACTAATTAAAAATTATATTACCCAAAATTTGAACTTCTGGGTAATGGCGACACTATTTTCTGACAGATTCCTTTTAAACTAGAGAACAAAAGCTTTGGGAGATTTTCCTCCACAGCAGAGACCACTTTCCATAACCAGTATCATGACAAAATCCCAGTTAGTGTGTGTTTAGATTAAGCTCTACTTGCATATTTTCTATAAATGATCCTTTTTAATATATGAATGGACCTTTGGCAAGACAGCTAATTATGGTGTGCAAATCAAATTTTTGTGGGGAAATCGATAATTTAAAATGCAACTTTTAGGAGCTTGCTACGTAGAGGACTTCTGTAGTGAATATTTTTGAAGATAAAACATTTTGAAATAACTAATTGCCCCAAATATGTTTTTTTCTATAGATCCATTTTTTTCCTATTTTAGTTCATTTAAAGCAAGTATACCAGCATCTCTCTCTCTGTCTCTGTGTATTTTGCATTTCTCTTTTTCATAAGATAAGATTAGTGTACCAAAATTTTTGTTCCAGGCCTCTGAAATAAAATATACTTGTCTTTTAGAAGGCTCACTGTATGTCTGGTACTATGTTGAAGCAGAAAGGAACACACTTTATGGCCATTTGCAAAGAAATCAAATTTCTAAACTCCTTCCAGGCAGCTTTGGTATGAGTATGCTTTTAATTATAAATTTGTACCTTTTGCCAAAGAACAGAACCATTGATTCTTTCATTTTGCAATAGTTTATATATTGCCATTAAAACACTTCTCTGTTGTTTTTAAGTAATGCTTTATAAACATATGGATGATAGTCTAAAAGACAAACAACTTTAGAGGCTGGCCCTGTGGCCAACTGGTTAGGTTTCTGTGCTCTGCTTTGGCGGCCTGGCGTTTGCCAGTTTGGATCCTAAGCATCGACCTAGCACCCCTCGTGCTGAGGCAGCATCCTACACAGAAGAACTAGAGGAACCTACAACTAGGATATACAACTATGTGCTGGGCAGCTTTGAGGAGAAAAAAAAAGGAAGAGATTGGCAACAGATGCTAGCTCAGGGCCAGTCTTCCTCACCAAAAAAACAAAAAAAGGAGAGAGAGAACTTTAATATGCTAAATAGACGTAAAGAGGAATACTAAGAAAATAAAACTTTAATGTGAAAAAAGGGGATGGCTCCAGAGAAATTCCAGATATGACACTTTTAAAATTAGTTATTATGTATTGTCTAGAGAGAATATGTGGTTTAAATTTTTACTACATTGATACATTAATTAAATCAGTTGTCTGATGTGGTAGAACTATTTTGAATGTTATTTTCTATGGTGATTTTTATAAACATTTACATATTTGCAAATATAGGTATATTTAGTCTATTAAACTTTGAAGAGAAGAATGCATATGTCTTCAGTTCATGGGAGAGTGAATTCTTTTGGATTAGAAAAGAATTTATTTTGCTGTCAGCACAGTTCAGCACAAGCACTTTTGTGCTAATGACATCATCGTAGCACTGAAGGGGATATCTTCAGTAGAAAATTGATTCTTAATTCAAGAATAGTTTTATTTTGGGGGCCAGCCTGGTGGTGCAGCAGTTAAGTGCACACGTTCTGCTTCGCTGGCCCGGGGTTCGCCGGTTTGGATCCCAGGTGCGGACATGGCACCACTTGGCACACCATGCTGTGGTAGGCATCCCACATATAAAGTAGAAGAAGATGGGCACGGATGTTAGCTCAGGGCCAGTCTTCCTCGGCAAAAAGAGGAGGATTGGCAGCAGTTAGCTCAGGGCTAATCTTCCTCAAAAAAAAAAAAAGAAAAAAAAAGAAAAAAAGAAAAATATAAAAAAATATATTAAAAAAAAGAATAGATTTATTTTAACTTTTTTTCTGGAGTGCTCTTTTTTCTGTGTGATTTCCATGTTTCCCATTTGGTTTCTGCTCAGTTTTTTCAGGTCTCTGTTGAAATGTCACCTTTTTAGGATGGTATTACTTGACAATTTTACTTAAAATGACCCTCCCATTTAGCCACTCCTCATACTCTAATTCCCCTTGTCTTTCTTTATGACACATACCGCCACCTGCCTGTCTCACCCACTGGAATATAAGCTCCATAAAGGAGGGTGTTTGTTCATGGCTATACCTCTAGAGTGCAAAACCTTAGTCTCCCAGGAAATGGTTGTTGAGTGAATTTATGAATGGGATTTCCTCTAAAAGTGGCCATTGACCGACTTTAAAATTTTCACTATTATCTTTTTTTTATCAATAGCATTCTAATTTAACAATACTTATTTTGATGACTAAATAATTTTGAATATTGATCTTTTCTTTCATTGCTAATTTTATGCTGAAATTAACGATACTCTCTCTTCTAATGGAAGGGCAAGGTGGTAGGCAGGCAGGCATAATTAGAATTGATAATCCAAAGATCACTTTGGTTTTGGAATGTATCATGTGATTCTTTTGGAGGGGCAGGGGGTACATCAGATCAATTTTATTCTTCCTTCATTTTCCTTTGTTACATTTTCCTTTGGCAACACATAAAAATTTGTCTTCATTCTCTGAGCTCGCGCCAGCTGCCTGGAGGAGAGAACTGGAGCGAACTAAATTTTTGGAAACTGTTTTGTCAAAGATGGATCTACAGTGATACGGATCCCAGCCTTCTAAAGTGTTTAGAAATACCTGAGGCCTCCAGAGGTTATAGAGACCTTAATAGGAGTCAGAGGTTGTCATTTGTGTCCAGTTTTGATCAAAAGTGAGGTACCTAATGTTTTTAACATGAGGATCCTGTTATAGTTATCTAAAAAGTAGATTTCCTGAAAAATATTGTAGCCCTTAGTTTACTCTTAGAAGTCTGAGCCAAGAAATAAATATAGGCACTCAGGAAAATGCATTTATATATGCATATGTACACTTTGGTGTACGAGCATAAGAAGGAGCTACGTCAGCGAGTCGGCAGAGCAGTTATCGCGTGTCGTCTGAGGCCTCTGGTGCAAAATCGCTCTTACCCACGGGTCGGTTTTCATTCTGATTTTTCTCTTGCCTTTCTGATGGCCACCTCCATCCACCATTTGTGTGGATTATTCATGTGCAACATCTCGGATATAATTTAAAATAGATCTTATGTAAGATAATATTCTGGTTTCAATCCTTTTGAAGTGTGCTGCCCTTTCCCACTTCCTACAGTTCTATCTCAACCCCATTATTGATATTCTTCACTGGTTGTTGACCTGGCCAATTATTTTGGGAAGGATGTGTTTTCCTTAATTTCTGCAATTTTCAGTATAGTCTTTTCTGTCATTCTTTGGTTTTCTCTGTCGACTTTTCTCTTTTAAGGACTTTTTTCTCCACATTTTCCTTTGGTTTCTATTTTCATTTCATTTTACTTGAATCCTTAAAATATAACTTTGGTAATTATTCATTTTTCAAGAGGTTTTATGGAAGAGTAGTTAAGAGCATATGCTTTGGAAACAGATTACCTGTGTTGGAATCCCAGCTTATTATTTACTACCTGTGTGACCTGGGCAAATTATTCCATCATCTATAAAATGTGGATAACTATGGTAACCCTCCTAAGGTTGTTATGAAAATTAGATAAGTTAATATATAAAATTCCTGGAATATTACCTGGCAGATAGTAAATATTCAATAAATATTAGTTATTCTTATTCTTTCCTACAACAAAATATTTCTTCTTTATCTCATGTAGCTTCATTGCACTTTTTTCACAATGGTTCAGCATTTTCAGTAAGATAAAGGTTAAGTTACCTTGAATAAATCATGCTATATCCATACAATGGAATATTACGCACCCATTAAAAGGATGGGATGGATCTATATACTGACCAGAAAAGCTGTTAATGATATTTTTAGATGGTAATTGGCAGTGCCACATTTATATCAGAATTTAATGTTTAAAAACTGTATTATATAAAGTCACGTCTTTGTAAACATGAGAAAATGTGGGAAAAAGTATGTACCTTGGATGAATGGATGGAGAAGAAACTTGAGCTCTTGAATTTCCTACTTTATATGATTTAAAAAGTGTGGAATTATGGGAATATACATGTATACATGTATTTTGTGCATTTCAGTATTTTTAATACATTAAAACCAAACTTCTTGGGGCTGGCCTGGTCGTGTAGTGGTTAAGTTTGTGTACTCTGCTTGGGCAGCCTGGGGTTCACGAGTTCAGATCCTGGGCATGGACCTACACACCGCTTGTCAAGCCATGCTGTGGCAGCATCCCACATAGAAAATAGAGGAAGATTGGCACAGATGTTATCTCAGTGACAATCTTCCTCAAACAAAAAGAGGAAGATTGGGAACAGATGTTAGCTCAGGGCCGATCTTCCTCACCAAAATAAAAGCAAACACAAAACAAAACAAAACAAACCAACCTACCAAACTTCTTTCTTTGCTTGTGTTGGATAGGCATTTTAGTGAAAGTCTGTACACTTCCAGCTTTTTTTAAAAAACCAGATTTCTAAGAGTAAAGGTAATGCAGGAAGACTTTTGTCAAGTGAATGAAGAGACAAAATAGTAATATCTTCAATTAGTTCTTTGTGTGGGTAAATTAAAAAGAAATGTGTGTGTTGGTCATAGATGCTCACCTGCACACAGATGTACATGACTGAGTTACCCTGGAAAAGGACAGGAATTCCATAAGGCAAAATGAAGAAAAATAAGGCAAAGGAATAGGATAGAAGAAGTATATGTATGTAAATATATTCCTAGATTAGTGTTTTTCACATTTGAATAGTAGTTGCAAAATAACTAATAATGTAATTGCTAACATTTGAGTGCCCGCTGTGTGCCAAGCAGTGTTCTAAGCACTCATATTCTTTTACTGTTACATTTGTGTGTGTATTTATACATCCAGAATGTGTGTGTAATAGTATACATATTTTCACACTTTTGTGATTGATTGTACATTCTAGATCTGTGAGTCTACCATAAGCCTAGAGAAAAAATGAGTTCTGTAGTTATTTTTAAAGGTAGGTTATTTTTTTCATTTCCGATATCCTTAATTCCCTTGGAAAGTTCAACTGACTGCATAAAACTAAGAAGCCTGATCTGCATGATATCTTTGTGGTTAGTTGCTAAAAAGCCAATATTTAAATTTCTTGGAGGTCTCTTTTAGTGCCTGGTTTCACAGGATGGAGATCTCATCAGGAGGTTGAATATATATGTGGCTCTTGGTCTTGTGTGTTTTGTGACAAAGGAATTCCCCTTTGAATCGCTTGCTCCCCCGAAGCCCCTGGAGCCTCTGGCTCAAGCAGCGCAGTCGGTCTGTGCAGTGTCTCTGACGTCATCAGTGTATGCATAAGCCCTGCTATTGTCTTACTGCTCCAACAGGGCTGGGGATTGCAGTATCCGCTGTTGCTGCTGCTCCCAGTCCTGCTCCTGCTCCTACCTACTTCTGCCTCACTGCATCCCAGAAGTCTCACCTCGGCCTGCCTTTCCCTATTGGATTTTCAAAAGCAGCTCTTCGGTTTTTGGTGCTGTAGGAGACCTTGCTTTTCAGTCACACGGGAGAACACTGAAGCTTGTAAGAGGAGAATCTGGCAGCTGGACACAGCTTGGACTGCATTGTCTGTCTTCATGACCCCTGTTGTGTAGCGGCTCATCTCTTCACTCTCACGCGTACTCTCTCCTTGATTTTTCTTTCTTCCTTTTTTTTTCTTTTTCTTTCTTCTAATTTTTTAAAAGCAGCCTCTGGAGCCAGCCATGTTTGGCACTGAATCTTCATGTAAGTAAATGGACTCCACTTCTTTGCTATTTAGAAATCTGCTTGCTGTCATGGTTTCATTGGCTTGGAGTTCATATCACTTTGCCTTAGGTCATTAACAGCCTTTGTATTTTGGCTCTAATTACAAAGGAATTGGTCTCAGGGAAGGGACTCCCCCTTAACTGGGTTATTCATCCTTAAGGCCAGGGATGTCAATGTGGTCAAAACCAGGCCTCCAAGAGGGAGGAAGGAAGACAGGAATCCAGGCAGCCTCCCTAGAATGTGTTAATTGATAGGATCGAGTCTGTCACTGATCTATTGTTGTGGGTTCTGTAATGGTCCTTAAACCCTAAAATAGATACTGGGAGGATCTCAGATGATAGTGTTTATTGAAAGGAAAGAAGAGCTTTAAATTTTTTTATTTAAAAGGAGAAAAAGGTATCATTAGACCCTCTTCCTCCATATTTTTACAGAAACATAGGAGTGGACGTTGTATGTAGGATATGTGAATTTCTTCTTTAAATAAGAAATAAGCTTTATTTTTAAAGATGAATTTTTCTTCTTTTTACACAATGGCTTCAATTTTGATATGCTGGCTAGCATTACAGTCCAGCAGCATCATATCTATCTTAAAACTTATACAATGAAATTGCTTTGGTGCAGAGCAGGCCCTGCACAATGGGCTGGGCTGGATGGCACTTGTAGACAGCTAAAATTGGTATTTGAAAAATGATTACCAGCCTAAGTAATTTGAGGATTATTTAATGTTGGATGTAGAATAATGTAACTTGTCAATGCAGTTGTACAGGCTCTGCAGAATATATTTTCATTATCCACAAGCAAAGGTGACAGTTAGGAATTTCTAAAGAGACTCAACCTGCTGGCCTAGAACATTAGAAATTGACAAGACACTATCTTTTTGGGGAGAAGGAGATTAGGGCAGGAATTTAGGAAACACGTTTCTTATGAATTTTTAATTTGACCTTTTCTTTCTCATCTCAGGTGATCAGTGTGACTATTTATGCACAGCAGATGATTATTCCAGAATAGCGGTATTCCAGGAGAGCTAATAATCCTCAGTTCTTTGTTTCTTGATTGGCTTTTTTAAAGGGTTGATTATTTTTGTTGTTTCACACAGAAGCTTCCCTTTTCTGAGATTACCACACTGGCTAATCAAGTCAAGATAGAACAACAATGAGATGTAATGTCCCATTCAGCATGTAACAATATTATTTTCTAGTAATTTAAAAATATATTTTGAATTCACTTAATGTTACATTTGGAATTATTGTCCCCCAAGAAATAGAAACAGGTTATTAAGTGGCAAAGACCTTACTGTTTCATTTCAGTCATGGAATTTGTTTTATGGAGGAACCTAGGTATGGACAGAAATATTTATCTACAAAAGAAAAATTAGTCTTAGCACTTTGGCTGAAAATGGAAGTTGCAACTCAGCATGAGAGTCTTTGAATTCTTGGACTAGGGACTCAAACATTGTCTGGCTAGGTTTGCCAAGTAGACACAGCTTTCTTGATCATCAAACCTGATCTTTTGATAATATCACCCATGTGCTATGTGGTATGTTTGAAAACTGCTGGTTGCTTTTGGTTTCCGTAGCTACCAGATTACTGAACAGACAGAATACCATTCAGAAGACAGAAAATCATCATGTGGGTTTTTGGCGCTTTTTTGACTTTACTGACTATTAAGTTTTGTTTCTTGTTTATCACTAGAAGCCCATAGATAGGTTTGTACTGTCAGTGATCATTACATGTTCTTTAGATAAGTAGATGCCTTAAATCTGTGCTTAGAGTTAAGACAAGTGTAGTTTCTTTGTGTTTTGAGGCATAACTTTCTAGGCCTTCAATTTCCACCTTTTGGAGGCTGTTTTATAGGCTGAAACTATCTGTATTTAGAATATTCAGAAAAATAGTCACATTTGAAGTTCTAATTAGTTCAGAAGGGATCTTCCAAACCACCTAGGATATTCTTACTACATTCTTATAATAAATAATTGTTTAACTATCTGCCTTGTGTACAATGCTGTGGGAGATCCTAAAAAGATCAATTTTTTTCTAACATATTCTGATTTCATGATGCTTATCCTTGATTTCTGGTTGCAGTTCCTTACTCTTATTGGATGCTTTGATTTTTTAAATCGAGGTATGGTTTACATACAATAAAATGCATAAGTCAAAGTGTGCAAGTCAGTGAATCTTTGCTTATGTTTACCACCTAGATAAGTTTACCCATATAAGTACCACCTAGATTAAGATACAGAACATTTCTGTTACTCCAGAAAGTTTCCTTGTGATGACCCATCCCAGTTGATACTACTTTTCCTCACCAAAAGATAATCATTATTCTGACTTCTGTTGCCATAGAGTCACATGTAAATGGCTCTTTTAAATTTTCTTCCTCTCGTCTTTGCTCTTTGCCTATAAGAGAAGAAAATGTCATTGTGTTCATTTTTAAATACTGGATTGATTAAGATGGCTTTATGTTTCAGACCTTTAAGGTCAGGAATTTGCAGTAACCTGTGTATCGCATTATAACATGTTCTGTCTCACTGAAGTAGTATTGCTTGATTTAAATACCAAAAAGCACCCCCCCCCCCGCCACACGCACAAAGAGCCTTAAAAGTGACAAAAAATTTACCTGAAAGAGTAGACCCTTGTTCATCAAAGTAAAGACTTACATAGTTATGGCAACAGAATTAATAGATGTTCTGTCTGACATCGTTTTAGTGAATATATTTTGCTATTGTTTAATGAATATCTCCTGATATTGTTTAGTGAATATCTCCAATGTGCAAGTCTCATTTTTTTCTGACTTAGTGGATCTGAATCTCCCATAGTTGTGTAGATTGGCCACAATCTATTTTGGGCCCATTTTGAAATGGAAGGTTTCTGTGTTGTGTGTAGATTAATCATTAAAAAGCAGGAAGTCTAGCTTCTGTAACTCTGTTACCATCTTGATATATTTCACTGAGCTTTTCCTTTACTGAAATTTCCCATGTCTAAAAATGGGAGTTGTATATCTACTCTTTATCTGTTTTGAGGAAATGCAATTTCAGTTTCTGTGGTCAGAATAATTTAGGTTTAAGAAGAAAGTACTATCAGTAAAGTTTTGTTGAGGGAAGTCATTGTTAAAATTCATATTTTGAGTAGTTAATTTGATTTAATGATGTTTTATAATCGATAAGTTGAATTCTACAAAAATTTTAAAAATTTAGTTTTCTCTTAAAATTTTATAAAGGAACAGAAAAATTTCATCTTTTTTTGTGAAGTAAGGAAAACTGGTTTTGTACTGCTGCCATTTGATTACATCCTTCCTAATAAAGCCGGTTATTCTCTAAAGAGTAAATACTTAAAGTATGATGAACATTATTGAATTAGCATTTATCCAGCTCAGTCCTCCTCCTTTCTCCCTTCCCATGTTTAACTTTGTCAGGTCTCAAGGGTACCGTTTAAGATGTGCTGTAGTGGGAATTGTGCCCTGGTCTAACATTAAAGTGTCTTCCAAAGCACCTGCTTTATTAGTCCAGTGAAGAGAACAACAACTTACCTTTTGAGAAATAACATTCCCCTGGGACACACAGCGTCATTTAATCCCTCCTTTGCAAATTTTGTTATTGTCATAATAAATTAAAAAGAGCATCTAGTTCATCTGTGAAAGGGAAAAATAAATCACCATAATCCCAACAAAGATGTATATTTAGTGAACTTAGTGGTGATGAGGAAACGGTGGACACGTGTGTCAGGGTGTCAGTTTTCTTTAGCTCTGGTTCGGCTGACCCACAAGTCTTCCCTGCTGTTCTCTGGATGCCACATCACCTTGGGTAGGTAGCTAGGTGCTGGAAAGGATTTGCAGTACATGTGATGGCCTCTGTGATTTATCTTTGATGGGTATCAAAAGTTCAGCTGTTGCCTTTTATTTTCATTACTGATGAATGCATTAAATTGGAACTGACAGCTTCTCAATTTTTATAGTGAGGGTGGTACTGTGTTTCTAAGAACAATGTAATTATCTCAAATTTTGAGCTATTCTGTGGAAAATAGTCAAATGAATATACTCCAGCTGTATTAGGTCACCAAGAACTGTATAAGTAAACAAGCATCTTTTTGATAGAGAAACAAATGAGTCACACTCCCTTTTTATGTGCATTTCATGGTCATTCTTGACAACCACTCATACGTGAGATGAAATTTGGGTCTATTGTTTTGGTGTAATTTTTCTGAATCAGTTGAGATGTTAATAGTAACTGTGGTCATTCAAAGACGGCTATTCACAGCTGGACCATTTTTCATTATAACCTCTAATTCTTATTAAATAATTGTATCAGACTGATGTTTTTGCTGTTAGAGTGTTTGATGTTTTAGTACAATCTTTTGTTTCCCCCCTTATTAGTTTTGTCTTGAAACTAGGTAATTTAGGAACAGCCATTTTCCTTTTCTACAACTTTAATCTGGCTGTTAGTAATTAGTTGTACTGGATTTTAAATGCTTTCATCTTACTTAAAGCAAAAATGCAAATAGCTAAGTAGACATACAAAAACTTACCTCTAAGTCTGCACTCAAGCATTGAATGTAAAAGAAAAATATTATTACATGACTTTAGATAAGAAGAACACCACAGACTACTAACGTCATAAATAAGGAAAAATAATTATAGGTTACAGAGATTTACATTGAGACATGGTCATACAGGAGCCTGGGAAGCTAAAGCTCATATAACATTTTTGACTTGTCTTACTGTATCATCTTTTCTTTCCTTCTGACAACATAAGTTCTGATGTGAAATTTCCTTTTGGGTTTCTTACCTGTTAATAGTTGACATCGTACTTTTTAGTATCAAGAGAATATTTTAAAATAAATAAGATAGGAATTTTTTTCTTCTGGATATTTATATACTTATTCTGCTAGTACAGAAATGGAATAAAAATACTCAGTGGTTATTTTTAAATTCTCAGATTACTTATTTTCATTTGAGTACTGGTTTCCCTAATTGTTAGTCTGTAGTTTGTTCAGCAGAAATTACACATGAGTTTTCAGTGATCTGTTGTTTTCATTGTCACAATGGACCAGATTCATATCCTGTATAAACTATGGGGAGTCTATGGAGAAAAATTGCCATATATGGAAACTTTCCCCATAGTATCCCCATGGAGTTACACAGGATGTGAATAGGATTCATTGTTGTTATGGATTCTGAGTTGGAAAACTCACTGCTAATGTGTATTTTTAACATTAATAATAGTCATTGCATTAAGTTATGTTCAAATACCACGAAACTTTCAATATGAGACCATATGAAACTCAAGAATATGAATTGTATGGTGATTTTTAAAAGATTTTATTTTTTTATTTTTTATTTTTCCTTCTCTTCTCTAAAGCCCCCAAGTACATAGTTGTATATGTTAGTTGTGGGTCCTTCTAGTTGTGGCATGTGGGACATCACCTCAGCATGGCTTGATGAGCGGTGCTAGGTCCGCACCCAGGATCTGAGTGTGTAAAACCCTGTGCCACCTGAGTGGAGCACACGAACCCAACCACTCGGCCACAGGGCCAGCCCTTGTATGGTTATTTTTTAAATTGTTTTTTGAATAGTGCTGATATCCTACCATTTTTTTCCCTAGTAAGTATAAAGCCTTCATTAACATGCTTATAAATGTGTTTTTAATTAGAAAATATGCAAGTTTTGAATTATTTAAAAGTCTTGTAGTCACATTTGCTGTGCTAGAATAGTAAATTGTAATATTTTCTCTATAGAGACTTTGCTTGTATTAGTAATGGATGAACTGAAAGAAGAAGAAGCAGTTTAATACATGTTGTAGAATTGGTAGCAACCACATACTAGACGTAGTGACTAAGTGCAGAGACTGGTGCTCAATTGCCTGGATTCAAGTTATGGCTCTACTATGTTCTGCCACGGTTTGGCCATCTACCATCTAAGCTCTTCTAGCTCAAAGTGTGGCTTATACAATAAACTGTGGGTGTTAGGAGAATCTGTCTTTTTGGGCCAGGACATCTGCCCCAGGGTGAAGCTTATCAAGGGTCATCTGTGGAGAGTAGACTCCAGCAGTAGGAAAGATTGGTTCAAGAAAGGGACATGTCACTTCCGAAGACTGGGTGGAAGTTCCATCATGGGGATCTTTGAAGGGACCCAATAAGAGATCTGAAGGGAGGAGACTGCATGAAACTGGTTGAGATGGCAAATGCCCAGTGTGTTTCTCACTTCTAGTCACCCCTTTGGTAGGCATCACTCATTGGTCACAGTACTCTTGTAGAATTGGCTTAAGCCTCTAAAAGGTTGGAATGTTTTACACTTAAAGCACTTTATCTGTGCAAGTGTTTTCCACATTAGTGTGAATAATAGTCACATAAATAAATATTTAAGTAAACTTGCAATTAATTACTGAATTAAAAAAATTAGGAATCTTAAGAATTCCAGTAATATCCCTCTAGATATAACAGATACACCATTCTCTGTCACATTATGGTTCTCAGTAGTGTCAATGGGTTAATGATTCAGAGCCACCTCTGGTCTCTTCTGAATGCAATTTACACCAATTGAAGACGTATCCTGAGAATGTAGCAGCGTAGCTAACATATACTAAGCACTCACTCTTTAATGTTTGAATCTTCTGTGGCTTAAGGTAATATCATTGAAAATACAATGTGTGAGCTTTATAGGGGTTAATATTGAGTTTAATTAAATTTTCTAGTCTGAAGGGTTTATCACACATAACTGGCACATATCAGAAACATGTGTCAGTGGACAGCTCTTACCTGTCACCCTTTGGAGCAGGAAGCAGGTGCCACAAACAGAAGAGCATATGGACTTTCGTTACTAAGTCCAAATATGTTAGAGGTAAACTGCCATACTTTGCTTTGTATTTATAACTTGATGACATCTCATCTAAATTCACTTACAGTTTTTAAGATTATTAAGTAAAAATAATGAGGTATTATAAGCACAAGTTTATTTATAGCATGAAAACTGAGAATTGTTTCTTTACCAATCCTGAGTTAATTTTAGGAATTGGAAAAATTATTTTTCATGTTTTTGTGAGAGTTTCAGACTGTTAAGATTCAAGCTTATTGGCATATTTTGGGGAGTAGTCAGCCTGATTGAAATGCATATAGATTAGGAGATCACAGTGACTCCATTAGAGCATTATTTACCACTTCCTTCATCCCTGGCTACTTCTAGAACACCTAGGGTTAGCTGGAGGCTTTGGTAGAGTTTGGCCAGGAGATATGTATGACTAGTCCAAGCATGGGCTTGACTCAAGTCTGGAGTTTCTTCACTGAAACTTTCCTAGAGTTGTTTTAGTATAATGGTGTTCCAGTTATCTATTGCTGTATAACAAACCACCCCCAAACATAGTGGCTTAAGCATTTATTGTTATACTTCACAGTTCTCTGGGTTGACTGGACTCATATGTAGTTCTCATATGGGGTCTCTAATGCGGTTGCAGTCAGATGTCTGTTGGGGCTGCAGTCATCTAAAGGATCTCCTGAGCTGGAGGTCCAGGATAGTTCTCCCACATAGATATCAGTTGAGGCTGGTTATTGACTTGAGGCTCGGTTAGGGTTGTAGGCAGGAATGCCTGTATTTGGCTTCTCCATGAGATTCAAGCTTCTCACAGCATGGTGCTAAGTTCTCAGAGGAAGCATCCTTTGATGGAGCATTCATTCCAGAAGACTGAGGAGGAACCTGCAAGGTTTCTTATGACCTAATCTTGGGAGTCTCAGAAGTCACTTCCGTTATGTTATATTGGCCAAGCAAGTCACTAAGATTGACCCAGATTCAAAGGGCGGGGAATTAGACTTCTTCTCTGGGTGAGAGAGTGGCAAAGTCACAGTGCAGAAGAGCAAGTAGGATGGAAAATACTGTAGTGGCCATCTTTGGAAAAAACAGTTTGCTACAAGTAATTTCCAAACTCTACTCCACGAAGTTAGTTCCCCAGAGGTGCTGCTGTGATTCTCTAAATCAGGGCTTTGCACACTTTTTCTATAAGGAGCCAAATAGTGACTATTTAGACTGGTGGACCATACAGTCTTTTTTGCAACTGCTCAACTCTATCATTGTAGCACAAAAGCAGCCATAGACAAATGAGTGTGACTTTGTTCCAACAAAACTTTATTTATGGACACAGAAATTTGAATTTCATGTAATTTTCATATATCAAAAAAATCTTCTTCTTTTGTTTTTTTCCAACTATTTAAAAGTGTAAAAAAAACATTCTTAGATCAAGGGCCGTAGAAAACCAAGTGGTGGGCATGCTTTGGCCCATGGGCCTGAGTTTGCTGACCCCTGCTCTTAATATTTGATTTGAATTTCATTTTTAATTACTAAAAAACTGAAACAAAGAACAATAGATACATTCACATATTAAAAGTCACTAATTTTGATATGTTGGGTACTACTGATAGATGAATTTATGTTCTCATTGGTTAACTTTAATTAAATGTTGTAAATTTGAAATTACAAATTTATGTCTGTTTTACATAGTGGGCTCTTGTATAATATTTTGTTTGATAAAAGGTTTTGTTAAAAATGAGTGAAAGAAAAAAATAAAACCCTAGGGCATTTAAAGGCTTCAATTCTAGTCTATTCTCAGAATAACACTAGTTGACAAAAGTGAGGATATGGAGACCTTCTGTTTGATTAAATTTCACAAATATTTATTGAATGCAGAGGAGTAGCTTATGATAAGAGATAAGAGAGCAAAAACCTTTCAAGTAATTTAAAGTTCAACTGGATTTGGGAGGTGAGGCAGTGAGAGAGGGACAACAGAGAGGGTAATAATAGTAATACTGTATGTTTCTCATTCAGTGGAGAAGGCAATACAGATGAGATTATTTTTGACACCAGTGCCCATGAATAAAAAAGAAATGGTTCTCATTGGAATTGACATTCTATAATATGCAGAATATGACAGGGGAAACCATTTTTTCTTTAAATAATTTTGTTGAAGAACAATTTATGTAAGATAAAATGTATCCATTTAAAATCCATTTGATGAATTTTGGCAAATGTATATGTATATGTAACCATCATTATCATTACAATCAAGATATAGAGCATTTCCATCGCCTCAAGAAATTCCCTTATGCTGCTGTGCAGTCAGTCTCCATCTCTGGAATTTCATATAAATGGGATCATGCAATGTCTACTACTTTTGTGTGTGACTTCTTTCATCCAGCATAATGCTTTCAGCCGTGTTGTTGAAGCTATTGATAGTTCATTTCTTTTTATTACTGAGTAGTAGAAATAACATAATTGGCTCAGCCATTTGCCCATTGATACTGAATTATTTCCTGTTTTTGGTTCTTATGAATAAAGCTGCTATAATTACTCATGTATAGTTCTCTTTGTGGACATACGTTTTCATTTCTTTTGGGTAAAGACCTAGAAATGTAATTGTTGAAAAACTGCCAAGCTATTTTCCAAAATGGTTATACTTTTTTACATTCCCACCAGCAATGTATGGGAGTTCAACTGCTTCATAGCCTTGTCAACACTTGGCATTGTCAGTCTTTTTAATTTTAGCTAATTTAGTGGGTGTGTAGTGGTATACTGTGATTTTAATTTCTATTTCCCTCATTCTTAAAAATGTTGAACATCTTTTCATGTGCTTATTGGCTATCGGTGTATCTTCATTGATGAAGTGTCTGTTCAAATACTGTACCCGTTTTAAAAATTGGGTGGTTTGTCTTATTATTGAATTTTGAGAGTTCTTTATATATTTTGATACAAGTGCTTTGTTAGATAAATGTATTGACAATATTTTCTTACAGTCTGTAGGTTTTCATTTTCTTAATAAGTTTTTAATTTTGATGAAGTCTAGTTTTTCAATTTCTTGTGTCCTATATCAGAAATTTTTGCCTACCCAAAGGTCATAAACAGTTTTTCCCTATATTTCCTTCCAAATGTTTCAGGTGTTTTGCTTCTGTGTGTATTATGATCCATTTTGAGTCAATTTTTGTATATAGTGTGGTACAGCAATGGTGGATGTTTACTTTTTTTCACCAAAATTCAGTTTTTCGAGCACCGTTTCTTGAAAAGATAATCCTTTCCCCATTGATTTGACTTTATAAAAAAATCAATTGACCCTATATTTCTGGTCTCTCTATTTTATTCCGGAAGTCTGCGTGTTTATTCTTAGGCCAATACCGTAGTCTTGATTGCTATAGCTTTATGATCACTTTTGAAATCAGGTAGTGTAAGCCCTCCAGGTCTGTTCTTTTTCAAAATCGTTTTGGCTATATTTGGCCCTTTCCTATCCATAGAAATTTTAAAATTTGCTTGTCAATTTCTACAAAAAGGTCTGCTGGGATTTTGATTGAGAGTGTGTTTAATCTATGAAGCAATTTGGAGATAGTTGACATTTTAACAATATTGAGTCTTTCAATTCATGAACGTGGTCTATTAATAACTTTTCATTTAGGTTTTCTTTAATTTCTCCTAGCAATGGTAAAACGGGTTATGAAATTAAAAGAATAGTTAGGGTTTCTTTCATTGACAAAGGAATACTTATCTGGAGTAGACTAACTTATCTCACCCACTGAATATATGTTCCTAGGGAAAGTATAGTAAAATGAAAAAGTGGTGGTATTAGTAAAATTTCATTAATTTGAATTTGGAGGACTTATTTGAACTTGTGAAAAGTCTTAGCCTGAAAAATGAGACTTCACTAAACAAATGTGGCATGAAGAAGTATTTTGGGAGTGTGTCTTAACAAATAGAAAGAATGCTTTGTACTTAGAACACTTAAAATTATGTTCTGTGACATGCTACTTGGATGGCCCTTAAAACATTTGCTCTCTCAACAGGAAGAACTACTTCTTCCTCTCGTTTGTTATGTCTTAGGAAATCACTTTATTATATTGTAGAAGTAATTTCACTCCAGTTCTTGCATTGTAGAAGTAATTTCACTCCAGTTATTGCCTAAATATTTACATTTCTTTAATTAGAAAGATCTGAACTTACGGATTTTTATGTTTGGAAACAAGATCCCACTTCTTTCTTTTTTTTTGGTGAAGATGATTGACCCTAAGCTAACATCTGTTGCCAATCTTCCTCTTTTTTCTTGAGGAAGATTGTTGCTGAGCTTACATCTGTGCCAATCTTCCTCTATTTTTTGTATGTGGGATGCTGCCACAGCATGGCTTGATGAGCAAGGGGTTTGTAGGTCTGCACTTTGGATCTGAACCTGTGAACCCTGGGCCACTGAAGCGGAGCGCATGAACTTAACCACTACGTGACCAGGCTGGCCCCAGGATCCCCCTTCTTTTGAAACTAGTTCTATATTCCTGTTGGATTATCAGCCTTTATCTGATAAATCTATGGATCTTTATGAGTTCAAGAGATTTGAAGCCAACCTTTCTCTAAAATAAATTCAGGATGGCATTTGTCACCTTTAAAAATTAAATTGAACTTGAATTGACTTTATATTTTAAAGAACCTTTTCTAATTATTTGACATTAGTCTTGATAATTTCCAAAATTTTCAAACTTCATAAAGCCAGAGATGCATCTAACATCAAATCCCCCACCCTTGTTTTAGGCGGCTTATAAAATAGCACTCCTGTTAGAATCCCCAGGTAACTAATTCAGTCTTTTGAAAGCTGTGAAGATGAATATACTTAATGGATTATGAGTTCATCTATACTGATTTTCTCACCCTTTTTCTGAGCTGGTCCCTGGGAGCCCTACTTTGTTAGCTATATTTGGTGTAACTGTATAGCACAATTTTGAGACAAAAAGACAGGGGGGCCTAGTTTTACTATGTTGCCTTGGGCGTCTTATCTCTCAGCCTCGATTTGTTTATCTGTAAAGTGGAAATAACAGTAACCTCATGGGATTGTTGTAATGCTTAAATGGAATAGGTAGGTAGGGTGACAAGCCCTTAATGGCACGTGATGAGCAATCAATAGTTTAATTATTTTTAAAGTTTTCTTTACCAGAAATACTACACACTATGTGTATATTTGATATAAAATAGAGTATAATCGAGGATAGAAATGGCAGCATCAAACACAACTGAATTAAAAAGTGTGAGAAAAAATAGTTTTAAGTGAAAAACTTATTAAGTTTGGTCCCTGCCATCTGGCAGTTTACATTCTAAGGGGACAAGATGAATGAAATTATAATTCATGCATATGTACTTTATTGACATTGGTATTGCTTTGTATAAATGTTTTCCACATACACATTTACGTATGATCAGTCCTCTTCTTCCTTCTCTTTACATCCGGAGTCTCTTCACTTCCGATATGGTTCTCCTGGGTTTCTGTAAGGGTCCCCTTAACTTGTCTTCCTAGCTCACCTTCCTCCATGCCTAGGTCCATGCTACAGGTGAATTTTTTGCCTTTTTTAAAAAATTGAAATATAACTAACATACAATAAAATGCACAGACGTTAAGTGTCCAATTCAGTGAGTCCAGATGATTTTACAGACTCCCTAAGTACCACCCAAGTAAGATATAGAACATTCCTACTACTTCAGAAAGTTCCCTTGTGCCCCTTCCAAACAGTTTCCCTCTCCACTAGGCAATCGTTTTCTGATTTTTATAATTTCAGATTAGCTTTGCCTGGGACTTAATATATATGGAATGACACAGTTTGTATTCTTTTATGTCAGCTACCTTGCTGATCATGTTTTTCAGTGCCCAACACCTGTTTAAAACACTCTCAATGACTCTTCAGTGCTTTTGAACTAAATATAAACTTTTTGCCCTGGTGTTCAAAGCTAGCCACGGTATGGTTCCAACTTTCCTTTCCCAGTTTAACTTCCACTACTACTCTGTGTATATTATTTGGTTTTTCCTGAGTGCCTTTTCTCATGCAAGGCCTTCTGTTTGGATCTTACCCCTATTTCCAGCTATTCAAACCTCAACCACTCTTTCACTCTTTGAAGTTCATCTCAGGTACCAGTTACTCCGTGAATTTCCCTGGTTCTCCTAACATGATTCTCAGCCGCTTTTTTTTTTTTTTTTAACCTTCATCACATGAGCATCATCATAGCCACCTCTTTTATACACAGAACAGTTATTCTCAGATCCTTTTCCAACATTATCCTTCCCTTGTCCCTCCGCCCCCTTAATCACTGTCCTCTGCCAAAAAGCATCCCGCATTTTTGAGTACCCATTGCACTTTATAATGGAAGGTGCATGGTTCCTGGCTTGCATGCTCTGGAGTTTGACTTCCTGGGCTGGAATTTTCATTCTACCAGCTGTGTGACCCTGGGTAGATTAACCTACTTCTTTGCACCTCACTTTGTTCCTCTGTAAAATGGGCATACGTATAAACTATGTCTTGGGGCTGTTGTGAGTTTTAAATACCATAAAATGCTTATTACCTAGTAAAGGCTCAATGAATGTTACCTATTATTATTAGATATTATTATATTTGAGTCTTTTCTGTTATTGCTTTATCCTTCCAATTCCATTGCATTTTCCCTCGGACTTGGGTTTACTCATCTTAGTGGCTACCAAACTAAATATTAAAAGTAATTTCTCCATTTAATAATTCTCTGTATGAAAGTCTGTGATGTGTTGGGAGTTATTTAAAGACAAAAACATTAGTGGTTTCGAGTTTTATGCTTACTTCACCTAATATATGTGCTTAATCGTCTCTTTCAGTGTTTTGCTTTTAAAGTAAACACAATAATGTCAGTATCTGTCTCTTTATTAATGAAAATGTGAATGGAATCCATACCTTTGTAGTGTTACTATATTTTAACTTATGTCAAGCTTGATATTTAAGGAGAATTTTTTAAATACAAGTAATCATTCCCTAATTTATCTGGTTTATATGTTTGTTAGGTTTTCTTAAAGTCGTGAATATCTGTAATTCTTTTTTCTAAAGCTTTATGATGCTTTAGTATAGATGGTACAGCATGCATTGCATTATTTCATTTCCGTTTAAATGGATTAAGTGGCATTTGATAAACCCTTCTTGATTCTTAATTGAGATGGGCAGGAGGAATAATAGAGACATAAAAGACCTGTGACTTTACTTTTGGGTTTATTTCTTTTAGGTTTTATACTAGCGTGTTTCAGAGATGTTTTTGTTTGGCTATGTAAGGGGGCACAGGCAGCAGTATTACTACTGTATCCAGAATTTGTGCATGTTAGGAAAGACTTTTACTGTGGTGTTGCAACATTCCTAGTTTCTCTTCAAGCTTTCACTAAGCAAAGACATTCTGTGCTTACATTTGCTTCCATGCAGAGGATTGGAAAGGTGGGTGTTGTAGATATAAAATACCCATATCCCTAAGTCCTAGGATCTTCATCTGCTAGGTAATCTCCAGTTGTACACCTGATTATAGTCCATTTGCTTTTAATGTTAAATTGCCCTTTTCCAGGTTCTCTTGTTGAGGAAGTTGGAGTCTACATAACACCAGCTGTGTGTCGTGTCAGAATGGAACAATAATTCAGGGATGCAGAGTATGCCTCGCCTTTGTTTCCTGAAATTGTGCATTGATTTCTTTTGTCAGTAGGATATTTCAAATGAATGAAAGCAACATTTTCTATTTTTAGTTTTTCTTTTTTTTTAGGGGTAGACTTTAAAAAGCAAATAATTCATCTGAAAATTCAAATTTTATTCAGTACATCTAATTTGCTTAAAGTAAAACACGCATATATAGTAGAAATTTTAACTGTCTTTCAATTTCATAGTTTTCAGACCCTTTCTCTTTACAGCAACTTGATTATTTAAAGTTATTTTTTTAGGCTTTTTCATTTTTAATAAAGGAAATACCTCCATTCTAACTATTGCTGCCAAGACAAGAACAGTTTTTTCACAAATATTTTCAGGATTTTATCTACATGACATTTTAAAGTAGATAAAACTGAATCATGTTTATGGAGTTAATTTCTCCTTTCCTTTGGCATTGAATGTGCTCTAATTTGTCACTTCAAAAAATTGGGGTTAGTTTTGTTTTTCTTCTGAGTAAATTCTTTGTAGAATAGACAGTTATCCAAGAATTTGTTAGTTCAGGATCTACTATGAATCAGATATTTTCTGCTAACTTGTGTGAACAAACAGATGATTGAGAATTCTTGAGAAGCATGCAAAGAAATATACAGCATCATGCCTATTTCATAAATCATTCTGGAGATTTCTTAGGGTATTAACTTTAAAAGCCTGAGATATGGTTTTTCTTTTTCTGACCCGGACTGCGTTTGGGAAGGTCCCAGACTAACAAGTAAAATAGTTACTTGCTGTTTAAGAAATTTCTCTGGGAATTGTTTATTACAGTTTGGGAAGCTCATTCCACACATTAGGACTTGACTTTCCTGTGTTTTATTAGAACGCCTTACTCCTGAAGTGCTAAAATTTCTGTTTGGCCTTTCTTGCAACGAGCTACCTCCCTGGTAGTGAACAGTCCTCTGCGGCAGTCAGGTCAGCATTATCAATGGCTGGGTGTCAGCCCAAATGATGCAGCATATTTTATTTTATCATTTGTTTTGTGTGGGGCCCGAAAAAACATCATGTTTAGAGTAAGTGACAGTATGACACGTATCATGAATCAGTAGAATCTGTATAGGATAATACTGGGTATTTTACTTGTTTAGCTGACTGGACTGTTATTTATTTTTTTGCTTTTGAAAATTGATAGTAGAAATAAGGCTAAGTACCAGCTGTGCTAGGTTTTATATTCTTAGTTTCCTTCTCAGCCACTGTGAAAATGAGACGTGATCATTGAAGCTGCCTTTTCAGAGAACCCTGTTGAAAAGAGAAAGGAAGCGGGGCCAGGAGCATTTAGGTGGCAATTATGTCTTTCCCTGGGGCAATCATACATCGCATTCATACACTTTTGGGTTTGGCTGCCCATTTTGCATTTTGAAACAATGGTTCCAATAATAATAAGATGCCCTGAATTTGGTGGAAAAATCCCAATTGCTTCAATCTCCCAATCCAATCCTCAGTTTAAAATCCTTTCGTACAAGTAGGAATAGGTGTGACAACAGTGTCAGACTTTTTTTTCATGCCATTGTTCAATACTTCAGCCTAAAAGCCAGCAAGTCACCTCATAGTAAATTTCCTCCTCTTTCTATCCAGATTTAAAAGCTCTTGGTTGGATCCCACATTCTGGCTCTAAGAATGCTGGCAATACAAGAGGAGAGAGCGGCTCTGCCCTGAACAGCTGCCGTGGAAGCCACATGGGCAGCCAGAGCAATTGCCTGTGCCATGTTTTGTGAGGCAGCCTCCCCCCTAAACATTGGTATTTTATGCTGGTGATTAAAAGAATTTGGCATTTGGGAGCAAGGTCCCGTGACCTTGTATTTTGTGTGAAGATACACAGCATTGCCTTTTTATGTTATGCCCTTAATGTACAGTCCTACCACAAAAGCTTTCTGAGGAGAGCCAATTTCAAACTGAAGAGGAAAAGATTTTATGATGCCATTTAAACTGAGAAAGGCACTTAAATGTAATGGATTAGACTGAGGTGGAAAACAGACAAGCCTATGGTAAAAGACTGATCCAAAAAGACTGATCCTAGCCTCTGACCATGACCTCTTGCATTGGTTGAAGTTACCAGAGTTAGCAGTAGACAGTTTTTTTCAGAATCAAGATAATTGAGTGCTGTGATCTTTTCAAATGTTCCTATTGGAGATGGGTGGAATATTTTATTTAGTTTTCATGAAACTATTAAAATTGTCCATGACATGTTCAGCACACTCTTGTACTTAAAGATTTTTAAAATTGTTTTATAGGAACTTTACTGCTAGCCTATGCTTCTGAGTGTGTGAGGGAGGCATCAAATGAGACTTAATTATATGGCAAATAGCATAATCTTGAATTTCATGAAGTTATTTCTAGATAGGGTTGAATCCAATATATGACAATAAAGTTTAGCTCACCACTTCCCAACATTTAAGCTGTCTAGTTAATGGTAAGTGGATGCTTTGGGAAATAATTTCTTGCAGTAGCCTTCTGGGAGACATTCGTGTTAGTCTACCTAGAAACAAGAGTGACCCCAGACTGCCATAGTGTCACTTGTCACTGTGGAGTGATGATAGGTGCCAGTTCCTTTTGGGAAACCATCACTGGTAGGAAAACTTGCTGATGTAGTTAGACTTTCATATTTGCATTTAACAGAGCCTATGCAATAATATCATTGTCAAAAAGATCTATAATATAAAGTCTGAATTAATCTAGTGTCTTGAAGAATATTTTTCTCTGGTTTTGTTCTATAGAACTTAGTTCACGGAAGTACGTACACACACACACTATCAAACCTTATTATTCACCCTTTTTTTGCCTCTCTTCTTTCTTCCTTCCTCCACTACTTACTCCACTCCTTCCCTTTTCTCTGGATTGAGTCAGAATTACCTTCAGTAGAAGATACTTTCTGTAATATTCAAGAATTTCTCTGGGGAACTTCAAGGACTATATCTGCATTGTGGTGTAAAGACTCTGAACATAAACAAGAAAGTCTGGGTGATGGGTGTATGCAAGTGTATTAGCTGATTTCCATTTAAAGGGCTTAGAAATGTGTCATTCTGAAATGCAGGATTGAGTTTTTATTGCATATTCATTTTTTTCTACACTCAGGATGAATGTAATTTTAGTAGGTGAGCAAGCAGATTGGTTACTCATTGCAAACTCTGCTGTTGCTAGAGTGTTCTGTTTTTCTCCTCCGGTGAAGCTTAGAGATGCTTATGTGCCAAGGATTCATGTTACAGTCACTAAATTGGCCAGAGCTGTGAGATAGTGGTACGGATACTTTAAAGAATTGGTATTAGCAAAGAATGAAGGTCTGCAAAGCAGTTGCTGGGGCCGGCCTGGTGGCTGAGTGGTTAAGTTTGCGCACTCTGTTTCCGCAGCCAAGGGTTTCACTGGTTCGGATCCTGGGCACGGACATGGCACCCCTCATCAAGCCATGCTGAGGCGGCGTCCCACATAGCACAATCAGAAGGACCACAACTACGATATACAGCTATGTACTGGGGGACTTTGGGGAGAAGAAGAAGAAGAAGAAAAAGATTGGCAACAGATGTTAGCTCAGGTGCAAATCTTAAAATAAAAGGCAGTTACTACTGGCAGAATTTGATTAATGCTTCGTGCTAACTGGATTGTCCTTTCTTTTCCAAACATTTTCTTATGTGTTGTTTCTCATTGCATTATTACTCTATATCCATATATATCATCTTTTAAAAAGATCACTTTTCTCACATGTTAATGTCCCTTCTGTCTGCATACATATGTCCCTATTTTCCTAAAATAGTTGTGTAGGCTATTTCGGCAAAGCATGTTTTCCCTTAAAGAAAAATATGAAAGTCCTTTTCCTTTTCCCTTAAACTGCATGCCTATGCCTGTGGTAGGCAGAATAATGGCCTCCAAAGACGTCCATGTCCTAATCTCTGGGACCTGTGGATATGTTACCATGAATGGCAATGGGAAATTAAGATATTAGATGGAATTAAGGTTACTAATGAATTGACTTTAAAAAACAGAGAGTATCCTCAATTATCTAGGTGGGCCCAGTATAATCACACGAGTTCTTAAATGTGGATGAGGGAGGCAGAAGAAGAAGTCAGAGTGATGCGATGTGAGAACTCAACCTGCTGTTGCTTGCTTTGAAGGTAGAGGAAGAGGGCCATGAGCCAAGGAATGTGGGTGGCCATATGTAGCCTTTCAGAAATATTCTTGGATAATAAATGCGTGTATATATTTTCTCTTAATTTTATTTTACACAAATGGGATCTTTTTTTATCCATACTTTTGTATTCCTTGAGTTATTGCTTTTTTAACCAAGTATTGAAAAAAGATGTAGAGACTATTATTTAGATTGATTGCATTCTTTGTAAAAAACAGCTTTGTAGTATTCCTTTATATGACTGTACCACAATTTATTTAGATAGTCCTCTACTGGTGGACTATTAGGTTATTTTCAGGATTGACTATTATAAATTGTCTTAATCTGTTTGGGCTGCTATAACAAAATACCATAGACTGGGTGGCTTATAAACAATAGAAATTTATTTCTCGAAGTTCTGGAGGCTGGGAAGTCCAAGATCAAGGCACTAGCACGGTCAGGTTCTGGGGAGAACCCACTTTCTGGTTCATAGATGCCATCTTTTTGCTGTGTTCTCACATGACAGAAGGGCAAGGGAACTCTTTGGAATCTCTTTCAAAAGGACACTAATCCCATTCATGAAGTCTCTGCCCTCATGACCTAATCACCTCCCAAAGGCTCCACCTTCAAATACCATCACCTTAGGGGTTGGGACTCAACATATGAATTTTGGGGGAGACACAGGCATTCAGTCTAGGGCACAGTCTTTGTGAAAGTGCACAAGTATATTTGCAGCCTAAATTCCTAAAAGTGGTGTAGATAGATAGTTCATGAATTTAAAATTTTGATGCTTATTGCCAAATTACTCTCCAAAGAAGCCATCCAAAGTATACTGTTTTTATAGCCTCTGTCTGGGCTAGATTGTACCTTGATTTTTAGTCACAGTGAAATGGAAAGTGCAAGACACTAAGAGACCAAGTGTCACTCTCTTTATTCCCTATTAAATACAATGCCACACATTGTTTCCTGATTGCCAGGCTTCAGTTAGACAGATGATGTGGGTTGGAGAGCCAGTGTGGTTCCTTTGGCAGTGATGAGAGTGGGACGGCAGTGGGAGTACCCTCTCCTGCAGCCTAGTTCTTGTGGGATGACTGTGCAACTCTAACAGAGGGGAGGAAGGGTGATGTGACATCCAATCTTGTCTTTTCCCTTATTTGGTATACTGAGGGACATAGAAACACAACATTTCAATTTTTCAATGACAGATAAGATGTTTGTCTCATGAGGGAAAATCATGTAGCACTTTCAGGGGCCATAGTCATGGGGTATAGGACATTTTCCCCCAGGAGTCTTCCTTAAGACATCATCTATAATAATGTGTGAGAAGATACCTGCTCACCTCACTTTCTCCTATACTGTGTCTGAACAGACCGTAAAAAGTGACAATTCTACCATTTCCCAGCTCTGTGATATTAGGAAGATTACATAGTTTTCTTACTTATAAAATGAGGATGATTGTACATAGGAAGCACGAAAATTTTTTGCAATTATTGTTACTATTAATCTTTGTCAACCTGATGGATGAAAGTGAATTTCATTTAACTGTGTTTCTTTAATTATGAATGAGGTTGAACATTGTTAAATATGTATAAAAATTAGTTTTTAAATTAATGTATAATTGCTTATTTTATATTAAGAAGGTTAATCTTTTTTCTGCTGTATATTTTACAAATAATTTTTTCCAGTTTGTCATTTGTCTTGATTTCTGGCATTCTTCTCTCATAGAGATATTTTTAATTTGATATAGTCAGATTTATAAATTTTTTTTTTGTTTATGGCTTTTGTTTTGTGTCTTGCCCACAAAGCCCTTCCCTTCTCCAACATTAAACAGTTATTAAAACATCCCATATTTTCTTCTAGGACTTTTATGCTTTTCTTCTTTACTTTTGAATCTTTGATCCACTGATGGATTTTTTTCTCTTTTCAGGGAAAAATGCATACAATTAAATATTAAAATGTGATTTGGCATAACCTATAGGGCTTTTATGTTAAGTGTATTGTATATTTTAGCATAGTGGTACCACTCAGTATATATTCTCTCATGAATGACAGTAATTAGTAAATAATTCTTTTATACTTTTGAAATTTTCAATATAACTATTTAGGGGTGGGATAAGTAATGTTTTGAACCATCATTGCAACACACAAAAAAATTAACCTGTTTTGGAATTATCGTAGTAATCCATAAGGAATTAGACATTCAAGAATGATTTATTATGGAAGCTTGCTGTAAGAATCAGTCTTTGGAACAACTTGCTGTTACACATCTCTGCTTTCTCACGTCTGATTACAGCAATTTGGGGGACAAAAATGTATTCAGTCTTAGTAATATTTTGTTTTGACTTAAGATTCCCAGCAGGGAAATAAAGATGAATTATTTATGCTTTATAGTCTTAGAGTTGTTGTTGGAAATTGGTGTTGATAAAAATAGTGACTAATGAAGCAAGCATTGGTATGTATTGCTGGGGTGTCTGAGACTATTCCTTTTCAGTTTTTTCATTGTGGCCTAACAAAATTGTGTTCTTCTTGAAGGAGTCATATGTTTGAGACCAATTAAATTTTTAGGTCAAGAAATATTTTGGTTTTTTTCCCCGGTAATTTTATTGAGATCATAATGGTTTATAACATTGTGTAATTTTGGGTGTACATTATTATTTATCAGTTTCTGAATAGACTTCATCAGGCTTTCCACCAGAGTCTAATTTTTGTCCGTCACCTGTACATATGTGCCCCTTTACCCCTTTCACCCACCTCCCAACCCCCTCCCCTTTGGTAACCACTAATCTGTTCTCTTTATCCATGTATTTGTTGTCTGCCACATATGAGTGAAATCATACTGTTTTTGTCTTTCTCTGTTTGGCTTATTTCACTTAACATCATATCCTCAAGGTCCACCCATGTTGTTGCAAATGGGATGATTTTGTCATTTTTTTATGGCTGAGTAGTATTCCATTATATATATATATATACCACATCTTCTTTATCCATTCATCCACTGAGGGGCAGTTGAGTTGCTTCCACGTCTTGGCTATGGTGAATAATGCCGCAGTGAACATAGGGGTGCATAAGTCTCTTTGGATCGTTGATTTCAAGTTCTCTGGATAAATACCCAGTAGTGGGATAGCTGGATCATATGGTAGTTCTATTTTTAATTTTTTGAGAAATCTCCATACTGTTTTCCAGAGTGGCTGCTCCAGTTTGCATTCCCAGCAGCAGTGGATGAGGGTTCCTTTTTCTCCACATCCTCTCCAACATTTGTTGTTTTTTATTGTCTTGGTAATTATAGCCATTCTGACCAGTAACGTGATATCTCATTTTAGTTTTGATTTGCATTTCCCTAATAATTAGTGATGTTGAACATTGTTTCCCGTGTCTGTTGGCCATCTGTATATCGTCTTTGGAAAAATGTCTGTTCATATCCTCTGCCCATTTTTTGATCGGGAATTTTTTTTTTTATTGAGTTGTATGAGTTCTTTATATATTTTGGAAATCAGCCCCTTGGATAAATTATTTGCAAGTCTTTTCTCCCAGTTGGTTGGTTGTCTTTCCATTTTGTTCATGGTTTCCTTTGCTTTGCAGCAGCTTTTTAGACTGATGTAGTCCCATTTGTTAACTTTTCTTTTGTTTCCCTTGCCCAAGTAGCCATGGTGTTTGAAAAGATGCTGCTAAAACCAATGTCAAATAGTGTACTGCCTCTGTTTTCTTCTAGGAGTTTTATGGTTTCAGGGCTTACCTTCAGGTCTTTAATCCATTTTGAGTTAATTTTTGTGTATGGTGCAAGATAATGGTGTAGTTTCATTCTCTTGCACGTGGCTCTCCAGTAAGAAATATTTTCTTGATTAAAGATATATTAACTTCCGTGATAACTGCCTCTGTATTCCCAGGTCAACAGGATCTCTCAGAGGAGGCCAGGGAGTTTCCTGTGTTTAATTGCCTTTAGCCAATGAAGGCTTCTCGTGAGTGGGGTCTAAAGGGAGCGTGACCTCACCTCCCAAGATGAGGAAGTGATTGTCTACACCATCATAATACATAAATGTTGCTATTTATTAAAGTCCCTCAGAATATTTCATAAATGTTATTTGAGTTTGTCAGATTTTATTATTAATGCAATTATTTTTTAAGTCCAAACTTGCAAAATAGCACCGCCACACCCCTTGTGAGATAGCAAATATTATTCCCATTCATAGTTGCAGAGATTCCAGTTGAGTGAGTATTAGTGCCTACTCTGCCTGAGGGTGAAGGTGCCAGTCTGCGTTTTTTAATTTTCTAGCCAGCTTTTCTTAATTACATTTACATTTCTCAGGGTCTGCATTTCTCAGGGCCAAAGAGGTTTTGAGGGGCCGGCCTGGTGGCGTAGTGGTTAAGTTCGCATGCTCTGCCTCGGTGCCCGGGGTTCATGGGTTTGATCCTGGGCACAGACTTACACACTGCTCATCAAACCATACTGTGGTAATGTCCCACATACAAAGTAGAGGAGGATTGGCACAGATGTTAACTCAGTGACAATCTTCCTCAAGCAAAAAGAGGATGATTGGCCCTGAGCGAACATCTTTTGCCAACTTCCTCACCAAAAAAATAAAATTAAATTAAAAAGAGGTTTTGAAAGGGTAATAGAAAAACCACACTCTTATCAGTGATGGCAGCAACTCTGAAGAAAGTACTTTATAATACTGTACCTCTGGACTACACCTGCCTCTTGTTTATTTATTTATTTTTCAGCATATTTTGTTCTTTCAGAGTACACAGCCCATGGATGGATGCTTAATGCCCATGGTTCCCCTGTCCTTCTCTCTCAGATGTCTTCTTTCCTTGTCTTCATAAAGAAAGGAAAGGGGATTGTTGCAGGTTCAATTTACGTATCTGATAGAATGTTTTATTTTAGGGGAAGGGATAAGCAGGCATGAGGGAGGTGGAAGAAAGGGAAAGAGGGAGAGAGGAGCCTTACCTTTCTAACAAGACAAATTGGATAACATCACTCATTTGCTTAAAAACCTGATAAACCCAGTACCATTTGAGAGCTTGACATGTACCAGGCACTATTTAGGTACTTTGTGTTCCTAATTCATTTGCTCTCTAAGATAGGTTTATCATTCCATTTCACACAACAGGAAATGAATTCAGAGAAGTTTTAAAGAAGCTTGTCTAAGGTCACACAGTGTCAGAGCCAAGAATCAAATCCAGAGCTCTGTGGCTACAATTAATGTTTATTCATCTGTTTCTTGCATCTCTAAATACTGTTTGTATGCAGACATCTCCCAAATTTTTCCCTCTGGGCCTCTAGACCTAGTCTGGACCTCTCTAGTCTAGACCTGTAGTCTAGTCTAGACCTCTCCTCTGAACTCCAGAGCTGTTCATCTAGTGGCCTAGTCAGCATCTCCACTTGGATGGCCCATGAATACGTCAAACTCAATATATCCGCAAACACCTGATTTCTAGTGCCTCCTACACCTGCTGCTCACCCATTTATTTCCTTCTCAGATCTGACTGCTCCATCCTTCCAGTTGCTTGGGGCAAAAATTCCTTGAAGTTATCCATGACCCCTTTATTTCTTATCCTTCACGTGCACTCTGTCAAGAAATCTTATTGGCTTTACCGTCAGAATTTTTGACACCATTTTCCACCTAGATTACTGCAAAGGTCTCCTGACTGGTAAGCCTGCTTTCACCCTTGCTTCGCAAATGTGTTCTAGAGAGAGCCCTTTCACACTACAGGCAGGCTTCTCTTCTGATCAAACCCTCCAGTAGTTTTCCTTCACTGTCAGATTTAAAGCTTTATAGGATCTGGCCCTGTTACCTCTCTTATCTGATCTTCTGTTACAGTCCCCTTTGCTGACCTATTCTAGCCACACAGGCCTTCTCGCGATTCCTTTAACATACCAGGAACACAGCTGCCTTAGGGTTTTTCTACTTCATCTTCCTTCTTCCTGGAATGCTCTCCCTCCAGATATCTGCATGGCTCAATCTTTCATTTCCTCAAGTCTTAGAGCAAATGGTACCTTCTCAGTGAGGCCTACCCTGACTACTTCACTTGCTGGCACTCCCCATTTCCTTTAACCTGTTTAAATTTCCTCTATTGCACTTATCATCTTCTAATAGATTATATTACTTATTTATTAATGCATATTATCTATATCCCCCACTTTCTGCTCTCCCACCCCCAACTGAAAGCTCCATGAAGACAGGAATATTTTTCTTTTTTTGTCTGCTTGGTTCATTTTATATGCCTAGCAATTATGTCAAGTCCTTGCACATTGCTGGTGATCAATAAAATTTGTGGAATGGATACATTTATTTACAAACATGTATCAAGCTCTGTGCTAAGAGTAAGGAGTACAAGGGCCTTCCCTGGCTCTCAAGTTTCCATCGATTCCACTCTTTTAGGATTTCTACCTTTCGGTTAAAGGGAAGTCAAGTCCGAGAGTGATTGTAACTTCCAGTGGTGAAAGGAACCAGCGTGTGTTCAGCAGTTGCTTCGTGTCAGATGTTTCATATAGATAGATGGAAGGCGTTCATTTATACCTTACAACAACCCCATGAGGGATATATTATCTGTGTTTTGCAGGGAGCTGTGCTTCAGGCATATCACACACTCTGCTAAAAACCAGCTGCCGCATAAGTGGCATGAGAAAGAGTCCAACCCATGTCTGTGAATCTGTGCTTTTCCCACTCTGCCTCTCTAACAGCTCCTCATCACCTGTGGGGTGTGCCCCGTTTCCTAAGTATGGCACGTAAGACCCTTTCCATCTGCATTCAGCCTGTCTGGCGAGGCTTAGTTTTTCTCCCTCCTCTGAGGCACTGACAACTCAGCATCTCTTTAAAGTCTTGCTTTTTACCTAATAGGCCATATGCTCATAGTTTCACACCTCTACAAAGTGTTTTTCCACTAACTGAAATGCTTTTTCTTCCTTTTTATGTCTGGGGAATCGATGCTTGTTTTTGAAATCCCAGCTCATGTATTACTTCTTCTATAAAATCCTTTTAGCTTCTCTCGGGGAAGTGGTTGGTCACTGCACGCTGCTTCCCAGAATGCTACCTGTCATATGGTAATTACTGAACCTTTCCACTAGGTTCTACTTAGTCCCCCAGGAATGAGGCTTTCTGCTATTCTTCTTTGTTTTACCAGTGCCTAGGACAGGGCCTAGAATGTGCCATATACTAAGTAAATGTTTCCTTAGTCACTTAATGGTGATATGAGCTCTAATGGGTAATGGAAACACCTAGGCATTTTGAATTTAAAAATGGAAGAATGGCAGTTAGAATCAGAGAAAAGCCTAGAAGACACCTCAGAAATACTTGGTGGATGAAGCATTCATTCATTTATTCAGTGATATAGGTTAATTATTAAGTGCATGGACTTAATGAGTTCAACACCCAGCCCTGCCACTTTCTTCAGGCTTACCGTTGCCAAATTACTTATCTCTGAAACTCCAGCTGATGTGTGAAATGGGAGATAATGTTAGTGCCTACCTACTAGTGTTGCTGGGAGGATTGAATGACAGTGCATATAAAGGGACTGTCATATATTAAACACTAAACAAATAAGCATAATTACAACAAAATTTTCTGGGGTAGTTAATATTTGTACTACATGATCTTAGATTTAAATTGCATTGAGTAGATTGAACAAAATACTAAACTGACATAGGTCATTTAACAAAAAGCAAGCCACCTGTTTTTTGTGTTACTTTGTGGGTTCATCCTTCAGAATTATTTCTGACACTCATTTTTTTTTCTACATAGAGCCCTCGTTGAAGTGAGAAGTTGAATATTACAAACATTTAAATAAAGAGGGTTTAGAAATAATCGTTACTGCAAGGGAAAAAATTGGAACCTGAGAGTTGTGTGTTTCATCACAACAATTTAATTAAAGGCATGTGACAATCTTAGTGTTGTTTATGAGGTGAGTTAGGGAGAGGTTTTACCAAGTAGAGCATTTGATTGCAAGAACTGAAGCTCGCCCTCTGTGTGGTGAGCCCTGTGATATGGTGTACATATGGTCATATGGTAGAATTATATTTAAAGGATCTTCTATGAAAATTTTAAAACCATGCAAATGTGCATGTTCAGCTGCGATATGTTTTTACATTGATTTAGTGTCTGGCACTTGATACTCCGTGCATTATCAGAAAACTTCCTAGACTGGCAATAATTAAAGCATTGAGGGGGCTGGCCCTGTGGTGTAGTGGTTAAGTTCGGCATGCTCTGCTTTGGGCAGTCCAGGTTCGTGGGTTTGGATCCCAGGTACTGACCTACACCACTCATCAAGCCATGCTGTGGTGGCAACCCACATACAAAAAATAGAGCAAGATTGGCGCAAGTGTTAGCTCAGGGCTAATCTTCCTCAAGCAAAGAAAAAAACCGAGGAAGACTGGCAGCAGATGTTAGCTCAGGGCTAATCTTCCTCAGCAAAAATAAATAAATAAATAAATAAAGGATTTGGATTAAATAGATGTAATGTGAAGTCTGTGACATCTGAGAATAGGTTAGCCAGCTTAATACCAGGTGTTTGGAGGCTGGGGATGTTTTTCATGGTTAGAAGTCTCCCTGCCAAATTTTTATTCCAGAAATTGACTTGAGAGGGCATGCTGATAAAACAAATGCAGAAGTAAACAAGCCGACTTAAGAAATTGGCCTGGAAGTCAGGGATTTACTTTCCCTGTTCTGCTCTAATATAGTTGTAGAAATACCACAAATTACAGATGAAACAAAGTATTCTTCAATTCATTAAAACGTCTTGTGTTTAGCTGCTAGAG
The DNA here is from genome assembly GCF_041296235.1 of Equus asinus. Classification (NCBI taxonomy): domain Eukaryota; kingdom Metazoa; phylum Chordata; class Mammalia; order Perissodactyla; family Equidae; genus Equus; species Equus asinus. Next base: position 173,787,914 of record NC_091790.1, read on the forward strand.
ATACAACAGTGAACAAGACGGAAATGACCCCTGCCCTCATGGAGCTTATTGTTTGATAGATAAAGCAGACATCAAATACATCCTATTTCCATATTTACCAAACTGAGTGCAGAGGTCAAGAATAATCGGGCTCTTACTATAGATAAGGTGGTCAGAGAAAGCCTTTCTGAAGACTTGAGAGTTAAGGTGCAGGATTCTGGGAAGTCAGCCTTGTGAAGGAAGAGTGTTTCAGGCAGGGGCTCAGCATGTGCAAAGGCTCTGGTAGGGGAAAGAGCTTGGGTCTTGCCATTTCAGAAAAGAGAGCAGTGTGTCTGTGATGGTGGAGCAGGAGTGGAAGCAGGAGGCCAATTAGGTGGCTGTTGTGTAAGATGAGAAGTGATGGTAGTGTGGTTCAGGGAGGCTGGGGTGGAGAGAGAGAGAGAGAGGGAGAAGATGTCTTCAGGATGTATTTAGAGGGTAGAACTAGTGGGGCTTGTTGGGTTGGGTGTGGTGAGTGAGGTAGATGCAGAAATCAAGGATGACTCCCGACCTTCTAGCTTGAGGAACTAAATGGATGGGAGTGCCATTAACTGACATAGGAAATTATCTGAAGGAAATAGAGAAGGACACACAACAAAGGCCAAGGGAAATATGAAGGTTGGCAACTCTTAGAAGAGTCTAGCCACCCACATGTTTTTGTTCCCATTCTCTTGCTTTTTACCAAAATAAAAGCTTTTCATCTGCCGCAGACTCTTTGAACACAGTGCAGTCTCTGTGTCATCAATAACTTATGCAGTATTCTCAAGTAAAAGCGTTAGTGTCTAAGGCCTTGTGATTCTGATCTAGTTTCCCAGAATATTTCACAGGGCAGATATGAAAGCAAAGATTTAAAAACCAAAAAATGCCACCATTTATTAGTATGGTGCAATTTAAAGGGCCATAATTAAATTTTACCCAGGGTCACTCTCCTTTTTGTAGGTGTGTAATTTAACTGTAAAGGTTATCGTTCTTCCAGGACCTGTTATACTAACACCTGCACCCTATTTATAGCAAATGAAACAGGTTAATTGGTATGTTTTGCTTTCTGCTGATTTTCTTTTCTGTATATACCACCAGAAAGGTTTTTGAAGGTATAGCTTTGTAATCTTCCATCTGACATTGGCAGTTAATTTTTCAGGGAAGTAATTATTCTCATCTGTTCCTATTCTTTTAATAATGAATAACTTTTCTTGTTATAAGTAAAATATCTTCATTGTAGATAATTTGGAAAGTACAGAAAGTTATACGGTTACCTGTAATCCCAATACTGAGAAGCAATAATTTTTCTAGTCTTTTTAATCTATTTAATGTGATGCTTCACAGTCTGTGTGCAATGTTCTATCCTCCATTTTTTTGACTTAACATTCTGTTGTGACTCTTTTCTATATCTTATTTACTATTATTCAAAGACGACATTTTAAATGGCTGTATACTCTTCTGTGGCATGGAGCATTTAATCATTTTCCTGTTGAGCATTTACGTTATTTTCTGTTCTTTGCAGAGAAATTTTAAATGAAGGAAAAAGTCAGACAATTTTTCCAGAACACAGTGTTTTAACAAAAGAAACAATCTTCTTCTCAAACCAAAATAATTTGTAAAAGCCGCTATCTTTTCCAGGCAGCCTTAGAAGAATGTTTGGGGCATCTGAACAATAGCAGAAAAAGCCCTAGTCTGTTGGGCTCTCGGCTCTTGCAGTGCTTTTCTGTGCCCTGGAAGATACGAGAAGTAAAGGTAGATTCTCTCGGCTAAGCTCCTCACACTATTCCTCACTGGGATCTTCGCCCTGGTCCTTTGAAGCCTCTCTGTATTTCCATTTGTAGCTGCCACCTCTGGATCTTGCCTTGCAGCACCAGGTGGAACTGGGAAGTGATATGCACAGCCCTCTTACCACAGTTTTGGGCTGCCAAATTTGCTTCGCCCTCAACTCAGCCCTCCTCTTGGCAGTCCCTCGTGTCTCAGCAGGTCACCTCCTTCTAGCCATCCATCCACTCTGCAACCGTTTATTGAGCACCCAGTTCCAGGAAGGACTAGATATTGAGGACACAATGGTAGGACAGATCAGCTGCCCTCATAGTGTATGCTTGGTGGGACGTAACTAAACAGGGGAGTACAGATTGTTAGGTGTAACATGGGAGAGTGATGTACCAAAACAGCGTTCCAGATAGTTCTGACCTTAGCTAACTTTCCCCTCACACTGAGTGCTATCTACATATTGTATTTTAAAACCTGTGTACACATCCCTTTAGGATGAGTGACATCTGTTAAAACTAGAAAATGAGACAAAAGAACACAGTAAAGTGGAGGCATTGCTTGTAATGCTGTGTGTCTCTGCTGGCTTTTTGCAATTTTGGAATTGTGCTCGATCCTCAGGTGCTGCAGCGCAAGTCTGTTATAGCGCTTCGAAGTCCAGGAACTATTCTTCATGTGTCTGACAGGATGCATGTCTCTTGTTAAATGTGGAGGTGGGTAGAGCTGTGTTTGTAGTCTGCCTAGAAGGTGACATTTATTCTTGGTGTGTTTCCCTCATCTTCTTAAAAGGACACCATGAACACAGAGTATAAGTGAACTTTGCCTTTGTCTGGTCATTCCTTTATGACACTCAGTCTGTACTATAAATGTGCTGTGTTTGAGGGCAGGGAACCTTGTACTTTTTGGTTTGGTTTGATTTATTTGGTAATTTGGCAAATATGTTTTCGTGGGTGAGGAACAAAATGGTTTCACCTGCTAAGTTCTATGTGAGCATTTTCCTGGCACATTAATTATTTTTTAAAAACAACCAGTATTTCTGATGCCTGTAACTGCTGTGAAATTCTCTGCTGGCCATATCAGGGAAATGCAGCAGACAATTAAATTTGGATTTTAGCAATATATCCATCTCATGATATTCCTTTGCAAAGATGAAGAACTATCTGCTAGATACAAGGAAAAGCAGATGAATTAGGAATGTTAGGTATTTTATTTAGTGATGATGTGGAACAAGTACCCTAGACACGCACTTATTGGTCCTGAGTTGACATTTTTACCCTTCCTCTTATTAGTCATATGGCCTTGAACAGTTTAATAGTAGTAATCATAATTATATATAATAGTGGTTGACATTTACCCAGTAATTGCTCAATTACTAAAAAGTAATTCACTATATCAAGGGGGAAATTTGATTGATTTAATCCTCTGTGAGATGTTGGTACTGTTATTATTTCCCAATTTGTATGTGAAGAAGCTGAAGTGTAGAGACAGTGAGTAAAGAACCCCAGATCGTGCGGCTCGCCGTTGCAGGATCTGGAATTCGCTCTCAGATCATTTTGACTAAGCAGTCCATGCGCCAACCACTATGCTGTGCCTAAGCTACTGAAGTCCCAATTTGATCAGTGGAGTAGTGGGAACTTATTTATCTGATAAAATAGCAGGTTCTGTTGCTGTTCATATTATGGTAAATTCTAAGTCTCCACCTTTCTGGTACTCTTCCTTCTTTCTGTTCAAATTGGCAGTCGAACTTTTTCTTTCAGCTTAACGAGCCAGGTGGGATGGGGATGTTGATTTGTGCCAGGTGAAAAAAGTTTCAGTGCATTACTGAAGAGTCTATTTTTTGCTCAGAGTTGTGAGAGTCATATGAGATTAAATGAGATAAAATAGAAGAAAGTGTAAATTGGAAAGAGCTTTGCACATATAAGAAATTCTTTTACAACAGAGTCACTCTGGGGGAGGATTCTGGTGGTATTTGCAGGGTTCTAACTTTGATCCGGCTCATTTGAACATAGTGTCAGTATCTGGGATGAAGAAAATAGAGGGGATGCTTATCATCCACTTGTGGATGATCTAAAGCGGTAGATTTAGTTTTCATTGATTCTTATATTTTATTTTCTCTAATGATTTGAAAGGTAGACTATTTAAAATATAATTATTTTTAATATATATAAATATAAATAAAATATAAAATAAAATATAATTATATTTAAAATGTAATTATTTTAAATTGTGGCCAATTTAAGGCGTTTCATAAACATGTTTACAGCTGTATTTCACTAATTTGTCTCGTTATACTTATGTATTCATTTATTCTTTTTTTATTGACATGTATTTGACATAACATTGTGTTAGTTATAGATATACAGCATAATGATTTGTATATATGTACATTTATTCTTAATATCTCTGAAAGTGCCTTTCTTATGCCCTTAAATATGAATGATAGCTGGCCCAGGATAAAACTAAAAATAAAATTTTAAATTTGTTAGGCCAGGGACTGTTTCTTCTACTTCTTTTTGATATAGTGTCCAATGTTATGTTTTGGATATTATTGATGCTCTTTCCATAGTGTTTATTTGATATGAATTTTTTAAAAATTAAGAAATGAGCCTTAGAGAGTTGTAAGATATTTGTTTACATGGTTTGAGTAAGGGCTTCTCCTAATAGGAGATTGTTTGTTGAGTTATGTGCTAAAGTGTCTATTCAAATGCCTAAACCTAGCAAATAATAGCCCAATTGAAGACCTCTAACATCAACTAGTTATTATGTTATTTTAAACCCATATTAAATCATCAATTTAAATATAGGACAAGGGACTTCTTTGTTGGGACTTATTTTTCCTCTTAACAGAATCCTTTTGAAAAAAGACAGTGATGTAGTAAAAAGAGTAGGGAAACCTGAGTTTTGTCCCTATTTGGTATCTGAACATGGGCCTGTAACTTAACTTGTTGGGACCAACCATATGTACTATGAAGTAAGAGGGTTAAAAGTCAAGATGCCTTCTGATTCTTTTTCAAGTCCTGTTACCATCTGTAGAGTCTGGTGGCTACAGTGATCCTTTCAAAGCAGGATGTTTTGCAGAACCGTAATTGCTTTGAGGCAGTGCTCCTGGCTCCTCTCACTTAGGATAACAGCTGTTTCTTGTGTGTGGGCCGCAGATTTCAGGATTTATGTAAGCTGTCATTAGAAAGCAAGCTCATTTTTCATAAATTTTTATTTTTTAAATTCTTTATAGTTGTATTTGCAAGTGGGTGTCAAGAGTATCAAGAATATTGACTAACTTGTGTGAGTGGGTGGTTGGAAACATGTCTGCTTTTGCTTTTTGAGAATAGATTATTCTTTAGCCAGTCAGGTTATCTATGTGAATAAGACAGGGAAATCAGTAACATATTTTCTTTTCATTTTTTTTCTTATTGAGGTCATAATAGTTTATAACATTGTGAAATTTCAGTTGTACATTATTATTTGTTAGTCATCATATAAATGTTCCCCTTCACCCCTTGTGCTCCCTGCAAAACTCTTCCCCCCGGGTAACCACTAAACTGTTCTCTTTGTCCGTGTGTTTATCTATCTTCCACATATGAGTGAAATCATACACTGTTTGTCTTTCTCTATCTGGCTTATTTCGCTTAACATAATACCCTCAAGGTCCATCTATGTTGTTGCGAATTGGACGATTTTGTCCTTTTTTATGGCTGAGTAGTATTCCATTGTATATATATATACCACATCTTCTTCATCCAGTTATCAGTTCATGGGCACTTGGGTTGCTTCCACATCTTGGCTATTGTGAATAATGCTGCAGTGAACATAGGGGTGCATGAGGCTCTTTGAATTGTTGATTTCAAGTTCTTTGGATAAATGCCCAGTAGTGGGATACCTAGGTCATACAGTATTTCCAGTTTTAATGTTTTGAGAAATCTCCATACTGTTTTCCAGAATGGGTGCACCAGTTTACATTCCCACGAGCAGTGTATGAGGGTTCCCTTTTCTCCACATCCTCTTCAACATTTGTTACTTTTTGTCTTGGTAATTATAGCCATTTTGACAGGTGTAAAGTGATATCTCATTGTAGTTTTGATTTCCATTTCCCTAATAATTAGTGAGGTTGAACATCTTTTCATGTGCTTCTTGGCCAGTTGTATATCTTCTTTGGAAAAATATCTGTTCATATCCTCTGGCTGCATTTTGATTGGGTTGTTTGCTTTCTTGTTGTTCAGTTGTATGAATTCTTTATATATTATGGAGGTTAATCCCTTGCCAGATATATGATTTGCAAATATTTTCTCCCAGTTGATGGGTTGTCTGTTCATTTTCATCCTGGTTTCCCTTGCCTTCCAGAAGCTCTTTAGTCTGATAAGTCCTACTTGTTTATTTTGTCTTGTTTCCCTCGTCTGAGTAGACATGGTATTCTAAAAATTTAAATCCTTTGAAGACTGATGTCAAAGAGTGTAATGTGTATATTTTTTTCTAGAAGTTTTATGGTTTCAGGTCTTACCTTCAACTCTTTGATCCATTTTGAGTTTATTTTTGTGTATGGTGAAAGATAATGGTTCACTTTTATTCTTTTGCATGTGGCTGTCCAGTTTTCCCAACACCATTTATTGAAGAGACTTTCTTTTTTCCATTGTATGTTCTCAGCTCTTTTGTTGAAGATTGGCTGTCTGTAGATGAGTGGTTTTATTTCTGGGCTTTCAATTCTGTTCCATTGATCTGTGCACCTGTCTTTGTACCAGTACTATGCTGTTTTGATCACTATAGCTTTGTAGTACATTTTGAAGTCAGGGATTGTGATGCCTCCAGCTTTGTTCTTTTTTCTCAAGATTGCTTTAGCTATTTGGGGTCTTTTGTTGCCCCATATGAATTTTAGGATTCTTTGTTCTATTTCTGTGAAAAATGTCATTGGGATTCTGATTGGGATTGTACTGAGTCTGTAGATTGCTTTAGGTAGTGTGGATATTTTAACAGTGTTTATTCTTCTAATCCATGTGCATGGAATATCTTTCCATTTCTTTATGTCATCATCGATTTCTTTCTGTAATGTCTTATAGTTTTCATTGTATAGGTCTTTCACCTCCTTGGTTAAATTTATTCCTAGATATTGTATTCTTTTTTGTTGCAGTTGTAAATGGGATTGTATTCTTGAGTTCTCTTTCTGTTATTTCGTTATTGGAATATAGAAATGCAACTGATTTTTGTAAGTTGATTTTGTACCCTGCAAATTTACTGTCTTGTTGATTATTTCTAATAGTTTTCTGATGGGTTCTTTAGGGTTTTCTATATATAAAATCATGTCATCTGCAAACAGTGAGAGTTTCCTTCTTCCTTGCTTATTTGGATTCTGTTTATTTCTTCTTCTTGCCTAATTGCTCTGGCCAAAACCTCCAGTACTATGTTGAATGAGAGTTGTGAGAGTGGGCACACTTGTCTTGTTTCTGTTCTCAGAAGGATGGCTTTGTTTTTCCCCATTGAGCATAATGTTAGCTGTGGGTTTGTCTTGTATGGCCTTTGTTATGTTAAGGCACTTCTCTTCTATACCCATTTTATTGAGAGTTTTTATCATAAAAGGATGTTGGATCTTATCACATGCTTTCTCTGCATCTATTGAGATTGTCATGTGGTTTTTATTCTCAGTTTTGTTAATGTGGCGTATCACATTGATTGATTTGCAGATGTTGAACCATCTCTGCATCCCTGGTATAAATCCCACTTGATCATGGTGTATGATCTTTTTAATGTATTACTGTATTTGGGTTGCCATTCCAGTTGCCGATATTTTGTTAAGGATTTTTGCCTCTATGTTCTTCAGTGATATTGGCCTGTAATTTTCCTTCTTTGTGTTGTTCTTGTCTAGCTTTGGTATCAGAGTGATGTTGGCCTCATAGAGTGTGTTAGGAAGTATTCCGTCTTCCTCAATTTTTTTGAGTAGCTTGAGAAGGATAGGTAATATATCTTCTTTGAAGGTTGGTAGAATTCTCAAGAGAAGCTATCTGGTCCTGGACTTTTATTTTTTGGGAGGTTTTTCATTACTGTTTCTATCTCTTTAGTTGTGATTGGTCTATTCAGATTCTCTATTTCTTCTTGATTCAGTTTTGGGAGGTGTAAGAGTCTAAGGATTTATCCATTTCTTTTAGATTGTCCAGTTTGTTGGCATATAGTTTTTCATAGTATTCTCTTATAATCTGTTGTATTTCTGTGGTATCTGTTGTAATTTCTCCTCTTTTATTTCTAATTTTATTTATTTGAAACTTCTCTCTTTTTATCTTGGTCTGGGTAAGGGTTTATCAATTTTGTTTATCTTCTCAAAGAAGCAGCTCTTTGTTTCATTGATCCTTTCTGTTGCCTTTTTTGTTTCAATTTCATTTATTTCTGCTCTAATTTTTATTATTTCTCTCCTCCTGAGTTCGGGCTTTCTTTTTTCTTCTTTTTCTATTTCTGTTAGATGTAGTTTAAGATTGCTTATTTGAGATTTTTCTTGTTTGTTGAGGTGGGCCTGTATTGCTATGAATTTCCCTCTTAGGACTGCTTTTGCTGAATCCCATTTGAGTTAGTATGGTGTGTTTTCATTTTCATTTGTCTCCAGATATTTTTTGATTTCTCTTTTAATTTCTTCAGTGATCCATTGGTTGTTCAGTAGCATGTTGTTTAGTCTCCACATCTTTGTCCCTTTTCCAGCTTTTTTTCTTCTAGTTGATTTTTAGTTTCATAGCATTATGGTAGCAACAGATACTTGATATGATTCCATTCTTCTTAAATTTATTGAGGCTTGCCTTGTCCCCAACATATGGTTTATCCTTGAGAATGTTCCATATGCACTTGAGAAGAATGTATATTCTACTGTTTTTGGATGGAATGTTCTATATCTATATCTATCTATCTATATATATATATCTATAAAGTCCATCTGGTCTGGTTTTTTGTTTAATTCCACTATCTCCTTGTTGACTTTTTGTCTGGATGATCTATCCATTGATGTAAGTGGGGTGTTGAGGTCCCCTCCTATTATGTGTTGTTGTTAATATATCCTTTTAGGTTTGTAAATAGTTGCTTTATGTACTTTGGTGCTCCTGTGTTGGGTGCATAGATATTTATAAGTGTTATGTCTTCTTGGTGGAGTGTCCTTTTTATCATTGTATACTGCCCCTCTTTGTGTCTCTTTACTTGTTTTATCCTGAAATCTACTTTGTCTGGTATAAGTATGGCAACACTTGCTTTATTTTGTTTGCCATTAGCTTGGAGTATTATCGTCTATCCCTTCACTTTGAGCCTGTGTTTGTCTTTGGAGCTGAGATGTATTTCCTGGAGGCAGCATATTGTTGGGTCTTGTTTTTTGATCCATCCCACCACTCTGTGTCTTTTAATTGGAGAATTCAATCCACTTAGATTTAAAGTGATTAGTGATATATGAGGGCTTAATGCTGCCATCTTATCACTTGTTTTCCAGTTCTTCTGTATTTTCTTTGTTTCTCATCCCACGTATTTTGGACTACCAATCTGGTTAGGTAGTTTTCTATGATGCTTTTCTTTTTTTAATTTTAATTTTATTTATTTTTTTGAGGAAGATTAGCCCTGAGCCAGCCTCTACTGCCAATCCTCCTCTTTTTGCTGAGGAATATTAGCCCTGAGCTAACATCTGTGTCCATCTTCCTCTGCTTTATATGTGGGATGCCTGCTACAGCATGGATTGATAAGTGGTGCCTAGGTCCACACCCAGGATCTGAACCAGTGAATCCCGGGCCACTGAAGTGGAATGTGTGAACTTAACTGCTGTGCCACCAGGCTGGCCCCATGATAGTTTTCTTAGTTCTCTCCTTATTTATCATTTGTGTCCCTGTTCTAATTATTTGTTTAGTGATTACCATTAGGTTTGTATAAAAAATCTCGTAAATGAGATAGTCCATTTTCTGATAGCTTCTTATTTCCTTAGACTAAGCCGACTCCATCACTTTCCTCTTTCCCTTCTGAGTTATTATTGTAATATCTTATTCCATCTTGTTTTGTGAGATTGCGGTTAAAGTGACGAGATTATATTATTTTGGTGGTTTCCTTGCCTTTATCTTTAATGTTATAATTAAGCGTTTACTAACCTGTTCTGATAGAGAGCTGTGATTTTCTGATTTTGCCTACCTATTTATCTCCTTGCTCAGGGTTTTGTAGCCCTTTCCTATTTTTTTTTTCAGGTATGGGGGCCTTCTTGAGGCTTTCTTGTAGGGGGGGTCTTGTGGCAATGACCTCCCTTAGCTTTTGTTTATTTGGGAAAGTTTTTATTTCTCCATCATATCTGAAGGATATTTTCACTGGATAGAGTATTCTTGGCTGAAAGTTTTTATCTTTAAGCATTTTGAATATATCATTCCACTCTCTCCCAACCTGTAAGGTTTCTTCTGAGAAATCTGCTGAAGGCCTGATAGGGCTTCCTTTGTAAATTATTTTCTTCTGCCTTGCTGACCTTAATTCTTTCTCTTTGTCATTTACTTTTGCCAGCTTTACTAGTACATGCCTTGGAGAAGGTCTGTTTACATTGATATAGTTAGGAGACCTATTGGCTTCTTTCACTTGTATTTCCAGCTCTTTCCCCAAGTTTGGGAATTTCTCAGCTACTATTTCTTTGAACAAGCTTTCTGTTCCATTCTCCTTTTCTTCTCCCTCTTGTATATCTATAATCCTTATGTTGCATTTCCTGCTTGAGTCAGATATTTCTTGGGGAATTTCTTCATTTCTTTTTAGTCTTAATTCTCTCTCCTCCTCCATCTGAAGCATTTCTATATTTCTGTCCTCTAAATTGCTAATTCAGTCCTCCATCATATCAGCTCTATTGTTTAGGGAGTCCAGATTTTTCTTTATCTCATCCGTTGTGTATTTCATCTCCAACATTTCTGATTGGTTTATCTTTAGAGTTTCAGTCTCCTTTGTGAAGAAGTTCCTGATTTCATCAAACTGTCTTTCTGTATTTTCTTTTAACTCATTGAATTTTTTTTATGATAGCTGTTTTGAATTCTCTGTCATTTAGATTATAAATTTCTGTGGCTTCACGGTTGATTTCTGGGTGCTTGTCTTTTTACTTTTGGTCTGGGGATTTAATATATTTTTTCATACTGCTAGACAGCATGGATTTCTGCCACCGCATAGTGATAGTATCTGGTCACAGCTTCCATCTGTTGCTGTTGGGTGGTGGTCAGGAGCTGTGAATTCTGAACCCGCTGTGATCCATGGCTCCCTCACCCTACTTGCTGGCTGGTTTCTCTCTGTGCATGCCCTGGCTGACCACTGAGCTGGTGGGGGCAGGGGACATTTTCTTTCATCTGGGTGATCCTGGGGATATTCTCGCTGGGCCCTCTGTATCTGCTCTCCTGGGGTGCTAGCTTGACGCAGATACCTCTGCAATAGCTTAGTTACCTCTGTGTGGGGCTTTCCCATGTACTGTGAGTGAACTCTGAGAATGGCTGTGTTCCCGTGGAGGGCTGCCTCTCCCCCCTTTCCTCTCAGAACTGGGATCAGTCCCAGGATCACTACCTTTTAGGAGGAAGTGAAGATTCTCCTTTTATCCTACCACTTCCTCCAGTGGGTCCAGCACCTTTACCTTCAGATGTATGGCTGTGTGGGTCTCTCAGACATCTTTTCTGTTGGGTGAATGTCCTCTGTTGGTGTATGAATGTCCTTTTCACTGTATCTTAGAGGGGAGAGGCTAAGGGGAGAGCTCATTCTGCCATGATGCTTGACCTTTTTTCCATATTTTCTTTTTTAAGAAGAGCAGTTATTTCCCATAAAGTTTGCGTGATGGTATTTTTTGTTTTTATTTCCCAGTAAAACATAAACATTCAACATTCTTTAGCTTTGTTTGTCTTTAAAAATTAATGGTAAATTTGCATAAAAAGCACTTACTATGGGAAACTTAAAATATGTTCTATTTAATAGCAGTTATGATACATCTTTTCTATTGGTTGTTAATGGAGACCTCTTTTTCGTGAAGGTACATTGTGCTTCTTCATTGAAGGCTAAATTTGGTTTGATTTCTTGCTTCATTATGGTCAAATTGAATATCATAATTCTTAAGAGGGAGCCAACTATCAAAAAATAGAAATTCTTAAGAATTATAAATTCCATTTTCATATTTATCCTATATTTTATGAGAAATTACAATACAGAAAAATTTTAACTCTGCTTTTAAGCCAATTGATTGGCCATATTTTTACCACTGCTGTGTGATGTTATGAAAAAAAAGCAAATATAATTTCTGCTCTTAAATAGATTATTATTTAGAGGAAAAAGAGGAAGAATATTCAAATCTAGAAATGTTTCTTTGCCTGTCTAACACATGCTAGAATGAACACAAATCATGGCAAAGTTTCATTCGTCTGTGTGTGTATGTGTGTATGTGTAGTACTTCTGACAGATGTATGTATGTATATAAAATTCCTGCTAATTTTAGACATATAGATCTAGACTTATTCTGGAATTGGGAATTATGTCATCCCTCAGACACTTCATTTCATAGAATTGGTGCCTCTGGTCAGAAGTACTGTGGATTGTACTCTTGATATTGAATCAAATTCATATATACCAACTAATTGTTAGTTATATTTTAATTTATTTCTGACCCAGGGATGTAGGCTTCCACTGATTTTCAGGATTTGTTTGATTAAGTATTAAAATTTAGTTTTGAAATTTCACATCTGCTTAATCAGTGTAACCAGTTGATGCATGTGCAGTGGGATCCTTTGGTGTGAAGGTCTAGGGGTAGCCAAGCATCCTGGACAGGGGAGGACAGGTCCAGTAGAGCCAGACCTTAAGTGGGGATAGACACTGGCTGGTCAAAGAGGAAGTGCCTATGGATAATGGAGGTCAAAATGGACCTGAAAGCTATGGAATCAGTTGAAGGAGGAAATGCAAACAAAGCAAGCAGAATATAGATAACTCATGACTGCACCACCATTGTATAAGGGAAAGGTTTCTAATTACAGTCCTGGAATATTTCCCTCTACCTCTTTCATGATTCTGGCTGAGTGGAAAATCTTGCTTCTTTCCAGGTGTTCTGTAGCTGGGAGACACGGTGGGCCTTGAGATATGTTCTGAACTAAGTAAAGGCTGGGTGTGGAAGTAGAAATACGGAGAACTTGTTATATTCAGCAGTCCCAAGAAATGGGCATGAAGCTTCTTCATCCTGAGAGAAACTAAAAACAAGTATTAGGAAGCCAAAGCATTCTTTCTAAGTGTGTGCAGCATTTTAGTTTGTAAATACAACCCCTGACCTTTCAAGGTTAATTTATGCATATGGTATCATTTCAGCCAAAATCATTCTGGGATTTTGGGGGAAGATCTTGAAAGGATGATCTAATGGAAAAATAAACTGAGAGCTTCTCAAAGAACTTTCCAAAATAAAAGCAATGAGTAATAATGATTAAAAAAAAAGTATAAACACAGATCTATGGAAAAATACTTGAGTCTAGAAATAGATTCAACATTATATAAACAATATAATATGTTTTCTTCAAAAAAAGGAAGGGTTACAGTGGTGTTGGGAAGCTGAATAGCAGTTTTTTTTAAAAAGTGGTTACATAAACCTCTTTTACCATAGATCAATATAAATTTGAAATAAATTAGTGAACTTGATGAATTAATGAAATTAATGAAAAAAATCATGTTCTAGAAAGACCAAAAGACAATAGAAGAGAATATATAAGAGAACTGTGAAAGGAGATATTTTTTAGTTTTAAAGGAATCGAAAAAATAAAGAAAGAGATACATTTGAAAAATATTTAAAATGTATGCTCGATGATAGAGGTTTCTAAGAGGACAATAGCAAAGTTGGAAAATAGAGTTTCACCAACATGACTGAAAAAGAATATCTAAAAAGTATAAATTGCTGGTTCATTTTTATCCTCTAAACATTGAAACTTTTATAGATTAGTGGACAAAACAGATAATTTACACAAAGGGGAATATAGTTAGTAAAGTGAACATGAAAAAATGTTTATGATAATTCATGACCAAAAATATTGCTTGAATTTATAGCACATAGATATTTTATAATTATTGAAGTAATCCCCCCTCCCATCACAAAAGAGAACATCTCATGTTGGCAAATTTGCAGTTAAATTTGCACAGCCCCTCTTGAAAAAAAAAAAAGGCATACCATAGGAACGGTAAGAAAATTGCTTAAATCCTTTGGCCTAGTAATTCCATCTGTAGGAATCTATCCCAAGGAAATATGTATGCTCATAATAATCAGATTCTTTTGTTTCCTGCAATAGCAAATGATTGAAAATAACCTCATGTTTATTGGAAGGGAGCTTATATATTAGTGATGCTCTATCAACATGATAGAATCTCATCAAATCATTACAGTGAAAAATCTGAAGACTAAATACTTGGGAAATACATTTAAGGTGTAATGTTCAATAGAATAGAAGCCACAGTATGATTTCAACAATAGTAAGTATATGTAGAAGCTAATAGGCAATAATGAAAGTAATTCTATTAAAATGATAGTTTTACAGGATGTTTTAAAATAATTATGATAATGTTTAATGTAATATTGCCTTTCCCATAAATAAGTAGGAAAAGAAATCTAATTCCTGCCCTTGTGAAGCCAATTATAAGTTTCACGGAATTGAAACTCTAGGACACAGAGTTTCAGGTCCCTGAAGTGAGTGGGTGGTAGGGAATCAGATTGACCATTTGGCTTTTTTCCTAGTCTCACTCATGCAATTCAGCTCTAAAGACTCCTTCACTAACAGGGGAAGCAGGGAGGGCAGGTTTCACAAGATTCAAGCCCCATTAGCCTAGCTTTTTCACTGGCCAGCTTGCTGAAATTTATTTGAACTTTACTTTCTGCAACTTTTGTGGGGCAGGAGAGTGAGGGTAGTAGAAATAACTTATGATGCTTTTTACAAGTAATTTGATGTGAATGATTTATCGTAGAAAATAATTAGATGTCCAAAGAACAATGTCAATGATTTGAATCCCAGATAGAGTGATAAAAAAAATTTAGATGTAAATGCTCTATGTTCTAGAAAACATTAGTCAGAGAGTTTGAATTTTATATCTATAAAGGTACAGAGATAGAATATAAGTTGAAGTAGTACTTGTAAATGGCAGGTCTGGATTCATAGGCATAGCAAAGGTGGAGGATTACATAGAAGTGGGTACTGGAGGGTGACACTGACATTGAAAGGAAATTTGTAGCTGTTGATATGCCAGAAAAAGAAAATAAACAGTAGTTACACTAGTTGTCACTTGGTAAATTAATATGTACAACAAAGCTTAAGAATCCAAGCATGTTTTCAGATTATATTTCTGGTTTGTCCTCTATTCAAAAGGGTACCTTGTTCGTCGCTGATTTGGTGGAGTATTAGTCATCTTGGGCTGCCATAACAAAATGCCATAGGCTAGGTGCCTTAAACAACAGAAATTTATTTCTCACAGTTCTGGAGGCTGGGAATTCCAAGATCAAAATGCTGGGCAATTTACTTCCCTGGTGAGGGCTCTCTTCCTGTCCTGGAGACAATTACCTTCTTGCTGTATCCTTACATGGCAGAGAGGGAGAGAAAGATGTCTGATGTCTCTTTTTATGAGGGCACTAATCTCATAATGAGGGCTTCACTCTCCTGAGCTCTGTAAACCTAATTACCTCCCAAAGGCCCCATCTCAAAATACCATCACATTGGAGTTAGGGCTTCAACATATGAATTTTAGGAGAACATAATTCAGTGCATAGATGGTAGGTAATCTTGCCAATAGGGACTCTATCTTATACTTTTTAAACCTTCAAGCAGAGAGCTCATTCTAGTTGTACATGTGCTACCATGGCGATCAGAATCAATATTGGTTAATTAAAGGTGATAGCTTGTTAGTCTTTTGCTCATTGTGATAAGAAATTTAATCATACTTTCATAGCAATCTGTGGAATGTATTTCACTGAGTTAGCTTTCTATTAGAATGGTAAGCAACAGTAGCAGTTCATGTGTTTAATTATTCTCTTTTGCTTTTCTAGAATGTTAATATATTTTATATATGCTAAATTTTCAAGGATACAATAAATTTTTGAGATCTCTTCAAAAGATATAATTATGCTAATTTATCATAGGTAAAGTAAATTAAATTTAGGTCCTTTGTAGGGAAAAAGTGAATGTTTATGTACTCTGTATATCAGACATTGGATAGACTTTCAGGATGAGAGACAAAGGAAGAAATGGTGTGTCTTGAGCTTGGCCAGCACTGTTTATGAGCAACCTAATCTATCTATTCTGTGCCAAAATAATGGATTAGTTCTGTCACTTCAGTTATAATAATTGGTGCCTTCCTCTCCCACATAGACAGTGAGATAGAGTGGAGCACAAAATGCTGGCAGTTTTCTTTTAGTTTTTTACATCTTTCAAGAAGAAGAAAAGAGAAAGTTAAGAAATCCTTTGGTTTTGACTTTTGCCGAGACTCTCTCATTAATCTATATATAATGAGATATATATATATATATATACACATATTTTTTTTTTGGAGGAAGATTGGCCCTGAGCTAACATCTGTGCCAAATCTCCCTCTGTTTTGTATGTGGGATGCCACCACAGCATGGCTTGATGAGCGAAGTGTAAGTTTGCACTTGAGGTCTGAACCTGTGAACTACGGGACGCCAAAGCAGAGCTTGGCAACTTAACCACTATGCCTCTGGGCCGGTACCATCTAATGATATTTTAAAATACTGACTTTTTAGCACACTGTGATAGGGGCATTGTACTATACATGGAAAGGTATCACAATCAAAATAAAAACTGGAAATTGATTCGTAAGTAGTTGCTTTTTTGGTTTGTTTGCTTTGGTTTTTGTTTTTGAATTTCACTCTGTTCTCTTTCGAGGTGCTAGGCAGAATTAAATTAGAAGGAAAATCTGGGTGATAAGGTTCTTTTTATAATATGATTGATGATTTTACGTAAATCATGAAATACAGTTTCATTCTTGTTTTTTTGCTTTAAGCCCAGGGCAAAGATAAAAGGTTTTCAGAATGATGAAGCTTTGTTTTCATTCATTGTGTTTCCTTCAGTTGAGAGGCAATGGAAAAAGATTTTTATATTTACATTTGTATAAAATAATTGTATGTGCTGCTCTTTTTGTTTCTTCTCTTTTTCTATAGAAACAGTTTATTTGCTTCTTTAAGGGAAGCTAGAGTTTTAAAAACACACAGTAATTTGGAAAATACTTGTGATATTGTTATCCTCCAGTGTCTCCTTCACCCAGGGGATATAATTTTATGCCAATTGTGTGCCATTTATAGCAATTTCCCAAAGGTATTATTTATATTAATCTTTATCAGTGTCTGTGTATAAGATTTGAAGTACAATAATTTTCAGAGCATTAAATCCCTATTCAGGGAAATAATTAGATTTCCTCATATTTATTCAATAATTAATAATAGCTATGACAACATAACAAGGCATTCATTTAAAGGTTTTTTTGTTTTGCTACCTTTGGCTTTTTAATATGGCATTTTATTAAACTATAAAATAAAATCTGTCTTTTTCTGTTGAAGAAAAAAGTTTATGGGACAATATACATGGGAAAGGTTATTTTCTTTTTCATCATCTGACTCAGTGTACTGGTAAATAAACACATATCCCTTTGCTTTTCCTTTAGTTAATACTTTCTTAGAAAAATTTTAAGAAGAAATGTGATATAATTATTATAAAAAGTCAGCAAAAACATTAATGAAATATCAAGGTAATTAAAAAACTACTTCCCTATAGGTTTCTGTCAGGGGCTTCCAGAAAAGTCTAAGAATTTGCTCTTTTCACATCCATTTAATTAACTTGAGAAAAGTCCCAAGTGTACCTTACTACAAATGTGCTTCAGGAAAGGTGGGACTCTAATGTGTACAGTGGTGTCTTCAGCAGTGGCAAGACCAAAAGTAGTGTGTTTTTCACCTGCAGGTGGGGTATAATTTATTAATTTCAGCAGAAGTTTAAACATAAACAGGATAATTTTGTTATAAACTTTGCCATAGTATCTCCTAAAATCAATCCTCATATTGGTTGCTTCATAAACCTGTTACATAGCAAAATGTTTACCACTTTTCTCCAGGTCAATACATTCCCTGACCTGGGGTTCTTTTTCTTTAATTACCTTTCGCTCCACAGAGATGTGTCTATGGAAGAGGACTGTTATCTGCAGCAACTCTAAGGGTTTCTCAAAAAGTAAGTGCCGTGGACCAGAGGTAGATGGATCCCTGCTGGGTTCTGTACAGGCCAGAGTATATTGAAGAAGCTTAACACAAGCTCATTCCAACAAAACAAAACAAAAAATCACTGGGCCTTAAAGAGGAACAAGTAACTATGCAATCACAATCTGGATTTTGTTTTGTTTTGAGCATATCTCTTAAGTTGACTAGCATTATGGAGCACACTGCTTGATACTCTGCAGGCACTTTCACGTGTATTAAGTCAATGAAGTCTTAGAGTAATCCTGTGAGGTAGAGCCATTTTTCTTATTATACTTATAAGGAACTGAGACTCAAGGAGGAAGAATTTGCCAAGATTCCATAGCTAGTTGGGAGTAGAACTCGGAATTTGAGAGCTTTTTGATTCAAGGCTGGTGTAGTCCACTTTCTTCTACATCGTGTTCACTCTCCCTTTTGTGTTCTTTGCAGTGCAGGCTGCGTATGTAGGACAGAAGGGAAGGGATTCTGCTGCAAATCCTTGTTTGCATTTCTGTGTCTCAGCCCAGTCAAGGTTATTGGGATCTCTACCACAGTGTAATCCAAGTCACCATTATCTTTCCCCTAGAACACAGCAGTAGCCCTCTGACTGCATGCTCTTCCCCCTCACAGCAGCCACTGATCTTTTTGAAATGTGATTTGGATCATGTCATCCTTCTGCTTAAAAGCCTTCAGTGATTTTCTGTTGTACTTGGAATAAAATCCAAAATATTTATTTTGGTCTACAAGACCCAGCACATTCTGACTCTTGCTTATCTTTCGCTCACTTACTTAGTGTCCTCTAACCACACAGTTCCTGGAATGCTCCAGGCTCCGCCTTGCCTCAAGACTTTTGTACTCATACTGTCCTTTGTCTGCTGTTCTTTAAGTTTTTTCTGTCTTCAACTGATCCTTAGATTTCAGCCCAAATGTCATTTCCTGAAGAGATACCTTCTCCAGCCTCCCCATCTAAGCCCTCCTAGTGTATTTATATTTTTTCTCTCTCCTGGCATTTATAATTTGCCTTTATATTCACTTAAAAATAATAACTAAGATCTAGGGAGCCCTTCCAATGTGCCAGTGGAATGGAGAATAGATGGAGAGGTAGGATACTTTCCCAGATTACAGGAAGTAGTGAGCCAAGATTTAAACCCAGCTTTCCTCCACAAGACTAAACTCTGGGAGGTCAGGGACCATGTCTGTGGATTGCTTTATTCCCAGTGCCTGGCACATAGTAGGCCCTCAACAAATATGTATTGAACAAACAAACCTGTGGCAATGACTTGTTTTTTATAACAACTTTAGTGAAATATAATTCACATACAGTAAAATCTACCCTTTAAAAATATGTAATTCAGTACTTCATAGTATATTTAGAGTTGTGCAACCATCATCACTATCTAATTTTAGAACATTTACATCACCCCAAAATGAAACTCTGTACCCATTAGCAGTCACTTCTCATTTCCCCCTCCCCCAAACGCCTGGAAACCACTAACCAACTTTCTGTCTCTATTGATTTTCTTATTCTGGAAATTTCATATAATGGAATCATACAACATATGGCCTTTTGTGACTGGCTGCTTTCATTTTGCATAATGTTTTCAAGGTCCGTCCATGTTGTGGCATATATCGGAGCTCCACTCCTTTCTATTGATGAGTATTATTCTATTGTATGGATATACCACATTTTATTTATCTGTTCATCATTTGAATGGGGATTTAGGTTGCTTTGGCTTTATGAATAATACTGCTGTGAATTGTACATTTCTGTACAAAAAATTCTGTACAAAACAATTCTGTACAAAACAAAAAAGGACGTATGTTTTCCATTTTCGTGGGTATATACCTAAGGTGGAATTGCTGAGTCTTGTGGTAACTCTTATGTTTAAAATTTTGAAGAATTGCCAAACTGTTCCCCAGAATGGCACAGTGAGTAAGACCTGTCAAAGAAAACTAGAGCTGGATAGTAGTTAAAGTAGTAAAACATTTTATTCAGAACTATTGCAATAGGAAGGAAGAGACCTCAATATAGATCTGGGCCCAATTCTTAATACAACAAAGAAAAGTGGGAATTTATAGCCAAGGAGCAGGGTAGGGGTAGGGGGAGAGCTGGTGGGTGGAAAATTACTAAGAGGGTAGGGTAATTCTTTGCTAAACTGACCTAACTGGGTTCTTGCTGAAGGCAGGCCAGGGTGATCAGATGTCACTTGGGGGATGGTGGAGGATGAGGAATTTGGTCAGATATTGAGGGAGATCAGATATCGAGGGTGGGGGATTCTGGCTAATCCTACTTTAACAGAATGCTTGCTAAATTGAGTGATACAAAGGCAGACATGCAGGTCCAAAACTCGAAGCCTAGTTGGCAAGAGGCTTCGGAGGACCCTGATTAAAGTTTGATCAAAGAGAGACCCTGTCAGACCCGTAACAGATAATTCAGCAATTACCTATTTCTTGTACTTTTCCTCAACTGTATTAGCAAGGAGGCTTCCAATAAATTCTCTTAAATTCCCTCAAATTCTACACAGTGACATTTCATTCAGCATCCAACACGTGTTTATTGATATGATGTTGGCTGAGCTGGGATACGGTGTATGGAGTATTGAAGCTGGTAAAGCTGCTTTGTCCTCTATTTCATGCTTACAAATTATTTTTGTTTTGTTTTTAAATCTATATAGAAAGATTTAGTACATTATATAGTTTAGACCTGTTTGGAAATCTCATTTATGCTGTAAAGAGTAAAAGGGAACATTATATATTATTGTAGGGTTCACATTTTAGGATGCTGGTCTCATTTAAGTAAATTACTATTCTACTGTAAATGCATATTTTAAGCATAGTAAATATCTTTTTCTTTCTTCCTTTTCCTTTTTTACTGTTCTTTCCTTTTAGAAAAGGATTTTCTTTCTATGCCTCAGGGTAGGTAGTGGTTCCAATCCAGTACTAAGTTGTTTTTATCACTATTACTATTTTATCCCACTTACTGAAATATTGTTAGAGTCGGTTGTTTATAGATTAACCAGCAACTGCTAAGAATGATTTTAATTTTCTCTCAAACTGCTTCATCCTGTGTTTTTTTACTTTACTACCTCCTATCTGCAATATGTTGTGTGTCTTCAATTAATGCAAATTCAAATTTATTTTGAGAATTTAGCAATGCTGCTGAAAATAATTGGCTGTCTTGGAGAGTTGGAAATCCAGTTTTTCTAGTGAAGGTCTCCTCTGAGTAACTAAAGCCAAGCTTCCTAACTTGACCAAGGTGGACTGTAGCCTTTTCTGTGTGGTTAGTAACTAACGTGTGCCAGCTCTCATTGTAATGATTATAATTGCTTGGGTTACATTAATATTCATTGCACATGCCTCTCACCTTACATGGTGCTCATTCTCTGTGTCTTTGACTAATGTACCATTTTGCTTTTCATTTTGGTGTGGGGAACCATGATTTTAGACAATGTGAAGCAAAGAGCAGCTGAGGGAAGAGTGAATACCCAGAACCTAGTGCCAGGATTAACATACTGATGCAGATATTCTGAGAACGGATCTTTTCAGCCAGGCTAAAAGGAAACGCCAAGTGGAACTGAAGCTGATCTTGCCCAGTCATGTGATGCCAGTCAAGGAGGTGCTTGGCTTCATTTTGCTACATTTTGCTCTTGGATTGCCAGCTCCCTTAAGCCAGCTGCTTAGGCACAGCTAAAATAAAGGCAAGGATATTATCACAATATATTTTATATTTGAAAATCTACTAGTAATTTCTAAAGCTTAGAATGTTGGCAATAACATGTGGATGAAAGCTAAAAACTTCGAGATCTCAAAGAAAATAGCTTATTCTTCCTGCCTCTGCAGAATTATTTTTGAAAAGATTGTCCCTTCCCTCTTCGGATAATTTTCAGAAGAAAGGGGAAAAATATTTTTCATTTTCACTCTTATAATGTCATTCGGTATAGTTGAATTTTAATAAGTACATTGCACAAATGAATGGGCATACAGTATAACTATTTTCAGTTTTATAGATTTAGAATTTGCAGAAAGAGGAAGTAGCTACTGGAATTTAAATGCCATCCCACTGTGGCCTTCCAAATAGGAACTTGATATGTAATTCAACCCTTCTTCTCTGCTTCTAACTCCCCTGTTTCCTCCTAAACTTGATGTCTTAGCGATAGACAGTATCACTCCTTTTTGTGTTCTTTTGGCTGATTATCCTTGCTGGAAGACCCTCCAGCTTGTTCCTTCTCTGGAACCTTTGGATGCTCATTGAAAGACACAGTTACTTAAGAGCATCAGAATTGACATGAACCCTCCTGGTGCATGTGGAAGCACAGTTTGGTTCATGGGTTTCCAGGGTGCCCCTTCTGAACTGGGTCCTACTATAGGTTTTAGGCTGTTCCCCTCCATGCACCACTTGTCGTGTTTCTCTGTCAGATGCCCTGGAGGCAGATATGGAAGTGGATGCCCTCAGCAGCTGAGGCTACAGGTTAAAGTAGCTCACTGCTGAACCAGGACTCCCTTGAGTCTTTTTAAATTAGGTTAATTTTGCACCTGGCCTTTGCGATATATCCATGATTATCTTGATATCAAATTTCAAATTATCATTTAATCAAGTAAAATTGATGCTCCAGGAAGGTATGGCATGTTTAAATTGGGGCTTCCTGATGTTAGGTACACCCTAGTTTGGAGAATCACGAACTTAGTGTGACTTTGGGGAAAGTTCTTTTACCAAATAGTCCTTTATTTAAAATGGACCTGGTAGATACCAGGTATTTTCAGAGCATATGGTGGTAGAATTTGGATAATATTTGCATATTTTAGCTGTCTGCTCTTAGTGTTGTGAAAAGAGGTCAGACTGAAAGTCCAGCAGTCTGAGTTCTAGACCTGGCTCAATATTAACTTGTGATGTTGGACAAATTACTTAACATCTTTAGGCCCATTTTCTCACATATAAAATGAGTGGGTGAACTCTAAGAGATAAAGTAGCGTTTTCCAAAGTGTGTTTTGTGAATTATTGCTAAAGATATTCCTGGTGGTCTAGTAGTTCAGATTTGGCAGTGAACTCTGTGGCCTGGGTTCATTTCCCAGTTAGGGAACCACATAGGGTCGCTACGAATTGGAATCCACTCGACAGCACTAAAAACAAAACAGAAAGATATTCTAAGGGTGGTTGCCAGGGCCTGGAAGGAGGGGGAAATGGAGAGTTGTGGTTTAATGGGTATAGAGTTTCAGTTTTGCAAGATGAAAAGTTCTGTAGATTGGTTGCACAACAGTGTGAACATACTTAATATCACCGAACTGTACACTTAAAAATGGGTAAGATGATAAGTTTTTGTTATGTGTATTTTACCACAATTGAAAAGAAAGGTATTCTAAGGGCTCCACGCTGAAGTAAACATAAATTGTATATTACCCTCCCCTTCTGGAGAGTCACAGTGTATTCAGCATGTAGAAGCTTCTGAGACATCCTGCACTAAAAAACCTGCTTAACTTTAACCCAGTATTTCTCAAATTGTCCCTCTCCTGATTAAACTAACATCTCTTAATATCCCTTGGAACTTACATTGGGAGGAGTCCCATTTGGTAAGAGGTGATCTGAGATCTTTTCTAGCTGAAACTAGGTCGTTCTTCAAAGACACCATATGATAATATGGGCTATGTCCAGGTAAAACCTAGATAGCCCAATTGACAAAGATTAATTCAGGGCTTCCCAACGTTTTCCGCATCATGGAATGCATAGAAAGTAATAATAATTGAATGGCAAACTGG
This sequence comes from Equus asinus, assembly GCF_041296235.1. Classification (NCBI taxonomy): domain Eukaryota; kingdom Metazoa; phylum Chordata; class Mammalia; order Perissodactyla; family Equidae; genus Equus; species Equus asinus. The sequence continues at coordinate 173,811,612 of NC_091790.1, forward strand.
GGTAAACAGACAAAGTAGCTCAGGGCTGGGAGCTTGGTAACCCAATCAGCACACCAGTTGGGTGAAGATCTGGTAATCAGATCTTTAAAAAGTTATCATTGAGCAAACTGCATGAAATGTCTTACTCTTCAGTTGTCTTGTTCAGACTGTGAAAGAGGCAGAATATACTAAACTATGTTCCATTTGCTTTTCCTTGGCAATAGCTTTCACCTTAGGTCAACCAGAAACTCTCCTGACCATCTGAATATCTGTGGTTATTGCTGGTCTTTAGACCTAACTGGAAATCTCCAGTGGTGTGAGAGTGAGGGGTGAGAATTTTCCAGCAGGATAATACTCTTCCACAGTTTATTAGATACACTTAAGTGATTAATTCAACAGCCACTTATTTTTAAAGTGAGAGCATATGTGCTAATGTCATAAGCAGCATAGTTCTTATTTAACAGGAGAAATGTTTTCTTCAATCTCACATTACTTAGAGGAATAATTATTTGGGCCAGTGATGTGGATTGGATGTGGGGGAGAAAATCGTATTCATATTAGTGCATTCCTAAAAAAAATATAGTAGAAATCCATGAATGAAAGCAACACTTTTCACACTTACAGCCTCTTACTGAAGTCATCCTCAGCCCTCACTCTTCACCCTGTTCCCCTCAGTTGGTGTCATTCTCTAATATTATATCTTCTGAATGGCTTAATTAAAAATTCTAGACTGAAGGGAAAAACAAGAGAGCAGATTAGATTTGAAGATGACCTACATCATTCAGTTAGTGTTTCTATTCAGCTTACCTAGAAACAAAGATAGTCACGATCCACTTAGTAATAGACGTTTTGATTTCAGAAATGCCAAGTTCTCCCTAGATTGTCTTTTGCCCTCATTGCCATTTTCCCCTTAAAACAACTCTTATTTTTGCTTTTGTTCACTCTTTATCGTTTTCTCTAAGAATCTATTGGAGAGAGTTCAAATTTTAAAACTAAACATAAAACTGCATCCTTTCTTAGTGGCAGGGATCCACTGAGAAATCCCATTGACAGCCTCTTCTGGGCTTTTGAGGTAGAAGTTTAATTACCACCTATTGATTGAGTTTGATTTGTCACTTCTTGGGATCTGGCCAGGCAGAGCTAATTCCTTCTAGCAGAGCAAGGCAGGTGGGCAGGAGCCAGAATTGGGAAAGAGAGACACAGCCACTGCAACTGGTCCAGGTTCAGGTGTGGATGAATGAAGTGGAGTGTGTAAGATCCAGTCCAGAGACCAAAGAGGTGCTCGGGCAGTAAAGCACGTGGTAGGCCATTGCAAAAGGGAGTTTGAGACAAAGAAAGGGGGAGCACAGTAACTAAAAATCTCAGGCTTAGGATGCTCAGAAGTCCAGGCAGGCTGTACTGGTACCCACTAGGGAGCATTGAGCCTGGGCTTCAGTCTTTGAAGAACAGGACTGAAAAGGGTGGGACTAAAAATCAGGTTACTGGAATGAGACCAGGAAAAAAAAGCAGAAGAAACTCAATTATAAAAACTGGGAGAAATCAGTAGGCTATTTAACCATATCTGTTGGCTTCCATATACCCTAGTGCTGTGTAGCATTTTAAAAGAATGAGGTAGGTCTGGATGTTCTGAAATAGAAAACTGTCCTTGATATATTAAGTGGAAATGCAAATTGTAGTATATTATATAACATTTTTTTTTGGGAAAAAATGTATGATCTCAGTGAAAGGAACCTTGGGACATGGTATGGTAGCACTCTATTCAGATGAATGATAAAAGTACCCTAGATATACTTTATGGGGACAATATATTGTTTGCCTTTGTTTTCATCCTTCTATCTCCCTGGAAATGTCCGCAGTTATTGAATAATAACTGCCTAAAGCAGCCAAATGTCACTGGTATTCCTGAAGAGAGACACCATTCTGTGGGGGGCAGTCGTCAGTGGTCAGGGCACAAACTGTCTGGGTTTAAATCCTGCTTCCACCACTGACTACTTGTATGACTTGGAGTAAGTCGCTTAACTTCTCTGCGCCTGTTTGCCCATCTGCAAAATGGGGACAATAGTAGTGCTTACTTTATAGAGTAATTATGAGGATTAATAAGCTAATATTTATAATATATTTAGAAGTGTCTGGCCTATAATAGGCTTTATACAAATGTTCATTAAGCAAATAAATAAAACACATACTTTCTCAGCTTCCAGGATTCAGTCAGGAGCTAATCTGAGACTTTTCTTTCCATTTCCATGTCGATAGCTTTCTCTTAGGACATGAAATTTTTTTTAAAAAGTATTGTTTCAAGCACTATGGAAAAAATATAGTTAAAATTCTTGTCAGCAAATCAGTGGATTGGATCTTTGACCTTAATCCTTCTGAAATTAAGAAAAAAATCACACTAGTTACTTTAAACCAGTTCTATGCATTTGTCCTGTAATGGTATATTAAATAGATATTGTTACATGATTTCTTATATGCAATTAATCTAATATCTAATTTGGTTGGCTAGTCTCTTTCCCCTCATGGGTAGTGCTTTGACAGTTAGGAAACGTATACCACACCAAAACTGTTTCTAGGCTCCTGCCACACACACACCATGAGTCAGTCTGACAGAAGATAATGAAGTTTACACATCGTGAATGGCCAGGTGACCGGTACATGGAAAAGAAAAGTCATTAGATACACTGTGACTTCAAATAATGAGATAGAGTAATAGGCTTTTGTTTTAATAAGGCTTTGAGAGATTAAGCCTCCTAAACCTTTGTAATGCCATCAGATAAAGTTAAGGAAACCAGCACCAGATAATAAATATATAATGATGATAATAAATATATAATGAGTTAGAACTCCTCCAAAATTTGGAAATTTGGCTTCTCCTGACAGTGAGCTGTTTGAATCAGTGAGCTGACATGTTTGTTTACTAGTAAGTAGTGATGCTATGGTGAATAATAGTCTTTTTGCATTTGTACTCTTTTTGGTAGAGATGTACAGTTCATAGAATGATTTCAAATTAATTAGCATTGCAGCTGCATTATGAGAAGATATCTCAATTTGAGTTGTTGAATGAATTTAGTAATTTTAAATCACAAGTAGTTCGTTCTCTCTAGCTTAATTCCAAGAAACTGGACATTTCAAAATTATCCCTTGGTGAAGGTGATATCAGTGGTGTGCTAATATGGTGAGAATAATTCTTATCCTTTCCTGAAGATTTTTATGAAGACTAAAGATGAAAATAATTACTGTAAAACATGTTGCAAATCTATTCAAATATATTCTATTCGTGAAAAATTATACTGACTAGTATCATTCATGTTACTTAAGTATATAAGCACTCATAGTTTAAAGGTTTATAATTTTTGTTTTTAATGTATTTTGTATGCCCACTGAACTCATTATGGTGATGATTTTTACTTTGCTTCATGGCAGAAGTCCTACCTACAGAAATAAAGGAGTATAAAGGTGAATGGAGATGGATTGGAATGGAAGCTAGATAATGTAGGGGCTATATGTTTCTTTGCTCCCAAATTAAGACATTCAGACTAACGGGAAGACCAAGAAGTTGAGCCTCTCTCTCCATGTAGCCCCTTGTTGTCCCCTGTAGCCACTCCCTTGGACATTGGGAAGAAGTAAAGGAAAGAAAGGTGTGTTTCTGGGCACTTCTCTGCTGTGTACTGTCTCCCACTCCCAGGCCTCTCTGGTGGGGAGATGCCTGAGCCAGTGTGAAAAGAGAGCTGAAGAAGGACACTCATCCTCTTATCTCCCAGTCCTTAGAGCTTTCTAGAACAGTTGTTCCATAAATTGCAGGGGATTCCTGTAACTAATTCCTCCTCATCTTCCTTAGAAATCATGAGACAATTTGAGAAGATCCCTTTTTAAAAATAGATTTTGAAACAAAGATGCAGAAAATATCTTGATAAATCTGTAGTAAAACTGAAAGTAGATTTCTTGTTTCCAGATTATCAATTCAGGATTTAGCTAATGTAATATATGTGTGTGTGTATATAACATATATACAAAAATCCCTTAGTATAAAAGTATTTCTTATTGGGAATTCTGAGTGATTTATAAATATTGCCTCATTATTTTCTGTAACATCCTTCCAGCAAGGTAGAAGTATAAAATATACATCTATGACACGGTATGGTTAGCACACCAATGTATTCAAGATCCTAAACGTCTGCCCTCAAGCCTGAGAAGAAGTCGCACTTAGGAATCCAGCAACTCTGCTTTTATACTGCTGCAGACATTGTGTTAAATGGGTATTGTAAGGCAAGCTGTAATAACTCCAGATTAGATTTTTAGAGTTTAACAATTTACAGTGAATAATATGTAGTAGTGATAGTAATAGGAATAACAACAATAACTGTTATTATTATAGACAGCATGTGGGTTTGACTCCTTTTAAGTAAACTTGAAAAAAATGCATGCTGTCAAACTTTTGGATATTTGCCAGTCTAATCAGTGAAAAGGGGCTATCTCAGTGTGGGTTTGAGTTCTCTTGTGAAAGAGATATTGATTTCTAGACGTTCTTTATTTATTAGTGAGATTAGCCCTTCGTGATATGAGCTGCAAAAATTTGTGATCTTTAGCTTAAATCCTGTGCTAGATTTATTAGAGATTTGTCATTTGTCTTAGAGTTGAAAAGGACCTTACAGTCCAAATCTCTCAATTTATAGATGAGAAAAATTGGCTCAGAGACATTAAACTATTGGCTCAAGAGAAAGCAAATCTGACTCCTAGATCTTTTCTAGGAAGAAGTGTTCCATGTAGCTAGATGGGATTGAAAAACAGGGGAGAACTCTTAGTTGCAGCTGTTTGTGTAATAGTTTTATACAACATTGACACAGAATCCAAAGCATAGTTTGTAGATCTTTGATGTTGAGAAGGTGCAACTCATCATTTCAACAATTTAACAGTATGGTTGATAAAATAAGGATTTCAAGAACTATAATCATTGTTTTTACAACCTTAGTTTTAGGAACATTGCTGATTAAATATGTTAATTAATCCAGCATCTGGTGATACAAATTAATTGCACTTATTGGGATATAATGTAAGCATTGTGAATTCTAGTTATTCTGTTACTTTCATTCTTTCTAATGGATTTATTATATATTATCAACTTATTACCACAGAGTAATTTACATTATTTAAACAATGCTGCTTAAAGCCCAGGGTGAGGCTTAGAAATTCATGCCCAGTTGGAAAAAGCTGAATGCCAGCTACATGGTAGCAAGATAGTTGCTCTGCACCAGGGTCATTCCTACTATTATAAAGCTTGAAAAAGAATGGAACACAAAAGAGTCATGGTTGTATGAATGCCTTTATGGGTGATAAAGTTTGAATTAGCATATGCAGGGCATTCTAAGATAACTAATGTCTACTCTGTTAGTTACTTGGTTGGGGTGAATTCTCTCTTAGTGTTTTATTTGCCTTGTAATTAGCTGTAGCTCAGCAATTAAGTCTTGTCACCAGCCCACTGCGACACTGAAGGATGGTGATAGTGCTTGGGTGGGTGGCACTGCTCCGTGCAGACTGTGCATGTTAAATCAAAGTTGCTGGCTTCCTAAATGGCTCTACTCTTTTAGGAACAGTCTTTTAGGTCTTGGGAACAGTCTTTCTGGTTCTTGAATAAATCATTGTGAATTATGCATTTGCAATTGTAAATGCACTGAAACAAATCCATACAAGATTTTGTGACTGTAGCATTGTAGTCATTAAAAATCATTCACTGTTCATGTACCATCTTTCTAAAACTGGAATTCAGAAACATGTAAACATATGTAAGCTTTCCTATTTAGTTCTCCTAGAAAACTTAATAAAGAGAATTTTGTTGTTGCTGCTATTAATCTGTCAAGTTATCCTTAAATATCTCATTTTGAACTAAAATAAATTGAAATATTCTTTTAAAAAATTGCTCTGAATTCCTGCTTTAGAAAATGTCTTATTCATTGAAATAAAAAATAGCATATATTGGTTGTTTTTAGAACTATATATACTTTTATTGATTACCAGAATAATACATGTATGTGTAAAAAATTTAAGACTATAGAGAATGTAAAAGTATAAAATGAAAGTTCCATGTAATCCCACCCTCTAAAGATAACTACTTTATAGTTTTTAGTTTTATGTCATGTTTTGAAAATCTTTTCTCCCACTGATTAAAAAACAGCAACAACGCATATTGGAACGTTTGCTTTGTATTCTTCTGCCTTTCTTTCTGTGCTCAGAAACTGTACCCATGTTTATGTACCTACATGGATAGCAAATGTATAATCTATGAATTTTTTTACAAAAGGGTCAAACTATACATAGTTGTACAATCTTTTTTTTTTTTTTTGAGGAAGATTAGCCCTGAGCTAACTACTGCCAGTCCTCCTCTTTTTGCTGAGGAAGCCTGGCCCTGAGCTAACATCGTGCCCATCTTCCTCTAGTTTATATGTGGGACGCCTACCACAGCATGGCTTGCTAAGCAGTGCCATGTCTGCACCTGGGATCTGAACCGGTGAACCCCGGGCCGCCGAGAAGCGGAACGTGCGAACTTAACCGCTGCGCCACCGGGCCAGCCCCTATAATCTGCTTTTTAAACTAAAATGAGAGAGAGAAGTAAGGAGTTGGCTTACGTGATTGTGGGGCTGGCAAGGCAAGTCTGAAATCCCTAGGGCAGGCCATCAGGAAGGGCAGGCTGGAACTCCTGGGCACAAGCTGAGCTGCTATCCACAGGCAGAATTTCTCCTTTGTCAGGGAGGCCTCAGTTCCATCAACTGATTGAATCAGGCTTACCTAGATTATCTAGGATAATCTTCCTTACCTAAAGTGAACTGCGTGTGTACTTTAATCACATCTACAAAATACCAAAGATTAGTGTTTGATTAAATAACTGGAGGCTGTAGCCTAGCCAAGTTGACACACACAAAACTCACTATTATATTTGATATCTGAATCAGTTGACAAGTCATATAAAACAATCAGCTTCATTAATATATAATTGCAGTTTAGCTGTGATAAAACCCAGAAATATCCAATTTGACTACTTAACTCTGGTGCTAGTTTGGGCCGTACAAAATTTTGTATGTTACCAAAAACAAAACTTACCCTCTAAAAGTACTAGTATTTACCAGAGTTGAGATTATTGAAAAGAAAGTACATCCAGCTACAATTACGATTTTAAAAAAGGTTTGAGGGATGGCAGTATCATTGGAGTACTGATGGCTTCCCAGCAGGATTTGAAAGGGCAAATGGTCATTTAAATCTATGCTTCTCAAACTGGGGTTCATGACTCCCGTGGAGAACATACTTAATTTTCTTCTGCCATTAGAAGTATGCCAGTAGAAAATAGCAGAGAAGCCCTGCTTTTATTTAATGTAGACCAGACAAACTATTTCTGTAAAGGGCCAAATAGTACATATTTTCAGCTTTTCAGGCCATAGAGTTTCTTTTACAACTGTTCAACTCTGCTGTTGTAGCATGAAAGCAGCAGTAGACAATATGTAAACTAATGAGCCTGGCTGTGTTCAATGAAGTTTTATTTACTTAACAGAGATGGTGGGCTGGATTTTGCCTGTGGGCTGTAGTTTGCCAACCCCTGATTTGCTGATCCCTAAAGTAGATGGCCTGGTGTGTTGGTTAAAGTAGTCACTTATTCTGCTTGTAATACCATACATATCTAGTGACAGGATATATTTCTGCACAACTTAGAAAGTTAGGAATTGATCAACTATTTGTTGAACACTTTCTATTTTTCTGCTATGGTTCTTTTAATAAGAACCATGGAGGAATCAGAACAAGTATAGGAATGGGGCAGTGCCCAACACTTTCAGAGAATTAAGATTATTTTATATAAAATTACAGCAAACAATATGTAATGATATAAGGTTATATGATATATATTTTATGTTATATATGATTGCATAACTTTATATATTTACTTCTCTATTATATATATGAAATTAAGTATATTCCTCTAACATTCAAGGAAGAAAGAAGAAAGTAAATATTTGTGTCTGTTTTGTGTCTCAGCACAGAAACAGGCCAGGTGTGGAGATTTCCTTGTGAGCATTTGGAGGCAGCACTACAAGGCGAGGCGAGCTACTGATTGCCTGCTTCCTGACCTTGGTTCCTCCCATCATCTTCTATATATTAAATAATGATGATGATGATGATCATGTTAAAAAGGCAGCTCAAGAATTTTTTGAGCATATATGTAGAGGATATAGGCCTTTGGTAAACCGTCACAGACGTCCAAATCTTGAGTCTGAGATCCCAAATTCAGTAGCAGAGATGATACTTTCTGCTCTAACACTGTGTAATAAATTATAGTTTTGGCACAGGATAAGGAATCAGGAGATTTTGTTGTACCTAGAAATATGGCCTAAGGAATGTTATCTTTGGGCACTCGTTTCTTCATCTGTTTTTAGTCATGCCTTAGGTTAGTGATCTTTAAACTGGAGCCTATCAGCTCCCATGTGTTAAAAAGGTGACTAAGGTGGCAGGGTAGGGGATAGGTTAGACTGAGTGCTGAAAGATGGCAGCAAGGAGATGAGTTAGAGGGTAGGATAGTGTAGGCAAGAGAAGGGAGCATTGGACCACTGAGGGGAGCACAGATGGAAAGGAATGATCCAACTGGAGGCTTGGGTGAGAGCTGCTGTGGGCTCCATCCAGTGGAAGATGCTCTTAGAACCGTGGTGAACAACTTAGGCTTCAGAGCCAGTTACGCCTGAATTTGTATTGTGGGTCTGTCACTTTGTAGCCGTGTGGCTTTGGACAAATGACTTGAGTGATTTAATTTTCACTATTCTTATCTGTAAAAATGGGCAGAATAATTACACTTATCTGATGAAGTTGTAAAAATTAACAAAGACAGTGAATATAAAGCATTTAACCTGTTGCTGGGAGTCTTATGAAGGTCCCATAAATGTTTGCTGCCATTATTATTATTATTTGTCAGAGAAAAGAAAGTTACAGTGCCAATGAAAATTGTCAGCTATTTAAAAATTGTAGTTATAAAACTTTTTATAATTTTCTGGAGCCAGGGCATGCTCTGTTTTTTTTTTTTAATTTGGTGGGAATACAGATAAATTTTATGTTTTTACTTTGATCAAAAATCTTAGGAGCAAATCAGTTTTAGGCTGTCATTTTTTTCTGTTTCCTGGTTTTGGAACAGTAGGTACCTGTTCTCTGTAATTTGGGTGTGTCCATCTGTGTACTGCTTAAGTCAGTCATGGTGGTTATTCCTAAGGAAGTCAGAGGAAATAAGAGACAAGTACATAGCAATTCCGTATAAGAAAAAGAAGAAAGGAAGGTGGAAAACACCAAAAGAAAAAAAAAAAAAAAAAAAAGGAATACATCAAGTCACTAGTGATCGTGACAAGAGAAAGAGCTTCTCTTTCATACTAAACCAAGGTAGACAGTTTAGAATGTTTTTAACTCTGATAGTCTGCAAGCAGGATTTTTTTTCTGAATACTTCCTTTCAGCAGCTAGGGCCCTTGCCTGCCTGTTTTGAGAAATTGTTTGATTTTCTCTGCAGCTGTTGATGTGTCTCATCTTATACTCCAATCATTTCTAAATCTGGTTTTGTCTGTGATGAAGCCTGAGAAATAGCTCATTTTAGTGGTTTCTGTGTTTTGGGTCTGTTTTTCATCCTGCAGGAATCACTTAAACCAATAGTCATGCCTTCTCATGTAATTACATGCCTCTGCATGTTCTGTTCTGTTAGTGAACAATATTTATGGTTTGTGTGTGTGCAGGCGTCTGCTCTGGCTACTTGCTGTGCAGTTGCCTAGAGCCCATGAAACTCAGTGTATTCAATGTAGTGGTTTCTTTTTGTTTTGTTTTGTTTTTCTTCGTGTCATCAAATACTTCTGGAGTGTTCCTTCCACTTTCTGGATCAAAGACAACTAGAAGATAGAAGAGAACCTTCCAGTAAACCTTACTTTCTAGTTAGTTGTATATAGTGTTTTTTCCCCCAGTAATTTTTTTCCTCCCAAGCCCTCAATTTTTACATAGAAAATGTTCTGTTAAAATTTTGGAAATAAAGTAAAACTCAGAAACAAAATTAAAAAACAACATAGGGAAAAATTGCATCAACTATGACAGATAAAATGTTACCATACTGGGGCTGGCCCCATGGCCGAGTGGTTAAGTTCGCACGCTCCGCTGCAGGTGGCCCAGTGTTTCGTTGGTTCGAATCCTGGGCGCGGACATGGTGCCGCTCATCAAGCCACGCTGAGGCAGCGTCCCACATGCCACAACTAGAAGGACCCACAACGAAGAATATACAACTATGTACCAGGGGGCTTTGGGGAGAAAAAGGAAAAAATAAAATCTTTAAAAAGCAAAAAAAAAAAAAAAAAATGTTACCATACTTACTAAAGAAAGAGCTTTTATAAATCAACGACCTTCCAATAGGAAAATTGGTAAATAACATGAACTGATATTCCCAAAAGAATAAAAACTAGAGAAAATAAACATGAAAAAATTTTAGCTTAGCTACTAATCAAAGAAATGACTTTTCCCTCCCTCTCTCCCTCTCTCCCTCTCTTCCTTCCTTCCTTCCTTCCTTCCTTCCTTCCTTCCTTCCTTCCTTCTTCTCTCTTCCTCCCTCCCTCCCTCTGTCTTTTCTAATTTGGTAGAGATCTAACAACACAGAATACTTAACTTGGTGAAGCAGGTGCTCTCAAACACTATTGGAGTGGAAAGTGGCACAACCATTCTGGAAAGTAATTTGTCAATATGAATCAAGATTTTCAAATGCTTGTAACCTTTAGCCTATTAATATTACTTCTAGAAATTCATTCTAAGGAAATAATTAGAGATGTCATCAAAGTATTATGTACAAGGATAGTTACTGTCGTTTGTAATAGCATTGGAAATATCAAAAACTTTAGAGACAACCTAAATTTCCATTGACAGCAGTGGTTACATAAATTATAAAAAGACTTCAAGAGGAAATTTTATCATGCAGCTGTTAAATCATGTTTTCAAAGAATGTTTAATAACATTGGAAAATGTTCATACTAAAAATAAAGACCGAATGGTGCCTAAAAGAGAATCAGAGAAAGGAGCCAAATCTTTCATTGTCCTTATGTATGTCCTGACCGTAGACAGTGCTGCCTCTCTCTATGTGAAATATCTGGCCCTGGGTTTTATCTTGACCCTTAGTAAGATAAATGAATAAGATCCAGAATAAAATAGAATACAGAATAGAATGCATCAGAATGTGCAGACATCATCCTTCATTGCTAATGATAGCCTTTGGGGAGAGTCACAGTCATTTCGCATGAGGTTTGTGTGGTAACGAATGGCTCAGTAATCAGCCACTATTCCCCCTCACCCTCAACTCAGGAGGAAGTCATTGCAGGGCCTGTGTGTCCTAAGACTGAGGCTGTGGTTTCGGGGCAGCCCTTTGCTCTCAGATCCGAGAGGGCTACCTGATCCCAGCCACCGGGCCTGCCTCTGAAGCAAGCACCAGATTGCCATTTCAAAAGAGGCAGTGAACACTGGAAACCTCAAGCAGCAAACCTGAAACTTGGGCATTTATCTCTGTTTTGTCTCCCCAAAAGTAGTGTCAGTTATCCAAAAGAGAGGTATATCCCCAGGGGAGAGAGTACTGGCTTTGGGGTCAGACAGAGCTTGTTCAGCCCTTAATAGCTACATGTCCTTGGGCGAGTTATTTAACCTCAGTAAGCCCCAGTTTCATCCTCACAGAATGGGAGAAATAATGCAAAACTTTGCAGGGCTCCGGTGGGGATCAAATGATTAAAAATATGTTAAACACCTAAAACAGTGCCTGACACATAATAGCCCTCAGTAGAGAGTAAGTGTTAGTCAGCCTTTCTCTCCACAGTGTATGTTTGTTGAAGTGAAACAAGTATTTAAAACTATAGCCTGATAAAGACATTTTTTTCTCCCCATAACCATGGTGTTGGACATTTTGTGGATAATGATCTGAATGATACTGAAAGTGGGATTTTTGCAAATCACTTACTGTACCTGCTTACTGAGTAACGTTAAATATTTCTTTGTGCTTTCGTCTCTATGTCTGTCAGTTTGCATGATTTTGTCTTAGCAATTATTTCTAGGGAACCTTAGCCTGTGCAGGTTATCATTATCAGTGTTGTATGTGCTAGTTTGTTTTTGGGTTTTTTTTGGCTGGGAAGGGTGATTTAAAAATTTTTTTCTATATTTTAAAAAATATATTGGAAGAACAACCTTGAAAATTGATCCACTTTTTTCCTTTAAAATAGGGTTGTTTTTATAGTGATGTGATGGTTGGCCTCCCAGTGGTAATACCTGTTTGTAATGGAACTGCTCAGAGGTGTCCTCTGAGTTTGTGGCACAGGGTTTCTTGATATGAGGTTCGCTGACTCATTCAGACCCAGGACTGCGGCCGCATTAATCCTGGGGTTTAGCCATCTACTGATCCATCTGGAAGTAAACTGCCTGGGCCCTAAGGATCTAGGAATTGCTAATTAAAAAACATGCAATTCTTTCTTTCTTTTTACATTACAGATGAATGGGTCACTCACAGCAAGGGATGGCAATCTCTGAAACTATTTGAGGGGCTAGCCCAGTGGCGCAGCGGTTAAGTTCTCACCTACTGCTTTGGCAGCCCGGCGTTCGCCGGTTTGGATCCCGGGTGCAGACATGGCACCGCTTGGCAGGCCATGCTGCGGTAGGCATCCCACATATAAAGTAGAGGAAGATAGGCAGGGATGTGAGCACAGGGCCAGTCTGCCTCAGCAAAAAACAAAACAGGAGGATTGGCAACAGTTAGCTCAGGGCTAATCTTCCTAAAAAAACAAACAAACAAAACCAACTATTTGAAATAGTAAGAATAGATTTGAAAGGGAGAAAAAAGCTATCCACAGAGATTGGGAGCATTTGTATTAGGGACCACATAGGGCATCTGGAATTAGATGCATCTTTTAGTAGATTTTTTTTTTTTAACTAGCTTACCAGTATTTCAAAATACCGGTGCCCAGTTTCCATTGACTGTCACCTGTAGATGTTGCTTAAAGCCAGATGCATTTGTGATTTACCACTTATAATTCTCTGCCAGCCCTGTACCTGGGGAGATAATTTCAGGTGTTCTCTGGAATAGTAACCAGTCATTTGATGCAAGTGCAAAGCCAAATCTAGTTACTGGAATTGAAAATAATGAAGCCTAGGGCTTATTTTGGACAACCAGGCAGTTGGAGCAGCTGAATACTAAAATATTGGCCTGTCTGGTGTTTTCCTCTGTGGTTTCTTATCTCTGTGGGTTATGCACCTTCACCCATATGGAAACACCCTTAACACAGCTTCCAGCAGCCCTTCTGTTGTGAGGCAGCTTTTCACTCAAAAGAGAAGTAAATTAGTCATTGAACTTTTCGAGTATATAATGAAAAGAAATACCTTACTTAAAATCAAATTTGGAGTTTACTACCCGATAGCCCATGGTTGCTTTTCTGGCCAAACTATTATCCTCCTTTGAGGCAAACTCTTCAGCTGTAAGTTAGCAGACGGTTTCAAAACAGAGCAAGTAAATTAATGGAAAGTGCAAAAATCAGAATAAATAGAATAGAAAATAAATTTATTTTTGTTTTGTCATTTAATCTCAACTGATAAAACAGGAATATACGTATGTGTAATTGTCTGGTTCAAAATCTTGTCAAGTAAACTGCTTCACTCTGTTTTAATTATTCTGTATAAAAAGAAGAATCTCAGAGAAAGCACACACATTTCCAGTGGTTAACCGTATGTCTTTGAAAGTTTTGTATAAGATTGAACCAATATTGGATGTTTTAGGAGGGCTGATCTTGTTGCAGTTCAGTTTTATTCCTAAGTCACTTACTAACTCATATGGTGCTGTTTCTATTTTCTTTTAACTTAAGTTGCGCTTAATGATAAACTTTCTTCTCTTCCTGCCAGACTTCCTGTAGAGTAGCCTGTGCTTGCTGCTATGATTTCCTTACCACTCACTAACTGTCTGTAATCACTTGCAATTTGACTTTGGCCTCACTTCTCCAGACTCTCACCCTTTATGTCACATTGTAAAGAACCACATCCTGTTGAATTTACTTCTGCACCATCTGATATGCCCAATTTCCCACTCTACTGGTATTACAGGAGCTCCCCTCTGAAATAACTCCCAAAGCTGTACGTATTACCCACTGCTGCATTACTACCAGGCACATCTGCCTTAGTCACATCTCTGCTCATGAATGGTGAGTATCTTCTCACTGTCTGCCGTATAAACTCTGGTTTGCTTGGCCTGGCATTTGAGCAGCATTCTCTTCCGCTGCTTCTCATCATCCGCCCTGTACTCCAACCCAGTTCCTTTGTGTGTGCTGTAATGTCTGTCTGCAGTCCATTCCCTCTCTTTTCTCCTCTCCAAAGCTTATCCTTCTTTCAAAGCCAGAAGGAAAGACATCTCATGCATTAAACTTCTCTGACCCTTCTAGCGGGAAGTAATATTTTATTCCTCTAGATTTTGTCTTTACCTTTCTCCCTCTAGTTTTTGTCTGTACCTCTCTTCTTTCTCTTCCTATTCTGTCCTGTGTTATTTGTATGGGCATTTTATTTTCCCTTCTCAAGCGGATCAGTTTCATTATCATTTTATTTTCCAACTCCAGTGTCTAGTTGAGTGTCTTGTACTTTTTATAAGCTAAGTACATTTTGGATAAATGAATGAACTAGCTAATATTAATAAATACAGAGCATTTACTAAAAGATGTTTTAGAATATGGATGGTTACTCCATTATTCTTGTTAATATTCTTCTTACCTTTCTTAGTTATTTCCATGCACCTTAGATTTAACAATTATCTTTTCAACAGTTGATTGCCACTAGTATTTTGAACCCTTTAGGTAGTTATCTCTATTCTGGCCCATTAGGTAATGAATTGCTACATTCATCTTTGCAGCATGTTATCTTCCTAAATCAAACCATTAAGGACTTCTATATATATTTATTTAATAACTTTCAGTAAAGGAGGGGTAAACCAGAAGTTGATGACCAAATTCTCCTTAAGATGATGGTAAAGTCCAAGCACATTTTGTGTGGCTGATGCTGTGAGGAGCCTTTTGGAGTGCTCTAGTGTGAACATAAGAACCAGTGTTCTTTTACAACATTATTACAGCTGTCCTATAAAAGCATGCATTGTAGCTCACTACAGTGATATCTCACCTTTCAAGAACTCAGCAATCCAGTCATTTCAACTCCCCAAACCACCAAGCTCTAAGAAAAAAAGACTGGTGTATATGGCACATACAGATGAGCATCAAAGAGACCAACAGGAGGCCACAGGTCTTATTTTACATAGTTCCAATGCATATCCTCTGGGGCTCTGCTTAGCGGCCTTCTCATAGGAGCATTCCTTGATGTACATTCTGTCTCCTACCCCAGCCCAAGGCTGAGTTAGGGGTACCAACTCTGTATTTCCAGAGCTACACTCAGAATGATAATTGCCTGTTAATTTGTCTCCATGTCTGCCTCTTCCACAAAACTGAGAGCTCCTTGAGGACAAGAACTATGTATCATATATCTTTATATTCCTAGCATTTTACACAATGCCCAGCATACGTTAAACATAAATATTTATTGAATCACCAAAGTTGATTACCTGCCTTTGAAGTCACAATACATTTTTAGGTAGCATATTAAGAAGGAGAGAAAGCAATTTGAAGCAGGCACACAACAACAACAAATAATAGTTAATACCTGATAGCATGTCAAGTGACAAAAATACTATGAAAAAGACTATAAAAACACATCAGTCTAGGATCATTTAATTTTGGAGGAAATGGCATAAAGTACTTTAACAGTTTCTGAAAACATTGCTGCATGCTAGTAGAGTATTATAATTTGTGTTCATTTTGGTGACTTAAAGCCATCAATTAAAGATTGAAATATGTTCAGGATGCTTTGTTTAAG